>NC_133751.1:85591803-87060553 GCF_036562045.2 Rhinolophus sinicus
TGTGTAGCACCCTAACAAGCTACTGGATGGTAATATCTAATAACTCCATGACCTTGAGGTATGCAAAGATTTCATAAACACAACATAAAAAACAATAACCATTAAAAATTGATAAACTGAAATCAAGAATTCCCAATCATCAAAAGATACTATTATTTAGAAAGAGTAAAGGCAAATCAAAGAATGTGAAACAATATTTACAATACATATACCTGGAAAAGACTCATATCCATGATAACCTCTGCATGTTGCTCAGAAAAAGACAAACACTGCAATTAGAATGATGGGCAAAACACTTTAACAAGCACTTCACAAATGAGGATATCCAAATGGTAATACATATATGAAGAAAAAAAAAGCTTAACCTCATTAGAAACCAGTGAAATGCATATTTAAACCACAGAAAGATAGTACTATCTTTCTATCTTTCTGTGGTTTCTGTGATGAAAATCAAATAAAATGTGATGGAAATCAAATAAAATGTGATGAAAATCTAATTAAAACTCACAAAGTGAAAATTCGTGATTGTGGAGATTAGTGTGTGCGTGTGTATATATATATATACATAGACATATGTACATATTATATTCTACTCCTAGGTATACATACATATACACATAGACATATGTACCTATTATATTCTACTCCTAGGTACATTTGACAGGCATGCAATGCATGAATACTTGCACCAAAATACTAGGATGTTCATTGGAGCATTATGCATAATAGTTCTAAACTAGGTTAACTGTCAATTTATAGCTGAATATATAAATAAGTTATATATTCATTCAAACAACAATGAAAATTAACAGGAAATCTGGCACAAGAAGCTGCATGGATGAATCTCACATATAAAATGGTGCATGAAAAGAATGATAAGCACAAAAAATACTTCATAACTTTATATATAAAAGTATAAAATAAGTTCATACTTGCTATGGTGTAAATAGTCAAGATAATATTACATCTGAGGAGGTGGAGATTAAGGGGGAACACTAAGCTTCTGGGATGGTGATAACGTTCTGTTTCTTGGCCTGGATATCGATTGTATGAGTGAGTTCAGGTTGTGATAATTGAGTTGTAACATTTATACTATGTGTATTTTTCTATGTTTCTTAACTTGAATAAAAAGTTTTAAAATGAATAACTTGACATTAATTTGAAAAGATACCTCTGATACAAAATTGCACTGAAAGGTGAAACACTAAAGGATGAACCAAGTTCTGGCACACAGATGCAATAAAAAAGTTTTTAAAGAAGAATAGAATGTGGAAAATGTGCTATCATATGGATAGGAATAAAGGAATTCAAACAACTGAAACTAAGAAAAATCTATTTAAGACGAAAACCAGAGAAAAATGACATTTCTCAATTTTTTCCACTTTCAGACTTGCTCAGCAAATGGCATTCCCATTTCAAAGAATATGTTTTGCTAAAGCATGTAAATATTAAATATAACTCAACAAGTGGTAGAAATTGGACTGAAGCTATAACTATGGAACAAAATGATTACAACTTATGAAAGAATTAACTTACAAATAGTCTCTGTGCCCAAATTCTTTTTAGAGTTGAGTTTTTTTCAAACTTTCAATGAAGAGATACTTATAATGTTATATGAATTTTTCAGACTATGATATAGAAATATTCTAATTTTTTTCTGTAAAACTATTGTACATAATTTTGATATTAAAGCATAACAATATATTTCAAAATTGAAAGTAATAAAGTGATATCACTTATTGCACTTGCAAAATTCCTAAATATAATAAAACATTTACCATTACAAGGAAATAATAGTCGACTGTCACCAACTTGATCTTATTCAAACAATGAAATAATGATTTACTATCAGGATACATTATAATTTGTTATGTTCATACTTCACAAATAAATTTTAATAGATGCTCAGAAAGTCATTTTATAAAATACAACCTCCATCCCTCATAAAACTCATTAAACTACTAAGAATAAACTAGTGAAAACAAACATTAATCTAAAAGTAAAATAAAATTATTCAGTTGATATTGAAATGTGAGCTGGTCCCATTATAGTCTGTATTAGATAAGCATATCCATTATTATTACTATAATTTAATGTTGTTTAAGAACATTTAGGAATATATGTATTAAAGAAGGAAAAAGTAAAAAGAAAGATACATAACTATTGAAAAGGCAGTAACTAAATGATCTCTCTATTCATATTATGATTGAAAACAAAATTTAGAATATAGAAAACCAATACAATCAATAATATATTAAAATTCATGGGGTGACCAGATGTCTCAGTTGGTTAGAGCACGAGCACTTAACAACAAGGTTGCCAGTTCAATTCCTGCAAGGAATGGTGGGCTGCACCCCCTGCAACAAAGATTGAAAATGGCGACTGGACTTGGAGCTGAGCTGTGCCCTCCACAACTAGATTGAAGGACAATGAATGATGGGTCCTGGAAAAACACATTGTTCCCCAATATTCCCAAATAAAATTTTTTTAAAATAATAATAATATATTAAAATTCAGAAAGTTCAGTGAAATCACTCTTTGCTAGGTCAACAAATATGGATCAAGAATTTTCCTAAATATCAACAGTTAACAGGACATATGACCATAAATACGGTGTATAAAATTAGTTCTAACAATTCAATAGAAATGCAAACATCCTATTATAAAAATAAATAATTTCTTAAATTTTTATAGAAAATACATACAAATGCCTAGTAATCATAAAAAGGCAACAATTTGCTATGTCTGGTTCTTTTTTAACTTCCATTTCCTTTTCCAGTGTCCAGATGCTCTTTGCTCCTTCATTCTATTTCTTTTTTCAAAACATATTTCCAATAAATGGAAAAATCATAATTGGAAATTGCAATAACTTTTCCATTAATGTATAGAAACAAGCAGAAAGTCAGTAATGATGTATAAGATTTAAAAAACACTATCAACTAATTTGACCTAATTAATATTCACAGAACACTCTATTCCAAAACATTCTTTTCATGTACATATGGAATATTCACAAAATATTATATAGCATACACCAAGTATCAATAAATTTAAATGGGTTCAAATTACACATAGTAGGTTCTTGGATTTGGCAATGAAATTAAATTATAAATCAATAACAAAACTATATGTGGAACTATAACCAAATATTTAAAATTAAATAATATACCTCTAAATAATCCATTGTCAAATAAAGACACAATAACCCATTGTCAAATAAGGACACAAAGAGAAAATTAAGAATTCGGATACAATAAATGAAAATGAAAATATAATGCATAAAAATGTGTGGGATGCTAGCGATAAATAACTATATTAAAAATAAAGATGTTCTCAAATCAATAACATTAGCTTGTTCCTTAAGCTGTTAGGAAAAGAAGAGCACATTAAACAAACTTATGTAGCAAAAGGAAAACAATACAGATTAAGAGAAATCAATAAGAGAAAACAGAAAAACAAGGATATCAAAAGCTGGTTCTTAGAGATCAATGAGATTAAAATCATTTAGCCAGATATATCATGAAAAAAAGCGTAAATTGAAAATGTCAAGAATGTGAGAGCTGACATTACTACAGGCTCCACTGATATTAAAAAGAATAATAAGGTAATACTGTGAATAATATTATGCCAGTATATTAGACGATCCAAATAAAAGGGATATATTTCTTGGGTGACGCAAATTGCCAAAGCTCACTCAAGAATAAACAGAAAACCTGAAAATCCTTACATCTATTAAGCAAATCGAATTTGAGTTTAAAACTTTCCCACAAAGAAAACAGCAGACTCATGTCTTCACTGATGCATTCTACCAACATTTAAGACAGAAATAATACCAATTCGGCACACAATCTTCCAGAAAATTAAAATGGAAGAATTTCTTTCTAACTCATCCTATGAATCAATCCCTTGATAAGAAATTCAAACAAAAACATTTTTATATTAAAAAACTACAGAACAATATTACTCAGTTAGATGCAAAACTTACAAAACAAATTTTAGCAAGTCAAATCCAATAATATATAAAAAGGATAATGCACTTCCCCAAAATCCATGACCCCAATCTAATCATGAGAAAACATCACACAAGCTCAAAATGACAAAAGCTCTACAAAATATTTCACCAGTACTCATTAAAGGTACCAAAGTCATAAAAAATGAGAAAAGACAAAGAAACTGTCACAGATTGGAGAAATCTGAACATCAGGACTAAGGCAACATGGTATGCTAGATTGGATCTGGATCAGCAAAAACACATTAATTAATGGAAAAGCTGGTGAAAGTCTATTAAAATCTGTAGTTCAGTTAATGGTATTATACCAATGTTAATATTCTTTTGTTTTGATAAATGTGCCATGATTATGTAAGATGTTGACATTAGGTGCATGCTTCAAGTTGAAAAGAAATAAAAGATGTAGTCCTCCAGGAAACTCATACAATAAAAGCATAAGTAATGCATAGATGTCTTTAAAAATGGGTGGTTTGGTTTAGCATTTATAAATACTCAGACTTCTGTTATGTACAGATTAATTTTCCAACAATTTCTACTTTAGCTAATACTCAGAATATGAAATATCTAATTTTTTTTAAGTCTGGAGTAATTTAGCATTATTTGTTTTAATCTTTTTATCTGTTCAATTGTTTGGTTTGTTTAAACCAAATCAACTCCCACCTGTCAAACTCTCACGATCTAATATGCCATTAGTCCTATATCAATATTTTCACAGTTCAAGAGATTTGAATTTAGCAAATTTCTTGGAAGTCAATTCTTAATGCACCAAACTCAGGGTTAGGATTGACCACTTTAGGAGGATAATCCTCTTTTGAGAACTAACTGTAAGATACTCTGGTTCGGGTGTACAGAAGACTTCAGAAAAAAAAAAACCCTCTGTATTCTGAGGCTTATCTCTACTCTGACATGAATATTTCGGCATGAGGACCTGACATTTCTACGTTGTGGAACTCAAATATTCAGGTCTCATCTTTCCCAAATATAAACCCATAATAACATCTCTCAGATGAATACTTCAAGGCTACCTTCTCTGAACTCTTTCTATCATAGATGCACACTAATCTATACGTATTCTTGATTGTTAAAGTGCCTCTCACCAAGAGAAATTTCATGAAAACAAAAAATCTGGCTATTTCACGGGTTCTTAGGAGCAGGAACTTGAGCTACTTTCAATGTAGATGATCTTATAGGCTATACGCCACTTTCATTCCCTGTGAAGAAAAGTAATCCTGACAGGACTATGTTGCAATGTACAGAAAAATAAATATATTTTCTGGGCTGCCATTTCCAGAAAAGAGCCCTACAACTTTCTGTTCCATATAAGAGATCTGAGCAAATGCTGCCATTTTCCATTTGCAATCCAGTTGTCACTCAAAGAAGCCAAATAGCACCACCATGCAGCTGTATTCAACACTGTCTCTCCTCTGCGTTCTCATCTCCTAGACAGGTTCAAGAACCATGAGCTTATGTGTAAGGAGCAAAGTCAGCCTAGATTGGCAATACTAAATACACTGAATATGATTTTTTAATTAAATTTATTGGGGTGACAATGGTTAGTAAAATTACATAGGTTTCAGGTGTACAATTCTGTATTACATCATCTATATATCACCACCCAGAGTCAGTTCTCCTTCCATCACCATATATTTGACCCCCTTTACCCTCACCTACCACCCTGCTCTCTCCTTTCCCTCTGGTAACCTCTGGTAACCACTATTGTTTAACAAGGCTATAGAATAATGTGCTCTGTAAAAACCAATTAATTTTCTTCTGTATGATTTTTTTTTGCTATAATTTCGGGAAAATTTCCTCAAAAACAACTTTAAAATGTCAACCTTCCATATCTTAACAAAATAGTGTTATACCTGCTCTGTTCCCCCATGACAAAGGCATAAGGTACAGGAAATCAACATGAAGTCTGAAAATGGAAGAGTTTAGAGAGTAGACTAACTTGGCAGAATGGGACAGAGTGGGAACTTGGTATGGTGTGAATCCAGACAAATCACTAGATTCATTGTTTCCCACCCACAGTATCCAGCTGTTGTCATCATATTTCAGAACATGTCCCTGTGCAGTCTATACAGAAAAACATTTTGTAGATGCAAAATATAGTTTTCTGAAATTTTAAAGGCACAGGAGAAGAAAGAATAGGGAACTCAATCCAAGGAACTATTTAAAAGCCAATTATAGTAGATATAAAAATATAAAGATTATTAGGGAATATGCAGTCTAATCCTAAAGAAGGGGTAGTAAGCCAGGTACAGGTATAAAACAAAACAGACCACAGTAGCAAAAGAAAAGCAGAAAGTGTTCTGGAAATTAATAAAGATAATTTCAGGAATTGAAACAGATAATGGAGGGGAAAAAGAAAGATTGCAGAGCCTAGTATCTGAGAACCTCTGAGGACTTACATTTGGGAGAAAAGAGAAAGAGGAAGAGAAAGAGCAGGGAGAGGAGGAGGCAGGTAGAGGAAGACACGTGAACAATACAGTACAGGAGTAACAGAGAAATAAATGAGAAAGGAAACTTTTTAAAGTCCAGGAAATAATTTTTTGAGGTCATTAAATAGAATCAAATCATATAGAGATTTCAAGAGTGGTGACTTAGGACAAGTCCTTGAGTTCACTGACTTATTTGAAAGGGCAGTCCCAGAATAGTAACCTGTGTGAAATGGAGCCATTACAGTTAGCGTAACTTTAATAAACTCGACTATGAAGTGTTAACAGTTGAAAAACGTTATCACTGAGGGATGTCTGTTTGCTGTTTAGAATAGAAAACACTCAAATGTATTGATAGACACAGGGAAAGAAAAGGACCATGGGGGGAAAGTGATGGCATACATATTAGTCCAGAGACAAGGGAGTAAGTTGAGCAATAGAAAACTTTTTATGTCTGTTTTCTGAAAATTCAGGAAGTTAAAACAAAACAAGTCCTCAAAATAAAAAAAAAATTTTCCCTGAAATATTGCATATATTAAAAATAACAAAAGAAGGACGGGAGGGAGGGAGAGAGACAGGGAGGGAGAGAGGAAAGGAAGGAAGGAAAGAAGGAAGGAAGGAAGGAAGGAAGGAAGGAAGGAAGGAAGGAAGGAAGGAAGGAAGGAAGGAAGGAAGGAAGAAAAAGGGGAAGAGAGGAAGAGGGTAAGTCCAAATGGAAATTCTCTTTTGTGGGCACTTTTAGAAAATGTATAGTTTTTTCAATTTCTGAAGATCAGAAGTGTATTCATCCTTTTGTTACCGAGTACAAGGTTTCTTGATATATTATGTCTATCTTTTATCCCAAATACTGCAAATATTTTCCCCAGGTCTTTTGCCTTAAAAAAAATTATCATACCTGAGAGATTAGCTCTGGTCCACCCAATACAATCATTTTATTCAAGATTTATATTTTTTGAGATTTTACTTGCGATGTTTGTGAGACCATAAACAGGAGTTCCAACAAAATTAGTACAATTAATCCACAAGAGGACAGACACCAATGCAAATAGAAAATGATGTCTAATAATATTGATTTAATTATAAGGACCATCAACTTAGTTAACATAATAGCACAATGAAAAAGATGTGAGGCTCTTTCCATGTTACTGTTAAGTGAGAGAAGTGTGTCTGTGTGTCTGTGTGTCTGTGTGTCTGTGTGTGTGTATTGCCGAATCAAGAATGCTTCACTTTCATAGTCATGGTTTATGAGTTATGTGAACTTCTTTGTCAGATGCAAAGTCCAGCTAAGCTTCAAAGAAATGACACATAAATTGGATTTTTGAAGCACCATTTCACCATTGAAACCTAGGAGAAGGTTGTTTTATGAAAAGGCATAAAAGACTGAAAGAACCTAAAACATTCAGGGACAGTGAGAAATTCACTGTGGCAGTAACACGGGACACTGGAAAAGGAGGGGCAGGTGGTGATCTTTGGAATTATGAGGTTGGAAGAAGATTCAGAAGGGCCTTGAAGTTCTTAAAAACATATATAGTATCCTGGTTATATCTGATGAGCAGGGGAAACGGTCAACTAAGAGAGATGTTAAGATGAACATGAAAATTCAGATTGTAAATTCCCTATGTAGGAACTGAGTAGCAAAGTGTCTTGATAATTGGCTGCTTGTTGCTAATTAATGCAAAGTTTACTGACAGTGTGTTTTATTAGAAATGTGTATGCTTAAAATATCAATCATACAATTTAATGTTAAGTTTATATCATTATTGGCCTATCTATCAATTTCATTTTTGAACCAATATAACCTTTGAGATTGAGATTTTAGATATCTCTTCAAAACCAATAAATTAATCTGTAAATCAATTGCCCCATAACATAGTATTTGTAACAAAATAATTGAATGAAACTACATGTTGAAGGTTCCTATAATGTAGTCTCCCTGCTATAATTTACATAAACATTTCTTCCTTTTTAATGAAGTCACAGTGTAACAGTATATTGAAGAATCTAAACCTCTTGACTCTGCGAACGTTGAAACTATCCATGATAATGAAAAAGTGGACCAAGTTTTCATAAGATCAAACATTTGTGCAAGTAACTGTCTTCCTGAAAATGGTCACTAGGTTTAAAAGAGCAGTGATAATAATGTAAGGGAAATGTGATATACAGGTCTCTAGAAAGCAGCTGTGCAAACAAAGGGAAGAACCTTATGAAAAATCATGACACATTAAGAGGCCTGTTGATTACAGTGCATGTCTAACTCAAGATATTTTGCTTATACAAAATCAAGAACATAGCCTCCAATGGATAATCCGAAAGGCTATACATTGCCTTCATAAAGATTGATTTCTGTTTTTCACTTGACAGAACACCCCTTGCAGGCTGAATCTAAAATGGTACATTTTAGTAACGCAGATTTTGTTCCAAATGCATTAAACTAGTTAACACATACGCATGATATGTTTATGTCTTTGTGTATTTGATAATGGCCTAATACTAATCATTTTAAGATAAGAACATAATAAGATACTTTAAAATATCATAGTTGGCAAATAGCTAGTAATATTAGTCTTCTTTTCCAAATGCAAAAGATTAGTTTTCTCATCATGACAACAAACTAAAACATTACCATGATGACAGGTAATACTAGCACTCTGCAATTTACTTCGTATAAGAACTGCATAAGCTTTTACTTATTGGAAAATAAGCTGACAGGACTTTTTGAAATAAACAACTATTAATGTCTTCACCGAAGTTATCATGACTTTAGATCATTTTCTAAAAAGATTTCTATTTAAAAGATGATCTAATTCATCTATGCCCTTGATTTTAGGATTAAAAATGTTTTGTCCAAGATCCAGTGTTGTTCTTTTTCCAATATTTCTTCAAATAATCCCAGGGAAAAATAAACTAATTATAAACAAAGATAAATCAACTTTTGATTATCTTATTTACCTACTTGATATCTTCTGTTTTAATGTGTACAAATTAAGAAAATCTTTCTATAAGAGACAATCCTGCAATGCTTTCTCTTGAAAACATTAACTGTGATAATATAAAAGGAATTTTGCTATATATATTTTTCCTAAACTTTACATTGACCGAATAAACAAATAAATGTAACTCTATTTAGACTTTTGATATCACACATATCTCAAATCAAGATGGTTCCATTACCCATTTACTATTTTCCTATCCCTCTACTTCCCAAATATTTCTATCACAGAAAACTAGGAAATGGCAAATGAAGTAATACTGAAATACTTATATGGTAATAATAATGGACACCATTTATTCAGTACTTGATATATGGATTAACGTTTTTTAATGTTCTGCAACAATCTTTTTTAGTAGATATTAATGTTAATTACATTTTTGTGAAGAACAATGACCTGGCCCTGTGATCCACACACACTGGGTTCAACATGATTTTTCTCTTCAAAGCAGGGTAAGAAATATCCTTATTCAGCCCTTACCTCTGGATAGAGAAGGCCATTTAATTTATGTCTCTCTATCTTTAAAGGATAAATAACCTTCAGAATCATCATCTCCTCTCTCTGCATCTCCCCTGACTGCCACCAGCATCTGTTTTCAGTCATCTCCTACATACCTTCCAAGACTTTTCTCTTCATCTTTCTGACCTTTTCTCTCTGACCCAGATCTATGCACCTTTTTTCTCAATTAACACTGATTTTTCCTAATTCCTACTCTTGAGCCCTTTATTTCATATCAATTTCATTGTTTTTATATGCTTTCTCACTTATACTACTATCAAAAATTGCTATGTCAACAATTTTAAGTATTTGAGGTAAAATCCAGATGTTTATATTGAACAGCAATGTCAAACACCACACATTTAATATAAACAGTATGTTTACGAATGTTCTTATACTGGGCAGAATATTTTACACTCATAGAACTAGCCAGTGTATTGAATGTGCATAAGAAAGAAAAAGTTTTAAAATCATTAAATTAAAAAATTATGCTTCTATATGAGTACATTTTCACAACATCTTTAGGCTGAATTCACCTAAGCGTGAAATTTTAGGTCATTGTTAAAAAGCAAACACATATATTTATGTTTATTTTTATACCAATTGAAGGATCAACTGTGGAAGCAATTATACTAGAAAATGAGGTTTATTTATATTAGAGAAAAATTGCCGAGAAAATACCTAAATTTTTAATTAATTACTTATAAAAACTATTACTGATTATACCTAGGTTTCTGCATATTAAAAAACATGACAAGACTTTATAAGAACTTATTGTGATCAGGAAGAAAATTATGCAACTGAGTTAAAAGAATTTTCATACTTTTGATGTGGTTTATTAGGTAAACCAAAATTATAGCCCCAACTCTGTTTTCTAGCTCTATGACTTGGGACAAATTATCTGTAAACCACAGTTTCCTCATCTGTAAAATGAAGAAAACAGTAGTGCATATCTCATATGTTTGCTATGAGAAGCAAATACGAAAATATGAAGTGCTTGGTTTAAACCTCATAAACCATATACAATCAATAAATTTTCATTCTTCTTATATAAAATGATTACCACTGCCCCAATTCATAGAAAAACTCAAATTATGTAAATACCTCTCCCATAACTCATTACTGTCAATTTGTGTTTGGTGTGCTTGTCTATGGGAACCTACGATGGTTTCCCTTAGTTATGTAATGATAAGGCAATGAAATACTGAGATATGTGTGAATGATCAATAAAGACTTTAGAGGCCAATTAGAAATTAGCAGGACCTGATTAGCATGCATGTGTGTGTATGTGTGTATCCTATATATGAGGTATGATCAAAAAATATGGTAACTGTTTAAATTTTAAAAAATGATTACAGTAAAAGACACATTGCCATTAATTCCCCTCAGAATACTCCCCCTTGATTCAAACACACTTATCCCATCATTCTTGCCCCTTTCTGAAGCAATTCTGGAAGTCCTCTTTCATAAATGTCTTTAGTTGTGCTGTCATGGCTGTCTCGCTGTCCTGGATCATTTTGACTTTGGGGAAGAGCCAGAAGTCACACGGTGCCAGATCTGGTGAATAAGGTGGATGAGGACACACTGCAATGTTTTTATTTGACAGAAATTGCCATATACCAGAAGCGATGTGTGACACGGAGCATTGTCATGATATAGGATGATTTATGGCAACTTTAAAACACACCTTCTTTCAACTGTAGTTCACACCCGACTGACTGCACTGAACTTGAAACTTGTCACACACTGTTACCAAGGTTGGACGCGCTGCTTCTCATATTGAAGAACACTGACTTTCCGTTGGATGACACCGGGCTGCAGCATTCACCTTATTTTGTCATTACAACTGAAAGGTTCCGTATCACACCTCACTTCTGGTATATGGCTATTTCTGTCAAATGAAAACATTATGGTGTGTCCTCATCCACCTTACTCATCAGATCTGGCACCATGTGATTTCTAACTCTTCCCCAAAGTCAAAATGACCATAAAAGGTAAATGTTTTGAATCAATTCAGGACACGGAGGCAGCCACAACAGCACAACTAAAGACACTCATGAAAGAGGACTTCCAGAACTGCTTCAGAACGTGGCAGGAATGACATGATAAGTGTGTTCAGAGTGAGGTGGGTTATTTTGAGGAGGATTAATGGCAATGTGTATTTTACTGTAATAATTTTTTTATTTGAACATTCACTATATGATGTATATATCCTAATCTAGCATTACAGGTGTACAAAAGATACAAGGATTTTGGCCTTCCAAATCTGGTTTTGGCTTTACTGTCTAGCTATTCAGTTTTTAATTTTTCCCAAGAACTATATAATTTTTTAAAAACTCACAAATTATTTTTTTTAAGTTTGCCTAAACCTTGTTTCTTATTTTAAATAAGAAAGTCTTTAAAAAAAAAAACTGACATCTTTATTACATTTTATAAATATGATAACAAGAAGCTAAACTCTGGTTGTAGAAAATGTCTGTAAAAATGTAGTCACATACTACTACTTCATTCTGATTGTTGTACTTTTTCCTAAAACATTACATTGAAAGTATAAACAAAAAAATAAAATTCTATTTAGACCTTTGTTATCACAAATATCTCAAATCAAGATAGTTCCATTACCAGTTTACTATTTTCCTATCCTTCTACTTCCCAAATATTTGGGAAGCATGCATTTAAGAATATAAAATGCATCTATAGACAATCAGTTTACAATGAACAAAAAAGGAAGACCTTATATCCAAATCAAAACTATTACATCTAGATGTAGCCTGATAATTTCCCAAGTATGAGATAATTCTGTTTAACTAAGGAGAAAATTTGTGCTTTCCATCTAAAAGTTTATCTTCCAATTTATATCAGATTTTTTTAATGTATAGGAATTTTCAACAAAATATCAGGCTATTGAAACTGAAAAATCCAATAAGGAAACAACTCTACTGTTTAAGGATTTATTCCAGCTTATAATCAATCGAGGAAATGCAATTTTTATTGCTTTTTATCCTGGTACAATAGCTGAAGAAAGAAACTCAAAATCAGTTCATATCGGAAACCATGAAAATATACTCCATTTAATCCTTGTTTCTTTATTTTTCTCCCCACAGCAATTAAATAGCCTTCGCTGCAGAAGCTAAATTATTTGAGTAAAAATATGGAATAGGCAAGTTTTAGACACACTTAATTCTTCTAAAACCAGACCATGAATAACAACACATTTTAATTATTTTCTTGGCAAAAGATTAAAATTTAAGCAGCGCTACCTTAAAAAAGAAAAACAGGTTTACACCATTCTGATGTTCTATGATTAACTTATAGAATTTCTTTTTGCTAATATAATGTACTGTTCCTTCCCTAAAGGACTCATAAACTTCTCTAGGCAACACCTAGTTAAATCAGGCATTTATTAAATTTTACTATCCTTCTAATTCACCTTTGAACTTTTGGAACAGGTTATTAAGTGAGAGCCAAAGTTCTCTTTTGCACCTGCAAAAAACAATTGAATCTACAATTAAGGATAATTTCCTCTTTTTTGAAATTTAAATAATGACATTAAAACAGAGTGTAATATTTTTATCTGCATCTGGTCAGACTATTTCCTGGCATTTGGGATGAGGTAACAGAATGAATGCATAAAAATGCAACATAAAGATGTTGAGATAATCTCTAGATGACTTCAGAAATGCAGGCAACTTCTAGACATTAGAGTGTACAGTATGAAAACAGACCACACACCTCTAAAACCACTTTGCAGGTTGAGTACTTTAGTTTCTACATGAAAACAAACAAAACAAATCAAATATAATCAATATTAATATTTAATTTGGAGGAAACACATTAAAAATATATTTCTCAAAGCCTTAGAGTTGATTACCCACAAAGATCTAAAACACATTTAATGCAATTTAACTTTCCCCAATCAGCCATGTATCCTTTCTCATATCCACTTCCATACACATATTCCCTGGAGTTTTTCCCATGTCTTATCTACCACAGTTCTTCTAATTTCTATTTTTTTCTAATATAATATATAGCATGTATGCAATATGAGATGAGGTTGAAGCTGTTTAAGAATAGTTTTGTAATAATATTATGATTGAAGAGTCCTTCCTTGGCCCATAATAATGAAGATATGACATGATTTTCTAGTTTCTGCTTAAGTCCAATCTAACTTGAAATATAGTAGCTTCCATTTAACTAAGGGCAGTATGCCATGAATTCTAAAACATCTGCCACTAATTGAGGAAGACCGTTAATGGGATTCAAATTTTGTTCTCTGTGGCCCTCCAATAAGATACATTTTTGTCTCCTCAAAGCAGTGTGTGATCTTAGACGAGATAGACAGATAGCAGGCAGAGGCTTTAGCACCATTAGCATTATATTACTTAGACACCAAATGGGAAAATGGAAAATTAAATGAGTGCAAAAAAAATAAACTTGGCATTTACTTAAAATTTTGAAAGAGAGTAGTTGTGGCCTGATAATAAAAAGGCACCAATCATTTTTTGCTCTGATTAATAGCACATTTATTGAATTAAGCAGTAGATTTCAAATAAATAAAGACCAGTTAGAGTTTTACTTTCAAGCATATTGGACTTCATTCCAACCTGGAGTAAATTTTTCATGATCAAGAACACTAAGAATTTTCACTGGAAGACAGTGTTACACTTTTCTATTAAAAATTCTGTAAACACACATATATGCACAATTATAAACAGATTTGCTCCAAAATTTTAAGTACTGACCATTTTATGATGTTAAGATTTTCAGTATAACAATAGTATTCAATGAATTC
The DNA here is from genome assembly GCF_036562045.2 of Rhinolophus sinicus. Taxonomy (NCBI): domain Eukaryota; kingdom Metazoa; phylum Chordata; class Mammalia; order Chiroptera; family Rhinolophidae; genus Rhinolophus; species Rhinolophus sinicus. The sequence goes on from NC_133751.1 coordinate 85,606,531, forward strand.
TACTTTTTCTTTTTTTTTTTTCCTCATTGTGATACAATAAGTAACTATCCAGCAAACTAATTGACCCACCAAAATTCCATTTGCTATCAGGACCACATGAGGATTTTCCTTCTTCCTGGATAATCAGATAGCATTTGCAGGAGATATAGCTCATCAGCTTCAAACAGTCCAATGTTGTTTTAATTATTTTAATTATGAACTTATGTAGTATTTCTTTTCTTTTAAAAGTTTGTACACTTTTGTATTTTATAATTAAATTTAGATGTTGTTTAAATTTCATGAAAGGATTATGTTTAATGAAAAAGCCATCCTGTTACCATGATATAACTCAACCATCAGCTTGACTAGAAATGTGGCCAGAAGTGACTTCTAGGATTTTTCTTCCTTGAAAAAGATATTTTTCAAGGAAGAAAAATAAAAAGCTCAGATATATCCTTTTTCAATTCATATTAGCTCCTCTGAATCCTAAAATTATCTTGGTAGTATGTCAATTGACCTCTCTATTTTGGAATCTCCCTTAATGATATTGGCTTTTTCAATTTTACTTAACCCAGCATTTCAGTGCAGAATAACTGATTAACCTTTCATTCTTTCAAATGTTACCACTTAAAATTCACAAGATATTTGGCATCTGGTAATGCATATTATATAAAGTGTTTACATGGTTTAAATATAATGTAGTCCACCATGGTAATTTGGATAAAGCAATTCAGATTTTAAGGAATATTGTGCAGCAATTATGACTTCCCTCTTTTCTCTTGCATTTCATTCTTTTGTCTTCTATTTGCTTCTCCTCTCAGCATTTCTCTTTTTCCTTTCCCTGATATATATATAATACACACCCTAAAATTTATCTCAAAAAGTGTTCCATTAATTGTAAGTTTCAAGAGAGAATAGAATGGTAGTCTCACGGGGCCTGGAAGGAGAAGGTCATGGGGAGTTACTGTGTAATGGATACAGAATTTCCATTTTGCAAGATGAACAGAGTTTTGGAGATGGATGTTGGGATGGTTGTACAACTTTATGAATGTACTTACTACCACTGAACTGTATACTTTAAAATGATTAAGATGGTAAGTTTTATGTTGTGTATTTTACCACAATAAAAAAAAATGGGGAAAAAATATAAAAATAAATTTTTAAAAAATTAAAAACTTATGTTTCAGAATGTACTGCTGATTCAGACCTACCATTTATAAGAACCTAATTTTCTCATTCAGCTGTTTAGTTAAGAGACAATCCACATTAAGTTACCATAAATCCTTACCATGTGATGAAATATTTTGGACTGTGTCTATATAGTACAATACGTGCCTTGAGAATATTCATTTAGAATATTTTTAAATGTTGCAAGTAACAGAAAATCCAATTTACCTGGTTAACAGATGAGAAAATATTTCATATAGCGTTAAATCCAGAGGGGTGGTGGATTTTGAGTGAAAGTAACCTCTAATCCATTTCTCTGTAAACCTATGATTTGGCTCTGCCTTTCTCCCTCTGTTGGTTTATCCTCAGTTTGGTGCCAGATGACTTTATATTATATATTCTTAGCATCTCATCTGGACACACATGGAAACATTCAAAGACAGTCACAGGACCATTTTCCTGTTGTGTCTCTTTCTTGAGAATCATTCTTCTTCCCAGAAGCTCATCAGTGAACTTTGCCTCACATCTTATTGCACAGAATCAGATAGCTTGCCCATTCCAAAACAAATTTTTGTCCAGAGTCCTGGGATAAATAAAACAGGCTTATATTTTAACTTATAGGCCCTGGAGCTGAGATCAAAATAGACTGTGGTACTTGTATGGGCAGAGGAGGGGTGGATACTTCAACAATATTGGGGACATTCTATTTGCTTCTCCTCCCACCCTTTCTCTTTACCCTTTCCCTGATTATATATATATATATATATATATATATATATATATATATATATATATATATACTAAAATTTATCTCAAAACGTGTTCCATTAATTATAAGTTTCACATCTGAGATGGGACTCAGAGCTCTAACAGTCCTTTGCCTTTTAGGTACAGTTTGGTGACATTGAATTTGCCTTGGGGACTGAATTTTTGAGGCTATTATCAGTCAGCCTTGGGGTTTATTTGGCAATGCATAAATTCTCAAATACCTTAGCAGGATTTTTTGGTTTTCCCCTAATTCCACAAGCTAGTGTCTATAGTCAAAATGATTGTCATAGTTTTGAATCTTTAAATTTCTGTGCCTTGTCAGACTAAAGCTTGTGTGAGAGGCTCTTCTCCCTGCAGCTCTGCTTTGAAGGAATTGTAAAAGTAGATTTTGGTAGGGACCCACCACCTATAACCAGTTTTTCCTTTACAACTGTTTTTTGACAGCAACCCTGATTATTATCTTTTCAGGAAGAAAGTGATTAGGAGTAAATGCTTGATAGAAATTTAGGAATTTAGGATTGCTTTTCATCCAGCTGAGGCTCCTATTTCTCTGTTTTTACCTGTCCTAACTTTAGCTTAGAGAATTCAGCTGCTTTCCCTTCTGACAGATTTAGCTTTATACAAAGAAAATTCATGAAAAATTAAGTAGTAATTACCTTTCAGTGTTAAGATTTCAAAATAGTTTTTACTTTACTGTTTTTCCCCAAAATGAACCTGTATGTGTTTTGAAAATTCTTATTTAATTCTTTATGCAATAAATATTCAGTTTTCATATGTTCTATTTCTGCTTACCTATAGACATATAATTTCATTAATTTTGAGTTAAATAGATATCAACTGAAATATAAAATTAAATAAATTACTAAGCCTTAGACAACCATTTTTTCTTGGTATTAAAAATCCTTTCTTAAAGCCTTCTTCTAAATTTAAAATTTGTGAGAAGATTAAATGGTTGGCATCACTAGTGTGTGATTTATTTTAAGGTATTTATTTTGTAAATGAGCATAGTTTAATTTTCCTGCAAAAAATAAGAAAGTTAAGCATCTCATAAAAAATTATAAGACATTTCAATTATCCAAAAAACAAAAGTAAACTATTTTTAATAAAAATACAAAAATTTTAGAGAAGCTAAAAGATAAATGTTGTAATATAATTAAAATGTTCTATAAAAATAACATACATTTAGAAAAGAGTCAACACAACATGAGGACATGGTTAGAGCCTTTCTCTATTATAAATTGAAATATTTTCCATAAATTACAGGTAGATATTCTTCTCTCTTCTGAATCATCTAATCAATATATAATTGCTTTATTTTTCTAAAAGCATGACATATATTTCTTTCATTTTGGGAACTTTTTTTAGAGCTTTATCTTTCCCAGAAATGCTTACAACTCATCAAGAATTTCTAGTATCTATTCACATAACTGTGTAAAGATTCCTAATTTAACTTGAAAACCTCAAACTTAATATGCTAGGTTGGTAAAATTCCTTAAAAGTTTGCTGCATTTGCTGTTATCTTGAAAGTTTAAGTATTATATTCCTGGATGTCTTCCACTAATTCTTGAAACCCAATCATTTATTTTTCTCAAATTGTTTTGTCAAAGTGCATCTTCAAATATTTTTTTTCCAAAATTTGAAGTCTTAGTTGTGTGTTTTTTTATTGTCTACCTTGCAGTATTGCTGATATGAAGTCTAAATAAACTTCTAAATAAAGTCATTCCTCTATTTAGAAGGGAAAAAAAAACATATTTTTTTCTGGAAACTGATATTTTCTTAATTCTTGGAGATCTGAAATGTCATTGTTATGTGGCTAAGCAATTGTGGGGGGTGGGGTGTATGTTTATGAGGGATATTTTTTTCTCACACTGATTTGATTCATTGTTTATTTATTTTTTTTGAATTGCTCCTTTGCATTATATTTGCTTTTCTAAAAACTGGAAAATTTCTCTATTTGCTCTCTTCTATTGGCTTTATTTTCTCCCTCTGAAATTCTTCCTAACTTCATATTGAATCCTCCACTCAATATGGCCTCTATTTATTTTACCTGTTCTTTTCTTTATCTTTGTCTTGCCTCTCTGTGGTGGTAAATTTTCTCAAATTTAGCAATTTATCTTCTGGATTAGTAATAGATTTTTCAGCATTCCTATTCAATGAGACTCTTTACCAATTGCCTTTTTAATTTTTAGGATGTATGTATATACATATATATATATGGCAGCTTTTTCTTGTTTTGTAGATACAATGGCCTCTCAAACCTCTCTTATGGGAATAGTTAATACTAGTTAGAAGGTGAAGTGTTTGGAAAATGCACCTATGAAGGCAAGAGTTTTGAGGTGTATTGAAAAGAATGTTGAGCTCTAAAGAGTTTAGCAAATTCTTGAAACTTTCAATAAAGAAAATGACAAGATTTAGCCTAAGCTGTAGCATTTGAAACCAAGTTATAGAGAACACACTCTTCTTCAGAGAGCCAACTATTTAACTAGACTGAATATCAGATTATTTTGAAGTTTGAAATAGTGAATTCTCTGCCCTAAAGTTAGTGCAAGCCAAGTCACAGCAATAAAAAGCATATGTGTCAGGAAATAAAGGAGATAAAATTGGGGGGAGGGAGAAGAGCCAGTGAAGCGGGAAAAGGGACCCTCTCCTGGGTACTGCCAAGGTACTTCCTATTGGATTCCTCAAACATGTCCTTCTGGGTACACTCTGCCTAAGAAAGTAAATAACAATAATATGAAGATTCAGGTATTTGGACAGAGCCTAGAAGCAAATCTCCCTGTCTCATTGCCCCAGCTCATTATGTAATAGGCAGAAGCTAAAGGATATGTGGATGAGCAAAGAGCCAAGGCTCACATGAAAAACTTTCTAAGTAATGACTAGACTTGAGGACCATATTTGGACAGAAGTCGGGCATTATTCGCTATTAGCCCAGAGACTCAAATAATGCAAATAAAGCATAAGCCTACTGAGGCTGTTAAGAGACATGTGTAACCAATGAACCCCCAAACCTAAAATCCAGTGTCAATATTTGCTAAACCCTAAATAGATACTCTGCCCCAAGGGGAAGTTAGCTGTACCATAGTGATGATTTTAAAGGAGACAATTATTTTATAAATCACTTAAATGCACATAAATATAATACTTCTCTGGAGATGTTGTTAGTCTATTATGATATACCAATTGATTTAGAAACATAAATTAAAATGAGGAAATGGAAATAAGAAATATCCGGTCTAATCCCATGTCTTACAGATGAGGCTGCTCAGTCTTACTCGATTATGTCCTTTGCCGAATGTCCTGTAACTGTGAAGTACTTGCATATTCCACCCTCAAAACTTGTTTCTTTCAATTTCCAATGTAGTTATATATCATGGTATATCCAACAAATCCTTGATTCATTTCCTCAGTACCTATATGGACTAGTGCATAATGAGCATAAGAAATAGTAACAAGTGTTGGAGAGGCTGTGGAGAAAAAGGAACCCTCATACACTGTTGGTGGAAATGCAGACTGGTGCAGCCATTATGGAAGGCAGTCTGCAGGTTCCTCAAAAAATTAAGAATAGAATTACCATATGACCCAGCAATCCCTCTCTTGCATATCTACCCAGAAAATCTGAAAACATTTATCCATAAAGATATATGTGCTCTGATGTTCATTGCAGCTTATTTATGGTGGCCAAGACATGGAAACAACCAAAGTGTCCTTCTATAGATGATTGGATAAAGAAGATGTGGTACATATACACAATGGAACACTATTCTGCCATAGAAAAGATGAAATAGTACTATTTGCAACAACATGGATGGATCTTGAGATTATTATGCTAAGCAAAGTAAGTCAGACAGAAAAAGTTGAAAACCATATGATTTCACTGATATGTGGATATAAAACTGAAAGCAACAAAGGAACAAGACAAACAAATGAAGAAACAAAAACCCATAGACACAGACAATAGTTTAGTGGTTACCAGAGGGTAAGGGGGGAGGGGGATGGTAGATGAGGGTAAAGGGGATCCAATATATGGTGATAAAAAGAGAACTGACTCTGGGTGGTGAACCCACAATGGGATATAGAATTGTACACTTGAAACCTATGTAACTTTACTAACCATTGTCACCCCCAATAAACTTTAATAAAAAATGAAAAAAAGAATGGCATTGCGATCTTGTTCCAATACAGATTCTGATTCAGGAAGTCTGGAGTAGGGCCTGAGAACCTGCATTTTTACACAGCTCTCAGTTACTGTTGATGGTGTTACTCCCTGGACGACATGCTAAGTAGTAAAGCTATGGAGTAGTCAACCTCCCTAATACTCCCACAGACACTTGACATACACATTTAGAAAATCATTTTAACTCTGTCCAGCAAGGCAACTTTTACTAGGTTTGTAATATCTAACAAATATACAGTGATCTTACTTCAAAAACCCGTAAGGAAGTTTTTAAATATTCATGGTTTACATGGTTTTGCATACATATCAATAAATAAGATTTTAGGAAATCCTTTTCGTGTTTTGGTGTTTTTGGTTTTTTTCCAAAGAATAAAAATAAATTTTCATTTAAAAGTAACTCTGTTATGTGAAAATATTTAGAATGTTTATTCTGAAATTTTAGCTCATATATTCTTGTTTCCTTTGTAGGAGTTAGCGAATTGCCCATACAGTGTATGTGTAGAATAAATGAAGTTTCTGTGAATGTATTGCTTAACATCTTAGGATTTCAGCTCCTTCTTTGGGTAAAATCAAGACTATTCGATCTTCCCTACCATGTGACAACATATAGCTTAATAAAAAGAATGAAAGTCTGGAGGTCAGAAAATTAGGTTAGAGTTCTATCAACTAATCTTGGTGGAAAAGCAACCTCATTGTTTCTCCAAACAAGCATTTGTAAAACACAGATAATGACAATGTACTGACTATCAAATGAGATGAGAAATATGTCAATATGTTGTAAAATAGTGTTACACAAATGCATATTACATTACTTCTACTACTACTCCCACTACTAGTACTACTACTGTTAAGAGCACTACTAACATTTTGTAGTAATTAAGCCGTTTTAATTATGTCCAGTCACTTAGACCATTTAACACAGGAAGATCATTGTGGAGAGATATTTTCTACAGTCAAATTTTTCTATTATTATAGAATGGACAAGAAAAATGAGTTCATGAATAAAGTTGATCTCAATTTATATTTAGGATATGATACTGGTAATATACATATCTAAAATTAGAATTTAAACTATCAAAGTGTAACATGTTAATTACAACTATTTTTATTACGTATTTGGGTTTGGAAAGTCTTTAACATTTGGAAAGAGGAGAACATATCTTACTCTGTTTTTAATCCATTTTGATGAAAAAAACAGGAGAGCAAAGCATGGATTATTCAGAATATTAATTGTCACAGGGAGCAAATTACATCAGATTTAAGTAGCATTTATAAAGTAGTTTCAACTATAAATCAGTTTTATCATGTATATTATAATACAGTTGTTGCTAATCTCCAGAAAATGTAATTTTTTGTCGATTATGATTGTACAGTACATAATTTTTCTTAATTACATAATACTTAAAACTATTTAGAACAATTTTGGAAATGACATCTCTGAATGAAACATAAATTATGTGACTCTATGTATACAAATTTTCGTAAGAAGTTTCTGTTTTTATCTTTAGATTTATTCCTTAAACAGATTAAAAGTGTAATATGCATTTGAAACCCCCAAATCTGCACTGTCTACCTCTTCAGGGTCATTCCTTAAACCGGAAACATTTTTCAATTTTTCTTCTTTTAAATAACCTTTTCCTTAAAATGTTACATTATTACATTTCTTTTAAGTTTGTTACAGGATTTTCACATGTAGATAAAAGTTCTGTTCAATGTTGTATCTGGAAATAAATCATTCATGAAGGTATAACTGGTAAACTGGTAAACATTACTTTTTTATACATCAAATCCTGGAAGCCAACTTCCAATAATTGTATTTTCCTCAAATTACCTTCCTTCATTGATAAGAGTTAACTCTATATCTCTAAATATATTTATCAACATTTGATGAGTGACGTTTTAAAGATTCAGGCATCTGTTCAAGTAAAAGACATTGACAGAACTTTGCATATTTTGGGATAATGATATTAAGGAAATGGTGGAAGGAATTGCCTCCCTCAAGTCCTTTTTGAGTAGCCCTCAGATACCATCAGGGGGAGTAAAATATTAAGTTTGTATGGGTCATAGCATATTAGACAGCCAAGCACTTCCGTTCTACTGCAGATCTTAACTGAAGCTCATCAACACTATATAAAAAGCTCACCAAAGTTATTTCTATATAATGTGCCACCTGAACATACAGCACAATTAATGCTATAGCAATTTAACACAGAGAAAAATATTTCAGAGCACAGTTTTTTTCCAAGGATTATGAACTCAGTTAGCAAACAGACATTTATTCAGTTAAACAACATGAAGGTCATTAAATAAGAAAAGTTAGGCCTAGAACTAAGGTTGAAAGTAGGAACAAGTAAGGGCTGAAATTTTCTGCATAACAGATAACTAAACATTTAAAGGATGAGTTAGACAAATATACCACAGTTGGAATGGGTAGAAAAGAGCCATCAAAATTGTGACAGCCAGGACTGTGTATACTAATAAAGCCAATGTGAAGTCTCCTATATTAAGAAGCCAAAAGGATGTTAAAAATAAAGATTCTAGCATCTGATTTTAAGTTTTTATTTTATGTTTTTGCTGGCGATTATGTGTATAATACCTTTCCCCAAGAAGAAACAGAAATTCTATATAATAAATAAAATTGTAATACATGCAAAGATTCATTTTTATAGTTATTTGTTCAAGTCAACAGTAGATAGACCGAACATAAGCCATAAAGTAAAAATGCCAAGATAGCAACAAAGAACAAAAATTTAGTGGAAGTGAAAAAATAAAAACCAGAGGTAACCATGACAAAGAGAACCCTTAAACAGTTCATGGGATGTTCCACAGGGAAATGAAAATTCATGGTAAGTTTACATGGAATGTTAGTGGTATTATTACTTAAGTGAATTTTGAGTCCAAACCCAACTTCAAATTTCAAGATATATAAAGTCCCTCCTCGAATTCATTTAATCCTTTATTGTGACAGAGAAATAAGAATCCACAAAAATAAATCTTTAACATTGTCTCGAGGCTCAAGCCAGTGCTATAAACAAAGAAATAAACGATATCCAGATTGAAAGCGAAGAAGGAAAACTGATTTTATTCACCAAAGACATCATCCTGTATATAGAAATCCCAAGGATTTACAATAAACTACTAGAACTAGTAAACAAGTTTTACAAGGACACAAAATATAAGATCAATATAAAAATCAATTTTACTCCTGTATTTCAGCAATGAACGATCAGAAGATGAAATTAAGAAACAAGTCCATTAATAATAGAATCAAAAAGAATAAAACATGTAGAAATCAATTAAGCAGGAAATGGGTAAGAATCATACACTAAAGAGTACAAAACATAGGTAAGAAAATTAAAGGTCAAAATAAATTAAGACACATTACATGTTCATGGATTGAAAAACTCAATATTTATTTTCAAGATGGCAATTCCTTCCAATTGATCTATAAGTCCATTGCAGTCCCTATAACCTCTTCCTTATTTCCCACTAAAAATGTAGAGTCAAAATCTATAGAAAGAATTTCCTTCCCCACCTTTTTATTGTTGTTGTTCCCAATTCTAGTGACAGGGTCTTTCTCATTGCCTGGTGAAATCTGTGCTCTTCCTTCAGCAACTAAAGCTTATATAGCTCTGTCATCATGTCAAAAACAGATTATTCTAACCAAAATTTTCTCATTAAACATGTTCAGTGTAGAAGGGGTCAAATGCACGTATAAAATTATTTTAGTGCTAGCTTCAAGTCTGCAAAACTGAGAGAACATAAATACTCCACAATAATACATATCTACTACACCAACTTATGTGTCCCTTATACACTATTATTTCCCAAGGTAAGACAGTATTTCCAGCACCTGGTTATCCATTAAAATCCACAAGTACATCACCATGCCTAGTCAGACAATGGTAAGAGTAGTTTAAAGTTATCCAGGAGCAAGAGTGAAGGATAGAAATAGAGGAGGGTAGCAGGGGCTAAAAAAAAAAAAAAAAAAAAAAAAGGAAAACAAATTAAAAACAGTCTTGATTATAGCTTCACCAAGATGCTGGTAAGTATTAAACTCACTTGAGAAAAACATCCCAGTAAGAGGTTAATTGACACTATCCTACATTCTGGGGGCGGGGGCGGGGGGAATGTTAACTGTTTCCGTTTTCAAAGAGTCACAAAGAAAATATGCTGTCTTTGGGGGAGAGGAAACAGAGTACAAGAACAAGATTGCATGGAAATTTGGTCTGGGTTTTCTTCCTATTGTAGGTGGCTCAGTTTCTTATCTATAAAAGGGAACTCTCCTCTGTTATAAAAAAATCCTTCTGCTGCTTTGGGGTTAATGTCATCTACTCCTTGCAGCCAATCATAGTCCCATGATCTGCCACATAGCTCCCAAGTCTGTACAGTGAGACAAAGGAAGCTTCTAATCTTTTGTAACCTTAATCTTCCTTTATTACAATTTGTAAGAGGCCAAAACAACAGGGAGGGAGGAGACAAAAGCGTACACACATCAGTCTCTGCTTCTCCTGATCCTTAATGTAGAGAATCACTCTCTGTATTCTGCATGTACAAACATCAATCAGGTTTTTATGTTTATATTTTCTGTGAATATTACAGTATCTACTACATAAAGACAATGAATAAAAACATGAAGGTTTTTTACCAATCTATCAACATGTCAACATTTTTGTTAGAATTACTCAACTTGGTTCAGGAAACCAAAATCTAGATATAATACATAACAAAAAAACTAACACTCGGAGCACTGTGAGTTGTACACACTGCATGTATTCAGTGTTAAAGAATATCAGATACTCATCAACCTCTTCACCTGATGTGAGAATGAGAAGTTAAATGGAAAATAACAAGAAATAAATATTTTCTTGTTTAATTTTCATTTTAATTCAGGAAACTAAAATAATAAACAGTAGGGTGACATCTCATTTCTATTTCTAGTGTAAAAAAATCAAGAGACAAAATATGATCATAAGGACAAGATATTATTTTTAAAAAGTAAATGTTTTTAAAAAACAATATAGTTCATCTCTGTAAAAGAGAAACATAAGGTGAGACAAAGTAGCACCATTCACCAGGGCTTCTCATAATTTATTAAAGCACTTTGTTTTCCTATTAGAAGAATAGAAGTAAACATATTTATTTGAGAATTTTCCAAATTAATGATGAGAATACTCTGTCAGAAAAGTTGAGGCCATAGTTATATGTGTCTCCTCTTATTCAATAACTCCAAATTATCCAATAACTCCCAATTAGAAAACTAAGATGTCATCTACAATTACTTTAGATGACCAGTATTAGACCTGAATTAATTACCCAGTCTCTAAGCTTCTCCTACAGTAAAGAGAAAATTGCTTTTTAAATGTTTGAATTTAAATCAAAATAATTATTAAGCACCTATGCTGTTGAGTACCAGATAATAAGCAGTGAGACAGACGTGCTCCCCTGTCCCCATGGAATTCATTGTCTAAACTGATCATCAGTTCTAAAACTTAAAACTCAATTCAATAGTTTATGTGTCTGTTCTAGAGTTTCAAAGATAGATGGAACTTCAGTTGCATTTTCCATTTGTTTGTTTTTATTTGTTTTCAAATTTACTTTCAAACAGATACGAGTCATTATAACTATTATTTATAGAAAAATGCCTAATAAAAGTTACTTTTCAAAGCTTGTATTTTGAAAGGAACATAGGTCAGAAAGACTAACCTTTCAAATACATGACCTGCAAAACTCTTGAGGGGCTGTTAGCCAGCTAAGATGCCTTTCTTTCCTGCATTTATTTGGTAAGAAAATAAGTGAGCAACAGTGGACCAAATATTTGCTCTATCTTAGATATATGGGGGAAAAGAGTAATCTAAAATTTATTTGTAGCAGATTAACAATTGCTTTTTCTGGAAAGATATTTACTTTCTTCTTTCTGACAACAGTTAATATTTTTGAATGTTTAATTCTAAGTCTGCTTTTGTGTTTGTGTTTGTGTTTTTGTTTTGTTTTGCTAAGAGTGCTTCTAGGTCATGGGAGTGGAAAAATCTTTCTTTTCTCTTTCAGTTAGAAAAATCTCAGTAAACCCACAAAAGAAAAGGGTAACAAAATTGACATTGTCTTGTAGGAGAGTAGCAGATAACTGTCTGGGTATTTGTTGCATTGTTTTAAAGAGAATAACCAACCAAAACATCCTTGTTTAAGTTTAAGAATAAAAATTAAAAGATTTTTCAATCAGACAAATAAATATATACAAGAAGTTAAAAAGGGAAACAAAAATGAGAATAAAATGTGAAAAAGGAAATGAAAGAAAGTCAAATCGATGAATATAAAGGAAGATAAAGGAAGACATGAATGTTCTGAATATTTCACAAGGTGAAAGATACAAATACAAGTATATGGATACAAAGAAAGTTCATTATAGATATTTCAAAAATTAACTCAGAAAGCCATTTGGGAATAATAAATATACATATAAAGACGCAAACATACAAACACATACTAAGAAAAAGCTCTAAAAACTATAAGAGACACATATACTGTAAGAGTTAGAGACATATTTTGCTAACTGAGGAATGAAATAGCACATGGATTCTTAGTACTGCTATGCTATTACATCTATGCTTTAAATGGTACTAAAATAATATTTATATTTTTCCAAGAAAAAGTATACAGGTCCTTTGAATAAAATTGTTTCTAAGATAGTTTCTATTAAAACTTGACCTTATGAATAAGCTTATGACACTGTTAAGGGCAAATCCAGATGGCTTTGGGGAGTTGTGATATGTTGGTGGAGTTCAATTTCTTGATAGAGGAGGGAAGAGCTTTCTTTCTGTAAAATAAAAATAATTTTAAAGTTTTGAAAATATTATACAAATTCATACAAACTGAAGAGAAACTTTGATTTTAGCAAGACAACTGTATATGAAGGCAGTGCTGCCTTGTGGAATTATGTCAATATTAGATCAACTTAACAGAGAGGTCCCCTACATATATATATATATATATATATATATATATATATATATATATATCTTCAATGTTGGAAGAAGGTACCAAAACATGGACACAATGACATTGGGTATGATCAAAAAAGGGCTTTTTCTCACTGACTAAATATATAAATTATGGAGAAATAAAGAACAGTATATAAATGGAGTAGATTTTATACAAGGAAAGTGAAAAAAGGAACTGTCTGTCTCCTGAGAAAAGAGGAAGAAAAAACATGTTAGATAAGTTATAAAAGTACCCTACACAAATTTTCCCTACATGTATTCTATGGAAATATATTTCCTACTATTTAAATTTAGGAGTTTGAAATCTGTGGTTTTGAGACGTCATCTAAATGGCGACATGAGGTGAGCCTCTGTAAATCTCCCCTGGAATTTACAACTAATCGAACAACAATAACTCCACAAAGGACTCCCTGCACAGCAGACAGGTAAGACGAAGAGACCCACTACTGAATTCACCTAAAGGTGGGCAAATCGCGCAAGCGAGGAAGGAGGGAAGGGAGAAGTGCGGAGACTGAGCCTCGTGGACACAGGACGCAGACCTAGCTCAGTGCTCCGAGGTCGCTGCTTCCCGGAACTACTGCAGCTGCGGGAGAGGGAAGAATTGGGACTGCTAGGGCTCCGTTTATGGCCCACAGGGCTGATGGGACAGTATATAACACGGCTGAACCCAACACTCACAGCAGAGACCTTGGAGAAAAGACTGAGGGAAGAAGGCTGAAAACGGTGGTTTAAGCCCTCACGCTGAGCAGAGAATGTAAGCCTTAGGCACTGAGACTAGCCGCCCCCTCCCTACCCACCCAGAGCTCGCCCTGCTTCCACCTGCCCAGTGCTAGAAGCGGAACAGTAGCAGTGTCAGATCAAAAGAAGAGAATATTTGCTGTTCTGAGAACTGTGGACCGCAGACGCAGATTCGCAGCCCAACTAGTTCCGGCAAAGGGTAGGGAGCTGTGGAAGCAGGACCAGCTGTGGTGGTGGTCGCCGCCATCATTCTGGACCACCTCTCACAACTCACTGTGCCCCTGGCCCCACCTATCTGGGCGGATCCCTGCAGGAGTAAACAGAACTGCTGAAACATACCGGGCTCTGAATCTGGTGCAGGAATTGCTTTGGAACTTCAAAAGCTCTCTGCATACCCACACGGACACGGCATCCTGTGACTCAGGCGAACTATTAACAGAGGAGAAGCCCATCTCCCAGGGAAACCCCCATTGTGTGAGAAGCTGGAATAGTGAAGATAAAACATAGCACTACGGTGTATGAGAGAGATAAAAAAAGGCTGCAATTGGGGATAAAATAAAACATTCTACCAACAAGTACTGGAAAACAAAAGAAAGACCTCTTCCGATCAAACTGTTGAAGAAGCCACTCCTGTAGATGTCTAGGAAGAGAAATAATAAATCAGTAATTGCCATGAATAACCAAGGCAACAAGACAGCTCAGAAAGAAAGTGAAAAGTCTCCAGAAAAGGAACTTAAAAATATGGAAATATGTGACTTAAATGACAGAGAATTCAAGATTGCAGTTCTGAAAAAACTCAATGAGATGCAAGAAAACACAGAAAGGCAGTTTAATGAACTCAGAAACACAATCAAAGAACAACATGAGCATTTTACAAAAGAGATTGAAATTTTAAAAAAGAACCAAATAGAATTTCTGGAGATTAAGAAATCAATAGAAGAAATTAAGAATAAAATAGCCAGCTTAGGTAGTAGAGTTGACCAGATGGAGAAAAGAATCAGTGGCATCGAAGATAGAAACCTGGAAATTACACAGATGGAAGAAGAAAGAGACTTGAGACTTAAAACAAATGAAAGAACTCTACAAGAACATTATGACTCCATCAGAAAGAGCAATATAAGAATAATGGACATACCAGAAGGAGAAGAAAGAGAGAAAGGAACAGAGAATATATTCAAACAATTTGTCTTCCCAAATTTGTAGACAGAACTGGATCCTCGAATCCAAGAAGCAAGTAGAACACCTAATTACCTCAATCCCAACAGGCTTTCTCCAAGGCACATTGTATTGAATCTGTCTAAAATCAACAACAAAAAAAGAATCCTCAAGGCAGCCAGGGAAAAGAAAATGGTAACCTACAAAGGAAAGCCTATTAGATGATCACCAGATTTTTCAGCAGAAACTCTACAAGCCAGGAGGGAGTGGAACCAAATATTCAAATTATTGAAAGAGAGAAATTATGAGCCAAGAATAGTATACCCAGTAAAGATATCCTTTGGATATGAAGGACGAATAAAGACCTTTCCAGACATACAGAAGCTGAGGGAATTTTCTAATACACGACCTGCACTACAAGAAATACTAAAGAAGGCTATTCGACCACCATCAACAGGGACAATTTGTGGCAACCAAAACAATAAAAGGGGAGAGTAAAGGCCTGAACCAGAATATGGGAATGGAGAAAGTAAGCGTGCTGAAGAAAATGGAATACTCTAAATATCAAACTTTCTTTTACATAAACTTAAAGGTAACCACTCAAAAAAAAAAATACAGAACTGAAATATATACTGTAATAAAAGAAGAAACAGAGGGAAACATCATAGAATACCACCACACAGAAATAATAGACAACACAAAAAGGCAAAGAAACAATGGAGACACAGCCTTACCAGAAAACTAAAGATAGAATGACAGGAAATCCTCACATATCAATAATCACCCTAAATGTAAATGGACTGAACTCACCAATAAAAAGGCACAGAGTAGCAGATTGGATCAAAAACTAAACCCAACCATATGCTGTCTCCAAGAGACACATCTCAGCTACAAGGACAAGCATAGACTCAAAGTGAAAGGGTGGAAATTGACACTCCAAGCAAATGGTATCCAGAGAAAATCAGGTGTAGCCATAATGATATCAGATGAAACAGACTTCAGAGTGAAAAAGATAACAAGAGACAAAGATGGACATTTCATAATGGTAAAGGGACTATACAACAAGAAGACATAACAGTCATCAATATTTATGCCCCAAATCAGGGAGCACCAAAATATACCAAGCAACTACTAACAGAACTAAAGGGAGAAATTGACCAAAACACAATTATACTAGGGGACTTAAATACATCATTGACAGCTATGGATAGATCATCCAAACAGAAAATAAATAATGAAATAGCAGCCCTAAATGACACATTAGATGAAATGGACATAATTGACATATATAGAGCACTTCATCCTAAAACATCAGACTATACATTTTTTTCTAGTGTACATGGAACATTCTCAAGGATAGACCATATATTGGGAAATAAAATCAGCCTCAGAAAATTTAAGAAGATTGAAATCATACCAAGCATATTCTCTGATCACAAGGCTTTGAAACTGGATATCAACTGCAAAAAGAAAGCAGAAAAAACACAAATAACATGGAAAGTAAACAACATATTTTTAAAGAACAACCAGGTCAAAGAATAAAATAGAGGAGAGATCAAAAGGTACATAGAAACAAAGGACAATGAAAATACATCCTACCAAAGTTTTGGGGATGCAGTGAAAGCAGTTTTAAGAGGGAAATTTATATCATTACAGGCCTATCTCAAGAAACAAGAAAAATCCCAAATAAATAACCTCACGTTACACCTTAAAGAACTAGAAAAAGAAGAACAAATGAAACCGAAGGTCAGCAGAAGAAAGGAAATAACAAAAATCAGAGCAGAACTAAATAAAATAGAGAACAGAAAGACAATAGAAAAAAACAATTGTGACAAAGAGCTGGTTCTTTGAAAAGATTAACAAAATTGACAAACCCTTGGCTAGACTCACTAAGATAAAAAGAGAGAAGACACTAATTAACAAAATCAGAAATGAAAAAGGGGAAGTTATCACGGACACCACAGAAATACAAAGGATCATCCAAGAATACTATGAAGGACTATATGCCACCAAATTCAATAACCTAGAAGAAATGGACAAGTTCTTAGAAACATATAGCCTTCCAAGGCTGAACCATGAAGAACTGGAAAATCTAAACAGACCGATCACCAGTAACAAAATTGAATCAGTCATCCAAAACCTTCCCAAAAGCAAAAGTCCTGGACCAGATGGCTTCACTAGTGAATTCTACCAAACCTTCAAAGAAGATCTAATACCAATCCTGCTCAAACTCTTCCAAAAAGTTGAAGAAGAGACAGTACCCCCTAACACATTTTATGAGGCCAACATTACCTTGATCCCAAAACCTGATAAGGACAACACAAAAAAAGGAAAACTACAGACCAATATCTCTGATGAATACAGATGCAAAAATCCTAAACAAAATTCTAGCAAATAGAATACAACAATGGATTAAAAAGATTATTCATCACGATCCAGTGGGGCTCATCCCCGTGGCACAAGGATGGTTCAACATCCGCAAGTCCATCAATGTGATACATCACATAAACAAAATAAAAGACAAAAATCATATGATTATATCAATTGATGCAGAAAAAGCATTTGACAAGATACAGCATCCATTTATGATTAAAACATTTAATAAAATAGGTATAGAAGGAAAATACCTTAACATCATAAAGGCCCTATATGACAAGCCCTCTGCTAATCTCATAATTAATGGTGAAAAACTGAAGCCCTTTGCTCTACGTTCAGGAACATGACCGGGCTGTCCCCTATCACCTCTGCTTTTCAACATAGTGTTGGAAGTCCTCGCCAGAGCAATCAGGCAAGAGAAAGAAATAAAAGGCATCCAAATTGGGAATGAAGAAGTTAAATTATCACTCTTTGCAGATGACATGATGCTATATATAGAAAACCCTAACGACTCCACCAAAGAGCTATTAGAAACAATCAACGAATACAGTAAAGTTGCTGGCTACAAAATCAATGTACAAAGTCCATTGCTATCCTATAAACCAACAATGAAATCTCAGAAAAAGAAATACAAAAAACAATTCCTTTTGCAATTTCAGCAAAAAGAATAAAATACCTAGGAATAAACTTAACTAAGGATGTGAAAGACCTATATGCTGAAAACTATAAGACTTTTTTTAAAAGCAATTGAAGAAGACACAAAGAAATGGAAAGACATTCCGTGCTCATGGATTGGAAGAATCAACATAGTTAAAATGGCCATATTACCCAAAGCAATATACAGATTTAATGCAATCCCCATCAAAATCCCAATGGCATTTTTTAAAGAAATAGAGCAAAAAATCATCAGATTTGTTTGGAACAACAAAAGACCCCAAATAGCCAAAGCGATATTAAGAAAAAAGAACAATACTGGAAGTATCACACTCCCTAACTTTAGCTTGTACTACAGGGCTACAATAATCAAAACAGCATGGTATTGGCAGAAAAATAGACACATAGACCAATGGAATAGAATTGAGAACGCAGAAATAAAACCACATAAATATGGACAGATAATTTTTGACAAAGAAGCAAAAAACATACAATGGAGAAAAGACAGCCTCTTCAATAAATGGTGCTGGGAGATTGGATAGCCACGTGCAAAAGAATGAAACTGCACTGCTATCTGTCACCATGTACCAAAATTAATTCAAAATGGATCAAAGACTTAAGCATAACACCTGGCACAATAAACTGCAGAAGAAAACATAGGTACTAAGCTTATGGACTTTGGGTTCAAAGAGCATTTTATGAATTTGACTCCAAAGGCAAGGGAAGTAAAAGCTAAAATAAACGAATGGGGCTATATGAAACTTAAAAGCTTCTGCACAGCAAAAGAAACCATCGACAAAATAAAGAGGGAACCAACTGAATGGGAGAAGATTTTTGCAAACAGTGCCTCCGATAAGGGGCTAATATCCAAAACACACAAGGAACTCATGCAACTCAACAACAAAAAAACAAACAACCCAATTGAAAAATGGGCAGACGACCATTTTTGAGACATGGTCAAGACATTTTGGAGAATGAAGAGACATTTCTCCAAAGAGGACATACAAATGGCAAATAGACATATGAAAAAATGCTCAACATCACTAATCATCAGAGAAATGCAAATATGAGATATCACCTCACCCCAGTCAGAATGGCTATCATCAAATGACAAATAGTAACAAGTGTTGGAGAGGCTGTGGAGAAAAAGTAACCCTCATACACTGTTGGTGGGAATGCAGACTGGTGCAGCCATTATGGAAGGCAGTGTGGACGTTCCTCAAAAAATTACTAATAGAATTACCATATGACCCAGCAATTCCTCTCCTGGCTATCTACCCAAAAAATCTGAAAATATTTATACATAAAGACACGTGTGCTCCAATGTTCATTGCAGCTTTATTTAAGGTAGCCAAGACATGGAAAGAACCAAAATGTCCTTCGATAGATGAATGGATAAAGAAGTTGTGGTATATATACACAATGGAATACTATTCAGCGGTAAGAAAAGATGATATAGGAACATTTGTGACAACATGGATGGATCTTGAGAGTGTAATGCTGAGTGAAATAAGTCAGACAGGAAAAGCAGAGAACCATGTGATTTCACTGATATGTGGTATATAAACCAAAAACAACAAAAGAACAAGACAAATGAGAAACAAAAACTCATAGACATTGACAATAGTGTAGTGGTTACCAGAGGATAAGGGGGTTGGGGGGGTGGGAGATGAGAGTAAGGGGGATCAAATATATGGTGATGGAAGGAGAACTGACTGGGTGGTGAACATACAATGGGATCTATAGATGACGGAATGCAGAATTGTACACCTGAAATCTATGTAATTTTACTAACAATTGTCACCCCAATATATTAAAAAAAAAAAAAATCTGTGGTTTCTCTGGAGCAGTTCTTCTTCTCACCCCTCTAGATCTGAAGAATCCATGTGATTTTATGCAGCCTTGCTATGGACGATTCATCTTAGGAAGTAAGCTGGGCACCTGGCTGGTGTAGTCACTGGCTTGACCTTTATGTCCTTGAAATTATTTTTAAAATATTTCACACAAAAGACAGGAAAGAGGGGAACTTCAACCTTCTCAGCTGCTAAAGAAACAACCCACCCCCAACCCACCCTCAGGCCTGCAGTGTTCACATTCTGCCAGCTTCAACTGAGGAGACTGGCTGAGGCTGGGGGTACCCTGAGACCCCAACCTAGTCAACATCTCTACTGGTTAAAAGGCTGGAACTGCTTTCAACCGGTGAAGGGAAGAAGAAGCTGTCTCAGCACCACAATATGGTTGGGTGTCACCTTTAAACCTCTTGGTTTAATCATTAAATCTCCTTCATTTAAAAAAAATTAGGAGTTTTAATACAAATTTTATTTAAAATAGTTTAATCTATATGTCATATATTTTGTGCATGACTCCTGTGTTTTTCTCCAACTCCTATTACAAGAGTTGTAGCCTATACTAAGGAATAAGAGGTCATTTCATCTTGGACCAACCAAACATTTGTTTCACTGGCTTCTACCAAATCATGTTGTATTCTTCTTAATCTATCCTTTCTTATCTGTCATATACTCATGTGTTATAACCCAAGTAACATACATTCTCAAGGACATAGCCCTTAGTCTGGGCAATGAATATAACTTAAATATTGATCTTGCTCCTTCAGAGTTTTCACTTCACTCTCCCTCCAAATTATCTTATGTTACCCTCATGAAAGAATCTATTCCTCATGAAACATTTTTTGCTCTAGAATTTTATGAATGTTTATGAAACTTTTTTTCATAATAAATAACGAAAATATAGATTATGACATATGCTGCAATGGTGAACACGTAACTTTTATAAATTTCATTTCAAACATCTTTCTGAGGAAATGCCTAGTGGTTTAAGTGCTGTGCAGAAGTGGTATATATATTGCATATCACATTGCAACTCTGCCCCGTTAGTCATGGCTGCCTTAAATGTTGTATAGAGAAAGATCATGATGTTTTATTTAGGCTAATTGACAATCGAGGACTATTAGAAATGCTTACCTTGGGTGTGGGAAGGGCAGAGTGGTAGCATGAGAAAGACAGATCAGCTATTTACTCTTATTGTTAACTGGTAGCCAGACATTAGACAAATGGTTGTAGTATTAAGCTAACCATTTATAAATCAGCAACCATATTGTTTGGGGGAAACTGAATAAAGTGTTACAACTAGTTAGAAACAGTGAAATGTATCTCTATGAAAGTGCTTAATTCAAATGTGGGACCTTTTATGTTTATGGTGTTCTAAAGTAAACGTATTATTCTAACCCCTGGCTACACATTCGCATAACCTAGGGAGATAGTAAAAATACTAATGCCCAAGCCCCATCTTACACTAATAAAATCAGAATTTTTCTGGAAGGGGTCTGGGCATGATCGGTACTTTTTAAATACCTCCCCAGGTGATTCTGGTACCATTGGAATGTGAGTGAGAAAGGATTGCCTGTTCCCTCTGCCTTGATTCTGCATAACCCCTATAGAAACTTCTGGACTTCAGAATATTCTTTTAACTGCTCTAAAAGGAATATCAAACCATACTTTAAAAGGACTGACTTGACACTTAAAGCAAAGGATTTTTTGTTTGTGTTCTTCTCAGTATTGGGACTTATACAATTTCTCTTTGCCATTAAGTTCTATTCATATTCAAGAGAAACAATGAAAGCACGAAGAAACAATAATAATGCACCAGAGGCCCAATTTCAAATAACATTAATATTAGAATTTTACACCCTGCCTTCGCTGCCCTGTAAGGCTAATTTTCGCTAGTACACATGATTTTACGCCAGATTAAATGCTGCTGAAGAATAGAAGATAAAAATATGCAAATGGATACTCATGTGCTCCTGCATGGGTGCGCAAGTGTGCACACACACACACACACACACACACACACACTCACACACACACACTGACCTTCGGTTCCCTGTAGACATTTGGAAGTTGTCAGCAGTAGCATAATGACAGTTCTAATTATTAAAATTACTCTTGTGTGGAAAGTGCTTTAGAATTAGATGCCGACAGGCATGCAATATATGTTAACTGCACCATGGACTTTTTCTTTCCTTTTAAAATGAAATCTTAAGAATATTCCACTGGTTTTCATCAAACACCTCTCACCACTCCAGTGACATGCACCCTCTCACACATTCCAAAGGAATTACCAATAAATTCTGATTTCGTAAGAATTCTAATGCCCTAAAAATATATTATTCAGTTAGGTCAAGAGATTTCCTTACAACTATAAAATCTACTACTCTCAATTTCTCATATTTTTTAAATACATAATCACATTTCCATGAATTCTCAAATTCTTTACAGTATCATAAAAAGACTATGATTAAATATTATAAATTTGAAAACAGTTCACCAATTTTCTACTAGGTCCCAAGTAAGACTAGTCTTTGATCTTTAAGAAATAATTCCATATCCCCTATTCTAACATGAATGTGCAAATATGTAATTGTTTCAGGCAATACAAGTCAAAACATCGTATGGTCTAATACGGGTCTCTGTGCATCATCGAAAATGTCAAGTAGACAAGAGCTATAATGTAGAAAAGAAAAAGGGCTCTTTCATGGTGTTTCAGGAAGAGTAGCCAGGAACAATGGGTGGCAATTACGTGAAAGCAAATTTGACATCATTCTGTAAAATAGAATGAAAGATCAGATCTAACTAAAAAATGGGCCACCTTGTTTAGCATGTTTATTATATTCGCAGTTGGTTCTCAATATATCCAATCTGGGAATTCACCATTTTTGAAAATAATAGAGCTACAAATAGGAGATGATATGAAGCTGATAAATTTTCAACTTGTTCCCTGTGCCACAGAGAGAGTGTCAAACATTCATTCTTAGACACAACAAAGCATCAGCCCAAGCAAAAGCATTCCTTTCTTTAAACAACAGATTGCCTCTGAACCAGTCAGGAGAGGTAATTAAATATTTGAGTTTTTAAATTGCCTACTCTTCCAGCTACCAGACAACCTTCTGTTGGGTCCAGATAGCCAAGAATAAAGTACATGCTCAAATCTTTATCTCAGAGCACAGAGGCAGTAAAAAAACAAATGTTAAATACCAACAAATACGGCTATTTATTGTGTCAGTAAACTAAATTACCTCTCTATATTTTCTGTCATCACATTTTCTCCTGTGCTTCAATCAGTGAAGTATATAAATTAAGGGCAGATCTTTTTTAGTTAAAAAAAAAAAGACATTACATAATCTAATACAATAGTAATCCTAAATAATGCCACGTAGTTTTGATCCTATTTTCAAGGAAACATATTTGTTTGATGTAAAGGACATTGAATTATTTATGTAATATTTAATAATGCAGTAAACTGAAGAGAATTCAGAAAGACACTCTAAATAATCTAAATTAGTTTCATGCTGTAGAATTCCATATGAGCCCAAACCCTAAAACCTGTTAGCATGGGTAGTTAAAAAGGAGAAATACTACCTAATTTGGAAATTCAGCAAACAAGAAAAGCTTCTTTATTTTGAATAATAAAATAACAGCTTTTTAATCACACAATTTAAATTGCAAGAACTTCTGAAAAAAAGTAAATTAATAGATTAGGATTCATAGTTTTGTTGTCTTAAACTGAGCATCATTGTTCCCTCTGTTAAAAAGAAACAACAGATCCAAAATGAAGTCACTTGGGCTAAGTCGCACCAAGACTTAATATCTAACCTAATTGCAGTTTCAGCCTCTCCCAGGAGTGGAATTTTAAACCAACGTGTCTGGCATATTCCAGCCAGTACTAGTGAGGTAATCTGCCTGATAAGACCTTCTGCCTTCCCCTAAGAGAAGTTGAATTTGCCTGAAATAATCCACTCTTTCAGTTTCCTAGTCCCACTTTCTTTCTCCCTGTAAAAAACTCCTCTGAGCACCTTTCTATTTACTAGATGGGATGCTTCCCAATTCATGAATCATTCAATAAAGCCAATTAGATCTTTAAATTTACTCAGTTGAATTTTTGCTCTTTTAACACCTCTATGCCCAGAAATTGCTGACAAGGCATAGACGTATTAAGGGTGATAAATGTCTATGATTAAGTGATATGGTATAAAAGTGTCTCAGGAGCAAAGACATTGTAGAAGTATAACAATTTCCACTCAGCCTCAAAGCTATAAAAATGTATTACTGATTTCTCTCTGTCTCTTAATTTTAATTCTGTCTTGATCTGTTTATCTGTTTGGAAGTGCTATTGGGTCTCCTTATCTCAGCCATGTGCTGAGCCCAGATCTATGAATCTATAGGGAACAATTTGATTCACTAGGAAGATGCAAAAGCTATGAACAATGAGCAAATGGAAGTGGCACTTTCTTGAGTCCCTCTGATTTTCATTGCTCATGACTGGCTGAAGTCTCTGTCACCCTATTTCATCCAAGCCTCCTAGAGAGCAACAAGGCTAACCTCGGCTTCTGTGTTTCTGATTTTTGGCATAGGTTCACGTTAGGGCATCTCAATGGAACTTAAGGTCTAATGGGAAAATGTTACACCCACCGATCATCACACCTGCCAAAGCAATTCAAGTTGTAGGGACAAAGGAAATATTATACCTCCGGAATCTGGCTTTATGGCTTGTAAAGCAGGCTGTATACATTAATGAGTCTCCTGAAGTCAGATGAACTTTGCAAAGAGTCTCCTGAAGTCAGATGAACTTTGCAAAGAATTACACCCAGAGCGCCTGACTGGTCTGGAAGGATTAAATGAGATTATGTATTTAAATTGAATAGTTTAAAGTTTGGCACCATGGGAGAAAAAGAAAAGGATTAGCATTATCCATAATTCTACCATCTGAAAAACTACTGTTACTATTTTGTTCTATGGCCTTCTATTCTTTTCATGAGTGTTAGTATTTATGTATTTATGTCTTTATGTTTTGTTTTTTTTTTTTTGCAAAACTAAGATCATACTGCTTTTTTATAAACCTGACTTTTTCCTTTAAAACATCAGCTAGATATCTTTGAACCCATAATTTTTAATGAATCCATTGTTTCTTGTTATGTAGAAATTATGTAATTTACTTACAGAAGCCTTTAACTGTGTTTGTGTTGGTCACTTCTATATGAATATTGTATTAAGTGCCATTTACTAGTCATTCATCATCTTATTTAATCCTCTTATTTTACAGCCCTTATTACATTGAATACCAGCAAATCCATCAAGAGGCAGGCATTTTAAATATTTTCTGTTCTAAATATGAGGAAACAGAATCCAGACTATTTTCTGTTCTAAATATGAGGAAACAGAATATTATTGAATCCAGACTCAATAATATTATGCCTTTAAAAACTATCCTCTTTCAAAAAGAATCTTCATAGATACATTTTTACTGACATACTCACATGTCCCTTAATAACGGGTATACAGGGCTGGCCCGGTGGCTCAGTTGGTTGGAGAGCCATGCTCTTAATATGGAAGTCACCAGCTCAATTCCCATATGGGTCAGTGAGCTGCGCTCTCTACAGCTAAGATGGTGAACTCAGCTCGACCTGGAACTGGGTTCCTGTGAGTAGCCAGAGGTCAGCATGAGCTGCCGTGAGCTGCCGTAGGCTGACATGGGCTGTCGTGGGCAGCCATTGAGAGCTGCTGTGAGAAGCCAACAGGCAACCAACTGCCTCAACCAGGGGAAGCACAAGGCTCATAATACCAGCATGGGCCAGGAAGCTGTGTCCTACACAACTAGACTGAGAAACAATGGCCTGAACTGGAGTGGAGGTGGAGGTGGAAGAAGGGGAGAAAAATGGTATACATACGTTCTCAGAAATGCAAAATTTAGCGATTTCATCATTGTGTGAACATCACAGAATACACTTACACAAACCTAGATGGTACAGCCCACTACACACCTAGGCTGTATGGTATAACCTATTGTTCCTAGGCTACAAACCTGTAAAGCATGTTACTGTACTAAATACTGAAGACAATCGTATGTATTTGTGTATATATGTTAAGTATTTGTCTATCTATACATATCTAAACAAGGAAGGGTACAGTAAAAACATGGTGCAAAGTACTTTTATCCATCCAGCAGTGCAATAGGGTTTGTTTATACCAGGATCACCACAACCCTGATACATGTTATGATGGCTACAGTGTCACGAGGCAATAGAACATTTTCAGTTCCTTTATAAACTTATGGGATACCTTCATTCATTGTTGACTAATATGTCATTATGTGGCATATGAATATACTTTTGATTTTCTGAGGATATGTTACTCAATACAAAATTTTAAATAGTTTTATCAAGATATTGTACTTCCCCAGCAATTTGAGAGGATCCATTTCCCTGGAAATTATTATTTAAAATTTCAAAATATTTTATTAAATCAGAAGCACATATTCTACCATGGTGCTTGTAAGATAATACAAAAAAATATACATTGGTCTCTGCCTCAGGTTCCTGATGCAAAGCTCCTAAAAACATTGTAATTTCCAAGTGACAAAAACACTAGGAGCATTTCTTTTTATATTTGTCTTTGACTTCATCCTTAAAACCCTGGTAAATTCCTAAGAGATAAGAGAACTAATAGCATCTTTTGTTCTATTGAGCAATGCTGGGTGGGCTCCTGGATGAGTACTGGTCACCAGAAAGACCAACCTATATTTAGAAGCCTGGAATTTTCAGTCTCACTCCTCATCCACCAGAGAAGGAAGAGGGCCTGGAAATGGAGTTAATTCATCATTCCTAAATGAGGAAGCCTCCATAAAATCCCAGTGATAGGAGGTTTGGAGAGCTTCCAGCTTGGTGAATACATCCACCTAGTTAGATGGCAATGCACCTTAACTGAATGAGGACAGATGTTTCTGCATTAAGGACCCTCCCAAATCTTGCCCTACCTATCTCTTCATCTGGCTGTTCACCTGTATCCTTTATCACATCCTTTAATAAACTGGTAAATGTGTTTCCCTGAGTTCTATGAGCCTCTTTAGCAAATTAATCGATTCTGAGGAGGTGATTATAGGAACCTCTGATTTGTAGCCAAATAGGACAGAAGTTGTGGGTAACTTAAGCGCCTACTGCTTGTGATCAGTGTCTGAAATAGGTTGGGAGCAGTCTTGTAAGTCCTTAACCTGGGGGATCTGACTCTATCTCCAGGCAGTGTTTGAATTAAATTAAATTATAGGACATGCAGCTGGTGTTACGACAATAGCTTGGTGTGTGTGGAGGAAAGAGGGGGACATAGAGGGACACGGGGAGGAAATAGATATTTGGTGACCAGAAGTAATGTGTTCTGTTGTGAGAGTAAGAAACATAGGTGTAAAACTGAGTTTTTCCAATTCAGTATTGTATTGAAGTTCCTGATTTTGATTATCAATGATAAATATTTTGATAAGTCTATTGGCCATTTGTCTTTATTCCTTTGGTGATAATCTATTCATGTTATTTGACAGATTTTCTGTTAAGGTGATCATCTTTTTCTCATTGGTTTTAAAATGTTCTTACATACTAGTTTTATTAATCATTCATCATATATGTTGCACATATTTACCACTTCTATCTTGGAAACTTGGAATTATTAATCACATCCTCTGTGCCATATATTCATAAAAATGCCTATGTATAATATTTTTGAAAAATATTAAATCCACCAAAATTTGAAAAAAGAGAATGGAAAAACCTGCATGACTCAACAACTGTTAACATTCTCCCATAACTGCTTTCTGTCTGCACACACACACACACACACACACACACAAACACACACTTGCCTTTTGTCAAACCTTTCAGTCTATTGAAGATAATACCCCTAAGTATTTTATCATGAATCTCTTAAAAAGTGGAAAGTTATTTGCTATGAAAACACAATATAATTAACACATCTAAGAAAAATAAAAAATAACAGTATTAGCCAACATCCATACACACATTTTCGCAATTATCCTCAAAATATCTTTTCAGGACCCAGTGGTTCATAGCATTTCACTATTATGTTTCTTTACTTCCCTCAGTCTATGTGAGCTATACCTCCCCCCTTCCTTGGTTCTTTATATTGACTCCTCAAAGGATCTAGGTCAGTCAACTTGTAAAATATCCCACTTTCTAGATGTACCTGATAGTTTTTTTCATCATTAGTTTTAAGTCAAACATATCTGATAAGAGCACACATAGACAAATAGGCATAATTCTCAATGCATTCAATCATGAGTCGGTGCCTGCTAAATTAAAGCAAATGAAGTTAAAGTCACATAAGGCTGATTGAGGTTAATATACTATCAGTTTTATTAACTAAAAGGTTCCCCAGTTAAACAAGATTAAAGAATATATGTTTGAATGTTTCTAGGAGACTATATCTTAAATGTTTTCATCACAAAAAAATAAAGTATAATTATGTAATGTGATGGAAGTGTTAGGTAACACTGCAGTATATAAGTATATCAAATCAATACATTGCATACCTTAAAGCTATAGAATGTAATATGTTCACTATCTCAACTAAATAAATACATAACATTTAAATTTTAAAAATATATAGCTTGGACCAAAAGCTAAAATAGGGATGGATACTTATTCCTACCTGTTAAAATGTACAAATTTATTTTTTTTTCTGAAGATTCTGGTCAAGGTGAAGGAGTAGGTACACACTATGCTTGTATCCTCTCATAACCACATCAAAATTACAACTGAACTACAGAATAACTATTATTGAAAATCACCTGAAGTCTAGTTGAACAAAAGTCCTATAAATAAGGACATACAGAAGAAGCCACGTCAAGACCATCAAGAGAGGCAGAGATGCAGAATGGGCTGGTCCCAAACCCTTGTGTGACTATTAAAAATCAGGAGGGATAGCTCAGGTGTGAAGATCACCTTAGAGGACCAATGAGTCCCAGCCCCACACCATGCTCCCAGCTCAGGGTTTCAGTGACAGGAAGAAAAGACCCCACAACTTCTGTCTGTAAAAACTAGCGGAGATTGTGGCCAAGTGAAACAGAGAGTGAGTAGAGTCCCAGACATTCCTTTTAAAGGGACCACGTATGGCCTTATTTGCTGACAGATTCACTTACTCTGAGCTCCAGCTGTGAGGCAGTAGATGGAAAGTCACCAGGGACATATGGGAAAGAATTGAATTGTCTGGCTTCAGAGTGAGGGCTGGAGGAGCAGCTTTTTCCCAGACATACCATAATTTAAATGTCAAAGGTTAAAGAATATGAGAGAATACTAAAATCAGCGAGAGAAAAGCAAATAGTTACCTACAAGGGAGCTCCCTTAAGACTGTGAGTGGATTTCTCAACAGAAGATTTACAGGCAAGAGGTATTGGCATGAAGTATTGCAAGTGATGAAAAGCAAGGACCTACAACCAAGATTACTCTACACAACAAAGCTATCGTTAAGAATCAAAGGACAGATAAAGAGTTTCCCAGACAAGAAAAAGCTAAAGAATTTCATCACCACCAACTCAGTATTACAAGAAATGTTAGGGGAACCTCTTTAAGAAGAGGAGGATAAAAAAAGATAAAAAATATGAATAATAAAATGGCAAAAACTACATACTATCTATAATTACTTTAAAGTTAATGGATTATATGCTCCAATCAAAATACATAAGGTGGCTGTATGGATAAGAAAACAAAACCCTTACATATGCTGCCTATAAGAGATTCACTTTAGATTGAAAGATGCATATAGACACAAAATAAAGGGATGGAAAAATATTTCATGGAAATGAAAAGAAAACAAAAAAACCTGGGGTAGCAATACTTATACCAGATAAAATAGACTTTAAAACAAAGACTATAACAAGAAACAAAGAAGGACCCATTATTGCTCCTTCTGGGTATTTTGCCTAAGAAACATAAAGCACTACTTCAAAGGGACATGTGCATCCCTATGTTTACTGCAGCATTATTTAAAATAGCCAAAATGTGGAGGCAACCTCATTGTCTACCAATGGATGAATGGATAAAAAAGAAGTGGTACATACCGTGTTTCCCTGAAAATAAGACCTAGCCAGACAATCAGCTCTAATGTGTCTTTTGGAGCAAAAATTAATATAAGACCCAGTATTATATTATATTATATTATATTATATTATATTATATTATATTACATTGTATTGTATTGTACTGTACTGTACTGTACTGTACTGTACTGTATTGTATTGTATTGTATTGTATTGTATTATATTAAAGGCCCAGTCTTATAGTAAAATAAGACCTGGTCTTATATCAATTTTTGCTCCAAAAGATGCATTAGAGCTGATTGTCTGTCTAGGTCTTATTTTCAGGGTATATACAATATATACAATATAAACATGGTATATACAATAGAATATTACTCAGCCATACAAAAGAATGAAATCTTGCCATTTGCAACAACATGGATAATATATATAACGCATTATGCTAAGGGGAGTAAGTTAGACAGAGAAATACAAAAAAACAAATGATTTCATTTATATGTGGAATTAAAAAAAAATGAACTAACAAACACAACAGAAATAAACTCAATAGATACAGAGAATATTTTGATAGTAGCCAGATGGGAGGGATATTGAGGGGTTGGGTGAAAAAAGAGAAGGGATTAAGAAGCACTATTTGGTAGTTACAAAATGAT
The DNA here is from genome assembly GCF_036562045.2 of Rhinolophus sinicus. Classification (NCBI taxonomy): domain Eukaryota; kingdom Metazoa; phylum Chordata; class Mammalia; order Chiroptera; family Rhinolophidae; genus Rhinolophus; species Rhinolophus sinicus. Next base: position 85,637,085 of record NC_133751.1, read on the forward strand.
CATGAGGATATAAAGCATAGTATAAGGAATATAGTCAATAATATTGTAATAATTATGTAGGTGTCAGATCAGTACTAGATTTATCTGGGTGATAACCTCATAAGTTATATAAATATCTAATTACTATGTTGTACACCTGAAACTAATATGGTATTGTATGTCAATAGTAACTGAGAAAATATTTTTAAATACTTTTTTTAAAATATACTAATTTATCCATCCTATCATATGTGGCTGAAAAATTGTCAAGCCACATACTTCTATCCCTACTCACAACCATATGGATTTCATAAATATACAGTTGAAAAAGTATATTTTCATATTTAAGTTGTTCCAAGCATATGTAAATATTTTCTAATAACTGAAACATATCAAAATACAGAAATGAAGAAAGACAGTGTGTCCTTCCAAGGAGAGAACATGACAACCAGGATCTAAGATTAGCAATGATCTTTGATCCAATCATAAGAACGAGGTGAGCCATACCTTCTGCAGGGGAGAGTACAAAGGATAATCCCAAAGCTATCTATCTCTGGGGAATGAGCAGATTACCTTTCCCCTACATATAAGATAAGAAGCACTGCCTCCATAACATAGTGAAATGTAGCTTTTTAATTTTACTCATGATGGATTTTTAAAATATGCACACACAGAGACCTGGGGTCATTAATTTTGTATAGTCAAAATGATCAATATTTATGATATCTTCCTTTTTCTTAATTCTGATACATCATTACCCATCTAAGGATAAAATGAACATTTATCATCTAGTTGTTTATGACTTATTTTTTTAAATGAAACTTTTTATTTCTTTCCAAGTGTATTTTTTTATAAACAGAGCACATTATATTACCCCTGGGGTATTTTAACAATGTTATCAGATAGAAATGTATGTCAGCCATGTGTCTAAGTTCAAACTTTCTAGTTACCACACTAAAACAATTAAAGAGAAACATGTGAAATTGATTTTAATAATATATTTTATTTAACCCAATCTTTCAAAAATATTGTCATTTTAACATTTAATCAATATTAAATAATTAATGAAATATTTTACATTCAGTTTTCATTATAGTGTCTAGTCTAGACTAGGCCCAAGATAGAGGCACTCATGCTAAGCCCCACACCAGTAAACTGAAACTTAACCAAGCTTCTATGCCCAACTCTCCCCACAAATGGAAGGTTTATGTCAACCAATCAGCACATGCCTGTTCTGCACAGGTTACCTAACTCTGCTCCAAGACTTCCCTTTACTCCATGTAAAGAAAGTAACCCTGCATTAACCAATCAGCAAATGCCCAGTTTAACTTCCTTATCCCTTCTCCCTTTAGCCTATAAAACCCTCTCACTTCGCACAACAACTTGAATCTCCTTCCTATGTTTTAGACTGGATGCTTCCTAATTCACGAATCACTAAATAAAAGCCAACAAGATCTGAAATTTTCTTTTAACAATAATAAGTCTTTGAAATCTGGAGTGTATTTTACACTTACACAGATCATGTTTCAGACACTAAATATTCATCAGCAATACTTAGCATACATTTTCATTTAATAAATCTACAGTTGAAAAAGTAGATTCACATATCCAAGTTTTCCAAACTTAAAATTTTTCCATTAAGTGAATCAAGTATCAGCTTTAAAACAAAACTAATTAAATTAAAAATTCAGTTCTTCAGAAGGGAGATTCAATTTAGTGAATCTCTTTAGTGTACAGTATTTACGGTATACTTAGCTTAATGAAACTCATAATCCAAGCTTATAAGAACTTAATTATTTTGGAGAGACAAGGCAGAAATGATAGATGATAGATAGATGATAGAGAAATTATAGATAGATAGATAGCTATAGATATGCTAAAATGTATGATAAATTTTATGTCATTTGTAGACCTTATAGAATACCTAGAATTGGAAAAGCAAAATAGCTTAAGTTTGCTTCAAAACTAGGAGACAGTTCAGATTTGGTCAGGGCCCCACAAAAAACCTGTACCTTTAAAATGCATTTTAATCTAAATTTTTTCTTTGATGTTTCCCTCATTTGTGTTAATAAAGAGAAATGTTTTATCCTAATTATGATAAGTTATATTTCTCATTCATTTAAAAATGATTAATAAATATAAAATTCAGTTGTATTTATAAGGAAATTTGCAGTGAATAATTTAAGATAACAAAAAGTTATTCTTTAACACTACACCAGAATATTTATAATTTTAAACCCTAAATAGAGCTTTCCCAATCAGCCGTTAAAATGGGAAATGGTTTTATGTTTTAAGAAAACATAAACATTTTATTCCACTGCTATTTGTCTTGCCCCATCTCTGTGAGCACAACAAAGTATTTTATAGATGAGTTATATGGGCACCAAAGTCAAATGTTTATCTCCAAAATTCATGTAATAAGCCACCACTATGCTAAGAATTCATCATAAAACTTATGTCTTGTCCTTAGAGCCAGAAACTAATCAAATGGCAACATTTGACAATAATTAAATTCATATTTAGATTTCACTTGTTAAAAAATGGGGGGAGGGGACCAGAAATAAAAATATAATGTCTAAACTTATAGGAAATAATTTATATTTAACATAAAAAGACAAGTTTTAAAGTTAAAAACTAACGTCTATAATCTCATGAACAATCATTTTGAAGATTTATTGAATAGTTGTCCATCAACCACAAAAGACAAGTTCCTTTAAAGCACTTTAGTGGCAGGATATCTCCCTGAATGGACCATTGGTTCACATTGCAACAAATCATTGAAGGAAGGTATGATCTTTGGTAATTAGACATCTTTTTAAACATCAGACTCTCAATGACCTCAAGTATGGTTTCGATTTTCACGTGCCTCCATTGGTTTCTGCATGCACTGCAAAGGAACAGACCCTTGCCATTAACAGCTATAGGAATGAGTCGCTGTAGAAAAGAAAACCCTCTCAATTTTGGAAATATGTGGGGATGGATCAGCTTTAAGATATTGTAAACTTTGAAAATTGATTAAAGTTACTGCCCCAGTACAGTTTTCATAATTTCATTTGCAGAGCCTTTTTTTTGAAATCAGTGAACCACATTTTCCTGTGAAATAAAATAAATGTCCACATGATTTTAGTCATTTTGTGATAAAATTTGGATTTTTTTCTACTGACAACTTTGGAGTTTGATGTACTGGCTTAGTTCAGATAGGACTTCTCAACTGCTGTTGGGTGAAAGGCTTCTTATAATACACATTAGTCCTAATTCAGGCTCATTCAGGGCAGCTAAAAGTATATCACCCTGATGCATTTGTTATGGAAATTGGGATATGATCATTGATTTTATAATTGTTCATATAGTGAAGGATGATTAGAGTTTTATTATTTCATTTTATGTGACCAATAAAATGAATGTTATGCATCATAATATATAATTAAAGACAAAACTGCTGACTTTACTAGGGAATAGAACAAAAATAGAAATATGAAAGAAGAACCTGAACAAAACAAAATGATCTTGTGACCAAATAACTTTCTCCTTAAATTATATCCAGCTTGTACATAGTATTCTGTATGTGTACTACAATTTGTCCTAAGAATATTTTTTGTCACTTCATACTCTGCTAAATAAGCTAATTTTCTATTTGGCTCATTTTCTATAATTTGATATTGAGAGAATTAAGGAAATATATTCTAATGAGCAAACTTTTCATTTGGAACTGGCCACCTAGACATTTTCCTCTGACCTTTGAAGTGATAAAGAGAAATGTTCACGTGTAACAGAGGCAGCTGATTTAGCAGGGAACACCATCTTGCCTTAGCCAACCCTGATTCTGAGCACTAATTTGAATAGCTAGTTAATTTCTTCAAGCATCCCCTTCCATTTTCTCAGAAAATGATGGGAAGCCAGGATTGGAAGAGAAGGAGGAACAGAGGAGGGAACGACTGGTGAATACAGAAATAGAGTGGATAACTGCTAGGCATGGCTAATCAGAAAGGAAACTCCAGGCATATTATGGAACCATTGTGATGATAAAACTGGAATAAAATTGCCTACCCAAACCACTTGAGACACTCTGAATCTTTAATTTTTAAAGTTATGAAGACACTTTACACAGAAGGTGATCAATTATCATGAGTTTGCGTGCAAATACTTAAGGAAAACAGTGGGTCAGAATCAGTAGGAAAATTGCAGGCTAGCAGCCATGTAATGGCAACTAATTACACTATTCCAAGGCCCCTTTCCAATGGTCTCAGTTGGCAATAACGGTTATGGCTGATTTATTTTGAATCACTCTGAGGGGTTTGAAGTTATTTATATATTTGCCAAAGAAAACTGGTTCTCATAATGAATCCACCAAAACATTAAAACAAAAAGAAGTCCTCCAGTTAGCTTATTAGGTACTCAAATCCTTGAGATAAATAGTTTGATACCATTTGATGATGAAATAGAGGTACCTGGTATGGGATAGAGGCAGCTCCCAGATCACAATGGCCCCTCTTATAATGGACAACCTTGCACATATACATTTTGGGAGATGAGATTTTTGACTCTTTTCGCTACATGGGACAGTTAATAGAGTGCTTCATTTCATGTAAAATAAGTATGTAGCATTTATTTATGTCAATAATAGTTTTGAGGGCATGATCAAGTACTGGCATGGTTTCAGATTATCAAGGCAAATTCATGTTTTTGTTGTTGCTGTTATATTATCTAAAATTAATAAGGTAATTTAGTGGAAAAATCTTTATTCTTCATTTTTGTTCCATCCCCACAAAGTTTTGAGGGATTAATATTTCCATAAGGTCAAGTTTGAGGTAAAAAAATAACAAATTGGTCGGATAGACAAGGAAAATGAACTTCATTATTGAGTTCAGAAAAACAAACCATTAGAAGCTAAATGAGCATTGTCAGATTTGCAATGAACAATAAAAATAAGCAATCTTCCATTCATTGCCTGTATTTCCTTAGGAGAAATCTATATATCTCTCACCCTATTGCAAATATGAAAATCACCTAAGTAGATATGACTTGTGAAGACTGACGGTTTCCTTTCTTTTTTCTATTTCTTATCTCTTAGCTAGTTGCCCATTAAAAGAAATGAAATTAGTACTGGTTACTGTTCTACTTTCTGTTCCGCTGAATATACTGCTTTAATGTATATTTAAAAAATTAATCCATTACATATAAAAATAAATCCAAACCGTGATATTTCTCAGACAGTCTCGTCCAAAGGATATCACCTTTACAATAAATAGAGCTTTGTTTATGAAAGTAGCTCTATAAGTCATTTATTTTAAATGGTGTATTCTCAGCCTTCATGACCACCTGTGTCATTATGCACATGACATGCTGACCTCCATCAGATGCAGTGACTATGATGCCAAAAACAAAAAGAGATTATTACCAACACTACATATGTCACCAAGAAGCTGATCAGATTTCAAGGTCAGTTCCTCATTTTGCCAGCTGGAATCCAGTTGCAGAATCTTGTTTTGTGTCATTTCTTAAAAGTATAAAATATACATATTCACACACCTAATATAATTCACAGAAAATATACATATTCACATAATTTACATTTAACATAATAAATGTACAAGAAATGCATAAATATGCACTCAGAATCTTCCCTCCTTTTTCCTCTTTTCTGAAGTTTTCATTTTGTTTCTTTCTGAAACTTACAATCTATTTGAATTAGGAAAGGAATGTTGGCACAATGCTGGGGAATACCTGGCTCCACACTGAGTAAATGATTCCATGCTGGCGGCCTTGAACCCACAGAGTCTGAGGAGGCAGGATTGAAAAGCTACCACTAGCTATTGATACAACGATCAATATGCTGAATAGAAGCAGAGTTTTGTTTTCTTCCATCCACTTTGTGGTATACTTGGGAATGGAAGGCTGTTAGCGATGGGATAGGAACTAACAGCATTACATGCTACAAAGAGCAATTGCCTGAATGATTTTCCTAAACCAGAGCCAAAGCAAATCAAATGCAATACCAGCCCCCTTCACCTCTCTGTCAGCCACATGAGAGTGGAGCTGCATGGCGATCTCCACAGGGCAAATTCTGTGACAGAAACTGACTTCTGTGGCCAATTGCATGGCGGCATGGGTCTGCCTCAAGTATGGAATTTAAATATTGAATACAACGTACTTTTTTTTTTATAATTTTGAGGAGCTATCAAAAATAAAGAATTTTATTAACACAGGTGTATGTGCTTGACTTCTTTAAAAGAAAACTCCTTCCAGCTAAAGAAAGATGCATGATGTTATTTGGAAATATTAGTATAATATTATGATGTGGTACTTTAATATTAACTCCAATGAAACAATGACCAATATCCCATCTTAAAATTAGTCAGTCTTATATCCTTCAGCTAAAATATGGCCAAAATATTCCCTGAGATCTGAGAAGTGAATGTAGAGTGTCTCTTTCCCCCTTTTAGAATGTTATTTATTTCAAAAAATTATCTCTTCTCTACTAAGGAGATAAGCGAAAAATGAAATGGAAAAGTTCAACTGCCAGCTAAACCTTTTAAAGATAACATTTACAGCAATTGCACTTCCCATATCCCATGCCTGAAAATATAAGTAAATTGTATTCATTGAATCTAAAGGTTCAAAGCACATAGATCCAATGTGCATTAAATAGTAACTACCTGCACTTAATTTTTTCTTTTGCTTCTAGTTTTGGATAGAATTTCACCATTTAAATTTCAAATTCAAAGCTACACAATTATAATAGCCATGTATTTTTTGCTTTTATATTGGGATTTTTATACCTTGAAATCATTCAGGTTTATTTTATTCCATGTGAATTTTTGCATGTAATATAAAAAGCATTAATTTTCTCATAAAGAAATAGTCCTCATACAAAGTCACAATAAAGCATAGACTAGAATTGAGCAGTCAGTGAGATTAAGAAATTATATATTCCTTGAAATTATAGAATCTTAAAGCTAGAAGTTAATTTTAGAGCTCATCTAATATATCTCATTTTATAGATAAAAAAGGAGATTCACAAGAAAAAAGTCGACCACATGGCTAGTAAAGGGCAAAGCTAACACCAGAGTGTTTAGACCTTTGAACTTGAAATATTTTTACTCTACAAGCTCCTTAATGGAATAAAGATTAAAACAGGGTAATAATTACATGATAGATAAATGATTGCCTACAACCAACTAAATCAGGAAAGTTTGAAATAGAGAAAAAGTGCCTTAAAACAGTTGGTTCAATCAGAGTCCCAACAGGAAATAGATGACACACTCAAATTGGGATAATTGGAAGAGGATTTAATAAATGAACTATTTACCAAGGTGTAAGCAGAGTCCAGGGCTAGAAATAACTGAGCTATTACTGTTTCAGGCATATCCTGAAGATGGAAGTGTGGTTCTCGAAACCAAAGAGGGTCCTGTATGCAGGGCTACTTGACAGGAGCTCTGACCTTTTGTGAAGAGGTAGAGCCAATGTAAGGTGATCGTGCGGGGAGGAACATGGGTGACTGACATCTCTCTTCTTCCTCCGATCTCTTGAAGGAGACTTTTCACAGTAAGCTCACTAGAGTGTAAGAGTACCTCTTGATACATTGTCCGCATAGATCAGTTTCCATGCACAGGAAACAGAGTGGGAAAGGCAAAATGTGGATCTAAAAGAGTAAATGAAGGTATGAGGTGAAGTGTGAGCAAAGGAAGAAACAACAAGGAAACAGCTAAAAGAGAAAAAGACATCGATTGCAGAATTGGGAGCAAAAACGTATTAACTCAGTGCAAGGGGCAGAACAGTATAGAATGAGAAAGTTGTATTGGATAATTAATTGTAAATGTCAGGTTTCTGGACAAAGAGTAAAAAAGGAGTCAATGGAGAGGAAGAGGAAAAATTGAGACAAAGAGAGATGGTTGAGGGTGTCATGGGTACAAATAGATTAAAGTTTAAGGGAAAAATTCTTTTTTTTAATGTAAAGCTGTTCCAGTTGGTCCTGGACTAGAGAGAAAATTCTATTAGATAGCACTGCTGTAACATTTATGCAATACTAAACATATAAGCTTTTTGTGAATACTGAGAGTTTCTAAATTACCTCAGCCAATGAAATATATCCAGTTCATCTAAAATCCTTTTTCTTTCCTGGCTTGGCATAGGAGGCTTCTGTAGCATTTCCTTTGGTATTTGGTTGCCTAACTTTCCTGGCATCCCACTGTATGCCTGTGCTTCCTCATATCCACTACTAATACCACACCCTTCCTGAACAAACCATCATGTTCATCTTCCCCATGACTACCCCTTACACATGCCATGCACATCGGAAACCTAGCCCTGAGCCACCATTTTCCTTTTGGTGTTGCTCTGTCTTGCTTCTGATTATTTAGAATTTGATTTCTTCCCCAGGAACCCTTAAGTTATATAGAAAACAAAGAAGACAAATATATCAAGTATATGGGACTCATCTCCTAATATTACCAAGAGGAACAGAATCTGCTTCCCTTTGCTGAGAGTCTCCATGTCTTTTTCTGTTCCTACCACATATCCATAGCTCTCCTTTTCCTTCCACCAGCAAGTATCATTTTCATCTTCTTTCCAGATTTCTTTGCCAATCAAAACATAGACTTCTTTTGCTAGGACATTTACCAAATTCAATGAAATATTTGTGGCTTATAATTTAATTTAGAATAATGCTGTCATTTGCCGAGAGTTCTTATTTTCTTTGATATTTTATTGGCCCCTCTGAGCTTCAGTTCCTGCATCCACGCAGAGTAAATAATAATAGCTTCTTCCTCATAGGTTGTTAAAACCATATAAGATAATCCATGTAAAGTGCTGATCACAGCGCTGCAAGTAATAAAAGCTCTTTAAATGTTAACTATTATTATTATTGCTCTCTAAATGGCTGCCCATGATGGGCCAATGATTTATTGTAAAAGACAGTAATGAAGCAAGCTAAGGGGTCGCGGCTGCTCCCCCAAGGATGAAAATGAAAGAATAATGTCGCCCCATTATATTCCCTTGGTATCAATGAGTAAGATCATCTCTAATGACCAGCTAGTTTGTTTTTTTTCCTCAGAAATGGCACATATTAATCTCCATCCATCAGATTAGCCAACCCAGAATAAAGTTACATTTTTAATGGTGACTTTATTTTTCTAGAGCTTGAGTTTAATGAATCACATATGGGGCATTCAAATTAATCTTAAAAAAAAAAAAAAAAACTGATAGAAATATTGCAGACTATAGTTCTATAGATAATTTGAACATTTTGAGAAATAGCTTTGCAGATGGATCATCAAATGCATGACAGTCTTGGAAAAACCTCTACGTTACAAGCATACAATCTAAGAGGAATATAGGCCAGTTTACTGAAATGCAAAGTACAGTCTGAAACTGAAATAGGATTAACAAAACCACACAAATTAATCCAAATTAACACCACTACTAGATTATGCATGAGATAATTCTTACCCGTGGTAAAATAATTAAATATGGCCCTTTATTTAATTGGTTTATATTTGAAAATAGAGAAAACTAAGATTTAAGAAACATGTTATCACTTTTTTCTTTAGATTATTGTGGAAAGACATAAAACAGTGGTTTTGACCAAAATCCTTTTTTTGCAACCTTATTGATTCTATTCCATGCCATCTCCTTTGCATCCTGGCCGTAATTACCATTCTGAAATTGAAATGTATCATTTCCATCCATGTTTTCATACTTTTACATACAAATGTATTTTATTTCTACACACACAATATATATTATTTTTATGTGCTTCAAACTTTTAAATAACAGGTATCATGTTGTATGAATTCTTAAGAGTTCACCTTTTTCTCTCAACCTTTATTTTCTTTATTCACTGTGACTGCTGTATATAAAATTATCTACTTCTCATAATGGACACTTAAGTTGTTTCTAGGGATGTTTTTCTCTATTAACAACAATGTCACATTAAATACCCTTATGCATATTTTCTTGCACACATATACAAGAATTTTTCTGAAGTAAATGCAGCTACATCCCCATCACCTTAACTAGATATTGCCAAATTGTTTTCAAAACTTGCCGTTCCAATTTATACAACCACTATTTACATTTAAGAGTTTCCTTTATTCCATATTCTTAGCAGCATATGATATTGTCAGAATTTTTTAAATGTTTATTGTTCTGGTGTATGTAAAATCAAATAACATTGTTAAGAATTTATTTAAAAGCCAAAGTTAAAACAAATTTTCAAGTGAATGTCTTTTAAGCAGTACATTTCTGGGTTGTGGATTTGAAGTAGCTTACTAAATTTCCATTTAACCCATTTCATACCGATTTGGAATGTTACCCTGTATGATAGATATTACAATGAGTTGCCCAAGGAGCGACCAGTGATGCATAGATTCCCATTTTTTCCAAAGCAAAGAAAGAGATGTGTTCCGTCCCATTTTCCTCATGCCCCAAATTACCCAGACCCTTAACAAGAGCTCACTTAACTAGTAAATCAGACCATTTTTCATTAATTTATACTTCTGAAAATAGCAGCATCCTTAGTAATCCTCTACTTTCTTTTCCTTCCTCTCTTCTTCATCCCCCACCTTCTTTTTCCTTTTTCTTCTGTTTACTTTTTTTTTTTTTTTAATTACAAGACCATTTAAATACTCAGTTGTAAAGTGGGACTGGTGAGCCACTTCTTAAACATGACAAAGATTACAACTTCTCACAGTCTTTGCATTTGAGTCTTTTCATTAATACAGCAGCAGGGTTTGAGGATTTCATTAACTCTTCATTTGGAGTTTGACAATTCTAATAAGTCTATCTTTCTCCTAAAAGGCTGACTCTATCCAGTAATTTATATTCCATTATAGTAATGTTAAAACCTATTCTTATTAAAAGTTTCTGCAAAAAGTTTTTGTTCCTGTAGTTAGTCCCTAATATATTTTTTAATTAAGTAAAAATTTCTGTAAGATGCCATACACCAGCAAGAACTAGATGAACTAAGGACTATTTCCTAACAGGTTTCTGTTTCATTGTTATTGTTGATATTCAAAAGTAACCATGTAAGTTATGTATACCTATATGGTCATGACCTTATTTAAATAATGACCCAGTTTGCTGAATCAATCTTATTTTTAAAATTATAAAAAAAATTTAAGTGTGAAATAATCAGAACATAGTTCTTTGAACATGTATTCTATATTAGTAATATCATAAGGTTTTATGTTTGACTTTCATGATTTATGATTTAATGTTTTATCAAAAAGCAAACAGCAATAGTATTAATTAGCTTCTTCTTCTTTAATTCAACTCATGTACTGCTCAACAAGTTCTGATGACATTATTTTTCATCATATAAAAATTAAGAAATAAATAAAACTATTTTACCTTAAATTCAAAGCCATCAATAACCTAACCAAATGCATTTGTACTGATTTAACTTTTATCATCCCTCTAAACACATTCTACATCTTAACCAGATTTGTTACCAATTTCTTACTTTTGTTCATCAAAAACAAAGGCCAATACAGGTCTCACTGGGCTAAAATCAAGGTGTCATTAGGGCTGTGTGTTCCTTTTCCAGTTTCTAAACACCAACCATATTCCTTGGCTTGAGGCCTTTTTCTGCCATCTTCAAAGTCAGCAGTGTTACATTTTTCTGACCATTCTTCTGTAGGCACATCTCCCTCTCTCTTACCACACTACGACAGCTTCTCCAATTTTAAGGACCCATGTAATCAGATTGAGTCCACCAGGATAATCCAGTATACTCTCCTCATCTCAAGAGCCTTAACTTAATCACAACTGCAAAGTCTCTTTTGCCATATATGATAACACATTCATGGATACCAGAGATCTTTGGGGACTGTTTTTCTGTCCATCACAATTTTCTAGTCCTGTTCACCACTACCCACAGAATCAGAGCACGTAGTGGTTGGTTTAGATAAAGATCATTTAGTTCAACTTCTCATTGTACAAGTGAGGCCACTAGTCTCATTGCTGCCAGATAGTACATTTTTAGCAAATCTCTGTTAAATGCTGAATAAAGTAAGTTGCTTTTCTAGTTGCTTTTCTAACAACATTTCTTTGAAGCATCAATTTATGTCAGGTTTAATGGATTTCTCACCCAAAACTACTGTAGCATTTATCATCTGACCACTAATTTGTAATCTATCTTTTATTTCATACAAGAACAAATTACTTTCTACTCAGATATCATATTTATTATGTTTCATGTTATGATGTTTCTATTATATTATAATGTTTTATACTTTTCCCTTTATTTCATTTTTCATTCATTCATTCATTCCACCATGCATTTGCCATAGTTTATGTGCCATATTTTAGCAATCTGGGTTGGTTCTATCTCTAAAGGCAAGACCTGCTCTCCAGTTCACTTTCTTTTCCAAGCTCATCTTTGTAATTCCCTACACAGAAGACACGCTAGAGCAGGGGTCCTTGCACAGGGTGGATTTTCCATTTTCTCTTTTCTTTTCTATCATTTCTGAACGTAATTTTGGTGCAGCTCAGGTTGGATTAGCATCCTTGGCCTAGCACCTCTGTAATTTATAAAGAGGTAGGAAACCCCGCTTCAATCTCAGGTCTACGTGCCTATGATATTATTTTTTTCTACCTGGAAGAATCAGTTTTATTCATCACTATCAGCCCAATCTCCAGCACATTACTGGGATGTAGTAAACACTTAATAAACATTTGTCACATGAATACATAAAATGAAGAATGAAAGATTGACATTAAAATTTGACTCTTACTGGTCTGTGTTAGTTTATCTGAGCTTTGGATGCAGGAACTGCATGGGTAGGTAGATTTGGCTCCCCATTTTCTTAGCCCACTGAGATGCTCCTGAAAATCCCTTCCATTGGTGATTATATATATATATATATATAATATGATGTGTATACAATTTTTTCAAATGTTAAAAGTCAATAATTTATCATCTAGAAAATGTTAATGAAAAAGTCCAAGACAACCAGTTTGGACTAAGAATGAAGTAGTAAAATGTTCCATACCAAAATTTATAGTAACAGAATAATTACATAACTATTTCAAAAATACTTTTGGTCCTCATCCTGTTTTTGGAGAATGCACTCCACTAAAATGACTTCATTCAAAAATACTACATATATCAACATAGATGTCCTATCAAGTTAGTATTTTATTACACTTATACTTTTTGTATGTCTCTCTTCTCTGACAGATCTTGAACTCCCTGGTATGTCTGACACACTCTACACTGTATCCTTAGAGACTAGGACAGTTTATGTTTCTTGAAAACAAAATTAAATTAATGAATAAATGCATATCTCGCTTGGTATCAGGTATCAAGGTATCAAGGAGTAAGAATGAAAAACAACCTCAAGTAAAGAAATATCTGTTCTCCATAAATAAAGCTGCTAGTTGTAGATGAATTATAGGGTCTTTCTAATACCTCAAGACTTCATGACCCGATTAGCTGTCACTTTATAATTATTAAATAAAGCTTCCTGGCTTTTGGATCTCATGTTTATGGTTCCTCTTCATATTCAAGATGCTGCCTTCCTCTGTTCTTAACAGTAAACCTATCTGGTTGGAAACAGTTGTACTGATAAAGATGGAACATATATTTTGGCACACACAGAATTTTGAAAAGTTTAAGTCCTGTATGCACCCAATTTATTTTGGCATTAATTTATATAACTAGTGTTTGATTTAAATAGATTTTAAATAATGAAGTTTTTGCATTTATTTAGGGTACGCTAGCATTATTCTTTACAACTTTAAGAGTTCAAGGACAAAGAGAAAATATGTTTTTCTTCTTAGTTCACTGATGATGAAATGGGAGCATGGAATTTTTAAGCATCTTATTCTAAGCTATATAATGAGTCCTGATTAAAATCACTGTTGGAAATCAAAGCTTTTTGTTCAATGGGTTTAACAATGGGCCATTCATCATTCTTGGACATTTTGCATAAGTAACAGCAGCTCAAATTTAAGAACAATTCCAGCGGCCATAATATCTATATTCATTCTACATTACAAGATTTAATTTTCTGTTTATGAATTCAGTATATTTCTCTGAATTGGATGTAGTTCAGAGTTTTATTATAGGAAACCATATTTTTTCCTGTAGGCTGTCAGGAAACAGTTACCCAGTTTTACTAAGTTATAACAATGGGTCTTATCCAAAAAGCTGTTATAAGTCATGAAAATGAAATCAATTTACTGGCTTGGCTCCTAGATTAAGGATTGCTTTATGAATAAATAAAATAATAGACAGCATCTCAAAGGGAAATGGGCAATTTATATATTGTCAGCCTACTTCTTTCTCTTTACATATAGTAATGAAATAGTTACTATTTGGAATTGAGAAGTTTCAAACTGTGGTGGTATTTTGCAACAAAAAAAAGGCAAAAATAACTGGATATCCCAATAATTAAAAAAAAAAAATAGAAATTTTATTTTCTACACTACCTATATCCCCTGCTAATTTTAATATTTTATAAATATGGATACTATAACACATCTTTTCTATTTTATTCTCAATTTTTTCCCAACCTATTCAATTAATCTCTTTCACATTTTATATCTTTTTAGTGATCACCTGCAAAGTAAATATGCCTACCCAGAGGTTTGTTTAGCAAACACCATTATATGTCAGTTTTGTGGTGTCACATGAGAAATTACCAGCATTTTGACAAATTATTCACTATCATTATTCTTGTTATTATACTACTGTATTATTCTGTATTACTTGATAAAAATTTACAGAAGATTAATAATAGTACAAGTGTAACATAAGTAAACTATTACAAATGTAAGGTGAAATATAAGAAATCAAAGGAGAAAAATTGACAAGATTAGAAATTTCAGGAGGCAAAAACTAAAATAGTGTTGACACATTATACTAAAAATGTATTTGAACAAGAAAGAGGAAGAAATAAAACTGCGAGTGGCTCCCTCCTATTTTCATGCTATTATCCTTACCTTATGTATCCTTACCTAAGACTTCAATTGACAGCTATATTCCTTTGAGCTTTCTCTATTACTTAGATGCATTCTCTGAATAAGAACACACTCATCAAATATCTATTTCATATCTCCTCTTGCTTAGTTTGAAAATATCACTGACATATATTTGGTACATTGATAACTTTCTTGACTCTTCCCTCTTCCTTTCCTGCCATATCCAATCCATCACTAATTCTTATTACTTTTTACTATTTTTTTCCTTGAATTATCTCCTGAATATATTAACTTCTCTCTATTTCCAATTCACCACCCTACTCCAAACCACCATCTTGAACGATTGCAGTATCTACTTAACTGTTCTCTTGAATTGCTTCCTTTAGATCCATTATCCACATGCCAACCACACTGAACTTTTGAAAATGTAATCATAATAATGTTATGCTCATGCCTAAAACCATTCAGGATAAAGGCAAACATGGCTTCAAGATCATGTTCTAACCACTAAGGTATCCCTTAAGCCAAATCTAACATCATGCTTCTTGCATTTTTCTAACAATCACGATCATCCTCAGTATCACATCCTCAATGTGCTTCCTCCCACCACAGTGTCTCTGCCCATGTTCTTGCTTGTGGTTAGACTGTTTTCCTCTTCCCTCTTTACCTATTTAATTCTTCTTCATCCTTCATAATTCAATTCCCTTGCACTTTCAGAGGAAAGCTTTCCCAATCCTCCTGGCAAGGTCAAACTGATCAATTATATGCCATAAAGAACTAGGCACTCTCCTTTTATTGTACTTATTGTGTGATTGTTGTATTATATCAACATCTATCTTTTCTACTACACTGTTTATGCTAAAAGGACAGAAAAGACCTGTGATTTTTACTCATCGTGGTAAATCCAAGATAAAACAAGTGAACGCATAGAGTAGATGGTCAAAGAATATTAGCTTAGGAGAGGTCCAGAATGGTAGATTAGGTAAATGCTATGCCTACTGCATCCCAGGATCATATCAAAATTACAAATACATTATAGAACAATCAACTTCAAGAATCACTTGAAGATTAACTGCATAAAAACTCCATAACTAAGGATATAAAGAAGAGGCCACATCAAGACTAGTAGGAAGGGTAGAGACATGAAACAGCTGACCCCAAACCCACAGATAGTGGATGAATCCCAGGAGGGACACATCGGTGGTGGAGATCACCCTGGAAGAAGGAGGGGTCACAGCCCCACACTATGCTCCCCAGGCAAGGGGTCCTGTGCCAGGAAGAGGAGTTCCCATAACATTTGGCAGTGAAACTTGGTGAGGACTCTGTTTGCCTATCCCAGTAAGATGGAAGGCAGCTGGAAACCCAGACACCATCTTAAAGGGCTTGTACACAGACACACTCATTTGCAAACACTAACGTGGTCTCTGGTGGAGGGGCAGCAACTCAAGAGGTGCGAGAGACATACTAGGAGAGACTGACTTGTGTGGTTTCTGAGCAAGAGCTGGAGGGACAGCAGCCATTATACCTGTGTGGAGCCTGCCTCTCATGCAGCCTACAGAAGGGCACCATCTTTTCTATGTTGAACCCTCCTACAAAGGGCCAAATCTGAGACCGCATTGGTCTGATAAAATCTGTGCATGTGCACCACCTTGTTCCCCACCCCACACAACTAGTTCTGCATTGCTGGGGGTACTCTCAACTACTGAGCGGCCAGTCCCACCCCATAAACTATGGAATCTTTTTCCAGCAGCAGATGGCCTGCGGTGGTATGGGGAACTTTTGGTGATGGGCAGTGACCAACAACCTGTGCTATAGTCTCCCTTGGGTAGCTCTCAGGGACCTATAAGCCTAAGGTGAGCAGTGGCTGGCTGCGGTGTTCACAGGGCATTTTTGTGAAGTGGTCACGGGTCCAGCATTTGTGCAAGAACCAAAACTGCATTAACTTTGTATAAACCACTGTCCACACCCCATAGCTTCCTGGAACCCCAGCCTGTCCACCTAGTGTAGCGTTCCTGGGGGTACTATTGGTGCCTGGGCAGCTGGCCTTGCCCCATAAGCTGCAGAAGTCTTTTAGAGAAGTGGATGGCCTGTGGCTGCCCAGGGAATTTTGGTGGTGGACAGTGAGCCACAACTTGTGCCACAGCCCCTCTTGGGTGGCTCTTGGGTGAAACAGTGGCTGGCTGCAGCATTCTCAAGGTATTTTGTGAAGTACTTACAGGACAGGCACTGACACAAAAACTTAGTCTGCATTAACCTTATAGAAACAACTGGTCATTGCCTTGTGACTCCCTGGGACCTTTCCCAGCCCAGCTAGTGCTGCATCACTGAAGGCACTCTCAATACTATGTCAACCAGCCATGCCTGCACACCTAAGGAGGCTCTTTCAACAGCTGAGCCTTACAGTTAACCAGCAGGTGGCAACTGGCATAAAGAGGCCTGGGCCTTTTGCTAAGTTGACCCAGGACCAATACTGGAGACAGACGGCCTCAGTGCACAGCTAGGCCATTGACATAAGCCTCTAGGTCTAACACACACATAGCCATCAACCACATATAGCTTTGTAGTTCCTACCAGGTAGCCCTGGGCTGGTAACAGACATGGCTGAAATTGGTCTACACAGGACTCCCTCCCAAGAAACAGCATACCCAGACGCCAGGATCAGACAATATCAAAGTACTACCTGGTTAGCCCCACAAGCATCACATCCAAAGGGTGGTCTCAACAGGCACTAGAGATTGTGGGGGCAAATGCCCTTCTGCAGGATCAGCTCCCACACAGCTCATACACTGTGGGCATAACCAATCATCATAGTCAGTCAGTCTGAAAGTTAATCCCACCCACTGACATGCCAAAAGCAATTAAGGTTCAACTACAACAGGAAAACACCACACATTCAAGGGACACTCCTGGAACACATGCACAGGAGATCAGGAGACTGTGTCATTGGACCACGTAGGACACATACTACATAAGACCCCCTAGCAAAGACTGAGAGACATAGGAGATCTACCTAATACATAGAAGCAAACACAGAGAGATAGCCATAATGAGGAAACAAAGAAACATGTCCCAAATAAAAGAACAGGAGAAAATTCCAGAAATAGAACTAAATGAAATGGAGGAAACCATTTTTTTTACATACATAAACTGAATATATTAAAGATTTCCAGTTCTTACAATTCTCTTTCCCTTTAACTTTCCCCTTTGTCTTAGTGGTGGGAAAGAAAAGAATATAAGAAAAACCCACTAAATGTGGAGTACATTTCATCAAAGTCCATGTGAGCCAACCTGTCCCTAGTCACTACTATGTTGACATCATATCCTGCCTTCAAATGCACAATAAGGTGGAATGCCCTGCGGCCCCCACAAGTGTGCAAAGCCCCTTGGGGCTGGCGGTATTCCAGGAATTCTCTCTTTCAGCCGGTAGTGTGCAGTTTGGTCACACTGGCATTTGAGACCAACAGGACAGCTTACACGTAAGCGTCCCTTTCAGGAGTGAGGGGGACAGAGACGGTTTTAAACACTGGTTATGAGAATGCTTAAGGATCTTAGTGAGAAATCTAACAAAAAGAGAGTAAGCATAAAGAAATAAAATAGAAACAGAAAAAAGAACCAGTCAGAAATAAAGATTACAAAAACTGAAATGAAGAATACAGCAAAAGGAATCAACAGAAGATTGGATGAAGCAGAGAACAGAATCACCGATTTAGAGACAAGGTAGCAGAAAACACTCAATCAGAACAGCAAAAAGAAAAAATAATTTTTTAAAAAAGACAAAGATAGTTTAAGGCCCCTGTGGGACAACACCAAGCACAACAACTTTGCATCATAGGGGTACCAGAAGGACAAGAGAGGGAGCAAGGGATCAAGAACCTATTTGAAAAAATAATGACTGAAAACTCCCTTAATCTGGCAAAGGAAGAAGAGCCCAGGAAGCACAGGAAGTGCAGAGGTCCCCAAACAAGATGAACCAAAAGAGACCCACACCAAGACACAAAGTAATTAAAATGGCAAAGATTAAAGACAAAAAGAGAATCCAAAAAGCAGCAAGAAAATTAAACTAGCTACTTACAAGGGAGCTCCCATAAGACTGTCAGCTGATTTCTCAAGAGAAACATTTCAGGCCAGAAGGGACTGGCACAAAATATTCACAGAGATGAAAAAGGAGGGCCTATAACTAAGACTATTCTATACAGCAAGACTATGATTGAAAATTGAAGGAGGGATAAAGAGCTTCCCAGACAAGAAAAAGCTAACGGAATTCATTACCACCAAGCCAAGGACTTCTTTAAGCAAAAGAAAGGAGATAAAAAAAGAAAAGAAAAAGAAAATCAAAAAAATAAAACAAGAAGAAGAAAAAAGAAGAAGAAGAAGAAAATGGCAATAACTATGTACCTATCAATAATCATTTTAAATGTAAATGAATTAAATGTTCCAATCAAAAGACATAGGGTGGTAGAATGGATAAAAAACAAGACCCATGTATATGCTGTCTACAAGAGACTCACCTAAGATCAAAATGCACACAAAGACTGAGAGTAAAGGAATGGAAAAAGATATTTCATGCAAATGGCAATGAGGAAAAAGCTCGAGTAGCAACACTTATATTAGACAAAATAGACTTTAAAACAAAGACTATAATAAGAGACAAAGTAGAATGTTACATAATAATAAAGATATCAGTTGAACAAGAAAACATTACCCTAGGAAACATTTATGCACCCAACATAGGAGCACCTAAATATATAAAACAAATATTGAACAACATAAAGCTGGGGATCAACTATAACACAATCATAGTAGGGGACTTTGATTCCCAAAGCAGCAGAACATACATTCTTTTCAAGTGCACATGGAATATTTTCCAAGACAGACCACATGTTAGGCCACAAAACAAGTCTCAATAAAATTGAGAAGATTGAAATGATATCTGACCACAATGGTGTGAAACTAGAAATCAATTACAAGAAAAATACTGAAAAACACAAACACATGGATGCTAAATAACATCCTACTAAATAATAAATGGGTTAACAATGATATCAAGGAAAAACTCAAAAAATACCTTGAGACAAATGAAAATAAAAACACAAGATCCCAAAATCTATGGAACACTGCAAAAGCAGTCCTAAAAGGAAAATTCATAGCAATGCAGGCATACCTAAACAAACAAGAAAAATCTCAAATAAACTGTCCAACTTTACACCTAAGTACACTGTAAAAAGAACAGCAAACAAAGCCCAAATTGAGCACAAAGAAGAAAATAACAAAGATCAGAGTGGAAATAAATGAAATGGAGGCTAAAAAAAAAAAATTTTAAATGCAAAAGATCAATGAAACCAGGACTGGCTTTTTGAAAAGATAAACAAAAAAACAAAATTAACAAAACTTTAACGCCAGACTCATCAAAAAGAGAAGGAGGGAGGGAGGGAGAAAGAGAGAAAGAGAGAGAGATACAAATAAATAAAATCAGAAGTGAAAGAAGAAAACTGACAATGGATGCTACAGAAATACAAAAAAATTTAAGCAAATACTACAAGGAACAATACGCCAACAAACTGAACAATCTGAAAGAAATAGATAAATTCCTAGAAGCATACAATTTTCCAAGATTGAATCAAGAAGAAAAAGAAAATCTGAACAGACTATTACCAACAAAATTGAATCAGTAATCAGCATGCTCCTAATAAAGAAAAGTCCTGGACTAGATGGTTTCACAGGTGAATTTTACCAAACATTCAAAAATGAGTTAACAACTATTCTCCTTAAACTATTCAAAAATATCCAAGAGGAGGGCAAGCTCTCAATCTCATTTTACGAGGCCACCATTACCCTGATTTCAAAAACAGACAAAAACATTACAACAAAAGAAAACTATAGGGAAATATCTCTAATGAACATAGATGCAAAAATTGTCAACAGAATATGAGCAAACCAAATTGAGCAATATGTTAAAATGATCATACACACGATCAAGTAGGATTCATTTTTGGTATGCAAGGTTGGGTCAATATCCACAAATCAAGTAACATGAAAAACCACATAAACAAAATGAAAAATCAAAATCATAAATTCATATCAATAGATGCAGAAAAAGCATTTGACAAAAGCCAGCATCCATTTATGATAAAAACTCTCCGAAAGTGGGAATAAAGGGAACATATCTCAACGTAGTAAGACCATAAATGGCCAACCCACAGCTAATACTATACGCAATGGGGAAAAGCTAAAAGCATTCTCCTTAAGATCAGAATAAGACAGAATGCCCACTTTCAATACTTTAATTCAAAATAGTTCTGGAAGTCCTAGCCACAGCTATCAGACAAGGAAAATAAATTAAAGGCATCCAAATGGGAAAGGAATAATTAAAACTGTCATTATTTGCAGATATATAATACAATATAAAGAGAACTCCAAAGATTACACCAAAAATAAACTATCAAAACTGATAGATGAATTTAGCAAAGTGGCCAGATAAAAAATTAATATTCAGAAATCGGTTGAATTTTTACACACCGATAATGAACTGTCAGAAAGAGAAATTAAGCAAAAAAAAAAAATCCATTTGAAATTGCATCAAAAATAAAATACTTAGGAATAAATTTAACCAAAGAAGTAAAAAACCTATACTCAGAAAATTATAAGACATTGAAGAGAGAAATGAAAGAAGATACAAATAAATGGAAACATATACCATGCTCATGGCTAGAAAGAATTAATATAGTTAAAATGTCCTTACTACCCAAAGCAATATATAGATTCAGTGCACTCCCTATCAAAATAGTAATGGCTTTTTTCACAGAACTACAACAAATAATACTAACATTTATATGGAACAATAAAAGACCCCAAATAGCCATGGCAATCCTGAGGGAAAAAAAAGAACAAAGCTACAGGTATCACACTACCTGATATCAACTTATACTACAAGGCAATAGTAATTAAAACAGTATGACATTGGCATAAAAACAGACACATAGATCAAGGAACAGAATAGAGAGCCCAGAAATAAATCCATGCCTATATGATCATTTAATCTATGACTAAGGAAGCAAGAATTTACATTGGGGTAAAGACAGTCTATTCAATAAATGGTGCTGGAAAAACTGAACATATACATGCAAAAAAATGAAACTGGACACCTTCTTATTCCATACACAAGAATAAACTCAAAATGAATTAGACTTAAACGTAAGACCCAAAACCATAAAACTCCTAGAAGAAAATATAGGATGTAAACTCTCAGACTTTACCCTTAGTAATATCTTAACAGATATATCTCCTCAGTCAAGGGAAACAAAAGAAAATGGGACTACATCAAACTAAAAAGTTTTTTCATAGCAAAGGAAACCATCAACAAAGCAAAAAGACTTATACTGAATAGGATAAGTTATTTGCCAATGATACATCTAATAAGGGGTTAATATGCAAAATTTATTTTAAAAAAAACCTCATACAACTCAACACCAAAAAAAACAAAAAACAAAAGCAAAAACAAACAAAAAAATCCAATTAAAAAATGGGCAGAGGACCTGAATAGACATTTCTCCAGAGGACATACAGATGGCCAAGAGACATATGAAAAGATGCTCAACGTTAAAATCATCAGAGAAATGCAACTAAAAACCACAATGAGATACCACCTCACTCCTATCAGAATGGCTATCATCAACAAATCAACAAATAACAAGTGCTGACAAGGATATGAAAAAAAGGGAAACCTCATGCACTGTTGGTGAGATTGAGAATTGGTGCAGCCACTATGGAAAACAATATGGAGTTTCCTCAAAAAATTAAAACTAGAATTGCTTTATGACCCAGCAATTCCACTCCTGGGTATTTATACAAGAAATCTAAAACACTAATTCAAAAAAATACATGAACCAGTAAGTTTACTGTAGCACTACTCACAATAGCCAAAATATGGAAACAACCAAAATGCCCATCAATAGACGATTGGATAAAGAAATTGTGGTGCATTTATATCATAATTACTGCATTATACAGCCATAAAAAGAATGGACCTAGAGGATGATATGCTAAATGAAATAAGTCAGACTGAGAAAGGCAAATACCATGTGATCTCACTTATATGTGGAATCTAAATAATAGAATAAATGAACAAAGCAAACAGAAATAGACTCATAGATACAGAGAACAAACTGATAGTTGCTAGATAGGAGGGAGTTAGGAGGATGGATGAGAAAGGTGAAAAGATTAGGAAGTACAAAATGGCAGTCAAAAAATAGGCACTGGGATGTGAAATACAGAATGGGGAATACAGTTAATAATATTGCAAAAACTAAGTAGGGTGTCAGATGGATACTGGACTTATGGAGGGGATCACTTCTTAAATTATATAAATGTCTAATCACTGTGCTGTACACCTGAAACTAATATAAAATTATATTGAGTGTCAACTATAATTTAAAAAAATAATAATATATATATACATATGTATGTATATATAGTCACAGGATTTAAAGTACAGCATAGGGAATATAGTCAATGGTATTGTAATAGGTATGTACGATGTCAGATGGGTAGTAGACTAGGGGTTATCACTTTGTAAGGTATGTAAATGTCTAATCATTATGGGTTCTTTTGTACACCTGAAACTAATAATTTTTTAAAATATTATTTTAATATGGCTACCAATTATAAGTAATTAATTGCAATAAAAAGTCATAAAACACATTTTTAAAACAGTAGTATTTAAATAACATAAAGCATACAAAACACTTAGGGCTATATTTAGCAAATCTGTCAAGAACCTGTATACTAAAAACTAGAATAAAAATTCTGAAACAAAATAAAAAAGAAAGAAGGAATGGAGACATACCATTTTAGTAGTTTGGAAGGCTCAGTATTGTTCGTATGTCAGTTTTCCTCAAGTTTAATTTATAGATTTAACTCAATTCCAATCAAAATTCCAATATTATTTTTTAGAAACTGGCAAGCTGATTTTAACATTAATATAGAAATGCATAGAGTTTAGAATAGCTAACACAGTTTTGAAGAAGAAAACAGTTGGAAGACTTACATTGCCTATAAGTATATCTAAGGGGAGAAAAGAGGATATTTAAATAAACAAATGTAAGGTCAATTGATTTCCAAAACAATGCCAACATAATTAAATGATGAAAAGATAGTATTTTCAGCAAATGGTGTTAAACAACTATAAGTCCATATGGAAGAAATTGAACTTCGACCCTTACTCCACATACTTCTCAAAAACTAACTTGAAATGGATCGTATACTTAAATATAAATGCTAACATTATAAAACCTTTAAAAGAAAAATAAAATCTTTGTGATTTTAGGATAAGCAAAGATGTCTTAGATATAAATAAAAAAAATACTACAAAAAGTTGATAAATTGAAACTCACAAAAATTTTAAATTACTACTTTTCAGAAGACACCATTAAGAAAATAAAAGACAACTAGGCGAAAAATTTATGTGTGTGTAAGAGAGAGAGAGAGTATACATGTGCATATGACAAAGAACTTATATTCATAATATATAAAGAACAATTACAACTCAATGAGAAAACAACCCAGTCAAAAAACTGGGCAAAAAACTTGAACAGACTTTTCACAAAGGAAGGTAGATGAATAGCCAATAAATGCATGAGAAGATGCTCAATATCATTAGCCAACAAGACACCCACCAGCCACTAGTATGGCTAAAATTTAAAACACCAAGTATTGGTGAGGATGTGGATAAAATTAAACTTTTATAAATTTCTGGTGTTGATGTAAAATGATACATCCACTTTGGAAAATAGTTGGGCACTTTCTTATCAAGGTAAAGATACTTATAAAGGTAAACATACAACACCCAAGAGAAATAAAACAATGTCCACACAAGGACTTGTACACAAACGTTTATAACACCTTTATTTATAATAGCTTCAAACTAAATGCATCCTAAATTTGCATCAATGGATGATTAAATAAACACATTCTGTTATATCCATACAATGGAATATAACTCGTGCATAAAAAGAAATGAACTACTAAGACATGAAAGGACATGGATAAATCTCAAAATGTTATAGTGAACAAAAGAATCCACATGAAAACAGACCACATATTATAAGATTCCATTTATATGAAATTCTAGAAAAGGTTAGTAAAAATAATCTATAGTAACAAAATCAGATCAGTAGTTGATTAGGGCTAGGGGACTGAGCGGGCACATTGATGGCAGAGGGACCCAGGAAACTTTTCTGAGTGATGGACATGTTCAATAACTTGATTAGTGTTGAGTAACATGGATGAACACATTTGTGAAACTTACCAAACTGTACTTAAAGTGGGTGAATTTTATTGTATGTAAATTATACTTTGACAAAATTAAATAAAGTAAAAAATGAATTTATTATTTAAATATTATGGATTAAAAAATAAGCAAAAGACTACCAAACAAAGAAATGCCTTAGTCAACACAACTGATACCACGTCTCATGCCGAAATGAGGAAGTGAGAGGCCTGCCATCCTCAAGGAACTGAGAAGATTTTCAGTAATTATCTTATGTCCCTATTTTCTTTGGTAAACACCAAAAATTAAGACTCCGCAGTGTTCTATTCTCTCTCATACTCATATATCCCTTGATTAACAATCTCTTGTATATCATTACATTTTTCACTGGACCCTCTCTACATCTTTTGAAGTGTAACCTTATTGTTTTCTAAGAACACCAAATCCCTGGTAGTTTTCTCAAGTAAAAGCCACATCTGCTCCACACACCATACATAGTTATATAGAGCTGTGTCCGTATCTTCCTTGTTCCCTTTACTACTTTCAGACTATCCCCTTGCTTATTTCTGGCTTACATCATTTCAGTTGTTCTATCCTTCCTAACCCTCTATGGTATCTACCAATCTCTTGGTCATGTTTCCTTATTAGTTAACAACATTGGCTCCCAGCTCACATTGTTCTTTTATTGCCAGACTGTAATATTATTTTTAAATTTTACGTTTTGGGCATCACATCTCAAATTCTACTACTTCAATGACATTCTTCTCCACTCCATTTCAACCACATATTTCTATAACCACAGAATAAACCAGATAATCATGTTAAATTACTTTAGAAATTTAACCCTTACCACAGTCTTCTTTAGGAATGGAAAGAGTGCAGTGAAATCACTCTGCTACTGCAATTACACTTTTTAAAAATATTGCTGAGTCCATCAAACTCTTGCCCTATCTATCTATCTATCTATCTATCTATCTATCTATCTATCTATCTCTCTCTCTCTCTCTCTCTCTCTCTCTATCTCTTTATCTATCTCTCTATCTATCTATGATCTACCTATCTTCTGTCCTTTCCATATTTATTTGTATATCAATATCTCTATTTATACTTGCCCCTTCTGTTTTATGATCCATGTTATCCACTATGCTCTTTCCCTTTCTGAAATTCCTTTGTTCATACACGAATGCTAAATCCCTAACTCCATGTTAATCCACTGTGTACATTCTCCATTCTTATAACCCAGGTGGAGGAATATCTATTTATATATTTCTATCAACACAGGTTGATATAAAAACTTAATATTCTTCAGTTGGGCTTTCAAAATTTTCCATGGCTCTTAGTAAGTTTACCTACACCACTTTCTTCCCCATTCACCATAACGACTACATTAAACCTTCTCTAATCTGCTTGAAATTAAAACCCTCCATTTTCCCTCACATCCTCCAAAAACATGTGAGAGATTTTTCCAATTTTCACCACTAAAGATGTAACCCAATGTACGCCTACACTCATCCTTTCTTCCTTTCCTCCCTTCTCCTGATGCAAAGCAAAAAATGTTACTCACCTTTCCAAGGCCGATTTTCTTGTCTGTTCTCTGGATTCTAGTGTTTTCTCCCTTCTCTGAATGTTGTACTGTTAATTATCTACTTCTCAACTGTAGCACAAGGGTTTTTTATCTCCATCCCATCAGCTTTTAAGATTAATCATATTGCCACACCTTAATATACAAGAGTATATATATGTATTATATATATATATATATATATTACATATATTTAGTAACACAAAAGTATCTTTCCTTGATCCACTGTTCGAGATAGTATTGTTTCTCCTCTCTCCATCCAAACTGACACAATATGTTGACCACACTTTTCTCCATTTCTTCATCCCATTTTTAGTTACCAGTACATATAACTTATTTATTTTATTGTCTATCTCCTCCCACTAGAATGTAAGTTGATGAGAGCAGGTTTTTGTGGTTTGTTTTTTGTTTATTTGGTTTCCTGATATATGCTTAGCTCCATGAATGGTGTGAGAGAGGCTGTAGCTAATGAATATTTGTTAAATACATGAATCAATCAACACTATTATTTGGTATTAAACTGGGCAGGGCGAAGAAATAATCTTATATAAGGAGTATACAAACCCTCCATGGAAGACTCCTTCCAATGTTAAACAAGACACTTTAATTAAGTAGTTATTCAACCAGCCAAAAATTGATGATAAAAACAACTTTAACTATAAAATGTTTATGTCTTTACAAGGACATGAAGATTTTTCAGAACAACAAAGGGCAATATATAAGAAGGCACCAAACTGGACAGCCAATCTTATATCTGATTGCTATTAATAAACCAACTTTTTTCACTTCCTGATTTGTATGCATTTATACTCTCTATCCTGATACTGAATTACAGACTTGCATTTAATTAGATAATAAATTCTGTACATTTACACTTCCTGTAAAAAAAGGACCATTATTTTAACCTTTTTAATTGACTTAATCTGCCAAGTTTCTGACCAAAGACTGTAACATTTTGACACTACATTTTGCAAAAAGCTTTTATATATTGAAGCTTGATCAAATTGAATAATATATATGCAGAGACTGAAATATGTACTTTGCTCAATATACTCCAATTAACATAATTGGCCTAACACCAAAAATGACTAGAAGACTTACATTTTTAAAAATATAGATATTAAACAGACCATTCTTTCACATAAGACACTAATAGTATGTGTATATTTGTGTGTGTAATTTAGTGAGAAATGTACATGGGAAAAAAAGGAGTTGGTAAAGAAGTAATGGGAATTGGTAGAGCTTAAAATAGAAATGGCAAATGAGGAAATCTAATAATACACTGCTTTCGGGGGGGGAGGGGAGAAAGATAAGTACAATACTGAAATCAGTAGGAAAGAGTTAATTAAGAAGGCAAACTTGGAAGTATATTATGAGAAAGGAAGATTATAATATGGTTTATAGATAATCTCAAGTCAGTACTACAACTGAGAGAAAATGAAAAGAAATAGCATTTACATACCAATCTTATCCTGTAGATTATGTGTAACAACGATGGGCTACACACTAAATTGCATGCACTCCCATGAATAAATTTGGTTTAAGAGACAATGGGAATCATGAGGCTACAGCTGGTCTCTACAGTGGAATACAAATACATAAGCATATAAATATAAGGGGAATAGTTTAGTACAGGTTAGTTGTTGTCACAATACTGAAAGCAAAAACAAAATTATAAAATGACTACATAGAGAACAGAGGAAAACAGCGTTTCCACGTTTCTTGCTCACTTTCATCCCCATGTGACTTCTCACCCACTATTAATTGGTTGAATATTTTAGCTTCTGTTTCACTGAATTTCCATCCCAGATCTTCCATCCATCTCTATGCTTGGCATTATTTTTGGTGACATCATCCTCCATGTAGGTGACCCACCTCCCAACTCATCTCTCAGATCCTGACTTCCTCACCTTTGACCGCGTATTCCCCTCCCTCCACCTCAGCCTCCTATTTATATGGGCAGCCCTGGACTTTATCATCACCAAAAATTATGCTATATTAAAAATCTCCATTTTAACATTCATTTGCTGAACACATCTTTTTCTTCCGTTTCATTTACAATTGTACCTTCACTGCAACATCTACCCTTTATATGATTAACTACTCCAATTTTGTGATTCTTTACTTCATTCTCCCCACTTCCCATTTTCATACCTTCTTAACCAGTTTAGAATACATGTTTGGTCATTATAATCACTCCCTGAAAGTGTCCTCAATTCTTTTGTACTCTCTCTGTGTCATAATTATCTGGCCAAATCTCAAACCTGGCTTACCCAAATTATCTGATTTCTCTGTACTTTTTATATGCAAAATTGAAAATTGCTACAAAAATATTTCACAAATGAACTGATATTTTATTTTCCATTCATAAATTTCAACTTGAATTGAATTCTCCATATTACTCTATCTTACTACATTTCCCAAGTAAATCAAATTTCCTACACTATAGCTCGTATTTTATACCTTTTCCAACACCCTGAAACAAACCCATATATATACTCTCCTCTTCCATTTTTAGTAAATCATCTCATACTTTATTGAGAAACTAGCAGCCGTGAAAGATAATTCCCTCATTCTCCCACCTCCATATCTATAAAAGTCACCTTCTTATCCACCCATCTTCTATATGTTTTATTCTTCCTGTTAGAATAGAATAGGAAACATGACTATGTTAGTCATAACCATGACTGACTATGGTCAAATCAGCTTGAGGTACAGATTCCAACTTCTCTCATCTTCTCAAGATTTTACTCCATTAATTGCATTCTTACCTCCTGCTCTACCAATTTCTCTGTTTTTAATTATTCTCAATCAGCCTACAAATATGTTCTAGTAGCATCCATATTTAGAAAACAAACTTTCTTGACCCCACATACTCTTCCAGGAACCACCTCATTTTCAGCTTATTTAAATAAAAACAGTAAAAATTTTAAAACTTACTTAATGAGTTTTATACTGTCACCTCCAGTTCCCCGTATTCCAATTACTCTTCAACTTCCTTCAGTATGGTTTCTAGCTACCCAACTTGATTGATAATCTTTCTTTCAATGTCAGCAAAGACCTATACATTCCCAAAATTTAGTTAAATCACTCTATTCTTAAACGATGGCTCAGTGATATCATTTGAATAAGCTTCTACATCACTATGCACTCTGAAGTTTCCTCCTGCCTCACCAGTCCCTCTTTTACAGTTTCCTTTGCTAGCTATTCTTCCTGTGCCCAATGTGAAATTATTGGAGTGCATCAGGATATTACGTTGAATCACCTTTTCTCTTTGTCTTATACTTTCTCCCAAGGTGATCGTATTTCCAAATCTGCATCCCCATCTACCACTTTTACCCAGTTCCAAATTCCTAGTTCTAACTTCCTAAATTCTAAATTCTTATATCTAACTGCCCCTTTTATTTCTCCATGTAGATGGCTTAAGCTGAACTCCTCCAATATGTCTCATCTCAAAAAGAACGTTTGTTTTCTCTTCCCCCAATACTCTTCTCTTCCAATATTTTGCATCTCAGAAATTGACACACCATCTTCTTAATTCCTTATATGGCTTCATTTTTTTTCATTCCCTTCATCCAATCTATCGTCATTAAAATATGTCATTTCAATCCAACCTCCAAAATATATCTCAATATATCAATTTCTATTGTCTCCTTCCTAACTAAGCCATCAACATCTCCAGCTTGAACAAATGCAAGTCTTTCTCTGATCTCTGTGATTCTATTTTTATCTCACTATAGGCCATTTTCCATAGCTAGAGAAATGATTCGCTTTTAAAACATAAGTTGAATCATGCCTTTTATTTGTTTTTGTTTTTCATTGTGTTTGGGTTTTTTTCGTTGTTTTTTGTTGTTGTTGTTTGTTTGTTTGTTTGTTTTTAAGTGGTTCCAGGAGTTCCAATTGTTCTTTGGGGGAAAAAATTACTACTGTAAGATTTTTTTTTTTTTTTAATAATGTATCACTCTAGCTTTCTATCATATCTCACTATGCAACAGCTACACTGGCTTCCTTTACTTTTCTCATTCCTGCCAAGGGTTTTTTTTCAGTCTCAGAGCCTTTCACTTGCTATTCCTATGGCTTGCAACTCTCTTCCACTGGCTTTTGAGATGGCTAGCTTTTTAAAAAATCTATAGGTTTCAGAGAAAGAAGAGAAAAGGAAAGAAAATTAAAAAAAGAAAGGAAAGGAAAAAAAGACAAAAGAAGAGAAAGAAAGAGCAAAAAACGAAAAAACAAAAAGAATTCTCTGATTACCCAATCAAAAATGGACACTTTCTGCTTCTAGTTACTTTAATTGAATATGCTATTTCCTTCTTATCATTTTTCACAATCTGTAATTACTTGTTTTGTATATTTTTTCCTGATTTGCTGTCCATCTCAGGCTAATACAATATAATTTTCATAAGGGCATAGGTTTTATCTTATTCACCATGCTATCCCCAGTCTGGCAAAGAGCCTAATACAAAATAGCCACTCTGGTAAACACTTCTTAACAAAATTAAAAAATGATATGAGCTATCAAATAAAAGCTAATATGGAAAAGTTATTATTTTCTATTTCTGCACCAATATCTGCAGGGTCAAAAGCAAAGTTATAGCATGAGAGAAACAGGTTTCTGTGGGCTGTTCCAAATGATGGATAACTCCCAGGATCTAGCCTATGACTAATCAAGCACAAGAAATACTACTTAGGCCATATGCTGATGAGTAAACAGTAGAGTGACTCCCTAAATATCCACCTGGAAGGGGAGGTAAAAATAATGGAGAATTGACTGTACATCAAACATTGTGCTGGGTATTTTGTATATATTACCTCCTTTAGTACAACACTCTGAAGTATGTATTGTCATCACCATTTTACACGACCTCAGACAGATAAGAATTTGCCTAAGATTTCATAAATAGTGAATGATGGATCTTAGATTAGACATTATATCTGCCCAGTGCCAAAGCTTATATTCTTTCTTCAATAATACATACCCTCACATTATCTGTTTTCTATTTCAATAAGTTTAAGTTAGTGTCCTTTAAATCTAAGAATTAAGATATAGTCCCAGAAGAAACCTAGAGGAGCCCTATATTTTCTTCAGCTCCTAAGGGACTTCCAAAAAACAGCAAATAAAAAATAAAGAAAGAAAGAAACAGAGAGAGAGAGAGAGAGAGAGAGAGAGAGAGAGAGAGAGAGAAAGGGAAAGGAAAGAAACAAAGAAAGGGAAAGGAAAGGAAAGGAAAGGAAAGGAAAGGAAAGGAAAGGAAAGGAAAGGAAAGGAAAGGAAAGGAAAGGAAAGGAAAGGAAAGGAAAGGAAAGGAAAGGAAAGGAAAGGAGCAGGAGGGAAGAGGAGGAAGAGAAGGAAAAAACCCTTGAGACTTGCAATACCTCAGAGTTAATGAGAAATGTGAGAATAGAAACTAGCTTCTACCCCTAATCCCAGTGATCTCACCAAAATAACTCACTAATGTAAACTACAAACATAGCTAAATAACAATGTAAAAATTAAAGGTTAAGTTTACATTAGGCACAAATGAACCAAATCAACAACAGAATCCATTAGTTAAATAAAAAAAGGATTGATATCAGACTTTTGGATATGAACCTTCAAAAGCCAGACCTGCTTTAATCACAGAGACAAAGTTGCTCAGAGCATTGATGAGTTCATGATTTATTTATTCTGAATTGTCCATCTTCAAGTTTTTGCAGCTGGGCCCAATGTCACTCTTCCACCCAATTATAGTTTCAGATTTGTTCGGAAGTACTTTGTCAATGAGCAAACTAGAAACTGCCAAGGATAGAAGATAGAAGTCAAAACAGCAGAAACCACAACAAAAATTCAGGGGTAAAAATGCTTGATAGAAAAAATTGGAATTGATTTGGAATTTTATACATGTATTTCACATATTAAAATCTTTTGATTACACTTTCAGAAGAACCATAATATTCTCAGTGCTCAGTGTCTGTAGAAGTCTTAATGAAGCCCCACCTAATGGCCTCTTATGCCCAGCCACCTCAATCTGTAATACTATCTGTAATACTTGATCATGAATTCATGGAAACCAAGTTACTCTTTCATTTCTCAATACTGATATCCTGACTACAGAGGATTGTACAAAAACTAAGCTTTATCTCAAAGGCAGCCATCTTCACGTAAGAATCTACCTCTGAGAGGGCTTAACCCAAGAACCATATCCAATAAAAATGTTCTATACTGAATAGTGACAAAACAAGTTAGATCCTCTCTCATGAGGTGTTTGAATGAAAAAGATACAGAACAAGTCCTAATTTTGTAGGAAAATTGGGTGAAGAAGCAGGTGGAAGGAGAAAGTGGAGGATCAGAATAAAGAAACAGTCTGTAACAACTTTCCTCAGAATGGGTGGAGCAGGCATTCACAGTTAATTCTTGGCTAGTACAGGTTATCTTCTTAGCTCTAATTAATTAAATATTAGTTATTTCTATCATTGTATCTGAACTGCAATTAAATGCCATGTATAATTACATATCTTTTTACTTTTCTAACTCATTTTTTGAACCCATATATGTCTTATCAGAGGGGAGTCTGATTTCTTCCACTATGACCCACTTCTTCCTCAACGGAAAAGGGACACTAAGGGCTGAACCCAAAGAATGAAAGGTAGCCCTCTTCTGAAATCAGACTTCTAAAACTCTCACATTCAGTCCTTCCATTACTGCTAGTGTTTCTCATTTTTAAAAATCTATTACTGACTGTGCCTGCTTTCTTCCATGAACACATTAAAATTACAACTAAATTACAGAACAGTGAACCTGGAGAACCATCTGAAGTCTGGCTGAACAGAAGTTTTATAACTAAAGATATAAAGAAGAAGCCATGACAAGACTGGTAGAAGGGGTGGCAATGCAAAACAGGCTGGTCCCAAACTTCCGTGTGGCAGATGAAAATTGAGAGGGATACCTCAGCTGTGGAGGTTCCCGCTGGTGGAGCAAAGGACCCCAGCCCCATTCCTGGCTCCCCAGCCCAGAGTACTGTTGTTGGAAAGAGGAGACCCCACAACATCTGGCAGTGAAAAGCCATGGGAATTCCAACCATCCAGGTGGATGGAAGGCTGCAGGAAACCCAGATGTCCTCCCACAAGTGGCACACACAAAGGGCAGTCTCAACAGGCTCCAGAGTCCAGAGGGGTGAATCCCACTCACTGGGGTAAGCCCCACACACAGCAGCCCATAAGCTGTGGGTGTGGCCAAACCCCACAGCCAGTCAGCCTTAGGGTCAATCCCACCCACTGACATGCCAATAGCAATCAAGGCTCAACTATAACAGGAAGGAGGGCACACACACAAGGGACACTCCTGGAGCACCCAAAGAAGGTGACTGGGGAGACTGTGCCAGGGAACTACAGGACAATCGCTACATCGGGTCACCCTGCCAAGCCTGGGAGTCATAGAAGATCTACTTAATACATAGAAATAAACACAGGGAGACAGCCAAAATGAAAAAAATCAAAGAAATATGTCCCAAATGAAAGATAGGAGAGAACTCCAGAAAAAGAACTGAATGAAATGGAGTCAAGCAACCTACCAGATAGAGAGTTCAAAACAATGGCTATAAGGATGCTCAAGGAACTTGGTGAGAACTTCAAAAAGAGGTAGCAAGCATAAAAAGGACATAGAAACCATAAAAAAGAACCAGTCAGAAGTGAAGAATACAATAACTGAAATGAAGAGTGCACCAGAAGGAATTACCAGCAGACTACATGAAGCAGAGAATCAAAACAGCGATTTGGAAGACAAGGTAGAAGAAAACACCCAATCAGAACAGCAAAAAGAAAAAAGAATCCAAAAAAATGAGGCTAGTTTAAGAGACCTTTGGGACAACATCAAGTGTAACAACATTCACATCATAGGGGTACCAAAAGGAGAAGAGGGAAAGCAAGGGATTGAGAATCTATTTGAAGAAATAATGACTGAAAACTTTCCTAACCTGGTAAAGGAAATAGACAAACAAGCCCAGGAAGTGCAAAGAGAGTCCCAAACAAGATGAACCCAAACAGGCCCACCCAAAGGCACATTATAATTAGAATGGCAAAGGTTAAAGACAAAGAAAAAATCCTAAAGTAGCAAAAGAAAGGCAACTAGTAACTTATAAGATTGTCAGCTGATTTCTCAACAAAAATTTACAGGCCAGAAGGCATTGGTATAAAATATTCAACGTGATGAAAAGCAAGGACTTACAACCAAGGGTACTCTACCCACCAAGGCTATTATTTAAAATTGAAAGACAAATAAAATGCTTCCCAGACAGGAGAAAGTTAAGGAGTTCATCAGCACCAAACCAGTATTAAAAGGAATGTTAGAGGGACTTCTTTAAGATGGAAAAAAAATAAAAGAAAGATCAAAATTATGAATAATAAAATGGCAATAGCTACATGTCTGTCAACAGCTACTTTTCATGTAAATGGATTATATGCTCCACTCAAAAGACATAGGAGGACTGAATGGATAAGAAAACAAAACCTTACATGTGCTGCCTACAAGAGAATCATTTCAGATTGAAAGACACACACACACTGACAGAAAGTAAAGAGATGGAAAAGATATTTCATGAAAATGGACATGGAAAAAAAATATACCTAACCTGGGGTAGCCATACTTTTACCAGACAAAATAAACTTTAAAACAAAGGCTATAACAAGAGAGAAAGAAGGATCCAGTTAATCCCACTTCTGGTTATTTGTCTGAAGAAACTCAAAATGCTACTTTAAAGGGACGTGTGTATCCATATGTTCATTGCAGCATTGTTTACAGTGGCCAAAATGTGGAGGCAGCCTGGGTGTCTGTCAATGGAAGAATGGATAAAGAGTAAGTGATAGATATATATAGATATAGATATAGATATAGATATAGATATAGATATAGATATAGATATATAATGGAATATTCCTCAGCCATGGAAGGGAATGGGTTCTTACCATCTGCAGCAGCATGGATGAACCTGGAGGTTATTGTGCTGAGTGGAGCATGTCAGACAAAGAAAGACAGATGCAATGTGATTTCACTTATAGGTGGAATGTAAAAAACAAAATAAACAAACAAATCAGAAACAAACTCATTCTTAGATACAGAGAATATTTTGATGGTTGCCAGATGGGAGGGGAGTTGAGAGTGTGGGTGAAAAAAGGGGAAGGGATTAAAAAGTATACGTTGGCTGTTACAAAGCAATCATGGGGATGTAGGGTATAGCATAAGAAATATAGTCAATAATATTGTAATAACTATGTATGGTATCAGATGGGTACTAGATTTGTTGGGGTGATAGGTGGGATTCGATTGGGGGCAGGGTGAAAAGGGTGAAGGGATTAAGAAGTACAAATTGGTAGTTACAAAATAGTCATGGGGATGTAAAGTAAAACATAGGAAGTATAGTTGATGATATGGTAATAAGTATGTATAGTGCCAGGTGGGTACTAGACTAGTCAGGGGGATCACTTCTTAAATTATACAAATGTCTAACCATATGCTATACACCTGAAATTAATGTAAAATAATATTGAATGTCAACTTTAACTGAAAAATTAAAAAGGGGGAAAGGTGAAGGGCAATAAGTCATCCAAATTCCAGGTATAAAACAAATAAGTCATAGGAATGTAATATACAGCATGGGGAATATAGTTAAATACTATGATAGCGTAGTATGGTGTCAGATTGTTGCTAGACTTACGGTGATCACTTCTTTAGGTATTTAAATGCTGAACAACTATGGCGTACACTGAAACTATATAATATTTTATGTTAGTTATATTTTTAACAAAAGTCTTTTAAAAATAAAATAAAATTGTTACTGCTGAAGCTTACTTTTGCACAATCTTGTGGTGTTTATTCTATCTTCCAAAGTAGTCACAGTGGGTCTCAATGCTGAAGTCTGAACACACTTCTCTTAGGAACCCCTCATATTTTCTAGCAACTGTTTCCACATAACAGTACCAAGGTTCGCCTTGTGAGGGTCTTCCTGCCCCAGCCCAACACTATACCCCAACCAGCAAGACCTCAACACTCCACGACAACAAAAGTATTGGTCCCTTGTATACCATCTAAAGAACACAGCCATACTACTTATTCACATAGGAAATTTTATTTTAAAGGTCTCATTGCCCCTCCTTGCCACTGGGTATTCACCAGGGTCATTCAGAGTCTTTCTATTTGGTCTCTTATACCTGGAGTTCCAAGGAAGTATATTTAGGCTATTTATTGATCTTTTCTCTTTGAGAGAGCCTCACGTTTTCACTTATAAACAAATATACCTTTCCCTCAAGGAACACGTTTACTGACCAGGGACATTTGGGAGTGGTAGCCTTGATGAAAAATACTTCTGCCTCACCCTAACCTCAGGACAGTGGCTGAATCCTAACCCTACCTTGGTACATGTGCAGCACCATTGAGGTGTTGTTTGCATGCTTTAGGGGCTTTTTGTCTCTACCTAAGACAAGCAAGAGTCTGGCATGGAAGAGTAACCTCTTCCATGGGGAACCTATTTAATCTCTACTTTGATTGACATCCTGTTTACACATCCATAAAGGAGATACTTTAAGCCCAAATTTTCTAAGATCTAAGCTCTATGGCAGAAATAAATCAAACACTAGCAGGAAGACATTAATTCTTAAGAGCTCAACATGTGAGAGCAATAAAAATAAATCTGTGAATCCTTTGCCTTCTAAAAACTTAGATAATGAGTCTATGCCATTCATTTTCTTTTCCTGGCATAAAGCTCTTATTTATTATTTTTTCTGTCTCCTAGTTATTATGTTCCTTTCTTGCCTTAATTCTGAATCTACTTTAGAAGTATTAACCAACTTTGCTCCCTTTTACATGGTCATTGACAATCAATAAAGAATATAACTCAATGGCCTTATTTTTTAAGTAGTGCTATTTAGAAATAGTTAATATTTTTTAAATAGTTTTATAATTTTAATAGTGCTATATAAGTAGTTTTCTAAATAGTGTTGCTGTCCTTAACGATCTTAATGAGTTATTTAAAATTTAAATGTAATACTTAAGAGTTAATATGTAGTTTGAAGCCATTGCTACCAGACTCATTTTGTAAGCCACTAGTATTTATTGACATAATCTAATATTCCTTTAGGTTAATTTTTCTTTTTTTTATACTGCAAACATTTGCGGGTTGTTTTTTTTTTTTTGGCACTACTTCTTTAGTTGCCTTAGCCTACTCTGTGTGCTCAGTTTGGCCTAAATAGAATGGCTTACATTTTCTCAATTGAAAGTTAGTTTTGCTTTCCTTTTTAAACATATTTTTCTATTCTTCATTTATTTTTATTAAAAATGTTAACATCAATTATCATATTTATAGCAAAGTATTTCATTAACATACAGGTTTTCAGAATCCCCTTCACAAATTGATATCCTAAAAATATACTAATATATTTTAGTTTTATTTAAATGTTTTACAAACTAAAATAAAATACTACAAACATAATACAATGCTAAATATAGTAGCTACAATAAACAACTAACATTAAATTGGATGATGAGAATCACTACTGAAGATGTAGACGTCTACGTGAGATAATCTTGATATGCTAAAAAAAAAATAAAAGAAAGCAAATCTCCCTGGAAAATTAAAAATGATAACCTGCATTTTATAACAACAATAAACACAAATAAATGCTGAGGGACTTTTTAACATCATGAAAAAAAAAAAAACTTTTAAAGTTATTACTTTGAAACTTACTACCTTTACTTCCAATTATTACTGTCATCCTAACAATGCCAGGGATTGCCCTAATAAATTTAAGAACAATAATTTAGATAATCAGAAATGCAACCTTCTTTTCCTGTTTTATTTGAACTGAGTGGGTTTACACATGATCTTTTGTATTTTTCAACTACTATTAATTTACAGGACTGAAGGGGGGAAAACCTAGAGTATGAACTTGAAGAAGATCCAAATGATTCACACCCTCCAAAAAAGAAAAGTTTAGCTGTCAATTTGAAAGAACTTTAAAGACTTTGTGATATGAAGCAGAATTATCACTACTATTAATTGCACAGGCATATTAAAAGGACCCCAGAAAGTGACCTCCTCTAAAACAGAGGATATATATAGAAAATATGTCTCAATCTTCTATTCTACACTTAGATAAATGTCAAGTGTATCTATCACCTCAATTAACCAGAGGAAAAAACCTGTCAAAATCTAATTCTTCTTTTGACAAGGCGTTTAGTCTGAAGCCAGCAGAGGGGGAAGCAGACGGTTGTATTAGAAAGAGATGAGTGTCAGAGGGTTCTCTGCCACATGGGGAGCTTGCCATGTGCAAAATGCTGATTAGAACCATAGTGAATCTAGGTGAACATGTTACATGGTTGTTGACCTAGCTATAGTAAATCTGGGGCTTTGCAGTCTGGTTGAACTTGGAATTGACATTGTTAACAAAATAGATGTTTTTATTTCTAGCGATGCCAAGTAAAATAAGGATGAACTGATGAGATGAAAACATTTTACCATAAAGAATCATATAAGCAGTTGCAAAGACAAAGGCAAGTTGTTTATCGACAGCATTCATTTTACCTTTGTTGTCTTAAAAATTATGGAGCTGCTTTTGATATCACTATTACTAATACAAATAACAAAGTTAACAGATGGTCATCCATTTATTGAGTCACATAAATATTTGTTGTGTACTTTTACACACAAAAAAATCTACTAGATACATTAGAATATACCCAAATAAAATAAAATGCAGGTCTTTCTTTCCTGGAAACTATAAACAATAAGATAATGTAGTTACATGCTATTATAGTATAATTTTAAAAAATATATTGGTCATTCAGTGATACCAGTGTATTGAATTGACAGTTTAGAACTGTATTGTCCATTATAAGAGCCATTAGCCATATGTGGCTAAATTTAAAGTTAATTAAAATAAAATAAAACTAAAAATTTAATTCTGCAGTTTCACAAGTCATATTTCACGGGCTCAATAGCCACATGTGGTTAATGGTTACTGTATTGGACAATGTATTTCCATCATTGTGAAATGTGAAGCCCTGGCTTAGAACACAGAAGTATTCTATCAAGCTGCAGAAATCTATTAAAACCACTTAGTTGAGTCTTCATGAGATAAAAAATATAATTTTGACATATTCAAAAGTACAGTTAACAGAGTATTGCAGATAAGGAAACTTCATGAACAAGTCAAGAAACCAGAAAGAGTGGGATATATACAAGGAGAAGGGACTGCATTTTTTTTCCCACTTATTTATTTTTACCAATGGGAGAATAAAGGGTAGAAGTGAGAAATAAGGTTATACAT
Source organism: Rhinolophus sinicus (assembly GCF_036562045.2). Classification (NCBI taxonomy): domain Eukaryota; kingdom Metazoa; phylum Chordata; class Mammalia; order Chiroptera; family Rhinolophidae; genus Rhinolophus; species Rhinolophus sinicus. The sequence continues at coordinate 85,677,128 of NC_133751.1, forward strand.
TTAATTTGGAATTGCATCAGTAATAAATCTGACTGGCAAAAAAAAAATTTGCATAACAGTTTAACGATCTTAACTTTGGGTTGCCGACAAGTATGTCCTGAAGTATGGTAGGCAATGTGATTTTAACTGGTATGTTGTAGGCATTTTTTATTTTAACAGCTTTATATGTAATATATGGGTATGCGAAAAAAATATATTATCTGCATATAAAATGTATTAATCACTGATATTATTGCTTAGCACAAGACTGAATTTTTTACAATTAAAATAGAGTGAGTTGAATCAAATTCACAGATGGTCACTGTATGGACAATGAAGAATATTCAGGTGCTATGGCTAAGGCAGTACATTGTGTGTTGGCCAAAATCATCAAACACCAGCTGTAACACTTTCCCACTGTATGATCCTGGACATACTACTTTTTCTGTGCTGCAGTTTCTTCTGCTGGAGAAAGTATTAAATATGGAGATATGAATTTGTATACAGGCTAATTGTAAAGCATTGAAAGAGTGTTAAGCATATAGTAAACATTTAACAAGTTTTTACTATTAATACTATTAATAGTGAAATCTGCAACATATTAGATCTTTGTTTTAGGAAAGTTAATTCAGCAGTTTAATGCAACATGGATGAAAGAAGGAGATCGTGCAATCTGGAAAAAGCAGTCGGAATACGGATTCAATCATTCAAAGCTCAAAAGTGTACTGTGACTGAACCAAGTAGTGGCAATAGGAATGTTGAAAAGGGGACAAGTTTATAGATAAATAAGGCTTGATAAATAATTTAATAGGAATATGAAACAAAGAGAAAGGTCAAAGGAAATATAAAAGTTCCCAAGTCTAGGTAGAGGGGCACCAATACATAGTAAGAAGCAAATGTTTGGAAGGAATGATAATGGGTTTAATTTCAGAAATAATGACTTTGAGGTTATGGCAAGAAATTTAGGTTGAGGTATCCAAAAAACAGTGGAAATAAGGATCTAGAGAGCTTTGCAAAAAAAAGTCAAACTATAGGTTTATAATCACCAGCACTTAATTATTAAAACTATGATACCAAACGAGGTTGCCATTGGAAAGAAAGTGAGGAAAATGATTCCTAAAGAACATCTTCTCTTTATAGGTAAAATGAGGAAACTAACACAATAATTGAGATTGAGAATTCAGAGATATGAATGAAAACCAAAGTACAAAAGAGTTACAAAAAGGAAAGCATACACAGCAGTATTAAGTACTGCAGAGTGGTTGAGGAGGATGGGAATTGAAAGATGTCATTGTGTTTAATAATTAGGAATTATTGGTAATCTTAAAATAAGTCTTAAATAATCTTAAAATAAGTATAAGCCAGAACCAGTACTCAGGTTTAACTTGAAGGTCAAATGTTAGTACTTCTTCAATAATTTTAGTCACAAAAGGAATGACTGTAACTATGTTAGCTTGAGGAAATGGCAGGAAAAAAGGAAACTTCTTGCTTATTTTTGCTTTGAATACATTTGTAAACTGAAAAAAAAAAAATAGTGAATGTAAAGGGTGACTGAAAACTAAGGGAAAAGATTCATCAAGTGAGATCCGGAAGCTAGTGAGATTGGGGAGGAGCAAGAACACATCAAAGAGGGCTCAGCCTTGGAGAAAGAGGAAAAATGTTTTTTTTGAGAAGAAAAGGTGGAGAGATAGGTGAAGATCTATAGAATGCTAGACTGAAATTGGTCATTTTAGGTAACTAAGATCAAAACTCAATATTCATTTACTTATTCAAAGAATATTTACTGAGCACCTACAACGTGCCAGATAGACATTGTTCTAGAAACTGGTTATACAGAAATGAACAAGCCAGGCAGGAACCTGGTCACTATAGTTAACAATATTACATTGTGTACTTGAAATTTGCTAAGAGAGTAGATCTTAAGCATCTTGACACACAATAGAAGGTAACTGTGAGATGATAGATGTCTTACTTTATTGTAATAATCATTTCACCGTGTACATGCATATAAAATCATAACATTGTATACTTTAAATGTATAATCTTTTATCAATTATACCTCTACTGAAAACTATAATAAATAAATAAATAAATAAATAAATAAGAAATGTAGCTCCTAAAATCACAGTGAGTGATATATGACCGAACTTAGTAAGCCCCTAGCATATAGCATATAGGAAGCAGCTAATGATGTTATGTTATTGTTATGTAAGTAGGAAATGAAATAATAAACTAAGAAACAAAATATAGATTCTGTTTTTCATAAATGCAACTATGTAGTTTTTAATCTTTCTTTTATATGAAGCAAGTCACATAGTTTTTAGTTTAAGGTGACGGATATATTTTGGGACCACTATTAATAATATGTAAGATAGATTGGCAGCTTCAGAGCTTGAGACCATAAGCAATTTGTGACCAGTAACCACCTCTTCATTTTTTATAGGTTAGGTTTCTAAGACATTTTCAATAAATATTTAGTGACAAAAAGAATGAAAGATAATGAAACTACATGACTTGCACAGATAAATCTTGTAGTCTTAGTCTTATTTGTAGCAAACAACTAAGATGTGATGAAACATTTAGTTAGCAATGTCCTGTCCATATCCATGTGTGCTTTTAAAAAGTCTGACACCTTTTTTCTATCTTACACTGCTTATCACTATTCAGCTAATCAGTCAATTACCAGAATTAATCAGTAAGAAACTTTATGATAATTGCCACAATTTGGGTTCAAAAAATAGTAATGAGCTAGAAAAGACAGATTATGGGTTAAAAATTTTTGAGATCTAAAATATATTATTAATATCAGAAAAATTGACAGGAGAATACTCATGACTAAAATAGGGGTTGAGAGGCAGGGGCTGGGGAAAAAGTCCAAACCCAGGTTGAAATTTTCAGACCAAATAAAGGATAGAATTCTAAGACTTAGCTGCAGCTTACTTTAATGATACATTTTAGGGAAAGCTACAGAATCTCTTTAAAAAAAAAAAAAAATGAACCTGAATTTATCAAGTTAATATATTCTACATTCTACAGTGAGGAAAAATAAATAGAATACTCAAATAAAATAAGGATAAAGTCAGATTGTGGAGAACATCAATATTTAGAAATGGAAGAAAGCAGGAGAAAAGAGAAAATAAAATGCCAATAATCAAAATAATTGTAAATAGTGAAATGGTTTTGAAGAAAATGAAATCAGACAATTGGATAGAGAGTGACTGAGGGAGTAGTTTTTGGTCAGCAAGAAAAGGCATGGAGGTCTCTCTGAGTTTGGATAATATGAGCTGAAATTTGAATGTGGTGGGAGGAATGCTCCAGAAAGAGGAAATAGATTCAAAATGAGAATGATTTTAGCCTGAAGAGATACGACAAGGGTAGAGTGGCCATTGCATGGTCAAAGCGAAGAAGAAAACATGGTGTTTTGAATGAATATGGGTGTCAGGGGTGAGTTGTATTTGTGAAATGGAAGAATTTTTGAAGAGGTACAGAGAAATGAAGAATACTGAATATAAAGGATGTCATTAGCTCTTGTTCATATATGCTTCTAAAAGCCATCTGTCCATAACAATCTTAACTCCTTCGTCTACACTCATTGCCTATGTGATCTCATCCAGTTCCCTAATAAAATTTTTCTATATGCTGATGACACTCAATTCCACATCTTCTAGTGGTGTAGGTCTCTCTTTATTGTTGTAACAAATTCTCTCAATTTTTGTCAATTGGAAAATCTAATTTTTGAGGGAGAGCTTGGTTGAATATTGAAATCTTGGTTGACATTTTCTTGTTGTTCTTTCAGCACTTTGAATATGTCATCCTAATGTCTCCTGGCCTCTATTATTCCTGATGTCAGCTTATAACTGTATTGAGGTCTCCTGTATATTATGTAGTGAGTGAATTTTCTCTCACTACCTTCAAGATTTTCTCTTTTATCCTTGACTCTCAACGTTTTAACTATGACATGTATGTGTGGCTTTTCTTTATTTTCTAATTTGGGGTCATTGAACCTCCTGTATCTGTAAGTTAATGTTTGTCCTCAATTTTCAGAAGCATGCTACCATCATTTCTGAAAATACTTTTTCTATCCCTTCCTCTTTCTTTTTTCCTCTTGATTCCAATTAAACATATGTTGGACAACATGAAACTTTCCACTTGTCTCTGAAGAAGCTTTGTCCATGTTTCTTAAATCAATTTTTATTTCTTCCCTTTGAGTTGTATAGTTTCTATTTAACTGTCTTCAAGTTCATTGACTTGATTATGTTACCTCCAGTCTGCTTTTGAACTCATCTAGGGAATTTTTATCTTCAATTATTATAATCTTAAGGTTTAGAATCTCTATTTGGTTATTTTTAAATTTCCATTTCTTTGTTAAAATTCCCTACCTGTTCACTTAGTAATAATATATTTCTTCAATCTTTGAACATATTTTCCTTTAATTCATTGAATATTTATAACAGCTACTTTCAAGTTTGTGTTAATTTAACATCCTGATCTACTTGCAATCAGTTTGTATTGATTGATTTTTTCTCTGCATATGAACCACACTTTTCTATTATTTTCATGGCTAGTAACATTTGGTTATAGACTTGTCATTATATACTGTCTTAGCTTCACCTTCCATAACTGGATGGCTTAAAAAACAGAAATTCAGTTTCTTGTTCTCACTGGTTCTCAAAGTTCTGGATGCTAGAAGTCCAAGATCAAGGTTCTGGCCAATTTAATTTCTGATGAGGATTCTTTTCCTGGCTTGTAGACAGCTACTTTCTCACTATGTTCTCGTGTGATCTTTCCTCAGTGTGTGTGTGTAGATGCAGGGGCAGTGTGGAGGGGGGCTCTGTTTCTCTTCCTATAAAGACACTAATCCTATTGAACCAGGGCCCCTTCCTATATCCTCATTCAACTTTAATTACTTCCACAGAGGCCTCATCCCCATGGGGGTTAGCATAGGAATTTGAGGAGTACGCTAACTAACATTCAACTATAACAGATAACTTGTTGTACTGATTCTGAAATCTCTTTTTTTCATTTTAGGATTATTGGTCTTTGGTTCCAGTAAGCCACTCACTTGATTTGACTTAAACAGAAATTTGTCTCCCCCATGGAATGGAGAAGGTGATACCTCTACAAAGTTTTCTTGGCTTCCAATTGCTGCTTTTTTTTTTTTTTTTTCCTATCCCCATGTTGCTCTCATCTGTTTCTGTTTAGTTTAGATGTATGCTAAGGAATTTAGCTGAGTTGATGCTCAGATTTGGGGGCTAACCCTTTTGGTGGTTTCTTACTTACAGGCCCTCCTAGTAAATTTCCAGTTGCTTTTCCATCCCATAATTCCACTCTCTGACAAATCAATCTAATAGGGCTTCTGTTTTCTGCCACTGAAACTTTCTGTGGACTAGGAAATGCACTCAGTCAAAGGCATAACAAACTCCAATACTTAATTAGAAGCAATTGTGTCTTTGAAGAGCAGACCCATCTCTACTTTCTCCCCGCTACTCCACCAAACTTTCTGGGGTCACCTCCATACATGCATGCTTTACTGGTCTTATTATCCAGGGATTTGGACAAAGTCTGTACTCAGAACTTTGGAATTCAGCCCTTTTGTGGTGCTCCTGTTTCCAAAATCTCCCCTTAAATATTCAGTGATTCAGCTGCTCTGAAATTGAGTCATTTAGGCTAATGTTTTTCAAAAAAGCCACAAAAATTTTACTTTCTCCCTGATGCAGTAGCAATCCATCAGTAGTAAACTCTTCCCAAGTCTCTGACGACCTTTGGTAATTTTACAGTTGTCTTCAAATTATTATTCTTGTTTTCTTTTTTCCAGTTTCTGTAATTGTTTTCTGCAGAAAGAATTACCCAAACCTGTCATACCACCTATCGTGAGTGATCAATTTAACACATAAATCAGATTATATCATTCAAACTTACACACACACACTGTGGCTTTAAAATCTAAAAATCGCTTTTCCCTTCAATTAAGGTAGAATGCAAACTCAATATCTTATAAGACTGTATAATCTATTTTTTTGCCTAAATATCTGGTCCTGTTTCTTTCCACTCTCCTTGTTCACTAAACTATAGCTGTAATAGCTGTATCAGATAATCCACAGGTTGCCTAACCAATAGTTTGCCACTTTCCTTTCCTCTAAAAAAGAATGATCATTTTTATGTCCTTTTTTTCTTCCTTAATTTATTTTCTCCTTTCAATTTATCACTATTTGATATTATATTATTCATATTTTAATCCATGTTTCCCAGTAAATATGTCAACTTTTTGAAGGCAAACACTGTCTTGTTCATCAGGCTCTAGAAGAGGATTTGACAGCTAACAGACCCTCAACAAATGATTATCAACTGAAAAATAGGAGAAATATGTCACTTTAGCTAGAAATAGTTTTAACAATGAAACTTATTCTTCATTACAATAGAAGTCTTCCAAATTTATATTATAAAATTATTTATTTATGAGAGAAAAATGTTAAAAATATCATCTGAAGACCATATTGTTTAGCACACAACTTTTTGCTCCCCATAATTCTTTGGGGATTTGTACTCTCCAAAATATTTGTATGTGAATTTTTACAACAGAACAGTCTCTTACACTTGAAAAATAGGTTTAAAGGTCATTTTTCCATCACTCAAATTCCTGGAAACAAATCTATTTACTTGGGAGAAGAATCAAATACTATCATCTTACCATTAGTCAAAAGAATTGCATTTTTGTTAAATACTATCCAAATGAGATTTTATTTCAACCAGCCTTTACAAATTAGCACCAGCTCATATGCCCAGAGAACAAAACAAATAACTGAGATTATACCAAAATTATTCATCACTTTAATATTCAACAGCATCAGAAGAATTATTTCTGAATGATGTAAAGGAAAGTGTACATTTTGTTGTGGGAAGGGCTTGAACTGACCTTTTTAGACATAGAGATCTATTTTCCAAAGCACTGTTTAAAATAGAGTTAAAGGCCAGTTTTGAAAACACAGATTTTTAACTGTTAAGGGACTGCAAGTATGAAATATGGAGTTCACTTAGAACTTCATGTTTTTGCTTTTTTAATCTCTATAAACTTTAGAGATTAAACTCTTTTTTATCTTAGTTACAAATATACAGGGTATTAATGCATAAAAAATAAAACTCAGCTTGTGCTAAGTCACTCTGCTCAAGTACTATTATCAAGGCCTTTCTCCATCACTTTTCTTTGTTTACATATGACACTTTCTATACTTCAACCTTAAATATTTAGTGCCCCATCCACAATTAAGACTCACTCTGAGCCAACTTTCACAAATGATGCCTCAGTGTACCTAGAAACTATTTGACTCTTCTTTTTCACCTTGGTTTCTTTTTTCTATTCCATCCTGTGAATTAGAAAGTGCCTCTTGAGGATAATGAGGGAGAAGACTTAAGCATAAGCTAAGTTTCTGAAAAGAACAATTTAGCTTACAGTACTAATTATGCCCCTATTTAAAAATTATTCCCCGATTTTCAGTCAAGATGACAGAATAGATAAATGCTGTGCTTGCCTCCTCTCACAACCACATCAAAATTACAACTAAACTACAGAACAACCATCACTGAGAATCACCTGAGGTAGAGCTGAACAGAAGTCCTATAACTAAGGATACACCGAAGAAACCATCTCGAGACTGGTGGGGCAGCAGAGATGCAGAATGGACTGGTCCCACACCAACATGTAGCAGTTAAAAATAAGGAGGGATATCTTGGCTGCAGAGATCCCCCCTGAGGAGCAAGGTGTCCCAGCTCCACTCCAGGCTCCCCAGCACAGGTTTCCAGTGCCAGGGAGAGAAGTCCCCATAACTTCTGGCTGTGAAAAATAGCAGAGATTATGGCTGAATGAGACAAAGGATGGCTGGAGTACAAGGTGTTCCTCTTAAAGGTCCCATGAATGGACTTACTCAGTGATGAACTCATTTGCTCTGAGCTCCAACAATAGGGAAGCATCTCAAAAGGTACCATGGACATACAGGGAAGAAGTGAGTTGTCCGAGGGCTTCAAAGTGAGGTCTTGAGGGGAAGCTTTCTCCTAGACAGAAGTACTGGCAGAAGCCCCTGTTTCTTTATTGAGCCCTCTCCCCTTCCTGGCATGCAGACATGGGTAGGTGCCATATCTCAGTCTACGTCAACCTGGTTAACCCCACCCTGTTTGCCCCACCCTGGTGATCCCCTGAGTCCCTGCTCCACTGAAGTTGTGAGCCCGTGCAAGCCGCTTCCAGTGGCTTTTCCATACAAACAGCCTGTCTTGGCTCATGCTGTGGAGTTTCCTAAAATCTCTCAAAGTTTCACAAACCTTTGTGAAGCATCTGGGCTGGGCATGCCCTCTACAGCTTGTTAGGCTACCCCAAGCCTGGCATTGGTAGCAGCTAGTTTCATTTCTAGGCTTGGCCTCATCCAGGCATCTCCAAACACAGTACAGTTGCTGACAATCTGTGGATTGCTTTGTGCCTCATGTCACATGGCTCTGAGTAGGGTACTGGCTGTGGCAGAACTTGGCCTGCAGTAGGGCCTCTCCCAGTGGTCTCCAGAGCCAGCATACCTGACGGCCAGCTTTGGACCAAGCAGGAGCACCACAAGCTGCCTCTGAAGACAACACACTCAAAAGGCAGCCTGAGTAAGCACAAGAGCCCTGCTAAAGTGAATCCTGATCTGTATGGTCAGCCTCTACATAACAGCTTCTCCATTGTAGTCATGGCCAGTTCTCACAATCAGCCTCAGGGTCAATCCATACCAAGGATGCACAAACAACAATCCAGGCTCAACTATAACAGGAGAACACACACAAGGGACACAACTGCAGCACCCACTCAGATGACCAGGAAAACAGCACCACTGGGCCCCACAGGACACTACATAAGGCCACTCTATCAAGACTGGAGACATAGCAGCTCTATGTAATACATAGAAAGGCAGCCAAATGAGGAGATACAGAAACATGTCCCAAATGAAAGAACAGAACAAAGCTCCACAAAGAGAACTAAACAAAATGGAAACAAGCAATCTACCAAATGCAGAGTCCAAAACAACAGTTATAAGGATGCTCAATGAACTCAGTGAGAACTTCAACAAAGAGACAGGAAATATAAAAATGGAGATAGAGATGTGGACGGGTTGCTCAGTTGGTTAGAGTGCGAGCCCTGGACAATGGGGCTGCTGGTACGATTCCCACATGGGCCAGTGAGCTGCACCCTCCACAACTAGAATGAAGTCAATAAACTGCCACTCAGCTCCTGGGTGGCCAGATGGCTCAGTTGGTTGGAGCGCGGGCTCTCAACCACATGATTACCAGTTCGACTCCCACAAGGGATGGTGGGCTGCGCCCCCTGCAACTAACAACGGCAACTGGACCTGGAGCTGAACTGCGCCCTCCACATCTAAGATTGAAAAGACAACAGATTGACTTGGAAAAGTCCTGGAAGTACACACTGTTCCCCAATAAAGTCCTGTTCCCCTTCCCCAATAAAATCTTTTTTAAATAAATGGGGATAGAAAACATAAAAGAACCAGTCAGAAATAAAGAATACAATAACTAAAATAAAAAATATATTAGAGGGAATCAACAGATAAAGCAGAGGGTCAAATTAGCGTTTTGGAAGATATTGTAGCAGAAAACACCCATCAGAACAGAAAAAGAAAAAAGAATTTTTAAAATATGAGTATATTTTAAAGGACTTCTGGGACAACCTCAAGTGTACCAACATTCCATCATAGGTGGAATGAAGGAGACAAGAGAGAGCAAGGAATTGAAAACCTATTTGAAAAAAATAATGATAGAAAACTTCCCTAACCTGATGAAGGAAATAGACACACAAGTCCAGAAAATACAGAGAGTACCAAACAAGATGAACCCAAAGAGGCCAACACCAAGATACACCATAATTAAAATGCCAAAGTTTAAAGACAAAGAAATAATGTTAAAAGCAGCAAGAGAAAAGCAATTAGTTACCTACAAGGGAGCCCCCATAAGACTGTCAGCTGATTTCTCAACAGAAACTTTGCAGGCCAGAGGGATTGGCAAGAAATATTCAAAGTGATGAAAAACTGGGACCTTCAACCAAGATTACTCTACCCAGCAAAGCTATCATTTAGCATCAAAGGACAGTTAAAAGAGCTTCCCAGACAAGAAAAAGCTAAAGAAGTTGATCACAACCAACCCAGTTACAGAAATGTTAGATGGACTTCTAGAAGAAGAAGAAGGAGGAGGGGGAGGAGAAGGTGGAGGAGGAAGAGGAAAGTTCAAAAATATGAAAAAAATGACAAACTACATATTAGTTATTCAACAATTACTATCTATGTAAGTGGATTAAATGCTCCAATCAAAAGACATAGCTGAATGGACAAGAAAATAAGACCCATATATGTACTGCCTATCAGAGACTCACTTCAGGTTAAAAGACACACAAGACTGAAAGTAAAAGGGAGGGAAAAAGATATTTCAGGAAAAATGGAAACAAAAACAAAAGCAATAAAAATCTGGAGTAGCAATATTTATACCAGACAAAATAGACTTTCAAAACCAAGCCTATAACAAGAGACAAAGAAGGCCCCAGTAATCCGACTTCTGGGTATTTACCTGAAGAAAACCAAAACACTACTTCAGGACATGTGCATCCATATGAGGTCTGACAAGTAAGTTCATTAACTAGCCACCGTGCGCTTACATTGGCAGCACTGTACAAACAGACCAGTAAAGTTTTATAACCTTAGTATATCAGTATCTCACAGCTGTGTTCGTGTTGACATGTGGTGGTGTCTTGTTGAGTGGCGTTCATTATTGTTGTTGCGTGATTTTGTGTGCTGTCCCGAGAATGTCTGAGCTTGAATTAGAGCAACGAACAAACACTAAATTTCTTGTTAAACTTGGCAAGAGTGGAACTGAAATCAGGGACATGATAGTCCAAGTTTATGGAGATAATGCCATGAAGAAAATGGCAGTGTACAAATGGATTAAATATTTTTCTGAGGGGAGAAAACGTGTCACTGATAAAGAGAGGTCAGGGTGGCCAGTAATAAGGAGAACTGATGAAAACATTGCAAAAATTTATCCAATTGTGCTTCAAAATCATCAGCTGACTGTGAGAAGCATAGCAGGCCAAGTAAACACGGATAGATAAACAGTTAGGAAAATCTTAGCATGAGAAATGTACAAAAATAGTCCCAAAGGAACTCTTGCATCATGACAATGCACCAGCTCACACAGCACTGTCTCTGAGGGAGTTTTCAGCCAGTAAACAAATAACTGTATTGGAACACCCTCCCTACTCACCTGATCTGGCCCCCAATGACTTTTTTGTTTACCTGAAGATAAAGGAAATCTTGAAAGGAAGACATTTTGATGGCATTCAGGACATCAAGGGTAATACAATGAAAGCTCTGATGTCCATTCTAGAAAAAGAGTTTCAAAATTGCTTTGAAGGGTGGACTAGGTGCTGGCGTTGGATCATAGTTTCTGAGCTTTGAAGGTGACCATAGTGATATTCAGCAATGAGGTATGTAGCAATTTTTCTAGGTTGAGTTTAAAAACTTAATTGTCTGACCTCATATGGACATTGCAGTATTATTTAAAATAGCCAAAATATGGAGTCAACCTGGGTGTCCATCAATAAATTAATGAATAAAGAAGAGGAGGTACATATACACATATACAATAGAATATTACTCAGCCATTAAAAAGAGAGAGTGAAAACTTGCTATCTGCATCAACATGGATGGACCTAGAAGGTATTGTGATGAGTGGAGAAGTCAGAGAGAAAAAGAAAATGTCATATGATTTCTCTTATATGTGGAATCTAAAGAACAAAATAAACAAATAAACAAAACAGAAACAGACTCATAGGTACAGAGAACTTTTTGATAGCTGCCAGATAGAACAGGGGTTAGAGGGATGGATAAAAAAAGGGAAAGGATTAAGAAGCACAAATTGATAGTTACAAAATAGTCATGGGGATGTAAAGTATAGCATAAGTAATAGTCAATAATATTGTAATGACTATGTATGGAGTCATTTATCAGGGTTATCACTTTGGAAATCATATAAATGTCTAATCAGTATATTCTATACCTGAAACTAATATAATGTAATATTGTATGTCAACTATAATTGAAAAATAAAAAAATATATATTAAAAGAAAATAATAATTTCTGTGTTCCTTATACTGGCTCCAATTACATATTTCACAATTTGCCCCTCACTCTCTCATTTAATGTAGTCACTACCTGCTTCTCTTTTTTAATTCTAGAAAAATCGTGATTATTTCGACACTCCATGTAAAATTACCCTGTATGTACCAATTCTCTATTAAAATATAAATATGATAGGGGTGTGAGGACACAGAATTATTGCTTGAGATAAAAAATATTTGGTTGCAATTTCAAAACTCATTTACAAATTGAAGTTTAAGACTTGCTGACATGAAAATTTTAAATCTTTTTTAGAAAAACAAATTTCTCTTTTCTAATTTGCCTACTATATAGGTTGATTTGATGCCTTCCCTGCCTCATTTGGTATTTGGTCAACTCACTCTAGAACATGATGACAACATGATACCCACATACAACTGTGGCTTAACCATCACACAAACTGCTGCACTGGAATGCCAATCCTTCCTTGTCACTAATATGCTCTGAAGCATTTTAATCATCGGACTGGCCACAAATGGAAACCTATGACCTGGCACAGGTTTATGGGTCTGTGAGACCTCAAAGTGCTGGAGTTTAAAATCCTCTACTGAGCACCAAATGCTACGGAGCAGAAAACCCACACTAAACAAAATCAGAAGGAAGAAAATACTGCCAAAATGCAGTTACTTTTTGACAATTTTCACATTATAATTCCATCGGGTTCAACATAGAATCAATGATGGTCTTCTTTGTTAGTCTGAAATTGGTACCACCTTTCTCTTCAATCTTCATCGGAGATTTATATAAATAATAAGCCTCTTGAAAGAGTTTGTTATTAGAATAACAGCAATAATAATAATGTTATATTAATATAATACTATGTGTTAAAATCACACTAGAGAGTGTATTCCCCATGAGATTACCCGACAAATATTAAATCAACAACCAAGAAACTCAGGGATTCCACAGGCTTTGGCTCTTCAATATATATTCATTCTGGTGAATTCCCCTATCACAGCATGTATTGGAGTTCCTCACTGGCATTCATGAATTTCCTGACCAAAGGGACCAATAGGGTCATTGCATAAAGATTAAGTCCCAAACAATGACACTAAGACCTCTATTCTTGGGAAAGAATACATGACTGAGACCCAGAACTTCAGGAGTGATGACAACTAGTGGACACTAGGAAAGCAAGTATATCTGTTTATTAGATTATCTGCTGGCAGGTTGACCTGGGAAACTTTCTTGACTAATTAAACAAGGTGTCCAATGTTAGGGTTTCTCAACTTCTTGAATATTTCTGGATACCTACAGAAAGCCATCCAGTATAGCAAAATACAAAAATAAAACGTCATTAGTCTTAACCCCCACCTCAAATTCATCCAGTATCGTAGATGGTTTTAATGTCCATAAACATAAATTACCCGAAACCCTGCCTAAAGTTTCTTAAATTACCTTAACTCTAATTATATTAATTTCAGCTCTACTTCAATCACCCACCTTAGATTCAACATCATCCAAAGCAGCTCTGACTTTATCTTTTACATTAATACCCTGCTCTCTGAACACAATCCTCAATCCTTCCAACATTCTTGTGTATTTTAATCCATTTTTATTTTAACCACATTGGCAATATAGTCAGTGGTTAAGTGGTCTCTTAAATCAGGTTGCTTGGATCCGTATCCTGGATCATTTGCTTCCTAGCAGTATAAACTTAGACAAACCTCAATTTCCTCATCTGGAATTGGGTTTAATCTAGCAGATACTCATGCCCACTTAATACAGTTGTTATTAAGATAGAGTGAGATAATCTGGAGCATTTAGCACAGTGTAGGTATGCCACATAGCAATTGCTAAACAAATGTCAGTTATTTTTTACCCATTAATATTTTTCCTATTTGTTAATTTTCTCCTAATTTCTTCCATATCCAGTCTAAAATCTGAGCTTCATTATTTTCTTTTCTCCACATAAGACATGGACAAATTTAGCCAATTAACTGCTCTGCTCCACACCATAACTTATAAAAATCAATGGAAAAATATATAACTGGGTATTAACTATTAAAAGTGTAAGATCTTCAAAAGCAATTGTGTTATTTTACATGTCAACCAACAATAATATCTCTAAGTAGTGACAATATGTATTAAATACCAATTCTTCAAATACGCTATATTATCTCCTTTCTATAACAACTTTAAGAATAATAATTCTTCCTCTTTAAGGCTTTGTTATTACATCAATTTTCCCTCTTTTTCTCATATATGTTAATACTCTATTCTTACTTTTTACTAGATCCATGATAACATTTTCTTAGTCCAGGACACAGTACAAATGGAAGCCTACATGAATTATTTTAAAACATTTATAAGTTATAAATCAAGCTAACAGACCCTTCCGATTCTATTCAAGATGGAGTAACAGCAACCAGGTTTACTATCCCACCTGAAACAATCCCTCCCTTCAATCCCTCCCTGTGTGTGTGTGTGTGTGTGTGTGTGTGTGTGTTTAAGACTTTGGACAACAGTAAACAAATGACAATAACCCCTGAGAGATGGGAAACAAATGAGGTGAGCCCGACGATTCATTTAATTTACTGTCTTAAGAGACATCTCAGGCAGTGACACAGCAGGGAGAATCCAGGAGGACCCCAGTGGATTCCCTGTGTAGAGGAGATAAAGCTGAGAGCTGAGAGAACAGGGAGAATAAGGTTGCTGTAGTTCACTGGGCAGAGTAACAGACAGAGAATTGCACAGAAACAGAACCTTGGATGTCGGCAGAGGATCCCCTTGAGTATTTAACAGAGAAATTATCAGTGCACAAACATGAGGAAACTACCCAAAGTTGGGGGGAACAACATCAGGAACAAAGCCTGACACAAACACAAGGTCAGGAAGAGTGCCTTTTTCCATCACCCAGACTAGGAAATCTCATCAATTCACAGGTAATTAGGTGGACTACTTAGGAAGGTCTTGCCTCAGTAGCGAAGAAAATTGACCCTAGGCTGGGCACGAACCTAGCCCCAGCAAACAAGTCAACAGGAAAACCAGAAAGGATCAAAGTGTTTCTAAGAAGCTTAACTACATCCTGGAATCAAATACAAGAACATTTATAGAAATACAAAAGATATTCAGCACACAAAGAGGTAAAATTCACAATGTATGGCATCCAGGGAATGATTACCAAGCTCACAAATAAGCAGGAAAACATGACCTATAATGAAAAGAATAATCAATAAAATTAAATTCAACCAGAACTAACACAGGTGCTAGAATTAGTACCAAAGGACAATACAATGGTTATAACTATTTTCAATGAGTAACAAAATTAAGTAGAGCCATGAAAGATATTAAATAAAAAGATCCAGGTCTAACTTCTAGAAATTAAAGACTACTATAACTGAGATTAAAAATACACTGAATAGGATTAAAGGTAGATTAGGCACTTCAAAAAAATATGAAACTTGAGAACACGATAGAAACTATTAAAAATGAAGTAGAGAAGAAAACTCAACCTGATAAAGGATTATCTACAAAAAAAAGAAATACAGCTAACACAAACCCTTGAAAGATAAAGACAAAATGCTTTCCTCTTAAATTCAGGAGAAAAAGTAAGCATGTCCACTCTTATTATGCCTATTGAACATCATACTGGTGGTTCTAACTACTATAATTATCCATATGAGAAAGGCATTCGTGTTATAAAGAAATAAACCTGTCTATTTGCAATTGATATTATTGTCTATATACAGTCTGATGGAATCATCAAAAAGCTGCTAGCCATAATAAGTTAATCAAGATTAATGAATACAAGATCAATATATAAAAATCAATTGTATTTCTAAATACTAGCAATGGACAATAGAAAACTAAAATTAAAAAATGAAGAGAGAGATAATTTGCTCATGCGTCAGAAGCCTCAATGTTGTAAAGATACGAATTCTCCTAAACTTGATCTATAAATTCAATGCAACCATAATGAAAATTTCAGCAGGGATTTCAGTAGAAATTGAAAAGCCAATTTTAAAATGTATATGGCTATCCAAAGGATGTAGAATAATCAAAACCATTTTAAAGAAATAATGTTGGAGGGCTAACAATTATAGGTTTATAAAGCTCTAGTACTCACGATAGTGTGGTACTGGCTTCAAGAAAAGTACACAGATCAATGAAACAGATTGGATCCCTTTTTTGACAAAGGTGCAACAGCAACTCAATGGAAAAGGATTGTCTTTTCCACAATTGGTACTGAAAAATTTATTCATTCCTTTCACAATATACAAAAAATAACTCAAAATGAATCATAAACCTGATTGTAAATCCTAAAATTCTAGAATTTCTAGGAAAAAACCTATTTGTGATCTTGGGTTAGACCAACATTTTTTAGATACGACATCAAAAGCAGAATTTCTAAAAGAAAAAAATAAGTTGGACTTCATTAAAATAAAATAAACTTCTGCTCTTCAAATGGTACTATTAAAGTTAAAAAAGACAAACCACAGACTGGGAGAAAATATCTGTATAGCATATATCTAATAAAAGACATATCTACAATATGAGTATATAAAGGACTCTCAAAACTCAGTAAGAAAACAACCCAGTTAAAATACAGATGAAAGATTTGAATAGACACTTTACCTAAGGAGATATATGTATGTAAAATAAGTGTATGAAAAAAATTCCTAGATTAGTAATTATGGAAATGCAAATTAAAACTATAATAAGATACCACTACACATCTATTATAATGCCTAAAATTAATGACTGATTATACTGAATGTAACGGAGCATGTGGAGAAATTGGAATTCTCGTACACTGCTGATCAGAATGTCAAATGGTACAACCACTTTGGAAAAGAGTTGGGCAGTGTTTTTAAAAAGTTCAGCATATACCTACCATATGGCCCAATCCTTTTCTTGGTAGTATTTACCTAAGAGAAAAACAAAGCTTACATCCATACAAAAACTTGCCCAAGAATTTTCATAGCAGCTTTATCTCTTACAGGCAAAAACTGGAAATAAATGGCCATCTACAGGTTAACAGCTAAACAAATTGTAGTATACCCATAAAATGGAATACTTGTCAGCAATAAAAAGGAATGAACTATTGAAAATGCAACATGAATGAATCTTAAAATAATTATGTTGATGGAAAGAGAACTGACTCTGGGTGGTGAATACACAACATGATATATAGATGATGCGTTACAGAATTGTACACCTGAAACCTATGTAACTTTACCAACAATTGTCACTCCAATAAACTTTAATTTAAAATATATATTATTATTATTATTATTATTATTATTATTATTTTATTATGCTGAGTGAAAGTAGCCAGACTAAAACCAAGCAAACAGAATATATGGAGTATGATTCCATTTATATAAAACTCTAGAAAATGCAAACTAATCCAGTGTGATGGGAAGCAGATAAGTGGTTACCTGGGGGCATGGCAGGAAGGAGTGCATGAAAGGTGCATTACAAGGGGTATAGGGAAACTTTTGGAGTTAATAGGTATGTTCATTATCTGGATAGTAACAATGTCTACATATGTCAAAACATCAAATTGTACGGTTTTAATATGTGTAACTTATTGTATGTGAACTACACCTCAAAGCTTTGAAAACAACAATCAATCCAGTTAACAAACCATTAAATTTTATTATCTTACCTTGACAACAACAGCTTTATAATAACTTGACAGGCCAGGTTTACATTTAGAATTTTAGACTCCTTGGAGTTCTTACCTTTCCACCTTCACAACAGCTAGTCCACGGCCACCCCTCAAGCCTAGAAGTCCACAACCTCAGAAGGACAAGAAGTCCTTCTAAGCTATATAGGTTCTGGATGTGTAATCAGAAACATTTGGGCTCAGGATTCTCTTCAGCAGAGTGCATCCCTTTGGACTGCGGATTCCTTACCTTGGAAACAGCAGTAACAAACAGACCAGAGGCAGTCCTTTTACAGTGTAAACCCTGGGCAGGAGCTCTATCTGCCTGGGTCTAAGAGGGACACTGCAGAGCTTACATACGCCCAAGTCTCCATTGAAAAACAAAAAATAAGAAAACTTTCTTCACTCTGAGTTCCCACTTTTCCCCCTGTAATTAATTACAGTCAAATTTCTTGAAATTATAATCTACACTTACCCATTCTACTCTATTTCTACACCCCCATCACCCTCTCTCGTTTAGTTCTTGCAATCTGTATTTAACGTCAAGCAATCTACCACAAATTTTCAACATAAGTAAACAAAGACCTCCTAATTCGCACATGACATAGAACAGCATCTTACTTTGCATTTCTGCCATGTTCCACGGTGCTGATCATCCTCTGTTCACGTTTCCCCCTACCTTGGCATCCATGAAAGCCAAGCTTCCTGGTTCCTTTCTTTCTTCTCCTCCCTGTCCTTCTTCTCCCCAAGAACACTTGGCTTCATGTAGCCCTTTGAATGTGAGCAATAGTTAGGCTTCTATTACTCGTCCTGAGATCAAGAGATTCCTCTTTGTGAAGTCACACACATCCATGGCTTCAATTATGATCGATATACTCTACTCAGATTTCTTCCTGGATGACATCAGTCACATCTTTACAGATCATTCTGTTTCCCATCTCATATTTCCTTCTAATCCTTCTTTCATTCAACATCTTTAATGATATTTCTAAAATGTTGATTTATCTTAAAGCATTTTATGCTTTTACTTCCATCAGGGTAATCATTTCTTCCTAGTCATGGCGGGTAGTTCTTTTTTCTTCAGTCCTTGACTACTTTTACAGCTTCACTTCTCACCATTTACCTGCCCTCTATGCATAATATGTTCTCCTCAAATGTTCACCCATGCCTCTACCTGACATGCCTCTTTCACAGTTCACCAACTCTCCAACTCCTCAACTTTCAGGATTCTGTTCAGCATCATTTTTAAGAAGCATTGTAATACCAGCATGACCCATTCTATACCAAATACAGATTTAGAAAATAATAATAATAATAATAATAATAATAATAATAATAATAGCAGCTACCTTTATTGAGTGCTTATCGTGCAGCTCATCTAATTACTACAACCACCCTATGAGATAGGGATCACTGTTAGCTAAATCCCATAACATGAAAAGTGAGACTTGGAAAAATTAATAACTTAGATGCAGCTAAATGATAGAAGAGTCAAGCTTTCAAATCATAGCTGTCTGACTCCTAAACTTGCGCTCTTATCAGCTTCATGAAATTCTTTCCTTAGTTCTTCCATCATATAGAAGTATATTTTTATAATAGATCTGATTAGAGTGTAGTTGAAATACTTTATTATTATCTCTACTCCACTAAATTAAGAGGATCTTAAAAACAAGAACTTTCTATCAATCAGCATAGGCTAAATTAAGCTGCGGTAACAATCTTTAAAATCCCGGTTACTTAATATTCTTATCCTACTTGTCCACCATTAGCCAGAGAAGCTCTGTTTGTTGTGGTCTGAAATTCAAGGACCCAGACTGGCAGACGTTCCCTCTTGATATACGCTTACATGGCAAAGAAACGATACTCAGCAGATTCAAGCACAAAAGACTAAATTGAGACAAGCAAGTAACAAAGTCATATCTAATTGCAAAGAGGTGGAGAAATGCACCTTAGAAAGAGAAGAACTGGACTATTGAGACTAGCACTAGCGATTATCGAAAATTTTATCTTTTTTTATATTTGTGTTCCCTGTGCCTAGAGCAGTTTCAGTGCAAAGTACCAGTGCAAAGACTTAATGAGTATAATTTTGTTGAATGAATAAATGAATGAATGCTTTTCCAGAATCCAGAGATATATGGGGCTGAGAGACTGGGGGGGAAAAAGTTTAATCTGAGTAATTTGTCCTAAATAAGAAAGTTTATCCTCATTGTCTTAGAAAACAAGTAGTGTAGGACTTCTTAATAAAAAGTTGAGGTGGAATTATCCTGAACTAGAGTCTACTAGGCTGTTCGAATACATTAGAACTGGTTCTTCACATGCATCCGTAAATGTGTGAAACAAGTTTAGGATGACCTTGCTTTATACAAAAGTCTACATTTTAATATGGTGTTGAGTCAAAAACAATAAACTGTCTGCCAGCAGACCTACCTAATTTGAAGTCTCCCTGTAAAAGTTGAATTTGAGAAGGTCATTTACCCTCTTGGTGCCCCTATTTTTTCATTTACAAAATAAAAGGATTAGATTAGATCAACTATAGAGTCACTTTCAGAGTCAATGTTTTTGGTTTTGGGTTTGTTTTGTTTTAAAGCTCTGATTGTCTGTGGAGTATAAAAAGCTTTTATTAAGAATTAAGCAAACAAAAAATCTTCAAATACATATTTCACATGACCCTCCCATCCCCTTTTCTACAACCTGCACGCTCATATATAAGGTAAATTTATTTTCTCCAAAATGAGCTCCCAAATGAGTTAGCTTAAAATTAATCCTTTCGAAGGCTGCTTTCTCAATTTTTTTTTTTTTTGAATAGCATTGCAGGGAATGGGTGAAGACATTAGCACCAAATTGTCTTCATCAATGTTAGTTTAATGTGTGTATATATTTAGGAGATAGATTAGAGAGAGAGAGAGAGAGAGAGAGAGAGAGAGAGAGAGAGAGAGTTAATAAGACTGAAATAGTAAGGAAAAAAAAGGCATTAACACATATTTAATAGTCCTAGAGTCTGACCACAAATTCCAAGTATTGATATTGTGGTAAACAAGATTACTTTTAAAAGCAATATGATAGATGGTTATATTACGGAGATTAGCAAAAATACTAAAAATTTTAATGTTAGGTAAATGAATACTTATATCTTAGGATAAAATTTCCAGGAACAGCACTATATACAGATACAAAAGTATAGATGGGCTCTGATAAGCTAATCACTCAAAAGAATGTTTCCAATGATGAAAAATTAAGTCCATTTCCTGAAATTTTAGATTTTTTTCAAATTATTATTTAAAAATAAATTTAGTATTTGATAAAATATGTGATTTTTAAATAAGTCTTTATAACTAAATAAAGTGGCCTTTTCACAGGGAAAATGGGAACTATTGTACATTTAGTGTTGGTTTATATTGGGCATAAAAGGTTTAGTATATTATAATATTATTTGACATGGGAAATAACTATATATTGTTAAGTGACAAAATTTTTATTAAACAACATATAAAGTCATATCACCTTTTTAATGGAAAAATGTCTTGCTATATACAAAGGTTCTTCTTGGCAAGATAGATGTTCACCAACATATTGACTATGGTTATTACTAGATGGTGGAATGAGATTAAGGGTAATTTTTTTGTTTCATGCTGTTTTTTCTGTTCAAATTTTCTACAACAAACCTTGTAATAATACTGATATTAGAAAAATAAAAGTCAAAATACCAACATCTTCTTTGAAGCCACATCCATTTTGTACTTCGTTATTATTTGATCTACAAGAACAGATATATTCGTCTAATAAAGTGTCATTTATTTGTAACATCCCACTCTAATATATTAGTTTTAATTTCCATCTCTACACTTTTTAATATAAAAAAGGTTTATTTCCTCTAAACTGGCTATTAAAGGATAAGAAGAATCCTTTAATAGCCAGTTTAGAGGAAATAATATTGTTGCATACATTCAAGTCATAAACATACACTTAGTGAAACGAATGAACCCAATGATGAACATTTCCTCATTTTCTAATACTAGATAAGTAACTCAATTGTAGTTCTTGTCTTACTTTTTAATTCATCAGTTAAAGGTGTTTTTAGTCCTTGGATGAAAATCCAGTGTTCTGTATCAAGGATTGAAGAGAGAAAGTATCAACCTATATCAGCTATCTTGCTGCCCTGACTAACTCAGAAAATCAAGCTTTGTTCCCTTCTTTGGATCCTGAAAAATGTGAGTGTGCATGTCTATTGGGAGAAGGAAGGTAAAAGCAAAGGACAGAGACCAGCAGATCCTTAGGGGTGCAGAAGGACACAGAGCGGCAGCTCCAGATGGTGAAGGGACAGCTGACAGTGGCTCCCTGGGTGTGTCTTCTGTTTTGAAATCTACAGCTTTGCATTCTCACTTTATGTCCTCTATGGTTTCTTCATGTTTATTTTGTTTCTTTCTTATAAATCTTCTCTTTGAGATGAAAACTGAAGAGAGCTAGTTTGGTAAGATTCTCTTTTAACATCTGGTGTGCACTACAGCTCTGGGAAGTTTACTCTATTTTTTTCTCATCTTTGAATTCAGTGTGTTTGTTCCCTTAAAACCAACGGTTTTATAGACATTGAAATCAGGTATTTGTTTCTAAATTTTTTCTGCCCATCTCTCATCTTTCTGCTCCTTGCTTATCACAATATGTGCAAAAAGAGTCTTAGAAATAAATTCCTTAAAAAGTATGTCAATTTACCAACCAATTTATATTATACTTACAATTGTGTCACTCTGAAAAAGACCTTACTTCTCAAGAAGATTAAGATCTTTGTGAGGACTCATAACCAGTTTGCCAAACAATTAGGGTGTGAATCAAAACTGATCTGACAACTCAGAGACAGGGAAAAAAAGTGGAAAAAAAAAAGAAAGAAAAAAAAGGCATCATGGAGAATACAGCCTTTCAAGAAAGGGGAAGTTTTTAATGAGAAAGTTACCAGGGCATGTTAGGCTGGAAAAAGAGCCTGGAGGTGAGAATAAAGGCACGTGTGTTGGGATGCAGTGAATATCCCTACTTGGAGGAAGCTGTGCTTAGTTACTGAAAGTGGAGTCACTTTAGGGAAGGAAGATCTTATCACTTGTTTATTGAGTAGTAGAGAGAAGAAGGTGTTTAGAGACTATGGACAATCTCGAAGACCAAACTTAAAGGAATAGCCATGAATAACAGACAATTTATATCTTTTTTACTATTTTAGGAAATGATGTGTCATAGTAGAATTATTACTTTTACATAAGATTATCAGTGAATTGAAGAGAATGGAAAGGGAAGTGTCAAGAAAACTCATTAGAAAACTGCTGCAATACTCTGGGAATGGGGTATTGGAGCCTGGATTAGGGTAGTGCTGATACTGTAGCAGAAAGAATATGTCAAGACAAAATATTTATAAGGAGTTGAAGATGTCCCGAGCATGAAAGGATTGTGGTACCAACAACAAAAATTAAAATATTGGGGTAGAACTCATGTCACTGGATTTGTGCCTGTCAGTATTTTTCTTGTTAATTTTGGGTTCACTAAGTAGCTGCTAGCAATTCCTGAGAAAGGATTTTGTTTTACTGACTTAAAAGTGGTAAAAAATGAAAACCTTTTCTTGCCACTCATATATAAAAGAGTGTTTGCACAAAGGAATACAAAAGAGTTTTCAAAAAACCCTAAAATTGTATTTTCCAATACAAAGAATTGAATATTCCCACTACCCCTTAGCTATATCTGTCAAGTCAAATGTTAACTTTTTTGTTTTATTTAGATGACATTAAGATCCATCATGTTTCTAAGGATTGTTTTCACTTAACTTGAAATTTGAAAAACAAAAACAATAAAAGTATCTTTCCATAGTTTCTTTGGCTCTATGTGCACAGCCTCTGAGTTTTAACAGTCCTTTTGAAGTCTAAGTAGAATAGGCAATACACTTTGTTCACCGATATCATTTTGAAACTGTCTGACCGATTATTACAGAAAGATGAGCGTTTCACTTAATAAAGCCTTAGCGTAACACAATTTGTTACACCATAATTAAAGATGGACACATCTGTTCCATTTTAATTCAGACTCCTTTGAACATAATTACATAAAGCTGCAAGAACAGAAATTCTCAGTCTTAGAAATGTACTATCAAAAAAAAACAAAAAACTCATTCTGTCTACAGGAACTACATGGTCAAAGGACAATTTGTAAAATGAAGTCAGGTTGATGTCTCTCACTCTGTATCAAAGCATGAAATAAAGAGACTCCAGATAAAAGTACTACCCTCGTATAAGAGGTAATTAGTTAAGGAAGCCCAGGTGAAGGACAGTCTTTACAGAATGTGCTAGCATCCCATCCCTGCAGAGAGGTATGTACTACCTTTATATACTCCCTTAGCACACAGATAAATAAAAAAGGAAGGAACAAATACTAAGGATAGTTAAAGGGAAAATAAATATAGAAGACATTCAACATTTGTGTGTTACCTTTAAACCTCCTAGTAAATTCTGAATTTTCAGTTATAATAATTTCATACACCTCTCTTAGTAAATAATATATCTTCTTGATAAGGGCCTAGCCACGGTATCCAAAATAGTTTTTAGATTCATAATTATCAGATGCATAAATAAAGGAGAGGTGAAGGAAACCCTATGATTTCAGAATGAATTCTGAGAATTTAATAACATGAGTTAAATGGCAAGCCACGCACACAAACATCCCTGAAATGCAGGCTGTTAGACTGTTTTATTTATGTTTCCATATCCTGAAGATGACTTAATGAGGAGATGCAATCAGGATTAGCTAAGCAGTGAGAACTTGGAGGGAATGGGGTGGCAGTAAGATTTATATAAATATTTGCAGAGACTGGGAAGAGCAGATGCTCCTATAATCCAGACAATGTGTGTGCACTTCATTTTAAAATAAAATAAAACAGTTGAAAGCCAAAATATAATTAATCAGAGGAAACGCTTTAATCAACATCTTCCAAATCCTTAAGCACTGCTGAAAAGATTAAAGAAACATAAAAAGAAATTAAAATATGATATTCAAAGGAAACTAGAGTTAGTCTATTCCTGACTTTCTCCTTTTATTTCAGATGTGGGATGGAGCATGCAATTAATATGCATTTCCAATCGCTGCCAACTAGTGAAATTTTCTAGGTGTTTAAGGTACTACATAAATCACCTACGACTTACTGTACAATTTACAATGTAGTAATGATAGCTCTCTCTTCATTATTAATTTATTTTGAGAAATGTGTATGCTTGACTTTATTTCCTGTAGTTCTAAACAGAGATCTTCCCAATGGAACTGGAGATAGCAAATTTAAATGAGTGTCAGTTTTATATTCATAGGTTACCCAGAAAAATAAAAAAAGAAGTTGCCTATCAGGAAAGAAATTAGTATATCAAATCCATGTAGATCACCAATTTGGGTCATATAGACCCAAAATAAATGTGATTAACTTTTAACTCAATTTGGGGCTCAGTTCTTCTAAATTCAGAATCTCTCTTGCTATGTTTTCTGATTATTTCTGCCCAAGAGTTGATGAGCTGCTCAATACGAACCTATAATTATTACTAAAGCTCAGAGAAGAACGATTTAAACAGAGGATTTTAAAACAATGTCTCAAGGAAATAAAAAGCACATGCCTTCATGGTAAGTTCAAAATATACAAACATCTGAAGCTCAAAGCATCGTCCTTTCTACAAACGAAGTTTTGCTGGTGACAGGAATTATTTCATATGTATCACCAAGATATAGTAAACAGCTTTTAACATAAGATGAGGCCATACAGATAGTTAACAGCTTGCTACTCTTCATTGTGAAAGTACTTTTTAAATAGAATTTGAGCCTGCTTACAATTTCTAGCAGCAATGTTTGTATCTACTAAAATTCTACCACAAAGTCTCTAGGACTTGGGATTAGAAATCATGAAAAGTTAAAAATACAATCCTTCAAAACATTGCCAAAATTATGATTATTAAAATGCCAGGGATCAGCATTTCCTATTATGTGCCCTGGGAAAATAGACTGGGAAAATGAAAGCAGCTAGGTGGCAATGTCTTCTGTGTTCTAGCATAGTTACGGTAGCTCTGAAGGGTACATTGCACTTATTTGGTGCTTATACATTTGCTGTTTAATATTCTGTTCTACCAAAAGAACAAAATATCAAACAGTTAATAATATCACTGAAAAGAAGACATACGTTTTCTTGTCTCAGTGTCTAGATGGCTTTGGTATTTGTTTAGCAACTTCTGTGCAATTGCCGTTTGATCCCTAAGCCACTGATCCTGTGTACTTCATTGCTATGTGAATTAGCTAGTATTAAAAGTCTATATTTCATTATCAGAAAATAATTCTGAAAAGTGCTCTACTGGATTTATATATCAATGTCATATTTTATCAAATGGGACTGTGTTGCTCAAATTAGTGGCTTTTACATAACAAATTCAGCGAATGATTTGTAAACAAGCCCAATGAGAATGCTTATTAAGAGTATAGCTGTTTCTATCAACACACTCAATGGACAGATAAGGTGCAAAGACTAGTCATAAAAGAATGTTCCCTTTATTCTGTCTCCTTTTTCTCGTCTCTTATCAGCACACTGCAGAAGGGATATAGAGTTTAATTATTGTGGTTGTTGAATATCATTATCACCATCTACCAAGTTTATCACTTGTCATAAGGAAATCAGGAATTATGTTCTGTTAGGGATTCTGAGACTAGAAAACAATACCAGGAGATCCGACTCTCATCTCTGCCATTTTGCTGCTTTGTAATCAATCTTCTGCATGGGACATATCCATAAGATGAGGGGGTTGCTTTAAGGACATGCCACCCCAAGGCACTTGTACCCTCGGCATTGTCAGGAGCAAGCCAAGGCATAAATGTAACCACATATGAAAATTACTCATAAATCAGGAACTGTGTTATTTGATAAGGCATCCCCTAGCCACATGTGGCTATTTAAATGTAAATACAAGTAAATTAACAGTAAGTTCAATTTTAAATTCCATTTTTCACTCACACAAGCCAAGTTTTAAATGCTCGTAGCTCCATGTGGCTAGTGGCTACCCATAAAAAAGAAAATTCTTTATAAATGACTATGCTATACCATTAGTTCCCAGAACTGGGGATGATAAACATCAAAGTTTTCAACCTACAGAGTTGTCAACCAAGAACAAATGATGTATCAGGGTCATTTATATATAGGTTTGTTTGTTTGTTTGCTTGTTATTTCTTAACCATGGCTCTCACCCTTTTTTTTTTTCCTGACAGTGAGGTAAGACATGTGCAAATGACTCAGCTTCCTTTTTCATAAAAAAGTTCTGAGTATATATATGCTCCTCAATACTAAAACATAGCTTAGAGGTCATGTAGAATCTTCAGATTAACCTACAAAATACTGTAGCAAAGAGTTGTTTCAAAGATTGTTTACTATGGCATATTAGCTGCTCTTAAAAAGAAAAGATATATGCACTCATGCACACATACCACAAACATCTTTTAAAAAATCTATCAAATAAAACTAACACCAAAAATAACATATTTATACCAACATACAGGCAAGCAATCTGAGAACGATCTAAGTTTAATAAATTAGACTTAATAATACCTAGCCAATGACTTATGTGACTTTATATAATCCTCTTATTAAAAAAGAGAATGCAATGAACAAAAATGTGTTAATATATGAGTAATTATAGAATATCATTATTGTTTTCAAACACACCAAAATGTATACATTCAAATAAATGGTACTCAAGGAGTTACTTTTCAGAAAAATGAATTTATATTCTCTAAAATATTCTTATGGATAACATTAGTGATGTCAGATCTTAACATGCTGGGGAACTTTATCGTTATTGAAAATAATTCCAGGTCATCTAAAGCCAAATCTGGGTCATAATTTCTGGTTATAATCAAAGAGCAACTAAAAAGTAATGACATTTCTTCTGTGAGAATAATAATAAGGTAGCATTTATTGAGTGTCTATGAAATATCAAGAGGTGTTGAATATTTGACATAATTATTCTACTCTTTACATTTATTTCCCTATCTTACAGATGAAGAAACAGCTGTTCATGAAGGTTTCATTGGCTGACACATTGCCTAATGTCATGTGGCTGGCACATTGCAGAACAAGGATTCAAATTCAGAAACACCTACCTAGCTAGCTCAAATCTGGAATACCACAGTTATTTCTCAATGAGAAAATCCAAAAAGAATTATTTATAATTCTTTTTACTTCCACAACTTCTGTTACAACAATTTATAGTATATCCTGATTCAGGTCAATATCTAATGCACATTTTATAATCTGATTTTTTTAAAGGAAAATAAGCTATGAACGCAATTATTTCTCCAAATGCATCTTGATTATTTTTGTTGTAGGAAATCAATAAATCCTCAATTCAAATAAAAAAATCTTCAAATAATTGTTTATTATAATTAAATATTAAATCATTTGGTGTAGTTTTTATAAATTTAACATGGATACTGGAACTTTAATTGAAAAGTATATATAAGTCCAAATAAATTTGCAATGTGGAAAAAATAGGAGCAATCATTTACCTGTATAAGTTTTAATATGTTTACAAGAGTAACAAAATTTGATACAAAATATTTAATTTGCTGATCAAGCATACAATGATTCCAATATATTAGTTTATGAAGTTGTTATACAGCTTTCAAATATAACTTTAAAATGTTATCTCATATATGATTATCTCATAGATAGTTCAATAAGACAAAGGCTCATATAAATATCATGTACCATTGAACCCTATCAATTAAGTACATAAACCTCAGATGGCACACTAGACAAAGTGGAATTATTACAGACAGTTTGTATCAATTAAGAAGGTTCAAGCAGTTATTGAAATACTTGAGGCTATCTATTAACTTTCAAATCTCAACGAAGTCACCAAAATATAATTATATCCAGCTCTGTGATTGGCACTTAAGTTTATAAAAGATTAAGAAAGCCCCACAGGTCACAATTGAACAAATAGCTCCTGAACACAGTGCTAGTGATATCTTAGAAGAACAGGGTTATAGAGAAGAGATGTTGGCATTTAAGAATGTGCCGTTTTTGAAAAGTAAGATTTCACATCGCAACTGTTATTTGAGAAACAATGAATGAGCATAAAATGTACCATTTGTGAATAATACAGTTTGTTTCTAACAACATATACATAAACCACACGCAACTTTTTAAAAAATAGTGAATGCTATATATAAATCTTAAGTTCAATCTCAGAAGCAGTGTTAACAAGAACATTCCCTCTTATTTAGAGGTTTCCTTTCTGGAGATATGTCTTACTTAACCCATTTAATCATGCTCCTAAATACTACCTCATGGCAGGCAATTAAGACTCTGGAAGTATTCCGAATATACATCTGTGTACCCATTTCTTTTGAGACAAGAAAAGAAAATTACTTAGCTGTAATTCTTACTCTCAATGAATCGTAATTACAATAACTCTAAACCTTTTGATATCAAGTGTTCCCCCCAGGCGTTTGAAATAAAAAAATATATATTGCATCCAGCAAGCTTAAAATCATTCAATGTCTTTGCATATAGGTGAATGCACCTCTAATTTTTAAAATCCAAAGTGCATGTAAAAATATCAGCTTTACATTTCAAGATAGGTTTTTAAAAAATAGTGAACGGAGACAATTATAGTGAAGACTCAGAAAAATCAAGAAGTTAAAAAAAAATGCACTTGAATAGGTCTAAATAAAGTGTCTTTCTACTTAAGGAAACAACCACAAATTCTCATCCTCATAAGTAGGAGCTGTTCTGGTTAACATTCCTTTTACCCAAGAATTATATGGTTTATCAATGTTCAAAGATTTACAAAAAGTACTGAATCAATGCTGAAAATAAATAACAACGGATGATTCAGAATTCCCTTCAGGATTTTTTCCCTGCCCTGAGCATCATCATTAAATACACACATCATTAGCATTGCACAATCCTGTGGGTAAGAATGCGTAGGAAGTGGGGTTTTCCTGCACATACTAAATAAAAAATTTGCTTTTAGTTTATTAATGGACTTTTATCTCTTCACCATAAAATCAAAGATCTGAACAAAAGTTTATTCATTGACAGTTTTTAGATGTTGGGTTTGCAGGTCAACAAGCCTTCAGTATATACTAAAATAATAACACACGTGTGACGTATGTGCGCATACACACACACACAAACACACACTCACATAATCTGAAACAGTACAGAAAGCCTGTATATGAGTAGCCATGTAGCCAAGAACTCACCAATACACTCTAACTGCTGAAATACAGTTGATGAAACTTCTGTCCCATCACTATAGCTGTAGTGACCCCTGGATCTTCCTTTAATTTTCACTGGTGAGGAAACAAATGTCCATGATCTCCATTATCCCACTGCTTAAATCCTTGATGCCATGAGAACCTTAATGTCCTACCCTCACTGCTGGAAGATGAGGGTGGGGAATGTGAATAGGAGGCTGTGCTTCTATTCCCACCTTCAAGCCCACTTCATAATAGGAGATGTGTTCCAGAATCTTGGGTTGGAAATTAGAATATGTTTTTTCCATAGACACAAAAGTCTGAGGAGTTAAACTTCCCAGGTAATCAGTATCACAATTCAGATACTTTAGAGAATGTTTGGACTAGTTAGGTTAAACATATATCTCACATTATATTAATATGATTAGAAAAAATTTTGGAGTTTTAAAATAACTTAAAAACCAATTTTGAAGTAAATACTGTTATAATCTAAAGAAGGCCCACAAATTAAAAAACACAAAGGAAGAAATCAAAGTTACCACTCTACAAAATCATGTAGAATTTTACATAATTTTTAGTGGATATATTTTTTAAATATATTGCATTGACAAATAACCAAATTATGTAGCAAAGTCTGGGAAGCAGAGCTTTGCCCAATATGAGGAGATATGAAAATTCACGTCACATATTCATGTGTATGATTTTTTATTCTAATTCAGCTGGCTGGGTTTTTTTGTTGTTTTATTTTTTGGTTTCCTTCTTCTACAGACCTGATAACACTGGACAAACTCCATTTTTATTCAAATTATCACCTTTGTTTTGCTTTTAACTAGATTATGCTAATTAGCATGTTAGCAAAACAAAACTTTCTCTTGACTCCACTCTCCACATTAACTACTTCTCCATTTTTTTCCTCCCTATGCAGAAAAACTTTTTGAAAGTGTTGCCTTTACGTATAATTTCCTATTCCTTTTCTCTCATTCTCTCTCAAATCCACTCTAATCAAGCTTTAAGCTATAGTCTACCAAAACTGTTTCTATCAAGATTATTACTGACATCCTTGTTGGTTAATCCAATGTCCAGTTCTCTGTCCTTGACCTAATGGCAGAATTTGACAGAGTTGAGCATTCCCTTCTTCTTGGTACATTTTCCAGCATACCTCCCACTCAGTTTTTCTTCTCTCATCATTTCGCCTAATTTCTTGGTTCCTCTTCTCAGTCTACTTTTTTAGTGATCTTATGTAGTAGTTCCAGGACTTTGAGTTAGCACTTTCAAACACATTGTTCCATCATGTTGTGGTGTCTATGGTTTCTCATTAGATGTTTGTAATGTTATACATCATTATTCCCCTATAGGCGATGACTCATTTTTCTTTTAATACTTTCAAAATATTCTTTTTACCTTTGGTTTTCAGAACTTTAACAGCGATGTGATCAGACGTGATTTGATTTATATTTGCCTTGACCTGGGTTTGCTGAGCTTCTTGAATCTGCAATATTATATCTTTTATCAACGTGAAGAAATTTTCAGACATTTTTTTCTTCAAATATTTTCTCTAGTCCATTCTCATTCCTCTCTTCTGGACTCTAATTACAGTTGTGTTCGACCTTTTGATATTGCCCACAGAATCTTAAATCCCTGTTCAAAATTCTAAATATTTTTTTAGTGAGTTAGTTAATTTTTTTCAGATTGAGTGATTTCACTGATGTTTCTTCAAGTTCACTCTTCATTTGTCATCTCCATTGTGCTGTTAAACCTATCCAGATAACTCTTTAATTCAGATACAGTGGTTTTTGGTTCTAGAATTTTCACTGGATTCTTTCGTAATTTTTATATTTTCCTGCTGAAATTTTCTATATTTTCATCTACTATAAGCATCTTTACTTTACCTCACTGAGCACAGTTAACACAGCTACTTTAAAATCCTTGTCTGCTAACTCCAACATCTGCATTATCTCAGAGTGACTTTTCATTGAGAGCTAGTATTTCTCTTTAGAACGGTCATATTTCCCTGAGTCTTCATATGTTGAATAATTTCAGATTATATTCAGAGCATTGTAAATGTTATGTTGGGGAGATTCTATATTTTATTTATTCCTCCAAAGAATAGAATGTTTGTTTCTTTACATAGTTAATTCAATTAGACTCAAACTACAAACTGTCTCACCAGAGATAGCTCAAATGTCAGTTTCCTTATTTTTGTCCTTAGATGAAATATTTTCAGTCATGTATATTTCAAGTGTTAGCCAGTGATTTGATAGAGTGTATACACAGAGAGTGGGGCTTTCCCTCTCTGGGTCTCTGTTTCCACATTCACTTCCTATTCTCTGAAGTTACCCCAAACTCTGTCTTCTGATTCTTCAGGCCAGAAAATCTTAAGTTTTTATCTTATAGTCTAAAACATTCCTTGCAGAAACTACTGAAGATAGAACTCAAGCTAAAAGTTGTAAAATTGACAGATTCACTCAATGTCAATTACTTCTCACAAGTTTCAATTTTCCTCCATAATCTGCCTGGTTTGTTGACTCCTCAGAAACTTTGAGTAGTTCTTTTTGAATTTTGTTTAGAATTTATTGTTGTTTTTTGCATGATGGAGGTCTGTTAGAAGATTACTCAAATATATTAATGGGGAACAACTAATTCAGCCCCATGACTTTAAATATTATCTCTGTGCTGAAAACTCCTTAATTAATATATCTAATCAAGATTCTTCCAACCTCATGAATCTAATTGCATGCTCAACATTTCAATCAGCTGCCAGATAGATATATTGGACTTAATATACCCGAGAAAAGTCTCCTGATCATTTCCTCCAACACCAAACTAGTTTATCAGATAGCTTCCCCATCTCCTTGGGTTGCAACTGCATCTTTCCAGTAACTCAGGACAGAACATTTTGTAGTTCTCTTGACTACTCCCTCTCTCTCATACAATTCATACAGTCCAGGAGGAAATTTTATTGGCTCCATCTTTAAAATATATTCAGAATCGAATCACTTGTGCTTACCTTCATGATGGCCACTATCATTTCTTGCCTGGATTATAGCAATAACCCCTTAATTGCTCTCATTGTATCTCTACTTGCCCCCTCAATCTATATTCACTACAGTCGGAAGAATGATGCTTTGAAAAGGCAAATCAGACTGCTTCACTCTTGTTCTCAACACTGTAATGGAGTCCTATTTTACTCAAAGTAAAAGCCAAATTCTGTATAAATGCGCTGAAAGCCCCAACAATCCAGCCTCCAGTACCTCTCCTACTGTTCCCCTACACTCTTGCTTTTTCTAGGGCTTTTGTTCTTGCTTTTGCTTCTCCCTGGAACATTCTTCCCCAAAATGTCAGGTTAGCTAACCTCCTCATGTTTGTCAAGTGTCTGCTCAAATTTTACCTTCAAAATGAGACATACTTTGACCATCTTATCTCATGCCATCCTCCTCTCCCAGTCACTGCTGTCTGTGTCACCCTGTTAGACTGAAGCTCCGTGAGGGCATAGATCTCTGCCCCCAGTATATCTCAACTACCTTGAACAGTGGCTGGCATATAGTCATTTTTCAATAAATATATGTTGAATAAATGAATGTTAATGGCAGAAAAGAGAATCTTAGTCATTCGTTCCCTGCATTTCAGGTTTAAGTGTAGTTCATTCAGATCTTCTCTTCATTTTCTTTCTTCTCAACCTGGTACCTAATTTTCAGGGGCTTATACTGCGGAAAAGGAGGCCATGAGGGGAACTCTGGCTCGTGGCTGCCCTCTGCTCTGCATTGTGATCTGCTGAGACGGTCTCTGCCTCTCCTCATCTCTGTGCCCGCATTCATTCCCCACTGCTAATATCTGAGAATCACGCATTACTTCATGGTCTGCAGTAGATCAAACAACCAAAACTGAGAAGTCACTCTAGACTACTGGGGATCTCATTCGGCCAATTTTGCACCCTCTTTAAAAGCAGTGGAAAGTTTTAGCTACTTTCCAGTGCTTCCCTGGAGTCACAAACACCCTAAAGTTCTATCAAAATGTTGTCTTGGATACCACAAAAAGCCCTCCGGACTTATTCCCTTGTCAATATGGAAAATATATTTAAGATAAAGCCTGCTGAAGTCTGAAAACTAGTCCCCTGTAAGGGTGAAAAAAATAATTTTTCTGCCACCTTTCTAAATTCTTCTGGCTGGGCTATAATCAAATTAACATGAGACAGATTAACAGGAAAACATGACCATATTTAGTGTGTATGTACATGTGAGGGTGCCGTAAGAATATGAGACCCGAGGCCACATCGGAGAGTTGAGGCTTACACACCACCATCCTGGAGCTAAGGAAAAGAGGAAGGGGAGACAATGGGACACAAAAAGCACTTTGAAAAAATGGAGCTTGCTAGATTCCTCCCTGTCTATCACACATTAGTTCCTATTAAACTATGGTTATCTAGTACTGTCTTCATTCCTGGAGCAAGCCTTCTATTTTAATCCCTTTTAATCAGTTAGGGGAAAGGCCAAAGTTTTTTCCTAAGTTTTTTGTTTGTTAAAATAACCAGCTTAAAATAGTCAATTATCCCATATCTTGAGGTGGCAAATTCTGCTCCCATTCACAGGTCTACTTTTAGATATCCAAACTTATCTTGGGGATTTTATCAATACTTCCTCCCCCTGTTTTTAAATAACACTGGGTAAGGGAAAGAAGCAGAGCACATGGGCTCAGCTATCTTTCTTCCTTTTTTGTTCTACTCTCCTCTATAGCTCACAGGAGTTCTTGACAGGAGTGGGGGAAATTTAGGACCAGAAAATAAATATTCTTTTTAAATACTTCCTTCTTGCATAGGAAGTGAAGCTTTTGAGATTAAAAGCCAAGGATTTGCTGCCTTTTTTTTTTTTAATCCTCCAATGATAACATCAAATGACTAATTCCTGAATGCCTGCAATGGAATAAAGGGTCTCAAAGGCCCAAGAAAAGGAAATCAAGAAAGCTTAAATGTGAGAGAATGAGGTCAGACAGAGAAGGAAGTGATGGTAAGGTGGATATTTCAGTCAACACTTCAAAATATTCACATGTATTAGCTCAAATCTTTATCACTTGAAGAACTTATTATACCTGAGTTAATCTTTTGTTTAAAAAAAAAGTAGCAAAAAGAATTTTAAAAAAGAAAAGAAATTGCAATTAATCTTTTCTAACAAGGTAGATTTCCACAGTAATGCTGACCTTAACTTAGTGTTTTCATGAAACTAAAGAACATATACTAGCTCTGAGTTCTGATGACTTAAGAAAAAATTCAAATTGGATGAGAATGTGAATGCCTCCCTGTTTGAGTATAAGTGTGGTTTAGAGATTCAGGAACACATCAGTGAAGAAAGAAAACGAATTATCTTCTTTTGACATAGAATATTGAGAAACAACCTGACGTAACATATTAGCATCAAATAAAGCCAAACTCTAAATGAAGAAATTCTTAGCCTTAATGAAGGCCGTCATATGTAAACATAAAGAGAATTCCACACTAGCTTTAAAAGGAAACTTGGGAAATTAACTTCCACAGATGATTAACTTTGAGGTTTTTAGAGGAAAGTAACTGCCTATATCCCAAGTAATATTATTTAAATTTTAGTTTCTTTTATAATTAATGAAGCAATTCAAAGTGATTACCTTTTTATTGCAAGGGAGTAATTTTTTTAAAGAAGTTAAGTCCTCAGGATATTTGTACAGCCAGTTCCCTTTGCCAGGCACAATCTCCCAGCCCAGGCTCTGCCTCAGCTGAAATAGCAGAGACCTTCCTGGATGCCCTATTCACGAAGAACAATTTCTTTTCATTTTAATTATTCACTAAATCTATAGTGAATAATTAAATTATTCACTACAAAATAAAAATATATATATATATTAAATAAATTTAAATTGTTTACATAATTTTGTAAATTATATGTTTTGTTTATGTATTTACTCCTTTATCATCTATACTCTGCATCAGATTCTGAACTCCACAAAACAAACTGTGTCTACAGAATTCTTCAAAGTATATCCATCAATTACCATAATGCTTAGTACAGAGCAGGTAATCAATTAAATGTTTGTTCAACAAGACAAAAGAAATAAAATATGCAGTTAATTGTCCTAAGAATTTTTTTAACCAATTCATAGTTTTCTGAATGACAAATATGTTATTACTCCTTAAATGTAAGAATCTTTTCTGTTTTTATCTTCTAAAACTCCATAGCTTCTAAAACTGTTGTAGAGTACTGTACTGGAAAAAGTTTAAGTACCTGGTCTCTGAATGAAAAGTAATGCATGTATATATAAGTTAATTGGAAATTTTACTGTCATAAAAACTACATAGCAAACAATTTAAAAATGATAATGTAATATACAATATTCTTTATTGAAAATTCCGTGTAGCTAATTGATTCTCACAGAATGGTTTTGTTGATTTTTGCTGAACTGTTGTATCTATAGCCAATCCATATTTGAAATTGACAAATGAGTGGAATTCTAATGTGAATATTGGTTGACATTTTTGTTTATGTTCTTGAGTAAAATAAAAATGTCAAAACAGAGACATATGTCACACTTTCACACACTTGTCAATAGTGTGGGCAACTTTTCTGCTAAGTCAGATAATGGTTTGCAAATACTGGTAAAATATTTTCTCAAATTCTTGTGGTCTTCACAATGTAGCACCTGTACACACAACACATTTTTAAGGGTAATCTTCAGCATTTATTTGTTCTCCATCACTTTCTTATAAGTAGATCAGGAATATGAACACTTTCTCTGCAAAAGGAAAAATAGTACATATTTTAGACTATATGAGACACATAGTCTCTGTTATAATTACTCCTCTTTGCCATGATAATAAAAAAGCAGTCATAGAAAGTATATAAACAAGTGGGTATGTATGTGTTCCAATAAAACTTGAACTATGTATAACATGCAACTATGTACAAAAGCAAGCAATGGACTGTATTTCGCCCAAAGAATGCAGTTGGCCAATCCTTTGCTAGATGATTAACAGAACTATAAACTGGGCCTGAATTTTAGCACTTGCCATTTTCATGGTGTAAATACTTTCACATTGTTATTAGGTTGGTGAAAAGATAATTGCAGTTTAAAAGGTAAAAAATAATTGCAAAAACGCAATTACTTTTGCACCAACCTAATAATTTCAAGCTACAAATGTGACATCACTGCATGTTGAGTTGGGAAGAAATTGACAATTGAATAGAACACCACAATATAATATTTCCACCATACAGATATAATATATACAAGAGTATGGATAACAGCAAAAGATAGTAAAATAATTAGAAAGTAATAAGTTGTATTTATTACCTTTGCTTTTAACAGATTTTACATACTTGGATTTCATATAATTTAAATTTTTCAATGGCTCTTTTTAAAAATTGCCCTATAAAACTCCTGAAAATTTAACAATCTGCCCTCCTGAGTTGATAAGATTAGGCTTCTGCACACCACAGCTATAGCTCCTTCCTTGAAACTCTCTCTACCTTCTGCATCTCCTACTTTAATCTGGCTCTCCTTTTTCTCCTTTGACTTTCTCTTACTTATTCTCAGGTTAATCCTTCTCCTATTTTCATTTTCAATAGGAGTCAATGTGACTCTGTTCTTCTGTCCCTACATAATTCTGCAGCATGCTCCTTCAGCATAACTTCAACTATTCCTTCATTGCTGATTATGCTCAAAAATATAGATTTTGCTCTGCATTGTCATTCAGATTTCTAAATTGCCTGCCCCATATATATATATATATATATATATATATATATATATATATATATATATGTAAAATTTCCATGTAGATGTTTTGAATCCCTACTGTCATTTCAAATTTAATGAGCCTAAAACCAGTCACCAAAATTTCCAGTCTCCTTTACCTCATGCCTTCACTGTTCAAGGTATTTTTGTCAGTCCGACAAGCTTGAATTTTTTAATTCAACTTCTCTTTGGCCTATTTCCATTCTTATCAACATTTTCTGCTAAGTATCTTTTATTACATCTCTTTCTATTCATATTTCTACCATACAGCTCACACCTGAATTATAGCAATAGTGTCTCAGCTCATCTCCCTGTCTTCAGCCTTATCATTCTTCTAAGGTTTTGCGTAGTGCAGTGAGGCTCATTTATTCTATATCCTGAGTTTATCATACTTAAACCCATGATAAAGACCTAGAATGAATTTTATAGCCTACCTCACTAAGCTTAAATTTCATGCCTAAGTGTCAAGGGTTTCCTAATTTAGCCCAATTTATCTTTACTAAGCAATGTCATTATTCAATGTGTCCCCAAGTAGACAAAATTCTTAGATATTGTAACTTGTATTTCATTTTTATATAGGTAGCAAATAACTTGTTGATTTCTCTTACTTGTTAATGTACTTTAAATTATTGGAGTTACATTAGGAAACTGAAGATATACTTCCATTTGAACAATAAAACTCCAATATATTAAAGAAGATGTAGATATTCTAAAGATGCTTCATCAAGAAAAACTTATTAATTCAATAGACTGAATAGGTCAAGTCCTAAGAACTGTGGTAATTGCTAGGGACACTGGGATGAATAAAACACATTTTCTGATTTCAGAAAGTTGCAATCTACTCAAATAACATCATAATCAACATATTTTTTTAAATAACATTCCCTCAGCCAGTTTGCAAGTTTTGGTAAAAAAAAAGAAAGAAAGAAAAAAAGAAAGAAAGAAAGAAAGAAAGAAAGAAAGAAAGAAAAAAAGAAAGAAAGAAGAAAACGGTTCTAAAAGCTAAAAGTCCCCATGTCATTTCAAGGGCTATATAAAGGACTTACTGAAGAATGTTTCCTTCATTAGGTAAATTAGATAAACTATATAACACAACATTTAACTTTAAAAATATATATATATATACATATATATATATATATACATATATATATATATATATATATATATGTATGTATATCTCCAGGAAATAATAAATTTTATAAGAATATTTTTAAATATTTTATTTCATTTCAAATTTTAATAGGAATTTTCATGCCCTGAACATTTGATTTAATCTATATTTTTATGAGACAAGTATATTTACATTTTTATAAATTTTGGGCTGTATTGGAGAACACAAGACTTTTTGGTTATAACATGTTCTACCCAAAAAACCAATAATATTACTCCCACAATAATATATTTTTTACATGTGGCAAAAAAAAAATCTTGTCTTTTAATGATTACATATTTCAGGAAAGGAAATTGGACAAGTTTGGAAGCCCTTCTTCAGCATCTTTTTTAAAATGCTGAGTTTAGGTCATATGTGATCTCTGAGCAATTATTAATACTATTAATACATGGAATCCTACAGATACAAAAAATATTGTAACAAAAATTTAAAAAATATTACTTTGTTGGCTTCTCTAAATAAAAGTACATGTTATTTTCAATTGGGTCCAAGATGGCAGACTAGGTAAATGCTATGTCTGCTACATCCCAGGATCACACCAAAATTACAAATTATTATAGATCAACCTCAAGAATCATCCGAAGACTAGTTGAATAGAACCCCTGTAACGAAGGGCTAAAGAAGAGGCCACATTGAGACTAATGAGGGAAGAGATGTGAAACGGACTGACCCAAGCCCACAGATGATAGTTGAACACCAGGAGGGACACCTCGGTGGCAGAGGTCCCCCCTGAAGAGGGAGGGGTCCCAGCTGCATGCCCGGTTTCCCAGCCCAGGGGTCCTCGCTATAAATCTAGACACCCTCTTATAGAGCCTGCACACAGACTCACTCACTTGCAAACACTCACCTGGTCTCTGGTGGAGGGGCAGCAGCTCAGGAAGCCCAGGTACATGCAGAGAAGGACTGAATTGTGTGGCTTCTGGGGGGAGCTGGGGAGACAGGAGCCATTGTTGTCCCTGTGTGGAGCCTGACACAGTTGTGGCTTTTTAGGAGGGGGCCCTCTTTTCAGTGTGAAGTCCATCCCCAAAGGGCCAAGTCTGGGACTGCATTGGTCTGGTGGAATCCACATGTGAGCACTGCCTTGGTGATGCCCTGGGTCCCTGCCCCCTGCACAGCTGGAGCTATATCACCCAGGACACTCTTGACTGCTGGGTTGCTGGCTCCGCCACACAGGAGGTGGAAGATTTTTGTTATGGCTACAGGCCCTCAGGGACCTGGAAAATGTTAGCTGATGGGCGGTAACCCAAGTTCTGCCCCACAGTTTCTTGGGCAGCCCCTGGGAACCTGTGAGCCTGAGATAGGCTGTAGCTGGCCATGGTAGTCTCAGGGCATTTTTGCAGGGTGATCAGGCCCAACACCGGTGTGGGAGCTGAGACTGTATTGAATTTGTAGAAACCAACAAATGCAATTTGCAACAACATAGATAGACCTTGAGAATATTATGTTAAATGAAATAAGTGAGACTGAGAAAGAGAAATACCATATGATCTCACTTATATGTGGAATCTAAAGAACAGAATAAATGAGCAAAAAAAATATAAATAGACTCAGAGATATAGAAAAAAGAAAATTGTTGGCTGCTAGATGGGAGGGGAAGGGGATGGGGGAGAAGGTGCAGGGATTAGAAAGTGAAAACTAGTAGACAAAATATAGTCATGGGGATATGAAATACAGAGCGGAATATAATAAACCATGTTGCAAAGTTTAGGTAAGGTGCCGGATGGGTACTGGACTTAACAAGGGGATCACTTCATAGACTGTGTAGATTCATGACCAATGCGTTGTATAACAGAAACTGAAGTGGAATAATAGTGTATGTCAACCATAATTACATATATATATATATATATATATATATATATATATATATATATATATATATATATATTTGACATACATATATAGGTCATATATATATATAGTCACAGGACAGCATAGTGTAGCACATGGAAGATAGTCAATGGTCTTATAACAGTTATATAAGATGTCAGAGGGTAGTAGCTTGGCAAACGGAGGTTATCACTTTGTGAGGGGTGTAAATGTCTAATTATTATGTTGTTTTGTACACTTGAAACTAATTTAAAAAAACAAAAACAAAGAAATATGTCCCAAATAAAAGGACAGGAAAAACCTTCAGAATTAGAACTAAATGAAATGGGGGTAACCAAACTATCAGAGACAGTTTAAAACACTGATTATAAGAATGCTTAAGGAACTTAGTGAGAATTTTAACAGAGAGATAGCAAGCATAAAGAAGGACATAGGAACCATTAAAAAAGAACCAGTCAGAAATAAAAAAAAATACAGCAACTGAAATGAAGAATACACTAAAAAGAATCAGCAGCAGATTGGATAAAGCAGAGAATCGAATGAGCAATTAAGAAGACAAGGTAGCAGAAAGCACCCAATTGAAACAGCAAAAAGAAAAAAGAATAAAAAACAATGAAGACAGATTTAGGGACCTGTGGGACAACATCAAGCATAACAACATCTGCATCATAGAAGTACCAGAAAGAGAAGAGAGGGAGCAAGGGATCGAAAACCTATTGAACTTTTAATTTTTAAAAAAGTAAAAAAAATAAGTTCAAACATTAAAAAAAAAAAAACCTATTGAAAAAATAATGACTGAAAGCTTCCCAAACCTGGTGAAGGACCTAGACATATAAGCCCAGTAAGTGCAGAGTCCCAAACGAGATGAACCCAAATAGACCCACACAAAGACACATCATAATTAAAATGGCTAAAGTTAAAGACAAAGAAAGAATACTAAAAGCAGCAAGAAAAAGACAACTAGTTACTTACAAGGGAGCTCCCTTAAGACTATCAGTTGATTTTTCAACAGAAACTTTGCAGGCCAGAGGGGACTGGCAGGAAATTTTCAAAGTGATAGAAAACAAGGGCCTAAAACCAAGACCACTCTACCCAGCAAGGCTATCATTCAAAATTGAAGAATAAAGAGCTTCCCAGACAAGAAAAAGCTAAAGAAATACATTACCACCAAGTCAGTATTACAAGAATGTTAAAAAATCTTCTTTAAGCAAAAGAAAGGAGAAAACAAACACAGATAAAAATATGAATAATAAAATGACAATAACTACATACCTATCAATAATCACTTTAAATGTAAATAGATTAAATGCTCCAATAAAAGGACATAAGGTAGCTGAATGCATAAGAAAACAAGATCTAGGTACATACTATCTTCAAGAGACCCACATCAGATGAAAAGGTACACACAGACTGAAAGTAAAGGGATGGAAAAAGATATTTCATGTAAATGGAAATGAGAAGAAAGCTGGAGTAGCAATACTTATATTGGACAAAATAGACTTTAAAATGAAGAGTACAATGAGAGACAAAGAAGGATATTACATAATAATAAAGGGATCAGTCAAACAAGAAAACATCACCCTACTAAATATTTATGTACCTAACAGAGGAGCACCAAAATATATGAAACAAATATTGACAAACATAAAGGCAGAAATCAAAGTAACACAATTATATTAGGGGATTTTAACACCCCACTGATACCAATGGACAGATCTTCCAGACAGAAAATCAACACAGAAACATTGGCCTTAAATAACACACTGGACCAGATAAATTTAAATGATATTTTTAGAGCATTTTGCCCCAAAGCAGCAGAATATACATTCTTTAGAAGTGCACATGGAACATTTTCCAAGATTAACGGGACATGAGGCCACAAAACAAGTCTCAATAAATTTAAGATCCAAATCATAGCAAGTGTCTTCTCTGAACACAGTGGTATGAAACTAGAAATCAATTACAAGAAAAAAAACTGACAAACACAGAAAAACATGGAGACTAAATAGCATGCTACTAAATAATGAATGGGTCAACAATGAGATCAAGGAAGAAATTAAAAGATACGATGAGACAAACAAAAACAAAAACACAATGACCAAAAATCTATGGGACACAGGGAAAGGAGTCCTAAGAGGAAAATTTATAGCAATGCAGGCCAACTTAAAAAAGAAACAGCAACAAAAAAAGAAAAAAAGAAAAAAAATTTCAAATAAACAGTCTAACTTTACACTGAAAGGAACTTGAAAAAAAACAGCAAAAAAAGCCCAAGTGAATAAGTGAATATAGGGAAGGAAATAATAAAGATCAGAGTGGAAATAAATGAAATAGAGACTAACAATGTAATAATACAAAAGATCAATGAAAGCAAGAGCTGATTTTTGAAAAATAAACAAAATTGGCAAACCTTTAATCAGACTCATAAAGAAAAGACAAATGATCCAAATTAAAAAACAAAAATTAGAAATGAAGGAGGAGAAGTGACAACAGACATGACAGAAATACAAAAAAATTTAAGAAAATACTACAGGCAACTATATGCCAAAAAATTGTACAATCTGGAAGTAACAGATAAATTCCTAGATGCATACAACCTTCCAAAACTGAATCAAGAAGAAACAGAAAATCTGAATGGACAGATTGCTACTAATAAAATCGAATCAGTAACCAACAAGCTCCAAACAAACAAAAGCCCTAGACCAAATGGCTTTACAAGTAAATTTTACCAAACACTCAAAAAAGAATTAATACCTGTTCTTCCCAAACTATTGCAAAAAATTCAAGAGGAAGAAAAGCTCCCAATATCATTTTACAAGGCCACTACTACCCTGATTCCAAAACCAGACAAAGATCTGCAAAAAAAAAAAGAAGAAAAAAACAAAACTATATGCCGATCTCCCTATGAACATAGATGCAAAACTCCTCAACAAAATAACAGCAAACAGAATTCAGCAATACATTACAAAATCATACACCAAGATTGAGTGGGATTCATTCCAGGTATGCAATGTTGGTTCAATATCTGCAAATCAATTAACATGATACAACCACATAAACAAAATGAAAAATAAAAATCATATGATCATATCAATAGATGCAGAAAAAATGTTTGACAAAATCCAGCATCCACTTATGATAAAATCTCTCAGCAAAGTGGGAATAAAGGGAACATATCTCAACATAATAAAGACCATATATGACAAAACCACAGCTAATATCATAGTCAATGGGGAA
This sequence comes from Rhinolophus sinicus, assembly GCF_036562045.2. Taxonomy (NCBI): domain Eukaryota; kingdom Metazoa; phylum Chordata; class Mammalia; order Chiroptera; family Rhinolophidae; genus Rhinolophus; species Rhinolophus sinicus. The sequence continues at coordinate 85,721,161 of NC_133751.1, forward strand.
AAGCTTAAACCATTCCCCCTAAGATCAGGAACAAGACCAGAATACCCACTTTCACCACTTTTATTCAACCTAGTACTGGAAGTTCTAGCCACATCAATCAGACAAGAAAAAGATATAAAAGACTCTAAAACAGGAAAGGAAAAAGTAAAATTGTCATTATTTGCAGATGACGTGATATTATATATATAGAAGCCCAAAGATTCCTCCAAAAAAATATTAAAACTGGTAAATAAATTCTGTAAAGTGGCAGAATACAAAATTAATATTCAGAAATTGATTGCATTTTAATACGCCAATAATGAACTATATGGAATAGAAATTAAGAAAACAATCCGATTTACAATTGCATAAAAAAAAAAAAATACTTAGGAGAATGAAATCTTACTATTTGCAACAACATAGATAGACCTTGAGAATATTATGTTAAATGAAATAAGTGAGACAGAGAAAGAGAAATACCATATGATCTCACTTATATGTGGAATCTAAAGAACAGAATAAATGAGCAAAAAAAATATAAATAGACTCAGAGATATAGAAAAAAGAAAATTGTTGGCTGCTAGATGGGAGGGGAAGGGGATGGGGGAGAAGGTGAAGGGATTAGAAAGTGAAAACTAGTAGACAAAATATAGTCATGGGGATATGAAATACAGAGCGGAATATAATAAACCATGTTGCAAAGTTTAGGTAAGGTGCCGGATGGGTACTGGACTTAACAAGGGGATCACTTCATAGACTGTGTAGATTCATGACCAATGCGTTGTATAACAGAAACTGAAGTGGAATAATAGTGTATGTCAACCATAATTTTATATATATATATATATATATATATTTGACATACATATATAGGTCATATATATATATAGTCACAGGACAGCATAGTATAGCACATGGAAGATAGTCAATGGTCTTATAACAGTTATATAAGATGTCAGAGGGTAGTAGCTTGGTGAACGGAGGTTATCACTTTGTGAGGGGTGTAAATGTCTAATTATTATGTTGTTTTGTACACTTGAAACTAATTTAAAAAAAACAACAACAGGAATAAAATTAATCAAGGAAGTAAAAGACCTGCACTCAGAAAATTATAAGACATTGAAGAGAGAAATTAAAGAACATACAAATAAATGGAAATATATACCATGCTCATGGATAGGAAGAATTAATATAGTTAAAATGTCCACACTCCCCAAAGTAATATATAAATTCAATGCAATCCCTATCAAAATAGCAATGGCATTTTTCACAGAACTACAACAAATAATACTAAAATTTATATGGAACCATAAAAGACCCTCAATAGCCACAGTGATCCTCAGAAAGAAGAACAAAGTTGAAAGTATCACACTACCTAATATCAAATTATACTACAAGGCCATAGTAATCAAAACAGCATGTTATTGGCATAAAAATAGACACAAAGATCAATGGAACAGAATAGAGAGCCCAGAAATAAATCCATGCCTATATGGTTATTTAATCTATGACAAAGAAGCAAAAATTTACACTGGAGTAAAGACAGTCTATTCAATAAATGGTGCTGGGAAACCTGGACAGACACATGCAAAAAAAAAAAAAAAAAAAAGAAACTGGACAACCTTCTTACTCCATATACAAGAATAAACTCAAACTGGATTAAAGACTTAAATGTAAGACTCAAAACAATAAAATTCCTAGAAGAAAATATAGGATGTGAACTCTCACACTTTACCTTTAGTAATATTTGTACTGATATATCTCCTCAGACAAGGGACACAAAAGAAAAAATAAACAAATGGGACTACATCAAACTAAAGAGGCTTTGCCAGCAAAGGAAACCATCAACAAAACAAAAAGACACTCTACTGAACGGGAGAAGATATTTGCCAATGATGCATCTGATAAGAGGTTAATATCCAAATTATATATATATATATATAATGGAGATATGAAATACAGAGGGGAATATAATTGAGGAATATAATTGATAATGTTGTAATTATATTAGGGGACTTTAACACCCCACTGACACCAATGGACAGATCTTCCAGACAGAAAATCTGGAAGAATCACATGAAAAAAAAAAAAAAAAAAATGAAACTGGACAACCTTCTTACTCCATATACAAGAATAAACTCAAACTGGAATGTATATATATATACACATACACACATATACCCAAAAAAATCCAATTAAAAAATGAGCAGAGGACCTGAATAGACACTTCTCCAAAGAGGACATACAAATGGCCAATAGACATATGAAAAGATGCTCAATGTCAGTAATCCCCAAAGAAATACAAATAAAGACCACAATGTGATACTAACTCACTCCTGTCAGAGTGGCTATCATCAATAAATCTACAAACAACAAGTGCTGGCCATGATGTGGAGAAAAGGGAACCCTCGTGCACTGTTGGTGGGATTGCCAATTGGGGCAGCCACTATGGAAAACAGTATGGAGGTTCTTCAAATAATTAAAACTAGAACTACCTTGTAACCCAGCAATTTCACTCCTGGGTATCTATCCAAAGAAATCCAAAACACCAATTCAAAAAAATGTGTGCACCAGTATGCTTATTGCATGCTACTCACAATAGCCAAGATATAGAAATAACCGAAAGGCCCATCAATAGATGATTGGATAAAGAAATTGTGGTACATTTGTACAATGGAGTATTACTTGGCCATAAAAAAGAATGAAATCTTACTATTTGCAGCAACATGAATGGACATGGAGGATATTATGCTAAGTGAAATAAGTCAGCCTGAGAAAGACAAATACCATATGATCTCCCTATATGTGGACTCTAAAGACCAGAATAAATGAGTAAACAAACAAACAAAGACTCATAGATACATAGAACAAATGATGGTTTCTATGTGGGAGGGGGTTGGGTGGAGGGTGAAAAAGGTGAAGGGATTAGGAAGTGCAAATTTGTGGTCACAATATAGTCACAGGGATGTGAAATACAGTATGAGGAATATAATTGATAATGTTGTTAAGATTATGTATGGTGTTAGATGGGTACTGGACTTATCGGGGGGATCACTTCATAGATTATACAAATGCCTAACCTTAATGTACACCTGAAATGAATATAAATAATATTGAATGGCAACTATAATTTTATACACACACACACAGAACACATGAAGGTGTAACAATTAAGTTTACAATCTCATCCTAAAAAAGTGCTACATACCTCATTGCTGAATATCACTACAGTTATCTTTGAAGTACTCCCCTTGGGAAGCTATGCACTGACACCAGCACTTAGTCCACTCTTCAAAGCAATTTTGGAACTCTTTCTGGAATGGACAGCAGAACTGTTGTCCTATTACCCTTAATGTCCTGAATGTCAGCAAAATGTCTACCTTTCAATATTTCCTTTGTCTTTGTGTAAAGAGTCATTGGGGGCCAGATCAGGTGAGTAGGAAGGGTGTTCCAATACAGTTATTTGTTTACTGGCTAAAAACTCCCTCACAGGCAGTGCAGTGTGAGCTGGTGCATTGGTGTGATGCAAGAGCCGTTTGTCCAGTTAGTACAAATTCATAATGAGCAATCCCTCTGGTATCAAAAAATATTAGCAACTTTGTTGTAACAAGTTTGCAAACTTAATTGTCACACTTTCTGTGTGTGTGTGTGTGTGTGTGTGTGTGTGTGTGTGTACCAGAGGTGCCAAAAAAAAAATATACAAATGGACACTGGTCAACGTTGCTCAAGCAGTAGTTCTCTATAATCAGACGTGTCTGGATGCTGATGGTAACAACTTTGAGCACATCTTGTAATTGCAGAAGTCAAACGTGACTTGTATTCATCTTTTGTTAACAGCACATGTTGAGTATTACAATTTAATACAGCTTTCCTCTTTTAAAATGTGTATACTTTTTTTGGCACCCTCTGTGTATATAGTCACAGGATTTAAGTTCAGTGTAAGAAATATAGTCAATGACATTCTAACAGCTATATATGACGTCAGAGAGGTAGTAGACTTGGTGGGGTTATCACTTTGTGATGGGTGTAAATATTTAATCATTATGTTGTATTGTACACCCGAAACTAATAACAAAAGTACATGTTATTTGCTTTCCCATTAATAAAATAGGACAACTGTATAGTAATGAGATTTTTTTTTCTAATGCAAATTCAGTAAAATGTCCTTAGTCAAAAATTGACACTCCATTATGAACAACTCTCAAAGTTTTAGAAGTGACTGCTCATTATAAAGAATTAGACAATACAAACAGATATTTAACTCAGTTATAGGGAAGCATATAATACAAGAAATATTTCTGTGTCATAAAAATAATAGTAATGGATAATGATTAAAATCCAGAGTATTTAAACCCTCAGTTACATTTTAAAGTGAAATTAAAACACACTTAAGAAAAGGTATAAATTTTTAAGGATATAATATAGATATTATTGATACACCTGGATTTTATAAAATTCTTAATCTTCATTATTATATGAAACCTTAAAAATTAGCTTTCTTTCATTCCAAAGGATTAAATAGAAATCTGTCTTCACTGTTCCATTAGCTCTAGTGGTAGACATTAAATCTCCTTGGAATTAAATGTCTTAAGAATGTGTAAAAATGGAAAATGAATCTTTTTGGTGACCATTTTCTTGAATAATTTTGTGTTTCTAATGTGATAATCTGTATGTTATCTTTAAACCACAGTTAAACCACTTAAAAGTGACTTTGAGCTGAGAAGGAAGTTGGACAAAGATCTGTTTCATTTCTCAAATGCTATGATCTCACACTATAAGCCTTTTCTCAAATTGCCTAAAGAGATCATAACACATTTTTTTTCTAAAGTCAACGTGGATGTCATATCTTTTGTCAATTAAGAATTTTAGAAATGATCCACTAGTAATCCAGTACCAAAACCTCATGGTAATTGTCAGTGACCATTCCAGTGTCAATTTTAGATACGTATGATATGACAAGACATGAAATAAAACCCTTTTTTCTCACATGGCTCTTAAACTGATTTTGAAGGCAAATGCAGAAATATGTTCTAAACTTGTTTTATAAAAATCAATACCATTAGAATATCTGCACAATATCTGTCTCTACTACTTTAGAGCCAAAGATACTAACTTGAATCTATAAATTATGTATATTTTCCAAAAATAAATATCACTACTATGGAAAGAAGGTGAAAACACTGGAAAGGTGGAAAGAAGCAGACGAAGGAAGGCAGAGGGTGGGGAGACTTGCATTCAGAAACCAACTTGGTGGCCTACTCGTTGCTTTACCTTAGAAAAGTGCTTACCTTTCAAGCATTTTTCTCGTATAATTGCTGAGGGAATGACAAGAAAGTTTATGTAAAACATTTATTGTACACTAAGTTCTTTTGCCTTAAAACTGAAACAAAAGGTAATTTAATGCTGATCCTTTTTTATTTAAGGTTACTAAATACAGGCATTCTCAGTTTTAAAATTCTTTGTAAAGAAGCTGTATGACTCATTTGGTCAGCAGCAGGAAGCCAGAAATTTGGTCATATGCTTAGAGAGTGGATTACTTTCTGTGCTAGTGAATCATAAATCTATATTAAAGTGAGTCCAGAGTGAAAAACTGCAGTATGAATATATTGGTTTAAGAGACACAAAGTTTTGGAGAGAGCGGCACCTATAAAGTTTTGATTCTTTACTTTTTAATATCTCTCCGTGGAGCTTGCTCTTCTTGGCCTTTAAAATTCACCAAAGCGAAAATCAATATTTCTTTTGTAACAGTAAGATCACACCAAGCAGAATTCTTCTAGTGACTTTAAAATAGGTAAGTACCGAGGCATTTGAGGCGGTATGGGCATCCTGTCTACCGGCTTCAGCCATCACAGATTTCCCTGCACGGGTAGGTAGTTGCTCCTGCAGTGTGGACCAGCCCGCTCTCATGGCTCTGGTGCTTCTGAGTCATGCGTATGGGCTGCAGGAAACTTTGCTGAAGCTCCCCTGATCATACCTGCTGAGGCACAAGCAAGCCATTCTGCCCTCTTGCAGCCTCACCAGTAGTGCTGTGGGGTAAAGGGAGGGGTTGTCGCTAATTTCAGGACCCAGAGATTTACTCATCAGCATCTACCCTGCAGAAATCTTTCCAGTCTGGAGGATAAACACCACTCTCCAACATGAGGTGTTTAAGTCATTTTGTCTGTATCCATAAATCCCTTCTTTTAAATTCCTCCATCATTGTTGCAAGTTCTTCTAAAGATTTGGGCTTTCAGAAAAATCCAGACAGACTTGCCATTTCCTTCCCATTCTACCCACACCTGGTTTGATGACCACGGTAGAAAGATACCTCCTCAAACAGACAAAAGGAGGAGAGAAACAGAATACAAGAGGAAAACTATAGATTAATATTCCAAAATGTTATGAGTCCACAAGTGTATCACCTCACTTATTTCTGTTTTTGGTTTTTTTTCCCACTGAAATCATTTGAAATATGTGAAGACTCTTATGAAAACCCTATTGTCCTAATTTAGATTTACTGCTTTTGTTTCTTTAAGTAATTCTTTGAAGACCAGTCAGGATACCCTTTATAGGGGTGACAAAGGGTGGTAGAGTCTGTGACAAAACTGGTCCTTTTTTTCAGTTGTTTTTATCTCCCCACCTTTCATATTATAGAAATCTGAGTAGAGAACCAAGGAGGGAAGTAGGAAAGGCCTCCCATCCGCCTCAGCTAGTCTAACCTGAAAAAAGAATCCCAAAGGATGCTCATCTATTCTCTGCTTCAAAACTGGTATATAATCCTTACCCTTACTAGCCCATGGTGTCATTGTTTATTTCCACACATAGATACAACATTGTATATTGTGACTGTCTCTCCAGTTTCTTCAACCTCTCCCTCTCCTCTGGTTCCCTCTGGTTAGCATTTGAACAAGCTTAACTCTCTTCAATCTTGAAATACAAAAGTCTTCCCTCCCCAGGTAAGCCTTCCGTAAATTACCAGCCCTTTTCTTCAACCTACAGAGCCAAACAATGAAAATGTCTGCAGTCTGTCTTCAGTATCTGTTCATCTATCTTTCCTCAAACCACACAATGACTAATACTCTACAGAGGCAGCTCCAGTCAAGGGTAACTCCTCGTTGCGGAATTCAATGGAAACTTCTCAGTTCTTTATTTCTCATTTACTATTTTCTAATCTGTGGCCTCCACTCTTCTGTTAGCTCTATCAGGGAACCCGTTTATACTGACTTAGCACATAGAACTAAACCAAAAACTCATTGTCTAAGGAATAAATTATATAAAGGCACAGAAAGCAGTAGTTTTACTTAACTCATAATTTCCAGCAAAGAAGATGTATTTCCTTTAAAAATAAGATTTAGACTTCAGCCAGAGGATAATTCAGATATGCCTGGGATTTTGGTTTTGTTTATTTTTGTCTTTGCCGCTTTGTTATGCTATTGCTACTTGATTTTGCAATATATTTTTTCACTGGAACTTATGGAGAATTTTTTTTTTTAAATATTCTCTTCAGACTGATTTTATATCCACACTATTCTTGGCAATCAGTTCAAAAATCAAGAAGAACAAAGAAAACCTATCAAATAATTCACAATATTTAGCTGTAACTACTCTCTCTTAGGCTCGTCATGAAACAAACCCTTACATTATAAGATTTCAAGCTGTTTTTACCTTAGTGATTATATCACTTTTACAGTACAGAACTTTCATGGTGGGGGAATTGTTATGTTTTATGTTCCATTTTATAACACAAGTATCTTAGTTTTGCAATAATTTAGTAGATAGAAAACAACTAACGAAACCAAAATAGCTTGTCTAAAGATACACTTAAGCAATCTAAAGAGACAAAACTTTATTTTTTTCAGTATCTATGAAATATTATTCTTATATTTCTTTTGTGGTTATCTTTTCCATAAATAAAACTTCCACCATATCACCATTAATTCAATAACATTCAAAAATAATTAAATATGAAAATAGTGTATATAGTATTTAGGAGGTAGGAAAAAGATAATGGGAGAGGGAGAATTCAAAATTGAAGAAAAGAAAGAATGCATTTTTTTTTTTACTTTCTTCTGGTTTGGAAGTATAGGAACCCAGAGACTCTAATGATCCATTTTGCCTCCCAGGTAAAAAAGTCTCCAAAAATGAATTTAAAAACAGAAATCATAGTAATAGCAAATTAACTTTTACAAATAAGCCAACTGTTTTGTTTAACCTTTCTACTTCTAATTCAGCCATATTCCTCTATATCTCCCCAGGTAAGGGGTGGGGTGAAAAGGGAGTGAGGTGAGATGGCAATTATCTACATCTGAGCAGTCATAGCTGACCTTAAAAACTGTGGAGGTAAAGAGAAAGTGGAGGGAGAAGGCCCACATAATTCGTGTAATTAATATCACTTATAATTATAGTGGAACAATTCCTTTTTATGGTTTTCATCTATGAAAAACACCAATTTGATCATCTCTCTTCTATCATCAGTGCCTCCACGGTCTATAAGGATACAAAGCCAGGCACACAGGGCCCATCAGGGTTTGGCTTCTACCTGCTTCTCCTGACATAGCTCAGACTCTTTTCCCATCCACATCCAGGGCTAAGGCAGTATTAAAATATTTTCTTGCTTGTTTCATGCTCTCTCACATTCCCCTGCTTCTCCATGAGCTACAACCTATTCAAGACTGTTTACTGTGTCAAAGAAACCAGATTAGGCCCAAGATGGAGTCGCTCATGTCAAGCCCACAAAGGGCTTTGTCAGCAAGACAAAAGTTAACTATGTATGCTCAACTCTCCCAAAAACGGAAGGCCTAAATCAACCTATAAGCACATGCTTGTTCAGCACAGCTTACCTAACTCTGCTCCAAGACTCCCCTTTGCTCCATGTAAGGAAAGTAACCCTGCTTTAACCAGTCAGCAAATGCCCAGTATAACTTTCTTGTTCCTTCTCACTCTGTTCTATAAAAATCTCTCGCTTTGGGCAGCTCTTTGGAACCCCATTCTTTTTGCCAGAATGGATGCTGTTTGATTCATGAATCACTTAATAAAGCCAATAAGATCTTTAAAATTTACTCAGTTGAATTTTATTCTTTAATAAACATTTCTCTTTCCTAGACAGGCTTCTCTCGCCTCCACAAACACTCCTTCTCTGCTCCCTTCCCATACCTCTGTTATCCTACTGATCATGTAGCAAGGCAAATGTTTATTTCCTTCCATTTTAGTTCAGGTTACAGACGAAAAGGATTCACTTTTAATCAGCTGTGTATCCTTGCAGATCAACTGCAGTTTCCTATCTACACCTAATAATGTAAATGGAGAAAGATAGCACATTTACGATCCACCTCACTTCACAATTATACTGATATGGTCCAAATCAAACATTTATTAATGATTGAAATGTCAGTATTTGGTGATGTAAATAACACCCAAATGTGAAGTGCAAATGATAAGACGAGGCAGGTCATTGGTAGGAAGGGTGAAATGTTTCTCTACCCTTCAGTCCCATAACACTGTAATCTCCAACTTTGCTTTTTTGTTGTTGTTTTGTTTTTCTGTTTCCCCTCAGAACTGTGTAACAATCTGCTTTCAAATGTGCCGGGCCCCTACTTTGTCAGTGAGTGCTCTGTTCAAAGGCTTTTTGTACATGCTTCACCAAACTGCTCTGAATTGACCAGAGACGATGCTGAGAAAGACCCTGAGAAATAAGCCACGAGATCACCTTTCGATGGTATTAAGCCCTCTTCACACTTTACTTAGATGTTGAAGAAACAAACAAACAAACAAAAACCTAGAGTCGGAGGAAGTGGCACCAGGACTTGGAGGCTTTCATCCCTAGTACTAGAGAGGTAGGTATCATCCCTGAGCCTGCCTATGTGTGATCTCAGGAGACAGGAGAAGGAGACAGCAGGGAGTGTCCGTCTGATAGCCTGATACCTTTTGGTTAGCTTTGTCCTTTAAATCTTACCTACAGGTAAAGGCAAAAGACTTACACTGTACTCAGGTATATACATATCTATGTGCTCTAGGATTGAATATACTTCCTCACTCTGGCCCCAAATCCTCACCTCCCTTCTGTCAGTTTACTGGCTAAATGAAAGAATAGATTCAGCTCCACGTGAAGTGCCATGATAGGCTTGGTCTTGACAACTCCATACACAACCTCCTCTGAGAATGTGGTGCAAGCGAATTCAAAGTTTGCCTAATCTCTGGGCTTCCACACCCCCACCTCATCAGTGATCAATCAAGGATTAGCTATAGGTTTCCGAGATAACATACTCCACAGCTCTCTAGTAACTTGTCTCATCTGATCGCCATGATGTCCACACTGCCTTGGAAGCTCTGTCATCTGTGCCTTCTGTGTCTTTACTATCTTTTTCTACTGAATGTGACTTCACAATTTTCTTGTACATATAAACTCTCACCCTTCTTGATTTTCTGGGGATGGGAAAATAAGGCCAGTGTCTCCCATCACTGTCAAGAGCATTCACGTCTCACCTTGATGACTTGTAACACACCCACCTTCGAAATTTACTCAGTCATCCTCAATTGTCTGAGTTTAGGAAACTGTGGGAGTGAAGGGAGGGTTTTCCTGTATATTAATTCTGTTTCCTTTGTTTTCATTTGTTTGTTTATTCCCTGTTTTTACTGTGGTGCAATATGTATATAACATAAAATTAACCATTGAGTTATTTTTAAGTGTACAGTTCAGTGGCATTAAGTACATTCACATTGTTTTACAATCATCACTACCACCAGTTTCCAGAATATTTTCCTCTTCCCAAACTGAAACTCACACTTATAAATTCGCCATTTCCCCAGCTCCACATGTCCTGTCAATCATCATTCTACTTTATGTCTGTATAAATTTGACTACTTCAGGAACCTCATATAAGTTAAATTATACAGTATTTGTATGATTATTTCATTCAGCATGTCTTCAAGTTTCATCTACGTTGAGTATGTAAATTTTCTTCCTTTTAAAGACTGAACTATATTCCATTGTATGTATATACCACATTTTGTTTAGCCATTCATGTCAATGGACGCATGTTGGTTTTTTTTTTTCTACCTTTGGCTATTGTGAATAACGCTGCTATAATGATAAGTATACAAATGATTGGTTGCGTCTCTGTTCTGTTCTTTTGGGTATATATCCAGAAGTAGAACTTTTGGATCATATGGTAATTCTATTTTTAATTTTTTGAGGAACTATCATACTGTTCACATTAGTTCTTACATCCACCATACCCTAAAATGTTTTCTCCTTAGGTCGGGTATATATATTTGAATATAAATAATGAGGTCAGGTATATCTGTTGTCTATTGCTGTGTCTCTAATTATCCCTCAAAACTTAGCAGCTCAAAACAAAAAAAAAACATTTATCATCTCATAGTTTCTGTGCATCAGGAATCTAGGCACAGTTTAGCTGGGTGCCTTTGACTCAGGGTGTCTTACGAGGCTGCAACCCAAGTATTGGCAGGGGCTCTAGCCAACTCAGGGATCAATAGGGAGGAACCTGCTTCCAAGTTCAGTCTATTCGGGAAGTCTCTGAAGATGCACTTCCAAGTTCACCTAGAGGCCTGGTGGCATACCCAAGGTCTTCACTGGCTATTGGTCAAAGAAATCAATTCCCTGCTACATGGGCCTCTCCATAGTGCAGCTCACAACATGGCAGATTCTTTTTCCCAGAGTGAGGGCTCATGGAGAGAAAGAGAAATAGTAGCAAAGAGTTCTAGGAAGATAGAATCAGTCTTTTGTAACCTAATCTCAAGATGACACCTAATTACTTTTTCATATTATATTCATTAAAAATGAATCATTAAGTCCAACAAACACTTAGGTAAGGGAGTTAAACAAGAGTGTGAACAGCAGGAGGCTGAGGTCATTGGGGGCCACTTGGAGGCTGCGTACCATAGCAAGAGATTTGCTTTGCTTTGGTTTTCATTGCTGTAACCTGGAGTGACTAGCAACTAGAAGGCACTCAAAATATTTGTTGAATGAATGAATGAATGAATGAATGAATGAATGAATGGTGTAAATGCATAATCTGTCCTGTCACACATTTATATGTTGTTTCAAATTAGAGAAAGTTTAACATAGTATATCCTAACTTATGATGATTTTAACAATGAAAATATATTTTTCCTCTCCTACTTTATTGTTACATTGAAACATCAGAATCAAATTTAGCATCTCTCCCAGAAGGCATTAGAAAAACAATACCACATACTGTCTCCTTTTCTATATTTTCTGGTATTCCGGTGGAAACATCATCATTTTATGACATATGGGAATAAATAATATGGTTGGAGATAATGCAGTCTATTTTAAGAATTTAACATTGGTTACTGAAAGGCTTTTATGCTTCAAGTTAAGGAAAACAAAGAATATTACAATGAAGATATGTATGTTATTTATTCTTAGATTCCTTTTTTTGTTTTCAATACCAGCATACTGATCTTTCAAAGGGACTTTTAAATTCATCAATAAACATAAGGAAAAAAATGTATCTTTATTAAGCATAGACAGGCTCCTACACTAAGTACCAAAGGTGTAGCTAAATGTGCCCTAGTTTTATTTTTATTTTTAAATGATGTTATTTGGTATTGTTTCTTGAACTAGGTTACTTATACTCAGAATTTTAGGATTGGTGATAATTTACAAAATTGTTCGATATGTTATATTATCCATTCCTTACTATTTTGAAAGATGTATTCTTGGATTTGTTTAAAAAAGATCATCCAGTTTAATGAGAAAGATGGAATATTCAATAGCAGTATGTTGGACAATCCTAGAGGAAATTACATGAGGCATTGTCAAAGATTTCCAACAAACAAACAAAAAGATAGAACTCAGCCAGACAAGATCATAAGCTATCTGGAGGCTGTGATACTGTGAGGAGAGAATGGTAAATAAACTTCATCTCTATGCAACTCAAATCAATAGGAAATGACTACTTTAAGGAAAGTGTTGAAAATTATTTTGAGGCCATTCCCAGGTTTTAGCACATGGATGCAGTTTTCAATTAGTAGTGACTGCTGGTGGTAGGGGAGAAGAAAGTTCAAATATTTATTTACCATGCTGCTTGTTGTGAGATAATGATGACAATAAAATGGTGTCAGATATGTCTTTTATATTTCATAGTGCCTCACACAGTTAATGATGAAAAATATTTTTAGATTTTTTTATCCCAATACTGAGTACTAAACAGTTCTTTATTACACCTAACTTATAATGAAATACTCTATTTAACATATTATATCCTTATATAGATGATGTAATACAGAATTGTACACCTGAAACCTATGTAACTTTGCTAACAAATGTCACCCCAATAAACTTTAATTTTTAAAAAATAGTATATCCTTATAAATAAACCCTAAGTGTCTTCTACGTCCAAAGTTTGATTCTATGATAGCCACTTATACTAATGTGATTTTAATGAAGGAAGAAACATTTCTTTCATTTTTAACAAGATGATATTATTGTTTTATTTATTTTATAAACTCAAATTCTGACTGCTGTTCATGTTTCAAAATGATTTTACAAACACATATATGTTTTATAGCTTCTTAAAAATCCCTAAATTAATGGTACATTTTTAAATCTATTAATTTCTTAAACCATAAAGCCTTCTAAAACTTAGAATTACAAGTATATTAACTATAGTCCAAAATTATGATAATTAGTACTAAAATTTCTTTAGAACATCCCAACTTTGCTATAAGAACACCTGAGTACAACTAGGAGAATCTAAATTCAATTTGTTCTATTCAGAGCAGGTAAATTTTACCTCTGCTGTCCCAAAGGGCTGATAATTAGCCAACATTTCAATTAAAATATTAATGTTTCAATTATTGTTTTAAATTTGGAAGCATTAATTTAAAGGCTGAAAATACTCATAAATGATTAAAGATTAAAGACTTAAAATAAAAATATAATTGTGTTACAAATGAGAATGTACTGAGAGGAATCAAAAAGACATATAACCAAGTAAAAATCATGTTCTTCACTATAAGTTAAAACCTAAAACAATAAGCAGAATTCTAGTTCAATAAACAAAGTTTGTCATAATTGTAAGGTCAAGAACTTCTTAGAATCTCAAGCAGGGGTTTTTCCACACTCAACAAATTTTGTGTGATAACATTGAAATTTTTAATTGTATAATGAAAATGTACAATTTTCATTGATTGTTGTTGATTAAATTACCAAAGAATAAGGTTCCCAATGAGTTAAAAAAAAAATCCAACTTTCTAATGTCTCTTTCTTGCATACATGGTAGGTGACACTCTTTTAATATTACAATTTTAATTTAATGTTTAAAGTCTAAGCCACAGAAACTCTGTTCGTTGGTCATATTGTGAATATCTAAGCTCTCTAGAATCTGGTAAGGCAGACCTGAGGTCCTTTATCTGATTCTTAAGCTCCTTCACAATGGATTTTTCCACATAAGACTTTCATACTACCAATACTGGAAGAGAAAAATGAGAAGCCCCAATTAAGATATTATTTTCTATTAATCAAAACAACCAACTATCAAAGTATCATCTATTTGTTGGAAAATAAGTCATATTACATATTGCATCATTTGACAATAAAAAACTTTCATTGTAAATCATAATGCGATTATAAACCTGGAAGGGACATTAGCCAGGGGATCTTAATCTAAAATCCAAAAAGTTTCTAGGCTCAGAGCACCTGTGAGCCTTCTAAAAATGTAAGATATTTTATGTTGAGGAACATGTTTCTAATTAGAGGATTCAGAAAAAGAGAGGACAAAAAGAGTAAAAAGTGACCCGAGCCACAGAAAGAATGGAACATGCCATCGACTGGGAAGGGATGGCTTCAAATCGAGCTGGGAGGGTGGAAGGCAACTGTTTAGTTTTGTATGGGTTAACTCTGTCTATTCGATAAATTAAACCCACCTGAAGTAACTGGACGTAGGATGTTAAGAAAAGCAAAACAAACAAACAAAAAATCAGTGTTCGAGTAAGTAACAATGCTGTAGGGATATGCTACAAAAACCATAACACACATTCCTCCTGAGGGGCCATTTCCAGCTTTGTGCACATGTTAATCTAGTTTTCCTCCCAAGTGCTTTTCAAGGCAAATATATCTGTTTTACCTTTGAGAAAGAAAACATTTTCCTCCCACATGTATTTTTATTGTTGTACCAGTGATATATAGCTATTAAATATGGTTATAAATATTTAAACTATTAATGCTTGTGTTACACATTATAAACAGCTTTATGAGTTCACCAAGCACTGTAAGTGATATACTCTGGTTCCCTGAGGAACAGTGGATAAAGTCACTGCCACGGAGAAGGACATAATGTGCTTCTACCGGTGACAAATGAGTGCTATGTCAGTACCAAATGCTACACTGAGTTTATTTTAGTCAGTAAAATTGGTGGCAAAGAGATGATATGATGTAAATTGACCTCATCTAACTGATAGCACACTGACTAAAAAAAAAGTTCAAATTCTTATGGAGTTAACATTACAGCAGAGTAACAAAATAGTGGATGTGTTGTTTTTTTCAATTCTACCATTAATGTAAAAGAATGTATCCATGACATTGTTTATTCAAGAACCCTACATACCACATTTTGAATTTTTCCACTTTGATCTATTTCTCCTTTTTCTGCCCTCGTTTTGTAATACTCTTCTCTCTTTAGAGGGATTTCTCCTTCTTACCTTTAGGATCACTGCTACAGGGTAAAATAAATGAGTCATGTAGGTAGACAGCTATAACATAAGGTGCAGAAGGGAAGATAGACCAACTTGACAGAGGTCCAGCTCCCTGGGCACAAGCTGGGTGGCCCTCCTTCGATTGGTTACTTAATCTCCATGAGTCATGATTGTGTTACACGTAGCCATTACTCTTTCTAAGTCTCAGCTTTCTCATGTGTAAAATAGAAATAAAACACAACTTAACAGTTGTAAAATTAAATGAATAAATGTAGAGAGTTATTGAGTATAAGATAGTATATTAATCTAATTAAGATAATATTATAATAATTGCCATTTTCTAATTACAATAAACAAGTGTAAATGGGCCGTAGGCTAGTTATATTTTTGGCCCTTAGCTATTGAGTTCCTCGCTGTGTACTTATGGTACATGTCTCTAATCTTTATAGCATCTCTGAAAAGCAGCATTATTTCTCCATTATATAAGGAACTGAGGCTAAGTTTTAGAGAAGTGATGTGCTCAAAGTCACACATATTGAAAACAACAAA
Organism: Rhinolophus sinicus; assembly: GCF_036562045.2. Taxonomy (NCBI): domain Eukaryota; kingdom Metazoa; phylum Chordata; class Mammalia; order Chiroptera; family Rhinolophidae; genus Rhinolophus; species Rhinolophus sinicus. The sequence continues at coordinate 85,737,349 of NC_133751.1, forward strand.
GGCAGATACCGGCCCTGGCCTAGTCTGCCTTATGCCAAAACCTGTGCCCAAATAATACATGGACAGTGTAGATGCCTGACCACTGTGCTGTACTCCTGAAGAGTACAGTGTAGGGAATAGAGTCAATGGAATTGTAACAGCTATACATTATATCAGAGGGGTAGTAGATTGGGGGAGAGGGTTATCACTTTGTGAGGGGTGTGTCAAACTATTACATTGTTTTGTACACCTGAAATTAAAACAACAACAACAACAAAAACCTGTGCCCAGTTCCTCACCCGCAAAGACAGAGGAGAGGTGAGTAGGGTGAGGGCCCTTGACTGAGCAGCCCTGAGCTTTGCCCTCCTGGGCCCCAGGCAAGTCCTAGAATGCAGTGTTCTCATCCCTACGATTACACTAAGTGATCTTTAGGAACCCAGGAAAATCATTTCCCTGAATGAGTGAAGATTCTGGGATCTGTATGTTTTTTAAAGTGTGGTTTGTTTTTACAAAGTCAATTACCTAATTAAATCCTTTGCTGTTCTCAGATTATTCTCACGCAAGTACTGACGTCTACACAGAGAAGGAATTTCCTTAGGTCTACAAAGGCAAGAGAAAGCTGTCTAGAGTACACAAACTGTGTTTGCTCTTTCATTCTGTTCATTACATGCCTTAAATCTTCCCCCAAAAGAATAAAATAATATACTGCAACAAAAACACAATATATTTTCATGTACTTACATTGTCTGTTTCAGGTATTTTTAAAGAATAGTTAATCAACTATTTTTAATAATAAGGAATTATTTTTTAGTTATTGGCTCATTTCTCTATTAAATATGGATAAGTAAACTTGATTTAACTCTTCATTTCTACACAAAGATCATGAATGTCCTCTGGGATTTACAGAAATGAAAAAGAATTTACGTTTCTTGCCTTCTTCAATACTCTGTTCATCTGGACTTAGACTCAATATATCTGGACTATATCAAGCCTCTTTCAGATAGAAAAGCTGCCTTACATTACCTAAAAGCCACATTATAATATTCTTGCCATTTATTTTTTATTAATATAAAGCCATCTATTAGATTTTATGAAGACACAAGAATAAATTAATTGTAGTTTCAGCCCTCAGATATTCTTAAAAAGAGATCAATAATATTTTTGGTGATGAAATACTATATTCAGAATTGAGGATAGGAGGAGACTTCAGCGTAGATTATTTTATGAGCATTTTTAATATACAACATTAAAATAGAAAGTTGAGATGGGAAATTTTATTTCTTTTTGGTTGAAAAGGAAAATTAACCATCGATACAAATTAAAATATTTTTTAAAAATCAGTATAATTCTCTGATCCCGGCTGCATCTTAATTTATAAAACTTCTGCCAATTTTGTGATGATATAGTTCTAATTTCATAAAAACTCTCACATTAACTAAATTAGTATACTGCATTTGAAGTAACACATGAGATTCTGTACAATAAAACATTATGTTGATTGATTGTGAAACTTAAAAGTGCTTAACACTTATTTAGCACTTTAAATCCTCAAAGCACTTTACAAACATTAACTAATTAATCATCATGTCACTGATGTCAGGAAGGTGGTAGAATTTCCATTTCTGAGATGAAGGAATTAAATAAAGTGGCCGATGGCAACAAAAGACTTTAGAAAGTCTGAATAGCAATACCTCAGGAAAGTTTCAACTAAATGACTAGTGCAGTGAGCTGATTGTGTGTCTATGATATAAAGAAAGCAGTGCAAGCTAATATCACACTGCAGTCCTAGCTTTCTTTAACTATGATGCTTAAAAGAATATATGGCCATTGCCAACAATCCACATTTCCATACTAACCTTTGCTACATAGTATTTTGCATTTTTATAACATAAGTTTTTCATAATTAAAAAATTCCTGTGACTTGAATATAATTATTCAGGAATTTTCCATTTTTCATTCTCTTGTTTTAGAGAAAACATCAATTCCTGGAAATGTTAAAAAAATCATTTAAAAACATACATTGACTAAAACATTTAAGTTATTCTCAAGTCAGAATGACTTTTTTATAAAATATTGATTTTTGAAAATACTATGAATGAAAATTTTACAAATTCTTAAAGAAATGCTATTCAGAAAGTGTCACAATTTAAACTTTACTGAAGATTTTCATTTGTCGTATGATACAGTACTATTCGTTGATCCCATTTACATTAAAATTCATACTATACAGACTCCAAAAACATATACACATTTGGTTGAAGTATAACGTAGATACAAAAAGAAATACAAATCATACAGTTCAACAAATTTTTACAAAGTAAGCACAGCTGGGTAACCACTAGATAGATCAGACCTCCAGATACCCCCTATATTCCCTCTCCTCGTCACTGTCTTCCAAAGGTAATCTTTGCTATGACTCCTATCACCATCAATACTTTGCCTGTTTTTGAACATTACATAATTGTAATTGTGCATATGTAGCTTTTTTTTACTATTTTGTAACTGTTCTCTCTCCATATTTTTGCAAGAAGCAAAAATGTTGTTACAAGCAGCAGTATTTGTTCATTTTTATTGCCTTGTACTATTACAAAAATGTGGATATATATGTGGGTCTGTGTGTCTATACATATACCCACAATTCATTATTGATTCTTCTGTTGATGGACATTTGAGTTTTCCAGTTTATAACTATTACAGATAGTGCTACTATGAACATTTTTGTATGTTTTGGAGCACATATGTGTACATTTCTATGTAAATCTAGGAGCAGAATTTTGGGATCATAGACAACGCCAAACAATTTTTCAAAATTCTTGTTCCAATTCATACTGCCACCAGTGGTACATGAGAATTCCCTTGCTCTCCAAACTTTTACAAATAAAATTTTGTTGGAACATAGGCATACATGTGAGTTTATTATTTTCTATGGCTAGTTTCATGCTACAACCACAGAGTTGAATAGTTATGACAGAGATATATATCCCATGCATTAGTTTCCTTGGGCTTCCATGACAAATGAGCACAAACTGAATGGTTTAAAACATACAAACGTATTCTCTCATAGTTCTAGAAGCCAGAAATCTGCATTCCGAGTGTTAACAGAGCAGCACTCTCTCTGGAGGATTTAGGGGAGAATCTTTCGTTGCCTCATCCAGGCTTTGGCAGTTCCTTAGCTTCCTTGGATTTTGGCTACAACACTCCCATCTCTGCTTCAGCTTCACGTGGCCTTCTGCTCTCTTCCATATGTCTCTTGTAAGGATACCTATCATATTCAGACCCACCTGGATAATCCAGACTGGTCTCATTTTAAGATCCTTAAAGACCTTAAAGATCTGAAAAGACCCTGTTTCCACATAAGACAATATCAATATTTTCCAAAAATTTGACATGGATATCTTTGGGGGAGGGCAGTTTTTAGCCTACGGCAGCCCACAGTATTTAGTATCTGGCCTTTTACAGCAGAAGTTGATCCATCCCTGCATTAAAGAATCTTTTATTATGTTTATTAGCCATTTGGATGGTCCCTTTTGTGAAGTGTTTGTTCAAGTCTTTTGTACACTTTTCTACACACATACATACACACACGCAAATATAGCAGAAATGGTTCTCTCATTTTATAGCCCAAGTCTCGCCTTTTTAATCTCTAATTTGCGTATTTTGAAAAACAGAAGTTCTTCATTTCAATGCAGTCCAATTTATCATAAGTTATTTTATGGTTAGTATTTTTATGTTTTGCTTAAGAGATATTTTCCTACCTCCTGGTCAAGAAGATGTTATTTTCTGGTTGTTTTCTGGTAGCTTTATTGGTTTACCTGTCATATTTAATTGTGAACAAGAATAAATTTTATGGGTGTGATATGATTTAAGAGTCATTATTCATTTTTTTTACATACATATTCAGTAATTTAGCATTATTTATTTAAAAGAACATCCTTTCCTCATATCACTGGAATTACCTTCATCAAAATCAAGTGACCATGTATGCAAAGACCATGTTCTGGATTCTGGACTTTGTCTCATTTGTCTATTTGTCTTTGTGCAATACCAGAGCTTCTAACTTACCATGGCTCTATAATATATAATATAATCCTGGTAGTGCAAGTCTGTCAACTTTGTTTGTATAATTCAAGATTGCTTTGGTAATCCTTGACCCTTTAAACTTTCCACGGAACTTTTAGTATTAGTATGTCAATTTTCCTTAAAAAAAACAAAAAACTTTTTTTGGTCTATATTTTTAGTTAAAATTGTGTTGAAAATATAGATCAGTTAAGGAATTGAAATTTCTATTATATAGAATATTTCAATTCACGAACATGATATATCCATCATTATATTTATTTAGGTATTCTTTAATTTATCTCAGTAATGTTTTCCAGTTTTTTATAAAAAAGTCTTGCACATCTTTTGTTAGATTTATTCTCAGAAATTGTTTTGGTTTTGATGCCTTGAAAATAATATATTTTTATTTCATTTTCTAATTGTTGCCAGTATATAAAACTAAACTTTACTTTTGCATATTGACCTTATATTCAGTCAACTTGTTAAAACAGATAGTCTCCTGAAATCACAGACACATTATTGGGAGAAAAAAAATTGTCTAGATATAGATATATCCACACGCATCAATACACACACACACACACACACACACACACACAGCAAATATCTATCTGTGTGTGTGTGTGTGTGTGTGTGTGTGTAGACTTGTCTCTATCTAGACCACTACAATCAAAGTCAAAACATTTTCAGGGGTAAATTAAGATTTGAGTGAATGCTTTCTTGTACAACCATTAAATAAGCTTAACTTCTGGGCTTTGAATGAACTGTTAATTCAGGGTATCAGCTGGACAAGCCATAAAATTGTAATTTAACCATTAGTATCATTATAAAATATATGCTGCCATCAATTCAGATACAAAGTTTTTTTCAAATATTCCCCTTTGTAGGTTCTTGGGTAATATTGCTAGTCAGTTGGTTTGACATCCTAGCCAAATAAAGAACAAACTTAGATGTTGAAGCCAAAGAGGACAAAAGGAATTTTAAGAAAATTTGATTATTTTGTCATACGACTAGGGGAAATACCTGGATTTAAACATTATTCTGAATTTGGGGGGCTTCATATTAACCACACATTTATTATTTTTCCAGTCTCGTGAATGTTTAAGACATCTTGAGAAATAGGAAATTCAAGGAAGAGAAAATGCAAAAGGACTATATGCAAACATTTGAAAGAAGCTCTGCCTCATTAGTATTTAAGGAAATATAAAATAACATTATCATAAGATTTATAGAAATTAAGAATGATAATCAAGGGTGATGAGGTGCAAAGAAATGGACCCGTCACATAGTCTATGGAACTGAAAGAAGTACAACCATTTTGCAAGTGACATAAACAAACAAGCAAACAAAAAACAGAAAAAGAAACGCACTAGCACGTAAACATACATACTAAGATTCCCACTGAAGCACTGTTTGCAATGGGGAAACAAAAAATTCTTAATTATATATCGATAAGGAAATGGTTGGATTAATCATGGTATGACACAACCCCATTTTTTGAAAAATGTATGTATATTTGTACATATGTATGTGTGGATATTTTTAAACAAAATTAAGAAAATCTTTTAAAGATATACATCAAAATATTAATGATAGTAACCTGTGGAGATAGGGATTTTAAGAATAAGAGTAGGCAGAGGAGGCTATTCTGTAATCAGTTTAGTTAGTTTTAAGTTTTAGGATTATGCATAACTTTTCTTTGTTTTTTTATTGAATAAATAGAAAAAAGAATAACACTTTAGGACAATTAGATATTCCTGTAGTCTACATCACTATCTTTATAAGTTTGTTATTTGGTAAAAAAATTTCTAAATAATCACATTGATTAATATTGCCTTTAATAAATGGTAGAGAAAAAAATTTGATGATTAAGCAAGAAAGTCTAATTTGGGAATTACAAGCTAGCTGATATTTAGGAGCACATAAAACTAAAATTTGTAATAAGATGGAAAAACAGACCACTGGTCTATTAATCTTATTACAGAATTTCCTACATTAACCACATTTGAAAGGCCCATCCTGGTTTTATTTTAATTTCTCACTTCCCCCAGTAATAATTTTTAATTGAATTTTAGGGGTATGTCAATATGATGACACAGTGCCAGGTTGCCATGGAGCCAAACACCCCAGAGGACTAACTCTAAAAGCAGAGAACGTTGACATATTCTTGCTTCTGTGAATTTCATGTCTATGTCAGTACTAACTTGTGCAAAACTGAGCTCCAAAGCTGAAAGTTCTTATAGAAGCACTTTGAAAAACATGGTTCATTTACGTAATAGTCTTATTAAAATTTCCGTCCCTTTGATTTTTCAAATACCAAATACATTTTAAATACTAAAAAAATCTGGTCTACTTAATTGATTTTTCAAACTCCAATATTTGTTTTAAATATAAGCATTTTAAACGTGTATAGTTGTGCACACTTCATATCTAGAGGACAAATGCAGGAAAGGAGAAGAGGAAGAAGAAGAGGAAGAGGAAGAGGAGGAGGAGGAGGAGGAGGAGGAGGAGAGGGGGAGGGGGAGGGAGAAAACGGAAGGGGAGGGAGAGGGGTGGGGGAAGGGGAAAGGGAGAAGAAGGAGGAGAAAGGAAAAGGAAGAAGGAGGGGAGAGACAGAGAGAGAGAGGTTCCTTGGCACATAGTTTATTTGCAACTTTTCAGCTTCTCTTAACTTTGCTTTTCTATAGCTTAAAATATCAAATTGAGTTTTGATCTTTGAAATTTTTCATAAAAATATTCATGGATGCTCTAAGTTCAGCTCAATAGCTATTTTTATTAAATTCAGGGAGAAATTCTAAAAAAAAAAAAAATTGTATAAATGTATTAAGATGCACCTATTCCAAAACTATAGAAAAACAAATCAATAGATATTTTAAAAAACAAAAATGGAAAAGGGAAGTTTTCCTTTTTTTTCATGAAATGTCAGGAGGTTGTGTTTCTGTTAATGAGAAACATTATTTTACCAAAGAATCCTGGTATCCTCATTTCCATTTATATAGGAAATTGATTAATACTTAACTAATTGGCACATACAAATGGGGATTAACTGAATTCACTGTTCTTCACAACTCAACGTCTATGATTTAGATCCTTACTTAGCTTTAAATCTTTTATTATTTTTGAAGTAATCATCTTCCTGTTCTTAGAAATAAAACATCAAAGTACATGCTAATTATAGCTTATTTGTGTCTCACAAATTAACTAATTAACATTACTGAAAAACAAATTTATAGTGAACAAAGTTTAACCCCCTGAGTCAAGCCTTTTACACAATATAGTAATGAGATATATGCTACCTAATGCCATTAGGTCAGATATACTTTGTAGCTAATAACTATAGTTAGGTATTCAGTTTTACTTCAAAAGCATAGCTTATTCTGATGTTTCAATGCAATTATATCTGTGACTATTGTGCAATTAGCTCTCCTAGAGAGAAAAGAGACATGGGGAGGTGGGAAAACAGAAAAATGTGCATGGCTAGAAAAGCAATTTTTTATGTAAAATCTCAAAGGGTTTATGGCATGCATGATTTGGTTGGAGAAATTCTATAAAATCAGTATATTCATTAGCTGACTAGTATATTTCAAAGCCTAAGATTCTGACAATGATAATTCTTTAGGTTCAGACCAAAAATCATATTTAGCAGTTCATTTAAAGGAAAATGGCTAGAAGTTCCAGGTCTAACCCCAATCCATTCAGATGCAAATTTCACCTATGGTGGGATAGTCATGCAGAATCAGAGGCATTTTGGGGTAGCAGCATTTAACGGTCTTTATCAGAAGTATTGGAAAAAGGACTTGCCGTTGGTGTTTGCATATCAAATATTTATTAAGGTGCTACTATGTGTCAGGGACTGTACTACAATCGCAGTACATTAAGAGTGATAAAGACTGGTGAGACTCTTACTTTAAAAAGAACATCTATGTATAGAAGACAGAACAAATGTGTACACAGAAAAACAAGTTGAATGAATGTTGTGATAAATGTTTTGAATGAAAAAACTGAGAATTGAGATAACACTAAAGTTCAAAGATTGATAAGTAGAAAAATCTGGTAAAGGAAGGAATACAAGCAAAGTCATTTTAGGAAGATGTTCCAAGATGAAGAGCCTAATGTGATCAAGGAGCTGAAGAAAGGTCATATGCGTATGTAAATACATTTCTGTTTGCTTTTCTCTTATTAAGCTGTCTTTGGCCAGTCTGATTTCCAGGACCCTAGCGGAAGAACCTAAAATGGGTAGACGAGATTTTTCTCCTACCCATTTTCACTACCACTATTCTGTTTGCTTGCTCAGAAATTACAGTGAGGTGGAACAAGAAATGAGGCAGGGCGAAGGAGAGGTGGGTGACATTAGTGGAGGCACAGTGGGAAATGTTTGGAAAGGAAACAGACTGGGTAGACGAGACAAAGGATATCTGAAACCAGAAGTCCAGGACTATCGCCTGACTCTAGCATATTCCATCAAGGAAGACAATGCGGCAAAGACGTCATATTTACTTCGGTGTATCACAGGCCAAGCTATATATGAAGGGCTCACACTTTGAATAAGATTCAACCCTTCCAAAACACTAAAGGGCGTTTTCGTTTCAGGGAATATTAAGGTCTTAAATCGTTTCGGTTACTCCAACTTTGCGTGATGTATGTAGCCCTCATGTCACATAGGAACTCTCAGAATTCCTGGAGTAGCTCGCTCATAGGCCAACTGTCTTGGTGAATCAGACATGACCTCACTCTACAGACATCCCAGGGTCTCTCTCTAATCAGAGAAAACCTTACACAAATTTGTTATATGAGCAGTTTGTTTGGGGGGTCATCATCTTTCACCATTCTTTTCTCACTTTCAGTATCCTACCTATTCATTCAGCTGCCTCCAATAAACAGTTCCTCCCTATTTTCCATCACCCAACTGAATAATGCACCAAACTCCTAATTTTCCCTTTCCCTCTCCTCTATTAAAATACAGTCACTGTCCATCCATTCACAGCCTTGCTAGATAATCTAATACACTAATCTATGTTCAAGCTGATAATGGTTTAAATCAGAGTGTTAATAGTGGCGTTCTGGAGAAAGCAGGCCTGACTGAAATGTTTAGGGCAATGCTGGGAACAGCAGCTCCTAGTAGTGAAAAGCAAGCCCTCTATACCTTTAAAATTAGACCACAGAGGATTGCCTCACCTTGTTCACAATGAACTTCAGGTCCTGGTGTTTGGCTTCCCAAATTATGGCATGCCTGTGCTAAGAAAGAAGGTTTGCCTCAGATAGAGAGAAGGGTTTTCAATCCTTATGTGAATACAGAGAAGAAGAAAAAAGAAAAAAACGTTACTGGAAAAAGAGCAAAACTTTTCATCTTTGACCCAGTGTCCCACAGAGTGGAAAACATTTTCTTTGAGATTCCATACACAGGTCAATGTACCACAGAAGCCAAGAGTGGTTTTTAAAAACAATAACACTAACCATAAGCCACCCAAGAATCAGAGACACTTTTCCACAGAGCAGTTTCTTCCTTCACATGCTCATTTTCAAGGCCACATGGGTTGGGGGAAAATTGTGCATCCTGCTAAAGTGGTTTTCAGTGTGTATGTGAATGTTTTTTAGTCCTGACATATTTTCCTATCGGTAACAGTGAAAAAAATAAAAGAATGTCAAGGAAAAAAAAAAGGCTTAACTATTGCAAGTTTCAATATATAAAGAAAATTTCCCACGAGCTTCAAAATTTTAGAGAGAATGCTTAAAGGGCAAGCTTTATTTTGGCTATTTGTACTTTAAATCCCATTACCTAACCAAAGCGTGCTTTGTTCACAAAGGACATAAAATAACCTTACTATAAAACATCCAAATATAAAAGATTAATTATGCACCCTAGCTTTAATACCTGACTACTTCTTAGCCAATACATAGCATTCATTTCCTTCAAACTTTGACTTCAAGAAGTCTGCCCTGTAAGACAACTGTAAGTCATTCTCTCTTGTTGCATTACATCAATATTGCAGGCTTATGTTCTGGTTGCTCTATTCATTACATCTCTCCCCAAGTCAACTTCTCATTCAATCTTCTATTACAGATTTTAATGTAGTAACATGAAAAATGTAATGAATGATTAAGCATATGAATAAAAGGATGAATGAATAAATTAATGAACCAAGTCCATTACCTGCCATAAATTCAAATGAACGGTTGTTTAGATAAATCTTATCCTTTGATTTAAGAATCACCTAATATAAAAATAAAACATAGTAAGAAGAGTGAGTGTCAGAGTCAGTTTTCAGTAGGATCATTAGTCAAATAACACTCTCCCCTAGGTACATATTAGATCATTTGAAAAGTTTCTCAGACCAGAAAGGTACCATTTGGTATATTAAACTAGTCATTTACTAAATAATACCCTGTATATAAGAAAAAGTCATGTAATGATTGGCTGTTTTATAATCAGAAAGCAGTTAATGCTCTGGAGAGTAAAAACTGCCTTTCAGAACTATGGCAGTAATCAGCAAGGAGCTGCTTTTCCAATTTTGCTGATTCATAAGAGAAAATTATTATATTATTAATATTTTAAAATATTACATTTAAAATATTTAAAATGTTAATAATGCCAAATGAACTTGTGCGATTGGTACACTCAACAAAGCTCCCTTATTCATTCTCAATAAAATGCTATTTTTGAAGGAGATAATATCAACAATACCCTAATATTTTAAGTGATAGAAACTGCACTTAATACATTCTAGAACAGTACTAGTATTATCCTCTTCAAAAGCATCATCTCCTTTAATTCCTGCAATAAACCTTATGTGAAGAAATTATACTTACCCTTAAATTACCCATGAGGAAACTGAAGCACAGGGAGGAAAAGTAACTCTCCCAAGCTAATTGAAGTTAGAGCTGAAATTTGACCGCAATTCTGTTCAACTTCTGAGCTCAAGCTTTTAATCATTATACTATGTTCTCCTTCATAACATGTGTAACCAGAAGAATGTAAGCTCCACCATGGCAGGTTGGCTTATCTGTTTGATCACAACTAATATGTCACAAGTGTTTAGCTCAATGCCTATCTCACATAATGGGTACTCAATGCTTGTTGAATGAGAGAATGATAAATAATGAGAATTTTTATATCAAACACTATGTCAATCTTCTCAAATCTGTTCTTTACCCTATAAAGTTAGAAGCAAGATATTAACCTGAAACAAAAGAGTACTTAAAATGTATGGAGTTAGTTAAAGTAGCATTACTCATGTCAATCACATGTTTTGATAGATGCCTCATCACGTGCATAAAGCAAAATTTTTTAGAACATTGATGATAGGTTTTATACCTATGGTCTCTCTCCTGTTATTTATAATAAAAGAAAGACTAAGATTCTTTTTGCTTCAGTTAAACACATCATCATCATCATCATCATCATCATCATCATCATCATCATAAAAGGGTAGGCTTAAAATATATAACCAGGGAGCCAAAAAATTGTATGCACATGACTTGTATTCATCTTTTGTTATTGGTATATATTGAGTATAACAATTTTACTGAAGTTTTTTCCTCTCTTAAAATGTGTTTACATTTATTGGCACCCTCTGTATATAACATTAAGTATATATATATATATATATATATATATATATATATATATATATATATATATAAACATTAAGTATATAACATATATATATACATACATATATATGTGTATATATATATATATATATATATTTATATATAACATCAAGCAATCTATTCGGCACAAAACTCAATACAATATGCAAATAGCTGCTAAGTAAAGAAGGAATTTAATGAACTGAACCAGAAGACTCATGTACATATTCAGGGTCTTTGGGCAAAAATGATCTTGCTCCCATTTCTCAAAAGATTCTGGTGAAATGTGTTATGTGTAGTATCCCTGCTATTATTTTTATTGCTTCATAAAACCAAAGGATATAAGCAAAGGGAGCACACATAGAATATCTATCTATGTTATTAGATAGATATAACAGATAGAGCAGTTAGGTACAGCAGGCTAAATGACTTTCAGTTTTGCAGATTATACTCAATTACTCTATTTGTGTAAACACCTTGTTCTTTCTTGTCTCCAGAACTTTTCGCATGCTAGTCTCCTTCTTAGAATGCTCTGTTTTCTTCAAGGTTCAGTTAGCTCACACCTCATTTCCATGAAGACGTTTCCAAGAAAAACATTGAATTGAAAGTTTGGGAGCAATCTAAGAATGAAATAAGCCATAATTTATGCATAAATTTCCCCTTTACTACTAACTGATATTGTAGCCTAGGCTTATGTCGCGTCCAGCATGACAAGAGTTGTGGGAAGCGAGAAGGGAGGCACAAGGTTAAGAAAAACAGTAGACAAGAATAGAGTGCAAAAGGGGCCAAGGGACTCAAGTCTCAAGGACTGAGCCCCAAATCAGGCCAACGCATGGCTTTTGTTATTTAGGTGTGGAGGTAAAAGAAGTAAAGCTTGTCAATCTCAAGATGTGTGAATCCCATACATTATAATAGGAAACTGATTTAAGCTAATCACCCTTGCCTACAGGCAGGGGAACTGTAAGTCTCAGGATAAGTACTTCCCCAAGGGACAAAACCTTTATGCATATGAATAGATGGAGAGCACATCATTGAGTCACTTCCCCTGCAGGCTGGGGGAAGGAATGCAGCCACAGAGGCAGAGGTTCTCCTTAGCTGGGGGCAGGTGGGGGGTTGTGCCCACCTCTATTGACCCTGCGTGTTCCCCAGATGGTCCCCACACTGCTGTGTCTGGCTTGGATTGTTCCCCCGTCCCCGTGGGGAATCTTACCCGTCATTGACTAGCCAGCCATCTTTTGGGGCCAAACAGGGAGACATAAGGTGTAAGTACAAAGGTGAAGCAAAGTCCCTGAAAGGATCCTTCTCACAGACTCTCCTTTCTTTAGGGGCAGGTACAAGGAGACAGACGGGTAGGCTGCTGTGTGACAACAGGCTTATACATCTTGAGAGACAAAAAATTCTAAAGTGTTAATCCAGATAGTTAACTTCTAAAATATAGACATTTATCTCTAAGCTAGATAGATAAATGTAGATGATAGATGACAGATAGAAGATAGATAGACAGACAGACAGACAGACAGACAGACAGACAGACAGATAATCATATTTATGGTTAAAGGCATTTAAAGTAACAGATACACAAGAAGCTTCCTGCCAGGATTTCTCTAGAAAAGTTTCATCTAGGAGGTCTATTTCATCAAGGCCTTAAGAACCTATTAGATCTGAATGGGCAGAAAACAGAAGAAATGGCTTTTTAGACAGGAGGAAGATAGAAAAATTTCAGAAGGGGACAACAGATCAATATGGACAACTATTGATAAAAAGGCAAATTATTGACAACAGGAGAAAAATAAAATTAAGGTCATAAAGTGTCTGTTGATGAAAAAACTCCAATGTTAAATAAATTAGTACTTTTTGAGATGAGCTTGAAGATATATTAAGTTCTTAATTATGGGAACAGCATGATGAAACTGATATTCATTTGTCAGCAGTATTCTACTTCTTATCTTTCCTCTCCATCTAAATCTTACTTTTTTTCAATGCAAAAATAAGACCACTTAAAGGTTATTTGCAGGAATCATTCTGAAGACAAAAATTTCCAAGAAACGAACTCCAGCCAATAAAATCTGAATTTAATTATATGAGGAAAAATCAAAACTTGTGTAAAACGAAAATAAATGTTACAACTGGCACACAGTAATATAGAAAAACTCACTAATGAAAAAGCACATTTTTTTCAGGCAATAAAACTTAGCCAATACTTATGTGATGGAAAATCTCAACCTATAGCCACTTTGCCAGTATTATGGTGTAGTTTTAATTATCGAGACTCCAGAGACTTCCCTCATGTAAGGAAAATATTACCTAGAGATACAGGATATCAACTTTCACCTTATATATTATATTATAATACAACGACATTATTTTCATGGGATTTCACCATGGGAGAAATCCTTTCAAACAAATTACTTTGCAATTTTGAATATTCTTCTGTACATCAGGGGCCAACTCAATAATTCCGAATGCTTTGAGAAGGGAAGCACAGGAAATTCTTTCATCTTGTATTGGCATGTTTCCCCTTCTACACCATAATATTGCACTTAGTATTGGCCGGGTAAGCCCAAACTGGCTGTCCTGCTGCCCTCCACAAACCACAACCATGGCCATATTTATCTTATTTGGGAGGCTAAGTACAAGTGAAAGGTTCTTAGATCAGGGTCAATGATATTAGCACATTGGCAGAATTGATTGTGGTAAAACAGAAATGTCCTCTGTAAAATACCAAAACAGCAAAAATGTTCATTTACTTTGTGTTTTGGTTCAAAAATAATTTCCTATGATGTATCAGTTCCTCACTGGATACCAGCACATTGTAACTAAATTTGCCAAATCAAACATTATTTTAATCCCTTGATTGTTTTCTGTGTTCTATTTATTTACCAAGTCAATAACCATTGATTTATTGTATAGTTTCAGAATTTAAAATCGTATATTCTAAGTGTCTACTATAGAGACCTGAGGATGATTCCTAGAGAGAATATTTTTGTTCTACTAATTAGCAAAATATTAAAATCATTTAGGGTTGTATGAGAGTCTATAGTGGCTTGTATAAATAGAGTAATTAAAGTTTAGTAATTAAAGTACCAAAATGTTTAAAAAACACTTTTATATGACATCTTAGAGAACTGCACCTACCTCACAGGATAAAATTATTACACAATGTCTTAAACCTAGTATAAGTTCAATAAATAATTATTTGTAAGTGTATTATTTAATAATGTGCTATGGTAAAACAAAGTAAGGCATCAAAGTCATATTGATATTACCTATTTTCAGAAGTACTTACATGTATTTCAAGAATAGAAATGGAAATTTTATTATCCATCTTAAAGATGTTTCTAGTCTGTCCTGAACTTTTAACTTATCCATTTAACATGGATAATAAAATTTCTGTTTGTATTTCTTTTCTTGAGATACTTATAAAAAAAAACAATATTCAAATGACTATAAGTAAATTATTATAGATAAGCAAACAATATTGGCGTATAATCATTTGGATATCAATATTTGAGTTTTTTCTCACCCTAATGGAAATTTATAGTTAACACACAAAGATTGTTATAGAATGTATTCTAAAGATAGATTCCCCACCTGAAAAATAATAACCGAGAAATAATCAGAGGTCCTCCTCACTTAATTCTGACAAAAACGATTACACACATATTCTTATTTCACTTTCAGTTTAGCTATATATTTCATTTAAAGACCAACAGTTCTCTCTAGTCAGCGTTCCTTCAGAGAATCATTAAATAAATAAATCTCAGGTGCAGCTGCTCAGGTTTTCCAGAGGATAGGGGTTTATAAAATTTTCCACTGACAGGAAAGGTTGAGAGGGGTAAAAACAGTGGGGAAAAAAGTAAATTTGCCAACTAGGGAAGCACTAGCACCTTGGAAGAGAGATATTAGTAAAGAAGTTTAAAAGGTAAAAATCATCAGACATTTCCTCCTATATCTACCAGATACTGATGAGTTTGCCTACTAAGGAAGCATCAGAGATTTGCAAGACAATATAAGTAAAAAATGGTGACAGAATCCATAGCTCTTTCCCTTGTATTCTCTTAGAACTATCAGATACACAGTTATTGAAACCAGAGTTTCAGAATTCATCCTAGACCCTTTCTCTGACTCTCATCCATTACATTTAATAAATCATCAAATTCTTCTAAATATTTCAATTCTATCTCTCATATTTCATATCCTCAAAGAATTCTCTCTGCCACTTGCCTATGTCATCAATATTTTTCACTGCCTCTGCTCCTTTCTCTCATTGTACCTCCTTCTTTCTCTAGACATATATCTTCAATACTGCTTTTTAATTTTAAATAAGATCATGTCACTCTGATGGTTAAGATTTCTGAGAAGTCGATATCCTATAGGATAAAGTCTAATCTCTTTGCACTGGTGCCCTGCATATATGGTCCGGGTCCCAGCCTAAATCAATCTCATTCTCCACTGCCCTCCCATAGGCACCTTCTAAACACATTGAGATTACAATATTTTCTCAAAGACATCATAATTTTGTGTCTGAAAAAAGTAATTTTTCTTACCCTTTTTATTGCCTAACAAATCCCTACTAATAAATATGATACAGCTCATTTATCACCTCCTCTTTGTAGCCTCCTGACCCCACCTCATGCCAGACTTCTTGCTATTTCCTCTATCATAGCACATAACACTTTGTAATAAACTGTCAGGTACTCCCCTCCTCAGCAGACCCTCAGTGCCTCAAGAGCAGGAATGATTTCTTACTCAGTTTTATATGAGTTCTGACAATTAAGTTCGTGAACTTGTTGCAACGATGTTGTTAACCTTTGTTGATATCAGAGGGATTATTCGTTAAAAATTTGTACCAACTGGACAAACAGTTCACCAAGTTTACTATTTGGAAGTGCTGAAAAGCCTGCATGAAAAAGTTAGACAACCTGAGCTTTTCGCCAACAATTCACGACTCTTGCATCACGACAACACGGCACTGTTTGTGAGGGAGTTTTTAGCCAGTAAACAAATAACTGTATTGGAACACCCTCCCTATTCATCTGATCTTGCCCCCAATGACTTCTTTCTTTATCCAAAGATACAGGAAATATTGAAAAAAAGACATTTTGATGACATACAGGACATCAAGGGTAATACGATGACAGTTCTGATGGCCATTCCAGAAAAAGAGTTCCAAAATTGCTCTGAAGGGTGGACTAGGCGCTGACATCAGTGAATAGCTTCCCAAGGGGCGTACTTCGAAGGTGACCATAGTGATATTCAGCAATGAGGTATGTAGCACTTTTTCTAGGATGAGCTCGCAAACTTAATTGTCACACCTCGTATGTGAATACACAATGTCTGCAATCATCAGCTAAATAAGGGTTCTAGAACTGAAGGAGTGGCATCAGTGTTGTCTTAGATTAAGGTGTCTTGAAGCAGAGCCTGAAATTGGATTTCCGTGCAAGAGATTAATTGGGGAATCTCCTGAGTGTACTCAGGAGAAACCTGTAGGGCAGTGAGGAGACAGGACATGGCCAAGAAGGAAGCTTAGTTCTGGAGCATGACCAGCACATCTGAGCTCTGTGTCTTTGAGCCAAGGGGCCCAGGCTTTTGGACCTCTGTGTTAGTTATTGGTTGGACTCTGCCAAGGGTTGGGGGACAGTGATGGTGGAAAGCATAGCCTCCTACTCCATCTGTAGGCCACAGCTAATGTCAGCCCAGAGTGGGAAATTCCCTGTAAAAGGAAATAACTAGTAGCCAACACTCATGGCAGCTGACCCATGGATGCTTGCACCTGGGAGGAATCTGGATAAAACAGCACCAGCTTCTACTACAAACATCACCACAATCACACACATCAGCACCATCTTCTTTTCAAAACTAGGCTATCTAGAGATATCTTTTTCTATTTCATATCTAATTGCTCTCTTATCCCAGTAATTCATAGCTCCACACTCTGGGGAATTGTGCTTTTCATTACCTGAAATATATATAACTACTAACTCTGCAAAGCCACACCAAAGAAGAGTGAGCTGTAGTGCAGTTATGCGGTAGTCGTTGTGCAGTAGTTCTTCCAGAGGACACTTCTAAGCAGATCAAACAGGAGAAAATTGTTTCAACATTTAGTGCTAACTACACGTCAATATAATTGAAAGGACACCAAGTCCCTAGCAGATATGCACTAAGAATATTTCTTTAGAATACTTATTCTTTACACTTACCATAAGTGACTTTTTTTTATTGGGGTGAAGGAATCCTATGTGTTATATCCGAGATTTGATTCTCATTAACTTCACCACACATTACAGTAAATAAATGGTTGGAGACAGAACATGCGCAAGGCCTTGTATGGCTGTTAAGACTTTGTGAGGCTTTGTAATCTTTCCTGGAAACTTGTAACTATATAAATGGTATATCATCATATTCCAGGCATTCATGTTAGGATAGAAACATTTTAAAGGTTTGCAGCCCATGAAAACATTATTGTGAATAGACTTTTGTTAATATCCATGCAACATTTATACACACTTGCCCACACACAGATAGACAAACAAAACAAATGGAAATAATATTTCCATCACATTTTAGTATCTTTTCTGAATTAGTGCTTTACAATAGACAACTATTCCAAATATTTTCTA
Source organism: Rhinolophus sinicus (assembly GCF_036562045.2). NCBI lineage: Eukaryota > Metazoa > Chordata > Mammalia > Chiroptera > Rhinolophidae > Rhinolophus > Rhinolophus sinicus. The sequence goes on from NC_133751.1 coordinate 85,755,597, forward strand.
ATGAACAGTGTGGGGTATCAGGAAACACTGGAGATCAATTTAATTCCCTAAAGGAAATTTTTCTCCTAGATTACAAATAAACATAGGAATTGAAAATGTGACAGAAAAATTCTTGCTAATACACACGCCAATTTTAATCACTAGCAAATGCAACGATGTTTGTAGCAATAAGAACTGCTGACCTTTTAAAATTCGATTTTGCACATTTTCTGTTTATTGTACTAGATCCTGACCACAGATTCTTATTAAGACATCCCGTGTTAATGAAAGAGAATTCTGCTTGCTTAAAGCTAACTTGGAGAAGTGTTTGTAAAAGTCCTATGTGATATCATGAGGCACATCAGCGATGGGTATGCAGGGTCCACAGCAAAGCTCAATGGCAGTCACGTGTAACTGAGGGCAGAGAAGACTGTATATTAATTCGGGAAAATTTGGCTCCACTCCAAGAATTTTTACAATCCCTAGACTATTTTTAAGAAGTTCTCAAAACTGAATCACACGTTGAACATGGGGGAAAAAAAACAGCTAACTGCATCCAATTCAGGTATGAAACTAAAGATAAGGAAATTCGGGCAGCCCTTGACGCTGTGGTTTGAGCAGATAAAAATAGAAAATGTGTAAACCTTCTGATGGTAGAAAAGTCTCAACATTTGCATTTTGTTTCATTTTATTCTTCAGGCAGTATATTAATGCACAGGGGACTACTATTATAATTTTCATTAACAATGAACACTCTAGATTCCAGTTGAATACATAATGTATTATTGAAACCTTGATTTCTAATTTTTAACGGTTGACAAAGCAAGTGATAATATGCTTCTGTAAAACAATTTTTAAAATGACCTTCTATTAAACCAGTTATACAGAAAAGAAGTATTTTAGTAATAAAAACCAAAATCAGGTTGTTTCTACCCAGATGAAATGAGGAGATGGGTGAATGCAACAATAAACTTAGCTGGATAATGCAAACAAACAAATTTTGATTTATTGATATTGAAACAAGTGCAGTAGTGGAGTGGACAGAGCTTAACAAAGGTTTATTTGGATAAATTGAATTTCAGACAAATGTAGATTTTGTTTTGATCATGTTATGAAAACATTTCTAAAATATTAATACACTATTTCTTATTGTATTTAAAGAAATTAAGCATACTTATCTTTCCTTAAGTAGTTAGGATTATTTTATAGATATAAGATATTTTCCTGTATTGAGAGAATTTTTAAATTTTCCCTAGACTGATCAAATACTTACTGTAGCATTTAAATGTTGCAAAGAAACATGCTCTGAGTTGTTGAAGTAAGTATGATTTTTCTCTTTTACTACACTTCCCCAGAGCTCAATATTTTTCTGGTCAGTGTTCCTTCTTTGATACATGGGCAGCTTCTTCATTCTTTGATATTTTTCACAGTAGCTATCATGGTTTCTAATTTCAGCTGCCATTTCTCTTGTCTGTCAGTGTTTTCCCTTCTTTTATTCACATTATTATTATTTTTTCTTTCTTTCTCATTTTCCTCTGCATTTCTTAAAAATTTGCATGGAACTTCACTTTCATCTGGTAAAAACTGATTTTGAAAGCTAGCACCACATATGTGAATACTGGTTATTTTTTCTCCTGTAATTTTTTTCATTGGTAAAATGTTCAGCAATTTTTGTTGATGTTCATGCTCAGTAGCCTTATTTTCAAATTATTTGTATGTTTTGGTTATTTAAGACAGTTGAGAATGCCAAACACTTGAGGGACTCTATTTACAGGTGACAAATTTCTTACCTTTTATAATAATGTAAATGTGTGCTTCCTTCCAAGAGTTTTAAAGTATTTCCCAGGTTTTCTCTAGATAATTTAGTTCCCTCTTTTGTTTTTTTATAAATGTTTCCATGACATTGATGTTTCATATCAAAATATTAAAATACTTATGAAAAATTCCTTTCTTTTAATTATATTGCTTCTATGAGAAGAAAGTTGTTCCTAAAAGACTTTTTTGGACTGAATAACTTAGAAATCTTATTTAAGTTAATAATAATTTATTACACACCAGTCACATCCTTAGAACTAAACTAGATGTCATTTAAAAGCAGGAAAATGATCCAGAGCCACGTTAGATATTTTAAGAAGTGCCAAAATAAGATCATTTCCTTAGAGGTAGTTCTTGCTTTAAAGAAGTTATATTCTGTTGATTTATGTTGGCTGATTAATTTATTGGTTGAGCTTTCAGAATTTTGTTTAAGACAGTTATTAGCCATTAAAAGAAAACATAGCACTACATTCATATTATTGAAACTAAAATAGCATTCTTATTTAGAAACTGTTAAAAGATAAACTGAGGCATATTAAAATTTTTAAGAGTTTATTTGAGCATAAATCTATTTCAATTGGGCAGCACCAAGTTGGAAGTGGTTTGGAGCACTTCGTCGACAGAAGCCAGAGAAAAGACTTAAACAGAGAAAGTGTGGAAGCAAAAACAGGAAATTATTGGATTGTCTATAGTATAAAGCCTCATTGACCATTTGTGATTCGTTGTCCTTAGCATTTTGGTTTTAGAACATTGAGGCATTTACAGGTTTAGATTTTGTGTTGGTTTGCTTACATAGGCCACCATGGAATTAGAGCCACCTCTGTCTAATGGCTTCCATGTTTAATTAACTTAACAATACCAAAGTGTGTTGCTGGGTTGTTTTACTTCAGTGGCTCTTGACATAAAATCCAATCTATTAACTCATTTAAAAGGCCCTTCAAATTTTTTTTTTTTGTTTGCTTACCTGTCTGGCTGACCTCTAACTCTACACCCCAGCCTCATTGAACCACTTTCACTTACACCACTTTGACATACTTATTATCGTTTCATTTCTTTCTACAATCTATTTCCTCTCTGTATTATTATTCTCTTCCCTTTCACTCTCTTTGGCTAACTTTGGTCCTTCAGGTCAGTTGAGCAGTTATCTCTCTAAAAAACCTTCCCTCTAAAAAACCTTCCAGATGCCCCTTCTTAAGCTCTGTTCAGAGTGTACAAGGATTGCACTACTTTCTTGACTTTCTCTGCAGTCTCTTCATTTAAGAGCCAACACAACCAATCAAAATTGAAGGCTGCCCCGAAATTCACACTAGTGACAATTTGCTTAGGATTAGATTTGGTTTCCTTAAAGAAAAAGCCAGGCTACTATTTATATAAGCTTTTATCTATTTCATTGTAAAACTTAATTTTTAAAAAGCAGAAGTATAATTTTGATTACAGGGTAGAAGCTAACATTTACCCGTATGAATTTTGCAAGAATAGGTATGAGGAAAAGAGTGGGTAGGGATGATAGATGAGAAGGAATGAGAGATATACATTGGAACTATTACTAATGAGGTGGCTTTTACCACATTCTGACTAAATGTAGTGGGAATACATTTCATTTGCAACTGAACCATTTATATGTTAATAAGGTATCTAGAGCAGTGATGTGGCTACCAATGGAATTAATCACATGTTTTCTATTTAATCCAAAGACACTATGGGATATGCAAATATTCAAATGTAATATTAATTGAAGCAAAATAATATGACCTTGGAAAAGTGGTCAACCAGAAATTAATGTTTATATATCCTAAAACTCCATTGTTTGGAAATAATATAGCAATGAGAGGAAAGGCAGAGACTTGATTCTACCACACAGTTATGGATAAAAATCTGAGATTCTCTGAGTAAAGACCCTGAAAAATACCATAGTATTTTTCAAAAATAAATCAGAAAGCTAGAGTTTATAAAAAGGAAGAGTGAATATGGATGATGTCTTCCTACAAATGATGTATGGAATATCTAAATGAGGCAGACATGCATAGTGCAATCCATAGAAATACATAACATGAATAAAGAATGAAAATCATCATGGAAGTGGAGTCACTCATGTCTATAAGGACAACAATCTGAAAAATGAAGGACAGATAGTAGATATATTCCTTCAGAAATATCCCCAGATGTGTTTTAAACTTTAGAGTAAGATCAGTATGGCTATTTAATGGGGTGTGTACTTGCCTATGAATGTGTGTGGATAGATAGATGATAGATAGATAGATAGATAGAGATAGATAAATAGATAGACAGATAATTTTTATATACTAATGCATACACTAATGTATGTATCTTATGCTTTCACAGAATATTTCTATTAGATATGGTGTAAACCTCTCAAAGCTCAATGACATAGCAAAATCTACTCATGAAGTCACTGTTCAGATAAATTTATGTCCATACCATGAATAGAATCCCAGAGTTGTATGTCTCCTTTGACTTTCACAACTCACTAGGAGCCATCGGTGTACCTCGGATTCATTGGTCTACAACCCTTTTGTCAATGTACTAAACTAATAGGAAGTGCTATAACCCAAAGTTCATATATGCACAATAGTCTCCTAAGAGTTGTTTTAAACCCCAATCTTTCTTCTAAATTATTTATCACACCTGCACTATCAGCCTTTTGAAGATAGGAATAATGCCTTAGAGTTTATAATAGGTCTGCCAATCTAAGGGCCGTTTTGAACTCATAACAAGTGATTTATAAATATTTACTGACAGATACAGCTTGAAATTCCTCCTTAAGAATCTAGCTCAAAACAACCAAAATGTCCCTCGATAGATGAATGGTAAAGAAGTTGTGGTATATATACACACAATGGAATACTATTTGGCAGTAAGAAAAGATGAAATAGGACCATTTGTGACAACATGGATGGATCTTGAGATTATAATGCTAAGCAAAATAAGTCAGATAGAAAAAGCAGAGAACCATATGATTTCACTGATATGTGGTATATAAACCAAAAACAACAAAAGAACAAGACAAACAAATGAGAAACAAAAACTTATAGACACAGACAATAGTTTAGTGGTTATCAGAGGGTAAGGGGGGTGGTAGATGAGGGTAAAGGGGATCAAATATATGGTGATGGAAGGAGAACTGACTCTGGGTGGTAAACACACAATGGGATTTATAGATGATGTAATACAGAATTGTACACCTGAAAGCTATGTAACTTTACTAACAATTGTCATCCCAATAAACTTTAATTAAAAAAAATGTATATATGGTATACAATGTGATGTTTTGATATACATAAACATTGTGATATGATAAAAAAATCTAGCCCAAACAATAAAAGACTTAAGATAATAAAATGTATTATAAGTATGACTTTTGATTTAATAATAAAACTAGTAACCCATCATATTTTCAGAATTTTATATCAAATATGAAGCCAATAAAATCTGAGCAGCATGGCAGTATTTGGGGTGGGGAAGAGGAAACTGCAAAATAATGCATTTTTTTAGAATCTAAATTGAACTGTATCTTTGTGACAGTTACTTAGGAAATTCCAAGTTTTTCATGGTTTCCCTAAGTATGGGGTTTGGCAATAAAAAATAATCTGGCATTTATCTTGTGGAATTCAGGCAGCCACTGAAGCCCAAATAAATCTAATTTCCGTGATTCCCGTGATTTTAATAGTTATTTGCAGCATGGAAACTGTGTGTTTGCTATTAAATTAGAACTATAAATATCATATAATCTGTACACTATAAATACGTAATAATTCTGGAATAACCACGTGACTTCAGTTGTTACAAACATAATCAAGGCTATGAATTCTCACTGTATTGAGGACTCAATAATTTCAGAGGCTTGAGGTCAAATGGGGCAAAGGTACTGGTTTCTATGCATCCGTCTCTCAGAGCTAATCCATGTGCTTTTTAAAGGAAGGTAGAAAAATACAAGAATGTGACAAAATGTTACTTTCATTTAAAACTCTAGGTATGTTCATATCTACATCTAATTTTTTAAATTAGCAGACAGAGACGTGTCCCTGACATGGTAACATAGGACAAAACATCCGAAGATCCCACAGCATATAAAACTCCAGAAGTTCTTTGTTACTTAATAGCATTTCAAACTTGCCCACCAAATTCCTTACATATAATGCAAACACTGAATTCCTATGTCAGCAAGTATCATGCCCAGAGAAGCATTAGAACTTTTAACAGATGTTTGTAACATCCCTGAAGAAGAAAGATAGGATGGAGATCGAAAAAGAACACTGCTCTTATTCACAAAAGTGGGGACTAACAGAGTTCTATGCTGATAGGAAAACTCATGTAGAAAAACATGAGTCATTGATGTTTAGCATCATCAAGCAAAGACACCTTTGGCTCTCCTTGTAAGTTATATCCCATCCCCCTTATTTTGTCACTTTGTGTTCCCTTTTCTATCTCAGAAATTTAGACATTTTTTTTTAAAAAAAGCATTAGCATTTCTGTATCTTTATATTGAATGTTAATATTTTAATGCTAAAAGAGACCTTGGACATTGACTAGCCTAGATCAGCAGATGGAAGCCCATAGTAGGCCTCCACCCCAGATACTGACTCCCCATTTCCCTTCTCTTCCCAGAATGCTAGCTGCCAGTTCAGTGTAATAAGACTAAAAGGAAGAGAAATGATATAACAGAAAAACCCTCATTTTTTCACTGATAGAAATTCAGGAGAAAAGGGGCTTTACCCAGAGGCCAAAAAGTCAAAATGGGTTAGGGATTAAAAATACAAAAAAAAAAAAAAAAAAAAAAAGTTTTTCTATACTCACACACTTCTGCTATGGTCTGAATGTTTGTGTCCCCCCTAAATTCATATGTTAAATCCTAATGCCCAATATGATGGTATCAGGAAGTGAAGAATTTGGGAGGTGATTAGGTCATGAGGGAAAAGCCCTTATGAATAAGATTAGTGCCCTTAGAAAAGAGGCTCCACAGCAGTTGCACCAATCTGCATTCTCACCATCAGTGCATCAGGCAGTGTGGAGGTTCTTCAAAATATTAAGAATAGGATTTCCATATGACCCAGCAATCCCTCTCCTGGGTATCTACCAAAAAAATCTGAAAACATTTATCCATAAAGACAATGTGCTCCAATGTTCATTGCAGCTTTATTTAGTGGCCAAAACATGGAAACAATCAAAGTGTCCTTTGATTGATGATTGGATAAAAGAGTTGTGGTCTATATACACAATGGAATACTACTCTGCCATAAGAAAAGATGAAATAGTGCCATTTGCAACAACATGGACGGATCTTAAGATTATTGTGTTAAGCGAAATAAGTCAGACAGAAAAAGTCGAGAACCATATGATTTCACTGATATGTGATATATAAAACTGAAAACAACAAAATAACAAGACAAACAAATGAAGAAGCAAAAACTCATTGACACAGAGAATAGTTTAGTGGTTACAAGAGGGTGAGAGAGGAGGGGAGTAGATGAGGGTAAAAGGGATCAAATATATAGTGATGGAAGGAGAACTGACTCTGGGTGGTGAACACATAACATAATATAAAGATGATATAATACAGAATTGTACATTTGAAACCTACTATGTAACATTACTAACAATTGTCACCTCAATAAACTTTAATTTAAAAAAAAGAAAATAAAAGAAAGGAGGCTCCAGAGAGAGCCTTCCTCCCTACCACCCAGTGAGGACACAGCAAGTAGTCAATAGTCTGCTACGTGCAAGAGGGCCATCACCAGCCACCACACCAAATCTGTCAGTTCCATAATCTCAAACTTTTAGCCTTAAAAACTATGAGAAATAAATTTCTGTTATTTATAAGCTACTCAGTCAGTGGTACTGTTAGAGCACCCTGAACAAACTAACAGATTCTAACACCAAATACGTAGGTTTTCTACACCAAGCGACTGTGTTTTTCAGACACCAACTGGGTATAATACAATTTAACTCAACTATGATGTTACCTACCTGGAGTTAACACAGACCCCACAGTTTAAGGGGCTTAGTTCCACGCAACTGCCCCCATTTCAGATGCTAATCACAAGCCTCAAGTTGTGACCCATACTTCTGCCCAACCTGCTATAAATCATGGCCTCCTACAACCCCCTTCTCTGTCCAATAATTTGCCAGAATGGCTCACAGAACTCAGGAAAGTACTTTACTAACTAATCTAGTTTATCATAAAGAATGCAACATAGAAAAGCAAAATGGAGAAAATGCATAGGACAAGGTGTGCAGAAGGATCACAGAGCTTCCAAACCCTCTCTGGGCACACCACCCTCCCAGCATCTCAATGTGTTCACCAACCCAGAAACAATCTAAACCTTATTATTTAGAGTTTTTATGGAGGTTTCAATATGAAACCATGACTGATTAGGTCATTGGCCATTGGTGATTGAACTCAATCTCTGGCTCCTCTCGACTTCCCAACTTCCCAGAGGTTGTGAAGGTGGGGCTAAAAGTTCCAATCCTCTAATCTTAGTTGGTTCCCCTGGCAACCAGCCTCCATCCTCAGGTTCTTTCCAAAAGTCGCCTCATTAACAAAACACAGATGTATTTGCAAGGGGCTTGTTATGAATTTAAAAAGACATTGCTTTTACTTTTATTGCTGTAGAGCTGCCTCAGGAGCCAGGGACAAAAAAACAAACATTGTAACAAAAGATGCTTCTTTCACTCTTATCACTTAGGAAATTATAAGGGTCTTAGGATATCTGGCCAGGAGCCATGGATGCAAGCCCAATATATATTTATTATATCACAATATCACAGGAGAGGTAAAGCAGGGAAAACCTGGCTTCCAACTTAATGCATGTTTAATATTTAATAACACATAGGACAAAATAATTGTAATTTAGTATGTATAATTATGATTTAAAATGAGCCATATGTAGTAAAATATGACTTAATATACTTCTAAAAAACAACTATCCTGAAAGGGAAGTGGGAGTAGGCTGCAGATGAGTAGGCAAGCACATGAATGAGTCACCCCAGAAAACCAGAGGCTCAGGATTCAGCTGACATCTGAGAAAGGACTGTACTCTACTGGGCAAAATGAATGTGTTCCGCATTAGCCAAATTGTGAAGTGCATGGCACAGTCGCCAGATTACCAAGTCTTCTCAAGCCTTCTGAGCCCAACTGCAAGGAGTTAGGGTTATTAAGCAGAAAACCACATGCCCAAAATGGCATCACTTGTGCCCATGTTACCAAACATACTAATGGCAGTTTCAACCTCCCCCAGAAACATAATCAACCAGTCTGGAATTTTCTGGTCAAGCACCGATAAGCAATCTGTCCTATGGGTCCTCTCCATCTCTGCCATTCCCTCCCAGAAAGAAGAGACAAGTTACATGACAACACACACACACACACACACACACACACACAGGCAAAAAACAAACAAACAAACAAAAAAAAAAAACCAACCTTACCTTATCTTTTCCCCCAAAGAAAAAGTGTACATTCCAAAAAACAATCCTTTCTTTTCTTTTGCTAAAAGCTTCCATGTGTCACCCTTTTTCCTATTTAAAAAACCTTCAATGTGGTACAATCCCTTGGAGCATGCTTCTAGTTGCTAGACGGGATACTGCCCGATCCACGAATAGTTTGATAAAGCCAATTAGGTCTTCAAGTTTACTCAGTTAAATTTTGACACTTAACAGGGTTCAACTACAAAGTTAAAAGGAAAGGTCCACAGATCACCACTCTCATGTCCGACACCAACTACAAGTTCAGAGATTTCCCAAGACCACCCTCAGGTACAATAAATCACAAGATACACTCACAGAATTCACTGAATCCATTACATTAACAGTTAAATTTATTACAAGGAAAGGATGCAAAGTAAAAGTAGCCAAAGGAAGATTTGCATGGGACAAAGTCTAGGAGGATTCCAGATATCAAGTTTCCATTGTCCTCAGAGCACATCACCTTCTTGGCATTGATGTGTGACAATGCACACAAAGTGCTGTCAACCCTGGAACCTTACTTGATCTTCAGTATCCAGAGGTTTTATTGAGGCTTAATTACCTAGGCATATTTGATTGATTGCTTGATTGATTAATTGCCCACGTGTTTGAACTTAGTCTTTTGGTTGACTACTACTGCATGACCCAAAGCCCCAACCCTAAATGATCTTTCTGGTGCGACCAGTTCTTACCTTAAGGCTATTGGGTATGACTTACACCACCCTATGTCACCTCATTAGCACAACGTATCAGGTGTGGTCCAACAGACCCATCAGAAATAACAAAGACACTCCTACCACTCAGGAAATTCCAAGGATTTAGAAGTTACCTCCCAGGAGCAAGAACAAAAGTCAGACCTTTCTTTGGGGAAGGCCAAATTCCTTACTACACAGTGTGTCTGTGTCTGTCCTTGGGCTCTGCAAATTGACTGCACACAAAAGGCCCAAAATATTACAAACGTGAAGTTAGTCAACATTCTCACAAGAAATGGGGGTTTCTTGAACCAACAAAAAACTCATTTTCTTGGGATTGTGGCAGAGAGGGCAAAAACAGCTTCTAGGAGCACTTGTTTGAAATCAGATGGTGTGAACTTCAGAAAAAGAGTGATGAGTTTAGATTCTAAAAGAAGCCAGGTATCTCATAAAGAGATAACAACTTTATTTACTGTTTGATAAGGCCCAAACTAAAGAGGTTGGAGTGGCTGTGAAAATTCTGGGAACTGGAACCAAGGAAATGAACAGACTGAAAGTGCTCCTTACCCAGAGACCAAAAGGGGGAACCCACATTAGGGTGGGAGAGAACAGGGGAAATATACTAGCATCAGCCTGACAATCCCAGGTCTATAATCCACAACTGGATGGCAATAGGACATTTAGCCAGGAGAACAGGACCTAAGAGCAACACAAGCCATGTCTATGGGGATCCACAGAGATTTTCAGCATAGTCCTTCTGTAACTGGACCAAAGTCTGTGTGCCCAACTCTGCAAAATGCCAAAACTCCAAACGTCAGAACTTTTAGCAAGGAAAGCTTTATTGATCGAGAACATCCCAACCAATAAGATGAGATTCCTAGTAGTTCATCAAATCCATCTTAAGAAAGTACAAATATCAGGCTTCTTTTATGCCAAGGGAAGAGGAAAATGGGAGGGACTGTTTCTGTAAAATTTAACCTGCAAGCAGCATACCTCTAATTATTAGCATGTCTCCATGCAAAAATAAGGAGGAGGTATTTAGCCTGAAGGACACGGAATGAGGCAGGTTTGAACAACATGAAGTAAAAGGTGGACCGAGCATTTCACTGTTATACTTTCTCCCAAGTGATTATTGTACAAACCTTAAACTGAAAAGTAGAATGGTGATCTTAAGGGGCTGTAACCTATTTTGTTTCTAGATTTGAGTAGATTATAGGATCTTTTAAGAAGATGGAGAAGTAAACTGAAATCCCTGGTCCAGAATAAATAGGCTCCAGGTCTGAAAAGTAAGCACAGTTGAGATGTAAGTGGTAAAAGGCCCATGAGATTTTTGACAACAAATGCCCATTTCCTATAATTTTATAGGATTCCTAGCAACGAAGAAGTCAAGAGTGCCCTCCTTAATTCTGCTCAGGAATTTTATTAATAACAATTGCTTCGGCACGTTTTCAACTTCATTATTCATAAATTCCTCTAATCCGAGACCTTGACATAGGTGGAAGGGTTAGAGTTTTACCATACCAGTTACATTAAGTTCCAAAATCAAGTCAAAAATTGTTGTTAGCCATCTTCAGAACCAAAATAGCAATTAGAATTTTTTATTATACCAAAAGCTTTCAGGGAGGGGAAAGAAAAGTAACTCCTATTCAAAGAAAAATCAGGGACTCCTGACATAATCTAATGCTCAAAATGAAGAAATACAAAAAGAGATTACGTGTCTTGCCCAAGGTCACAGTGCTAGTTAGTAACATAAGATCTAGAAGCCAGTCTTTCTGAAGTGAAAGCTTCCCTTCCTAAACAATTCATCTCAGGGTTTTAGATCTATAGTCTAATGATCAATTTCCCGGTTGAAATCCTTCATGAATACACATATGAATAAGAAACTAATCAAGTGATTTTCTTACCTTGCCTACTGCACATAAAGCTAGAAAGGCAAGGTCAGAGTTCTCTTAACCATAGGCTAACGCACGGTAAATTGCTTGTTAATACTTATCTCCAATCACATAATTCATATAAGGACATATTAAACCATGATTCATCCAGGTTTCCAGATTTCCTAAAAATGTATTTCTGTAGAACATTCCCTATAGCCCACCATCAACTTACTTTACAGTGGTAACTGAAAGTAACTTGCCCACTTTCTCCATTCACACACAGCCAAGCTTGAGGAACCAGAATGTGAAAAACACGCCCTCAAAAGGCTGCTCCCAGAACACCCTGTGTTCAGTGAATTGAGTGCTGGAACTAATCTGTGAAGCTAAGGCCCACTTTCTGAGTACATTTTGAAGTACATTTCTCTGAGTCCTTACTCATAGTGCAAGGTCTAGTTTAAATGAAAACTATTTCATGAAATCTTTCCCAGCAAACCCAACCACAGCATTTTCTCCCTACCAGGACATTCTATAGTGTTCACTTTAAGAACCACATGTTCAGCATTTAGCATACCCTGTCTTTAGTTCAGAAACACCTCAAGTGTGCTCTTAGCTCCATCACTTCTTCCTACCACAGGTCTGCTGGGCAACTGTGACCCTCATACTGACCCTTTTGTTCTCCAAGTTTAGGCGTGTGTGTGGAGAACTGGAAGAGACAGAAATTCCTTATCCCATAGCTCAGCTGAAGTAAAAGGGATTTGCAAAAAAGGCTCCCCAAAATACTAAAGGAAAAACAAAATTGAAACAACAGTAATAAATAGAAACAGAATCACAGAAACAGTCCTTTTTACAGTGTACATGTTTTAAACCATCACATACATTTGGCTTAACTATCGACTGGTTTGGCTGATTTAATTTCAGGGTATACAGGCCCTTCAAACTTATCCTCAGCAGCTCTGCTCACCCTGGACGCCAGAAGCCTAATCTGAAGAATATTCACCCTGGAATCTCTGTGCTGGCCATCTTTCTGGGTCCCAGACCACCTCGATGCTTCCTCTGATTTCAGAATGCCCTGCCTTGCATCTGGACAGCTACCCCAGCATAGAAACCCAAGTTCCGACTTTCTGTGCCCTGAGAAACATGTTTACCCTTTGGTAAATCACTTTGTCTTTGGTGACTCCCCCAACCTCCCTCCCAAATTCAAACATATTCACTTAGCGGATTCTAAGGGAAACCAAACACACACAAAAATATTGCAAGCTCTCTCCAGGCACTGACAGACCCTTAAAGCTCACGTTCATAACCCACATTTTACAGTCTAGTGACCCCGTGCCCTCAGACGAAGAGCACCACTTCCCAGAAACCTCTTTCCGTATGTAATTCTCTGCCTGTTTCTCCCCCTGCACCCCTTGATCTTCACCCAACACCAACAGCAGATTTCTTAGGCCACCCACTCTCATCTGGCACTCTCATTACGTTCCTCTCTGGAAAGAATACTCTTAATTTTCTGTTAATTTGAAAAGCAGAGAAGATTGACATCCCACAGCCCTTCTTAGAACAAGCTGCCGATTCTTCCCTGTTTCTGAGAGTCCTCCAAGTGGCCTCCTTCAGAGGCGCTGCAAAAATCTACGCATTACAATTGAGCAGTGTTAAGAATGCATTTATTTATATTTTTTAAATGCACCTCTAGTAAGAAAAGGTCATTTTCTTATGCTTTCTGTTGTTTTTTAAATTATTAATCAAATCAAGTTATTTGAGATATTAACTTCTTTTTCTCAATATATTTCCCCTTTCTCTTCTGTCCTTTCGAAGAAGACGGCAGCCTCTGTGACTCATTGGTTCAGGGGAGGTAGACTAAGGAGCAGCTTGAAAGCCTTTCTTACTTTGGAATTTCAAAAGCCAAAACCCAATGGGGAACTTAGAGAGTTCACAAACATAAATAGAGTAGCTTTGAAAAAGCATTATGGGAACATGATTCCCCCCAGATCACGAATGTATCCTGGCAAGGAGATGGAGGCAACATCTGCAAGTTTGCAATGGTCCCGGAAGTTATCTCCTAAACCCTCCTGAACCCAACAGTGTTGTCTGTAGGTAACAGATGGGCACAAGCAGCGTTGAGAAAGTTCCCCATGTCCCAAACATGACATGGAAGCAACAGACCATCACAGGATCTGAGAAGGCCATGCCGTGTAGGACCCTGAATCTCTTAACATAAACAGATAGCTGTGTATGAGTAGCGTGCACCCAAGCTGAACATGTAGAAGCCCCCGGAACGGTGTGTGTGGCACAGCTCTGGAGAAGGAGAGGAAACCCCCCAAAGGAACTGAGATGAAATTTTTCATGCTAAATTACGGTACTTTGTAGGAAGCACAAAGTTGCCTTATTTTTTTGTACAGCTGAGTTTGCGGAATGGTATTTGTCTTTTAAATCTATTCCTATACTCTGTTTCTCCAATTTCTTTTATGATATTTAAAGGTAAAGATCACTCTTAAACTCCTGTATCACTAGAGTTGGTCAGACAGCCTTGAATTAATTAGTACTCAGTGTTAAATTCTGTGTGATTAACATTACCAAATCATAAAATCTTTGAACTCGAACCATCAAAAAAACTTTATTCCAATCTCTTTATTTCATAGATAGGGAGACTAGAGCCCAGAGGGTCAAATTTTCCAGGTTATACTAAATCTTCATGTTTGTTTTCCTTCCAGAATAACCTTTATCTTCTAAAGCTTGATGGTCATATTGTCAGGTGTCTTCGTGAAGAATGAGCCTCATTAACAGACACCCCAGTAAAGCTACTTAAGTGGATAATGAATATTTAAAATTGTCCTCCCATGTCCCAACCTAGTGTTCAAACTCCCTTGGGGGAATGCTAAGGACATTGGTCCCAATTATCTTCTATATCCCTACTCCTGTGAGATGTCCCATCCCTCTGGACCACTGGCTGATGATCTATTATGCGTGACTGAATCTCTCAGCCTTCCTCTCTATCTTCAGAAAAATGTCCAGGGCATCATTTTTGTCAGGGTTTGTTCCACTCAGAGATGTCCCTAGAGGCCATTAAAACTAGAAGATTGAGAAAGGTCCAGGCCTTGAAGGTGTGGCTTTGCCAGATGGTGCTAAATAAAAGCCTGAATTGCTATGCAATCCCTTTGATGGGGATCAAGTGCATAGATCCATCCTGTTTTTAACTAACACCACTTTGTCCTCAGTATCCTTGCGGCAATTTTAATTTTTTTTTCTCTCAGAGTTGTGCCTGGTTTCATTTTAACCTGATTTAACCTATATGAAAGGTAAGGTAACCTACATAAATTTGAAAGACCAAAATGTCCTGAATTTGGGGTTTTATCCCTCACCTTTTCCCTTTCCCCTTCTCCCTTCTCTTCCAGGGTATTTATTTCCCTAATATATGCAATTTTCCCCAAATCTTCCAGTCTTTAAGAGTCTTCCTTCCCTGTAATATCTGTACAAAATAACAAGAAACAGTGGGGTCAGTGGGGAGAGAAGAATAGACAGAGCACAGAGGATTTTCATGGTCGTGAAAATACTGTGTAGGGCATTATAATGATGAATATATGTCATTATACATTTGTCCAAACCCATAGAATGTACAACACCAAAAGTGAACCGTAATGTAAACTATGGACTTTGGGTGATTATGATGTGTTAGTGTAGGTTCATCCATGGTAAAAAGTCTGCCATTCTGGTGAGTAATGTTTATAATGGGGGAGGCTCTGCATATGTGGGGGCAAGTGGCATATGAGAAATCTCTGTACCCTCCTCTCAAGGTTGCTATAAATGTAAAACTGCTCTGAAAAAATAGAGTATTTTAAAAAATAATAATGATAAACAACAGCCCCCATGAGCACACTATAGTGGGAAATCCAGCATCTACATTATATTCCCTAGACTATTGACTCAAGCTCTAAATTTGGATTTTAATTTTAATCTCCTGTCCCATCATCTTGCCCACTGCAGCTGCAGTCTTCTCTACATACCCAAGTGCAGATAGAGCTCCTCCTGCATTTCCAAGCACACGATTAACTCAAGGATATTGTATCTGTTTTTACTAAGGGCATGGGAATTCAGTTTATTTCTTTCATGAGGTAGTTTAGAGCATTCTGTGCACATTGAAACCAACTGCGAGATTACGTTGAGTCACATTATCAAAGGAGCTAGCTCTAATGGTGATGCCTCAGTGTACATATGCACTGACACTTGTGTCTCCTCCTTTATCTTTCCTCAGGGTGTTGGCAAAAAGTTGTCTTCTCACTCTTTGGTCCAATGCCTATCACAGAGTAAGTCTGTGTTCCCATCAATGGAAAGATCTACTGGATTGGATTTGTTTTGATCAGCAGAATGATCACCAGGTGGCAACTTTACTTGCACAAGTTCATGGATCAAGTGCATGCTTTAGTCATGTAAATCATTTGAATCCTTTTAGTCATAGAAAAGTTAATTCATAGTTTATCTAATTTTCCAAAGGGCACATTCACCATGAAAGAAAACTTCAACTCAAAAAATAGTCAGTTATTATCAATTTTATTCTGTATGATCTCAACTTATATCTACAATAGTCATAAACATATCACCAAAACGGCTAGTATTTGAACAGAGCTGATTAAAATTAAAATATCCTAGAAGGTCCTTTCTAATAGAAAAAAAAAAAAAAAAGGAAAAGAACACTACTTTTTCTTTCCATTTAAAAAAAGTTCATTTTTTTTTCTAAAAGCTAATGATTGACAAAGCCAGAAATCAGTTCCAGGATCTTTGTCATGCTATGTTGCATACCTTTCATCCATTCATTTGTTCACTCACACTTTCAATATTTATTAAGGTCCTGCCACAAACAGGGTATAACAAGGTGATTATGACGACTGGGTAAAACAACTGACTTTTACAGTGATAGACACAAGACTGCTTTTTCCATATTTCAAAGAAACAATTCCCTTGGCCAAATAACAAGTTTAAATGCATTGATTACACAGATGTAACTAGGGTCAGTAATTCAATCAGAGAAGTGGGAAATAAGAGACGAAGGAGGAAAATTACTGCTTGCACTGAACTTACTGATACAAAGTCAATGATGAAACTTATAAACTTTGAAGAATTGTCCTAATATTTTCACCTCACCTTCCACTGAGAGTCTGAGGGGTGAACTTTTTGGTCATTGTTTATTTTTGCCTAAGCAAGTAGAAACAAACATCGTGGCAAACTTACAAAGCATTATATATGTATACTGTGACTCATGGAATGCAGTATTTAAGGGACATTACTCTAGAGGGGACACAGGGACCAGGGACAGAAAGGACACAAAATTGAAGTGATAAAAAATAATGTTCTCAAATGACAGTTTCTCATTGCTTCAGTTTGTGAAATAAAATCACAATTTTTAAAATATGTGAAACACACTTGATATAAACACATGAGCAAAATTGCATGGTGTAAAAAACCCACATCATTTATAAACTCGAACTCATTGTTTAAGCACTTGTGTGAAAACATGACTCAGTGTTACTGCTGATGAATGGCTTTACCCTAATCTGTAATTGCATTTAGACAAGGATATTGGTACACGCATCATGGTTAAGTCAAGTTCTGCTTGAATTAATACTCAATACCTCAAGCTTAGATTGTTAAAACCTCCTGATTTTCTTTCAGCCTCTCCACGAAAACAGATCCTCAGACCAGTGCCAGATTCATCTAATCTAAAACAATGCTTACTCTAAAGTATGCCCATTGAATGGCTCCCCATTGTCTAATAAATAAAGTAAGAAGTCTTCATCCTGGTATTTGAGGTTCTCCACAATACGGCACCGATCTAACTCTCTCCCTGATATGTGAGACCTCCACCCCGACTGCACTGGTTTTCTCACTGTTCCCCAAATAAACAATGCTGATTCCTTTCTCTTTAACCTTGTTTATGTTGTGTTGCTCCAGATGTAACCATGTGAGAAGTTCATGGAAAAATACAGCTCCTTGATGAAATTTGTCTGATCTTTTCTTCCTACAATGATTTTTCCTTTGAATTTCTGGAGCAGTTTCTCAGCCTCAACATTATTGATATTTTGGTCCAGGTAATTTTGTGTGGAGGATGCTTAGCAGCATTCTTGGCCTCTACTCTATTGATGACTCTACCAGTAGGAATCTCCGCCAGTAATGACAAGCAGAAGTGTCTCCAGATGTTGTCAAATGTACCCTAAGGGGGCAAAATCATCCCCCATTGTATCAAATCGTTATTTTTTCTATCACTCATATTGGCATTTAAAAATATTTCATATGTATGTTTCTTGCCTTTTAAGCTAGATAGTTTTTGTACAAGTATTATGTCTTATCTTATTCTGAATCCTTAACACAGCATTGTAGTAAATGCTCAATATTTAAAATTTAAAATTTTAATATAGAAAAATTAGGAGAAATGTGAAAGGTCATTTGACCCTCATTTTTTTAATGTGGAAATTGAAAACCAGAATGTAATTTGCTCAAAATCAATGTGTGTGGGTAGGATAGTTCTCCTTTTCCCAATCAGGTAATATTAACACTATAGTACATCTCATTGACTCCATGAGAGACTTAGTTAATTTCACATCCGCATGTACAACAAATAGTCTATAGTTTTATTGAAGATTCTTTATATGACTCTGCTTTAATAACGTGCGTATGTTTCTTAATATCCTTATAATTTTATATTTATAAAAATAAATTCTGAAGTTTATGGTATAAGAAAGAGACTCTGAAATTGTGGTTGAAAGATTAGACTTTAGCATGTATAACTGTGTAATCATCAGTGAGCTACTTAACTACTGTGTCTCCACAGCTCATATTTTAAACTGTTAGTCCACTAAAAATGAACTAAAATAAATGCCTTGAGCGAGGGGACATTGTTTTGCTGCTACCATATCCCCAATACCTGGCTCAAAGTATGGCATTCACCACATATTTGTTGAATGACTGACCAACTATGGATATAATAAGGACTTATTTTAACTTATTCTGAGAATAAAATGAGATAAAATGTTTTTTTTTTTAGTCCTGAAATTGTCACGTGCTAGACAAATTCAAGATATTATTGTGGTTTTAAATGCCTAAGGAATTTAAATGTTTAAAAATAGTGAAGTAAGAAATCATCATTAAAATTTGTGAGATATTGCCAAAGCAGTATTTTAGGGGAAATTTTCAGCCTTAAATGCCTGAATTAGAAAAGAATGGTCTTGAATCAATGAACGCAGCTTCCACCTTAAACACATAGAGAAAGAACAATAAAATCCAAAGAAGAAAGGAAATAATAAAAGAGTGGGAAAAAATCAGAATGGAAATCAATAAAACAGAAAATTAGAAAAGAAAATTAATGAAGTCAAAAGCTGGTTCTTAAAAAGATGCTCCATATCATATGTAATCAAGTAAATGCAAATAAAACAGTGAGATACCACTATACACCTATTATAATGGCCAAAATTCAGAAAACTGACAAAACCAAATGCAGTCAAGGATATGAAACAACAAGAACTCTCATACATTATTTGTGGTGAAAAATGGAACAGCCACTTTGAAAGATAGTTTGGCACATTCTAATAAAGCTAAACATATTTTTACCATACAATCCAGCAATTGTATTTTTTGGTATTTATCTAAAGGGGTTGAACACGTTTGCCCACACAAAAGCCTGCACAAGAATTTTTATAACAGTTTTATTCATAATTCCCCCAAACTTGGAAGCAACCAATATGTCCTTCAGTAAGTAGGTGAATGGATAGATAAACTGTGGTGCCTCCAGAAAATGAAATATATTATTCAGCACTAAAAAGAAATGAGCTATCAAACCATGAAAAAACATGGAGGAAACTTAAATACATTTTACTAAGTGAAAGAAGGAAATCTGAAAAGACCACATACTATATGATTCTAACTATATGATGTTGTGGGAAAGGCAAAACTATAGTGACAACAAAAAGAGCAGTGGTTGCCAGGAGTTGGGTGTGGGGAGGAATAGGCAGAGTGCAGTGGATTTTTATGGCAGTGAAAATACAGTGTATGATACTATAATGTTGTCATTATACCTTTGTCTAACCCATAGTGTGTACAATAAAAGTGAACCCTAAGGTAAGCTATGAACTTTGCATGATTTTTATGTGTCAATGTAGGTTCATCCTTGGTAAAAAAATGTACCATTTTGCTGAGTTATATTGATAATAAAGAAGGTTATGTATGTGTGGGGCAGGGGTGTATAGGAAATCCCTGTACCTTTCTTTCAATTTTGTTGTAAACCTAAGACTTCTCTACAAAAAAAAAAAAAAAGAAAAAGAAAAAGTCATTTTTTTTTTTTTTTTTAATCAATAAAACTAGCTGGACTGGGGGGAAAAAGAGAAAATACACAAATTACCAATATCGAAATGAAACACATATCACTATAGTGTCTATAGATGTTTAAAAGATAATAAGAGGATATTATAAACATATGTGAATAGATTTATTACTCTGGAGGGTTGCTCTCTGAGAAAACTGATTATCTTAGTTTCTCAAAAAATTATCTCAAAAAACCTGATAATGAAATAGTTCAGTGAAATAAACTATGCCCTTGGCACAATACACACATTCACGCGCATGGCTTCCAATCAGCTTTTTTACTATGTTACTCTCAAATATGAACAGACAGCCAAAGATCACCTGACATTTGAGAAAAAGCCTCTCACAAGTAAAAGAAATTGGAGGCAAGACAGAAAGCAAAGAAAACTTAAATTATGCTGAATATCCTGAGATTGAAGAGATGATCCCTATAATAAGAGAAAAAAAAATTCAGAAGACTAACTAAATTAAAAAAAAAAAAAAAACTCATAAAAAATAGGATGTGAGAAAAAATATTTTAAGAAGTACATAAAGTGTATGAAATCTCTTAGGAAATATAAGGGGGAAATCATGGAAATGAGGAAAAGGTACAAATAATGGGATATCAATACAGGAGTTCTACAAATAGCAAGAGCTCCTGAAAGAAAAAACAAAAATCTGGAGAAAATGAGATACAAAAAAATAATTCAAAAAGTTTCCCAGAACTGAGGGATTTTAGTTTCAAATTGAAAAGATCCACATAGTAACCACACCAATGGAGGAAATAAAGGCCAATACCTGATCCTATAATTGTAGACTTCCCAAATACGAAAATACAGTAATGCAAAGAATAAATGTAATGTATTTGACCAAGTATTTATAACACAAGGCATTACACTAGGTACCATGACACATACAAAAACAAGCTAAAGACCAATCCAATCTCCAAAGGCATAAATAAATAAACAAACAAATGAACAAAGAAACAAACAAGTAGGTGAATATCTCATTATCATAGCTACAGTCATAGGACATCAACCACTACATTCCCTCTTATCTTGTTTGCTGTCTTCAGACTTTTTTAGTTTTTAAACAAAAGCTACTTTGGAATGTCTCAGCCTGTGGCATTCAGTGTATGTACTGGGTGAGGAAACTCAGCCCCTTTCTCTTCTGAGCTCTCCTCACTGGTACACACATGCTTACATTCACACACACACTCACACACACTCTTATACACACATACTCGCATATACATATACATACACGTGTACACAAAAGTTGTACACACATTTTCACACACTCACATGTTTACACACATATTAACACATACACACACTCCACAGGCGAGTTGGATCCTCCTAAAGGACCCACTTCGGTAGTCAGGGAAGAAGGCTGTTTCTTCGTTTTCCAGAATAGAAGAGGATTGGGCCACCTGAGATTAGAAATGAGGTCTATAGTTTGTACTCTTGTTTCCTATCTCCTCCTATATTTTGCCAGACTTTCAAAAGTTTGCTTGATATTCAGATTAGTCAATAGTGTCCTCTAGTTGTTTTGTATAATACCATGCCTCCTTAACAGTTTGCAATTTTTCCCAGGGCTCCCACTGCTAGCTTTTCAATAGCAACCAAAACCAATTTTTCCCTGCTCTGGGCACTGTTCACTTACCACCACCAAGCCTGTCTCTGCCATTCCACTCGCCACCATGGGAGCAATTCAAAGCCCTTACCCTTCAGCAGATGGACACAGAAGGTGCAGCTCCAGCACCTTTGAAGTATGATTTCCCATCTTTTCTATAAAGTAAGACAATGGGGGGACTACGCTCCAGGCAGCTGGCTCTGGTTTCCTTTCTATCTGCATTCTAGAGGAGCCGTACCAGCTGAACTTAGGGGAACTGTGAAACAGGACCCGAAAAAATGTTTGAGAAGCCAGGAGTGCCAGCCAGGTACATATAATGCTTAATGCCTAGAGCTAACGTAATTCATATTCTAGTCAAATTGTCTCTTTCTTTACAATCCAATTTTTCTTTATATAGAAAGAGAAGAGGGAAAAGAGGGAGTATGTATTACTATCATTATTATCATTAAAGTGTTATGAGGAGACAACTCTCAAGATCCTAGGCAGTGGATTATTTTTATTTTTTCAGCATCACTCAGTCATTTACCAAGACAGCACATGGCGTGAACTTGACCTGTTGTACAGCCTTCAGTCTATTTCCACAGAGATAACCCACATGTAACAGATAATGCCTACATGACCTCTCCAGCCTACAGCAATGCTTTCTGTGTCTTTCATGTTTGTCACTACTCTAGATTAAGCTTTTACTCCTAGGCCCTTGTTAAAATGCACATCTGTTACCCAGGTTAACAAAAGAGCCCATCTGTTTGTCCAGAAAACAGTCTTGTGTCAACCTGTCACAGTGTTCATTGACAAGGCAGCTGGGTATCATGAACAGAGCTAGGTTCCAGCCTGTCTTAGCTACTCACTTGCTGATTAGAAGCCTCAATTTCCCCAAATGTGTTTTTTTATCACCAAGAAATTGTACTCACAGAATTGTACTCACTGACCTCTAAGATTCCATCTCACCTTAAAATTCAGTAATTCTATATTCTGAACATAATATATACTGTGATGCCTCAGTCACCAAGAACAAGGTTTATTTTAAAAAGAATATTATATTTTAAATACCCATACAACATATCCACATGTGCAATTTCAAAAAAAAAAAAAAAAGGCAAATAATTCCAGCTGGTTAAATTTAGAATACTTTTATTAAAACCAATTCAACAATGCTCTCTGGCACTATTCCCAGAACATTTTCATTTGATTGGGAATTGTTTAAATTTTAATCCATTTTAAGCCCTTCTCTCTCCCAATTGTGTTCTTTTTAGAATGTCGCATTTGAAATATTGACTGCAATTGCACTGACTCTCTTATTAAATCATGTATCTCAGCAGTGTTACCGCTACCCATTTGGATGTTTTTCCGGCCACATGTACAATGTGTGGTGCAGAGGAGAGAATGCATTTATGCGATATGGGTGTATTTCTGTGAATTCCCTTTTCCTTCCAAGAGCACCTGCCAGAGGTCCACTTGAGGCTGAAGGAGGTTAAATAATTTGCATAATGTCCACAGAAGTAAGGAGCTGAGGCTAGATGTATACCCCAGTCTGTCTCACTGTTTAAAATACATATTTGTTTAAAAGGAGTGATAACCAGAAGGTAGCATTGGATGAGTACAAAAGTGGTAAAGCCTATACTGTAGTTTGATCAAAACTATAACATCTGTATGTGTGTAGGAAAGACTCAATCAGTGACTTCCATGGTCCTCTTATTCAGTAATTGGAAACGGCATTTGGTAGCAGTGAGGAAACCTTTCAGCCTTAAATAGCAGTCAGCCCAACTTTTATTGGCCTACACATATCTTTCTCACACACACACCCCAAGTCTAGAGCAGTGCTGTCCAATAGAAATATAATGCGAGCAAAAAATGCAGGACACATATATAATAGAAAAGTTTTCAGCAGCCACATTAAAAAAAAAGGAAACTAAGCTAATTTTCATGTATTTTATTTAACCCAATATATCGAATGTATTATCATTTCAACATGCAATCAATATTAAAAATATTAATGAGATTCTTTTTTTCTTTTTTTTCCACACGAAGCCCTTGAAAGCTGGTGTGCATTTTATATTAACAGCATATCTGAATTCAGACTAGCCGCATTTCAGGGGCTCATTAGCCAGATGTGGGTAGTGATTACCATATTGGACCACAGAGGTAAGGAAAATGGCTGCTGGGGTTCGATTCCTGGTTCACAGGACTTTCCCTTCATGTTTAACACCTCAGCTTCACAGAATGGTTACCAAAGTACCACGCATTATAGCAGTGTCGCACGCAAGAATAAGGAAGAGGTACCACCAATAAAGTCTTTCCCAAAATACCTCTACTGTGTCCCAGGGTGGCCCTTTATCACAAGAGGGGCTGGGGAAGTGAGAAATTAGGTTTTCCTAATTTCCAGTGGAAGAACATGAAGAAGGGGATTGGAAATAGAAATATATTTGCTAACCGGTTAGGTCAAGCACAGGCACTGATTTCAAAAAACAAACAAACCAAAAAACATATTTTAAACCAATAAAAATACCAGGAATCACAGAAACACGCTGCACATCATTTTATAATATTTAACTAAATAATAAATAGGTTTTTCTTTCAGAATAACAGCTATCTCATTTAGGCCATTTGCCAGCTGCCATATTTGAAAGGAAAGAGAGCAGTGGAGCATCAGGAAAGAAGCACCTGGGAGAAAAGTGGTTCTCAGAAGACAAAGGTATCAACCTCACTTTCTCCACAGATCTTTCCCTGGTGAGTCTGCTATGAATATATGAGTGCACATACTGATCACCCAATATAACACTATTTGTTCAAATTCCTATTAAGCTAATGGCAATGTTCATTTTAATACATCACAACGTAAATACATGCTTCTCTTAACAAGTTATAATTATTCCTAGACATCTCTTTCCAAAACTAAATTATAGCAATAAATAAGTCCAACTAATACAACCCTATTATGAACAAAACTCTGTAGTTGCCTTAATGGAAAGAAAAAAAATCTTAGGCTTCAGAAAAATGAGTAATATTAGTTTTAACATAATAAACATTAAAATTTGGTTAACAAGAACTAGAAATACATTATTTAATAGTTCATACTGTAGACAATTTTAATCCCTCTGTACAATTGTATAGCTACTAAATGTTATGGTAAACTTAACTGTTGTATTCTAAGCTATTTCTGTATGCTCTCTCTCTTCACAAAAATCCTAGAAATATTTTCAGTTATCTTAAACCATAATATGGCATGGCCCATTTCATTTAAGAGTAGAAAACTAAACTATAATGAAGTCACTTTGTATAAAATAAATTAAACTTGGCATTTTGTTAATTCAGGTTTAAATATGTTTGCATACATGTATATGCAGACATTCATATAACTAATGTTCTAATTATTGAAACAAACTACTAGGTCACCTAATGGGATTGTGTAAAACACAGTTGCCGTGAACTAGAATATAGAGCACACTGCATGGGTTTACAATTACAAGCATTAAATTCCTTAGATGAAAACATGAATGAAGTTAAACCATCAGAGAAATTAGGTCAACCGCAGTCTTTAACTATAATCTCCTGAGATTTGCATTTTGAAAAGGAGTAGAAATCCTTGGCTTCTGCTTGAGGAAGATAATCCCATTATAACTTCATTGCACTGTAGCAAGTGATAGGAAATTTGTAACACATTATATGAAAGATACATGTTGATCTCACCACTAAGCCCAGTTTCAAGAGATTTTATGATTGTACCTTAACACAATAAAAAACAAATAAAAGAACATTTTGTGCAACTTAATATTACCTCTAATACTGTTAATATCACTTGAAATCCTCTTTTCTTTTTAAATGCTTGATGGCATGTCAAATAGTTACATAGTCCCTATACACAGTGGATACCTTACTTCTATGTTCTATGATACATATTCTATGTGCACACTATAAATCGATCAGTGACTCCTTAATAAATACAGTGCATGAATTACCAATGAATCATACTTTCCCATCATTATGGTACTAAGTAAATATTCACTCAGAACTGTTAACACCACTCTGGGCTTTGACACAAACTACCATTCCGGATGCTGATGACCAGCTACATAAACAATGGAAAGATCTACTATATTGTCATTGTGATGCATTCCTTGGAGGCCTTAAAATGATGCCCTGTCACTTGAAAATGACATAAGATCACAGTATTCTATTTGGGAATACTGTCAAATTGGTGATTATTTCAAAATTTAAGAGACAAAAAATTTCATTCTAATTAATTAAAAAGAATGACAAACTCATTTAAATTCAAATAATAACTAATTCACCTCCAGCACCTCTCCTTAACTTATACACACAAGCAAAAGACCGTTCATAGAATATAGAGCACACGTTCATGCTGAAGTTTCTGATGAAAGCTTGGAGAGGGGGAAAAGTTATACTTAGAAGCATCAAAAAAAACTTCTTTTAATTTTTATTAAATTTATTGGGTGACATTAGTTAGTAAAATTATATAGGTTTCAAGCATACATTTCTATAATGCATCATCTGTCTACTGTACTGTGTGTTTGCCACCCAGAGTCAGTTCTCCTTCCATCACCACATACTTGACCTCCCTTACATTCGTCTACCAAGTCCCCGCCAGGCTTACCTTCTGGTAACCACTAAACTGTTGTCTGTGTCTATGAGTTTTTGTTTCTTTGTTTGTCTTTTTCATTTGTTTCTTTCAGTTTTATATCCCACATGTGAGTGAAGTCATATGGTTCTTGACTTTTTCTATCTGACTTATTTCCCTTAGCATCATAATCTCAAGATCCATCCATGTTGTTGCAAATGGCAGTATTTCATCTTTTCTTATGGCCAATTAATATTCCATTTTATATATATATATATATATATATATATATATATATATATATATATATATATGACATATCTTCTTTATCCAATGATCTATCAAAGGACACTTTGGTTGTTTCCATGTCTTGGCCACTGAATAATGCTGCAGTGAACACAGGGGTACATATATCTTTATGAATAAATATTTTAGGACTTTTGGGGTAGATGCCCAGAAGAAGGATTGCTGGGTCATATGGTAATTCCGTTCTTAATTTTTTGAGGAACCTACACACTGCCTTCCATAGCAATTGTACCAGTTTACATTGCCACCAACAGTGTGGAAGGGTTCCTTTTTCTCCACAATCTCTCCAACACTTGTTATTACTTGTCTTGTCGATAATAGCCATTTTAACAGGTTGAGGTACTATCTCATTCTGGTTTTGATTTGTATCTCCCTAATAGCTAGTGAGGTTGAATATTTTTTCATATATCTGTTGATGGTTCTTTTGTTTTCTTGGGAGAGTTTTGTTGAGGTCTTCTGACCATTTTTAATTAGATTATTTTTGTTGTTGTTGAATTGTATAAGTTCTTTATGTATTTTGGATATTAGCCTCTTATCGGAAGTGTTGTTTGCAAATATCTTCTCCCATTCACCTGGTTGCCTCTTTGCTTTGTTGATAGTTACTTTTGCTATGCAGAAGCTTTTTAGTTTGATAGAATCAAACTCATTTATTTCCCTTGTCTTTGAGGTCAAATTCATAAAATCCTCTCTGAACCCAAGGCCCAAAAATTTAGTACCTATGTTTTCCTCCATGCAATTTATTGTTTCAGGTCTTATGTTTAGTTCTTTAATCCATTTTGGTTAATTTTGGTATATGGTGACAGATAGCAGTCTAGATTCATTCGTTTGCATGTGGCTTACCAATCTTCCCAGCACCACTTATTGAAGAGGCTTTCTTTACTCCATTGTATGTTTTTGGCTCTTTTGTTGAAAATTATCAACATATACAGAGAGTCTCAAAAAAAATGTATACAAATTCTAAGAAAGGAAAAAACTTCTGATACCAAAACCTGGTAAGGACAACACAAAAAAAGAAAACTACAGACCAATATCTCTGATGAATACAGATGCAAAAATCCTAAACAAAATTCTAGCAAATCGAATGCAACAATACATTAAAGAAATTATTCATCACGATCAGGTGGGGTTCATCCCAGGAGCACAAGGATGGTTCAACATACGCAAATCCATCAATGTGATACATCACATAAACAAAATAAAGGACAAAAATCATATGGTTATATCAATTGATGCAGAAAAAGCACTTGACAAGATACAACATACATTTATGATTAAAACACTTAATAAAATAGGTATAGAAGGAAAATACCTAAACATAGTAAAGGCCATATATGACAAACCCTCAGCTAATCTCATAATTAATGGTGAAAAACTGAAGCCCTTTGCTCTACATTCAGGAACACGACCGGGCTGTCCCCTATCACCTCTGCTTTTCAACATAGTGTTGGAAGTCCTTGCCAGAGCATTCAGGCAAGACAAAGAAATAAAAGGCATCTAAATTGGGAATGAAGAAGCTAAATCATCACTTTTTCCAGATGACATGATGCTATATATAGAAAACACTAAAGACTCCACCAAAAAGCTGTTAGAAACAATAAACAAATACAGTAAAGTTGCTGGCCTCAAAATCAACGTACAAAAGTCCATTGCATTCCTATATACTAACAATGAAATCTCAGAAAAAGAAATACAAAAAACAATTCTTTATGCAATTGCAACAAAAAGAATAAAATACATAGGAAGAAACTTAACCAAGGATGTGAAATACCTCTATGCTGAAAACTGTAAGGCATTTTTAAAAGAAATTAAAGAAGATACAAAGAAATGGAAAGACATTCCATGCTCATGGATTAGAAGAATCAACACAGTCAAAATGGCTGTATTACCCAAAGCAAAATACAGATTTAATGCAATCCCCGTCAAAATCCCAATGGCATTTTTTAAAGAAATAGAACAAAATATCATCAGATTTGAATGGAACCACAAAAGACCCTGAATAGCCAAAGCAATCCTAAGAAAAAACAATGCTGGAGGTATCACACTCCCTGACTTTAGCTTGTACTACAGGGCTACAATAATCAAAACAGCATGGTGTTGGCAGAAAAACACACATAGACCAATGGAATAGAATTGAAAACCCAGAAATAAACCCACATAAATATGGACAGATAACTTTTGACAAAGAAGCAAAAAACATACAATGGAGAAAAGATAGCCTCTTCAATAAATGGTGCTGGGAGAATTGGATAGCCACATGCAAAAGAATGAAACTGGATTGCTATCTGTCACCATGTACCAAAATTAATTCAAAATGGATCAAAGACTTAAGCATAAGACCTGAAACAATAAACTGCGTAGAAGAAAACATAGGTACTAAACTTATGGACTTTGGGTTCAAAGAGCATTTTATGAATTTGATTCCAAAGGCAAGGGAAGTAAAAGCTAAAATAAATGAATGGGACTATGTCAAACTTAAAAGCTTCTGCACAGCAAAAGAAACCATTGACAACATAAAGAGGCAACCAACTGAATGGGAGAAGTGCCTCCAATAAGGGGCTGATATCCAAAATATACAAGGAACTCATGCAACTCAACAACAAAAAAACAAACAACCCAATTAAAAAATGTGCAGAGGACCTGCAGAGACATTTCCCCAAAGAGGACATACAAATGGCAAATAGACATATGAAAAATGTTCAACATCACTAATCATCAGAGAAATGCAAATAAAAACCACAATGAGATATCACCTCACCCCAGTCAGAATGGCTATCATCAACAAGACAAATAGTAACAAGTGTTGGAGAGGCTGTGGAGAAAAAGGAACCCTCATACACTGTTGGTGAGACTGCAGATTGGTATAGCCTCTATGGAAGGCAGTGTGGAGGTTCCTCAAAAATTAAGACTAGCATTACTATATGACCCAGCAATCCCTCTCCTGGGTATCTACCCAAAAAATCTGAAAACATATCCATAAAGACAATGTGTACCAATGTTCATTGCAGCTTTATTTACGGTGGCCAAAACATGGAAACAACCAAAATGTCCCTCGATAGATGAATGGATAAAGAAGTTGTGGTATATATACACAATGGAATACTATTTGACGATAAGAAAAGATGAAATAGGACCATTTGTGACAACATGGGTGGATCTTGAGATTATAATGCTAAGCGAAATAAGACAGACAGAAAAAGTAGAGAACCATATGATTTCACTGATATGTGGTATATAAACCGTAAACAACAAAAGAACCATACTAACAACTGAAAGAACAAAGACTCATAGACACAGACAATAGTTTAATGGTTACCAGAGGGTAAGAGTGGAGGGGGGAGCAGGGCTCTAGAAGACAGTAAACAGGGTCCAAAATATGGTGATGGAAAGAGAACTGACTCTGAGTGGTGAACACACAATGTGAGATAAAGATAATGTATTACAGAACTGTAAACATGAAATCTATGTAAACTTACTAACAATTGTCGCCCCAATAAACTGTAATTTAAAGGGAAAACAAAGAAAGGAAAAACCTGTGTTAAAATTGTATTACTCAATATACCAATAACAAAAAGATGAATGCAAGTCATGTGCATACATTTTTTTGGCACCCCCGGTATATGTAGGTTCATTTCTGGGTTTTCAATTCTATTCCATTGGACTGTGTGTCTGCTTTTCTGCCAGTACCATGCTGTGTTGATTACTGTTGCATTGTATTATAAGTTGAAGTCAGGGAGTGTGATACCTCCAGCCATGTTTTTTCTTAGGATTGTTTGGCTATTCAGGGTCTTTTGTGATCTTATACAAATCTGGTGACTTTTTGTTCTATTTCTTTAAAAATGCCATTGGGATTTTGATGGGGATTGCATTAAATCTGTATATTGCTTTGGGTAAATTTTAACTGTGTTGATTCTTCCAATCCATGAACCAGAATGTCTTTCCATTTCTTCTGTCTTCTTCAATTTCTTTTAAAAATGTCTTATAGTTTTGAGTATATTAGTCTTTCACATCCTTGGTTAAGTTTATTCATAGATATTTTATTCTTCTTGTTTCAATTGCAAAAGGAATTGGGTTGTTTTTCAGGGTTTTTTTCATTTCTTTTTCTGATATTTCATTGTTAGTATATAGGAATGCAATGGATTTTTGTACATTGATTTTGTATCCTGCAACTTTACTGTATTTGTTTATTGTTTCTAATAGTTTTTCAGTGGAGTCTTTAGGGTTTTCTATATATAGCATCATGTCATCTGCAAAAAGTGACAATATAACTTGTTCATTCCCCAATTTGGATGCCTCTTATTTCTTTCTCTTGCGTGATTGCTCTGGCTAGGACTTCCAATAATATGTTAAATAATAGTGGTGAGGGGGTGTATCTTTGTTTTGTTCCTGATCTTAGAGAAAAAGCTTTCAGCTTTTCACTATTAACTATAACATTACCTGAGGGTTTGTCACATATGGCCTTTATTATGTTGAGGTACTGTCCTTCTATACCCATTTTATTAAGTGTTCTAATCATAAATGGATGTTGTATCTTGTCAAATGTTTTTTCTGCATCTATTGATATGATTATATTATTTTTATCCTTTATTTTGTTTATGTGATGTATCACATTGATCGATTTGCATATGCTGAATCATCCTTGTGCCCCTGGAAAGAAAGCCAATTGATCGTGATGTATAATCTTTTTAATGTATTGCTGTGTTTGATTTGCTAGTATTTTGTTCAGGATTTTTGCATCTGTATTCATCAGAGATATTAGTCTGTAGTTTTCTGTTTTGTGTTATCTTTACCAGGTTTTCATATCAGGATAATGTTGGCCTCATAAAATAAGTGAGGAAGTATTACCTCTTCAATATTTTGGAAGAGCTTAAGGTGAAAAGTTATTAAATCATCTTTAAATGTTTGGTAGAATTTACTAGTGAGGTTATCTGGTCCTGGACTTTTGCTTTGGGGGAGGTTTGGGATGATTGTTTCAATTTCCTTACTGTTGATTGGTCTGTTGATTTAGATTTTGCAGTTAGTGATTCAGTCTGGGAAGGTTATATATTTCTAAGAATTTGTCCATTTCTTCTAGGTTATTGAATTTGGTGGTATCCGAGTTCTGATAGTTAAGTTCACGAAACTCACGCTAGAACAAGTGTTACATACCTCATTGCTGAACATAATGATGGACACCTTCGAAGTACTCCCATTGGGAAGCTATGCACTGATACCAGTGCCTACTCCACCCTTTAAAGCAATTTTGGAACTCTTTCTGGAATGGCCATCATATTATCCTTGATGTCCTGAATATCATCAAAATGTCTTCCTTTCAATATTTCCTTTATCTTCGGGTAAAGAAAGAAGTCACTGGGGCCAGATCAGGTGAATAGGGAGGGTGTTCCAATACAGTTATTTGTTTACTGGCTAAAAACTCCCTCATAGACAGTACTGTGTGAGCTGGTGCATTGTCATGATGCAAGAGCCATGAATTGTTGGGGAAAAGTTGAAGTCATCTAACTTTTTCATGCAGCCTTTTCAGCACTTCAAACTAGTAAACTTGGTTAACTGTTTGTCCAGTTGGTACAAATTCATAATGAATAGCAACATTGTTGAAAACAAGTTTGCAAACTTAATTGACAGACCTCGTGTAGTCTTTCATAGTATTCTTATACGATCCTTTGTATTTCTGTGGTATCTATCATAACTTCTCTTTCATTTCCGATTTCTTTTACTTGTGTCTTTTCTCTTTTTTCCTCAGTGAGTCTAGACAGGAGTTTATCAATTTTATTAATCTTTTCAAAGAACCAATTTTGTTGCATTAATTTTTTCTACTGTCTTTTTGTTCTCTATTTCATTTCATTCTGTTCTAATTTTTATTATTTCTTTTCTTCTGCTAACTTTGGGTTTCATTGGTTCCTCTTTTTCTAGTTCTTTAACATGTAATGTTAGGTTGTTTATTTCAGAATTTTCTTGTGTCTTGAGATAGGCTTGTAATAATATAAATTTCCCTCTTAATACTGCTTTTGCAGTATCCCAATAATTTTGATACGATGTATTTTCATTCTCATTTGTTTCTATATATCTTTTGATCTCTCCTTTTGTTTCTTCTTTGACCCAGTCATCCTTTAGTAGCATGTTGTTTAATCTCCACGTATTTGTGATTTTTCCCACTTTATTTTTGCAGTTGGTCTCCAATTTCAAAGCACTGTGGTCAGAGAATATGCTTGGTATGATTTCAATCTTCTTAAATTTGTTTATGCTAGTTTTGTGTCCCAACATATGGTCTATCTGTGATAATGTTCCATGTGCAGTAGAAAAGAATGTATAGTCTGGTGTTCTAAGATGAAAGGCTCTGTAAATGTCAATTATGTCCATTTGGTCTAATGTGTCATTTATGGCTGATATTTCTTTATTGATTTTCTGTTTTGATGACCTTGCCATAGCTGTCAATGGCATATTTAGGTCCCTTACTATAATTGTATTTTGGTCAGTTTCTCGCCTTAGTTCTGTTAGTAATTGCTTTGTATATTTTGGGAGCATAACATATGCCTTAAGGTATAACTTATGCCTTTGGAAGGATAACATACGTCTTTATTCCTAAATGTCCTTCATGCACCCCATCATGTAACTCAACCTTTCTCTCTACTGCCTACTCTCTCCCCCTCCCTTACCTGTTCTTCTCTTTACCCACCCTTTCAGAAGAAAAAAAAAAAAAAAATTCTTCCGTCTTCTCACAGAGTAATTCAGCCATCACCAGCCCCTATACCCAAACCTAGCAAATAAATAAATTTTACATATCCAAAGTCATAATAATGAGCTATACTTATTCTTTACCTTCCTATGGATATTTTCTGAAATAAAGAAAAAGTATAGTGATTTTATATCTTCATTGAGATGACTTATCCTCTATCATCCCTTAAAAACCCAATTTTGACACTTTTTTTTCTTTTTAATGGATTTTCCTACTATAAATGGATCAAATGTTTAAAAAATCTAAAATCTAATTGTTTGTAATTTACAGTTGTGTCTGTGAAAATTATATATTAGTCTAAAATATAAGTCAACAATTGTTTTACTTAAAAACAAATCTAAACAAGCATGAAAAATAAATAATTTACAATGTATATAATCAGAGATATTTTAAAAATCAAAATTAGAATAAAGCAACTGATTTTTATATATCAGTCTTCGAAAAACAAATTACTCAGTCCTTTAAATTGAAATAATACTTAGTAATATATGAGGATGAAGAGCTATAGAATCTTTAAAACCTAAAGTATGTATGACATCTTCATAGTCTACATTGAGTTTATTATATAGAAGTAGATAATTTTATAACTAGCCCTACAAGCCCAAACCCTGATAAAATGCGACAATCTTTAGCCAGATAATCATTTAATAAATATATATCCCTAATGATTTCTAGCTTCTGTCTACAAATTCCTTGTGCTTTTCGATCCAAGACATTTCCACATGTTTCATATTGTTTTATGAGAGAAATAAAAATAAATTACCTAATAGAATTTCACTGCCTCTGATTCCTAAGACACTGAGAACTAAGTTAATTATTTAAGTAATAAGTCATCTTGGGTTAGGTAGTATTTAAAGCAGGTAGTATTGTGAATTAGTCACTTTTCAATAGAGGCACAGAGGTATCAAAAATATTATTTTATTGGAAATACACACATATATATTTGTACATATATAACAAACTGAAGGAAATTTTCTAATTGAAATAGAATGCAAACATGCATAATAAATTTGATAATCAGCAACAGATAAAATTAATTTATATACAAAAATACTATTTATAAAAGTGGCTAAATGTTACTTTTAAAAATTATGAATAAGCATATATGAATTAGAAGACAATAAATTATCTTGGGATTTAGGAACTTGTAGTCATTACCAACTAAATACTTCAACCAAACTTTAAAGAACTACCTAAAATGGCAATTATTCCTGTAGTCTAGTAACAAAATATTGACATCTTTTCAAAGACTTTTAAAAATGCCATATCACTTGATTCCATCCAACTCTAATGGGCACTACATATTTTAAAGGACTGACTAGCAATCCATAAAAACAATTATATATATTGCAATTTAAAAATTATATAACTCTAATCTTTCATATTTCCTTACACAAGTATCTACATTTGAAACTTCACAAAGAATAAAGAAAATGTGTGTTCTATGTTCATTACAGAATTTTAGAAAATAAATTTGGCACTTACTCTGTTATAGGCAAATGCATATAATTTTATTTAATCTTTGAAATAGTCTAATATGTTAATTGCCCTATCTCCATGAGGTTACTGATGCTCGAAAGTCTAGTCAACTTTCCCACATGCATGTAGCAAGTCCCAGTGGACAGTCAGGAGATTGACTGCAATGTTATTGCTCTTAGTCACCCTTCTAGAATCCCTCATATAAAATTTGAGAAATAGAGGCTTAAACTAGCTGTTCTCAAGGTCCCACTCTCTGAATATATGTGTGTAACAACCAACAGTTCAAGTTCCCAGTAACTACGTCACCAAAAGAACTGCGTGGTACAATTTATGAACTGATAAACCAGATCTATCACATATCCTTGATTCTATAATATGTTTTTAAGCTCCAGCATTTTCTGAATTTTGTCTTGTGATCAAAGTCAATAAACCCTTCCCATATCCAGGAAGTGTATTTCCTGAGCTGTTGAGAACTTACCCAGTAGAAGAGGCATCTAGTCATCGGATTATTGTAATACAACATGTAGTTACATTATAACTAAAATGTGCATTACTAATTATGAGGTAAAGTATCCCAAGATTATTTCATTTTTATTAAGATGCAGCATGGAAATAAAAACCATCTCAGTTTCCTCACCTATAAAAAGGTTATAGAGCAGTTCCCATCAGATTGTTTTAAAGATTATGTGTAATAGGCACTCAATAAATGTTTGCTGTTCCATGTCAATGCTAATTCTAAGGAAGCAGAGAAGGATGCAAAAGATGAATAGAAAAGAGTTTCAGGATATAAATTTATGAAAGAGAAGAAAGAATATATCAACAGAAAAACAACATAGTTAATTTCTTATATGGCAATAACCTAGTGCTTTACAGAACCTAGAAATGGCTAATATTTCCAAGGAAATAAAGCTGTTTCATATTGTCTTTGAAACAGATCCAAAAGTGTCACTTCAAACTCATGTGGTTTAAAGTACAATACAAATTTTCTCCCCCCAAAGATTACCCACTTCCTCCCTTTGCTCAAAGACAATGGTACCTACGCCATTGCCTGTGCTGTGACCACTTATAGTAAATTGAATCGTGTCCCCCCAAAATTCATGTCCACCTCAGAGTGTGACCTTATGGAGAGAAGGTCTTTTCAGATGTAATGTGTTAAGATGAGGCCATACCGGACTAGCACGGGCCTTAAATGCAGACTGGTGTTCTTACAGGAAAAGGAGAAGACACACAGAGGAACAGGAAAGAAGTCCATGGGGAGACAGAGGCAGAGCTTGAAGTGATGCAATTACAAGCCAAGGAACCCCAGGAATGCCAGGCACCACCAGAAACTAGGCAGAAGCAAGGAAGGATTCTTCCCTATAGGCTTCAGAGGGAGCATGGCCCTGTCCACAACTTAATTTCAGACTTCTAGTCTCCTCAACTGTGAAAGAATAGATTTCTGTAGTTTGAAGCCACCAAGCTTGTGGTATCGTGTTCTGGCAGCCTTAGGGAACTAGTACACCCCCTCACCATTTGTGCTCCCATTGGTAAACTGCTCTCTTCTATCCCACTGTATTCATCCTACATCTTTCTGAACCTCAGCGCAGACCTCATTGACTTCTCCTGATCGCATTAACTGTCTCTCATCTCAACAGCTAAATAAAGCCTATAAATCCATTCCTTATATTCAGCAACAAGTTGTCAGCTCCTTAAGGACAGAGTCATATCTTATCATTGTTTAGCCCCATGATGTCCAGCACTTAGTAGATGCTCAACTAAAGTATCTAAGTGACTAAGTCCAGGGCACAGGGTCTGAATAAGATTAAGAGCACGATCTCTGGAATCAGACAACTAGGGTTGAGACCTTGGCTTTGCCAATTCCAAATCTATAATGTTGAACAACCTCTCATTTATCAACTCTGTGCCTCACTTGTTTTATGTGTAAAATGAAGATAATAGCAGTACGTATGTTAAAGTGTTCTGAGAGATTGAGTGAGTTAACACCTATAAAGCACTTGAAACACTTGCTAGCACATAGTAAGTTCCTGGAGCTATATTTTTTATTATAATTTTTACTATATCCAGAGAAAATACATATTAAAATACATCTGTTTGAGGTTGGGTGAGGACAGATGGCTGGAAAGGAGCCATGAAAAAAAAAAAAAAGTAAGCATAAAGAATTGGTCAACTGTTTTGTTTTCCAAAATCCCCAATTATTTTCTGCAACCATCAGGAAAGGCATTGTTTTTAGAGGAGTCAACTAAGCTTTTATTTTTTTTCCCCCTAGGAATGTGACAATTACTTGTAGGTGTCAACTTGACTAGGCTAAGAGATGCTCAGGGAGCTGGTTAAACACTATTTCTGGGTATGTCTGTGAGGTTGTTTCCAGAAATTACTAGCATTGGAAATGGTAAACTGAGTAAAGATCACCCGCACCAATGCAAATAAGCTTCATTCAATCCTGAATAGAAGAAAAAGTGGAAGGAAGGGGGAATTTGCTCTCTTTGCTTGAACTGGGACATCTATCTCCTCCTGCCCTCAGATATCAGCCTTCAAATTAGAACCAGGATTTACACCATTGTCTCCCCACTCCCCAACTTCTCAGGCTTTTCAACACGGACTGAATTATACCACCAGTTTTCCTGGTTTACCAGCTTGCAGACAACAGATCATGGTACTACTTGGCCGCCATAACACCATGAACCAACTCCTATAATAAACCTTCAGATAGATACATGAGAGATGATAGATAGATATTAGGTTGGTGCAAAAGTAACTGCAGTTTTGAAATTACTTTTAACCTTCTAAACTGCAATTACTTTTGCACAAACCTGATGATAGATAGATAGATAGATAGATAGATAGATAGATAGATAGATAGATAGACCCTGTTGGTTCTGTTTCTCTGGAGAACACTTATTAAAATAGGAAAAGCCCTACACTTAGAAGATATTAGCCAAAATTCCAAATATCCTTATATGGTTCATTAATCTCAAGGCTCCTTGTCTCCACTCAGGAATTTCCCTTCTCTATAATATCTTTTCTCTTTTCCCCAGGCAAATCCTAGTCCTTGTTTTAAACCCAAACTCCCACCTGTGGCAGGATTACTTTCCCAATTACTCAAGCCCATCCTAATCCTTTCTTCCTGTGAGACCCTCTGATATATCAAAACACATAATTCAGCACACAGTCAGATACTGGAAATCTGTAATTTTTCATGTACATTTGCTATCTTCTCACAACACTGTAAGTTTAGAGAATCAGTTTTTCACAATTTAGCAAGAGATTAGCTCCAAAGTCCATTCTCTTGGTTAAATTTACGTGTTTAAATTTGCATTTCTTATATAATAGTCCTTTAATATAGTTAGAATGTCCTAGACATTATAATACACCTCCTAGGCCATTTAAGTAAACTCTAAAAAAGTTGGGAGGGATAATTTATCTGCTGTATTTGGCCCAAATAAAAATTTTGTTTTATAATATATTGAGAGTTATATTTTGCTATTTAATAGTTATGTTTATAGAAAAGTAATGAGAAAGAGAAAGTTATGAGAAAAGCCCAAAAGGAAAGTTTCAGAGAAATGAAATCATTTAGACTAAAGAAAGAAAGTCAGATGGATTAAATAAATGAGGTTATTCTTATATTTGATGAAAACTTGAGCTTAAATTTCTGTAGAAAAGAGCCAGGTAAGACATAAGAAAAAAATTCTATGAATGTGCAAATTTATGAAACATAAAACCAAGGGGAAAAAAAAGATTCTCCTCTTTTAAAATTATTAAAGAGAATGATCTATTGAACAAATAGTTTACCATTCTGCCAAACAGCCTGGGGATGCATAAGATGATCTATTCTATAAAACCCGAAATCTGCTATATATATATATATATATATAACATGCCTGGTTATAAAAAAATTATCTATAATTTTATTCCTGCTTCTTTTCTGCAGAGAGTGATGATTACAATCAATTCTTTAACCTTTTTAATTACAGGAAAATGGGCAGCTTAATTATGCATCATGGGGCAAAGTACAGAGGGAAAGCAGCTGCACTGGTTGGAATTCAGGTAAAAAAACAATACAGACATTATTAAAAAAAAACAATATTCAGCAAACCAAATAAATAGGCTATTGGAAAAGGCAATCAGACATGTAGAGAGGGAAAATATTTATCTACACTTGTTTAATTTGATATTTTAATTCATTAACAAGTTAGGAAAAGACTCAAAATATCTCAAAACCTCTCAACAAAATTTTGGATTACAGTAATTCTTCTCTTCACTAGAATGCAAAGTTTTTGACAACAGAGATGTTGTCATGTTCCGTGTTCTATCCTCATCCCCTAGTGCAGCCCTGGAAACTTTCGTAGTCACCAAAGAGAATTCAGTCATATGGCCCCACATCCAATCTGAACCCAGAGAGGAAACATGAGAGCTCGGTGCTGTGAGAAAGAGACCACAGAAGCAACAATCTTAAACAAAGTTCAGCCTTTTACTCACTGGATAACCCTTGAATCTATGCCAATGAAGGAAAGAGTAGCATTCGTTCATTCATTCATTCATTCATTCATTCATTCATTCATTCATTCAAAGTATTTATTGCAAACCCATTATGCACCAAGCACAACTCTAAGCACTGGAGATACAGCAGTGCATACGCAGAAGGGCTGGCCTTAGTTAGGTACAAGCATCTGTATTAACAAAAGGCGTAGCGGAGCTTATGGGTACAGGTGCATTTGGGCTGATTGATTAGGCGGTATAGAGATGAGGAATCTCTCCAACTTGCTTCTATATTCTCAGTGAAACAGGAAGCAGACTCATCAGCTAAGATACAAGGAGGAGGAAGTAATGGAGGTTTGTGGAGAAAGAAGAAACTGTGAATGAAGTAGCCATCTCAGAGAGTAGGAGGGTCAATAACCAGGAAATAAAGTCCATCTGCAGGCAGTGCTGAGAGCCCTCGTAGTCACAAATTAATGAAAAATAACTCAGCATGGTTGGGTGATTTCCTCCAATACATTCAGTTGTTCAGGAGCAGGCACAAAGCCAGACAGTCGTATTTAACCAGAACTTTAGTTTTACCAGACAAGTACCACAGATGGAGAGAGGAGTAAACAGTCCATGTGTAACAAAAGAGTCCTTTACATGGAAAGGCATTGTTCAAACGCTATGTGTAAATTCACTTGACCATAAAATTTTATTTAAAACAATTTATTTCTATTTTTATTTATATTTATTTACTGGCTTATATTAACTTAGCTTTATATACAGTTGACATCTGACACTTTCTAGTGTACAAGAGAACTTTGACTATCAAAACAAAAACTGAATATGCCATTTGAGGAGGCAGGCAAGTACAAGAAGAAATAAAATTCTCTGTTTGGAAATCAAATAGGAATTTTGGGCCAAAGGAAAGAGCAAGGCCAAACTGAATGTCAGTAACTTGGAGAAACTACAGTTTTGTGGAGAATTTAAGAAAAACGATTAAGTCTTGTGTAAGGTAGGGGCACACATGTGAGAGGGCAAGTGACCTCTCATCAAAGTAAGTATAGATAGGAAGTCAGGGCCAGAAAGAAGTGAACTAAGTACCTTACAAAAACCTTGGGCATACCAATGGTCTTTCTACAAATAGTGATGTGGCAGTTTATGTTAATGTTATGTAGATCCTAACACCCAGGATGACATTATTTTTCCTTAGAGTCACATGTTTAATATTTATAAAATTATCTTTTGTTTTGTTTTGTTTTACCCACAAAATAAAGGTTATTAAACTAGATGATATCTAGGTCCACTTTCAGCTCTAACATTCTGTGAAACTAAGGTTTTCCAGGAAAAAGCAAAGTAAATTAACCTCTAGAGGCTCCTTCACCCCCAACCTGAAAGCAACAAACTGAATATCTAACTCAACTGGCGTTCATTGCTACATCTTTAACTGTTCCCTGTTCCCAATGGAATATATGTCTTAATGGAGAAAGGGCAACCCTCCAGCTGTCCCCATCAGCTTGTTGAAAATGACTATCACTGAGTGAAAGGGGCACTGGGAGGCAATCACATGCATGGTGGCTCTCCAAAACACAGGACTGCCTGAATAAAGTCACATGGCTGCATGGTCAGTACATTCTGACGGCCTTATGCAGTTATTTCTGCCTTGGAACTATAATTTTGAGCCTTCAGTAATTAAATGAATATGAAAACTATGTTCTAAAAGGTTAATTGCATGGTACAGGAGTACATGTTATATTACTGGCTCTTTGTTTATCTTGGAATTTTAACACCACTTCCTGAAAATGTAAAGCTGCGCTTTACCCATTACTAATTAACGAAGAAGTTGATTAAAAGCTATGCACTTCATCTACAAGATGTAGCATCTGAGTGAAGGATTTAAGAATTAAGATAGTTTCCAGGTGAAATGAAACAGATTCTTTAAGGAAAGGAATCTTATACAGCTACAAAATTTACAACACTTTTATCAAGACATT
This sequence comes from Rhinolophus sinicus, assembly GCF_036562045.2. NCBI lineage: Eukaryota > Metazoa > Chordata > Mammalia > Chiroptera > Rhinolophidae > Rhinolophus > Rhinolophus sinicus. The sequence goes on from NC_133751.1 coordinate 85,796,936, forward strand.
AAAACAGAAGCAGATGCTCCTCTGTAATTCTAAAATATTAGTTACACATGGTATAATGCATTGCAGAAAACATAATAATAATGGATGATAGTAGAAGGACAGAGCAGTTTTCTTTTGGAGTTGGATACAGAACAGATCCAAAATATTTTTGAAGTTAAACTTAATACAGATGGGACAATTCTAAATGTGTTGCAAAGTGAATCTCACACTAGGGAGACAAGAGAAACTACCTTTCTTTTTTTTTTTTTTTTTAACAAATATCAATGTTCAGTGATTATACTTAATACTTAATAAGTATGAATTATTTAAAGCATCAGTGTTGTAACTATATTTAAATTTTTCTTAGTGATGTGCTTATACCACTTATACTTAAAAGCCTATTCTAAATCTGTTTTGTGGGTCCGTGCAATGGAACAGCCTTATATCTATGACTAGATTATGGACGGGCTCCACGATCTAAGCACTTGACCCCAGTGATTATTATCCAGGCAATACAAACTGAAAAACTATTCTGTGCCAGACATTATCCTATGTAGAGGAGAGACAAAGACACAGCTCAGTGCCCATTGGAATTCGGGGGAACACATGTGACAGGGCAAGGTGATTTCTCATCAAATTCAGTATGGGCAGGAAACTAAGGCCAGAAGTGAACTTGAGAGTCACAGAAATCTTGGGCACACCAATACTCTTTCCACAAAAAACAAAATGGCAATTTGTGGAATTAATTGTCTAGTGGGAGAAACAGCCATATATAGGAAGAAGCACACAATAATGTGACAAGGACCTTATTTCAGGTATTTATAAGGCACCATGGGGGCAGATACAAAGCAATTAAATTGGGGGGGGACGACTGAATACAGCTTTATTAAAAAAGAAGTAACATTCAGTGTATTTAGAAGGATGAAGAAGGAGAAGGACATCCTGGAGAAAGGAGATGGCACCGTAAGTAAAGGCACAGCATAAAAGAGTAGGTTGTCTACCTCACTGAGCCTTCCAAAGCTGTAATTTATCCATCTACAGCAAAGCAACCAGAGAAAAGAAAAAAAAAAGATAAAAAACAGCTTGACGTATGCATACCATTTCTGATACATAACAAATATTATGCAGAATTTACAAAGAATGCACAAAGTGCTTTCATGATATTTCTAGTCTTGAAAAAAAATCTGCAAAACTCAATCTCTACATGATCAAATTTTGTTCTAGAAGCAAAGCAATTGCTTTTTTCAAAAATAAGTATCTTTCGTTTTCTGATTCAAAATGCAAGAAACATTTATTGTAAAAAAAAAATCATGAGACACAGGAAAATATAAAGAACATTAAATCCAACCTCCAAGAAACAAATACTATTTACATATTGGTGTACAGTGTTTTAATATTTGTGAGTGTGTGGATAAATGTATGTGCATGCTTGAGTGTTAGTCTGAAACTTGTACAAAAAGGTAATCTTTGGAGTAATCTGTGTAGGGAAAGGCAGTCTTTAAACCCCCACTGGGCAGCAAAGGAATGGACCTTGGGACTGGAAGACGTTCTCACCAGGAGATAAGAGCCCTCACACTTTGTGCTGGGCTTACTACATGCGTGGAAATATCTTTCCCTATCGCTCAATGTGTGTTCCTTTGTTCTGCTTAAGTGTTGTGTCATACGACACTGGCCAACCCCACTGCTGTATCTGTCCTTCTCAGGGAGGGAAGAGTGTCCTTCCAAGAGAAGGTGCATGTAGGCAAATTGCCCTGCATTGGCTGCCTGGAGAAAATTGCTGGCATTCGAGGACAAACACCCACCACTGAAGTTGATCTTGCCCTGTGTTATCCTATCCAGCACTCGACTGCTTTGTGTGTGACTCCAACATACAATAGGCAGAAGTGTTTGGATTTCTATTCCTGATGATGTATCTTTCATAGTTGGAATCCTCCCCCGGAATTGGTAACCCATGCCTGGTGTTTGCTTAACAGTATATATATCTCATGTCAGGTAGTGTCAGCTAATGCCTCCCCACGAGCTCCCAGTTTTTCTCCAGAGCACCCATCTCTCCAGGCTTTAGCCTTTATACGTTTTCTTCCAAGTTCGGTGTCAAACTATGGCCCATTTTTGATTTCCACAAAAAGGCCCACTTTACACAAAGCAGCTGGGTGCAAAGTAGACTTTACTGAAGATTTAGCAGGAAGACAACAAACATCTTTACATCACAGCAACACCAACATTTAAATCAAACATCAGACATCAACGTTCCCAAATGGACCTTTGGTAAACCCACAACTGAAGATTTAGCACTACCCCTTTATTGTAAAATCCATTTCTCATAACACATCACAGGACCTTCTGTCCTTTCATTCCTGTCACTCTTCTCTGCTCCCATGTTATCTGTCATGCACAGCAGAAGGCATAGCCTGTTTGCTTCTTCATTTATCTCCATTCATTCCACCAGTTCTCACTTTCTACCCTAAGTGTTCTCACAAACAAAGAAGGTTTCTTTTCAAACAGGAAAACTGGTATGAATTATGAGCACATGTTGATTTCATATATAGGTCATAATTAGAAATCAACAGCATCACTTTTCATGACTGAACAATCTTCCACAATTATTTATTTAACCAATCACTTTTTGTAGCTACATAATTTGTTTTCAATCTGTCCTGACTTCAACTAACATCTTTCCGCAAATATTGCCGTATATTCTTAGATTATTTGGAAAGCAGATGAAAATTCTTACTTGATAAATTCCTGTCCTAAAATAAACTAGGCAGAGGGTTTTTTTCTACAAATGAATTGATCTGATTAGTCACCTTTGCACACTCATTTTAAAATGCCACCTCCCTCTTCCTCCTCTCCATGCTTATTTATGTCTGTTGATTGACCCCCAAAGTTAGGACATCACGTGTGAAGTTATTATCAGACATCAGGATCCTATACCACCATTATTTCCATTGAAACATTGGTGATACCTATATTCTTCAATTTAATTTTTTTCTTTGCAAATGATAAACTTTAATAAGAGCACAAACATTTAAATACTAACCATGATATTTGTTCAAATGAAATGGAACCACTTCTATTCAGAATGTTCAACTGACCTTAAATTTCTACCATTATCAATCACTGTTTAATCAGCACTATGTTTTCCAAGGTCTAAGTTGCAAGCTAGCCTTTACTTTTTTTTTTCAAAAATACAGAACTTTTAGGATCAACATTAGCATTTTTATTAAATGATCTGTATTAGCCAGAGTTCTCCAGAGAAACAGAACCAACTAAAGATCCTATGTAATTTGATGTATAGATGATCCTGAAGTCATTATAGAACCCATCTTTGCTTCTATTCTCTTTTGTTATTTAAGAGTGTTCACTTTTCACATTCCTCTTTTGTTTTTTCCTCCATCTTGACTGGATAGAGTTCTTCATATTCCTCTTTAAACAGAGTACAAGTTTAAAATAGTGAAAACTCATCACAGTTAATAAATATTGATTCTATATATTTTTCATTCCAATGCAGAAACTTTAGAGAAAACTACAGTTTGATAGATTTACTAAGTTTGTTTCTTTTTTCTTCTACATTTTAGATATCAGTTAAGTCTAACATCAGAATTATCCCAACCAGCCTCCCAATTCTTTCTGATTTTGAAACATGCCTGTTTTATAAAGAGGATTTGCAGGAAAACATTGAATCTGTTTTAAATCTTTGCAACTTTTGTAGACCAAATGTCTCAAAGAAGTTTGCTAAAAACTGTTTACATAGTTATGATTTTCCTAGTTACCACACCCCAAAAGTCAAAAGAAGCATCCTTTTGCTAATTACTCATAATGAATTCTGGTATCCACAATAATCTCAAATTCAACATAGCCAAAATTGAATCAATCTCTTCCCTTCTCATCCTTACTTCTTTTCTAGTGTTTCCATGTCTATAAAATGCACCACCACTTACATCTGACCAAGACAGAAAACTGAAAATTGGTCTGGATTCTGCCTCTACCTTACCACCTTATTCTATCATTCACCAATAAATGCCAATTTCAGTACTTCAAGGGTCTAAATCTGTATTTCTCTAATGCCTGTTATTGTCTTAGCTCAGATCTACGTTATCTTTCACCTATATTTTAATAACACCCACCTGGCCTCCTTGGTGCTAATACCACTTTACCCATCCCATCTGCAATCCACTGCAAAAGTGATTTTTCAAAAAAATCAAAATCAAAAAGAACAAACAAACAATGCAGTCAGATCACGCAATTCTATTTAAAATTATTGACTTGTTCTCCAGTTTCCATAGAATCAAATCCAAACTCCTCATCACAGAGAGAAACTCCCTGAAAACTTAGCTGCTATGACATCTTTAGTCTCAACATCCATTATTAGCTCGTCCTATTCTTGATCTACCATTCTAAAGAAATCTGTGGCCAAAGATCAGGCATGACTCCTTTATCCTTTCAGACTCTAAAATAACCAACTAACCCCATTTATAAGCAAAACACTTTAATGTGTATATCACTAAAAGTTTTGCCAACCAGCCCCCCTTTTATTTTATATTCAAGACAGCCCTAAGTAATAGGTTTTATGTTACCACTTTCTCATTTATTTATTTACTATTTCTCTCCTTAAATTATTTCAAAAAGTCAAAAGTAAAGTTATCGTGCCCTCTTCTGTCATCTTTAAAGAGGTGAACTAAGAGTGTTGGTTCACAACTGTGGGATTTTCCCAGGTGGAATATGAAACTGGCCCCTGTACAAAAGGGCAAGGAGAGACTAAGAAAGCAGCAGGCCACTCCAGATTGGTAGGTGACAATTTTATCAAGCAAGGGAACTTCTTTATAAAGCTCATCTTGGGTGTCTGAAAGACAAGTAGATCTCTACACCTGCCAACCAACATCTTAAAAGTCTACATAGAGGCCTTAACCAGATTCAGTCACATAAACAGACCAGATGGTCTCGACAACAAATTATTCTCTTAAGCCTGTGTCCTTGAAAGCAACTCCCACTGTGTGAAATGGTATGAAGAGCATACATTCCAAGGCTGGGGGAGGGGGTGAGAAGCCTCTGGTTGCTCAGGTCCAGCTCTTAGGTCAACAGGCGGTCATGTCCTCTCCATGACTGCCTGCCTCCAACAAAGAGATATTCTTCACATGATTATTGCTTCCAAAAAGGTCTTAAAAGAATTTTCTCCACATAGTATACCAAATCTCCTGAGTGGCTACATGGCCCCAGAACTGAGATGTAAAAAAGGAATTTCTTTGAGGTTCTCTCAGGATAACACCACCACATGGAATTATTTCATCTTGTTAATAAAAACATTTAATTTACCCTTGAGAGTTGTGTATATATATATATATATATATATATATATACACACACACATAAGTTGTATATATATATATAGTATATATATAATTATATATAGACTATTGACATTTAGAAACTTTCATAGCAAGTTGATAGAGTATTTTATGTCTATTGAATATATTTTTTAAAATGGAGGATTGTATTTAAATTTTCTAGTAATTAATTTGCATTGTATTTTACAAAAGTATCAATCCAAGACAGAATGGACATATTGACTGTAAAAAAAAAAGCAAAAATCTTGACTTCACCACAGATAGTTTGAGTTCTATTCTAGAATACTTTTTCTTTAACTTTGCCAACAGACCAAACACCTAGAATTCAGCTTTGTGTCTATATACTTATCATTAGCATTTGTTTCAATCTACTGCTAAGCTTCTCCAGAATGATCTCTTCCATAGATGAGTGCAATCCCATGTGGCCCAGTGTCTGCCACAGATACTCTTCAACTGTCTTATTAGGTGCTATGAATTAGAGTCCAATCCTGGTCTCCTCATACAGCCCATCCCAAAAGGCATGTTCAGTGTTGTTCACACTGTCCCCCACAGCTGCAGAAGAGCTTACCAAACATGTGGTAAGTTGTGTCAGTTCCCACCCAGAGAAATGATATTACATTCCCAATCCTACAGTGTTCGCCCAAAAATAAGACCTACCCCGAAAATAAGCCCCAGTTAAGATATTAGCCAGATGGACGCATTTAGTACATTATGATGATGTTCCAAAAGAAGATGACATTACTATATTTGAATAAATGTAGTTTGTTGTACGTGGAAAAATAAGACATCTCCTGAAAATACACCCTCATAGGTCTTTTGGAGCAAAACTTAATATAAGACCCAGTCTTATTTTCAGGTAAATACTGTATGTAATACCAGCAGGGACAATTTGTTAAAAAGAATTTGTAACTGTAGCCCTGAAAAGCAACAGTTATCATCATAAATAATAGGATTAGGGGACCTTTTTATGAAAAAATAAAATAAAGATCTTTTAATTCTAATTGGCTGCTGAGTCTTCTTATAATCCTCACTTACCCACTCAGCTACCTATTTCATACTGCTTGGGTCTTTTGCCTTTGCTTCTCCTTTTCCTGGCTTTACTTCCAAGTAGTAAAACCTCCCAATTAGATTAAAGAGAAGTTTTATTCATATTAAATCTTTCTGATGATCTCACCAAGATGGCAACATAGGAAGTCCCTGAATTTCCTGTCTTCCAGGGATGCACCAAATATACACAGATCAATTCCCTCCAGAGAAATCCAGAAACTAGTTGAGTGGCTGCTACACATCAGGTGACTGAGAAAATACCCACATCAAAACAGGTAGGAAAGGCTGAGATATACTCTCAGCATAAGCCCCACCCTTGTCACAGTGCCTTACAATTGGAAGGGTGCCCAACTCCCAGCTTCTCCCTGAAGAGCTAAGGATTTGGATCCCACATCTGGTACCCCAATTCTTAAGTCTGTCACTCAGGAACAGGACTCCCAATTGCCTAGCTCTGAAGCCAATGGGCCTTTCATTCACAAGGCTAACCAGACCATAGCAAACAAAGAAGCAGTTAACAGTGAGTGAGCACCTCCCATGGTTATCCCAACAGGTTCAGTGCTGAGAGAACAGACAAACACTCCCGCTCCAGTTTTGCCCTGAAAGGGGTTTATTGCATACTTCACAGCTGCTGCCTGAGGGTCTGACTGCTAATTAGCCCATATCTACATGCTGACTGAGATCCTCCCCAGAGCCCAAAAGAGCAGGTGGGCACTTTCCCTACCTTATTCCGCTGGTTCATTCCAACAATAAAACCAGGTCACCAGCTTCATCTTAGAAGGAAGGAACTTGTCCACACATTTAGCACTCCAACATTTATAGCGGCCACCTGAGGGATGGGCCGCCAAACCACCTAGCTCTGATAGCCAGCAGGGCTTGCATTCATTCACAGGCCCCACAGGACTACAGCAAATAAAGAAGCAGCTAATACAGGACACATGAGCAAGCCCCACAGCTGTCTGCCCTGGGCTAAGCACAGAGAGCAGGCCAAAACACCCATCTCCCAGTTTTTTTTTTCCTGGAGGGTGTTTGACTGCAAACTCTCCCAGCTTCTTCCTGAGAGCCAGTGGGCACTTCTGCTTTCTCCCTCTGCTCACTCCAACAATAAAACACAGTCTGCAAATTCTCACTGGAAGGAGCTTGTCCATATATCTAGTTCCCCAACTTTGGCAGCCGCCACCTGAGGGATGGGCCCTCAAATTTACCTAGCTCTGATAGCCAATGGGGCTCATTATTCATGAATCCCACAGGACTGTATCCAACAAAAAATTTTGTTTTCATACAGCAAGCACTTCCTATAGGTATCTCCCCTGGGCTCAGTACAAGGGGGAGCAGACAAAAATGTCCATTTCCCAGTTTCTCTCTGGAAGGGATTTGACTGCATACATTCCCAGCTGCTGCCTGAGGTTCTGGCTCTAATTAGCCTGCATGTGGAAGCTGACCAGGATCCTCCTGGGATAGAGCTGATGGGCACATCACCCTCTGCCTCCTCCTCACTAGTGTAAAACCAAGTCTTAAGCTTCTCCTGGAAGGAGCTTCTCCACACATTTAGCCCTCCAACAGTTACAGCTTCTGCCCAAGGGCTGGATCCCAAACAACCTAGCTTAGGGAGCTAATAAGGCTTGGCATTCACAAATCCCCTGGGGCCACACAAAGCAAAGAAGCACTTTTGTTTGGACACACAAGCCCTCCCAGCAACTATTCCCTCTGGCTCAGCTCAGAAAAAGTAAGCATAAACATCCAGCTTCCAATTTCTCCCTAATAGGGACTAGACTATATATATAACATTCTCATTTTCCCAGCTCCTGCCTAATTGCTTCCAATTAGCCTGCATCAGACAACTGAAAGGGCAGGAAATTAGTACTCCTTTGGGAGAAAAATCAATATACAAAAATCAATTGCATTTCTATACACTAACAACTAACAATCAAAAAGAAAAATTAAGAGAATAATCCTATTTACAACAGCATGAAAAACAATAAAATAGGAATAAATTTAACCAAGGAGGTGAAAGATTTGTACACTGAAAACTATAGAACATCGATGAAAGATATTGAAGAAGACATAAATAAATATAAAGATATTCCATGTTTATGGATTGGAAGAATTAACATTGTTAAAAATGTCCATACTACCCAAAGTGATATGTAGATCTAATGTAATCCCCATAAAAATTCCAGTGACATTTTTCACAGAAATAGAAAAAAATCCTAAAATTATTATGGAACCACAACCTCAAATAGTTAAAACAATCCTTAGAAAGAAAGGAGAGCAAAACTGGAGACACCATACTTCATGATTTTAAACTATATTGCAAGGCTATCTAGTCAGAATTGTATAGTATTGATGTGAAATTCTTTTCTATTGACATAAATCAATAGAAGAGAATCAAGAGCCCTGAAAAAAAAAAGTCCATGTGTATTTGGTCAACTTTTGACAAAGGTGCCAAGAATATACAATGGAAAAAGAATAGTCTCTTCAATAAATAGTGTTGGGAAAACTAGATATCCACATGCATAAGACTGAAACTGAACCCTTATTTTATACTATTCACTAACTCAAAATGGATTAAAGACTTGAACATGAGACCTGAAACCATAAAACTTTTAGAAGAAAACATTGGTGGTAAGCTCCATGATATTAGTCTTAGCAATATTTTTTTTTAATTGACACCAAAAACAAAGGCAATAAAAGTAAAAATAAACAAGTGACACTACATCAAACTAAAAAGCTTTTGCACAGCAAGCAGTCAACAAAATGAAGGCAACTTGTGGAATAGGAGAAAATATTTGAAAACCACATATCCAAAACTATACAAAGAACTCATACAACTCAATAGCAAAATAATAATAATAGTAATAATAAGTAAACCAATTTAAAAATGGGCAAAATACCTTAACAGACATTTTTCTAATGAAGACATCCACATGGCCAAAAAGTATATAAAAAGGTGCTCAATGTCACTAATCATTAGGAAAATGCAAAACCAGGATGCAAATCCCACCTCACACCTGTTAGAATGTCTATCATAAAAAAGACGTGAGATAAATGCTGTCAAGAATGTGGAATAGGGCCAGCCCGGTGGCTCAGGTGGTTGGAGCGCCATGCTCCCAACGCTGAGGTCGCTGGTTAGATTCCCACATGGGCCAGTGAGCTGCGCCCTCTACAGCTAAGACTGTGAACAACGGCTCTCCCTGGAAGTGGGCTACCGTGAGCAGCCGGAGGTCTGTGTGAGCTGCTGTGGGTTGCTGTGAGCCACCCACAGACAACTGGCAACTGACTGCCTCAGCCAGGGGGAGTGCAAGGCTCATAATACAAGCATGGACCAGGGAGCTGTGTCCTATACCACTAGATTGAGAAACAACGGCTTGAAGGAGGTGGGGGTGAAGGGGAGGTGGATAAAGGGGGAAAACAAAAAGAATGTGGAGTGAAGAGAGCACTTGTATGATGTTGGTGGGAATGTAAACTGGTACAGCCACTATGGAAAACAATATGGAGGTTCCTTTAAAAAATTGAAAATAGAACCACCATATGATTCAGCAGTCCCACTCCTGGGAATATATCCAAAGGAAACAAAATTACTATTGTGTACATATTATCTATACTCACATGTTCATTGAAGCATTATCCACAAGAGCTAAGATATGGACACAACCTAAGTGTCCGGCAACAAATGAATGGAGAAGAAAATGTGGTATTTCTATACAGTGGACTATTATTTAGTCTTAAGAAATCCTGCAATTTGCCACAATATAGAGAAATCTGATGGGCATTATACTAAGTGAAATAAGCCAGATAGAGAGAGACAAATAAACTACAATACTAAGTTACTTATATGTGGAATCTAAAGGGAAAAAAAGGCAAACTCATAGAGTAGAATGGTGGTGCCATGGGCTATGTGGTGGAGGAAATTAGGAGAGCTTGATAAAATAATTAAAACATTCAATATAACATGAATAAAGTCTGAGGATCTAATTTACAGCATGGTGACTATAGTTCATAAAATTCTATCATATGATTGAAATTCACTAAGGGAGTAGAACTTGTGTTCTCATAAACAAAAAAAAGTAAATATGTGAGATGACGGATACATTAATTAACTTGATTGTGGAAATCCTTTCACAATATATACATATATCAAATCATTACATTGTATATTTTAAATATATTACTATTTTATTTGTCAATAAATAGTAAATAAATGTTTCTGGTAACTCTTAAAGAATGAATTCCTGTCCTGCTATAATCGGTGATTTTATATCAAATTGTTGCCCCAGATTTTATTAATAAGAATGTATTAATAGATTTTATGTTATTTTAAAAAGTAATGGCTCTTTAAATCCAATAAACGAGGAAAATTGACTTCTTTCTCCTTGTGTTTTAAAAAGTAAATAAAGTAAGTTGCAGAATGTCCACAATGTCCATTTTATTGGATGACCTTATGACAGGTTGGCCAAATATACTAGGCTATCTGACCCATTTATTGGCTAGATGTCCCCTGTATCCTATCCATTTTTCTACCCTGTGATCCTATTTATGCTAGAGGATTGTAAAAGGTGCGATAGCACCATTAATTGAATTGCAAGCAAAAATCCAGAAATTTACTTTCATGGTAACAGCTTAAGTCCCATTCCCACAACTAAACCAGAAAGATGGAAGGCCATGGTTAGTTTAACATCAGCTTTCTCCAAACATCATGGTTGTACAAATCAATACTAAGAAAAGAGAGGAGACAATTGGACGCTAAGCAGGCAATCAAACGTCTACTACTCAAATATTTCCTAGATATAGACTATAAGCATCTTGAGAGCAGGTACTTGTCTAAATCACTATCATATTTCCAGATCATGGGACAGAGCATGTAGGCCCTCTATGAGTGTCTTACATTATGTAGGTATGCAAGTATGGAAGGATGGATAGATGGATGATGGAATAATAAGACTTATTATCTTCATCCCTGGTAAAATGCTTTTCAAAAACCTAGGGTAAAAAGACTTGATAAATCACGTTTCATCATTGTAATTATTAGTAGAAAGTAATCAAAATTATGTATTTTCCATAAGTTTAGACATAGTACATTTAGAATGAATGTCCCAACTCAATGGCTTATGTAGATTAATGTTAGCTGAGTTCATGGTCAATCCTACTTACACTTCACCTCATATTATATTCATTTACTTATTATCAAATGCCTAACTAAAGAGACATAGACCACATATTAGAACATCCTGTGGTGAACTTAGCAGGTTTTTTATATGAGTACTATTAATAGAAAATATCCTGCCTTTGTGAAGAAGGAAAGATCATATGTGAGGAAGAGCAATGATGCATTCTGGTTGATTTTTACTGACATGAGACTATGCAATATAGAAATAGGCAATTCCATTTTCACTACAGGATCAGACTTTCATTAGACAACTAGAAAATTGGCAAAACAGATTTCTTTAGGTCACATTCAGAACACCAAGTATCCTCAAGTTACTTCAGAACATTGAGAACAAGAGAAAGTGCCTGTATGGTGAATATGACACTCTTCTCTTCTTAACTTCTCATTAAAACTGAGAACTTCGTGAACACTGTGGTAACCTTCATATATAACAAAGAGAATACAGAATGAGGTTAGTAGATAATTGGTTGAGAAAAAAAATAACAAGTTATTAGTCTTAATATCTTGTACTTTGAGTACTTTGCCTGGATAGCAGCAGCTATAGCATATAACTTAATGTATAATGGACATAGTAAAATATTTTTCTTTAGTCATTTTTTTGTATATCATTGAAACAAAAGCTATAATGTTGAAGGAATTAAATTACAAGGTTAGTTCTGAGCTCTAACATTAAGAGTATATTTGAGATCTAGTTCCCACCTGAGTTACCAGTTTGGAAAATTTCTGTGTGGGGCAAATAGAATAGACACTGTGATGTGAAAGTGGGAATGTCACATTCCCTTTAGACTATTTTGGCACCCTCAGAGTGTTAGGAATGAGGGTTTATTTCACATAAGCAACACTTGTAGAAATGGTGACCCCAAGAACCCTAAAGTAGACAGAGCAGTTACAGAGGAGGTGTACAAGTCCGCACAGATTCTAGGTTGTGGAATAAATAGTTTATGGGAGTCCTGAAGTGATGCTATCTTCCTCATTGACAGACCATTCCACTTTAAGATTCACCTTCATAAATCACCTAACAAAATGCTACTTACTCTGTCATACTGTTCATTCCATTAACGTAATTTAAACCTTTATACTTGACCCAGCCCCAGGTAAGAAACAGAAAATAGTGTAAGAGATCTGTCTGGGGGTAAAGACAAGGGAAATTTTCACACTTTTGCTTTGACCCCCAGTGGTAGGGGAGATGTTCACTGAGAATAGGAATATCAGGATTAGAAACCCCTCCAGTTTCCTGGGTCACAGTCCTCTGGCCAGACCCTTCCTCATCCTTAAAATCAATGCTAGTGCTATTATTGACTCTGAAGGTCAAATAATTGCCCATTTTTATTTTGTGTCTTTCTACTCAGTGGTTTGACACCTCTTCCCTCTTAGTTTCTTGACCTTAGATTGTCTCTGGCATTCACGGTATGGAAATCAAACAGCCCATTCCATGGGGCAGAGTGCAAGTGAATTTTATTGCCCTTCAACTATTAGTGCCTTAAAGTTCACCATCAGCACAACTTGAACTTCCTTCCATCCATTTTGTAGGAGGCAGGCCAAGGGGTTCATCTTATGACTCCATGATACTGAAATAACCTCCAAGTTATTATTAGCAGACATGATAATATATATTACTTACAAGATTTCCATATTTAGCAAATACATAAAACATTAAAATGGATAATACCCATATTAAAAAAACAACAACATACTGTCTTAATGTATAACTTTAATTTCTAGGATTATTCCTCATGACTTTTTTTAAAGTCTTATACTAAATAAAAGTTGTAAGCTGGTAAATAGACTAGTAACCCTTAGTATAAGAAAATATTTAAAATCATTTTATTTGGTCTCAAACACTATGGAAAAGCTTGCCATGAGTACTTAATCTGAGCCTGAGGTATAATGAAGTCAACCATTCTTGTTAAAATAGTTTATTTATTTATTTATTTATTTATTTATTTATTTATTTATTTTATTATTATTATTTTTAAAGATTTTATTGGGGAAGGGGAATGGGACTTTACTGGGGAACAGTGTGTACTTCCACGATTTTTTTTTCCAAGTCAAGTTGTTGTCCTTTTCAATCTTAATTGTGGAGGGTGCCATTCAGCTTCAAGTTGTCCTTTCAGTCTTAGTTGTGGAGGTTGTGAAAGACGCAGCTCAGCTCCAGGTCCAGTTACTGTTGCTAGTTGCAGGGGGCGGAGCCCACCATCCCTTGCGGGACTGGAGGAGTTGAACTGGCAACCTTGTGGTTGAGAGCCCACTGGCCCATGTGGGAATCGAACCAGCAGCCTTCAGAGTTAGGAGCACAGAGCTCCAACAGCCTGAGCCACCAGGCTGGCCCAAAATAGTTTATTTTTAAGTGTGACTATGTGTGTGTAAAAAGAAAATATAACCAAGGAAACAGATATAAGATTCATAAATACTTGGAGAAAAATCTTGAGGAATTGATCATATTTTAAATATTTAAACAATAAAACTAACATTTATAAATGAAAAGAATTGTTACAAAATACATAATCCCTATGCATCTTCCCTATACAATATAACAGGATCAATGTAGATATGCCAATTCATTGCTTTTTGACTCAAGAATAAATCAGGCATTTTAAATGAATACTATCAACATCTTGAAGAACTTCCACAGTGATCTGTTGCATGCCTTAATTTTAATTAAAAAAAAACAAATGAATAGCATAATCGGAGCAAAGAATCAACATTAATCTTTAAATCAAAAGGATTTACAATGAGATTATAATTAATTACATGCCAAAAATATCTTATTGAATAGGGTGGCGACCTTCGTTACTTTGTTTAATCACTAAAACAATTCAATCTCCAAATAAGAATTTGGATCAATTCCAAATACATCCAATTAAGATTATCAATTCACTAAGAACAGTGACAATAAACCTCAAAAATAAACTCTTTAAAAACTTTTCCTTTTGATTAATGTATCTGTACCAATTTCTATTAGTACTTAGGTTCCTTAAGAAAACAATCTTGGCAGTAGGACTCTGCTGTCCCCAGAATGCCTGGGGGAGAACATTTAATAAATAATCATGTTGATATTTCTGTTCTATTACTGAGCACACCAGTTGTCTCCTATTAGACCCATTTTCAGCAGACCAAAGTCAAAGAATGCTATTCTTGTTATTTTAAATACATTCTGCAAAGCAGCAGATTAACAGAATTTTCTCCTAAGAATTTGGAAAAAGCCTGTACAATTTTGATATATTCCTACATGCATGATTATATGCTTCTAATTCAGACAACTTTTGTCTCTCTGGTTCCACAGCAGTACCACAGGGTATTGCCAAAAGATTATAATTCATTTTTCTGGGTACTTTCAGGACAGTTACAAAGAGATGACACAGAAAGTGAACATAAGAGCAGATGATTTCTGGCATCTTATAAATGAAAATGTATTTTATTTATGCAAAGCAACTTTCCACTTATCGTTGAGTGACCTTGATACTATGAAAAGACTTTTTTTTTCCAAATGTGTATTTTTCACCCCCACAAAAGAACAAGTGCTTCCTCAGTATTCTAATTGCTACAAAATGCCTAGTTGATTATGAAAGTTTCCAAGCAGCCCTTCCAATGAACTTCAGAGGAAAACTAAAAGCAAGCTTTCTCTAAACGAGACTGGCGTGAAGGGAACCCGCCCATTTTTCTTAACTTGTATACTTGTTGATGTATGTTATGTATCTTTGACAGTCTACCTTTATTTTGTAAATCAGAATTAATATCCTCAACTAGTCAGAAAGCAAACATTTCTTGAGTACCCCTCTGTGCACAACACTCTCACGAAGCATGGACAACATTCAGTTTCTCCCCAGAATTTTGCCAAAATCTTTTATTTGACTTCAGCTTTAGCATTTGGGCCATCATAGAACTAAAGGAATACTGTCATTCCTAAAGTTGTGCATAATCACCGACAGGTGTTTGATAAGTTACCAACGTATATCTAATCAGTAGAACAATGTCAGTGATATAAGTAAGACATGTCATCCAGATTTATTGTCATGCTCTGAAAATTTACATTCAAATATAGATAAAAGCATTCTAGATGTAACTCAAACAAAAAAGTCTTATGTACCTTTTATATTGAAATTCTGTTTCTCAGCTGAAGTACAATTCATTATTATTGTCAAAATTAATTGCAGAAATAAAAATCAATGATAATAAAAGCTGACAAAACGGTTTAAAAAATGTTAAGAAATTTCCAACGCTTGAATAGAAAATAGACTGATAGCTAAATTAATATTAGGAGAGTGCACATTAATTAGATAAAATTAGGAAAAAACATTCTTTTGGAGACAAGAAATGCTCGTAAAAATATTAATAATAATAAAAGTTTATTAAAAGATTAAAATAAAGCTGTATCAGTCTGAGTTTGATTGCAACAAGAGAGTCATTATAAGAATTATGAAGATAAAGAGTGTAATATAGGAATTAGGGCTTACATGATTGAATGGGAGCTGGGGAATGAAGGCCTGGAAGGATGAAACCAAGAGATCAGAAAGTTACTAATGATGCCAAGCTGAATCACCAGAACATGGAGAAGCAGAAGCTTGCAGGGAAGGTTGAGAAAGCACCACCACCCTGATCATAAAGCAAAAGCTCATAGTTTGTGAAGCCACCATATCTTAACACCATAATTTTTCAAGAACATGGGTTCCACTTCACTTCCATCTTCCATGTCTCACGCAAATTAGTCTCAACAGGAAACTCGGACCAAAACCACACAGCAAGGGGGATTCTGAAAATCTTTGTTCTCAGCCTTAGGTGGGAGGGTCTTGGTGCCAAGTTAAGAACAGACAACCCATCATATCATACTGTCATCATAGTAGAATTGCTTATTGTACAAGCAGTTAACACATGAAAGAAAATAACCTTTAAGAATGGTATTTAATTATCAGGTTACCTAGTTCCAGGAAGACTTAAAACCTCTACTAAGAAAAAGAGTCTCTTGAAGAATTTTCATAGTTTACAAGGATAAATTAAAATCAGAATGCCAATTTTGCTACATAGACATTTCACAAAAACGAAAAAATAAAAATCCTACATAACAATTTTCATAATAAAGAATATAAGTATAAACAAAAGAGGTAAGTGTTAAAGTAAAATATGTTTCCCAAAAAGCATTTTGTTCTCATTAATCAAACTTTAAAATAATAATTTTGTAAGAATACTGTAAGATTTGAAAATATGAGGTTAAAAATTAAACAAAAACTAATTTAAGTGATTGCTATACATATACTAAAGATAAAAGCTTATTAAAGATAAAGGCCTTAAATTCATTTTATAAAATGTAACTAAAAAACATTTTCCTGAATTATATTCTGCTAGATACACAAAGATTAACAATATTTCTAAATATGCCAGATGAAAGCAAGCATGTATTTAGTATCTCCCACATGTCGTCAGAGTGATTAAATGAGCCATCCAGTAGCTAAGAGATTAGAGAAATTATCATTCTGGGCCCACAATGTCAAACTCCCCCAAATTTTAATAATCATAATATTTAACAAATTTTAAATAAAATTTCAGGTCTATTCTTATAAATTTCACAAGTTTATTATTTTATGGTAATATTTACATTTGGCCTTGGCTTTGGAAAATTATTGATCTTATCACCCCCATTATTGAGAATTTGGAAAAAAATTGCATTCTAGGGCACATGCCTAGAATCGTATCAAACTGTTTAACTAGATTTTTGGTGCTTTATGTGGATATAAATCTCCCGTTCTCTTTGTTTTTAAAATGGAATAAATCTCCAAGGCCATTGTCTTCATGACACTTTCCCTCTGATCATAAAGACCAGAGCTTCCTACTTTCAGATTTCTCTCTTTTGTTAATAACTATTTGTATATCTTCTCATCTCGCCTACTAATCTGAAGGTGATTTAACGGCAAGAATATCTGTTTTTGTCTTTTTTCCATCACCAACAGGGTCACAAATCAATGACCTGTACAGAAAATTCAGTCTGCAAATACATTTTGTTTGGTTGGTATAGTGTGTGTGTGTGTGTGTGTGTGTGTGTGTGTGTGTTTCCCACGCAGTTGTTTTTTAAGTATATTTAAGGAATCGTACAACCATCATCATAATCTAATTTCAGAACAATTTTGTCATGCCAAAATGAAACATGCACCCACCAACTATTCCCCACCCCTCCCCCACAGCCCCAGCCAAACATTAGTCTATTTTCTGTCTCCATAGATCTGACTATTCTGGTTCTTTCTTACAGTGGAATCCTACCATATGGATTCATCTGTTATGGCTTCTTTCACTGAGCGTATTTTCAAGATCTCCCCATGTTGTATCATACATCAGTACTTCATTATTTTACATAGTAAAATAATATTCTGTTTAATTGATAGACCACATTTTACTTATCTTCTCATCAGTTAATAGACATTTGGGTTGTTTCTACTTTTTGGCTATTAGCAATAATGCTATTATGAACATCCATGTACAAATTCTTGTGTGGGCATATGTTCATTTCTCTTGGGCATATATTTAGGAGTGGAACACCTGAGTCATATGGTAACTCTATGTTTAACTTGTTGAGAAACTGCCAGTCAGTTTAACAGTGTCTCTGCCATTTCACATTCCCACTAGCAGTGTTTCAATTTCTCCAAATCTTCACCAACTCCTGTCATTATCTGACTTTTCTGATACTAGCTATCTCAGTGTGTGTAGAGGTATCTCATTGTGATTTTGATTTTCATTTCCTTAATGATTAATAATGTTAAACATGTTTTCATGTGCTTATTGACCATTCATATATCTTCTTTGGAAACTGTTTATTCAGATTCTTTGTCAAATTTTTAATTGAATTGTTTGTCTTTTTAATATTGAATTGCAACAATTCTTTATATATTCTGGATATAATTCCCTTACCAAATACATGATGTTCAAGTATTTCCTCCCATTCTGTGTGTTGTCCTTTCACTTTCTTGATGATATTATGTGCAACGTATTTTTTTTTTTAATTTTGATAAAGTCTGATGTATCTATTTTTTCCTTTGTCACTTACTCTTTTGGAGTTATACCTATGAAAAGATTGTCAGCCCAAGGCCACAGACATTTTCTCTTCAAGAGTTTTAAAAGTCTTAACCCTTTTATTTAGGGCAATGACCTATTTAGAGTAAAATTTTGTATATGATGTGAGATAGGAGTCTAATATATTCTTTTACAGGTAAATGTCTATTTGTCCTAGACCCCTTGTCCTTTCAACCACTTGTTGAAAGATTATCCTTTCACCCATTAAATTGTCTTGGCACCATTGTCAAAAATCAATTAACCAAAATGTGAGAGTTTATTTCTGTACTCTTAATCCTATTTGATGATCTGTATGTCCGTCCTTATGCCAGTACCACACTGAGCATTGTAGTAAGTTTTGAAATCAGAGATGTGAGTCTTCAAACTTTGTTATTCTTTTTGTAGATTATTTGGGCTATTCTGGATATTTTGCATTTCAACAGGAATTTTAGGATTAGTTTGTCAATTTTGCAAAGAAGTCAGTTTGCATTTTGATAGGATTATGCTGACTTTATAATCAAATTGGGGAATATACCATCTTAAGAATATTGTCTGCCAGTACTTTAACTTGTAATATCTTTCCATTATTTAGGACTTCTTTAATTTCTTTCAGTGATGTTTTTTAATTCTCATGTATAAATATCGAACTTCTTCTGTTAAATTTATTCCTATGTATTTTATTCTTGTTGGTGATATTATAAATAGAATCATTTTCTTATTTTCATTTTCATATTGTCCATTATAGTGTATATAAATACAGTTCATTTTTGTGTATTGTTCTGGCATTCTGTAACTTTTCTGGAGGCATATTTACTAGTCCTAATAGTTTTAATTTTTAGTGGATTCCTTAGAACTTTCTATATAAAAGGTTATATCATTTACAAAGAGAGATACTTTTACTTCTTTCTTTCCTATCTGTCTGCCTTTCTCCTTTTCCTTGCCTAATTATCCTGGCTAGACTCACCAGTATAATGTTGAGTGGGATGACATACTCTTTTAAAATCAAGAAATTTCACATGCAAAATAAATCTGAAATTCCATATTCCTCTGGAGAATGTTGGACTTCACAGGACATGAGTACTGGCTGCCCCTTAGTGACCGGCCAAATCCCCACCATGCTGTATTGCCTAATACTTGGCCAAGTTCACTAACCTGTTCACTACCTGATCATGCAGGCATCTGAGTTTGTAAATCCTGCCTTGTAAAGATTAATATGGCTCCTTGTTCATATTAGATATTTAGTGTATATTTATTAACTGATGCAAAGAAAGACTGTCATGAAAGAATGAACAAATAAACAAATAAGCTGTTCCTTCTGAGCTTAGGAACAGGAATAGGAAAAGAAGTCCTATTTCCCCTAACTGCAGTCTCCCACACAACTCGATCCAATTCCAATTCCTCATGTCTCGTTCTACCACACGTCTCTTATCAGGTTCATAGATCAGTGTCCATTCATTATGACAGTTTTCACTAGTATCTTCTCTTTGTTTATATTACTAGCAAAGTTAACTGAGACAGTATCATTTTTTAAATATACATTTCCATTCATTTTGCAATTGTAACAGTGGAATGAAGTATTTTGTGGCTGAAACAACCTTCATGAGAAAGAAAACTGGAGTGCTCATCTATCAAAAGAACAAACTCCAAAAGTCTGAATCACTACCCCATCTCCCAGGACAAGACAAAGAATAGATTTAAGCGTGGGAGGAACGATCCAATCAAAATCAGGGTGCTGGTAGCTGGCAAGTTTCCAGTAAAGTACAATTTTCAAACTTGTCAAAACTACAGAACAGTGTAGCACTTATTTTTAAAAACAATTATAAGCAGTATACCCTCCAGCCCTCACCCTGCTTCCCATTCATACAAATAAATATTTTGTTATCCTGAGTAAGTCATATATCAGGACTGGATACAAATTCACTTTGCTTCAAGGCAGGGGGCTCTTTTGACTTATTCTGGTTTCTAGGAGCAGGATCAAGATTAAGAAGGTTACCAGAGGGTAAGGGGGGTGGGGGGTGGGAGATGAGGGTAAGGGGGATCGAATATATGGTGATGGAAGGAGAACTGACTCTGGGTGGTGAACACACAATGGGATTTATAGCTGATGTAATACAGAATTGTACACCTGAAATCCATGTAATTTTACTAACAATTGTCACCCCAATAAATTTAAAAAATAAATTTAAAAAAATCACATTTTAATAAAAAAAAAAAAGATTATGAAGTAAAGGGGCAAGTCAAATGGTGATACAGGATGTTTTCATTATGCTAATTCATTAACTATGGGAAATCATTTTGAAATCTTTACATAGCTGTGAGTTACATGAAATTTGTTCAGAAATATTACAAAGTAATCCCTCAACCCCAAAGAGGGAAATTGTGAGTTGAATTTTAAGCACCCTCAACACACACAAAGCCTTGGTTCCTGGTGAGGGTGCCTGAAGGGCTTGGAAGATAAAGGGGAGAGAAGCACAGTAGGACCCACTGGTAGGAATAAAGTTGGAAGTGAGGCAAGCATGGGGAAGATTCTGAAAGCTGTCTGTTAGAATAGCGCATTGTCTAAACAAGTGAAGAAAATTGCCAATGAATGAAACCTATTTACGATGAAAAAAAAGAAAAAGTTTGAGAAATTAAAACAATCCAGTAGTCACTGAAAAATATGTCCCTCTTTTTTTTTTTTTTTTTTTTTTAAGTAATCCAAAAATTTCACGGTATTGCAGTAGTAGTCCCCCCGCCTTCGTGGTTTTTCCATGGTTTCAGTTATCCACAGTCAGCCACAATCTGAAAATGTTGAATGGAAAATTCCAGAAATAAATAATCCATAAATATTAAATTGCATGCCGTTCTGAGTAGGATGATGAAATTTCACACACCCCGCTCTATCTCACCTGGGACGTGAGTCACCCCTCTGTCCAGCATAGCCACACTATACATGCTCTTTGTCTGTTTGTCACTCAGTAGCCATCTCAGTTATCAGAGCTACTGTCACAGTATTTCAGTGAGTGTTCAAGAAACCCTCATTTTACTTAATAATTGCCCCAAAGCACAAGAGTAGTGATGTAAAGGAGTAGAGGTAAATGAAAAGTGAAATGGAGCTTCTAGGAGGAGGTCCGTTAGAGGCTGGGAGGGACTAACATTGCACAGTGAACGCCTCGACTACAAAGATGGCCTGAGTGAGTGCAGAGGACTGGACTCTCTCAGGGCTGAGTCCTGCTCTACCTCTTCTTTTAAAGCCAACTGTCTCCCTGAAGACTAAGGAGGTGGAACATCTCAAAGATCGTCTTAGCTCTGGCTTCCCAAGGCTTCCTGACTTTGTGATTGAGTAGTGAGTTCCAGGACAGACCCCAGATTGCACTGCCAGCCAACCCCTCTGGTAGAAGGGAAGAGGCAATTCCTTTCCTCACCTTCAGGCCCTACAAAGCTATAGTAGGTGAGAGATGGACAAGCTTGAGGGAAAGGGGTGATACATGGGGCCTCAGGGCAAAAAAAAGGCAGAAAGGGGGGACTTAAGGCCCTCACAACCCAACTAGTATGAGTGGGGGTTCCAGGCAGGCTTGCCTATTTCCTAAAGACAAACTTTTTTTGTGGCATGAGCCTCTGTCATTTCTCCTCCTGGCTGGGACTCACACCCCTATACATTCCTACCCTTGGTTCTGGTCTCATTGTAAGGATTGAGGTAGTTAATCCATTTACACAACTAGCATCCTTCACCTCAAAACACATGCTCCTAAGGAACTTCAGGTATTTCATTTAAAGAAAAAAAATTCCTTTCTTTTGTCTTGTCAGTCCAGATTCAATGATATAAAGGTACCAGACATGGTGGCATCAGATTCTATCCTAAGTTGGTGTCCAGAGGCTCTTATCCTCACCCTCTAAATCCACCTTCAGTCATCAGACCTCTTCCCTCTCCTGTACCCCAGTAGAGAAGCCTATGTATCCAAAGGAAAGAAACTCAAGTTTCACCTGTATCTAAATGTAAGAGAAGTAAATGCCCCTCAATCAGCAAGATATCTGAAAGGGAAATCGCTTTTATGTCTCCTGGCATTGATGCAGAATGTTTTAATCTTCTGTACTTACTGTACTCAGGCTATGCTGTTTTCCTTCTACAAGTTTTCAAGAAACAAGTAAACAGTTGCTTGGTTTCAAGGTCAAAGCCTCTAGGATCTCCCCATAAACACTTCAGGGGAAAGAAAGGAGATCCTCCACCCCTGGAGGAGAAATGGGAGGAAAGGGTTGACTTCAGGCACTAGCTCCTTTTGTGAATTGGGTAGCTCAGGAGATCTGTTGGAGTCTGTGGGGGGGAGGCACATAGCACGGCTAGTTCCCAAATAGGCAGGGGGTATGGGGACGGGGGGAGGAGAAGAAGTCACACTTGGCAGCTACCTGGTGTCTCTCTTCACTGGACAGTATCATTCTTACTGAGTAGAACCTTGCTGGTGAGACAACAAATGAACACTGTTTTCTTAAACAAGCTACTGTGGCCATCCTCATATTGCCTTGACTGTCCAGTTACCCAAACATGTGGTTGGAATTATTGTTTCATTCCTTGGAGATAGGATAAATTGTTCGCTGTAGGTTAGATACTTAAAACACATTTGTTTTACCTGAGTCACATCATTATGGAAACTTTCCCAGGACTGAATTTGCAAGAATCTCTGACTGGCATTTATCATAGTTGTTAAGCATAATGAAATCCGAACCAATACTAGTTCATCTACTATATCAGCCTCATGGGCTCCCTTTCAGATTCTGAAGGTCCCAGTTATAAACACTGCATGTAGCTGACACCCAGTTACTCTCAGTTAGAGATTCCAGTTCAGGGAAATCAGCTAAGTTCATTTCAAAGCTATTGTAAGTTCAATTGGTCAGTTTCTGCTTGATTTAAATAAAATTTCTTCAGAACCATTTAACTTTAAGTCTTTTACTTTCAAGAAAAGCAAATGGTCAATGCTATGTTTGATAAAATTATTGTAATTCTAAAACATCATAAGGAGAAATTTTTTTTCCTTTTTCCTTTTTTCTTAATATCTATATGAGATGATGGATGTTAACTAAATTTATTGTGCTAATCATTTCACAATTCATGTAAGTCAAATAATTATGCTGTATACTTTAAACTTATATAGTACTGTATGTCACAAAATTGAGACAATAAAAG
This sequence comes from Rhinolophus sinicus, assembly GCF_036562045.2. Lineage (NCBI taxonomy): Eukaryota > Metazoa > Chordata > Mammalia > Chiroptera > Rhinolophidae > Rhinolophus > Rhinolophus sinicus. The sequence continues at coordinate 85,820,661 of NC_133751.1, forward strand.
AACTATACTTCATTATTTAGACATAATCCTGTAAAGGAATAGAAAGCCCAAAATCTAAGGTAGACCAATACTAGATATACTCTAAAGCAGGGTTTCTCAACAATGTTATTAATCGACATCTGGGGCCAAATGATTCTTTGCTGTGAGGGACTGTCCTGTGCATTTAGACGTTCAGCAGCATCACTGGCCTCTACCCATTAGATGCCAGTAATATTTCCTATCCAGTGTGACAACTAGAAATGTCTCCAGACATCAACAAATGTCCCTGAAGGTGTGTCAAAATTACCTGCAACGGGGAGCCCTGTGTGAAGAGAGACTAATACCAAAATTATCTCCGGGTAGAAGTCAGACCACATGCATGAACAGTGAGTGTCCCACTGAAAAGTTTTATCCTGAAATAATCCTGTAGCAGATACCTCTCAACAAGTTTGGGGCATTTGTCTAATCTGGATGGTTCCTCCAGAGTCCAAGGAATTCTAGGAAGACGATGGCAAGATCCTTACTTCCAAAGGAATCAACAGACCCCAGGGAAAGTTAGACAACATTTTACCAGGATAAGTGTACTCATTTCTTCTGATGAAACCTATTCCCTAGACCAGAAGTTGCTCTCACACTTTGCGTTAATGGGCAAGAAAGTGTATATTTTTTATGTGACATAAAAGTGGGTCTTACATTATGAATCTTTTCATTCATCCCACAGATATAGTTATTCACATGTTTTTTGTTTGTTTAGCCATCCTGCACTCTACAATGTATTAATAATCACAACACAAAAATACACAAAAATTGTCAGATATTATCACTACCTTTGAGGAGCTAATAATCAACTAAGGAACTATTCTAATATGGCTTCCTTTCAGCATCATTCTAGCTAACCCCCACCCTCTACTGCCCTTCTTTGATAGATCCCGGCCTCCCACATAGGAACATACACATATATTCCTATGGCAGTTGCCTATTTATTCTGAAAGACAAGAGTTCATTTTTCCAACATCTTAGCCCTACTTGAGTTGATACCACATGTCCTTTAATCTCGCTGACCTATCCTGATCATGTACTTATTTCAAATCTTCTCACCACTAAAGAGTGATTCCTCACTGTACCAATCTTTTCATTTATGTTCTTCTGTCGCAGTGAGCATAGAGAGCACTAAAAAAAAACAACAACAACAAAAAAAAAACAGGCAAAATAAAAAGGGAATTGTTCATAATAGTCAGAATCCAGCCTTAGATTTTTAAGTTCATGTGCTGAACAGTTAAATCTTAGTAGCTTTCTGGAGTAAAGTGTTGAAAGGGAATCTCTGGACAAAGTAAATAGGGGTTAAGTTTCTGGCATGTGCGGAATGCTACAGGAACTCAGTAGAGGGAGTCTTTTTATCTCTGCAGGAGATATGAGGGACAGTCTTCTAAAAGTATGACATTTCAAAAAGTTCCATTTCTCTAGGTGAGACTGAAGAACGTTCCAGGCAGAAGGAAATACATTTGCAAAATGTTCCAGCAACTTCAAGTAGTAATTCAAAGCATGTGGGTTGGGTTTGGGGCAAGGTGAGAATATTGTGGAAAATGGGACCAGAAAGTTAGAAGTTATAAAAGAGAAAATCCAGACATCTAAAATTTTTCACTTTGGCAGCAGTTTGGAGGATGAACTGAAGAGGCTTTCTTTTTTTTTTTTGTAATGACTATGTTATTTGTCTTCTTAAAGGTAATCCACCAGAGAGGATGTTGCAATGAACTCAGAAACTGGAGATTGGAATTTCAACAACATGTAAACTGATATAATTTCTCATTTATACGTAAAAGAGCAAATACTCAAAACCTGCTCTAATGGTAAGAGCTAAGTGTGAGGATGGTATTCAATAGGAATATGATGAAGATAATAACAGAAAACATTTATTTGAACTCTTACTATATGCCGGTCTCTGACTCTAAGTGCTTTACTCTCAGCGCTACTAAGTCATCTCATCCTCATGTGGCAAATTGCAAAAAGGCCACAAATTCCACCCATTGTTGTATGGGTGGATACATCCTTGTATCAGACACACTGCCCATTTGATAGATGACATGAGACCATCTGGCAGACATGAGGTGAGGCCTCTCTAGACCAACTAGTTTTCTAACTACTGACATAGAAATAAAACCATCCAGAACCACCCAGCTTTACCCAAGCATCACCAGATCAGAACAACCTCCTAGCTAATCCATAGACTTACAGACATAGTAAATGTTTATTATATAAAGCCACCAAGTTCTGGGTAGTTTGTTACACAGCAGAAGCTTACTGATAAATCTCACTTCTAGCAGAAAAGTATGAATTTTATTTCCATTTTAGGGAAAAGTTCAGACATAGAAAGACTAAGTCACTTGCCCGTGGTTATAGAGTTAACAAATGATAAAAACAAGGATTTGAACCCAGGCTCTAGATTAATGCATATGTTTCAGCATTTGGTCTGCTTAGCTAGAAGAATCTCTATAGTGTTTTCTCCATTAAACAAACTAAGATGTTGTTATTACTTTAAAAGAAAATGGGTATAGGGAAGACATATGAGAATAAGAACTCCTGGCAAAACATAATACACCAAGTTCGTCACCAAGGAATACATCAGTTAGAGAAGAATGACAACTGTACTGCAGTGATTGTCAAAAACAGTAACTCACAGCCTATCAGTAATGACAAAACCCAGTAGTCTGCAGGGATTTCTAGGTAGTCCACCTGCCAGTCCAGGGACCTATTACCATGTGTGATATTACAATCTGGCATGGATGTATTTAATATAAACCTGCATGAAATGATATCAAAATGCTTCACAGTTCTTCATATTGGCTCTTTCTTTCTTATTCGGTGGTGGCAAATGAGAGGGATTGATTACCATGCCAAGGTCCCTAGACCCAAAATGTTTGAGACCCACTGTGATCGAGGATACAGTGAAAGTTTCCCCCCAAAATCCCAATCTGCTGGAACAGGAAGCAAGAAGTGCCATGATCATTAAAAAGATAGCGGTCGGACTGTTGCAAAGCATAGGCACCACACTGAATGCGGAGTTATATTGTAAAGGTAGAAAGGAGCAAATGTTGATTTATGAGCTATAATTCCAGGGAGGGTTTCTGGTGACTTCAGCTTCACACTTGCGGTTATAGTATTCCCAGAACTTCTCAATGGAGTGATTTCCTGAAATGCACAGCTGTCTTTTATTTATTTTATTAACTTTACATAAAAACCATGGGAGCACAGCTTTTACAGTATTTGACTCTGATTGGCCTTGTCTTTTCAAGTTTGGGATAGAAGAGAGAAAAACATAAAATGCAATGAGAACACCATTTAAAAACTAAAACTTTCAAAGGGACGATAAGTAGAAAGACTTTTTGCTTGGGGTTATAATTTAGCAACAAAAGTTCCTCAGATTAGTACATGGTAATTGATTATATTTCAAAACAGATCAAAATCTACATTCTATATACCATGAAGGACAGTTGTGATATATGCAAATACCAAGACTAAAACAAAATAGGAAAATTGCTGAACTTCTTGGTTATAACCTTCTTATTAATAAGGAGTAAGGTAGCATAATTTGTTATAGAATCTATTATGATCCACTCTTAATTTGTTTCAAATGTCTAGATTACACCTAAAAAGATCCTTTGATGTAATCATCATTATTCACAAATTTCATCTCAAAGACTATCATCTTTAAAATATAAGCTATTAGATTCTGATCCCAGATTTCAGAGCTAAAACACTAGAATGGAAAAAAATCAGTTCATTGAGAAGAAAAATTTAAGTTAAAAATATACAAGTGTTCACTAAACTAATAATATTTTTACAGTTTTGGGATAAATTTGCATCCTTTAATAAATTCCTAAAGAAACTCTTTCCATTCAGTATAATTACAAAATATTAAGTGCAAATAAACCACAATACAGTGTCAATGCCAAAGCATTTTCTTACATAAGTGAACAAGGGTGTAATCAGAAATTCCTCAGAAAGTCCAACATATGGAGCTTATAGCTCTTCAATTATGCCAACATTTATTAGTTAAATAGAAATCACAAATCTTCTTTAAGGAAGTGAGTCCAGATGCCTGCAATTAATATTTCTCAGCCCCACAGAAGATCCTATAACTTAATTCCCAGTGTCTTTACTTTCAAGGACTAAAAACTCACAAATTATGTCATTAGAAACAGCAATGGCTAACCCGAGGTTTGCTGTAATGTATTTTCGTTAGTTGAAGCTAATTAGAGCCAAATGAGTAGAATAATGTTGTAAGGGCACATAGAGAAATCTGGGGTCTTTAGGAACTGAAATAAATGAGGGTAATCAGCACTGTATGCCGAATACACTGTGTTCACTTAATATAAATAGGATGGCAGTCGGCTAGGAAGTGCCACAGATCACATTGGTTTTGGTGGGCAGCAGATGTCTTATTACACTGTATAAATACAAACAACATGCCAGACTGAACCAGATCAAATAACGGGGAATCTGGGCACCAGGAGCTCAAATGGAGGTCTTTGCAAATTTCTTGGGTGCAATTTTACATAACACAATCTAGTCTATATTGTCAATTTGTGTGTTTGGGGTGAAAAGAGGTATGTGGGATGCACAGAGGTTCTCTTTTCAAAGATAAAATATGTAACTCAAGCAAGATAAAGCTATTACCGGATTTCAACCATGGCAACAATTATTTTCACCCACACACCCTTATAATAAGCATAAGAATTATTTTAAGCTCATATTTGATTTTTGCAATAAATTTTGATGTAACATGAAAAAAGCTTGAGCTTTATTAGCATAGCATCTTCAGGAAGATTCTCTTTTTATAATGCACAGTTTTGATGAGTTCCCCTTTCAAAATGAAATAACATTAAACTCACAATTTGAAGCTATTTAAGCACAACATAGCTAAATTTGTCACACATGTTGGAACGATGATTTTTTCTTCCATTTTAAATATTCTGATTCAGAGATGGCAACCCTGTTGTCATGATTAAGCATGTATGTTTTAGGTATGTATGTTTTCCAACAACCACTGAAGTAAAACAATGGAATTTCAAACTAGTTCATATTGTGGTCAAAAAAGGCATTGTACAGTGAGAATCTTGGATTCACCACCAACTCTGTGACTTCTTATGTTGCCTTGATTGAGTGTCAGCCTCTCTGGGTTTCAGTTTACTCCCCTTAAGATGAGGGACTGGCTTGGTTAACCTCGAAGGTCTTTCCAGCTCTCAGAGTGTGTGTAAACTGACAACTAGTCAAACTGTACGAAACCACTAATAATTCAGGCAGAATGGCCTTTCTTATTATGATCCGTATAGCTAAGCATATATCTGAGGCTTCTGAAGTCCTAATCATGAGTCATTACAGGAAATTGTATAGGAGTCATGGAGCAAGCCAAATTACGTACAATCATTATAGAAAAATTACAAAATATAGGCAAGAAGAAAGAAGACAATATAAACCAGAGATAATATCAACTCTAAGATCATAATGTTCTTAAGATTTTAGTGGGAAGATAAGGGGATGAGGGTGAAAGAATAGTCGGGGGAAGAAGAGAATGTGGTGAGGGTGATAAAACTAATAAATGATGAAGCTAGTATAGATGTGAATATAGATATGACACATGTAGACACAAATGACATAAGATGATGTAGATATAGCATACAATATTATTTTTTGAACTTGATTTGACACTTAAAAATAAACATTTTTTTAGGTTATTAAATACTTTTCAGAAGCGACATGATTAAGGACTACTATACATATATATGCTATACAATTAAGCTCGCAAACTCATCCCAGAAAAAGTGCTTATACCTCATTGCTGAATATCACTATGGTCACCTTCGAAGTACTCCCCTTGGGAAGCTATACAACGACACCAGAGCCTAGTCCACCCTTCAAAGCAATTTTGGAACTCTTTTTCTGGAATGGCCATCACACCTGTTGTCATATTATCCTTGATGTTCTGAATGTCATCAAAATGTCTTCCTTTCAGTATTTCCTTTATCTTTGGGTAAAGAAAGAAATCATTGGGGGCCAGATCAGGTAAGTAGGGAGGGTGTTCCAGTACAGTTATTTGTTTACTGGCTAAAAACTCCCTCACACAAAGTTCTGTATGAGCTGGTGCATTGTTGTGTTGCAAGAGCCATGAATTGTTGGGGGAAAGTTCAGGTCATCTTTTTCACGCAGCCTTTACAGCACTTCCAAATAGTAAACTTGGTTAACTGTTTGTCCAGCTGGTACAAATTCATAATGAATAATCCCTCTGATATCAAAAAAGGTTAGCAACATTGTTGAAAACAGGTTTGCAAACTTAATTGTCAGACCTCATATATTCCATATAAATATATGAATATATATGTATATATATACATTAATTTTTGTAATTTTATTTAAAAATTTCTATAGCTAAATTTTTATATACATCCATAATTTTTAGGTTAAATTCCTAGACATTAAAAAAAAGGTATATTTTCTCAGTCATAGGAATGGCAGCAGCGAAGTGGTCTTCTTGAGTTCTCCTCTGGAACTCACCACAAATTAAACATCTATAACCCATCAAAGGACTCTCTGCTCATCACACAGAACAGCTAAGAGACTCGTATGAGGATTACTTGAAGGTGGGCAAAACATGAGAGCAGGAGAAGAGGGAAGGGAGTGGAGTGGAAACGCAGTCCGCATCCGCAGCTGCGGAGACACAGAGGGTCCCAGCACAGAACAGAGACCACAAAAGCCAGGAGGTGGGCTCTTTTCCTGTGTCCTACAGCGGATCTCTCCCACCAAGAGGGCAGCATATCCAGCATTTGAGGCAGTAACGTCAACTGAGACCTCCAGCTGGGCCCTTGGTAGGGCAAAGGACCATGCCTGGGTCCCTCCATGCCTGGGACCCTCCCCCCACTCTCCCAATCCTACTCCCACCCTTCCAGAGTCTCAAGCTGGCCCCTGAACTGAGGAGTAGTGTCAGATTACAGAGGAGCCACAGCTCTCAGGATCTAGGAAGACCTGTTTTCCAGCTGTGACCCAGGGAAGACGCTGGGAAGAGTGTGAGACTGCTGGGCTGGAAGACATAAGACTCCTCCATCCCCAGCCCCCACCTTTTCTGGCCTACCTAGAACAGGGCAATTACAACTGCAGAGACACCCAGGGGTCAGTAGCAGGTGGCAGACGGAGCTCTGAGCTTTCAGAAGCTCAGAAATCTTGGGCCCTTGACAGTACCCCCTCTCCTGACGGAAGAAGAAGTACCCTAAGACTCAGGAGACCTGGGCACAGGGCTGGCTGTGGTACTCTCTGTGTGCGTATGTGCAGACGAGAGCAGAAACTCCCCTGACTTTGTAAAAATTACCATCTATACCCCTTAGCCCCACTCATCTAGAGCTGCAGTGCCAGGGTCACTCTGGGCGCCAGGTGGCCAGCTCTGCTACACAAGACACAGAGGATTCTTTGGTACAGCAAAGGACAGAAGACAACCTGGAGATTACTTGGTGGGCTTAAGCCAAGACTGGCACTGCATTTTTATTTTTTTTTATTTTTATTTTTTTGTATTTTTGATATTTTTGCCTGTGTTGAGTATAGGTTCTCGGTTGTTTTTACATGGGAGTATATTTGTTTTTTTCTGTGTTCTTGTTGTTGTTGTTGTGGTTGTGGTTGGTGATTTGCTTTGTTCTGAAATTGCCCTACACCAGGGCCCAGCCCAAGAGGCACAAGATTCAACACACCCAGAGGCCAACTCCAGACCAAACCAGAATATTATCAGGTTTGATCTACAAGTGACACACCCAGAGAGAATTCTCTACAGGTACAAGAGCCCATAGGGGCCAAGCCTCATTTGAGCAGTCAACCCTCATGCAGCAGATCATCCACTGTGGACAGAGCCAACTCTCACAACTAGTCAGCCTAGGAGTCAGTCCTACCTGCTGACAAGCCAAAATCAATTAAAGCTCACCTTTAACAGGACAATATACACAACACAAGGGTCACCTTTGGAGCACATGCACAGGGGAATAGGGAAGTGGTGTAAGTCAAATATAAAGGACACATACTACATAAGATAACCCAGGAAAAACCAAGAAACCTAGGAGATCTACCTAATACATCGAAGCAAACACAGAGTCAGTCAGAATGGGGAAACAAAGAAATATGTCCCAAATAAAAGAACAGAAGAAACTTCCAGAATTGGAAGCAAATGAAACAGAGGTAACCAACCTATCAGAGACAGAGTTCAGAACACTGATGATAAGAATGTTTAAGGAGCTTAGTGATGACTTAAAGAAGGATAGAGAAATCATAATGAACAACCAGTTAGAACTAAAGAACATAATTACTGAAATAAAGAACACACATGAAGGAATTACCAGTAGGTTAAATGAGGCAGAGGATAGAATCAGTGACTTAGAAAGCAAGTTAGCAGAGATCACCCAAGAGAAACAACAAAAAGAAAAAAAAAAGAAAAAAACAATGAAAATGGTTTAAGAGATCTTTTGAAGTAATAATGACTGAAAACTTCCCTAACCTGGTGAAGGAAACCAACATACAAGTCCAGAAGTGCAGACAGTTTCAACCAGGATGAACCCAAACAGGTCCACACCAAGACACATTATAGTTAAAATGGCAAAGGTTAAAGACACAGAAAGAATCCTAAAAGCAGCAAGAGAAAGACAGCAGGTTACATACAAAGGAACTCTTATAAGACTATCACATGACTTTTCTACAGAAACTTTGCAGGCCAGAAGGGAATAGCAGGAGGTATTCAAAGTGATGAAAAACAAAGGCCTACAACCTAGATTGCTTTATCCAGCAAGGCTATCATTTAAAATTGAAGGAGACATAAAGAGCTTCCTAGAAAAGAATAAGCTAAAGAAATTCATTACCACCAAGCCAGCACTGCAGGAAATATTAAAAGGGCCTCTTGTAAGCAGAAGAAAGATGAAAATAATCTAACTAAAAAAAAAAAAAAAGGCAATAACTATGTACCTACCAATAATCACTTTAAATGTAAATGGATTAAATGCTCCAATCAAAAGACATAGGGTGGCTGAGTGGATAAGAAAACAAGACCCTTGCATATGCTGTATACAAGAGACTCACCTCAGATCAAAAGACACACACAAGACTGAAAGTGAAGGGTTGGAGTAAGATATATCATGCAAACAGAAATAAGAAAAAAGCTGAGTAGCAATACTTATATCTGACAAAATAGACTTTAAAATGAAGACTATATTATAAGACAAAGATGGGCACTATGTAATAATAAAGGGGTTGATCCAACAAGAGGACATAACCCTAATAAACATCTATGCACCCAACATAGGAGCACCTAAATATATGAAACAAATATTGACTGACATAAAGCAGAGATCAACAGTAACACTATCACAGTAGGGGACATCAACACACCTCTGACAACAAGGGACAGGTCTTCCAGACGGAAAATAAATATGGAAACAGCGGCCTTAAATGACACATTGGACCAGTTGGATTTAATTGATATTTTAAGAGCATTTCACCCCACAGCTGCAGAATACACGTTCTTCTCATGCACACATGGAACATTTTCCAAGATAGACCATATGTTAGGCCACAAAACAAGTCTCGATAAATTTAAGAAAATTGAAATCATATCAATTGTCTTCTTTGACACAGTGCTATGAAATTAGAAATCAACTACAGGAAAAAAAAACTGGAAGACACACAAATAAATGGAGGCTGAATAACATGTTACTAAATAATTAATGGATCGAGAATGAGGTCAAGGAAGAAATCAAAAGATATCTCGAGACAAACGAAAATGAAAACACAATGACCCAAAATCTATGGGATGCAGCGAAAGCAGTCCTAAGAGGGAAATTCATAGCAATGCAGGCCCTGTTTCTAAAGAAACAAGAAAAATCACAAATCAACAATTTATCCTTACACTTAAGGGATCTGGAAAAAGAACAGCAAAATAAGCCCAAAGCAAGTACAAGAAATGAGATAATAAAGATTAGAGTGGAAATAAATGAAATAGAAACACAAAAAACAATCCAAAAAAATCAATGAATCCAAGAGCTGGTTTTTGAGAAGATAAACAAAATCGATAGCCAGACCCATCAAAAAAAAAAAGTAGAGAGGACCCAAATTAATAAAATCAGAAATGAAGAAGGAGAAGTGACAAGAGACACCACAGAAATACAAAAAATGTTAAGAAATTACTATGAGCAACTATATGCCAACAAATTAGACAATCTGGAAGAAATGGACAATTTTCTAGAAGCATACAACCTTCCAAGGCTAACTCAAAAAGAAATGGAATACTTGAATAGACTGATTACTACCAGGGAAATTGAATCAGTAATCAACAAGCTCCCAACAAACAAAAGCCCTGGACCAGATGGGAAGAGAAAAAATAAACATATGGGATTACGTCAAACTAAAAAGTTTTTTCACAGAAAAGGAAACCAGCAATAAAACAAAAAGGGATCCTGTCGAATGGGAGAAGATATTTGTCAATGATATATCTGATAAGGGGATAATATCCAAAATTTATATATGTATAAAAAAAAAAAAAACCTCACTCAATTCAACTCCAAAAAAACAAACAACCCAATTGAAAAATGGGCAGAGGACATGAAGAGACATTTTTCTAAAGAGGACATAGAGATGGCAAACAGACATATGAAAAAATGATCAACCTCAATAATCATTAGAGAAATGCAAATAAAAACCACAATGAGATACCACCTCACCTCAGTCAAAATGGCTATCATCAATAAAGCAACAAACAAGTGCTGGCAAGGATGTGGAGAAAAGGGAACCCTTGTGCACTTTTGGGGGTAGTGTAGATTGGTGCAGCCACTATGGAAATCAGTATGGAGGTATTTCAAAAAACTGAAAATGGAACTACCTTGTAACCCAGCAATTCCACTTCTAGGTATCCGGAGAAATCCAAAACTCTAATTCGAAAAAATTTATGCACCCCTATGTTTGTTGCAGCACTATACACAATAGCCAAGACATGGAAACAACTGAAATGCCCATTGGTAGACGACTGGATTAAGAAACTGTGGTACATTTATACAATGGAGTATTACACAGCCATAAAGAAGAATGAAATCTTACCATTTGCAACAATATGGATGGACCTAGAGAACATTATGTTAAATGAAATAAGTCAGACAGAGAAAGACAAATACCATATGATCTCACTTATATGTGGAATCTAAAGAAAAGAATAAATGAATGAACCAATCAGAAACAATCTCAGAGACATAGAGGAAAAACTGAGGGTTGCTAGATGGGAGGGGGTGGGGATAAGGGGGAAGGTGAGGGGATTAGAAAGCACAATCACTAACCACAAGATTGCCACGGGGATATGAAAGTCATTTTGGCGAATATAATCTATAATGTTGTAAAGATTTTGTAGGCTATACGATGGACACTTGTCTTATTAGGGAGACCACTTCATGGATGGTCTAGATGCCTGACCACTTTGCTGTACACCTGAAACTGAAGCTGAATAATAATGAATGTCAACTATACTGTTATAATGTAATATATATATTATTTTATTTTATTTTATTTTTTTCCCACAAGAAGTGGAGCACAGCATTAGGAATAGAGACAGTAGAAATGTAACGGCTGTGTGCAATGTCAGACGGGTAGTAGATTGGGGGAGCAGGGTTATCACTTTGTGAGGAATATAAATGATAAATGTCTATTACATTGATTTGTACACTTGAAACAAATATAAAATAAAATAAAATAAAATATCAGTATGGGAATGCCACGCAAAATTTCAAGACATGACAAGAATTAATAAATCAAGCATTCATTAACACTTTATTAAGAACCTGAGACACAATCAGGATAAAGTGTTTTTGTCCCTCCCACAAAGGAAGTGGGAAGCGAGGAAGCATCTTATCCTCTCTTGACCTTAACGGATTTAATATTAGCAGTGTCTCTCTTGCAGACCGTTTCCGGATTTGCAATGCTGAGGTGTGAGAAGATCACTTGTGAAGTGTCCTGATACAGGGCAACAGCAGCTGTCCTCATTTAATTTGCCACCATTCAGTTTTGGATGAAGTGAGGCAGTTTCATCCAGAACTGAATGGTGAGAGACAGGTCACTTACTGGGTGGAAGCAGAAAAGGGCCACAGAGACCAGTATGCATCGTTTCTTGAGGAGTTCTTTATTTCCTTCCAAAGAAGAAAGTAACAAAAATAACAGAAGCAAGGACTCGGTAAGAATGTAGATAGCCCTTTCAATCAATTCAAAAAAGAAACCTACACTCTTGATTTTAAATTTTCAGTCTCCTTGTCCCCATTGTAAAATGAATAGCCTTTCAAACTCAGCTCTTAAGTTTCATGTTTCACCTTTGGAGGCTTCTAGGACTTCCAAAGAGGTACGTTCACTGACATTTATTTTTCTGATTTTGAAAAGTCAAATATCAAGACATTATCTGATCAGAAGGTCATCAGTTATGACAATTTTCCACTTCAGAGTTAAGAGTGGAAACGTAGACGATATTATTCACGGGGGGAGAAGGGGGACCTTGTTGAGAGGTTCTGTTTCTGGGGTCACAACCCTATGTTGAAAGGTGCCTTCCTCTCACACCCCACTAGATATCCAGGGTCTTACTTTCATTTTCTTAGAGTAATAGTTGTCCTTGAACATTGCAGGGGACAGGCAATGAAGGTGGGTAATAACAGGAAGTCTTGTTTTTTGTCCCCTTTTCGTTTCCTGCCCCTTAAACCTCTTCTAAGTCCTAAATCCTATTTCTTTGGAGGCAAATTCTAAACAGTTGATTTTCCACATTAATAGTGTAAACCTTCCTTTCTTATGAGTAAGGCAGTGATGGACTTTAGTAGTAGCCAGACTACCTAGGTAACTTCACGAGAAAGCATGTGCATCATTATTCACTAGAAGATGTGTGCAAGTTGGAAGTTTGTCTGTTTATGCAGATTACCAGCTCTGTTTGGGAAACGATTCAGGGATGCTGTGTCTCCCAAATGCCAGAATAGAAGCAGCGTTTTAAAGGAGTGCAAAGTAAATCATTTTGTGAAGAAGAAAAATAAAAATAAAATGACTCATATTTAGTTCATGGACAAGATCTTGACATTAAGAAGCAGTAGAGCGATAACCAGGTGCATTATCTTGCCCAGGGGAGGGTGGTTGAAGAGGTGGCCTGGATGGGGTGGGATGGGTGAATTATTTTAAGATCTTTGCTCTTCCACAGAAAGCATTACAATCATTGGCTCCAACTGGACAGGGCTGCAGATACCTAGAGCGCTGGACATATTTCTGGAGGCAGCTTCAGAAAAGTCACAGTATGTAAAAGAAACCCCAGCAACCACCCATTAAAAATAAAGAGCAAAGTGGCCATGCAAGGACAGGGTGATAAGCAGAGCACACTTGCTAAAGCCCTGTGGCTGATTTCTTCCCTGTAGCCCACCCCACTCTGGAAAGACTTCCTTTTAATCAAGGATGAAATGTGTAAGTACTTATTATAGGCCCCAGGCAGTGTGAGACAATAGACTATAGAGTGCTGTATTTCTTTTTTTCTGGTATGTGTATATTAATTCTAAATACAAGTTTACATCAAAGCATTATAAGCAGCACCACGCAAGTAAAGCTGGAAATCTGCTGAAGTGTCTACAAATTTCCAGGAAAAAGACCATTGTAGGTTTCTAAGGAAGAACTGACACGAGGTATTTTAGCTTCCTCAACAAAAACTAACACAGAGAGACTTCGTGGCAATGCCTTTTGTTGCCATAAAAGCTGATAGGAATTCAACGTAATCAGAAAGGAAAACTAAAATTGAAAAAAAAAATGCCTATACAATTTTATGATATGAGGGACTTGAATATGTGTAGCACTGAAAGGAAACTAAGGATCTTGTGGGTTATAACTGAATTATGTTAAGCAAGACGGGTAATACAACCTAATGACTCAAAAAGGTAACAGTCAATGTCATTGCCATGAGACAATGGAACTGATCTTATAAAAAAAAAACCTTCAGAATAATAATGACTTTAAAACAAGGGAATATTATACATCTTTGTGTACTGCTTTGTGCTGCATGTAATTAAAATTTCATGCAAAGGTAGCTGAAATATGAGGGAATTTCTTACCCCGCCTCACATAAGTCTGCAGAAAGGGCCATACCAGAGTTGGTTAACTCAATAGTAAGATAACGTTATCAAAAATCCAGGTTCTTTCCATTTGTCTCTTCCCATTGGACAAAAAATAACTGCTGAGGTTCTAGCGGTTAACTGTATTAATATTCAGAGGCAGAAAAATGCAGCGTCAATTCTTTCATTGCTTTTTATGAGTGAAGACACCGTGTCCCAGAAACTCCTGGATCTAATTAGGAGGCAGTTTCCACCCAGTGTCCCCACCTCCACAGCTCAGGTTGCAAATTGCAGGAAGCCTCTTCCTCCTGCAATGTATCTCCAGCGCCCTCTACTGAGAAAGCTTAACATCTACTCACTATAAAGGAGAAATGGTTAAAAGAATTTCTTATTTATCATAGAGTATATACATACCCCAGTGTGCATTCAGAGCTGAGAGGCAGTAAGCAAAGAACTGACAGGGCCCAGGATGACTTTCCCTCGTGTCTCCTTGGCCAGAAGTACATGACATGCACACGCCTAAACCAATAACTAGATGGAATTAATCACCATATTTGGCTTAGAGTAATCAAAATTTAGCCCCCTGGGGCTTAAAAGGAACTCTCTCTCCAGAGTACATGGCCCACAAGGCCAATCAGGGCTCTTCCCTCAGGAAGAAGCCTGAGAGTGAACATGGGCAGATGCTAGCAACAGTGTGTGCTACCCGTGCGTTCTGTTTCAATGGTTTGAGTTACACCATGGTCAGAAAATAATGGCAGAAATTTAGAGGCCCTTTTCTCCAAATAGATAAATAAATAATAAATAAGACAAATAAGAAAATGGTTTCTGAAACAAAATAACATAGCAAAAGCATCTGAAGAGCAAGAGAGCACCAGAGAGCAAGATCTTATAATTTTTAAGTAGCTGAGTTAGTCACAAGTCTATTTAACGTTTTCATGAGGCGAAAATTATAATTGCCTAGAAACTAAAGGCTTCTTACAATAAGGGAAATTTTTAAATTGCTGCTTGATATGAAAAGAAAATGGAAGAAAACTTCAAGTACCCATCAATAAAAATGTCGCTAATCCTCACTCCCAGCATCTCCAGAAGCTATTTCATTACCTAACCACCAGCATCCTAGCACTCTGATAGAATCTGGCTTTTCCTTTTATTACTTGCTGATCTCACCTGCTCTGTTGCACATCACCTGTCTTAGATGCCCTCATCTTCCTCTTTATTACCTTGCTTCTTCCTCCATTTTGAGGGGAAGTTGAGTTTTCACCACCCCAAAACATGCCTCTTTGGGAGTATTGATTATTTTAGGCTGGTTCGTTTTAAGAAACCACAAATAGAGGAGAAGACCAAATGAAGTTCCCCTTTGTAGAGGACAGTATACTTGTAAGGATAATCTCCATCTGTAAGGGTGTTTCCCTCACTATACCAGGCCTGTCTTCACTATGAAAGGAGAAGGCACTTACTGAAATCTGCAGAATAAACTTAGCCTTGTTCACTGTGCTTTTCCTGCTAACCTCCCATAACTGACTCTCCACCTCCAACATCTACTTTCATCTTCATCTGAAGGTGGTATTTAAGGTGATGGCGTCCACCATTTTGGCAAGGTACTCAGTTTCCCTGGGTCTCTCCCATGTGTACAGGAGGTATACATGTTATTAAACTTTAATTTGTTTTTCCCCTGCTAATCTCTCTTATGTCTCTTTGATTATTAAACCCGCCAGAACTTTGAAGGGTAGAGGAAAATTTTCCCTTCTTGACACTATGATAAATTTACATTAACCACCATATACATGTAAAGCCACACTTTCTGTCCCATTCAAAGGGAATTACAGCAAAGGCGTGATTGATGGTGTAGACGTAAGAACATCCAAACCTGTAGAAAATTTTTATAGGAGTTTATTTAAGCTCAAACTGACAACAGTTGCTAGGAAGCACGATCTCAAATGCTCCACAGAATGACAGTTTTGCACTTTTCTTTCACATATTTGAAATTAAAGAGGGAACGTAACAAAGATTATATGAAGGCGCAAGAAAGCAAGCCAGGGATTGGATTATAGGTAGTTAACAAGATTATGTGCCCTATTGAGGGAGTTATTTCAAAGGAGTGTTAACGTAGATGCACGACAATAGACAGGGCTTGCTTAAGGCAAAGATAAGCCTTTTACTAAAGTTATATGACTACCCACCATGACCAGCCCTGTTAGAATTTATGATTAGACCACCCTGTGAGGTTACTTTCCGTAGAACCCCTTTTCCATCTACAATGGCAAGGGTGCTATTCACAAAAGGTATTCCAGAAATTATATCACTTAATCTGAAACGTTAATTGAAAACAGTATTTGGTAAACGGTGTTCTTATCTGAGAAAAGAAACGTATGGAAAAACATGTTAACAACAACAACAAAAACCAAGTTCAGCTGCTCACTGCTGAAAAGGCAATACTGGAGATGAGACAGGTTAGTTAGTATTGCTAGGTAGACAGGGGGTCCCTGGTGGAATAAACAAAAAGCAGCCATAGCCTGAAACTCCAGGTTCTGGAACGTCTCCTTCACTCCAGAATAAGGACATGAGACCACGCCTTAAGCTTAATAAATTACCTGAAATCCCTTCTGGCCTGACAAAGGAACAGATCTGATAGATAAGAATGGGTTAGTTCGTTAATCCCTTCAGGATGGGCAAACAGGACAAACCTGATAGATGAATTCCATTAGAAGGCTCCAGCCCCCTTCCCCAAGCGGGCAAGGGAAGGTATAAAAGTAAGAACTTTTGCCTCAGTCACTGAGCTTCCCAGTTTGAGATACCCCCTCCCGCTCGGGAGCTGCAATCTCTTCTCCTGCCTCTAATAAACTATCTTCCTTTACAACTTTTTGCCTCTCCCTGGTCCGTGTGCCCATTCTTCAGCTTCACATGATCCCAGCCCACATCCAGAAACTGTCAGCAGATCCAACATCATTTACATCAGAGAGACAAGTGTTGGATGGAGAGGAAAGGTTGCTTTATTCAGGAAGCTGGCAGCCTGAGAAGATGGTGTAGTAAAGACCATCTCTGAAGTTCCCAGCAAGAAGAGAGTTTTAAAGGTGGGGAAGGGGAGGGAGAATTCCCAGAAACAGAGAAAATTCTATGTCTCTTTAGTCAGGTAACTCTTTTGAACATCAGACTCCTGGGTGCCAGCAGCTGGTCACAGTCACCTGGAGCCATCCTTCCTTCTGCCAAACAAACTCACAAATTCTCCTCAAAACCCTGAACTTACGACTACATTGTGAGAACAAAAGGAGTTGAACAAGAAGCACGGTTAACATGTGAACAAAGGCCTAATTAAGGTTTAAATTATTTAATTCTAGCTGCCAACAACACTAGGGGAATTGAAATCACAAGGGGCTCGGCTACAACCAGACATTGTATTCTACATAATCTCATTTTGAAAAAGATATTTTAATTTCATATACTATCACTTTCAATGGGATACGGTCAACCTTACATAAAAAATGTCATGTTGCTTTTCCTGCTGAAGAATTATCTCCTGCCAGCTCAATCAGTAGTCACCTCTAGTACATAATGCTTCTCCTGATGGGAATAATCCCTGTAGAGACAGTTACAAGAATTCACCACTGAGAGTCATATTTCTGGGTAACACGTAACAAAGCTTTGGTAGCAGGCCAGTGTCATTTCCTTGAAAGTTAAAGTGGGATATTGTTGCTAGGAATATTCAAAAGCTGCCAAGACCTTCCTGAAGAACAACATAGCACCAGTGACTATGCCTACTTTTGGCGAGGGGTGTTGTATTTTTTTATAAATGTGGCTGTGAGTACTGAGTTGCGGATATAGATGACTGCAAAGCTTAGCAATTAATTTCTATATGAATGTGTGACAATATTCAGACCTCATATAATTCATAGCTAAAATGTAAGGAAGTTCTAAGTAACATTTGTCTCCAAGTTTTTACATGGACGCAGATATGAAATCTTAAATTCGTCCTAGAACGGATTCAGGCTCGGCCCATCCATCCCTTACGTGTCGGGGGAGGTGAAGGGCAGATCTAGGCTGAGAGATGAACGGGAAGCTTCCTTGGTTCATCCCTTTGAGGAGCCACCTCTTTCCCTTAGGCTTTCATTTGTATACCATGTCGGCAAAGTGCTCCCAGTTCCAAAATTTTCCCTCACTTTCCTCCCATCTTGGTAGTCAAGTACTTCAACATAACCTTTCTCAACCAGATGCGGAGAGGAAAGGACCCAGACAACATGTGTGTGTGTGTGTGTGTGTGTGTGTGTGTGGCAGTGTGAGCAGGACTGTCTGCACTAAGGCAATCAGGCAGCCTTTGTCATATAGCTGAGTAGTTAAAAACACAAGTTCTTGACTTACCTGGATTCAAATCCCTATTTGATCAGGTATTGACTATCCAACCTTTCATGATATTACTGAACTTTGTGCTTCAGTTTGCTCTTCTGTATAAATGCAGACAAAAATCATACCTACCTGACATGGTTGTTCTTCGGTTAAATGGCATGATACACATGAAGCCATTAAACCAGTTCCTGAGACAAAGTGTGTAGCAAGTGTGTATCAAGTCAATGCAAAAGGTTTTTCAAAAGTAGGGGATTAAAAAGTTGCTTGAAATATATACAAAGTTTAAATAATTTATGTGTAAATAATTTATAAACATAAAATTTTCACTCAGTCTGACTAGTAGGGAAAATACTCAATTAAATGATTGAAATGCTGAATTATATAGTACACTAAGAAATTTTTAATTTGCATATAATTATGTGTCCAGTTTTAAGCATGTGCTTCTGTAGCATTTTAAATAAATTTAATTTTTGTGAAATGTAGTATTCCATTAAATTAATATTTATTAAACAACTACTATGTGTAAGGTTGTTCCGGTTATCTATTATTGTGGAAGAAACCTCCCCGACACTCAGTGACGTGCAACAATGGCTATTTTCCTCACTATATTGTGGATCGGGAATTCAGGAAGAGCACAGTGGTAATGGTTTGTCTCTTCTCCATAATAACTGGGTTCTCGGCTGGGTAGAGTGGTTGAGACAGCTCAAGAGAGGCCATAATTCTAAAGCCTCCTTTCTGTCTGTCAGCTGTGTTGAGGATTCTTCTCATTGCACGTGCTGAAGCTGCGCTGTTCAAGGGGGCGTCTTCGCTCCAGGCCTGGGGCCCGCACGGAGATGGCTGGAAGAGATGGGGCCGTCCAGGTAGCTGTCTCTTTATGTGTCCTCTCCATGTGGCTGGCTCGGGCTGCCTTAGGGCACGGCCTTCTCAGTTCTCAGACTTTTCACATGCGAGTTCATGGCTCCAAGAGCAAGTATTCCAAGAAGCCTAGCTAGAAGCTGCAAGGCTTTTAATGACTTCTCCTCCGAAGCCTCGAACATCACTTTTGCCACATTTTATCAGTAAGTCACGAAAACAAGCTCAAAAGCAGGGAGAGGAAAATTAGAAACCACTTCTAAATGGGACAAGTAGCAAATAATGTGTACCCTTTAATACGTATATCTCTTAAGTGAATAAGTCACTGGCTTTATTTCCCTTTGTAGCTACTGCCCCTGACCGTGAATATTCTCAAAATAATTATTTAGCCAGGCTGGGTCCACTCACTGCTTAACTGCTCTCATCTGCCAAAAGATTTATTCCACTAAAACTCTTCTTTCAAAGCCATTAATAATCTCCATGATAGCAAATATTATGGAAAAGTTACAGTATTCTTTTCCTTGATTTCTAAGGGGTTTTGACACATTTGAACACTTGCCTCAAACGCTCTATCCCCTTGGCTTTTTGACAACATACTCTCTGGTTTTCCGCCTATCTGGTTGTTTCTTTTGGGTCTTCTTTACTTCCTCCCTTTTTTCCCACCCATGTCCCTCTTCCTGATCACCTCCACATTTCCCACACAGACCACATCAATTGTTATCTTGAATAGTAATCAAATTCATTCATCTTTCTTTTCTTCTACTGCTACTAATCTGGTCAAAACCAAAGCACTTTTGTACCTGAGCTCCTGCTATAACATCCTAATTGGTCTTCCCCCCATGCCCTCTTTCCCCTTCTAATCTGTTCTTCAAATTACAACCTGAGCAATGATTTAAAGATTGAAAACCCTAGGATTATTTTCCAATGGACTTAAAACAAAATTTTACAAAGTCCTGCCTTATCCCATTTTATGCCATTCTCCCCTTTGCTGACTTCCTTTCAGTTCCTCGACCTACCAGTTTCTTTCCATCTTTCTCCATATTCATCTGTCCTGATGGAAAATGCCATCTTTCCCTCTCTCCTACTCAGCCTACCTAAAGTCTCAACTTAAATATCATGGCCTCAGAGACAACCTCACTCATTTCCCTCTACCTAAATTAGGTCTTCCCATAATTCTCTCATAGAAAATTATTATTTTTCTTCACAAAATACAGAGAGTGCCAAAAAAAAAAGTATACACATTTTAAGAAAGGACGAAACTGTATTAAAATTGTAATACTCAATGTATATCAATAACAAAAGATGAATACAAGTCATGTGTATACATTTTTTGGCACCCCCAACATATTACTAATTATAATTATATATTTGCTTCTTTATTTTATTTGTTGTAGGTAGGATGTAAGTTTGATGAGGGCAGGCATACTATTTTTTTCTTTCACTATTTTTAGTATAATCGTGATAACTTTTCCCTCTGGAATCAATTACCTGATGTGTATTCTGGATCTAGAACTAGCTTGTAGTCAAGTTATTTAATCTCTCATGCTTCAGTCCCCTTATCACAAAAACGTGGATGACAATAGTACCGATCGAATAGGGTTGTGGTAAAGAATTAATGAAGTAATGCATGAGAAGGGCTTAGCAAATGGTCTGGCATGTAGCAGCTGCTCAATAAATATTTTCCATCAGTATTTCTATTATTATTATTGCCTCCTGCACAGTGCTTGGAACACAGTTGGTGCTCAGAAAGTATTTAATGATTGGATGAATGCATGACAAAAGTTAAGCATTGCTTTAAATAAAAGATAATACATTTCTATGTGATGTTCTGAATTTTATATATATTTCATATATTTTAAAAGATATTTTGAAAGATAAGATAGTAGAATATGAAAGAACTAAGAAAAAATTATTGTTTTATATGAAGCTAAATATTTCCCTTACTTCAATGCTTGCTCCCTATAAAAATAAAATGCATTAATTAACTCTTAACAGATCATACAAAGGTTAATCCCAGCTAGTCCAAGCTGAGTGTTTATACATTTTGAATTAATGACATTCTGATTAATGAGTTTTTCTGTACTTGTGATTTATATATGCAGCTAAATCATTAAATTTCATTCACATAAGCATTTTTAAAATGAGATCACTCAATAAAATTTCTCATGAATTGGAATATATGCATGGTATTATACACTACGAGAAAAAAACATTGATCTGTGAAAAAATAAAAAGTTATCTCTTTAAGAATGAAAGGGAAAAGAAGGATTAGGGTTCTGTTCCTCCATGACATGTTGCCAGTTCATAATGTAATTTGGCTTTGGCTTCAATACTCTAGAAAAAAATTTATGGATAATAATCACACTAGATTTGTAGGGGCCAGTATAGTAACAATATTAAATTCTAAAAAGAACTAATGCTTACACAATATTCCTTAAGAATAGTAAATTGAATCTCATTAAAATTAGTTTGTTTTACATCACAATCATGTTTGATACACCTTATAATAAGGAGCTTCCAATAGTCTATAATTTTCTAACTTTCATAACTTTTTAAAAACTTGTCTTTTTCACTTACTACCAAGTTTCCTATGAGAAAATAGAAATGAGAATTCACTCAATTTCAGCTCAGTATCTTAAAATATTTCAAATTAATTATTCACCATTGCTAAGCAGAAAAAAATAGATTTCCATTTATGATTAAATCCAGAAACTGATTTACTCATCTTTTTTTTAGTAACTCAATTTCATAATTTCTCTCAAAATGATACATCCATTAACATTCCCAAACGACTTATTTATGAGATTTAATCATGTTTGCATTTGAATGTGCCTTATATGGAATTTTGTTATATTATAATGGTTTAATTTATATAACTAACTATAGTTTGTCCAATTCTTTTGCAAAAAAATTCTTTCTATGAGAATTTTTTAGTAGCATTCATAAGAACACAATGTGGGCAGGGGGCAAGGGTTGTTGCTAAGGAAATCTTAGAAAAGACCCACTAATTTTATTTTCTTCAGAAAGCAATATTTCCAATTCACTGTTTTTTCCTTAAATCATAGATAATCATGTCAATCCAAGGTTTCATTCTTATGTTTCTCCTTGAAAATATCTAAGAATGATAAATTATTTTATCTCCTTACAGTTCTTTGGCCAACATGTGCACAATTGATTGGCATTATGAGAATAGTTGCATAAAATGTTGGTGATTTCATTGACTTCAAATTTACCAAAAACGTTTCCATATTCATTTTGTTAAATATCATCTTAAGTGAATTTTACTTTAATTCTTTCAAAATTATTAATTCCTGCATTATCAACTCTCATTTAATCAGGGGATTCTGGTCTTGGAAATCTTTTGTTTTGCTTCTCTGCTGCAATTTGTGTTTTGTTTTGTTTTGTATTGAAATCAACTTAAAGTGAAACAAGAGTGTACCTACAGGCCCAATAGGAAGAAGACCTTCATTCTGTCTGTGTTTCCCACAGAATTGCATTACAGCCTACAACCTTTCTATCCCACTGCTGACATTACACAGGTGTGCAGGCAAAACTGCTAAAATGCACCCCCTCACACACACACACACACACAAAATGTTCCCCCTAACCCCCCGAGCCTAGAAATATGATGAGATATCATTTCTGTCATTATATTATGCTCTGTGACACAGCTGACTTTAAGATGGAGAGATTATCCAGGCGGGACTGATCTGATCACATGAACCCATAAAAGCGGAGGGCTTTCTCTACCTGACGTGGAAGAGGAAGTCAGAGAGATCTGAAGCATGAGACTTGCTGCTGTGAGGATGGAAGGAGCCAGTTAAGAAAGAATGCAAGAAAGGATGGCCTTCAGGAGATAAGAGTAGCTGCCCACTGATGGCAAGCAAGGACATGGTGGTTTCCTCTCTACTACAACTGCAAGGGACTGATTTCTGCCAATAGCAGGAATTATGGGGAGACATCAAGCTCCAAATGAAAACAAAGCCAGCTGATACCTTGCATTCAACATTGTGAGAGCCTGAGCAGAGAGCCTAGTTACTCCATCCCGGACTTCTGACTTACAGAACGGTGAGTAAAAAAGGGTTGTTGTTTTTTTTTTTTGTTTTTTTTTTAAGCTGCTAAGTTTGTGGTCACTTGTTATACAGCAATAGAAAACTAATACAACAAGGAACAATCCTAGCATCCATCTAGTGACTTACTAAACTTACATTATGATTTAGATCTCAAGTATTTAAATTTGTCTTTTGTTAATATCCACACCACTAAGCTAGCATGCACATTCATACAACTATAGATCGCATTGGTCTTTTAAGTTCCTCTTTGGTAGCAATAACATTTTTTTACCATGATTTGAAAGAAAAACTTTGAACAAAATTTCCAGCATGATGTTCTAACAACTAAACAATTTACTAATTATATGTCCGAAGGTTGAAGAAACACTGATTGAAGCTACTTTGTTAAAAGGGAGATTCTGTTTCCACCCCAGATAGACCCAAATTTGGCATCATTTTTTATAGTTTGATAATACTGCTTGTCAGCAGCAGTATACATTCTTGTTCCAAAATTCACTCCTATCATCCAAAATATTATTCATGATTACCCACATATGCCTGCCACACATCTGTTTTTAGCTTTCCTATCCCTACTCCTGGATTCCACTCTAGCTTTTCAATGCACTGATTTCTTAAAATTTCATCAACCACAAATTAACCACCCCACCACTCCCTCCCCCCATTTCCAAACGATTATGCACACCTGAAGACTTTTCGACTTCACGGTACTTCTCTGCTTGTCTGGCATTTCTTTTAAGACTATTTTCAATAATCCCAACATCTTAAAACAATTTAATAAATAGATATGGATGTGCATGACCTATTAGCAGTAGAACTGAAAGAAATTAACAATTGACTTAAAATGGAAAATGAGTAGAGGGAGAAATTTAAAATAACGCCAAAGTTTCAAGAGTAAATGACTTGAAGGAAAATGAAGCCAGTAATAACAACAACAAAAGGAAATCCGGAAGAAGTGAATCTGTGAAAAAATAATGAGCTGATTTCAGATATATTGAGATGTTTGTTCAAATTCTGAAAGGAGAGATTTGTACCACAAAATTTAACATGTAACCTTGTTTTACAACTTTATGCTAACTCCTAATCTCCTCTCCTGAATTTTAGATTCTTCAACACTTTATTACTAAACAAATCTGCATTTTCCTTTACACCTTGAAACTTACTTTCATTTGTATAATCAATTATTCTTAATGTGAGTATAAGCCCATACTCTCATTTAAGGAATCATCTTCTATTATGTTTCTCTTTGTAATTCAGGGAGTAACAATCTTCTTTAGGGAATATTCTTCCAAACTTTATAGCTAGTTTGCTATTATAACCAAGCAAGGAAATTTCACTTCCAAGTGTAACCACAAACCCAGCTACTTTCCTCTGTAAACTATTGTTCCAACATATTTCAGCCTGAAATTTTCCAGCTGTGCTCAAGGGCTTCTCTCAACCACATGGAAACTATTTCTTGGGGCTTATTTTTAATTATAGCCTTTATTCTCCTTTGGTTCTTCAGAAATTTCTGCTCCCAAGGTTACATGATGCTCCAGAGACATAACATTTGCGACACCACCACTGTACGATATTCTATAATAATGAATGTCATAGGACAGATGGAAGCATTACCACAGAACTTGGATTTGTTTTTGTAGTTTATTCAGAAAGATGCCCTTGCTCCCATTAATGTGTGTGCTTTGAACTCATCAGATGTTATTCATCCAGCGAGATGCCTCTAAATATACCACACAACTAGGATGCCACAAAACGTCATGTTCAGCAAGATCCATACCCTTAATGACAGAAGTGGTAACATACATTACACATCCTCCCAGCAGGAAAATGTAGTAAAGAACATTGGGTAACATGTCTATCTTGAGAAGCAACCTCCTAATGACTGATGCATCTATCTTACTGGCAAAAGCACTCAAGCAAACTCTCCAGTGAAGTCATGTTCATCTCTCATAAACGACCAAACGTAAACCAGAAAGTCCAATAATAAGACAGAAATGTTTTTAGTTCAGTCTGAAATAATCATGGTGGATATATTCATAATTCTGCCTCAAATTAGTAGAATCTCAAAATTCTGGTTATTCTAAAGTAAATTCAGAATTTGTGTATTCCAAGAAGGGGTTAAAAGGTCCATGATGTAATCTATCCACCCGAACTCAGGGATAACTGTGCTTCTTAGGGACTATTCCAGAATCTACCGAGAAGATAAAAATCCCAGATCCCCTGATAAAGGGTCCTCCAAGTGACTTTTTCCTGAATTGTTTAGAGCATTTTTGTTCAAAGGAGTCTATACACTGTTGACAGTATAATTTTTTTTTTCAGTGAAGTTTATATGAGGAAAGAGGTGGAGTAAAAGTAGTTTATTATTAATGTTAATTAACTTAAATGTGTTATTTATGCAAGGTCGCTAATCATGTAGTATACTTCTCTTTCTACAGATGAAGAATCTAAAATTCAGAGACAAAATGACTTTCTACTAAACACTGAGCAAGATCTGAACCAAGGTGTTTTGTATTCAGTTTAAGCCCAGTTTCCATATTCCTTCTGACTACATGGTCATCTTAGTTGATCAAATTATTAATAAAATCTTTTGTTGAAAAATACTATTGCCAGAGTTAAAAAGCACAAATAACTATGCTACAGAACAGGGATTTTTCAAGGTATGGTTCCAGCTGCATCACCTGGGAAGTTGTTAAAAATGCACCATCTTCGGTTCTTTTCAGACCCAACTCAAAGTCTCAGGGAGTGAGCCTTGGCAATCTGTTTTCGCAGGCCTCCAGTTGATTTGGATGCACACTCAAGTTTGAGCTCTAGAATAGTAATTCTCGCCTTTGATGTGCATCATTATCTCCTGCACAACTTTTTAAATTCTGATACACTCCCTACACTTGCCTCTGTGTAATTCTCATTTGCACAAAAGATTGAGTGACATCGCAATAACATGTTCATGAGATTGGTGAAATGCAATCATTTAACAAATAGCTTCATTATTTTCACATTTGGTCAATCTAAGGATACATTATATCAGTGGTGCTTAATTGGGGACAATTTTTTCACAGTATTTTTACTATTGTGAGGTTGAATTTTACTTGATAAGGATTTCATATCAGATTCTAATTGCATATAGTTTTTAGGTTTGGGGGGCTGCAATTGGAACCACAGTATGACCTCATATATTAAGATTGACAAGATAGATATATCTTGCCTTTTAGATATGCATGACTCACCTTCTATCCATCTAGAATATAAACAGATACGTCTAAAAGGCAAGTCCTATTAATATTATTACTATCCATTTATGAAAAAATTAAGTAGTTCCAAATCTTCAATTTTACAAATATAAATTAAAAGAACTTCTGCTTCAGCCCATGAAAGAGTAATTGTAATGTATGAGATTTTACCCCCTGCCAAAACCCAGTAGAAACCTGGAAAAATATGAGACACAATTCTTTTCAGAGACTAGACAATAGGCAGAAAAAACATGTGAACCCTGAGAGGAGAGGACCCAATTGGAGTCCTACATCTATACTTGCTTTCTGCCTCTAGGCAGTTTCCAAGCACAGCACAGGGAAGAGAGCACGAGTAGAGTGTGGTAGTCCCACTGAGGTGAGAAAACATAGACTGGTGTTCAGGGATACCAAGAAAACTAGAATTTATAAGCTAGAGGATGAAACCAGAAAAAGGGCTCCAGAAATCTACATAGGGGTTTCCTAAAGTCTTTGAATAAAAAATCATATGAGCATATGTAAGGTAAAACTCTACAGAACTAGGCCAAACAAACAAACAAACAAACAAAACCTAAGGGAAAGAACAAATATTGGGTAACCATAAGACAAAGAATTTTTGACAGCTCATACAGGGCTGAGTATCATTCATTCAAGTTCCCACCAGCCAGAGTGGAGAAACCTCACTGAATATGCTGGGTGTTACAGACTAAATTGTGTGTTCCAATATTCATATGTCGAAAGCCCTAATTCCCAGTGTGGTGGGAATCTCCAGTATGTGGAGATACTGCTTTCAAGGAAGAAATTAAGGTTACATGAGGTCATGAGGAGGGAACCCTAATCTGACAGGACTGATGTCTTTACATATATAAAAGGAAAAGATACCAGAAAGTACACAGAAAGACAGCTCATGCACAGGGAAAAGAACGTGTGAAAACATAGTGAGGTGCCCGCCTGCAAGCCAGGAGGAGAGATCTCACCAGAAACCAACTCTACCAGCACCTTGATCTTAGGCTTCCAGGCTCTGGAACTGTGACAAAAGAAATATGTTGCTTAAGCCACCCAGTCTGTGGGACTCTGTTATGGCAGCTCAAGCAGATTAATACACTGGGAGTCTGTAAAGTACCCAGAAAAAATGACCCTTTATATTGGGGATGAACTAGTCCTGTAAAGGAATACAACACAATCCAGACTCAAGCAACAATGAGAAATTTACAATGGTTCGCACCCAATCAGAAATTACTCAATGTGCCAGGAAGCAGGAAAACATCAACCTTACCCTGGGGAAAAAAAAAAATCAATCACTATAAACTGACCAAGGAATGACAGAGATAATGCAGTTCGTGGACAAGGACTTTAAAACAGCTACAATAAATATTGTAAATATGGTCAAATTTTAAAAGAGAACAAATATAATGAGCAAAGAACTGGAAGATATAAAGAATAATCAAACGAGACTTCTAGAAATGAAAAACACATTATCTGTCATGAATGTGGTTGCCAGCAAATTAAACACTTCAGGAGGTGGTGGGGAGGAGAAGTAAACTAGAAGACATAGAAATAGAAACTGTTCAAAATAAAGCACAGAAAAAATAAAATGAAACAAACAAACAAACAACAAAAAATAACAACAGAGCCTCACTGTCCTATGGGACAATATCAAGAATTCTAATCTATGTGTTATTGCAGTCTCAGGAGAAAAAAAAAAAAAAAAAAAAGGTGGGAAGGAAGGGTACAATAAATATGTATATATATATTTGAAGAAATGACAGCAGAAATTTTTCCATATTTGATAAAGAAGTATAAACCCACAGATTCAAAAAGCTTAACAAATTCCCAGCATGACAAAAATAAATAAATAAAACTGCATGGAGAACATCATAATTAAATTGCTGAGAACAAATGATAAAATGCTAAAAGCAGCCAGAGAGGGGAAAAATGCTTTCAGACTTCTAATTGTCAGAAATAAGAGAATGGGGAAACATCTTTAAAATTCAGAAATAATACAAAAGTCAACCTACAATTCTGTATCCAGAGTAAATATCTTTCAAAAACAAAAGTGAAATGAAGAATTTTTCAGAGAAAAAGCTGAGAAAATTTATAGTTATCAAACGTGAACTAACAAAATGTATAGCAGGAAGCAAAAAGCAAATCTTCTTGTTCACTTTCTTACAAATCCTCCAACGGCTTTCCACAGAACTTGGAATAAAATCTACAATCCTTGTCATTTCAGGCACTCGCCTGAATGTTCTGGTCCCTGATGTCTTGGCAGGTCATCTCCTGCCACCCTCACCCCTCCCTCCTCAACAGGTTCAAGCCCTATTAACCTAGTAACATTGTTTTAATTTGTTGACCTTGCCAAACTCCTTCCCCATTGAGGACTTCCACAAATGCTGTTCCCTCTGCCTGGGAACATGGTACATCTGAGTAACTTGTCACTTCCCTCCTTCTTCCCATAGGAATCAGCTTATAACGTTTCATTACATTCTTTATTTTCCCTTCATTACATTTATCTCACATACTAATTGTGTATTTGTACACCTTTTTAATGTCACTCTATTCCAGTAGGAAGGTATCAAGTCTGTTTTGTCTCTTGCCACATATTCAGGAAGTATGCCTAGCAAAAAGTAGGCGCTTCGTATTTGTGGAATGAATGAACAGCTAGATCTGCACGTGAATTCATGAATGCTGTTTACCATGAATGCAATTTCTTAAATGAAACCCACTAACTGGTGGTATTTGCTATTCCTTTATAGGCTCTAGTGGGTCTTTTAAGAACACTGTGTATCGAAATTGCTTCAGTTAGCATTACATGGATTCCTAGTTGTAGTGTGGAGAATCAGTTAAATGCAACGTATTATATATGAATTTTTAGGGGTACCAGATTCATAGAAATTCTGATGTTTTCTCCAGAAAGAAAAGTGTGTCACATACCTTTATGAATTTATACTAGAAAATGGAAGCACTAGTTTATGATAAGATGTTATAAAATGAAAAGAAAAATGCAGGCAGTGGAAATCCATGTTCCAATATGAGAACTCAGCATTCCTCTGGCATGCCAAGGTGAATCTGTGTTGCAACATCCCCACACTGTGGCCAGATCCAGAATCATTTACTATTCTGTGGGAAAGCATGCATTTCAGGTCTTAGGAAAGCATAATGTATCCAAACATTTGTTCAATACTAAATGAAAGGAATTTGAATAGTTTCTTGAAAATTAATCTTAGTCCGGTATTTTATTAGTATCCTTGAATCATCATAGCTTAACATCTGCGGGCATGGTTTCCTGTGGCTACTTTTCTAATGGTCCATTCCTCTCCCTTCCATCCTACACATATCCAACATTCTTTTTTAAAACCTCAAATACATTATTTAGAAGGAAATAAAGAGGGAACTGTACTATATTTCTCTTCCTCTATTTTATCAGTAAGTTCCTGTTAATCATTACCGCTTTCCCACAACATTTAGCTAATATACAATTAACCTAAGATGCTAACCTAAGTCAAGCTTAAATTTTACATTTTTTTCAAAACTTTGTGCCAGTAGATTAAATATATAAGATTTATTGTTTTAAGGTATACTCACTTCAAAATGCTTCTGTGCACAACCCTCTTTTTCTAGTATTGAGGGAGGAGTAAAGAGATTTCCTAAATAAAGGACGAAGGAAGAAAAATCTAAATTTCCCAATCCTCCTTGGTCACACCTTTTGAGAGCAAAATGTTTTTGGTTGAAGTGAACTCTCAAAGCAATCTGGCATGTGATAATGTGTTTGACTGCTTTGTTTAAAAAATATTAACCTATAAATTCCCTTACTTGGCTTTCTATGTTAGAATCTGTAGATGGCACAGCAAAGATTTTCCCCAAGTATGTACCTCCAGGAAGGACAGGACAATGTTATCACCACCTTTTGTTTCCTCATTAGCTCCTAACATAATTTGATGTCCAGTGTGAAATCTAATATTCAGAATCACTGAAATAGGTTAAGTCATTTTAAAAATTACTTTATTATGTGTTGGTCCTTGTAAGAGTATAACTGAATCATGCATGATGTGTTACATGTCATGTGACTTTTACCTAGCCCCATAATTTTTCTGGGATTTTCATTTCTCACGTGTTAAATGAAACAGGTTAATTTCCTCTAAGGCCCCTTTCATACTTAAGATTCTATGATGATTCTTCATGTGAAAATAATAATCAAACAAATATAAATTTTTGAACCAAATGCCAAATATTTAGGATTTACTAGGGTTTTCTATTTTTGAAAAATACTTTAAGGAGACAGCAGCTGTGTGTCTGTAAAGACATAAATTATACCATAAAAATGTTCTAAATAAAGGACTTGAGTACATGGAATACCAAAATTATATTGTTATATCTGGGGGACTAGGAATGTCATACGCTGAACAGATTGATTATTGTAGTTAAAAAGAAAAACATAAACAGATTCCATTCAAAGGATATAGCTAAAATAAGTAAACATAACAGGTATTGTCACTAAAATCACTGGAACAAAATCATTTTTAAAACCTGAGGCCTTTGAGATTGAGAGATCCAAAATGACGGAGTAAATAAACACTGTGCCTGCGCCTTCCATGAACACATTAAAATTACAACTAAGTTATAGAACAGTCAACTTGGAGAACCATCTGAAGTCTAGCTGAACAGAAGTTTTATAACTAAGGATATGAAGAATAAGTCACGTTGAGACTGGGAGGGGTGGAGATGTAAAACGGGCTGGTACCAAACCTCCATGTGGAGGGTAAAATTGGGAGGGATACCTGGGCCTCAGAGTTTCCCCCTGGAGGGGGAAGGACTTCAGCCCCACTCCAGGGTCCCCAACCCAGAGTACTGGTGCCAGGAAGAGGAACCCCCCCCCCCAACATCTGGCTGTGAAAAACAGGGGATTCCAACCATCCAGGTGGGACAGAAGACTGCAAGACATCCAGACGTCCTCTTAAAGGGCTCATGGACAGACTCACAGGCACTCACCTTGGGCTCCAGCGGAGGAATGGTGGCTCAGGGGGTGTCAGAGGCATACAGGGAGCAGAACGAGGTATGTGGTTTCAAGGCCAGAAATGGAGGACAGTCCCACTTTCCCTGTGAGGGCTCCTTCTCCAGTGTAGCCAGCAGGCAGCCGCCACTTTTAATGTGTTGAGCCCTCCCCCTGTGCTTACAGCCAAATCTGAATCTGATTGGCCTGGTGAGCTCCAGGGCTCCACCCTGATGACTTACTGAGACTCTACCCCACCCAACTCCCCCAGCCTTGGAGGCACTGTCTGGGAGAGCATCCAACCCTGCCTATATCGCACTCTTTCTTGGAAGACCATCTGAGTCCATGGGACCCAGGGGAGTGATGACTGGCCTGAGTGGGCTGAGACTTTTGCTGAGTAGCTCCAGGCTCAACACTGGCACCAAACCAGAGTCTAAATTAACCTGGTGACCATAACACTTCTGTCATGTAGGGTCTCAGCTCCCGCTCCCCACATAAGAATGCAGGATATGGTGAGGCCAAAATGAAACACCCACAGAGCCATGGATAGGGGGTTCATACCACTATATTCTCTCTGGTGGCTGGGTTGGAGACACAGGAAGCAGGAACCACACGATGCACAATCCGCCATCCTCATCTTTGCCAACCACCCCACCAACACTTGCTAGCTGCAATGCACCCTTGCTAGCGTAGCCACGACAGTTATATCAGTGGCTAATGGCTAACTGCTTACAGCTGATGGCCAACCAGTTACAGCTGATGGCCATCTACTAGCTAGCTGAGCCAGCACCTTTTCACATGAGGTCGAGAGCCTGGAAACTGTTCTCCTGGATCTGTCCCCCCAACTTCCCACTGTAGTGCCTCTCTGATACCCTGCCTCATCCATTTGCATACCGCATGAGGCTTTGTCAGTGACTGAACTTAAAGGGAGCTGGCAGGTAGCAGTAGGCCTCAGAGTGTCCTGGCTTTTTGCAGAGCTACCCCAGGCCTGGTACTGGTGGCAGCTGTCCTTGGTTCACAGCATGGCCTCTTCTATGTGCCTCCAGGTTTACCACAGGCAGCAAAAAACCACAGATCACTTTGTAACTCCTACCAGGTAGTGCTCAACTGGTCACAGGCAGTGGGTGACATGGGCCTGCACCGGAGCCCCTCCCTAGAGGTCCCAAAACCAACATAGCTAGAGGTCGGCATCAGACCACAGCACAGCACCGCACCACCCAATTAGTCCCACAAGTGCACACACAAAGGGCAGTCTCAACAGGCACCAGAGTCCTCTGCGGTGAATCTCATTCACTGGGGTAAGACACCCACACTGCAGCCCATAAACTGAGGATGTGGCCAAACTCCACAGCCAGTCAGCCTAAGGGTCAATCCCACCAACTGACATGCTAATAGCAATCAAGGCTCAACTATAACAGGAGGGCACACAACCTACGCAAGAGACACTCCTGAAGCATCTGTAGCAGGTGACCAGGGAGATTGTGCCACAGCCGCACAGGGCAACTACTACATAAGCCCACCCGACCAAAACTGGGAGACATAGCAGACCCACCTCATGCATAGAAACAAATTCAGGGAGGCAGCCAAAATGAGGAAAAAAGAAATATGTCCCAAATAAAAGAACAGGAGACATCTCCATAAAAAAGCAGTAAACAAAATGGAAGCAGCAACCTACCAGATACAGACTTCAAACAATGATTATCAGGGGAGACTGGTTAGCTCAGTTGGTTAGAGCGCAGTGCTCTTAACAAGGTTGCTGGTTCGATCCCCACATGGGCCACTGTGAGCTGCGCCCTCCACAACTAGATTGAAACAACTACTTGACTTGGAGCTGATGGGTCCTGGAAAAACACACTTAAATTAAGACCAAAAAAACACACACAAAAACAAACAAAAAAACAATGGTTATCAGTATGCTCAAGGAACTTAGTGAGAACTTCAACAAAGAGAGTGCAAGCATAAAAAGGACATAGAAACTATACAAAAGAACCAGTCAGAAGTGAAGAATACAGTAACTGAAATGAAGAATGCACTAGAAGGAATCACAAGCAGACTAGATAAAGCAGAGGATTGAATCAGCAATTTTGAAGACAAGGTAGTAGAAAACACCCAATCAGAACAGCAAAAAGAAAAAAAGATTCCAAAAAAATGGGGATAGTTTAAGAGATCTCTGGGACAACATTAAGCATAACAACATTCACATCATAGGGGTACCAGAAGGAAAAGAGAGAAAGCAAGGGATTGAGAACCTATTTGAACAAACAATGACTGTAAACTTTCCTAACTGGGTGAAGGGAATAGACATACAAGCCCAGGAAGTGCAGAGAGTCCTAAACAAGATGAACCCAAACAGGCCCACATCAAGACACATTATAATTAGAATGGCAAAGGTTAAAGGCAAAGAGAAAATCCTAAAAACAGCAAGAGAAAGGCAACTAGTAACTTACAAGGGAGCTCCCATAAAATTGTCAGCTGATTTCTCAACCAAACTTTGCAGGCCAGAAGGAATTGACACAAAATATTCAATGTGATGAAAAGTAAGGACCTACAACCAAGGATACTCTACCCAGAAAGTCTATTATTTAAAAATTGAAAGACAGATAAAATGCTTCCCAGACAAGAAAAAGCTAATAGGAGTTTCTCACTACTAAACCAGTATAGCAAGGAATCTTAGAGGGACTTCTTTAAGATGAGAGGGGGGGAAAAATAAAAATTATGAATATTAAAATGGCAATAGCTACATATCGACCAACAATTATTCTCAATGTGAATGGATTAAATGCTCCAATCAAAAGACATAGGAGAGCTGAATGGATAAGAAAATAAAAGCTTTCCATATGCTGTCTACAAGAGAATCACTTCAGATTAAAAGATACATGCACAGATGGAAAGTAAAGAGATGAAAAAAGGTATTTCATAAAAATGGAAATAAAACAAAAAAGCTGGGGTAGCCATACTTTTACCAGACAAAACTGACGTTAAAACAAAGGCTATAACAAGAGACAGAGAAGTACCCAGTAATCCCACTTCTGGGTAATTATCTGAAAAAAATTGGGGGGTTTCAAAATGCTGCTTTGAGGGGATGTGTGCATCCATATGTTCATTGCAGCATTGTTTACAACAGCCAAATGTGGAGGCAGGGTGAAAAAGTGAAGGGATTGGGAAGTTCAAAGCAGTTACAAAATATCATGGGGATGTAAAGTAAAGCACAGGGAATATAGTCAATAATATAGCAATAATTATGTATAGGGCCAAATGAGTACTAGACTAGTTAGGGGGAATCACTGCTTAAATTATGTAAATGTCTAACCTAAAATTAATATAAAATAATACTGAATGTCATATATAATTGAAAAATTAAAAAGGGAGGCGGGAAGGTGAAGGGCAATAAGTGGTTCAAATTTCCAGGTATAAACAAGTAAGTCATGGGGATGTAATGTACAGCATGGGGAATATAGTCAGTAATATTGTGATAGTGTGGTAGGTGTCAGATGCTTGCTGGACTTATCATGGTGATCACTTCTTTAGGTATGTAAACATTGAATAACTATGGTGTACAGCTGAAACTCATATAATATTGTATGTTAGCTATATTTTTAATAAAAATCATTTTTTTAAAAGCACATGAAAAATGCAAAAAAAGAAAACCACACAAAACCTTAGGGCTTTGTAAGATGCCTGTCAATGGAATAAAATGAAGCTAGACTGTTTCACTACACTTCATCTGTCCTGCAAATATTTCTGGAAATGATTGTTTGGTAAATGCCCTAAAGATGAGAAAGTCCCCAGAACAACGATAAATAGAAATGGAAGTAAGAAACAATCAGTCAGAGAATTAGAACCAAATGTCACAATTAATTAAAATAGCATGATAAATTTTATGTTTAAAAACTAAGTTATAATCAGAACTTCATTAATGGAGTTTTTAAACAGTGCATTACATTTTTAACCATTCTTTCCAAACCACTCTTTCGATAGGCACCAATGATCTATGAATCATTAAATTCAGTCCAAGTTCCCTCACCTCACTTCAGCCTGATACTGTGACCACCTACTTAGTCCCTTTCTTAGCACTGGTTATGAAATTCTTCCTGGTTCTCTTCCAGCATCCTAAAAATAGTCATTCTAGAAGATTCTTTTCCCACTAATATTTTCTTTGTTTCCTTTAGATGGAATCATAACTACAGTCATCCCTCAGTATCCAGTGGGGATTGCTTCCAGGACCACCCCCAACTCCCCCCAGATACCAAAATCTGCAGATGCTTAAGTTCTTTATATAAAATGGCATAGTATTTGCATATAACCTATGAACATCCTCCCATTTACGTTAAGCCATTTCTAGATTATTTATAATACCTAATACAGTGTAAATAGTTGTTATATTGTATTGTTTAGGGAAAAAATGACAAGAAAAAAATCTGTACATGTTCAGTACAGATGTAACCATCATAGGCCTAAGTACATAGTACACGTCAGCAACAACGTAACTTTTTTTTTTTTCCAATCTGTGGTGGGTTGAATCTGTGGATGTGGAACTGGTGGATATGGAGGGCTGTACATGTCTTCTATCACCATTGAGCAGATACATGGTTCTCAGCTGCCTTCTCAATACCTCTATAAGGAATATATGAAATTCAATGTGTGTAAAATTGAACTTTTTTTAAAACCAGTGCATTCTCCTGATACTTCTTTTTCTATTAATGCCATAACTATGCTGCCATCTAGCCTCCAACACTTGGAGTTATCTATGAACTTTACTTGTCCCTACATCCCATGCTCTGTCCAACTTTGAATTTCTTCATTCTTATCTCAATATTACATCTCACGCCCACTTCCAGTGCCACCCTCCCAGTGACAGGTAAGTCTCCATCACCTTTTGCCTGGAATATTGCAGTAGTTTCTGCAGTATCTTCACATATCAAATTCATCATTTTTATACTCCAAGTCTTGGTCAATTCTGTACCCTTTGAGTATTTCTAAAGCACACACAAACTCTTATATGTAATTCCCTGCTAATAAGCCCTAAATATCTTTCTGTTGTATATGAACAAAACAGAAAACCCTCATAGTCACAGTTTTTCCTGAAGCATCCTACATTATACTTCCTCCTGTTCTCTGCATGTACAGGTGGAACTGGGTGATCCTTGGTTCTCTGAGTTTGCTCCCAGTTTCTGGACAGAAGCGTGTTTCCTCCCACTGCAGTGCCCTGTTCGTTTCCATCTCTGCCTCTCGTCCCTTGGCTTCTTTGGCAAACTTGTTACCGATTCCCTCCAGTCAAAGTTGATCTCCCCACTCTCCCCTAACTTTTATCGTCCTTCAAACAAACCCACATATTTTATAATACTTCAAATATATAAGAAGGTATAGAGAGGGATATAACTAATAAATAAAGAATTAAGGACATAGTGAGGATCTCAGTGTACCCTTCCCCAAAGGAATTTTCCTCACCCTCTCACAGAGGTAAGCATGACCATAATTTTGATGTTTTTTTCTTTTATGTGCATTCTTTATAATTTTGCTATATGTATGGATGTAATCTTAAATAATATTTTTTTTTCATTTTTCAAAATGTATTGAAATGATGTCATGCTACACATCTTATCCTATAACTTAAGGATCGATGGGGAAGGGGTGTTTGCTCAACATTTAGTCTCGCTGATACATGTAAACCCAACTCATTTATTTTTACTAATACAGAGTATTCCATCATCATAATATGTAATAATTTCATCCATTCTCTGTGTTGATAGACATTTGAATTGCTTCCACTGTTTTATTAATATTACAAACAATATTGCTAAAATCACTTCGTTGTACCTATATTCCAGAGGTTTTTCTGAGTTTATATTACTAGAAGTTAAATAAGTGAGTTGTAAGATTTGTTCCAATATTTACTCCCAGCATTGTTCCCTATGCTCCATATACTCGCTCAAACTTGGTATTTTCAGGGGGTTTTAATTTTTGCTAAATTGAGAATTGTTTCTTATTGTGGTTTTAATTTGTACTCTCCAGATTATATATAAACTTCAAGAAATTTATTAATCACTTGTTTTTCTTCTACAAATTCTTATTTATCTATTTTACCAATTTTTCAATTGAATTGCCTTATACATATTTTAAGATATTTTAAAAATTCTGGATGTATAGCCTTTATCACTCTTATACTTTCAAATATCTTGATCAACTTTGGTCTATGTAGATTTTTTATATTTTCATTGGATGAACAGAATTTTAAAAATAATACTATGATAGCTAATATTATCTAATTATGCTTCACACAAATTAAAGAATTTTATGCAAATGTAGTCCATTTAACCATCTTCCCCATCTTGTTTGGACTATTTTGTCTTGTATAAAAAATACTCCATTATCTCATGGTCATATGTGTTCTTTATTTTCCCCTAAGAGATGGAAAGTTTTGCTTTTCTTATTTACTTCATTAAACCATGTGGAAGTGATTCCTATAGGAGTTGGAGTGGTAATTTGTTTCCATATGGATCATCAGTGGTACTGAAAAAAAAAAAAAAATTATCAAGTCTGATCCTTATTTTTTTAAACTGACAATTTAATCCATTTACATTTACATAGCTACTGGTATATTTACACTTATTGCTA
This sequence comes from Rhinolophus sinicus, assembly GCF_036562045.2. Classification (NCBI taxonomy): domain Eukaryota; kingdom Metazoa; phylum Chordata; class Mammalia; order Chiroptera; family Rhinolophidae; genus Rhinolophus; species Rhinolophus sinicus. The sequence goes on from NC_133751.1 coordinate 85,858,846, forward strand.
ATGTTTTATTTAGTGCTTTCTAATTGTCCTTTCTTCATGAATTTTACCCTCATTTTCTATAAACTACATGTTTCCCTTCATTTACTTCCTAAAGATTGTAAATTCAATTTATTTTAGTGGTCACCCTTAAAATTGTAACATGCATAATTACATAAATTCTAGTCAATTTTCTATCCGCCTCCTAATGGATTGTAATGTCTTTTTGGCCATATTTCCAGAAAAGAAACTCTAAACTGTATTTGCTACTTCTTTTATAGCTTGTACCTTAAACTTCCTAATTGTGGTTATTTAGTATCTTATGGTTTATACATAGTATTACATAGTATCTCATAGATTGTAAATTCCTTTAAAATACATATATATCCTCCTCATTTTTTCTCCCCCATAGTGCCTTTAAAAAATACTTGCATAAAGAAAATGTCCAGAATACATTTGCTGTTGAAGACTCAAGGCTGGCTGTCCTAAAATCTCCTGGAGGACACCAAACCTGGGATGAGCCAAGCGTTGGGTGATACAAAAATAAAATAAATGTAATAGATTAGGTTGCTATATTTACTTAGAGTAAAACAACAACAAAAAGAAAGGTAGCACAGCAGGACATCATGGATTTCAAGGGAATAAAAGTTTCAGGAAAACTTGCCAAGTCAGCCAAAAGATCTAGTAAGATTTTTTAAATTTCTAAACACATTTGAAATTTACAGTTACAATAATCAGTGATGACCTTATTGAGAGGAATTTTCAGTAGAATAGTTTGAGCAGAAGCCAAATTGCCGTAGGTTAAGAAGTAAACGGGAGATAAGGAAGAAAAGGAAACAAATGTAGAGTAATTTACAGAGGTTTATTAGGTGTGACAGGAAAGAAATAAGAAGGTAGAATTGAGACTATCTAATGATAGCTTTATTTTCAGATGTTGAGTACACTTTTCAGTTCAGTAACCAGCATCTTTTGTGGAGCTTTTTGATCATGAAAGATAATTTGAAGTTATTTATACACACATATTGTATCTTGCTTACTCACTGGTACCATAGAAGCAAGATTCATTCATGCCTTTTCATACTCCATATACTAACAGAGTACCTTATACACAGACAGTACTCAGTATGAATTTGACGAGGGAATAAAAGTCTCCTCACAATGTCTCATCCTGAACGATGCCTAAACTCAGTATTTTATATGTTTTGCCAGTTATGAGTCAAGTCAGTTCCTTCGGTTTCTGATCTGAGACTACTGTGAGGGAAAACTTCCTTCAACCCTTTGAGTAATACAGAAGTGAAAAATGCATGTATCATTTCTGAATTATGTTTCTACTTACTATGTCTTCCAGGCTGAGTAAATGACTTTCCAGGAGTAAAAGTGGGTAGCAAATGTAACAGACACTGAAATGATTCCTGGGCCTATAGAGGTGGCAACCTTGTCAACCCAGGAGGATTTTACCATCCCACAATTATTTATCCATCCCAGTGAAATTCAGGAACTAGAATAATTGAGTTTTGCTATACCAATAAAAGTATAGAAATTCTTTTAAATTCTCATTTGCATGGTAAAAGTCATGTGACGTGAGCCCCTAGACCTCAGTATCACCAGAGGACTAAGAAATACAAGTTTTGGGGGGGCTGAAGGTGTTACACCGTGCCCTCCAGATAATCTAAATGCACACTAAAATTAGAGGACCACTACTCTGATGGATGAAATGGGTTTAAGTTACAAAGTGGAAGATTTCCACTCAATATAAAACTGTGGGTTTTTTAATGAAATATATACATTTTCTTTCAGTTACTTCTAGTAATATTTTTTTTAAATAAATTCATTAAGAAAATTTTTAAACAGAAAACTACAAAGCATAATGATCCCTATTTACAGCTGACAACCATAATTTTTTTCAATAATTATTAAGTCTATTTTCCCTTTTTAAATTTGGTTAGATGTAACATGAATATCATTTTGTTAGAAAAATCTTTCCTCCATTAAAAAAAAAAAATGTTGACATATTTAAGGGTAATACAACATGTCTGGGATTTTCCTTAAAAAAGAAAGAACTTTTAACAACTATAGTTGCCCCCACATTAAATGAGCTATCTAGGAGATAGTGTACTACCTCTTATTGAATATGCGCTAAGAAATTTGAGTGATTATCTGTAAGAAATGCTGTTGAAGGAATTTCTGCATTACTTTTTAGGGAGGAATAGATAATCTCTAAGATCTCTCCAAACTCTAAGCCATATAATTAATATGATGAAATATATTATGTATATTAAATGGGATTTTAATTAGAGATTTTTAAATTAGTAAGATAAATTTCTCACTGAAATCACTAGTAGAAAAATATAAATAAATACCTACTCATATGTAAATGTTAGACATTTCATTATCTAAGAAATCTATTTATATAATTATATTAGAAATAGTTTTCAAATTATTAAATCAAATCTTACATATAATCACAATAATCACCACTGAGGATTTACTGCCAAACAATCATCTCCCAATATCAGAGGCACTACATAAATATATCTACATTGCAAACTGTTGAAGGATATATTCCACATTCCTGGAACACAGTAAACTACATAGTCAGAATATAAAATAAACGTTATTGAATAATTGACCATATTTGCAAATACTGCCTTTCTGGTTCAAGGGCATTGCTCCCTTTGAAGAATATAGCAAGGAGATTGTATTTCCCATAAAGCACAGTCGTCACCTAGACCTGAGATATGGTTGGATTTTTACCTCGTTCCAATGCCAATTGATTAGGAATGGTGCCTAGAACAATATACTCAAGAATGTGCGACCTCCTTTGAGCTCAGTGGGAAAAGAGAAGATTGATGATTGGTGTCCGCTATGGTTAGGTGGCGAAGGAGAAAGCAGGGGGTTGGAATTATGTATTTGCTGACCTTATTGCAGACCACTAAACCTTTACATTCTACAAATCTTTGACCCCCACCCCCACCCCCGCACTTGCACCATCTTGACAAGCTGCAAAATTTCTATTCTTTCATGTGAAATTGTTAGCCATTCTTCCAGAATACATCCTCTTCCAGGAAAGTAATGGTTAGGTTATGACGAACAAAAATCACTTTTTTTTCCAGATTTGCATAAGACAGCGTGGCATTCCAGAACGTCCTTTCAGCAGATAGCCATCATCCATCATGAGTATAAAATTAATGAAGAGGGAATGTAAGGTCAACCCAGAAAACATTAATTTGGAAAAGTGAAACCAAAAAGATGTGGATAGTAACGGGGCCCACGTGTGCCAAAAAAATAAATTAATGCTGATTCAGTATTCCTCCCGGTCTGGGTCCAGTAGTGTCCCCTGCCTCGTCCTGAATAGTGATCAACATTCCCCTTGGTGTAGCCATCAGCACAGCGTCTGCCCATCACTCCCCCTCGCTCCCCCCGCCCTGCCCCCACCCTTGCACAGCCAGCTCCCTGCACAAGCAGACATGACTCACCTCATCACATCCTAACTCCTCCTTGTGGGGGGCCTGTCAGTGAAAAGGGACCACGAGAAGTCTGGTTCAGGAAGACACGCACTTCACAGAAAGGTTTACCATGGTGCTTCTGTAAATAATACGCTCTCCTACTGCTCTTAATTTCTTATTTTATTTACGAAAATTCTACTTATACACAATTCCCGGGAACTTACATATTGATAGAAATCAGGCAATGAGGCAATTCTTCTATAATTGTGAAAGCAAGGCCAACACTTTCCGAGTTAATGTTGAACTTGTCCCTCGAGGCCAATGAAGATTTTTGTACTTAGGTTAATATATTTTTTTGTAAATGTCCCATTGGGCCTCTGTTATGAATTGTACTCTCTTAACCTTCTTGCTCAGTCTAACTTGCGGACTTCGCTTTCTCTGCAGCCGCCTCCAGTAGAAGCTATTTTGTCTGCCGTGCTCCTCGGATCAGTCGGCAGGCGTGTGACCGTTCTTCCTCACTCCTTCCTGAAAATGCTCAGTTCTGAATCTCATCAGACTATGAATCTCATCAGTCTGAATGCCATCAGACTATGCCAAACCACCCCGTCCTCAGTGCAATCATCTACAGATCCTAGGTCACTCCCCTCCTTTAAGGATTTTAAATCCTGGCCCCGTTTCTTTCTCTGACGTTGTTCCTGTGGTTTCACAGATGGTCACGCCAATAACCAGTAACTACACCTTTCCTTGTCCTGCTCTGCTCCGGTGGTCCCGCCCTCCCGCCCCCTCTGCTATGGACTGAGTTGTGTGCCCCCAAATATCATGTGCTGAAGCCCTGCCCCTAATATGATGGTATTTGGAGATGGGGCACCTGGGAGGTAATCAGGTTTGGATGAGGTCGTGAGGGTGGGGCCCCAGGATGGGATTAGTGAGTGCCCTCATAAGAAGGCACCAGAAAGCTTGCTTTCTGTCTCCGTGCACATGCGCCACCTCTGTCGCAAACTACCTCATTTCTCTTCTCCCTTTTAGATCACAACTCTTGTAAAGTGTCTACTACTTGCATTCTCTCGAACTCATACAATTTAAGTTTCTACCCTCTGTCACTACATTGAAGTGGCCCTAGTCAAGGCCACCCAAAGACTTAAGTTACTCACTCCTTCCTCCTTGAAACACTTTCCTCAAGGGGCTTCTAGGACACCACCTTTCTTTGGTTTTCTTTGTATCTAACTGGCCACTGTTTCTCTATTTCCCTTACTGACTCTTCATTTCCCTGACCTCTTAACACTGGACCAGAACTCAGTCTCAGACTTCTTCAGTACTGGAGTTTATACCTTGATGGCCTCAGCCAGCATCTTGGCACTAAGTAACATTGTTGTGCTAATGATTTCCAAATGTATACCTTTGATTGGAGTGTGTTCTCCAAACACATGCTTTAGGCTTTCTTGACAGTTTCAGATACTGCTTAAGAAAATCCAGAGGTATCAGTTCATTGTCAATTGCAAACAATATTTCCACTTAGATATCTAATCAACATCTCCAATTAGCATATTTTAAAAAATACTCCTGGTCTTTCTCCACATCACTCTTACCCCAACTCTGTTCCTCCTGCAGCTTCCTCCATCTTAGTTCACTGCAAGTCCATCCTCCAGGCGCTCAGGCCAGAAACTGAAGTCATCATGGAGTCTTCTCTGTCTTGGAATCAGGAAATTCTGTCCACTCCCCCTTCAAACAATATCTTGAGTCTCACTAGTTCTCCCAATCTCCACCGCTACCATCCTGATCTAAGCTACAACTATGATCTCTCATCTGGTTTACTGCAAACAACTTCCTAACTGGTCTTACTGCTTCTACCCACCCGTTGCCCTTACTCATTCTCATCCCAAGGATACTTTTCAAAAATCAGATCACACTACTTCTCTGTTCAAAACGCACCAATGGCTTAACATGGTACTTAGGGTATAAACCAAAGTTCTTATGATGACCTGTAAGGCTATGAGGCTTTGTGCACCTTGCTATTTCTAATTTTCTGCTACTTCACCTCTTACTCACTGATTCATTCTGGCCATCGGTGTCCTTGATGTTCCTCAGATCTGCTAACCATGCTCTGACTCAAGGCTTTTGTACTTGCTGTTCCCTCTTCCTGGATAGCCACGATGCACTCCCACAACGCTTCCAACCCTGCTTAAATTTTGCCTGCTCAGGGAAGTTTTCCCTCACTGTTCTATATACAAAATAACTTCTCCTTCACAACATAACCCTCTTGCCTGCTCTTTTTCTCCCCAATAGCATGTATCACCATCTAATCTGTTTCTTTCTTTTCTTGCCCTGCTAGGAGGTAAGCTCCATGAGGACTGGAATTTTTTTCTCTTCCGTTCACTGCTCTTTCATTTACCACCAAGGATAGTGCTTAGAACATAGCAAGCACAGAATAAATTCTTAGTGAATAAATGATCGAATAGATGAGTAAGTTAACAATGCTCTCAAGAAGGGGTTTTTCACATTTCCAATAGCATCTTATTATGTACAAGGTTCTGTATAACAGATTTTGATCAAATCATGTTTATTAACCCTGGAATAAAATCCAGATTAAAAGATCTTTAAAGTCATGTTGGTATTAACTATTAATAAATATTAGTTAATGTTTTGTATCTGTTCTGTTCATTCCCAAATCACCACTGAGCCCAACATACATTCCTCATATTCATACACTGCTGGAATCTGCTGACTTGCTTCTCTACCCCACTTACTACTACTGTTTCTATCTAATCTACTCTACATCCCCCTGCCAAATTAAGCTTTCTAAAGAGCACTATGAATATCACACCCCGGCTTATAAAATTGCTGAGGCATCTCAGCGCCTATTAACATGAAGTCTCACGCTGGCCCTAACCCACATCTACTCCACCGACTCACGCTGCACTCGCTCCACGGAGCCTTCGTGGGCATCACTGATTCTGCCTGTAAAGTTGCTTCTTTCCATCAGACACAGGCAAACTTTTTCTGTTAAAGATCAAGGAGTAACACATATTTTAGGCTTTGCATGCCATGACAATCTCAGTCCCAACGACTCGACTCAACTCTGCCCTGGGGAGCAAAACACAGCCCAACAATCAATGGATGAGCGTAGATGAGGTCCAGTAAAATTTGAATTTCACATAATTTTCAGCTGTTACCAAATATTATTTTGTTTTTAACCATGTAAAAATATTAAAACCATCCTTAGCTTGAGGTGTTACACAAAAGACAGATGCTGGGCATGCTGGGCAGGCTTTGACTCTTGGGCCCTAGTCTGCCCTAGTCTTCTTCGTGGCTAAGTTCTGCTCTGTTTATAGTTCCGTCTACTCTGCAAATGCTTCCAGATTGGTAGTATAACTGTGCTGTCCTCTTCCTATGAATTTTCTTCTGTTTATGTAAAAATATTTACCATATTCTATACTGCTGTGTAAACCCAGTGCCCAGCACAGCCTCATGTCAATACTACTGTTTGCTATTTGCTCTTGACAAAGATAATGTGGATGTTGGTCACATCACATTAAACCTTGCCACACAAAATATATAGATCATTTTTTTAATTTTAAAGAGACTTCCTCACCACCCACACACTATTTTTACATTTCTGCATTGGATTTTTTTTTTTTTTCTAACTCCATTATATCCATTGAGTGTGATGCCAAGTTTTAGCACCAAAAAGTCATTGAATCAATGGAGCAACTTATCATCAGTAGAATCTTACATTCAGACAAATACAGGGCACTTTCTCATCAGAAAAGAAAAAATTTCTCCTGGAAATTTTTCTTTTAATTTCCAGCCTATGCTATAATGCCCACAGCTTCCTAGATCTAGGAATATGCTTTTGATATGAAATATTCTGTAGATTATTCAGATCTTGTCCTAATTTGTTTTGGAAAATATTACCACATATCTAAAGCATCAATGAAAGTGGTTTTCCTCCCAAACATTATCTATCTGAATCAATGAACTAAGGCCAATTTAAGTAATATAAAGTCCTGCTCTCCAAACTTGTTTGCTTGCATATCCCGTAACATAATGTTTGCAAACTTCACCCCTCACAAATTTTGAACTGACAGCTAAAATATTTCATTACATTATTAAATAGTTGAAAAGGAGTAATTTCCATTTTTTGAAATAAAAGTATTGTCTTTAAAATGCATCCAAAAACCTCATTGAATTATATACTCACAGTGTGTTATATTTTACTCCCAAGACTTATTGATCATGGTGCATTTCAATGCAGGAAAAATATCATTGTAGTTTCCCTACAATGTTGTACTAAAATTATTTTCTGGAGTTATTATAATTTTTAGTATTATATAATTGATCAAAACAACATAACTACTTCACACATTTTACTGGAAATCCATAATTTAATAAGATGGGTTTATGGTTTGTATAAGTCAGAGCTGGTCATCAATTCTATTCTTTTTTTTTATATACAATGCTTACATTAGTAAGTAGAGAGGAATGAAATTGTCACCTAATACTTTGAACATATTCCTAAGTAAGATTTGTACATTTTGGCGTACATAAACTTTACATCAAAAGGAAAAAAATCAGATAGTAATTTATTGCCAAGATTTATTTTCAGTGAGTGATCAGATGAAAACTTAATTTTTTTCTTTAATTTTGCTGAAACCAAATAAGTAATTGTTGAGCCCACATAATTTTAAAGGAAGCCACCTGACTTGACATACTTTATTGTTAAACAATCATTGTAGTGATTTTGTTTCACTACACCACCACCAGTAATTCAAAATCCTCTGTTCAGAACCCAGAAGTTTTGCTATCACAGAGTAATGCCCGATAGTGAGGCTCAGGAGGGTGAGAAGTAGGTCTTCAAATGGTAATTGCAAAAGGATGAAAAAAGAAATGACATAGTGCCTAGACCACAGGCATAGTCTAGGTAGTTTAGGGAAATGGAGGGAGACTGAGCATATAAGAAAATTAATTGCCTAAAAAGTCTTTATACCAGCTTAAATTTTCAGCAAGTCTTCAGGTACCCTCAGAATTAAGGGTTTTCTAGTTCGAAGTCCACTACTAAAGCCAATTCTATGGTAGACATAGAACGCTGAGAAAAGTCTTGGCCAGCAGATGTCACTAAAATCCCACATTCTACTTGAAGAGGGAATTGCAAGATTCTTTCCTTCAAAATAATCTGCAACAGGATTGGGGTCCTAAACAAGAGGATAACGTCTCCTTGATTTTAATTTTAAAAGAAAAAATGTGATGGGTAAGAAAGCATGATGAAGAAAGGCAAGGAATGAGTTGGAGTTTTTGCTTGTTTGCTTGTCTTGTTCATTTGTTGCTTTTAGTTTTATATCCCACATATGAGTGAAATCATATGGTTCTCGACTTTCTCTGTCTGACTTATTTCACTTAGCATGATAAACTCATAGACACAGACAACAGTTTAGTGGTTACCAGAGGGTAAGGGGGGAGAGGGGTGGTAGAAGAGGGTAAAGGAGATCAAACGTATGGTGATGGAAGGAGAACTGACTCTGGGTGGTGAACACACAATGTAATATACAGATGATGTTTTATAGAATCGTACACTTAAAACCTATATAATTTAATTAACCAATGTCAACCCAATAAATTTAATTAATTTTTTTAAATTAAAAAAATAAAAGGCAAGGTAGTTTTGCAATATTACCTCATGCTATTTGGGCCTTTACAATTTTTTTTTGTAGCAAAATGCAGTCCACTAAACATGTTTAAATAGAATTAAAATTTAATAAAACAGGTATTCTAAAATGGAACAATTTGTAAACATAAACATTTTATTAGAATCCTCAGAAAATTAGAACACTTTGTGGATAAAAATAAACCTATCCATTAAAGCAAATGTACCTTAGAAAATGCAATGTACTTCTTTATTCATCTACATAGTTCTATGCAGCCCCTAAAAACTTTTATAATTCAAGTTCACTTAGTCTTGAAAAAAATCAGCTATTGCTTATTCAAGAGTGGTGTACATTGAGGCCAGCCTGGTGGCTCAGGTGGTTGGCGCTCCATGCTCCTAACCCGAAGGCTGCCGGTTAGATTCCCACATGGGCCAGTGGGCTCTCAACCACAAGGTTGCTAGTTTGACTCCTCGACTCCCTTGGGTGGGCTCCGCCCCCTGCAACTAAGATTGAACACGGCACCTTAAGCTGAGCTGCTGCTGAGCTCCAGGATGGCTCAGTTGGTTGGAGCACGTCCTCTCAACCACAAGGTTGCCATTCGACTCCCGCAAGGGATGGTGGGCTGTGCCCCCTGCAACTAGCAACGGCTACTGGACCTGGTGCTGAGCTGCACCCTCCACAACTAAGACTGAAAGGACAACTTGACTTGGAAAAAGTCCTGGAAGTACACACTGTTCCCCAATAAAGTCTTGTTCCCCTAAAAAAAAAAGAGTGGTGTATATTTATAGTGCTCACTATACTTTACGTATCTTGAGAACCTGCTTAATGGCGTGCTACGTTTAGGAGAGGTAAAAGTTAAACTCACCACTATGCAAAGTGGGGATGTGCAAGTCTGAAAGCTTCAAAAATACCAGCCTTACAAAGACTAGCCTATAAAATGAAGATCGTAGCAAGTCATTTGAATATAGGTATAAAAATGACATATTTATGCACTTACTAATTACAATAATGAATAAAAGCATTATTTTGGCTAGGAAGTAATAAAGAATATTAAAGTCATTTGATGAAACTCTCTCCTTCCTCCAATATACTGTGCATAAACGTGTCCTTGCTTTACATACTTCTAAAATACTGTCCATTGATAAATGGCATGTCATTAGTAATTGTTACTCATAGAATATGAAGAAAACAGTTTAAAAAACATTTTTTTCACTCCAGTACTGAAAATGTTTCAAACTAAATTTTATTTGGGAAAGTAAAAGGACAGTGACGTGATCGCTGCCAAATTGCCAAAAATAGTAGGATTATGAAAGGACAGAAAATAAGGGCATTGAATGCTTGCTAAAAGAAAATGCAGGTGATGCTTTCCGTTAAATTGTGTGAAAAGATGATTACTGCTTAAAAAAAAAAGTTCGGTCAGCATAAGCTTTTAGTGTACAACTTGTTGAACCTAAGAATGATATATAAGCAGTTTTTCCCACCACAATTCTGTTCTACATTACTATGTACATATAGAAAGAGGAAGCTGGTCATTGCTCTGATGTTCTAAGAATAGACATGTGATTTACAGAACTCATTTTTCTTATCGATCCAAATATATTCTTTTTTTAGTCATATACTTTCTCTCACAATAATCTTATCTAGAATCATTAAAATAAAAATCTACCTGCAGATGTTAAATGGATTTCCAACCTGTCTTGCATTTAGCTCAGGAAAGTATTCTTTCATATTAAGTTTTGGACGTAATTTTTAGTAAGTCCCCAAACATTTCATGTTTCTTCAGTAAGCCAAGAAAATAAGATTGGAAAAGGGGCAGGGGAATGAAGCTCTGCAGAACTGAGCCATTTGCACAGGAGTCATGTAGTCTTAAAATAATCTATTTCCTTGCCATTACAATTCATATTATGGACCTGGAGGGATGTCTCTTCAAGACAATGGAGAGAGTGGTAGATATGCCACTTGAGCAAGGCACCTAAAATCAAGGAAAAGCCCCTTAATGATATTAACAATGTAGGTTTCTGTAAAGAGTCTAATTACAGCAGCAGCTGAAATAGAAAACAATACTCTATAGATATGCTACATCCAGATGTGGCAAGGAATTGAACGTGTGAAACAGACATTCTGAGGCTGAAAGCACACTGGTGCCATTAACAGGAAGGGGACTAGAGATTGTGCTGTGACAGTGAGTTCAATAAATTTAATATAAATTGTTATTTATATTTTTATATTACCTAATTACCATTATTTTTCCTAAGTAATATTGCCATACATGAACATTCTTTATCTTTTTTCCAAGCGGTTTTAAATCACTCAAGGAGCAACTTAAGAGGTATAATTACAAGAGGATACAGTATGCATTAACACTCCCTCTATATTTACATAAACAATACAGAGTAAAGGCATCTTTGCTTTGGAAATAAGTGCCAGCAAATGATGACTTTCATATTGAAGACAATTAGTCAAAAAGGATTCATCAAAAACCTACTACATATAAGAGGCAATATAGTATAGTAGTCAGAGCTCTCAGGCTTTCATACTGGGTTTAAATCCAGGTTCTACCATTGGCTCTGAAAACTGGGAAATTACTCAATCCTGTTTTCTGGTAAAAGAAGGATAATGATTTCTACCTCATTCAGCTGCCCACAGGACTGGGCGCACACGACATGCATAGAAAAGTAATTGGCAAATGAAAACACCCAAATTATAGCGATTATATATCCTGTGCAAGGCACAGGGGGAAAGATTGTGAAATAAGTAAGAATGACCAGTTCTAGGAATTTACCATCTATGTAGGCAGGCAAAAGTAACTTACATGTAACAATTTGAGAACAATTAAGTGTTCATACTAACCATTATTATAGTAAAAGATGAGAGAGGAAAAAGATTATGTAATGCAAACTTAGCAACTAAGTGCTTCAAAAAAAAAAGGTTTTCTAAGTAGTTAAAAATTTTTTGTTCAGAAAACATCAGATAGGACAAGTTAACACAATTTGGTAGCGGGTAGCAAGGGATTCCTTCAATCCTTAAATTCACTAATTCAAATGTGACTAATTTCATACTTGAGATTAAGGGTGTCTAAAAACTGAAGATGAAAACTGCTAACCAAAGAACCCTCACACTAAGCGACTCACTAAAAAGGCAAATTAAATTTGGCAGTACTGAGAACAGAAATTACGAGGTACGAAATTCTAGGACAATGATTCTAACAAGTAATTCTGGAGTTTCTGGTTTAATATTTTGAGACATATTATGACTCACAGTAAATATTACATTCAATTTTAATATTGTTTTACTAAACGACTGTTGGAAAGGTTCAAACTAGAAAAAAATGAAGCTAAAAATTTAGTGCGCTCTGCTACAATTCTGAAATATTTTCCTTCCAACTCTAAATAAAGTGGTCTATCAAAATACTGTATCTGCACTGATAAAATCTGACTTAGCTAGAACCACATAACTATTTAAAATAATTAAATGCTTTTTATTGTTCTAACCACATAAGAAAACATTACTGAATCCATCTACCAAAGGCCCAAAGTACTTATCACCGTCAGCTATCTAAACACAGACATCGAGATTTGAATTTAACATAAATTTAGGTCAATCACCTTTTAATGGATTTTTTTATCTTGCACTTGATTCAGTGACTTACAAATTGTAGATGCTCTATGAATATATGCCAAAAGAGAACAAAGATCCAGAAAGTCTTATTTCCCAGCACTGCCGCTGTGCTGCTTTCCAACTGGCTATATAAAAAAGATTATGAATAATGTTGGGGTGGGAGACGAGAGAGGAAGTGGTGTACAAGCAGATCACATTCCTTCAGAGGAAATATTCATATTTTTAAAATCCTTCATAGAATTAGCAATATCCAATCACTTTAAATAAACATCTTCTTAGGATAGTTTTTGTAAAGGTCCTGAGAATATAATTTTGAAAAGATAGCTTTTCACATTTTTATCACTTTCTCCCAAGCATGTTCATTATTCACTAAATTTATCTTGTCAAAATAAAACCAATTTTTGTTTCACTTGACAGTATTTCAGTAGGCTGTCTTAACATCTGACATCTTTTGGAAAAACAAAATTCACAAGTCAACAACTATCATAAACAGATTTTTCTAGTGATCATTCATTCATAAGGTTTATCACTCTGGCTTAGAGACTCTGAAAAAGGCACAGGCATACTCTCATTTTTCAAAAGGTCGATGACTTCCCTCCTCCCCACCACACACATACACAATTCAAATTAAGAACCAGTGAATAAAAGGGCATCTAAATTTGAGCAAATAGACAGTAAGAAAAATGTTAAGGTATGATTTTCATTCATTTTTATGATCTACTTAGCCATAAGCCATTTGTTAAAACACCATGTTTCTAATTAGCTTTTAAAAAAATTAAACCACTATTCTTTAAATCCTTTTCTGGTGCTATCACAATTTACCAGGACTCGGTAACCAGCATTAAATTGATACCATTCTGAAAACGAGGAACATTTTCCTGACTTGTACTTGCCATTTGCAAGGTGATATAATAGAGATGGCTTTTTTCTATTTGGTATTGTTAGTAAGACACACAAAATGTTTCTTGGCATTCTAGGTACTAATAAAACATCCCGATATAACTATTAATATTTTTGTATACCGTTATTAAGCTACAGCAAATCAACCTACAGTAAATAAAACCAAGGTGCCCCCATGGTTTGACCACCCAATTACTATGAATTATGTGTGTAGAATTCTTTACCACTTGCATCCATAGAATTTCCAAATACAACCTGAATGTAATGAAGCAGAGACCTAAGGCTGGGGTGGGGTCTCTGCCTCTTGCTAATATAAACAGAGCAGTGGGTAGTAGTGAAAGCAGAGTTCAATCTGCACCATACTTCTGGACCTTCTCAGAGGCCTGACCAAGCTTTAAGCTTTGTGAACAAATTTCAATTCCTCCAGGTCTTCTTTCTCCAAATAGGGAAATCTACACTTCCCCTATAATAGTTTCTAGGTAGTCCTATGGCCCTCCTACTATATGCCACTCTGTCCTCGGGCTTCTGAAACTCACTAAATTTTAAAGGAAAAGTTAAAAATTTCCCCAAATCTGAGTTAGTATGGGGCCTAAAAGTTTCCATGTATCCACAGATAAAACTCAAAACAGACGATATGATAAAAAAAATAAATAAATAAACCACCACTGATGAGAAGCACCAAAGACAAAAATCTAGACACAGGAGTCTTTTATAAAAATATAAGCTTCTTTTGCTCATTCTTTCATCCATTTGGTTAAACACCAGGACTTATGGTGTGCCCATCTGCGGAGACTCACAGGAAATAAAACATAGCTCCAATACAGTCTGTAAGATTTCAAGTTGTTAAGGGTGATTAAAAGAACATACATGGATTTCAGTTTTACTTGAACATCACATGAATTCAAAAATTCAATATTGAAAAAAACTAAAGGCAATTTCTGCCCATCCTGAGTATCTGTAGCAGTATTTCTGCAGTATTTGACATGAACAGCACAAAGAAAACAACTGGAAAGTTCTTCATTTATCCTGTACTCAGGATCTATTTATTGGTTACATGTTATAATACTTCCAAATTAAGAAAATGTGACTTTAAATCTAAACAATACACTATTCTTATAGCAGACAAAAGGGATTTCCCTCCTTTATTAAGTTTTTATTTTTGGATATATCAATTTGTACTCCTCATAAGATGCATGGTATTAAACAAAAAGGAAGAGTTTTTTCCTCCTATTTCCAAAATTTTCAGTCATCCTAGACGATCGATCATGAGCAGTGTTAAAGGCAAACAGTTAACGTGTACAATACATCATCACATTTCCCAGCTGAATTTTCTTCCAACCAGGATCAGCAAGTAGCTGCTGGGTGATAAGGAATTTGAACTTTAAAGCAACTATGTAATTAAGCTGGTAACTTAACTTCGTAACTCAAATCTAGTAAAACAAATTAGAGGTGAAAAAAACCTTAATAATTTTAATTTATGATGTGGGAGTACATACATATGTATGTACATATGTATGCTCACATTATAAATTTGTGTTGTTACTTTTTCCTTTTTGGTCACCTCCTCCAAGATAAAGCAAGAGGGAAAACAATAATTCAATAAAAAGTTAGGAACTGGGCACAACTTTTTAAAAAATTTCAACAGTATGTTTCATTGTATGTTACAATAAATGCTCTATAAAACTGTTAGCTGAAGCCTTAGATAAGAATAAGGTCTGTTTTGAGAACAGCACTTATCATTGCCCAAAATAGTTCAGAAAATATTGCAGATTATACGATATTTAGCTTGGACTACAGCAGATAACTTTGAAAAATGTTCCTCAAATTTTAAAAAGGGAAAGTAATTTTTTATCTACCTGCTAAATTATTGCACTTTTTGCATTACGAATGTCATCCAAGTTTTCTAAGAATTTTGAGTTTAAATATCTCTAAAATATGCATTTTGAAAACAATACTGTCATGAGATACATTTGCAAAATTATCCAGATTTAGATGAAAATGAGAACCTTGATAAGGGGAAACCTTGAACACTATTTCTCCTTCCCCATATGAAAAGTACACACATGAGCAGAATATTTAGAGTAAAATGAACATATTACCTGGTTTCTAAGGCACACTGTTTATAATATCTAAAGTGGGATTTATTTGATGAACTGCATTAAGCCGTTAGAACATTAGCTGTAACTCAGGTAGAAAGAGGCAAGTATTCACATAATATCTTAGTCTATAGTCAAGAAAGATATTTCAACTAAAAGGTGTCAATCCTTGCATTTGAAATCACTTAGACATTACTGATAACGTATATGAACGAGATTCTGTAGAGACTGACGTACAGTGCTCAGTGCTTTAGAGTTTTACTTAAACTCAGTTCTCTTTTGTTCAACAATGCCTCATTTCCACTACATAAAGCTTGGTCCCAGATCTATTATCCATGGCCTGCCTTACATTACGTCATACTTTTGGTACCACTTAAAGTGATTATACTATAAAAGGCCTCCAGATCACTTTGTTCAAACGTAATAGCTGGTTTCATTAATGTTCCAGGAGCAAGAGAAGCCTCTCCAATAATTCTCAAGTTGATAAATTTGATTTTCCAAGTATTTTCCACAAAAGGGCAGCGGATGAGTCCAAAAATTTGTTCAAAAATGCCCAAACAAGTGTCCCCTCGGTGGACAGTTCCAGCAACTCCAACCATAACCAGACCATGGGGAGAAGATGCACATTTCAGTCCACGGGAATCGAGGTTGGGATTGAGAAAAAGATATTCTTCTTTCACTAGTGACAGCAGACGAAGGCTCACAATTTCTGCTCCATGGTAGTCTATCACCTTTTGTTCAGACGTGTTGTAATAAAACCTAAGCTTGACATCATGCCAGAAGTGCTGTGGCCCCCATTCATCTTGAGGTGGTCCCAGAAAAGGATTCTGAGAATTAAGAAGTTCAAAGAACCAGTGACAGAATTCTTCTCCTAACTGACGAAAATCAACTTTCTCAGCTTTTTTATCTTCTTTCTCCTGCTGATTAAGATAAAAAATACAAAACAAAAACCAAAGTTAATTCTTATATCTATTTTTCTATCTAGCCAGTTTCAGAGCTAAGTTTTAATGCACTGCTTATAAGCAGAAGGGAAATGAACTACGTGTTAACGCACTGAACTCATCATGCATAGTAAATTATTTTTGCAAAAAGGGGGAAAATCATTTTTTAATTCCCTAGCTTAAATATCTAAAAATTCAGCTAAAAAATTAAGGTTTAACAAAGCCTTTTAAAATATCAATGTGAACGAACAGTTAACAACGATTTTTGTAAAGCATTTTCTCCTGATTGTGGCAATGGTGCCACAAGTGTGGAAAAAAAAATGTTAAAACCTTCAAACTCCATGCTTTAAATCGATACATTTTGCAGCACATGCATCATACCACAAGAAGCTGATAATAATCATTTTCATTGTGTTTAAGTAGATACTTCTAATATAATTGAAATAGGTTATTGCCTATGATTGGGATTAATTTTACACTATTATTTGTTTTATTTCCAAGAAAATGTTATTGCAAAAATATACCTGGGAGGCTAGATTTTTATCCATCTATTTATTTCAGAGCATAATACGTGTCTCATTTACATGGTATGGGATCTTATATTTACTGAGCACCCACTATTGAATATACTGGGCACTGTGGTTGGCACTTACGTGCTATTTCCTTCTATCTTCACAAGCCATATGATATAGATATTATCATCATGCCCATTTTATAGAGTAAGAAAACAGGGCTCAGGAAAGTCAAGTTATTGAGCAAGTTCACACCGAGTATATGACAGACCCTAATTTGAAGTCACATCTGTATGATTTCAAAATCAACATTCTTTTCAGTAGTACATTAAGAAAGCCCTTAGAACATTCTTTCCTAATGTAAAGGCAAATAACTCTCACTGTAAAACACATTAATTCAAAGCATGTGCTACATAGTTTAAAAATCTGTCAATGACCTAGAGGTTCATTCAATCAATATTTAAAAATTCACACAATATCTAAAATGTACAGTGGAGATCTAAAGAAATAGGACCAGACAATGTCAGCTGGAGGAAATTACTACAACAGAATTTTTCCTAGATTAAAAAAAAGAAAAAAATCAAATGTAAAAAATATTTAAGTTTCTTTCATGGAATTTTTGTGATTTAATACCAAAGAAAGTTTTCAAAATGACAAAGAAAACTTACGATAGGGCTTACGATAGCATTATTTTAAAGTAGAAAAAATTTACAGAGAACTAGAGGTTAAATTAAAATTAAATTGATCCTGCAGTCTATCCACTGTCTTTAAAAATATATAGTCCTCATTTGGTAAGGGCATAAAAACTTTTTTTCCCTTACAAATCAACAGAATATTTTATATACATTGTTAACGGTCAGAAATTTTGTTTCTTACTGGTTTCTTACTGTTTCTTACTGAAAGTTTGCTTTACTGGTCTTCCTTTAAGATGCAAAACATATGAAGCAAAGCTAAAATCATTAAAAAAAAAATTAAAAAAAATTAACCATGTTACTCCAGATCGAGGATTTTATCTAAAGAGTCAGAAGACAGAACTATGGTTCAAGATATAATTATAAAATCTATTTTACCTGTTGAAAGAGCCTAATGTCCTGAGAGGTCTTAACTGGTTCTGGTGTTTCCTTCAATTTCAGCTGTAATTGTCTTTTCCAGTAATCCTTTGCATGCTGAATAAGACTGTGTTTTTCAGTAGCTGGAGGTATAATAACCCCCTGTGATGCCAAGTATTTAAATATGATATCTCGATGGACTTTTTTACGCCTCAGAAGTTCTTCTACATTTTGACTGTATGCTAATATTGCACGAATGGCATCTAGAAGGAAATTGTCAAGATTAAGAGAATCATGAGTCACTTGTAAATTTGTCTAGGGTCAGCAGAAACTCTATCAAATAATACTTATAAACTCATGTCACGGTATTATTGCTTTTGCATGATTTGGTAATCATTTTTAAAAAAACAGGAAGAGGGTTGTCAGGTTTGGGGTTTTAAAAAATACATTATTTATGGTTCAAATGAACTTCCCTATCTAGTATTCCCTCTTCCTTTCACTTCTCATAAGTTACAGTAAATTTTTTGCATTTTCTTTTAAAGTATGGTTTGTTTTAAGAAAAAATCTGAGCCAGAGAAAAAATTGCTTTCCTCTAATAATGCCAATGGACCTAAACTCAATTACAATCCCTAAAACTGGTAAAATTACAACATTTTAGATGCACAAGGACCTCACCTCTTCACTCTACAGATAATGAAACTTGAGGATACATGAGGTATCAACAATCACACTTTTAAGAAGTGGCAGAATCCAGACTTGTGATTTTTAAATTTAAAAATAAATTACATTAAAAAACAGGCCAAAAATAATTTTTAACATGTGTGAGGTATACAGCATAGTAATATAATGAACTCCCATGTACACACCACGCAGGAAATTACTAATATCACTGAGGACATTAGTAGATAGTATAGACATAGTAAATTACTAATATCTTTGAGACCATCATTTTATCCCCTCCCTACTTAACACTATTCCCTCTCCCCACCCACCTTACAGGCAGCTATTATCCTAAATGTTGCTTGCCATTCCCTTGCTTTTCTTTATAGTTTTACAGCATAACTATATTTCCCTAAACAATATAGGTTAGTATTTTTGAACATTCTACATAAGTTCAACCCATCAATATACAGTTTTCTGTAATCAGCTTTTCACTTAATGCTGTTTCTGAGATTAAGCTATGTGAATATATGTAGCTCTAGTTAATTCATTTTCACTGTTGTACCATAGTTAATATCTATAAATCACAAGATGTCTATCCTTGTTTACAGACTTCTATTGTGTGTCCAACTAAAAACACAATTACTTTCACATATGTCTCCCAGTGCAGAGAGGGTCAAGCAGTATGAGCGTCACCTGGGAACTTGTTAAAAATGTAGACTATCTGGGCCCAACCCAAAACTACTGAATCAGAATCTGCATTTTAACAAGATCCTGAGTGATTCACAAACACATTCAAAATTGAGAAGCTCATGCATAGAATGTGTGTGTAAAAGCAAATTTTCCATTTTAGGAGATAATGTCAAACTTGTCCTCCAAACTGTAAGTTCTAATTTACACTCCTCCAGTAGTTGTCAAAAAGTTGCTTCACTTGACCACCAACACTTGAAGTTTATACATTTAGTTTTTTGCCAATCTGGTAACACAGGAAAGACGACTGATGTGTTTCGGTTTTCATTTCACTGCTTTCTAAAGTAACCTTTTCATGTTTATTACTTTTTTTCCTCTTTGAGAAACGTCTACAAATCATTTGATATTTTTGTACTGGGAAGTTTCTTTTTATTTGCTTTTAGATCCATCATTCTGATCTATTACAATTTTAAATTCATTCACCTCGACTTTAGAGGTGATTAGCATGTAAAATATGTATCAATAAATGCTGAAGAACTACATTAAGTCTAAAACCATTTTCAGTCCAAACGCTTAAGAATTTCTTCTTTTAATGTTCATGGTTCGAAGTTTCAAATGAGAGATTTTCTTAAATGGTAACAATGTATATTTGATTAAGTAGAGAAAGTTTTAAAAAGTAGAATCTTGTGGATAAGTCATATACTAATATAGAGGGCTGGGATTTTCATATTCTAAAGTAAAATTCAGAAGGCCAGGTGATATACAAAATGAAATAAACGTTTAAGCTACTTATTACACTTTTATATGGACTCGTTACATTCAGGCTGAATATTAATCAGCACTTGAAATTTGTTCTACCGAAATGTTTATTTGGCTCTGAAAGTAATTATTCCTATTACACAAAATCATCTCAGTAAAAAAATCTAGGTCCAAAAAAAAAAAATAGATTCGAACTACCTGCTTTTATTACACTAGTTGTTTTACCTAGGAGACTGGTAACAAAATGTTTGCTATCCTCCTCCAAGCTTGATGAAAAATGCCTGAGCAGCAGCTGACACGCCTCAGCTGATTCAAACAAAATGAAAGACACCCTAGTTTCCCGGAAATTAAAAATAACTAACTATTCACGAACTCTGAATCCTCGAGACAAGCATTTGCCTCTAACATTCAATGGAGAAAACCTAGAAGTAGCGCCGTTTGCAGGGCAACCACCTCCTCCCGGAACACGGCGCGGCAGGGCCGCCGGACGCCGCGTCGCGACGGGGGCCGAAATTCCCCAGGGTTCCGCCCCTGCGCGGTCCGGGACAGGTCCGAGGCAAGGCCTCACACCTCCTCCACGCCTCCGCTCCCGCAACTTGGGGGCCAGGTGAGGCCTTGGAGAGGGGCGACCGCCCTTGAGGAGAAGGGTCTATCCTTACCTTGGCGGTCGTCAGGCTGCACCAGGCGGTTGGTGATGGTGTCGCACAGGGCCATGATCTCGTCGTTGTCCAGTAGGCCAAGCAGGTTACGACAGCCCTCTCTCTCTGGGTAGCTAAGCCCCGACATCTCGACCCCTAAGAAGGGGGGAGAGGACGACGCCAATAATGTCGCTCCTTTAGGCCCACGGGGCCGGCGCCTTGGCAACAGGCACCGGAAGTGCCTTTCCCGTTCTTCGCCACTAAAGGGTCTCGGTATTCCAGACCCCTGGGCGGAAGTGGTAGCCAATGAGGCAATCAGGAAACGCGGTGCTCCAACTTGTGGTTCCGGGCTGGCCGGATCGGAGTGGAGTACCCCCGATCTCACTTTAGGGAAGCATCGCGTTTACACCGAGAACACCGACCTTCCCCTAGGGAGCTGGTGGCGGAAAGCGAAACTCCGAACTCCTCAGGAGTTCCTGCGAAGTGCGAAATGGCAGAGCTGCGCAGGTGCGTGGAAAGCGGGCGTCGGCCCCCAGTGTACGACGAGCTCCCATGATGCCGCGGGGCCGGCCAATGGAGGCGTCTCTTCCACGCCCGCCGGCGCGGTCCCCGGGAACGCTTGAAAGTTTTCTGTGGCTACTTCTGAGTCAGGCGCGCTTGTAGTTTGATAGTCTTCAATATATATTACTGTTAAAATAATTTGGTTTTAGCATTGTACTATGGAAAGTTTTTTAAATCACCTATCCTATGCCACGCCGACCCGCTTTCGCCTGACTTAACCTCAAACAACCTGGGATCGGCTGTCGCTTCCTTCCATTCTGGTCCTCGCGGGGTTGGTGTTAAGCGGCGCGGTATCGCGTAGCAATTTAAGGTTGGGGACTGGGTTTTACTCCGCCATCTACTAACGGTGACCGTGGGCAAGCTCTTTAGGCTTTTTGTCCCTCAGTTTTCTATCTGAACTGAATCTAGTAGGGCTACCTACCTCATAGGGTTGTTGGTGAAGGGTGGGGGGCAAGGGTGAAGAACAGTGCCTGGCCCTTAGAGTTCAATAAATATTAGCTATTTTTATTACTAGTAATATGAGAGCAACCCACATTCACGAGAGGGAAACTGTCATGCTTTGCGGGACCAAGTCCGGATTAGGAATCATGCTTAAAACACTTGGCTCTTTCTCCTTCCATTTTTAAGCGTGTTTTACATTTGTTAACATTTAATTAGGGCATTGCCAGTTAGTTGCTGAAATGCACACGTCTACAGATCTGGTGAGCAAATTTAACATTTAAAAAAAATCACAGCTAAATATCAGTCATAAAATATACTGTATATATCGTCTTTAAAACAAGCATTAGAAGCATGGTTAATCTAATTTGCCAGTGGATGTTATTTGTGGGTATTTTACCAAACAGATACCAGTTCTTCATTTTTCATTAAACATTAACGAGTGCCTACCATACTAGGTATTGAAGATTCAGAGGAATGACACAGGCCTTTCTTTAAGGAATTTTTGGGAGTTTGGCAAGAGATGACAAGCTCATAATGCTGGTGTGGGACCACATGGAAGGCATACCCAGCTTTTTCATTCATTCATTCATTCATTCATTCATTCATTCATTCATTCATTCAGAAAATGTACTTATTGAGCACCTAACTACTTGCCAGGCACTGTTTTTTATGTTGGGAACAAATGCAAGTCCTTTGGAGCTTGCATACCAGTGGGAGGGAAAAGACAATAAACATAAACTATATACTATGTCAGGAAATGCTATGGAGAAAAATACATCAAAAAGAGGGTGATGGAGAGGATGTTGCTGTATTATATGGCTGTCAAGGAATGCTTCTCTAGGGGACACTGAAGGAAAGACCTGAAGAAAATGGAAGCATGAACCACAGACGAGTGTCTAGGAGAAGCAACAGTAGAGGTTATGAGGAAGGAACAGAGTGCTTGGCATGTGGTTAGGGAGGCAGGGAGGCTGGAGCAGCTTGTGCAAGGAAGAGACAATGAGCAGTGAGGTGAGAGTTGTAGTCAGGATTGATCCAGAGCAGGGTTCCTCAACCATGGCACGATTGACATTTTGGGCAGGATACTTCTTTGCTGTGGGGCTGTCCTATGCCATTGTAGGATTCCTAACAGCATCCCTGGCCTCTAAGCACTAGATGCCAGTAGCACCTCCTTTCCCCAGTTGTGGATACCAAAAATATCTCCAATTTGCCAAATGTTTCCTGGGTAGCAAAATCACCCCAGTTGAGAACTACTGATATAGAACCACCTGTCCAAAAGTGCTGAGATGATGAAAATGTTCTGTATCTGTGCTGTCCGATACAATAACCACCAGCCACATGAGGCTGTTGAGCTCTTGTAATATGGCTAGTACAACTGAAGAACTTAATTTTAAATTGTATTTGAATTTTAATAGCCACATGTGGCTAGTGGCTACAGTTATTAGATAGTGCAGATCTAGAGCCTGGCAGGCCTTCATAGACTTTTTACCTGTCTTCATTTCCTGTTATTTTTTTCACTGTGTCACTTCAGACTAGTCACAGTGCTGTTTGTTCCTTAAACTTGCCATGTAGGTCCTTGCCTCAGAGCCCTTGCTCTTGCTATTCTGTCTGGTATAGTCTTCCCTCATATACTTGAATGACTCTCTTTCCCTTACTTAATTCAGGTCCATGCTCAATAATCACGTTGTCAAAGAGGACTTCATCATGCTGTTTAAAATGACCTCCAACATTGCCATACTTACACCTTCCCTACCCACTTAATTTTTTCTCTGTAACACTTACACTATAGTTTGTTGCCCTCCAGTAATGTGAGTTCTGTGTGCAGGGGTTTTTATCTGTTTTATTTTTATCTTCTATTACAGATCCTGGCACACATTATGTAATAAATATTTTTTAAATAAATGAATGTGTTGTAAAGCCATTGGGGGATTTTAAACTGAGGAGTGGCATGATCTGACTTGTTTCAAGCAGGAACATTTTTGGCTGCTGGTGTGAAGAACAGACTGGAAGAGGGCGCAAGTAGAGGCAGGGAGCCTAATTAGGAGACTACTACAATAATTCAGGTGAGAGAAGACAGTGGATTGAGTTAGAGTGGAGGACAGGATAACAAGTGAGGAATGACTACAAGGTTTTGGTTTGTGCAAGTGGAGTTACCATTTACGGAGAGGAGGAAGACAGGGAGAAGTAGATTTCAATGAAGAAACCGGGAATTTTCAAGAGAAATTCAGGCTTTCTAGAGAAAGTGGTGATGCCCAAGAAGGATTAAGCAAAAAATAAGGTGTGGGGCAGAAAAAGGGTGAAGAATTACAGGTAAAGGGAGCAGTAGTGAAAAAATGCATGGAAAACAGCATGGGTGTTTTTGGCTGGAGCCAGACAGTAGAGGAGCTGTGATGTGAAGAGAAATTTAATAAAGTTATAACAGTAAGAGCTCAGCACCAGGCCCTTCACAGACTTAATTCTTATAATCTTGCAGTAACAGCTCTCCCTAATGAACAGATGTGGAAGTCTGAGTTCAGTGGGATGCACTGAATTGCTTAAGGCTCCATAAGCATAAAACTGTGATGCTGGAATTTGAATACAACTGATCCCCACACCTCTTTGAACTGTTTCTATTAAATCATGTTCGGGTAGTTTCACTTACTGAATGCTTTTTGAGAAAAAAAGTTTTCCAGATTAGAGTGGTTTAGGGTATTAGATCTTACTATTAAAATATCCATTCACCAAAAAGCAGCCTATTAATAAGGGACTTTTAAAAATTTCCTGGAAACTGCAAGTTTCTAGGAAGGCTCTATGAATTTAAGGGGAAAGAGTTTGCCTCCTAGGGAAATATGAAGAACCTTGGTGCTTTAGATTTGTGGTTTTCAAAGGTTAGCGTGTATCAGAATCAACTGTAGGGCTTGTCAAGAGACAGATTGGTCCTCCACCTGACCAAAATTTAGCATTTCTAACGAGTTCTCAGCTGATGCCAATTTTGCTGCTCTGGGGACCACTCTGTAAGAATCACTGCTGGTAGAAGAGAATGCAACATCAGTCAGCCATGTCTGTGGCCAACTCCATCTTTTGTCTCTGAAATCAGGCAAGTCTGGCTCTCTCAATTTAGATATATTAGATCCACTCATGTTCTGCATTTGTAGGGAAAACTTCATGGCATTATGGTTTTAGAAGAACACATCTGATTTTTCAGTTCCACCTATTTATTAGCTGTGTGACTTCAGTCAGGTTATTGAACCTTTTGGAGCCTTAGTTTCTGAAGAGCAGTGTTCTTACCTGCCGTTGTTTAACAATTAGATTACACATATACAGTAGCTGGTACACAGTAATTTAGTAAACAAGAAGCCATTTCTTCTCTAGTGTGCAGCAGCCATAAACAAGGAATGACTCTCTCTCCCACTGTTTTTATTCCATGTACTGCTGTGTTGCCTCCATTTCAAATCTTGATACATAGCCCAAACTTCTGTTATCAGTGGATTCTTGAAATCAGTATGGATCTTACATTAAATTACGCTATGAGAAGCAACCTAATTTGTTTATCTTGGAAGCGTAGTTAGTAATATTTAATTGCATCCCAGAATGCCTCAGGTTTCAGAAAAGAAAAAATGGAAAGTGTAGATAACCATAATAACTTTATCTAAATACCTCAATACATTTATGTAATAGTCTAAGATCATATGACCATAGATTTGTCTTTCACCGAAGTTTGCAGAAGGCACTATCTCACACTGACCCCATTTACCTGAAATGACTTTAATAACCACCATTCTATTAATGTGCAATTCCTGCATATGGACATTAAAGTAATTTCTAAAAAAGGTCTACTTTATGTAGATTTTTTTTCTATATTATAGTTTTCTAAAATCATTCAATCTGAATGTGGTAATATTAACTCAACTACCTCATTCTCTTATGACACATAATAGAAATTTCTTACTTAATATATACTTTAAGCCTAATTACCGTTGAACCACTGTGCTACATAAAACTGAACACTTCATTACCAACAAGGACATTTTATTGAACAAATCTATGTACAGTACAAAAAATTTCTTGAAATGAGACACTATTGTTGATTTATTGCAGTTCAATGGCTCAGTTTTAATTTGTACTCTTATAAAATGCAAAGTAAAATAATTTAATGTTCAACAAGGAAGCACAAATTTCCTTTCTTGCTGAATCTGTAATCTTTCACATATTAACAATTCCAAAATGCATATGCAGCATTTAGTCATTCTGAAAAGGTGTTTTACAGTACCAAATAAATTAAAAAATAAACACTATCATCCCTTTTAGGTTTTTCATCCATACAACTGTTTAAACCAAACATAAAAGGAGTAGGGCCGAACCTTCAAGTGATTTCAGAAGAATCACAAGTTCAATGTTATAAATTATCTACTCATTATATAATTGATGGTTTTTAAAAAAAAGAATATGGCTAAAGCCCAAAGTACCAGTGTCCTTGTCCACGGAGATTCCTTTTCTACCTCCTCCATAATATCTCAGCAGCAAAAACTTAGATTTGTTATTTTCTTGACCTTATTGAAATAGCAGAAAGTTAATATTTACTGTTTTGAAGGAAATTATTTAAAAACAAAGGATTGAAACTTGGTCCATGTGAAATAGACACATCCTCAAAATAGGAGTAGAAAGAAAAAGAGAAGAATCTGAGGAATAAGAAAGCTTTCTTTTCCTCTGAATCCCAAATTAGAACAGTTGGAACTTTATGCACCCTCTAAAAGCAAACCGATGTAAGTTTATGTTCTATAAAACATACATAAAATGTACACTCTTTCAATAGCAATTATTTGAAAAGTATACAAATAGGTTAGAACAGTGTGGTCAAATAGAATTTTATAAAACATTCCTTGACTTATTATGTATAAACTGATTTGATCTCAGTCTTTCAGAAATAGTTTTCTCTTAGCAACACAAAGGTAGAACTAAAACCTCAAGTTAAAAACAAAAAAATAACGAGTGGAGTATGTTTAAAACATCTTGGTATGAACTGCAAAATGAATAAAAATAATTTGCAGACATAGATTTATGTTGATAGTTATATCTTACAAAAAATAAAGTTAAAAATGTGATAGAATGTTAAGTTGTAATTTTAAATTTCTGGAAAATGTACAAAGCAGAAATTATATTTCAAAAAAAGTCATTCTCCAAGTGAACTAGTTTCCAAACAGACTTTTTATTCCATATTTTAGACTGAACTGAAACAGAACTCAAGTATTATAGTTTTAGTATCAGGAAGTATGGAAACATTTATTTTTAAGCTGACAAAGAATTGAAAAATCTAATTGTGTTTACTTAAGTTATTTAAATGTAAATTCCACAGCCTAATGTAGGCTACATAAAAAAAAAAAAAAAAAAAGCAAAACTGAATTTGATAGGAATGGATTTATGAATTGCATAGTAGTGAATGCCCATGATAAACTCATAAGACTGGGAAAATTTTTTTCAGATGTCTGATCTGTCATGACCTAGAAGTCCTAATTTAATAAAGTCTCAATGCTACCCTAGTAGAAATGTCCCACTTGCTTGGTAACTTCATTCAAGAAGCTTTAATATCCAAAGATTTATAATAGTAGTGCCTGATGAGATTATCTGCCTGAACAAAAATGTGTTAGTTGGAATAACTGGAATATTTGGTTGACATTGGTACATTAGTAGCTCAGTTTTTGAAGAATTTGCTTTTGCATTTTTGTTCATTTTTTTCCCTGCTATAGATTAACACGCTATTAGGTAAAAGGAGGTCTTTAAGCTTCCTCTTTTAAAGAATGTACAAGTGGAACACATCTGAGAGGGTATTTTAGAAAACATTTTTTGTTTTAACAACTTATTAAGTTACAATCTTCCTTAGGAAAATTACTGGTCATCAAGGAAAATAAATGCATCAACATATCTTATTGTGTTCTTGTGCAAATTTTTGGTAAATATTTCCTTTCATATATAAAAAAATTACTATTCAGACCAAATTCATCACTAATAAATAAGAAAGCATGAGAAGTATGGCTTATTTTTATAATTAACTCTAATTGAATAAAACCAATGAAGTCTTGACCTGATTCTTAGCTTACATATTTTTTTACAGCCAGTTATTTTTATAGGACGATACTTAGATAACTCACATTAATGTCTAAAGGACCTTACTATGAATCATCAAGCAATGTCCTAACACTACTCTATATACAAATAGAAGTATCCCAGTGTGCTTATACCATTATTCACATTGAGGAATTTGCAATTCAGTGTTTTCCTTCAACTAGATAGACTTTAATGGTCTTAGATTCCTCGCATCTCTTCCCAGAGTTACTGATGGTACTTTTTCTATTTAATTGACATTGCTGTCTTTTAAATATAACTCATTGGTATTACAAAAGTGGAAAAGTGGAAGGTTCCATCTAAGCAGTTTTGTTTTGTTTTCTAATTTTCAATGCTGGCATGCCATTCATTGAACTTTGACCTGTCTATCTGGAAACAAGTTACAATCTTTTATGGATAATATTGGTGGTAAGTCAAGTTACATTTTCACGTATCAGTTTCTAAATTATAATAAACCAAATAGTAGTTATTCCTTAAACGATGTTTGACCAAAAGGGAGGACATAATCTGAGTATGCATGACAAGAAAACAAATCCCATAAAATACTTGTTTATTGATACACCAATCCCTCCCCCTTTTTAAATAATGGATTAACTTCCCTTTCTGTAAGGCCATAGCTGGTTTCTTTCTAAGTTGCCTGAACATGTTTCTCACATAAGCAAAACTGAACATGCTGCTATCAATCATCGTGAACTTTTTTAAAACTGGTTTTCTGGATAACTGGTACTTTGGGAGTTTTGTAATAACCCTTTTGGAATCTAAACCAGCACATCCCCTCTGTGAGTTCATTCTAGACAATGTGCTTTGTCTTCATCTTTAGTAATCCGAGACCCCTCTAAAATTAAGGCCATCAGGGACATAGCAAACTGAAGATGCGTTTCTTGTAGTGTTTGTTCACACTACTGCTTGATCGACAGATCTTTCTGAAACGTTTTTATCAGGCACCTGTAAAACAGAACATGTCTGTTAATTCAAATTTTAAAGATGTTCAACTGGAATTCTAAGTCAGATTCCTGTTTATTTATACCCTTTCTCATTCAAAAATCACTAGTATCAGTAGAAAGGCAAGTTCTTTTGCTCAAATTTTATTTTTCAGTTATTTTTTTATTCTCTTTTACTTGTTTACGTAATAGAGGCTCAACTTCACTGTTTATATTCTGGCATGCAGATGAAAAACTTTCATCATAATTACTTTGTTTCTAGAACTTTATTGCATGAAACTTAGAATGAAGAAAAGCCTCAAATACAGTGAAAGAGTATAATCAAAGAGTATGAAAAACCTGTGTACATGTTCTGGCTTCCACAAATTCATAGGCCTGTGCCTGTGCAAATTACTTAGCCTGTGAGTTTCAGTTGCTTGCTCTATAAAACAGGAATAATAACATCACCTCATGACGGTTATATGGATTAAAGGTAATGATGTATAGGGCAGTGCCTTATTATCTGTGCTATACAAATGTCTTTTTTTTTTTTTTAACCTCAAAGACCTATGGCCTATTCTTTTTCTACAGATATACCTACTGAGAAGATAGAAGACTTACTTTCATCATCTGAATCAAATCCAAAGAGTGTCTGACATTTCTTTTGTGCAAGGTGAGCCTCAAGTGCTTCTGCATTACAGTAGGTTGTCAGGCATTTACCACATCTTAATCTTTTCATTGATTTTTTACAAACGTTATCTTGATCAGAACAGGGATCTATTCTATCAGTCAGAAATTTTCTGCGTTTTGGCATACTGAGGTACCGTTCATCAAGGTAACTGGGAGGCAATGGTCTGACATATGGCTTTGATAAAATTAAGCCATATGAAGTATGTTCATTCGTCGGATTTGGTTTGGAAGGTGCCTGAGATACTGGCGGGGTACTGTGTTCTTGTGATACAACACTGGGTAAAATGGAACCGTTTTCTGTCCTGATTCTATTTGTATCAATTTTCAAAGCAGGATCTGATGAAACTAAAGGTGTCTGCTCTATTCCACTATGTCCATTGACTAAATCACTAATACTACAATTATTTTCAGAATTTGGCTCTATGTCAGGCATCTTTTGGTCTGTCAAGCTTGTATCAGAAACAGTGTCATCAGAATGTTCATTTCCATTCTGAACTAAACTGTCTGTTTTCTTTTCCATACTTTCTATACACGTCTTTGGTTCTGTAGAATCTTTTTTTGATTTGCTAGTAGAAACTGGCAGACTAATAGCTTGTTTCTCATTACTTGATGAGTCTTTTTCCTGATGATTAGGATTTGAGTCTGTAAGAACATCCCAAAGAATTGCTTCACTTGGTTGTGCAGATAATTCTGGTGTTTTACT
Organism: Rhinolophus sinicus; assembly: GCF_036562045.2. Classification (NCBI taxonomy): domain Eukaryota; kingdom Metazoa; phylum Chordata; class Mammalia; order Chiroptera; family Rhinolophidae; genus Rhinolophus; species Rhinolophus sinicus. The sequence continues at coordinate 85,889,181 of NC_133751.1, forward strand.
TAAATAGTGCTGGGCTTCATGTTCATATAGCAGAGGAAGATCTTCGAAAAGCTCATGGCATTCTGGAAAACTACACTGAGCTTGAAATATCCTGTGACTTTTTGTGTGCTGAGCAAGCTGGAATGGCAGCTTAAATGACTCATTGCAATTAAAATGCAAACAAAAGTACACATTTGGATAGCTGTGTCTATTAAGGTGATCTATAAAATGCTGAGAATCTTCAAACTGCCTTTGACAGAACTTGCATTTTCCCTTGCTCCACTTCATTACCGTCTGCCGCACGTTTAAGTCAGTTGGATGTACAGTCCTTGCATGTTTATTTAGAAATCCAATTCTTTTAAATATTCTCACACAGCCAAGAGCAGGGCACTTAAAGTTTCCTTCTTGATCTGTAGCATATATGTCTTTGGGATGGCACACAGTTCCATTGATTTTATGAAGCACTGATGTTTCCTGATTCAGGTCATAATCATCTTCATAATCACCTTCTTCCTCCTCTTCCTCCTCATAGTCATCCTCACATAGAGGTAAAGGCTCCAATACATTATTTAAAGAAGTATCAGGACTGCCATTTTCAATAACGTTTTCAGTAACATCTCCCGATACACTTACGGGAATTTCAGTGAATTCAGCCACATGTGCCGGGATGACTTCTTTGTTTCCATCACTGCAAACATCAATAGCCTGTACTTCCAAATCCTTATCAGAATTCCCATTTTCAAATGAAATGAAAGAATCGGAACAATTTATTTCTTCCAAAGCAGGGATTTCCTGATCGTCCTGTTGAGCTGCAGCAATCTGCTGTCTCTGTATTTTCTTAACATGATTCTTTAAATGCTTCTGCATAAGTCCTCTGTTTCTAAATTTCCTACCACATATTACACATGAAAAACTGCCCTTTTTCTGATGAGCCTGAGCATGCCTTACAATGTGACCACCTAGGAATTCCTTGTTACATAACACACACCGATGCCTTGGGACATTGTGGTCTACTTTGGAAGCATTCGGAGCGGTAAGGTTTTTCTTCGTATGACTATGACCTTTAGGTTGCATTCCAGATATGTCATCAGGATCAAGCTCTCCAGTACTCTGATCTGTAAGAGAGTCAAGCCCTTCATCTAAACCCTGCTGTTCTACAGCCCTTTTCAGATTACGTGTAGAATTTTCCAGTGTATTTTCATTTAGAAATCTAACCGCTGATTTATCACTCAGTAATGCTACACAGTTTTTCTTTATCATTACAAAGTTCCAGAATTCAGGATCAAAAAACAATCCCTTTTTCAAAATTGGAAGTAATTCAAAACGAACACGATTTTGAACACTACTGGTGCCTTCGTTATACTCTTCATCTGGACGTTTGTAAAGCTTTTCAACAATATGATAAGCTTCCAAGGAACGCTCAAGAAAAAATATTGAGAGTGCACAAATCCTGAGGATTTCCAAATCATTTGGCAAAAAATGTGCAATTGTTTTATAAATCAAACATTTAGTTTGGGGATCATCATGAAGGTCCAGTTGTAGAGCACAACCACATATTTCAACACAAATTTGTAAGCCTTCTTCTTCAACCTGTAAAAAGAAAAAACTATTACTACTAAATACCTTTTGAAAAAATACTAATTTATCTTTTTAACACATTGTGGGAAACGAGTAAACTCGTCATATCGCCTCTAGTTGGAACCGGCAAAAATTTTGCAAAGTAAATAAATAGAGACCTCTTTTTAAACTAAAACACTGAAAGTTTCATAGAAAAATATCAAGTAGATCGAAAGATATGAATATTTTACGGAAAGTCTAATTTTGGCGAGAAAATGTCAAAAAAGCCCCGCGTTACGACGCGATTTGGCGGGAAAATGCCCACTTACAAAGTGTTAAAATACAACTCTGAAATGAAAGTTAAATAAACACAGTATTTCAAATGTGGAATTTTTCTCAATGGGTAGCCATAACGCTTTTTTAAAATACATAATTAAAACTTTCTTGAGAAAAATCTGGAAAAATAGCATTTTCGCTTCCAATTTATTTAATTTTCAAGTTTATCAAGCCCTACTAACCATTGTATAAAATGCTTCATAAACTTATGAAGATTAAAGTTTCTTACAAGTCTAGACCCGTTTATTATTTAAGTACCAACCTCACATTTTGTTGAAGGGTTAAATTTTATGTATTTAAACATATTAATTTTTATGTTAAAAAATAACCAGTTTTTGTTTTTCTTTTAAGCCCTACTTATGGAAACTTTTTCATATAGCTGCATTACATGGTATTACCTATTTTTACTTAAGTAATAATATTTATCAAAATAAGGGAAGAAGGGTAGGCCACATGAAGAGGGCAATTACAATCTTTACAAATTTAATAAGGTATCAGAATAATGAACCTACTGGAAGTTACCTGAAAATTATTCAAGCTTTGAAACTTTTTGATGACTCAAAAATCACTGCATCAGCTTTTACTCGGGAATGTGAGTTAAAACTAACTCAAGTTATAAACAATGCCATTAGTGATCTGGAATAATCTAAATGCTTATTTAAAGATGCAAAAATAATATGTCTTTAAAATTGTGTGTGTGTACATCATACTGCCTGCTGATGGGGTATTATACATGACAGAGAGGAAGACTACCTTACCATCCTCATGTCTTCTTAGTCCCTTATAACCCTGCTTAAGTACTGTCAGTTCCATAAGCAGACCTGAACTTTGCATATCATACTCTCACTTTATCTAGCTGGTAAATCCCTACCAATCTTCTGTGCATTCTTTGAGAATCAGTTCTACTCTGAAAGTTTTTCTCACCATTCATTCTGGCCCCTGCCCTGGGGTAACGTTAATCATTCCCTATTTTTCCCACTGAGAATAACTTATACTTACTTCTAAAAGCATATATATATTGTTTTATAACTATCTGTTTTATAACAGGTAGTTATAAAACTATACCTCTGACTTTGAATTCTTAAATTCCTAGGAATCACTTTTGAGTTCCTAAATAATAGTGTCTCATTTTATTGTATACTCCTATGGTTAGCACAGAAGTTGGCATATAGTGACCTTTGAGCAAATGTTTACAGAATGAATGAGATCAGATCTATTCCACCAACTTTAGTTTTCTCCTATAAAGCTATCATTTTCAGCTTGGAATCCTTTTCTGAATTCAAATTTCCTATTTCTAATTGTCTGTTACAATTAGATATTCCCAGATAAAACAAATTCAAAATTCACTGCTTCATAATAATTGTTTCTCTTTCTCTTATGTTCTGTCTGCATTCTCTCTTGAATCATGAAGTTATAATGTACCCAATTGCCCAAATTTAAAAATTTCAGGATCACCACAAAGGACAAAAGGCAACATTGATACTTCCTTACATGCAATCCTTTAACGATTCCAGTATATTTATGGACTGAAGTTCCAACGTTTAGTGTGTCATTCAAGTCCCTTAGAATCTCCAGCACCCCACCCACCCACCTCCTGTAGTCCCTCCTATTAGTTTGATCTCTTACACACTCCCACTAGGTTTCTCTGCTACCCTATTAAAGCCACTGGACAGTTGTGAGAAACAAATATTAAAACGAGGCAAAAGTGCTCTGTAAAATACAAAATCCTCCACAATTGTTAGTATTATCCTCTTCTATCATTCAAAACTCAGCTGCAAGCATCTTCCTCTGTAAAGCCTTTTCAGGTATGCCATCTGTGCTGTCTTCTTCTGAACTCATACTATATTGTCTGCCTCTTTTCACAGCACCAAGGCATATAAATGATCTATTCCATCAGACAAAAATGTTTTAGTAGAGAATAAACAATTAAGCATATTTTTAATATTTATTTCATCTTTGAATTTTTCTTCCTGTAATGTATTCTTAGGTTGACCAGACTTGTGAAAATAAGAAAGCTTCATGATAATTGGCTGATCTTCACCTATATTATAGACTTTCTATAACAAAGTCTCAATAATTTGGTGCAAATGAGAATCATACTCATATGTAAAAAATATAGATACATCTTTATTTTTTAAAAAGTTTTACAGGAGATTCTGATATACTTCAAATGTTGAAAAGTGTTCTACAGCATAGTCTGCTTGGTTTTCTCCCCTTTTTTGGTGTGGAGAGAAGTTAACTTTGACAATGCATTTGAATGACATTTCACTATTTAAGAATGAAGCTATTAATGCAGTTAGCAAAATAGGAAATAAACCCAAAAAAAACCAAAGCCTGATACAATGCTGCCAACATTGTATCATGGGAATATGATCACTAAATGGTCATACATCTAATGAATGATGTGATAATGAATGTGGTAAATGCATAAATACATAAGAAAAATTAAAATATATTACTTGAAGGATGTCTCCTTATGTACTTAAAAGTAACCCACATACAAATTCAGGTAAAATATAGGGTAGCTTTATCTTTCCTATCTTTGTATTCAAACTTCTGTTAATACTTGAGGGGGAAAAGTTTAAGGATCTGCAGATCCATTTTCATGTCTATGTAAGAGTCATATGTAGAATTGTACTCACTTGTAAGTGGCCCACGAAAAATTTGCTTTAGAACTATTTTTAAAAACAGGTAATGGGTTTGTATTACTTCAAATAAACACTTCAAAATTTATCCTTAAGCTTCAAAAATGCCTCAGTATTCATGGTTCCTTTTCACCTAAAAACCAGACTTAAAACTATGAACTGTATTTCTCTGTAACAGTGAAAAGATATTGCCTATAAATATATAAAGTTCATCTGCAAACCAGTTATGATTCTACAAACAGGACTTAGGATAGCGTTAAAAGTGACAAACTTATTTAATTATATGAAAAGAGAAAATAGCTTCTTGGAAGAAACTGTTACCATATTAAATTTTAAGTAACACTAAATTCGCTTTTACTCTCTGCCTTTTTTTAGTTATGTTTATTTATGTATATCCTTGTACCATGTTGGGAGTTTGAGGGGGAGGGGAGGGGAGGGTGTGATATATGGAGAATGTGGCCTTAAATTCCTCCTTCTCTTCAATTTTATAATCAAATAAATATCGTAAGAGATTATCGTAAGAGATTCAAGTTTCAGTGAACTGTCATTTAATTTTCATTTTATATGAAGGGGTAAATATATCCTATTTACCTCATCTTTAATGATTTTCATGAAAGGAAATATGACTCTCACATTAGTTGCTGTTCTTAAAAGCTGGTAGCATTGATCTACAAAAACTTGTTTTGAAGGATTAGACTTAAGCTGAAGTTTACTCCATATGAAAATCAACTCCCTGTAAATGAGAAGAAAAGAGAAATATCAAAAATACAGTTTATTCAAATACAGACATTACCTATCTTTCGCTGATTCTATAGTGCCCTGACTGAGTTGTGTACAAACTGGGCATGAATGGATTTTATGTTAAATCCCAAGCTACTTCTGCTACCTATATGTGACTAATAGAAGCTGTGGGAAAAGGTCAGAAATTGTAATTTTGTAGTGGTAAGGGATGACTTCCAATCATATGCTGACAAATCTAAGACATCCCTAGTACTCGATCAAAACAAATTCTAATCCCAATGTACTAATATTAATGATATTATTTTAAAAAATAAACTTTGGCCATTAATATCCTACTTGCAAATTTAGAAATTAATGCAGACTTTCTGCAAAGAAGAAATGGTTCATATTTTTATTTTCAATGTATTAAGATAGCGAAGACTACAGATTAAAGGTGTAAGTATATTATAGTACTAATTCTGAAATGTTTTAGATTACCTGCTTTTCCATTAAAATGCAGTACTTTGAAATAGACAAGCTATGGACCACTTAAATTGTTACACAGGTAGATTCTTTTCTAAAATATGGCCAAGGTTATTAGATGAACAGGGTAGGAGCAGTGGGTATTGAGGCAAAGGAATTCATAAGATACAACTGATATATTTGGATATCACATTTTAACAAATTAGAATTCTTTAAATGTGTCATTAAAGTTACATACAATATCATAATCTAAAAAATATTAAAATAATTGATGAAAAATGTTTTAAAAAAAAAAGTGATTTACTGAGTAATGTATCCTGAGCCCAGCACATAGAACTATTAAATCTAAGGGCAGCTTGACTATCACAAAGGTTCACAGTCTACTTAGACAATACAGAAAACAAAATGATGGGAAGTAAAACCAAAGTTCCACCTCCATTTCATACTAGCTGTGTGGTGTTCATAAGTGTTAGTCTATCACCCACTTTTTTTTAAAACATATACTCCCGTAGAAAGCTCACTGGGTTTCACAACTTGCTCCCAAATCTCTACTTCTGACTTCTTTACCAATTTCCATGTCTGGGTATATTTCAATTTAGATTGCTTTCTATCACCTTAACCATCTTAGAACAAATGCTATTCCTGTAAAACTATCTTTTCCTAAATTAGTCAATGATACTAAACTTTCCTCTAACCTATTTGAGTCTAACCTGATTATTTTCCACAGGCTTTACATTTCAATTAGATTTCTCCCCACAGCCATACCATTCTTTCTCAACGCTAACCACCTTAGTCCCCTTTAATTTTACATATGTACTTCTACAGTAACATCAAACGATGCTTCCAAGTTCTGGTCAAGATGGCACCGTAGGTATACACTGTGTTTACCTCCTCTCAGGGCCACATCAAAATTACAACTAAACTACAAAAACAACCGTCATTGAGAATCACCTAAAATCTTGCTGACCTGAAACCCTACAACTAAGAACATACAGCGAGGCCACTTCGAGACTGATAGGAGGGGCAGAGATGCGGAACAGGCTGGTCCTACACCCACATGTGACCATTAAAAACTGGGAGATGTACCTCGGCTGTGGAGGACCCCTCCCCCACCCCAGCCCAGGGTTCCAATATGCCAGGTAGAGAAGTCCCCATAATTGATGGTTGTGAAAAGCAGCGGAAATTGTGACTGAGTGAGACGGAGGGCGGTTTCTCTTAAAGGGACCACACAAGGACTTCCTCTAAGCTCCAGTGCTGGGGCAGCGGCTGGAAAGGCAGCAGAACCATATGGTGGGGAACTGAGTATCTGGTTTGGGACGGGGGCTAGAGGGCAGCTTTGTCCTGGACAGAGGAGCTGGCTGAGGCCACTGTTTCTTTGTTGAGTCTTCCCTCTTCCCAGTGTGCAGATGTAGGCAGCTGCCATATCTGAGTCTCGCCGTGTGTTGGCCACACCCTAGTGATTCAAGGCACCATCGTGCCCAACTTTTGGGTACACCAAAGATGCTTCCAGTGGTTTTTTCGTACAAACCACCTGCCTTAGCTCATGCTGCAGACTTTCCTAGGGTCTCTCAAAGGTTTGCAGAACCCAAACAAGCAGCATCTGGCTTGAGCATATCCCGTACCCCTGGCTGAGCATCCCTAAGCCCAGCACTAGCAGCAGGCAGCCTTGCTTCGCAGCTTGGCCTCTCAAGGCACTTCCAAGCACAGCACGGATGGCAGCCATCTATGGATTTCTTTGTGGTTCCTGCCAGGTGGCCCTGAATGGGGCACAGGCTGTGGCTGAACTTAACCTGCAGTGGATCTCTTCCAAGGATCCCTGATGGGCTGGCGCCCCCAAGTAGCCTGCTTTGAAATGAGCTGGAGCATCACCCAGCCGCCTCCAAGAACAACATATCCAAGGGGCTGATTGGGCAGGCACCAGAACACTGCTGAGGCAGATCCTGCTCTGTAGGGTCAGCCCCTGCACCACAATTCCTCCACTATAGTCAGAGGCGGTCCTCAACAACCAGTGAGCCCGAGGGCCAATACCTCTCATTGACATACAAATAGCAACCAAGACTCAACTACAAGAGGAGGGCACACATTACCCACACAAGGGACACACTTGAAGTGCATAGCTCCGGTGATCTGGAAGACTGCGCCACTGAGCCCCACAGCACATCTACTACATAAAGCCACTCTACTAAGATTGGGAGAAATAGCAGACCTAACTTGCTTCTAATGCATAGACGCAACACGGAGAGACAGCCAAAATGGGGAGACAAAGAAACGGGTCCCAAATAAAAACAAAACAAAGCTCTAGAAAAAGAATTAAAGTGGCGACAAGCAATCTACTACACACAGAGTTCCAAATACTGTTTATAAGGATGTTCAATGACCTCAGGGAAAACTTAAAGAGATAGGAAACGTAAAAATGAAGATAGAAAACATAAAAAAGAACAGGTCAGAAATAAAGGATACAATAAGAGAAATGAAGAATACATTACAGGGAATCAACAGATTAGATGAAGCGGAGATCAAACCAGCAATATAGAAGACAAGGTAGCAGAAAACACCCAATCAGAACAGCAAAAAGAAAAAAGAATCCAAAAAATTGAGGAGAGTTTAAGGGGCCTCTGGGACAACATCAAGCGTACCAACATTCGCACAATAGGGGTACCAGGAGGAGAAGCGAGAGAGCAAGGAATTAAAAACCTGTTTGAAGAAATAATGACAGAAAACTTGTCTAACCTGGTGAAGAAAATAGATATATAAGGCCAGGAAGCACAGAGAGTCCCAAACAAGATGAACCCAAAGAGGTCCACACCAAGGCACATCATTAAGTAAAATGCCAAAGGTTAAAGACAAAGAATCTTAAAAGCAGTTAGTTACCAACAAGGGGGCCCCCATAAGACTGTTGGCTCATTTCTCAACAGCAATTCTGCAGGCAAGAAGGGACTGGCAGGAAATATTCAAACTGATGCAAAGCAAGGACCTACCACCAAGATTACTCTACCCAGCAAACCTATCATTTAGAATGGAATGGCAGATAAAGAGCTTCCCAGACAAGAAAAAGCTAAAGGAGTTTATCAACACCAAACCAGAATTACAAGAAATCTTAGAAGGACTGCTTTAAGATGGAAAAAAAAATATATATGTATATATATATGAACGATAAAAGGGCAACAACTACATACCTATCAAAAATTACTTTCAATGTAAATGGATTAAATGCTCCAATCAAAAGGGAGGGGAGCTGAATGAATAAGAAAACAAGACCCTTACATACGCTGCCTACAAGAGACTCACTTCAGATTGAAAGACACACACAGACTGAAAGGGATGGAAAAAGATATCTCATGAAAATGAAAACAAACAAACAAAAAGGTAGCAATATTTATACCAGACAAAACAGACTTTAAAACAAAGACTATAATGAGACAAAGAAGGACCCAGTAATCCCACTTCTAGATATTTATCCGAACAAACCCAAAATGCTACTTCAAGGGCACATGCTCATCCATATGTTCATTGCAGCATTATTTACATAAGCCAAGATATGAAGGCAACTTGGGTGTGTGTCCCTGAATGGATGAATGGATAAAGAAGAGGTGGTATATATATACATGGAATATTAGCCATAAAAAAGAAGGAAATATTGCCATCTGCAACAACATGGATGGACCTAGAGAGTACTGTGATGAGTGTAATAAGTCATACAGCAAAAGACAAATGTCATATGATTTCACTTATAAGTGGAATCTAAAGAACAAAATAAACAAATGAAACAGAAACAAACTCAGAGAACATTTTGATGGTTGCCAGATGTGTTGAGGGTTGGGGTGAGTGAAAAGGGGAAGGAATTAAGAAGTATAAATTGGTTGTTATGCAGTAGTCACGGGATGCAGGGTATAGCATAAGAAATATAGTCAATAAGATTATAATAACTATGTATGGTGTCAGATGGGTACTACATCTATTGGGGTGATAGATGGGAAAGGCATTGGGGGCAGGGTGAAAAAGGTGAAGGTTAGTAGTTACAAAATAGTCATGGGGATCTAAAATATAGGGAATATAATCAATAATATGGTAATAACTATTATAGTGCCAGGTGGTACTAGTCAGGGGCATCACTTCCTAAATTATATAAATGTTTAACCACTATGTTATACACTTGAAACTAATATAAAATAATATTGTCAACTAACTGAAAAATTTTAAAAGGCAGGAAAAGATCAATAATATTGATAGCATGGTACAGTGTCAGATGGCTGCTGGACTTATCATGGCGATCACTTCTTTAGCACAGGGAATATAATCAGTAATGTGTTAATAACTACGTATAGTGCTAGGTGGGTACTGTTGAATAATTATGATATACACCTAAAACTAATATAATACTGTCTGTTAGCTATATTTTAATAAAAATCTTTTTTAAAAAATACAAAAAAAAAAAAAAAAGAAACCCAATGTTTCCAGCCTTCCAGATCATTTCATTTAGTGCTTATTCAGTATGTGGCACAGTTGGAATAGCAACCAAAACATAGGTTTTGGAGTCAGAAGCATCAGGATTTGAATCCTGGACACTATTCTAGGTTAGTCTCCTAACTATCAGTTAATTTGCTTCATTTATTCTCACTTTCATTTATGCCGTGTACTGTACTTGGAAAGTATTTCTTTATTTCTAAGGTGAGCTTATCTTTTTCAAAGTCCATATCAAGTGCCTCTTCATGAATACCCCAAACTAAAGTGACAACTACTTCAGAACAGATCTTATCCCTCTTTTGATTTCACACCTTTCACATACTTCCTTGCTTTATTTTATAGGTCCTATTTCCCCAAATATTAATACATTATACATCTCTTCAATGACATATTGTGTAGTGGAAGTAGTGGCAAAAACATGAGACTGAGAATAAGAGAGACCTAAATATCAATAGGACATTATCCAATGGCACTGCCCAGTTTACAGTAAGGTACCCTTTTCTGGCAATAGCCCTAATACACAAGATTGGATGGAACCCCAAGTGGCCATGTCTCCTATGTGACCCTCCTTAAGATATTAATTTAGGAATAGGAAACAGACCCCAGTCAGAGTCCCTGGAATGTTCTCAACTCTAAACTATGAAGTCTGGGGACTGTTGGCATTCCTTCTGGTCTGCAATGGGAGAGACTGGAACCAACTGGCACAAAAGAGACAAATTTTTTAAAAATCCTAGCAATCTCATTGTCCCAGATAGCACTTCTCTTTTAAGGACCAAGAGTATCCCTATCCTTTTTGTGGCTCATGTCATACCCCAGTATCCTTTCAATAAATACAGGCATCTCTCGTTTTATTGCGATTCACTGCTGCAATTCATAGATGTTGCAATTTTTTTACAAATTGAAGGCAAGACCCTCCATGGGTAAAAAGATTATGACTTCCTGTACTGCAATGCTCTCTTTATTGTGGTGGCTAGAACCAGACCTGCAATATCTCTGAGGTACGCCTATACTACATTTTTCCTCAACTAGTATGCTGTGACGTGCAAGCAGACTAGCATAAATTCCAACCTCATTTTGTTAGTAGCTGTGTGACTTTTATCTCTTATCCATAGTTTTCCTATATACAAAAAGAATTGAGAGAGCTAAGTGAAAATATCTAGGTAAAATGTGTGGTATATACTGATGTTTAATTAAAAAACAAGTTTCCTGTATGCTTTCCTTGTCTTTATAATCTTAATTGTACCAAGCAATGAGATTTATTCAATAAATATTTGTTAGTTAGTAATCTGAAAAAAAAAAAATGTGTTCTTAAATGCTAAAAGCATTTAGAGGAAGCCTCTTGAGGAAGCATATTAAAAGGAAATGTAGACATGGAATGAAGTAAAAGATGATGGACATTCTTACTAAGGGGTGTATTATAAACATAGAGATATGGATGGAAAAAGGCAAACGGATCAATGGTGTTTAAAGAGATGTGGCATATCTGCAACTGATTTAAAGACAAAAACAGTAAGCAGGAAATTATGGAAAAATATTCAAAATTACATAAATGAATGTTTAACATATTAGAAATGAATATATTTATTCTCCAACTTACTCCAAAAAATTGAGACTCCTTAGAGAGACATTCTTAAGGTACAATATTTTTTTTTCCTCTTTTCTGAAGAGAGAAATCTTACTTCCCTTTGTCTCTGTTAATTCAGGAGGAAACTTGGCAAACAAAATGTAATACTAATTTCTTAATAGATTTGCCAGGAGAGGGCTACCAGTATGGATTTTAGCTTCCTAGCAGTGAAAGCAGAATCTCAGGATGGGGTTATGAAGTTCCATTTTGACTGAATTTACAAAAGGAGTGTCAGGTTTTACTTGTATACTGGGTCTTGAAGGGGAAAAAAAACTTTCCTCTTCAGAAAAGAGGATAAAAAAATATTGTACCCTAAAAACCACTGATAGTCTTCTTTGTGAAGATCTAAGGGAATGTTTATTGAAGCTTATGTTTTCAAACAGAAGGTCCTTCAGGAAAGAGCACCAACTTGGTGTACAAACACATTTCCCAGATAGCTAAGTACTAATAAAAATCATCAAGTTATCGAGTTGCAGAGAATAAGCTATAACAGGGTCTACAGCTATCCTTACAACATAGATTTATTTTCATACTTGACCCATTTATAGTAAGTAATGTTTAATAGTAGAGGCTGTGAGTCAGGCTGCCTGGGTTTGAATCCTGGCTTCATGATTTAATATTGAATGGCCTGGGCATAATATTATCTACCCCATAAAATTGTTGGAATAAATGAGATAATGCACATATAAAGCAGACTATAGGAGGCATTTAGCAACAATTAGCAGCTGCTATTACTGTATTATTTATTATTTATTTAGTGATGGTGACAGAAATGGGGTTAGTAGCTTACTCAACTGGCTTGAGATAGAGCAAGACTGGACTGTGATCAGGTTCTGTCCTAAAAGAGGGGGGATAAAGGGTAAGGTGGTTCACAGACCTTGTAGCTGGAAAGAATCCTGCTCTTCAAGTTACAGTAAAAACCAATTTTTAGAAGCAAGAAAAAGTATCCCAATATTCAGAAACATAGATGAGAGGTGGAAGAAATAGGCACAAGAAGGCAGACAGTCAGAACTCAGCCTACTCGGAAGGACAGAGAAGCAGGCTAAAGATTCCTTTCCAGTTAGGCAGCTGGGAGTCGCACACCCTGCTTCTATTCTTAGAGGGTGACTGTGGTCAGGAGCAGGAAAGATAGGCACTGTTCTATTTTTAAGGTCCCTCCCTAAAGAGTAGAAATTGGTTAGCAAAGAAAAGAAGAAAATACATTTTCCTGCTTCTTGCTGTTTACACTTGATTCCGGTTTACTTAAGACTACATTAAAATAAAACACTAAAGATATCCTGTATAAATAGTTTAATACAGCCAAGGGTAAATAACATTCCTATCCCCATAGGAAAAGATCTACTGTAACAGTCATGACTATTCTGTTTAGGAATAACTACGTATCAATAAATGGTAATAGTTAAGTGTATGTCTTGTCACTGCCTCCTGATCCCTTCCTCTATTTGAAATTCCAATTGACAGGGTAAACTTTTGAATAAAATGTATGTAATCGAACTAAAAGTATACTCTCCTAGAAGGTAAGTCCACTAGTTTAGACTCAGCTCTGATATTAATTATTTGATTCTCTTAGTCTGAAGATTTTAATCTATAAAACAAGAATATTAAATGAGTTTAGCTTTAAATCGTCCTTCAAACTATTGTTTTAAATAATTAAGAATTTAAAATTCAAAAGCATTGATTAAAAAATGTTTATAGGCCATATCATTTCAGATTATTATGTTTGATAAATGAAACCTAGTTTTCCCTTAAGAATTAATGACATGTCAAAGTGATGGTGGTGGTGGTGGTGGTGGTGTGTGTGTATGTGTGTGTATGTGTACTGGAGGGGAGGCAGAAGTTATTAGAATTTTTTATAACTATTATTCATGGTTTCACCTAATAGCACTTAATTGTTAAAATGTTTAAAAACACAAATATTCACACAATACCTTTACATTAGCACCTCAAAAATGAAATACTTAGGTATAAATCTAACAAAATATGTACAAGATTTACATGAGGAAAACTATTAGGATGGTACAAAATAACTGCGGTTTAAAAGGTTAAAAACAATTGCAAAAACCTCAATTACTTTTACACCAACCTAATACAAAACTCTGGTGAATTAAATCAAAGAACTAAATAAATGGAAAGATTTTGCATGTTCATAGATAGGAAGATATCAGTTTTTCCCAACCTGATCTATGGATTTAGTGCAATCCCAATCAAAATCCCAGCAAGCCATTTTATAGACATTGACAAACTGATTCTAAAGTTTATATGGAGAGGCAAAAGACTCAGAATAGCCAATACAATGTTGAAGAAGAACAAAGTTGGAGGACCGGTGCTACCCAACCTCAAGGCTTACTATAAAGCTAAAATAATGAAGACACTGTTATATTGGTTAAAGAATAGACACATACAAGTGGATCAATGGAACAGAACAGAGATCCCAGAAATAGACCCACATAAATATAGTCAACTGATCTTTGACAAAGGAGCAAAGGCAATACAATGGAGCAAAGGTAGTCTCTTCCACAAATGGTGCTAGAAATAATGGACATCCACATAAAAAAAATCTAGATGCACACCTAATACCCTTCACAATTAACTCAAAATGGATCACAGACCTAAACATAAAATGCACCATTATAAAATTCCTAAAAGATAACATAAGAGAATACCTAAATGACCTTGAGTATGGTGATGCCTTTTTAGACATAACACCAAAGACATGATCCATTAAAGAAATAACTCATATGCTGGACTTCATTAAAATTAAAAACCTCTGCTCTATAACAGACAGTATCAAGAGAATTAAAAGACAAGCCACAGACTGGGAGAAAATATTTATAAAAGACCCATCTGATAAAGGACTGTTCCCCACAATAGACAAAAAACTCTAAACTCAGTAAGAAAACAAGTGGATTTTAAAAAATGGCAGAGGGGTAGTAGAATGGGGGAGGGCGCTTATCACTTTGTGAGGGGTATAAATGATAAATGTCTAAGTATTACCGTGTTTTGTACACATGCAACTAATAAAAAAATGGGCCAACAGACACTTCATAAAAGAAGGTATACAGAGAGCAAATAAGCATATGAAAGTTGTTCCACATCATATGTCATCAGGGAAATGCAATGAGATACCACTATACACCTATTAGCATGGCCGAACTCTGACAACACCAAATGCTGGTGACGATGAGCAACAAGAACGCTCACTTTGCTGGTGGGAATAAGAAAGGGAACATCCACTTTGGAAGACAGTTTGGCAGTTTCTTACACAACTAAGCACACTCTTACCATACATTCTAGCAGTTGTGCTCCTTGGTATTTATCCAAAGGAGGTGAAAACATGTTCACACAAAAACCTGCACTCAGATGTTTACAGCAGTTTTATTCATAATTGCCAAACCTTAGAAACAACCAACATGTCCTTCAGTAGGTGAATGGATATATAAACTGTGGTCCATCCAGACAATGGAATATTAATTAGCACTAAAAAGAAATGAGCTATCAAGCTATGAAAAGACATGGAAGAACCTTAAATGTGTATTACTAAGTGAAAGAAGCCATTCTGAAAAGGCTACACATAATATTCTGGAAAAGGCAAAACAAGAGACACAAAAAAGATCAGTGCTTTCCAGAGGTGGGGGCTGGGGGAATAGATGCATAGGCAGAACAAAGAGGATGTTTAGGGCAGTGAAAATACTCTGTATATTATAATGATGGATACATGTCATCATAGAATTGTCCAAACCCATAGAATCTGTAACACCAGAAGTGAACCCTGAGGTAAACTGGACTTGAGGTGATTATGATGTGTCAGTGTAGGTTCATCCTTGATAAAAAAAAATTGTACCATTCTGATACTGATATTTGAAAAGTGGGGTACATGGGAAATGTCTGTACCTCCCTCTTAATTTTACTGTAAACCTAAAACTGCTCTAAATTGGAGTGTCTTTATTACACTCCAAGTTTAATTTTAAATATAATTGTTTCATTATGACACATACCTTAAACATTTACACTATCTAGTACTGGCATATTATCTTTTTATTTTAATCTTTAAGTCTTACAAACTATTACAGTTTCTTGTTTAACATTTTCCCATAACTTTTAAAAAAATATAAAAGTCCAAACTCTGCTAACCAGTCTTCCTTCTGTTCCTCATATTACCATTTCAATTTCTGTATTAGAAACACTTACCAGATACAGTACATGTCCCCATTCTGGAGCTGTGGAATAAGAAAAGATTCACAGAGTTGTAAGGCTAACATAGTCTTGCCTTCTTTTTCAGTGTTACAGATGATATCAATTCCACTCTTACAATCAGTTTTCAATAAATGCTATAAGAGGAAAAGAAAAGTTAGTTCATATCATTAAAAATATCTAAAAAGCTAGTTGCAATAAATGTTTAAATTACACATTCAGAAAAAAATAATTTCTAATTTTCTTCTACAAAGACGATGACTTGTACAGAACACTTCTCATGGTTTCATATGGTAGTTTTACTATATAGCACCTACAGTTTACAACGACTACTTTTAATCTCATTAAAATCCGTAACTTGTAGGTAGGTAGTAGTGTCCATAGTGTTAGGAAAAGATTAATTCTTTCATCTTGAAAAAACAAAATAACAAACATGAATATTTAAGTTCTTAGTATTTTATTTAAAAGGCAAAATCATAATGCTTCTCAGTTTTTATTTGTCACACCAGAAACTCAACATAAATGCTTATTAATGAATGTTTTGTTAATTTCATCATTTAATATCAGATCCTGTCTAATTCAACATGAGCTTAAAGAATGGTGCCAAAGAGCACACACCTAGATAATGTAATCCTAAAACCTTTGCTATTACTGTAAAAGGAACTTAACAAGAATGGGCTTTTTTCTTTCTTTCTTCTTTTTTTTTTTTTTTTGTAAGGTTAAAATGATGATAGGCAAACAAAACAAAAATCTTAAACAATACCTCCCGGAGTAGCTGATCTTCTACAGGTGACATAAATAGACATGTGAAGAGTGCTTGATGGAAGTATAAGTCTTTACTGATTTCTGGGTGACTTATACAAGATTTAATAAGAGCCATTGCTTCAGGTATGCGTTCACAAGCAATTAGGTATCTGGCACGTAGTTCAAAGAATAGTGGATTTTCAGAACTTAAGTATTTGTTCACTATATTAAAAAAAGAAAACAGACTCTTATTACTCTCAAGAAAAGATTCTCTTAAACTCTGTTGTTTGAAACTTTATCTTTAACGTTTGGTACCTAGCTGATTAACCAGTTATTTAATTAAACAGCATTTTCTTAGTTGGAGTTTAGTTGTGAAAAGAATATAGAGTTACATGACTGGAAAATGGAATTAACAGCGACACCAAAACAATACTGTCAATTTCTTCTCAGTCTAAAAAGTAAAAAAATTAAAAAAAAACAAACATGAAATTATTTTTTCATTTCACTAATATGTTAAAATATGTTTCAAATAGCATGGGGTCTGGAATTTCTTTCTAGTCTAAGATTATGTACTTCATCTTCTTACTGCCCAATATTTTCATTATTGTAAAGGTTAAAAGGCAGAATCCTAATTTGTCTTTAAAACTACATTAATTCAACCACATTAATTCAGATTAATTATAGAAATATAATCTGAATTAATGAAAAAGTTAAACTGTAAAAGAAATATATTTCATTACTTTTCAACAAAAGATTAAGCCAAAAGTAGTGCCAACTAGGGCTGCTTATTAATATATTGTCCTGTATTGCTAAGGATAATAATAAATACTTGCTTTTACACAATTTAAAAATATACAAACATCTTTATCTACATACGTTTATTGAAGCCTAACAACAATCTTATTACAGGTATCACAGTATTTGTTTTACAGATTATAGAACTGAGGCTCAGAGAGGTCAAATGACTTGCCCAAGGACAAAAATTAAGTGACAGAGCAGGAATTAGAACCCGTATTTCATTTCAAACCAAATGTATTTTAATTAGTTATATATGTTTAATCATTAGCTTCTAAAATGCTATGAGTGAGGTTTTATTTGGGCTTCAACATTTGCCTTGCAATTCTGTTTACAATCTGTGATAAGCAGACACTGATTTGTACCATTCATGCAAAGATAAACTTCAGACTAGTCTTTACCTAATGATCACCAACTACAGGAGAGTCACCAGTATGAAGGAGGCTCTAGAGCAGCTTTTCCCAGAGTGAGGTATGTTAGTGTAAGTAGGAAAGGACTGTATGAAGGACTATATATATATACATGTATTGAGGCCATCAGCCCTCACACCAACCCACAACAGGTTTGTTCTAGCTCCTACTCAGAGAAGCCTAAAAGCTCCCCTTTAAAAGCCCAACTTTTCTTCTCCCATTTTCTTTCCTTCTGAAGCTCTGCCTTTGTCTAGCTCCTGTTCCCTTTGGCGTCAGTCCCCAGTCTCCTCATATTTCCTTCAGTCTGTCACCCTTGCCTTCCTTATATTTGACTCTTCATACTTTTACTCGGCATTCCAACTCTTCCACCTCAGTTCTAAATGCCTCCCTCTTCAGCTTTTTTATCCTTCCCCAGACTCTCACATCAAGTGTCAGTCTCCTCTGATTCCCTTGGGTATATACCTCCACCACTGTCACATATACCTTAGCCTTTCCTCCTAGTCTGTTCCTACCGCCAGTCTCATCCCACCGCTCTGCACTACTTCTCCTGGCCCCATCTCTTCATCTTCTCTCACTTCCCTCTTGCAGTCCTCCACACTTGCATCTTGAGGTCAGCTTGTTCGTAAGCCCAAGCACTTCAGCCCCTTCTCCACTCAACTCTACTCACAATCCACCCCCACCCCTTAACCTGGAACAAATGGAAAGATCCTAACCTGCTCAGCACAACCTGTGTTGTGAAGTGTATTCCTCACCAGACCAAGGTCTGAATGGTTCCAGAACTGGGAGTTCTTGTCTTTTCCCTTTGGCCATCTTATAATTGCACTCCATAGGCTCTCTCCATCCTTTCAAATGTTTTCCAGTTTTGTGCTTATTCACTATGTCTGAGCTTACATTCTAAGTTTTGGTGATCCACAATGTTTTGTGACTCAGGAGTAATATGGCAAATATTTTTTAAAAGAATTAACTAGAAGGAGTTGACAGAGCCTCCTACCTCACAAGAAAATTTTGGCCCACAGGAACGACTGTGGATCTAGGGTTCAGAAGAGGTCATGTCAAAGAAGTATGCAGGTGGTAAGGGAGTGAGAGAAAATTTAAGTTCTATTAATGGATGAAGTTTGGGAAATACTGCGCTAGAGTATTTGGAATTGAAACTTACTTATTCAATTCGTCACTCATTCACTTATGCAGTCATCAAGTGGTCATTCATTTAATCAACAAATACTTATATTGAGCACCTACTCTGTACCAGGCACTGGGCTAGGTGTAGGATAAACAGTAGTGGTAACAAAAATTGAACGAGTTTCCTGTATAAGGGAGATCCCACGTGCTTATGCAGGGTATTTTGTTTTGTTTTATAAAGCTATTCCTACTTAAATAGATTTAAAAAATACAAACTGAAATGACAAAAACAAATGAATTTTCTGTAGGTAAGTAACATCTGGACAGTAAAGGTGTTAACACACTGAATCACATTAGAATGGGAAATTACTAGAAATAAATGTACCTAATCTGGTGTCAAAAATCACTCTTAGGACAGTTTAGTACAACAAATTAAACACACTTCATGTGAAAATACGTAACTCTTATTCAGTATTATAAAATAAAGAAGAATCACTATAACTGCTCTAGTTAGAAAATGAAATTGTGTTCACTTCTCACAAATGTTGGTTTGGATTTTGAGTTTCCTGAAGTACCTATCTCCTGAGATGCTGGCTGGGCTTTAAGAACAGCTTGCAACACTGGATCTTCCCATGGGCCACCATCTCTAATGATTCGAGTCACCAGTTCCAGATTCACATTTCCATATCTGCGGAGGTGATTCTGGCATTCCTAGGAGAGAAAAATCATTTTGGCTTTGTGAATTTAAAGGGGTTAAAAACTAAACTTGATCATCATTGTCAATAAAATGACTGATGGCCAGTGAGGCTATTAAATTATAAAAGAGAAAGGGTTGCTAAGTAACCTAAGTAGGGTGTCCAAACCCCATCAGTACACAAATAGACTTTAATGCCAAAGGTTACACAGTTTGTACATAATTGGACTTAGGAAATCCCATAGTAACAGGGATGAAGTGTAACCTAAGGGAAAAACTTAATGGATGCATCATTTCTAGGAAAAGAACCAGGTTGCAAAAACCTAAGGGAAAAAACTTAAAGTTTCTGTTAACGGCAGGCAAGAGCCTGACAATAAGAAGGGGGTACAGGGGTGCAATGCAGACTGGTTGGCAGGTAGACAGATGTAGGTGGCCTGCCCTGATCCCAAATGTATATATAATCTTAGTTGTGATAGAAGGTTGCAAGATGGAAATTCTATTCCACTTTATTGTACAAGTAGATTTGGAGTCTTGGGATAAAGGAAAAACAGGCTAAAGGAATGAATCCAACCTATAACATGAAAACTTTGCATTATGTTTAAGGTAAAAATGTATTGATAAGTTGGGTATTAACTGATAATTTGTCTATGCATTTTCTGGGATTTTTAAAAAAAGATATTTGAAATGTTTTTAGAGAATTTTATCTTAGACTTGTGATTGTAATATGAATTATGTGACAGCAGTGTAGTTTGTAAGCAATGTTTAATATTAAGGAGAACTTGGTTTATACTGAATTTATAAATTGATTTATTATATTTAGATTTACAAGATTTAATTATTTGATTATGCTTTTTTAACTTGTCATATACTTTATTTAGTATCGTGTTTTAAAATGTTTCAGGGTATTTAATTTGGTAATTTAAAAAAATTAACTGAAGGCCTAGTGAAAGTATGAATAGATTTTTTTAATGCATAATTTGAATTTAAAACCTTAAGAAAAAACTAGATATTAAAATTGGCAATGTTAAATAAAATTTTGAATAAATTGCACATCAATTAAAACACAAATAATTGCCAGAATTTCTTGCTGTGCTCAAAAAAAAATCCCTGACATTAAAAACTTAATAACAGTTTTAAAGCAAAGCTTCAGGATAAAACAATATATGTATATTTACAAATTTTGCTTATCAGATAAATCACCAAGCTACATACTCAGAGTAACAATAAACACTTCCCTTTTATTAAATTGTTATGTTCTTTCATTTGAACGTTCCAAAATGACATCTACATGTCACTTCTCATTCCATGTTAAAATATACAAGAGGTTTTCTTTGTTTTATACAAGGAGGCAGTAGAAGAAATCAAAGTTCATGATCATCATTCATTCAAAGAAGTCAAAGGATCATTAAGTCAAAACATGAAAGTATCTTCTGGAAGTCATTTAGGACATTCCCAAATTAAAAAGAACAGGCAAGCAAACAAAAACCCTATAAACAATGGGCAAGTTACTTAACCTCTCTGTGCTCATTCAGTTAACTCCTCTGCAAAAAGGATACTAAAAACACCACCTTCATAGGATTGTTGTGAGGATTAAATAATATAGAGTATTAAAAAGTGCTTGATACAATGCCTGGCACGTAGTAAGCACTTAATAAATACTAGCTATTTTTTCTTCCAGTATATTTTAAAATTTTGAATAAATATTTTATTTTAGGGCACTCAATTGCCTCAGTATAAAATTAATTTCTACATTTCCATGTGTCAGCATGTTATATAGCATTCATAAAAATAAGATATAAAGTTATTGATCAGCTATGCTTTTTTAAAGACATGGAACATAGTAATTATCTGTGGCAACAGATTCATGGTTAAAAACAATCAATTTAAAACCTCAAGGTAAACAAACTCCTAAATTACACTAGACACACACATATTGGTGCCCCTAAAATTCAAGCTGGCTTTTGATCCAATCAAAGCACAAGAAATCAAGTGAGCTGGATGCTTGCCCCTGAATCACCTGGGGAGCTTTAGCTCTGCTGCTGGGCCCTTGGACAACCCATCTTCCTTACTGTCTTAGAGTTAGTGAGGCACCAATCACTCATGCAGCCATTAGCACTTGCGGGGCTTAGAACTGGACTTAGGCCTAAGACATGGTGAAACGGGTCTATTGATAATTTCCTAAACTTGGCTGAAACTAAGAAACACTTGGAGGTCTTGTTAACAGATTTCCAGGCCCCAGTTCAAACCTACTGAATCAAAATTTCTAGGGGAAAGCACTGATGATCTGTAAATCTAATAACCCCTATGCCATAGTCAATTTTGACATACTTATTGATTGCACCTCCTACAATTAGTCTGTACTTTCATAAATGTTTACACTATAAATTATATACTTATATTCCCATAAATCCTTCCATTAAAAATTAGTAAATTAGTTTCAGTTAATCTTTCTAAAATGAAAAAAAATATGAGTTTTGTTTTTTGTGTGTGTACTTCTTAAGTACATAATATTTTGGAGACCACTTCTATGAGAAATAGCTCTGGATAGGAAATAAAGATGAAATAAACATTTCATTTTCGCCTATTTAAAAAGACACAGGACGAAAGAAAACAAATAAGTTTGTAAGTATCTTTTGGCTCCTCCTTCCTTAAATAGTATGATGGTTTGTTGGATGATATTCAATCAAAAGGCCTCCAAAGTGAAAAAGGAAACACTGAAATCACTGCAGAATACACAACTTATCTTTTATAGAGTATATACATATTGTATTTTGTAGGAGGTTTACTTAAAGATTTTGACCTATATATAAACCTAATCCTTTATTAAGTTGTCTGCTGTCACTGATACCAACTGCACGGCGCTAAACATTAATTCCCTCAGAAACTTCTATTCAACCCTGTGTCACTGCCAGAGGTAGAGAAAACACAACTCCTTCCCTCACTCTTTTAGAATCCATGTGGCGTGGGCTTAATGTTTCGTTCTAGAAGATTTTTCTTCCATGAACTCGATGCCACTTTGTTAAACTCTATCTGGCCACTGGAACATGTCTATGAAACTGCAGGTCAGTGTTCTGACTGTTCTACACACTTAATCTGAACCCTTCGACAACTTATCAAAGGATGAAAGTCTTAATGCTCCAATTTCATATATAAGGACCTCTGTACTTACCTACCTACTCATTCATTCATCTGCTACACTTCAGGAAGTCTTTTCTCCAATCTGGTCTCTTCCATATCTCTCAAACTCACCTTGTACTTCTTTCCTGTGGTTTTTCTCACATCATGCTCTTTCTCCTACAACAGGTGTGTCCAAACTGCGGCCCATGGGCCGCAATCCATTTTTTATTGGCCCGCAGGAAATTCCAAAAATATATTTAGTTTACTTAAATAAACCAGGTGAGGCAATACATACTTCACCTCGAGTGAGTGGCCCGGCTGTTTGTGTATTTTACCGCATATGGCCCTTGGTGAAAAACGTTGAAAAAAGTTTGGACACCCCTGTCCTACAACTTCCTATAAACCTATCTAAACCTTTCCGTAAACATATCTAAACCTTTTCCTAACTATTTTTCCACAGGCCCACTTTTCCCTGAGAAGCCTCCGCTAGCTACCTCAATCCATAATAAACTTCATTCTTTCTCCTGCAGTATTGAAAATCTCTACCAGTCCACTCTTCTGGTGTTTCTCACATAAGAGAAAGGCCTTGCGTTATTTAGTGTTAACATCTTACTTCCTAGGTAGTTTAAAGCTTCTTCAAAGTCAAGAAAGGAAAGATACATTAAAGATACATTCTCAATAATAAGTGCTTTTTTCATCAAAATAGGATTCTATGGAACTACGTGTAAGTAGAAGCACAATGCAATATGTCTTACTTTTAATGAAATGTAAATTTCAGAAGAAAATGATAGAATACCAATCTTATTCATTCATTAGCAAGCTATTGTAGTAAATGAAAGCAAAAATATAAAAAGTCTTCATGGTGGTTAATTTTATAAAAACAGAGCCTTTAAAATACAATAAAATATTTACAATACTATGAAAAGAGATGAGAGTGATCAGTATCTTTTATTATTACATTTTCATTCATTATCTTATGGCAAAGCACATCAGAAAGTTGTAAAATTTAAAGATATTAATGCAGTTTTCTTTTAGAAAAAGACAATTATCACAAATTTGCAATTCTTTTCTGTGATTAAGTTCCTATGGAGTATTTACCTGATGTTTTTGAAAAATAAACATTCCGAATTTGTCCATATAAAGAGGACAGTATAACAATGAAAAAGTTACTGCTTTTCAAAAGAAAGTTCTTATGAAGAAAGTCATTTAAAATGAATGTTTGGAAGTGTTTGCATCATTACATGATTATTGTTGCCAAAAATCAATGCCACCTATAATACTTGTATCTATATCATTAAAAAGCTTAAATTAGAATTTTCCCTTGAAAAATCTTTCAACTGGAGCATTTTAATGAGTTTTCAATTCATTTGTTAAAAATGGTTAGTATTCAAGAAACATTGATTAGCTTTCGGAACGCTGGAAATTTAGCACTCAAATTTCAACAAAACTTTGTATATTTGGTCAAGGGCATTTACAACTGAGAAGCATAATTTAGAAACAAAAATTTTGCCATGCGGATCTATCAAAGGTATCTTTTTCCACCTATGACAGCTATTAAAACCAAGTATCAAAGTACTGAACTTGAAATTAAGACTTTGAATTACCATATGACCAAGTGTTAAAATTTTTCAAAAAAAAGCACATTCAATCACATTAGTGTCATTCAAGTTTTTACAATGTTAAAACATTATTTTTAAATATCTCTTTTAAATGTATTTTTATATTTTGTAATGTATATAGTATTAGTACATGTACATAAATAACAAATACATATATACTGGGGATATGTGCTCAAACTTTTTTTTAAAAACCTGGATGGGTATGATATCAGAAGTCTAGAAACTCCTGGTTTTAGGTATTACTTGTTTTTGTATTTGTGTTTGGAATCAAATATTAAACTCATCTTTTTCGGTTGATCCTAATATCATGTCAGTTTTCTTTAATATCTTCTGATCTACTTCCTTGCCACTTCTAAGAGCTTACAATCTAGTCTAGGCCTTCATATGCTGTCAACTCAAATAACCACATTAAAGTTTCTCCTTCCTCCCTCTCCCCAGTAAGGCAGTCTTTAAAAAGGTTTTAAAATGTTAAGACCAAGAAGCATGTAAGACAGTATAAGTAAAAAACATTTTTTTAAAACTATTCTTTTGACATATACATTATTGTAAACAGTTATTACATCATTTCATATAATAGATTAGGGAATACTAGTAAGAATGCTGGGTTGAGAGTAAGACTTAGACCCCTGTACTGCTTCTAGAAACCTCAACTCTACTGAAGCTTAACTTTCTGGTATGTAAAATAAGGGATTGTTGGATTAAACAATTACTAAAGTGACTTCTAGTCTCAAAATTATAGTAATGGGGCCAGCCCGGTGGCTCAGGTGGTTGGAGCTCCCCCATGCTCCTAACTCCAAAGGCTGCCAGTTCGATTCCCACATGGGCCAGTGGGTTCTCAACCACAAGGTTGCCAGTTCGATTCCTCGAGTCCTGCAAGGGATGGTGGGCAGTACCCCTGCAACTAAGATTGAACATGGCACCTTGAGCTGAGCTGCCGCTGAGCTCCCAGATGGCTCAGTTGGTTGGAATGCGTCCTCTCAACCACAAGGTTGCCGGTTCGACTCCCGCAAGGGATGGTGGGCTGTGCCCCCTGCAACTAAAAACGGCAATTGGACCTGGAGCTGAGCTGCAACTAAGATTGAAAGGACAACAACTTGACTTGGAGGGAAAAAAATGTCCTGGAAGTACACACTGTTCCCCAATAAAATTTAAAAAAGCAACAAAAAAAAAAAGCAACTTCTCATCTGGTCTCCAGGGTTAAAAAAAAAAAAATTATAAAAATGTATGGATACCTGTAAATTACACATTTGATTTTTAAAAATAACTAGAATCATGTACTTAGTGAACTATTTAAGATACTGCTTTTGGGACTTTTGAAAAAGTGAATATTTAACTTAAGTAAATTAAGTAATTGGTTCCCATGATTACATTTTGTATACATTTAAAAAAATTAACTAATAAGTGTAAATGTTACTTAAATTAACAATCAGAGTTTTAAATGAAGGGTACAACAATCATACATACAGTAAAACCATCAACGGAGAGCATAATCAAATTTCAAAATTAATTGGCGGTTGCCATGCTAATGAAAGCACATCCCTCCATTAACAGTTTTAAGTAAGTAATGAAATAATATCGCCAATAGAGAAGTGCTATTGTTACAGTTCTAACTCTAAGACCCTGAAGCAGGATTAAGGAGTATGAGAGATTTATCTGAGCACAGATTCCCACACAAAGAAATAAATATAAAATCTGATTCAGTAGAAAGAGCACTGGTGTCAGTCAAGAGAACAGGTCACAGTATTAGCTATGCTACAAATTAGGAAGATACTTAATCTCTAATATTGTTGAATGGGTGAATGAATGAATCTCGCTGGTCCTCGGTTTCATCATTTCTTAAAAAGTTAAATTGGACTAATGCCCTCTACAATACCTTACAGCTAAATTTTCTATGATCTAATATTTTATCTGGGAAAATATAAACAACTTGAAGCACTAACATGCAGATACTTTCAGTTATGTATTAGGACACTACAGAATCAGCTTTCAGTGAATAATGAATGCCTCATTGATCCTGATGTGTTTTCAGAGCTGGTTTCAAAGTGTTAATCCTATCATTTATTTTGAAAGCACAATAGTCGGACAATTAAATTTGCAAACTTTCCACCATGCACTTACATGGTGGAAAGTTCACGAACTTAATTGTCCGACCTGCCTACATGCCTGCTCACGACAACAAAGATTGCAAAATGCTTAGAATACAAGATCTTTGTTTATGGTCGGCTATGTGGTGTAAGTATTAATGCACAGTGCTTAGTACCCTCTTTTAGATGACTGTTGTTCCATGTGACAGAGTATAATGACCTTTCCTGAAACTTACTGATGCTGCCAGCCCTATCTTTTGGAGGATTGTTCTTTGGTCCCTAGAGTTTAAATGTCTCAAGTTTTTTTTATTATATGTTTTAAGCTTAAAATAACTCTGGCTGTCCTATCTCTTCAAAGTGATTATAGAACCTCAACAGTTGAACTGAAGTAAGGTGTTTCCTTCTCAAACAAATTATTTTTAAAAATATAGAGAAATATTTCTGAGGTCATGATATACTAGAATTATTAATCAGGAGTAACAATTTCAAAATGATGCCAGTAGAAAAATACCAAAACTTTACCCATTTTAACACAAGAGTTTTCTAAGGAATACAGTCTTTACAAAATGATTTCAGAATCTGAAACTTTAATTTTAACATCAATCCTTTTCACTCCCAGTGCTAAATATGGGGCACACTTGTCAAGTATGTTTCTTTCATAGATAGTGAAATATTTTCCGTCATACTTTTCATACAATTAAGCATACTTCATTTTCTCTTTTTTCTGTATACTGTCAAAGTAGAATCAACAAGTAGATATTTGATGTTTCACCCCATGAATATGTTTACTTATCTCTCCCCATCTCACTGTACACAATGGTAACCAATGGACCACGAGGTAAACAGTTTCAGACAATATGCCTCACTGTTTGTGTTTTAGAGTTTTCTAAAAGGATTTTTTTTTTTAAAGAAAGAAATAGTAGACATCAGATAGAAATGTCTGTGAAGTTATTTATCCTTCCTTTGTGCTGGCAAATACATCGTACTAAGGGACGAAGGCTAAGTGTTGGAGACACAGGGATGAAAGTCAGTCTCTGCCCACCAGACCTGACAGCGTAGTTGGAGAGACTATCAAATCACAGAAAGAATTTAGAGGGATTAGTGTTTTGGTAACAGGGAAAATTTAAGGGAGAAAAGTTATATGCAGTCAAAATAGTGTTGGGCAGAAACAAGAAAGAACTTCTGTTAGAGCAGAAAATACAGGAACACAATTTTAAAACTGCTACTCACAAAATACATGCTATTGAGCTGATAGGGTTATATTCTTTAAAAGCCTGTAAACTATGACTACAAAGGTGGTTTTGAATACCAGGATTAGGACTTTGCCAAATTAAGTCTTTGGGCAACTTATTCCAAGAAGTCTAGGGAGGGAACATGGTCCCGAAGGTTTTAGTGGAAAGTCAATAGTTCTAAATTTCTTCATACTAGCTAAAAATAATACAACCTGTGAGGTGTGCTGGTTTATGATGCCCATGAACACACACTCTAACTTGTGACGCGAGATCAGCACTTACCCAGCAAAGCAGGGTGGGCACAACAACTCATCTGACCTCTTCTCTTGAGGCTGGTTCTTCTATTTTTGATTATTTGATGCTCCTCTCTCATGATGCTACTGCACTAAACTAGCCTTGGGCCTCCTCATCCCTGGGAGGTTACGTCCCCTACCATCTCACACCTCCATCCCCCACTCACACAAAGGAGGGCAAGCAGATTAAAAAATTAGAGGGAGTCCCAGGAAAGCGAGTTTTACTAAGGCCTACTTCTGGTCTGAACAGAAAAGATCTCTGTGACTTACACATTGACCACTAGGATGGGGACAGTTTTCTCTGAGGGGAGGACAGGCTCATTAAAACATTTGCAGAGCTCTAGCAATAAGGCTTCTAGGTTACTGGTTGGCAGTTTGCAGACTACTCCAAGGTCTCTTTCATTTTTCTAAATTTAAAAAAAAAAAAAAAAAAAGAAAGAAAAATCCGCTTTATAACATCTATTTTTCTGTTGATTTATAAAAGTAATGCATGTTCTTGGTTAAAAAAAAAAAAACACAAAACAAAACTAAGGAGGTAGAAATATTGATCCATGGATCTAATCATCACTGGGCATTAGTACTTGGATGTTCCAAATAAATATAATGCTCTGTGTCTAGAATGGAACTTTCTTTCTATATCCTTCTTTTCCCCTATAACCAATTGCAGCCCACTTAGTGAATGGCCTGTGCTGTGTGGTTACTTCAGCTTAGATGGCCAAAAATATACTTGATTCTCCTCTATCTTCCTTACCCCCATCCAATCAATACCATAATGTGAGATTTTAGTTCTAGATTCTTATGTGTGCTTTGACTTAAAAAAAAACTTGGGGCAATTCCTTTTTCCAGAATCATTTCTGACATTGATAGAATTTTCATAATAGCCATATTAACAATAACCTACTAATTTTAACTTGTTTCCTCAGGTTAGTCCTATTTCTTTTATTCTGCAACAACTCTATTTGTAAATTCTTTGTTTTGGTAATTTCTAAATCAGCTGGTATACTATACTTCTTTATTTGTTTTCCTGACAAATGAAGTATGCCCACATGTAGTTGGTTTATTTTCCAAGTATTTGGACTATTTATTTCTGTTGCCTTCTCTCATAAACTATAGGGCTTGGCAGTTGTATTATTAAACAATAGTTTTTCTCTTGAAAAATTCACTAGTCATTATCTATTTATTCTGGCATTTGTTATGTTGAAAAGGAGTTCATTGACAGCCTGATTATATTTTTTCCCTTTGTGGGAATACTGTTTGTTCTACATGAGTCCTGCATTTGTAGGAACTTTCCTTTATCCTGAAAACTGAAGATGATAACAAGATATGGCTGCACATAACTATGAATTGAAAATTAATTTTTAGAGATCATTTCCTTCATTGATTTGGTTTTTCCTGGAGCTAATCCACTGTTGGTTGCCAGATCAGAAATTCATGGAAGAATAGAATCAACTTAATTAAGGGCTGGGTTTCACTCTTATTGTGAAAACAGAAGTCCAGGTAGTATGACTTCAGAGCCCACATGCTTAAGGCTATTAAGACCCGCCTTAAGCCAGATCATTTTGCTAAGAATGATGCCAAGCTGATGACCCTACGCAGTAAGTACAACACTGTCCCCATTTTACAAATGAAGAAACTGACACAGAAATTTCCAGGATGACAATGAGTGGCAAAGCTGGGATACTCATGTTTGGAGTATTAGAGTGGGGGAGGAGGTGGGTACAGAAGGAATAATTAACTAAAATCCCCTAAAGAGTGTGAGTCCGTTGCTGACTCAGTGTGGTCAGAGAATAGCTCCACAGGCATCACCTTGGAGCTTGTCAGACATGAAGACTCTCGGGCCCCGCGCCAGAACTACTGGGAATCATAATCTGCGTTTTAACAAGATCGCCAGGTATATGGTAGAGGAGAAGGAGCACGATCTTAAGCTGGCATGAATCTGTATGAAAGGTGGACAGAAAGGAACCAGTTGGGGACAATTTTTGCGTTACTAGTATAAAATTTTTAAAATTTCAAAAGGTGACATTGTGATTGCTATGGTATTACCAAAGGTCAGTCAAAAGCCTGGAAAATTTACAAAACTTAATAAATGCAAAGTTTGAGGGGGATGTACATGTACTACATGTTGGTCCTTCCTGGGTCTCTAAGGGCACAGACCTGGGAAGCACCAGCAGCGACAGCTCAGTTCAGAAAATGCAGGACGATGCTCCAGGTAAAGCTTAAGTGGGAACAAAAGGTGAATCTCTCCTAGGAGGCAGGAGTTGAGGCTCAAGAAAGTTCACAGCAGGAAGAAGGCACAGCAACAGAAATGGCAGGTAAATTTTTAAAAATCACAACAAAGAGGAGAGGAGGTGGGCTGAAGAATTTGGACAGGAGATAGAAAAGGGTGCAAAAACCATGAACTCTCATTTGAGGAAATGATTATTTTGATAACTGAATGGAAACCCTGCTCAGAAGAAGGAAAAAAAGGATATATCCCTTCAAAATGTTATTTCACATATTTAAAACAACAGATTCTCTCATCTACTCTACAGACACTTCCTTGGTTCCCATTGTCAGTGTTCAGCCGAGGTCTCCATGAGGCATCCCCTGACCACCCACTTAAAACAGAAATCCACCCCCCTCCAATACCATTATGCCAGCACTCCTATTTCTCTGGCCTGCTTTATTTTTCTCGAAGTCACCTGTCACTTTCTAAAATATCCTTAATTTACAAAAGTTTGGTTTATTGTCTGTGTTTTATACACTAGAATTATTAACAAACTCCACAACACCAGGGGTTTTGCTTTTGCTTTACTACTGTCTGTTTCAGAGCTTAGTACCTAGCACATAGTGGAGATCAATAAATATTTGCTGAGTGAAAGTTCAAAAGTGGATTGCCAAGAACACAAGTGTCAAAGGAAAAATTGAATGGAAAATGAATAAGTTTCAACTTGAATATAGTCCCTAACTAAAACGTAAACTCCATGAGAACAGGTATTTTTTACCTTTTTTGCTGAATGTAAGAATGGGTAAAGTAAAATGTTCAAGATAATGTACCTACTTTCACTGACTCTAACATGCACTTTTTTTCGTATTTGTACAACTCTGACATCAGAATATGTTGTATATCCAGTGATATCTTAGAATCCACGTCAGCCTGCTAATGGTCATGATGTAGTTGTTATCCTGCTTGCATGGACATTCAAAGAGACAGCACGAAAACTTGCAAAAGGGTATACTCGTGACTCAAGAATAAAATCTGAGACTAGCAGAACATTTTTTTAACTCTTGGGAACCAAATAGTGTGAAATGAGTGTAGGGCAATTAATCTAATTTAATAACACCCCTGAAGCAGGAGTCAAAAGTTGGCTAAACAGAACCAAAAGACCAGCTTAAGCTTTTAAAAGCCAAGTTAAGTACCAAAGTCTTTTAGTTCTTTTAGTCATTATTTTAGGAAATGCTACCTCACTACCACTTTTGATGTCACTGAAGACAAAATGGTATAGAAAAACAGACACTGATGACTGAGTGGAAAAGCAATTCTAGAGTCAGATTCTGAATGTGAAGAAGTTTTAGATAAACCTTAGCCAGTTACGTTCGCTTATAGTTTTCCTATTTTGGGTATGCACCAGAGTGAGCGATCATAAAATTCGATTCAGTCTAAAAGCTTGCTTTCAATATATGAAATAAAAATTCTAGGTGAAAGAAAGCACTGCATTACTTTTCTGTTACTCTTCTGATCTCTTCCCCAAGGTGGACGGCAATCCCGGTTGACCATCAGCCTTTTTAACACCATAGGAGTAAATGTAAGAGATGTTGTCTAAACACGTTACCCCTAGGTGGAGTTCAAAGCACATCTTCCTTTCTTACACCCCAGAGAAGTGCTGATGAGATCATGCCAAGGACACATTAGTGAGCCGCAGTCCTACCGTGTTTCCCTGAAAATAAGACCGAGTCTTGTATTAATTTTTGCTCCAAAAGACGCATTAGAGCTGATTATCTGCCTAGGTCGTATTTTCGGGGAAACACTGTAATAAAAAGATCAAATGTTCTTGCCATTTAGAGAGGTCTTGGATTTTTTCTACTCTCTTTCCTCATACAGAATGCGGAAGAAAAAAAAAAAATCTGCCTCCTGTCTTGGGAAGGCTGTTGAGAAAACAGATGAGAAAATCAGGGTACAGTCAAGGGAACAAGTGACATGGAACTGAGAGCCTAATTCTAGTCTAGGTAAGAAGAGTCCTTTTTCACTAGGGCTGAGCTCTATATAGGGCTTTGGAACCAATGCCTGTAGCAAAAAAAAGTGAGTATATGTCCAAGATGTGCTTTGGAATCTACAAGGATGTGGCAGGAGGCTCTGGGATACCAAATGTAGAACTGGAACTGCTTAGAAATACAGCTAAAAGTTCATTTAAAGACATTTTCTCTTTCCACTAGTATAACAGGATCCTTAAGCATTGCCATCTTAGTAAATATAATAACTTATAAGCAACAAATAACCAATATACCATTTTTAGGGATGAATAAAGGCCTGTTTTAAATGCAGACAAAATGTGAAACAGTAAATTGTTTTACCTGGAATGATCCAAGAATATCCTTTAAGGGCTCTTCAGAAAATTCATCTCTTCCAAAGAACAGCAGCAACTCAAAGAAACTCCTAAAAAATAAGTGAATGATAACTTTCATTGCTTCTTTGACTTTTTTGCCCCAATTTAAGAGTCCCAAGAGTTTATAGCAATGTAATATTAGATATCTAGTTTTAAAACAGTTGGTTTTGAAACATATTGATCATTTAGGATACATGTTATGTTTTCAGTAAAATTGTAACAGAAGTGTCTTCAAGAAAAATACAAAGAATTCTAGAACTACAGAATGAACAATTACATTATTCATGCCTACTAGAGTTCACTTAAAAAAAAAAAATGCAACAGTATACTGGGTGGTAAAAATGTAGCTACCATGTGAGATGACCTAAAATTGGCACATACTCCTAGTACAATGGGCCCCAGAAAAAATTCAAAATCTAGTATTTTTCAGAGGGATATAAGGGATGGATAAATTGACACAAAAATGTAAATTAGAGAGATACCATGAAACTCAGTCAACAATTGTATTAGGTTGGTGGAAAAATAATTGTGGCTTTTGCAATTGTTTTTAACCTTTTAAACCACAATTACTTTTGCACCACCTTAATAGTAGGATCACCATTTATGAATCTAATGACACATGGATCCTCAAAATCTAGGCTTACCTCGATTATTCCACTGATGACAAAACTGCCCAAAATTCTGTGATTCCTCATTTTTAAATAAATTTAGAAAATACTATTACCAAATATTTTCTGTGCCATTAATAATTCATGAGTTCATACAGGAAGAAATATGACTTATTTTCTAATCATAAGCATGGAAAATTATAAAATTATATACTACTTAGCAATCCTAAAGAAGCACAAATGAAAAATCACTCAAAATCTTTAAATTTTAATTACGTAGAAGATAACTAAACTAGGAAAACCTAGTTGTAGTTTTTATAAACACTTTTTGCCTTTGATCAAAATTACTCACTAATATAGATTGCAAGTTTTTAAATGTAAACAGTAACTGAGATTATATTGTTTTGAAATGTATATAAAAGACCTAAGTATTACACAATAATTACAAAGACCCTTCTAAATATAGCATAGTAACCATGCTCCATAAACTGATATTTTTATAAATTTTACTACTTAAAATTTTTAAATGTCAACAGACCAAAAACTATGAAAGCAGTCAAAAGCAAAATGATACACTGAGAAAGAATCTTGGCTGATTTTCTTAGTTAAAAAGCTTACACAATTTCTTAAAAACTCAACAACCCAGTAGAAAACTGGGAGAAGACTACTTCACAGAAAAGATATGCAAGTGGATTTTGTTTTCAAATATGAAAAGATGCTCTACTCATAATTAAATAAATGAAAATTTATGAAGAAATACCATTTCTCCATATTTTTAAAAATGAAAATGTTGATGTGTTCTGTGATGGCTCTCTAATGTGGAGAAATAAACTCTGGTATCTTGTTGGAGGGATAATAAATGGTGCCATCTTTTTTAAAGGCAACACGTTAATAGTCATCAAAATTTAAAATTTATACATATACCATTTGGTTTAGCAATTCCACTTATAGGGATTTAATCCTCCAAACACACAAACATAAACCCGAAGATGTATATATAAGGATATGTATCCACAGATGGTTTGTAGTGGCAAAAGAACTAAATGTCTACCCGAGGGAACTGGGTAAATTAATTACAATACACCCATACAATGTAATATAATGCAAATATTAATAAAATATTAGTGAGAACATACTTACATCTATATGAATACAGGGAAAAAATCCAAGATATATTGCTAAACAAAGATGCAGAAATATATCCATTATATTATCATTTGTGTAAAGGGAGGGAGGGAGTAGTGGAGACATATACACCAATGCATATCGTCAGACCATCTAGAGGGACGTGCAACAAACTGGTAAAAGCAGTTGCTTCTACACAGGGGATACGGAAACTAGGGGTCAGGGACGAAAAGAATTATTGGTCATTAACCCTTTTACAATTAATTACTTTACTTTTATTAAGTATAAAAAAACCCCCATGAATGTGCCTCTGTAATCTTCTCCATCCTTATTAACGAAGCGAAAATTCACATCTATCTTATCTATAAACTTCTAACAGGCCCTTCCTATCTCCAGTCTTGCTATTCCACACATCTGCCATTGTTATCTTCCTAAAACACAGAATGACATGACCACTTTCAGATTTTACAAAGCTGTGTGGATTGCACCACCTAAAGCAAAGAACTTCAGTTGACCTACTCATTTTGCTTGGATATTATTTTAAACTATTTTAGTCAGTTGCGAGTATTTAAAATCTGTGATGCTTCAGATTAAATCTAGATTTCTCTGAGCTCTTGAGAAACAGGAACCCCTATAACAGGGCTTGCATCTCCATGGCAGATAAACTGAGCAGCTACAGGGCATGAACCTCCTTTCCAGTTTGCTGGACTCTACCCACCTCTCTTTTTTCTCCAACGTGGTGCCTCGACTTCCTCATTACTTGTATTTCCTTCCGATCCTATTTACGTATTTGTGATCACTGATCTAGAGTAGGAAATTCAATTTCCTCATCATAAGAACCTTTATGTCTGATCCCAAACTGCTCTTACACACATAGCCTTTACCACAATTCCATGCTCTCCAATCACAGTAAATTTCTCATTCCCTAAAACTCCTATGCTCTTAAGGTCGTTTGAGCTGTTGCTTCTTCAAGACCTATTTATACAATTTCACCTAGGAACTACGCCTAAAACTTCCTCCTTCATTCCAAATGGCTGATTCTTCTGTACTATCATAGTACTGAACTTTGCATATAGCATGTTGAAACATGGGGGCATTAAATTTGAGTAGGTAGAAAGGAGTGGGATTTCATCATACTGTTGAGTAGACGGCATTGACTGGTAGGCAATTAATTGTATTGAAGAAGGGAGCGATACGAAGGTTATTAGTAGAAATAAAATGTGCTATGGCAGTTAATTTAGAGATGAGTATGCAGACCAACATGATCTTGTAGAGAATCAAACAAATATATAAATTATATATCTGCTTCATGTGAACATGAAAGGGGAGCCAACATTTTTTCCAAAGGAGAGATCTGTGTATGCCCCACAATCAGCTACCTCAATAACAAGGCCCAACTCCATAGTAATGATATTAAAATGAGAAAAAAACACATGCACAATAAGTGAAGAGTAAATAAAGACAAAACAACATGGTCTAGCTAGCTCTACCCTAGGGTAAGATTCAGGTAAGTCAACAAGAATTCATGCAGTAGTGAAATCACAATGGGAAAATAAAGCTAGATTGTATGTAGACGTAGAAACTTCATGTTTCATACCTGTTGTATTTCCTATTGACTAGT
This sequence comes from Rhinolophus sinicus, assembly GCF_036562045.2. Taxonomy (NCBI): domain Eukaryota; kingdom Metazoa; phylum Chordata; class Mammalia; order Chiroptera; family Rhinolophidae; genus Rhinolophus; species Rhinolophus sinicus. The sequence goes on from NC_133751.1 coordinate 85,925,224, forward strand.
AGTGTAAAGGATCAATTGAACGTTTAGAAATCAAGTTGTCTAGCCCTCATGGAAGAAAACTCTACAAGGTGCAGGGTAAATGAGTCCAAAATACAACAAAGTAAGACCAGAACTATACATAGCAGTCTAGACCTGGCTGACCAATTACTGCACACAAGTCAAAGAAGACCTGTTTCTGTATAATGCAAGAGGTAAAAAGAGTTAGCCATATTTAAAATGTTAAAAAAAAAAAAAATCAGGAGAATAATATTTCATGACAAGTAAAAATTACATGAAATTCAAATATCATTCTCAATAAATAAGGTATCATTGGAACACACTACACCCATCTATTTACATATTGACTGGCTGCTTTCCCACTACAATGACAGAATTGAGTGGTGGCAACAGGGATCTTATGGGCTAAGCTTAAAATATCTGGCCCTTTTACTCACCCATTGTCTAGACCTACACTGGGTTTGAATCTCAACTCCACCACTCATTTGATATGTCACCCTGGGCAAGTCACTTGCCTCGGTTTCTTTATTTATAAAATAGAAACAATAATAGTAGCTACCTCTTGTAAAAGCACTGAGAACAAGCGCTGGTAGTGCTACAGGTGTTTCCTAATATGGTACTAATATTTTTATTATCAATATTGCCATCCATGTTTCCTTCAACAATCTAAAAGGAAACACAGGATCTTCTCAGCTGTATATGTGTCAATTTTGTTGAAATATAAGACATAAATTTTTCTTCAAATTATAAAAATTTTAAAGATATCTGACTACATTCATCAAAAGGTTTCTTTCCAAAAATGTATTATTGTATGTTTATATCAGTTTTAATGTTGAACATGTTTAAGGTGTTTGCATAATACATATTTAATATGTTTAATATGTAATAGTCTATACATTAGTCAAATTATAATTAATCCAGTCCAAATTATAGGTTTATAGGTTACGTACAGTTCATTTACCTAAATTATTCAAAATAGAATTACCTAAACAAAATGATTTATATAAAAACAAATTATTTGTAATGGGACAACTACAGTATAGATGGTATGCTTTCTGAATTTAAAAAAATTATACCATATATAATCATTCTTATTTGACTTTCATCAATCAGTATATTCCTATTAGCTATGTAAGCTTAAATAACCAGAGTATCACGAGAGTCCCTATTTATGAAACAAACTATATTCTGTCATTGGGGTGCTTGGAAGTCAAAGCATATTTTCCCATATATTACAAATGGTGAAAAGGTACCAGACTTTCTTAAAATACACAGAAATGCAAAAGGAGACTGTTTAGTAATTATAATCAGAATCACTATTCTCTTTTGGGTCTCTGTAACATAGAAGTAATTTCCACACTGAAATACAAGAATCTCACTTACCAATATAGAGCATAATATAGTGAGACAAAGAAATGGAAAATACAAGGAAGAGTTAGAGACACGGGGAATGGAATGTACAAGTCTAACAAGTCTAATTGCACTTCTACAAAGAAAAAAAGACAATGAATGAGGCAAAGACAAAAGCTGGGTAAGAATTTCAAAACGGATGAAAGATACCAATCCTCAGACCCAGGAAATCCCTAAGGATTAATAAAAATAAATCTACACCTAGCTAACCATAGTAAACTACAAAATACCGAATACAAAGAGCAATGTATAAAACAACCGGAGAAAAATATAGACTGTTTACAAAGAAATAGGAAATTAAATTAGCAAGAAGTGTTTAAGACACAAAAATATATAGGCTATAAAATTTGACAGACTGAAGCAAAAATAATAATCTCATGTAGGCTTTAAAAAGTATATAGCAAAAATACATGACATCAACAGCATTAAAGTTAGAAAGAGAAGTTTCAATATTAGTGTTCCAGTGCCCTTAGACTGGAAGAAGGTAGAGTATATAAAGTACATACTTCAGGAAGTTAAGCACTAAATTCTCCTTAACTAATTGTATAAATTTACATGAAATAAAAGCACCTTCAAGTTTTCCTGGAAATACACAAGTTGATTACAAAGTTGAGTATCTAAGAAAACCATGAAACAGCAAGAGTTATGAAAAGTAGCCAAGGCTAAGATATTGTCAAAGCCTCTATAATTGAATCTCTATGCATGGTATTGGCACATGGAGAAATAGCCTAATAAAATCTTACAGAAAAGCCAAAAATAAATGAACTGCATGTGAAAAGTGAGTATATGACATAAGCAGCATCTCAAATCAGTAGTGAAAAAAAGATTTCTTCATATTGGATAGTCAAACATTAAAAGACAAAACTGATTTACTCCAACTTCCAAACATAAGAAAACATTCAAAATAGATAAAAAAAACTTAAACATAAAAAAATTAAACAATTCAAATATCAGAAAAAAAGTCCCATGTAACTTCGTTATAGAGAGCTCTTTATGATTCAAAATTCAGAAGCAATAGAGGGACACTGATAAAATTAATTACATTTAAAAATGTCTAAAAATATAAATACCATAAGCAAAGCAAAAGATAAATGAAAAACTATATATTTGCAATTTACATCATGGGAAGGGATTAATAATATCTCTCATACATAAAGAGCTTATGAAAACTGAAAAGAAAAAGTCCAACTTACAGAAAACAGGCTTGAGATATACATATTTACATGTACCTTATGTAAAATGAAACACAAACGTTCTTTAAGGATATGCAAAAAGATGTTCAACTTCACTCACAGTAAGAAAAATACAAATTAAAACTACATTGTGCTGCCATTTCTATTAGAGAAACAAAACTGACAACACAAAACTGCAGTGAGGTTGAAGGTAAACAAAGCCTCTTTTGTGGGTGAAAATGCAAAATGGTACAAGCTGTATAGAGGAATCTTAGGGACTACTTAGCAAGATCTGTATCTAATCATCCTTTAATACAGATGCTAGGAACCTACCCCACAAATCTACTGGCAAAAATACAAGATGTATGCAAAAGGATATTAATAACAGCACTATTTGTAATTAGAAAAGAATGGAAACAATCCTAATATGTATCATTAGAAGACATATTGAATAAACTATGGTATATCTATGAAACAGACCACTATGGGTTGTGACAAGGAATTTGAACTATGTCTATATCACTATGGAGTGATCTCCAAGATATAATATTAAATGAAAAAAGAGTAAAGTATGTATGTTTATTTTTAAAAGGGCATACGGTATGGATACATATCTGTTAGTTGAATCTTACTTTTCTATCCAACTAATTTCTTTTTAAATTGGTTTAGACCATTTAAGAGTAATTTCTTATATGCTTAGATTAAAATCTACTACCCTAACAGTTATTTTCTATTTGTTCTATCTGTTCATAGTTCTGTTTGACCTCTTCTTCCACCTTTTTTGGACTGAGTAATTTTGATTCCATTTTCTCTCTACTTTTGTTTCATATATACACCTCTGTATTCTATGGTTTTAGTGATTACCCTAGGGTTGACTATGTATCTTTAATAAGTACCAGTCTACCTTCAAATATTATGCTGCTTTAGGTGCTACTTTTGTCATTCACTTTAATTTAAAATATGCTATAAAACAATATCAATTCACTTCAAATTTTGCTTTAGTTTTGGCACTTAGTAGAAAATATGACCATAGGATGGTGGCCAGTTTTGTAAAAGTTTTATTGGAAACAGCAACACACATTCATTTATGTATTGTCTATGGCTGCTTTGGTGCTACAAGAGCAGAGTTGAGTAGTGACAACAGACACTGTGGTCGGCAAGTAGAAAAATATCTGGCCCTTTAAAAAACTGTTTCCCAACCCGCTTTAGATAGTTATGTGTCACAGTGATTAAAAGTAAGAAAAATTCCGTTTTATGTGTATTTTAAGGTTTTACCATTTCCAGTTTTCTCCATTTCTTTGGATAGATTTTCTATCTGGCATCGTATTTCTGGTACTTTTTTGTTCAGGTCTTCTGGGAATAAATTCTTTCAGTTTTTGTTTCCCTGAAAACATGCTTATTTCTCCTTCTCAAATTGAGAATTAAAAGATTTTTTTTCTTTAGCACTTTAAAGAGGTCACTTCATTGTGTTCTGGCTTGCATAGTACCTGAGATGTCTGCTGTATTTATCTTCAGTCTTCTAAATTAGGTAGTGTCTTTTTACTTCAAGATTTGCTCAGTGATTTTCAGAGTTTGAATGTTATGCACCTAGGTGATCTGTGTGTGTGTGTGTGTGTGTGTGTGTGTGTGTGTGTGTGTGTGTGTGTGTTTCAAATTATCCTGCTTGTTGTTCTCTGAGTTTCTTGAATCTGTGGTTTCGGGGTCCTCTGCAGCAGTAATCATATCCCTTCTGATATGTCAGTGCTTCTTCCTCTCATCAAACATCTCCAGTCTCTGGGCTTTACCAATACCTCTTTTTCCTTCCTTTGTCTTTCCGTTTCTAAGGCTAACAGAACCTTACTAGAGTGCTAAGCTAAGTCTGGGTTCACCATCCTCTCCTTGTCTATTCTCTCAGATCTTCTAACAACTTTGAAAAAGGTTCTGTGAATTAAATCCCCTCTACTGAATTATCCAGCATGACTTACATTTCCCTAACTAGATTTTGATTAAAATAACTTATATATCTTAATCAAAAAAATGAAAAACCAAAAATAAATTTATTGATGACCATTTCCTACAAGAGGAACAGGAAATTAGTTTTTGTCCCCACTTCCAAAATTGCAATGCAAAACTTTTTCAGAATATCATGGCTCATGAAAACTATAACCAGGCTATAGCCAACATGAGTCACATATTTATTTTTATTAAATATTTAGAAATATATGTTTGTCTTGGTGCCTTGATCCTGCAGGATTTTTTTTCCTACTGAGTTGTAATTGACATGTAACATTATATTAGATTCAGGTGTACAACAAAATGATTTGATATTTGCATATGAAGCCTGACAATTAAGTTTGTGAATTTGTTGCAATGATGTGGCTAACCTTTTTTTGATATCAAAGAGGTTATTCATTATGAATTTATATGAACTGGACAAACAGTTAACTAAGTTTACTATTTGGAAGTGCTGAAAAGACTACATGAAAAAATCAGATGACCTGAACTTTTCTCCAACAATGCATGGCTCTTGCATCACGGTAATGCACCAGCTCACATGACATTGTCTGTGAGGGAGTTTTTCCACCAGTAAACAAATAACTGTATTGGAACACGCTCCCTACTCACCAGATCTGGCCCCCAATGACTTCTTTCTTTACCCGAAGATAAAGGAAATACTGAAAGGAAGACATTTTGATGATATTCAGGACATCAAGGGTAATACAGTTCTGATGGCCATTCCAGAAAAAGTTCCAAAATTGCTTTGAAGGGTGGACTAGGCGCTGGCGTCAGTGCATAGCTTCCCAAGGGGAGTACTTCAAAGGTGACCGTGGTGATATTCAGCAATGAGGTATGTAGCACTTTTTCTAGGATGAGTTCACAAACTTAATTGTCCCACCTCATATATTGCAAAATGATCGCCACAAGTCCATTAACATCGATCAATCACAAGTCACAATTTTTTCTTGTGATCAGAATTTTCAAGACCTACTCTTTTAACAACTTTCATATATACAATACAGTATTAACTATAGTCACTATGTTATACACTATATCCCAAAAACCTGTTTATTTTATAATTGGAAGTTTGTACCTTTTGACCACCTTCACTTCACCCATTTGGCCCACCTCTCAACTCCCACCTATGGAATCCACCAACCTGTTCTCTGAATCTGAGTTTTGTTTTGTTTTAGATTCAACATATAAATGAGATCAAATGTTGTCTTTCAGTCTGACTTATTTCAGTTAGCACAATAACTTCAAGGTCCATCCATGTTGTCACAAATAGCAAAATTTCCTTCATTTTTATGAGTGATAATATTCCATTACATATATATGGATGTATCCCATTTTCTTTATCCATTCTCCATTCATCCATTGATGGACACTTAAGTTGCTTCCATGTCTTGGCTACTATGAATAATGTTTCAGTGAACATAGAGGTACAGATACCTTTCAAGTTAGTGTATCCATTTCCTTCAGATACATACTCAGGAGTAGAATTGCTGGATCATAAGGTAGCTCTATTTTTAATTGTTTGAGGAACCTACATACTTTTTTCCATAGTGGCTGCACCAATTTACACACCTACCAACAATGAACAGGGTTCCCTTTTCTCCCCGTCATTGCCAACACTTGTTATTTGTTATCTTTTTTATAAAAGCCATTTTAATAGGTGTGAGGTGATAGCGTGTTTCCCCGAAAATAAGACCTAGCGGGATAATCAGCTCTAATGCGTCTTTAGGAGCAAAAATTAATATAAGACCCAGTGTTTATATTATATTTATTACACATATTAATTATATTATATTTATTACATTAATTATATGATTAGACCTGGTATTATATTATATTAAAGTAAGACCAGATCGTATATTAATTTTTGCTCCAAAAGACGCATTAGAGCTGACTGTCCAGCTAGGTCTTATTTTCAGGGCAACATAGTTATCTCATTGTGGTTTTGATTTGTTTTCGATTTTGACCGATGGTTTCCTTTGCTGTGCAGAAGCTTTTTAGTTTGATGTAGTCCAACTTGTTTATTTTTAGTTTTGTTTTGCTTTTGTTGTCAAATGAAAAAAAAAAGTCACCCCCAAGACCAATGTCGACCTTACTAAGTTTTCTTCTAGGAGTTTTATGGTTTCAGGTCTTTTGTTCAAGTCTTTATTCCATTTTGAGTTGATTCTTGTATATAGTGTAATAGTGGTTCAGCTTTTAAATGTGGCTGTCCAGTTTTACCAACACCATTCATTGAGGAGACTGTCCATTTCGCACTGAACATTCTTTGTTCCTGTGTTGTAAATAAATTGACCATATATGCGTAGATTTATTTCTGGGCTCTCTATTCTGTTCTGTTGATCTATGTGTCTATTTTTATTCAACTACTATACTGTTCTAGTTAGCTTTGTAATATAGTTTGAAATCAGGAAGAGTGATGCCTCCAACTTTGGTCTTCTTTCTCAGTATTGCCTTGGTTCTTTTGTGGTTCTATATAAATTTTAAGAATTGTGTGTTCTAATTCTGTGAAAAATGCCATTGGATTTTTGATAGAGATTGCACTGAATCTGTAGTTTGCTCTGGGTAGTATGGACATTCTAACAATATTCTTCAAGTTTATGAACATGGATTATCTTTCCATTTATTTTTCTCTTTAATTTCTTCTATCAACGTCTTATAGTTTTCAGTATATAGGTGTTTCACCTCCTTGGTGAAATTTATTCCTAAATATTTTACACTTTTTGATGAAATTGTGAATAGAATTGCTTTCTTAATTTCTCTTTCTGATAGTTCATTATTAGCGTATAGAAGCACAACAGATTTTTATACTTTGATTTTGTATCCTGAAATTAATTTATTACTATCCATCACTGAATCCTGCCTGGAATGCTGAAATCTATGAACATTTACTTTCCATTGGGAAAAATGAGGCTGGGAAGGTAGCATTAAAGTTTACTTTTACTTTATGTAAAACTAGTAAAGTGTATGTTTTTTGCCTTAAAGGTTAAATTAGTTTCAAGGTGTTCGATTTTGTTCTACCTATAAAATTCAGGAATCATTATTTAACCAATCTAAAACAAAAAAACACTAGGAAAAAATTCAGAACTTAACTCAGATTTTCACAAGTTCCCTAACTTCACAGTCCTGTTTTCTTATAAAAGAGGATTAATTCGAGGTTGTTTTTAGTGCAAATACATACATACACAGATAGCAAAATCTTCATTTCTTTACAAAATACAGTTTACAGGGCATCCCAGGTAAAATTATAATTAGTCAATTTAAGACAAATCTCTACATCACTATTCATTTCCATAAAATTTAAAAAACACTCAATTATAAATAAAAACAGAATTTACTTTCCTTCCCTCTGAAGAATACCTTCACAAAACTGTAGTTTTTAGTCTCCCAGCCTTTATATACAAGGCAGATCTTCACACGTTTCATTTACAAGGTGGGTATAAGCATTTATGCAAATGGACATGGGTATAAGCTTTTATGAAGGTGGACATATGGACCAGACAATAATACCAGAGAATATAGTAACTTATATGTTTAACATATTACATATTTTATATATATATATATTAAATATATACTTACATACAGAATATTTTAGATATTAGTTAAGTTAATCCTTTAGCTGGCCTATAAATTTTTTAGTATGTCAAGTTATTAAAAAATTAAAAATACATGATAATATATCATAAACAAGAATTCTACAAATAGATATGAATTATAATGAAACCCATTAACATCCTGACATCTTGTCCAGGCACCTTGAACATTCTGTTTGCCATCCCTGAGAGGTTCTTCTGCTCCTTTTTCTAATTTATCGCTATCATTCCTTCAGAGCTCAGCTCGAGGGTTAGCTCACTCGGCAAATTTTCCCTGACTTCTAGGACCAAGTCAAGTCCCTTGTTATACTGCTCATTGTACCCTGTAATTCTTTCATGATTACATTACATAATAATGTGACCTTTTTAATATATTTTAGCTCTGTAACTCTGTAAAAGTCTTTGAGAACAAGGACTTAACTATCTTACATTCTATGTTATCCCTAGAACCAAGCACAGAGATTGAATGAATGAACGAATGAATGAGTATGGAATAACTGTTAGAAGAATTTACTGGCTTATGTATTTATTTAAATAAAATAGAATTAAAGATTTACTACTCTTTTAATAGTACCACCATGTTGCTATTTCCCATTTTTCTGTTGGTATTAAAAATACAATTTTCTGTTAAATTCAAATAATGCACAAACTTTTCTTTGTAAAAAACATTATTATTTGACAAACCACTAAGATAATTTGCTTTCTTTTCCCTAGCACTGTCCATGCTAGATTAGATTTGCTTCTGCTTAATACATTATTCTTTTCATGAGCAGTGGTGAAAAAGCTAGCAAGCAATGAAACAGAAGTCAACAAATGATTTAATTTTTTTTAAAAGTACTTTTGTAAGACTTAAAAGCATTTTCACATTATACAACACTAAAGTTAACAAAGGTGATATAGAAGGGTAAAAAAATCCACAAAGACACTGAAATAAGAATAATACTTCTTACTTACAAATAACATATTTGTATTAAGTCAGAAAATAACTGAAACCACTTTTGCAGTTTTCAAAATAACATATAAAAAAATGTCTGTAGTGGACATCTATTATGTCTGTCTACCTGGCCAGCTCTCTTCACACTACCTCACTCACTTCTTGAGAGAACTGCTTATCCAGCCAACATTTCTATGGTTCCGATAGGGCTGCCAATGCAGTATTTCCCCTAGCCACGGGGTAGGCTTGTCATCAGACTGAGACAAACATTTTACCACACTCTCCTCAACACAGGGATTAATCCAAACAGTGAGCACATAACCTCTGCAGAGCCTGAGTCCCCCAAATATTTTAGGTATTAGAGGTGGGAGGAGGGGGGGTCTCTCCTCCCTCAGTTAATAAAATAAGCTTAATCCCAGAATTTTCTGCAGCCCTGAGAGAAAAAAGCCAGAAGAGGATGGAAAGGAGAGAACAGTTCTAGATGATATTTTATTCTCTGATTCCGAAAATCCCGAAACTAGTTAATTTAGTTCTTGCTTTTTCATGGTTTAGTCATCTAATAAATTCTTACCTTCACCCCACGTTTTTGCTTAAACTAGCTTGGGTAAGATTTTTGTCAATTATAACAAAAAAGCCCTAATACATTTCCCATATTCATTTAGGTATGATAAAACTAAATATAAAATTATTATAGGTTTTATTTAACTGTCTCACTCTTACAAATCTAAGTAGTGTTATATTCTAAACTCTCCTTCCCTCCTACAATTTTTTTTTAGCTTTAATGGGGTATAACTGACCAACAGAAATTGTATATATTTAAGCTATACAAGTTGATGTTTTGATATACATATAGATGGTGAAATAACCACCACAATCAAGATGGTTAAAATATCCATCACCTCACAGAGTTCCCTCCTACAATTTTAAACATATGCAAATAAACTTTTAAAGAAGCACAATGTACATACACTATTTTAAATTTATATATATAAAACAAAAAATATAGTTCAAACATATGAAATTACCACATCTTCAAGATTTAAAAACGCTGATTATAAAGAAAGGCTTCAAACTTCTCCCATTAGTCCAATGCCCTAGAATTAACAACTTTCAATATTTTTAATAGGTGTTGATAATAAACCATTAGTATTTCTTGATTTACCAATTTTAAATATTATCTCTTGACTTCCTGCTATGGGAGAAAAGAATTTAACTCCTCACACAACCAATTCCACCTTTCCAATAGTTAATCATTACTTTTATTATTTCCTCTATTATTTATCTTTGTAACATTACTTACACCTTTATTTATGGTTTTATGGACTACTGATATTCCAATTTCTAAAATAAAAATGAAATGAAGGATATTAGTGCCCTTGTCATTCACTTTCAACTCAACTTTTATTAAAAATACTTTTATATTGAAAGGTTAATAATTTCCTTCTGTTCTATAACTAAAATTATTTTTGTACTTTATCTAAAAGTTTAAAGTTAATAAACATCATTTACATTATTCTTTTTATATTACACCCTCATCTGGAATATACTTTCTAATAACTTCCCAAGAAAAAGAATCTGAACACGTCAATCTTCTTGGTCCTTAAATGCCTGGAAATGTTCTTTCTACTCTCACAGTCCACTGACACTTTGAAGGAGTATAAAATTCTATACTGAAAGTAATTTCCCCTCAAATCTTTAGAGACACTGATTAATTATACTCTACCACTCACTGTTAGTTGTATGAAGACGGGTATCAATCTGATGTTTGTTCCTTTATAGGTGACCTAGTTTTTCCTCTCTAGAAGATGTTTAAATCTGTTTTTCATTTTTGATATTTTGAAATGGCAAAATGATGTATTTAGCCGAGTAGCTTTCATATTCATTGTGCTGAGCATTTATTTGTCTCTTTCATCCTGGAAGTTCATGAATTTCAGTTCTGGGAAATCCTTTTAAATTGTCTTTGAAAATTTCCTCCAATGTATTTTCTCTAAGTTCTTTTCTGGAACTCCAACTAGTTAAATAACAAATCTCATATACGGAGTTATCACATCATTTTTTTTTTTTTCTGACACGTTCCTTCTCTTTGGTTTTGATTTACACTCCCTATTATTTCTTCAACTTTACTTTCCAAACTTCCTACAGAAATTTAAATTTTAACCATCATATTTTCTTAGTTTCCACAAGCTCATTTTTGGTATCTCATTATTCCTTTCATACAGCATGATATGTTGATGTTTTAATGTAATACATATCTTCTCAACTCTCTTTGAAAATACTAATTATAGATTTTATATTTCTCTTTTTAATTTTTTTGTTTTCAATATTAATACTATTTCTTCCAGAATTTGTATTTGTTTTTACTGTATTCTTTTCATGTTGAAGGCATTCCTCATGTGTCTCATGATTCCTGAGTACCAATTAACATTTAAGAATAAGGCCATAAGCAAATGAATTGGAAGCATGTCTAGAGTTTGGTAATGAGTTTTTCTTTGTTAACTGTCTCAAAGAGGAACCCTTAATTGCCAGAATGTAAAAAATAAAAAAATAGCAATACTGTTTCCGCACCCCACCCTTGGCCCTAAGGCCAGGTGATTGGCCTGAATGGAAAAACTGCAATTAACTCCTTTATCTACATCCTCCCAAAATATCTCATTCCCTACTCTCTATTTCACACCTTCTATGTGCAAATTCTATACCATTCTAGGATTCTGGGAGGAGGGGAAAGGACAGTCTGTCTTCCTATCTTATAAGGAAGAGGATAATTTTAATTGCCACCCAGTTTTTAAAAATGTTTTCAAATAAGTCATGAGCTGCTTAACAATGGGAATATGTTCTAAGAAAGGCTTAGATAGGCGATTTTTGACATTGTGTGAACATCTCAGATTGTAATTATAGAAACCTAGATGGTACAGCCCACTACACACGTAGGCTGTATGGTATAACCTATTGCTCCTAGGCTACAAACCTGTACAGCATGTTACTGTGCTGAATACTGTAGGCAACTATAACACAATGGTAAGTATTTCAGTAGTTAAATATATCTAAAAATAGAAAAGGTACAGTAAAAAAGATTTTAAAAAATGGTAGGTACACCTTAGGTAGGGTAGGTAGGGCACTTATGATGAAAGGAGCTTGCAGGACTGGAAGCTGTTCTGGGTGAGTCAGTGAGTGAGAGGTGAGTGAATGTGAAGGCCTAGAACATCGCAGCACACTGCTGTGGATTTTATAAACACTGTACACATAGGCTACCCTAAATTTATTTAAAAAAAAATTTTCTTTCTTTAATAATAAATTAACCTTAGCTTACTGTAACTTTACTTTACTATATAAACCTTTTAATTTTTTAACATTTTAACTCTTTTGTAATAACACTTAGTAGAAAACACACACACACACACACACACACACACTGTGCAGTTGTACACATCTATTTTTTTCTTCATATCGTTATTCTATAAGCTTGTTTTCTATTTTTTAAATATATTTTTAAAACCATTTACATGTTTTTGCTAAAAATTAAGACACAACACATACGTTAGCCTATGCTTGAACCATCAACATCACTGTCTCTACCTCTACATCTTGTCCCAGTGGACCGTCTTCGGGGCAATCACATGCATGGACCTGTCCTCTCCTGTGATAACAACGCCTTCGGGAATATCTCCAGGAAGAACTGCTTGAGCCTCATCTTCAGGAGGTCTCACTCTTTACAGAAATATGTCCATGGTGATTTGTTTGGTTTATTTATTTATTTTTGCCTTATGGATTTGCTTGTAAGCAGATAAGGCACCATGAACATTCCTCTCTATTAATGAAAACCTTATGGTGTTGTGGTCCATGTTTTCAAATTTTTTAAGGAGCTTGATGAGGTCTGCAAAAGCTTCTGCTAATCCCTTCACTGTGAGTTTTCTTGGGGGTTTTTCCTTTTCTTCTGCAGTTTCCTTTTCTCTTGACTCTTCTTCAGCTATACATTCCTGTTCCGGTTCTAACAATTCCTCATTCGTCAGTTCCTCAGGAACCACCTACGAGCTCCTGATGTCATTCTCATCCAAACCCGGGTTAAAGCTGTTTGCCATGTCAACCAGAGCGTTTTCGGTATTTGCAACCTTTGCGCTAAGATGTTATGACAGCTACATAACTAGGCAATAGGAACTTTCAAGCTGCATCATAAATCTCATGTGACCACCATATGCATGTGGTCTGTCATTGACCAAAATATCATTATGCGGCACATGACTGTATATAAAGATAAATATGAAAAACAACAAGTTTCACAAAATAATACTTATCTTATGAGACGTACTCATATTTTCTATTTTACTTTGTAAGGTTGATAAATGATTTCACAACCCACTATTGTGATGTGAGTGCAATTTGAGGCACAAAAAAATAAATGTGGTGACTTGCTCTGCCACGTTTAAAAGACCACTCATCTGTCTGTTTTCTGTCCCTCAGAAAATTGCTGAAATCTTTCATTCACTGATGACTTTTCTCTATTTTCTTTTCACTGTATTTCTCTTTTACTTCTTTACTATAATTTTCAGAGGATAAAAAAGAATAAACACAAGTACTCAATTTGTGATCTTTAACTTGAAGTCCTCTACAAGTATTTTTAAAAACCAGGCTAATTTAAGATACTTCTGCTAACTATGATGGCCTGAATTGTTGTATTCTGGGACTTACTATCACAGCTTACCAAGACAACCTGGGGAATTAAAAAGAGAAAGTGCTTGTAGTGACCATAACAAGCTATATAACAATTCCATTTAACTCTAAAACTAAAAGTAAAATTGGGATTAACCAGATACTTAAATGAAATGGAAATTTCTTTCTGAGAGAAGACTTTAGGAAAGGTGCCTTCCACAACAAAAACAATCAGAAACCAATTCTCAAATATGTCAAGAAAAATAATAGTTTATAAGAAGTAAAGAGTACTTACAAAGCAAGGCTACTCAAAACGTATTGTACGTGCTCACATTCATCTGGGAATGATGCACTGGCTGATGTAAAACAGCAAAGTGCAGTCTGAAGAACTTGAAGCTGTGGCAAAGGGACCTGCCATCTTCCAGCATAATCTTCAACCACCTGACAGGGAAGCAATCCAAAAAGTAATTAGAGAAAATTTCTCAAGTTTAATAATTTGGATAAAACTTACAAAGTAATTAAAATACCAGGGATGCCAAAATAATGTATACAAGTAGACACTTTGGTTAACGTTGCTCAAGCAGTAGTTCGCCATAATCAGAAGTGTCTGGATGCTGATGGTAACCACTTTGAGCACCTCTTGTAACTGCAGAAGTCAAATGTGACTTGTATTCATCTTTTGTTATCGGTATATATTGAGTATTACAATTTTAATACAGTTTTCCTTTCTTAAAATGCGTACACATTGTTTGGCATCCTCTGTATTAGTTAAGCATGAACACAAATGATTTGGAAGGGAGTTCCTTATTGTTTATTTTCATGCTGTGCATCTGAAAAAAAATTAACTATTATCTTTGAAAATATGGAAAAGAAATATATGAATGACTGTACTGTTCAGCTGCCAAATCTTTACCAAACTTTGTAACACATAACTCTTCACCTTCTATATTTAGCTTTTGTCAAAATACCAATTATCAAATATTAAAATAGCTACTAGACAGCAGAATATAATAATAAAGAAAATTAGAAATGAGTATGCATTTTATCATTATTTATAAGACTGAACTCGAAGCATTCTGGCAACAAATGAGTATTAAAGATATAGTGGCATGATGATGACTATGACAATTTAAACTGTACCATATTATGGAGTAGAGTTCAGAATATAATCAGTCTTGGCTCTGTCACTTAACTAGTTTTCTGAATTGGGTAGGCCATCTTACTTCTTTATGCATTAGTTTCCTCACCATAAAATGGAGCTACTCATGCTTATCTTGCACATTTACTCTGAAGTTAAATTGGGATAATTTATGAGAAAACATTTTAGAACTATCAATTCTATAAAATATTGATTTATATTATATATCTGTAAGTGTATATCTATAAAATTGTGCTCTCATATGCAAGACTGCTACATTAAAACAATGTATTTTAAAAATTCATCATATAAAATGGGTTGGCAAACTATGGCCTGCAATCAAAATTTAGTCTGCCCCATTTTTGTACAACCCACGAGTGAAAAATGGATGTTATATTTTTAAATGGTTGAAAAAAATATTTTGTGATGTGAAAACCATATGAAATTCAAATGTCAATGTCCATAAAGTTTTATTAGAACACATCCAGTGCATCCATTTACGTATTACCTAGGGCTGCTTTCCTGCTATAACAGCCAAGTTGAATAGTAAAGACAGAACACAGACGGCTCACAAAGCCTAAAATATTTAATATCTGCTCTTTTACAGAAAATGATTTCCAATGCTGATTTAAAAGCTGGGAAAACTAGAGCAGAGTAAAAAAGCCAAGAACACGTGGTGCTCAAGAACTCTTCACATGAATCACTTGCTGTTGAGAGACAATTTTCCATGGGTCTATTGTATTATATTTCTATAGTTTTTCAAAAAGAGGCTTTGACTGCCTTTATCTTTCAAATGTATTTATAGGAAACAGTCTTGAAAAATAGAGATGATGTCTTCCTGCAGACCAGTAAGCCTCTTTGCTGTCCAGTATAATTTTGGCGTCGTCTCTCTCTGGATCTAAGGTCATGCTAATATGCTTGCAAACCAATTAAAAAAGCTTGGTGTCCCTCGGCTGTGATGAAAACCTACTTTGAACCTGAGCTATTCCCAACACCTTTGTGAGACTTGAGGGGCAAGAGGAACCCTCATGAACAGGTAGCTCACGCTGCTTGCTGTGCCATGAGTAATCGAGTCCTTTATCTCTCACCCAGGAGATTCATGTCTTCTGCCAGCATCCATGAAATTGTGGCAGGCTTAGATAAACTGTCAGACCCTTCACAATTCTGTGATAATTCTAAATTGCAATACCAGGTAGCCGGCACATGTCTCCAATATTTCTAGGACCACGTGTGGATGAAAAAGAAAGCTAAAGAGTATTATCTCTGTGTAATCCAAGATCCCTTCCAGATCTTGTAGTCCTTACAAAATGCAAAGTAAAAACTACTGCTAACTATGATAACCCCAAGTACGACAGACTTTTCTAAATCACCACGGGCCAAAAAAGAATGGTAGATAAACAGTGGTTCCCTGGTTTTAAACTTTCTCTTCACTAAAGTGTTTGACTAGGTTTATTTATTGCCTCTTTTTGGCCACCACAACACCATTTTGGTACCACATAAGAAATAGTCACCTAACAGACTGACATTTTTCCTGTCTTCAGTCCCAAATACCGTGTTTCCCCGAAAATAAGACCTAGCCAGACAATCAGCTCTAATGCTTCTTTTGGAGCAAAAATGAATGTAAGACCTGGTATTATTTTACTGTAATATAAGACCGGGTCTTTAATATAAAATAAAATAATATAAAATAAAATAAAATATAATAATGTAATACCGGGTCTTATATTAAGTTTTGCTCCAAAAGACTCATTAGAGCTGATTGTCCGGCTAGGTCTTAATTTCAGGGAAACATGGTAGTTCGCCCTAATCTGTATCTACTTACAACCTTATTCACTTCCTATTTATAGGCTGGGTTTATCCTTAGCGAGAAGCTTTCTACTTTTTCAGCTTCTGTTCTCATTGTAGCTTCCCTCACTCACCAACATTCAGCTACTAATACCCTGCCTGATCTAGCTGAGCCCAAACCTAACGCAGTAAAAGTCCTGTGGGCAACACCTACCATATGTTTGCCACAATACCTTTGAAGGGACACAAACAAAATTGGCTGAAATTTACGTAACTTCTTACATGGTTTAATGTCATACCAGACACTGCTAATTCACTATAACATTAACATAACACTATAACATTTACTATAACATTATTTCTTTTAAATATTCCTTAAAATATGTAATACTATATTACATTGCCCTTTTACATTGAATTTTTCTCCTGTGCTGTAAGTGCTATCATAAGCCCTCAGCTAATGAGAGCTGGAAGCTGAACATCACAAGCTGAATGTGCTCCACCTGGCCAGCAAGCAACATACTTTCCATTTTTATTTTTATTTTGTATGCTAATAAGTAAAGGTTTTAATATAATGGGCAGAATAATGCTGAGTTGCTGCAAAGAAAGGAACAGTATTTATTTGGACCTTTAAAATCAATTATTACTACAGTTCTAAATTCTCCAAGAAAATGAACTAAGAAACAGAGATCAACATCAGCAGTCCATCAGGGATTGGTAGAAACTTTTTTTTTTCCATTTTGAAGGGCATAACAAACATTACTTCAATGCAATTTACTATAAATTGTAGACACTGTATCAATACTGCTGAAAGAATTTATAGCCAAGGCCAAAGCATGCCATCACATAAGATGAGCTGAAGAGAAGGGCAGAACTATTGCCAAAGGAAGATGTTGGAATATTCCAATAATCCTACAGCACTTTCTCAGCACTCATTTACAAGAGCATATGCCCTGCTCTAAAAGAGATATAGCTATACTATACACTGCCTATCTTAATTTACCAAGGCAAATTATTGTGAGAATGAACACAGATTCTTTCTGTCGAAACTGTCAAAACACAGATTTAATATAAACCTATTATGTTAAAATTACATTCACTATTTAGGAATGTTGAAATACATCATCCAAATTACTATGGACTGAAATGTGTCCCCCTAAAGTTCATGTGTTAAAGTCTTAAACCCCCTGCGACTGTATTTGGAGATAGGGTTTTTAGGAGGTAATTAAATAAATTAAAAGATGTCATGGGAGGGGGTCCTAGTCAGATAGGATTGGTGGCCTTGCCTTATAAGTAGAGGATGAGATATCTCTCTCCCTCTCTCTCTCTCTCTCTCCCTCCCTCCCTCCCTCCCTCCCTCCCTCTCTCTCTCCACATGCATGCACTGAGGAAAGAGCCCAAGAGAAGGTGGCTGTCTGCAAGCAAGGAAGAGAGTCTTCACTAGAATCCTAACATGCTGGCACCCTGAATCTCAAACTGTGAGAAAATAAATTTCTGTTGTTCATGACACCAAATCGGTGGTATTTTGTTATGCAAATGGAACTGACTAATACACAAATGTATAAAAATAAAACAAATGTAGCAATTAAAGAACCCAAAAAAGAGCATATAAAGTGATCAACTAAAATAGTTATCTTTTCTTAACTGAGCTCTCCTTTTTTTCTAAAATAACAGTGAAGACTACCAAATACAAGTTTGCCACTGAACAAACAATCCTCTTGATTTCTAAATCCAGGTAATAACAGATAGATCATTAACAGAGTATCAAGCATGACTATATTTCTATTAGTTGGCCATTCACATCCCTGTGATTTTCCTCCTTGAATTCTCCTATTGTCATCAACTTGCAATATTTTAAACACCTCACTGACTTCACAAGGGGTCAGTCAAGCTGTTCACTAATGTTAATTTCATCATTTATTTACAGTGAATCCATCCACTTCTAAATCTGATCAAACAAACCAGAAGACACATTACTATTACCTTCTATTGAGATTCAAAAAATGACAATACATGCCTGTATTAATCTGTTGAATAAAGATTAATACAACTGAATAAATTTGCTAATTTTCTAAATGCCTAAAATAAACATTGTAATAAACATTGTTAAGTCTTTTCCTCACCTCCTTCAGTATGATTATTATTCATTTATACTGTAGCTACTCTCTCTCTACATATAAAACGTGTGTGTGTATGTGTGTGTGTGTGTGTGTGTGTGTTTCCTAGTTCTGTCCACTGAGAAGACCTAGGAGCAATGACAGTCCAGTAGCAATATGTACAGTTAGAGCCCAAATCTTGGTTTCCAAACACTATTCTCCCAAAGAATGAACTTAGGTTCCTTAAGTGCAAGGAGATTGGGCTAAAACCCTCCTCCAGCAGGGCTGGAGCGGGAAAAATACAAGATGAGATTGGAACATTTTGTGGTATCAGAAAGTAATGAAGTGTTTAAAAAATGATGAGCTATAAGAACACAGCAGTCAATGTGAAAGTGCTCCTAGCGGCTAAAGCTGGAACAATTTAAGCAACAATTTAAGCAAAAAATAAATGAACAATTTCATCCATGGAACCAGTTAAATATCCATGAGTCCATACGGATACAAATAAATAATCTAATAAGTACATAAAGCTTAGAGATTAAACAGCTCTTCCTTACAGTAGAAGCCCAATAAACACAGAACAAAAAAAGAAATAGAGAATCACCGTTAGGTAAATACACAGTGATGAATGTTGTAGACAAGATCCATGGGTCAGCGTTACTATTAGCGAACGAGAGGAGATCCAGGATTTGCAGTCTCACAGTATCTCTCCACAAGACATTTATCAACTACAAAGAGATAGCAGCTTTACAGTAGAGAAACTCCAGACACAAACTTAACCAAGCCATCAAGGTATATTATCATAAATCTGTTGATACACCAAGAAAGACACAATGGCATAATGCATAAACTCATTCCAAACATGAGAAATCATTAGACAAAACAAAACTGAGGGATATTCTACAAGAAAATTCCTCAGTACTCTTCAAATGTGTCAAGGTCATGAAAGACAAAGAAAAACTGAAGAATTGTTACAGACTGGAAGAGACTAAGCAGAAATAGCTAAATACAAGTGAAATCAGAAAGAACATCCTGGAACAGAAAAAGCATTAATGGAAAAATGAGTAAATTTTTAATAAGGTCTACAATTTGGTGAATATTACACCAGTATTATTTTCCTGTTGATAACTGTGCTGTTTTCTATAAGTATAAAATTAGCTCAAATTTTTTAAAGTTTAAAAACAAAACTATTTTGCTCCAACCTTTTCCCTCAAATTTCAAGGTTCTCATTTATGTTCTGGATGCTATTCTATAAGTACAATTCTACATTTACTTTCCCTACTTTGTTACCTGACTACACATCAAGATATACACTTGCCTATGGATATTTTTAAAGAATCAGATGGAAAAATAAAGCAGATAGGTTGGCAACACTGTGGAAAGAGTATAGGTTTTGGAATTAAACGGACCTGGCTTTACCATTTACTAGCTGTGTAACATTAGCAGAGTTATTACACTTCTCAGTCTAAGTTTCCTATGAAATGAATTTAATATCACTTTAATCACAGAGTTATTGAAGAATTAAGTAAGATATATATTAAAACCTAAGGTAATTCCTGGCACATAACAAAGAGCTACTACTACTAGTACACTTTAAGAAAATGGTGAGGTTAAAGCTTACTTTGGTAACTATTTCATTGCATCAGTCTGAACTGCTTAGTTATTTGTATCCAAGTGTGATTAATTACAACAAATTTTACTCACTTTTGGCAAGCAGACAGGCCAATAAAATCTATGCAAAAGCTACTGCTGAGCTTCAACTATTTAGTCCAATACTCATTGACAAATGGAGCATATCTTAGACACAGCAATACAAATAAGATGCTTCATGCCTGAACAGATATCTGAGGATTCTTTTTGTTTGTTTGTTTTTGTTTTACACTGAAAATCAAGCTCATAAAGAAAAGCTCTGTTCAAAAAAAGAAGAGTCACTTGTCATTTGACATTTTCTATCATGATAATCATGTAAAGAAAATCTAAAATTAAAGTCATTAAAAAAGAAAAAAAACACCAAACTGATTTAGAAGTAGATTCTAATAAGTTAAAGTTGTTTGGAATCTGCAAAGGGCACAGTCTTTAGTAGCAAGCAACCTAAAACCCACTTCTTTTGCGGGCTCAATAAAGCATGTTGTTTTTTCGGCTCACTACTCCTTTAGTTCATATTTCTGTAACATTAAAGTTTTTAGTAGGTTCTGTGAATGTAATAAGACTAAACCTTTTACAAAATGAAAAACAGAGTAAGGATCTCTACATCTTAATATTCCATGTAATCATACTATTAAAAGGAGTCTTCAAGATTATCTAGTCGGAGCTGCCGACCACAGCAGAAATATCCATCCATTACAGTATCATTCCCAGAAGGCTCTCTACTCCTTCTTGAGTTTTCTGCATCCATATGGTGTGAGGCAGGCCAGGGTCCTTCACGTGGCTGCCTGAGTATCTGCTGAACGACTCCACTTTCCTCCAAAGTTGGTCCAAAGAAGGTAAGCAGGAGGCTCATTTTTAAAGGATTCAAATAAATTCTGATCCCTGTCAATTTTTCATTTGATTCCAAACTCATTAGAGACAGTAAGACATTAAATGCTTCCCTCATAAACATTAAAATTGACACACAGACAAGGGAACCCCAAAATATATGCATAAGGAAATCTAGGTTGAAGAAATGTCCTTTTCAACAAAGCCTACAAGCCATAGAATTAAACTGAAAAGTTGGTTAAGTTCCATTTGGGTCTTTTAACACTAGTGTGTGAATGTCTGGCCTTTAAACCATTAATTAGTATTAGTCCTAGATCAGTTGACCTAATTCTGTCCTCTCTCTCTCTTAATTTTGTTCTCAAAGAGCAGCTCTTAGATTCACGTGACTTGTCCAACCACTTCTGGAGTCACTGTCATAACAGGTTCTCAAGTGAGTTTCTGAGATTGAGAAGTGTACCGAGTATACAGAGGGTGCCAAAAAAAGTATACACATTTTAAGAAAGGAAAAAAACTATTAAATTACTCTGATGGTAACCACTTTGAACACCTCTTATAATTGCAGAAGTCAAATGTGACTTGTATTTATCTTTTGTTATCGGTATATATTGAGTATTACAATTTTAATCGCTTTTTCCTTTCTTAAAATGTGTACATATTTTTTGGCACCCTCTATATTATACATGTAATCAAAGCTGTAGATGTCAAGATTTTATCTGTTCAACAAAGACAGCCAATGGATTTTTATCATGTGAACAGATAAAGCAGAGTCAAGTTCCTTATTAAAAGAGGGCATAAATCAATTTCTTAGGCTAAAGTAGAAGTGAAACTATTACAAACCCAAAGACAAAAAGGTAAATTTAAAAGGCCTATGCCTCAAACACTAACTTTGGGTACCAGGTTTGCTCATTCTCAAAAAGAACTAAATTTGTTTTAAAAAGATGATACACTTACAATTAAAACAGCAGTGGGAGAGAGTTAAAAAAAATAAAAGGAGGTCATGTTGATTAAGATAGGAGAGGGACTTCCTTAAGAATAAGTTCAAAAAAAAAGAGAGAAAGGACCCAAATTAATAAAATCAGAAATGAAAGAGGAGAACTGAAAACAGACACCGCAGAAATACAAAAAATTTTAAGAAATTACTATGAGCAACTGTATGCCAACAAATTTGACAATCTGGAAGAAATGGACAATTTTCTAGAGGTGTACAACCTTCCAAAGCTAACTCAAGAAGAAACAGAAACCCTGAATAGACTGATTACCACCAGGGAAATTGAATCAGTAATCAACAATCTCCCAACAAACAAAAGCCCTGGACCAGATGGCTTTACAGGTGAATTTTACAAAACATTCAAAAAAGAATTTTCACCTATTCTCCTCAAGCTCTTTCAAAAAATCCAGGAGGGAAGACTCCCAAACACTTTTTACGATGCCACTATCACCCTGATCCCAAAATCAGACAAAGACACCACAAAAAAAGAAAACTACAGGCCGATATTGCTAATGAGCATAGATGCAAAAATCCTCAACAAAATATTAGCGAACAGAATTCAGCAATACATTAAAAAGATCACACACCATGATCAAGTGGGATTCATCCCTGGTATGCAAGGGTGGTTCAACATCCGCAAATCAATTAATGTGATACACCACATTAATAAAATGAAAAATAAAAATCACATGATCATATCAATAGACACAGAAAAAGCATTTGATAAAATCGAGCAGCCATTTATGATAAAAACCCTTAAGAAAGTGGGAATAGAGGGATCGTATTTCAACATAATAAAGGCCATATATGATAAACCCACAGCTAACATCATACTCAATGGGGAAAAGCTAAAACCACTCCCCTTAAGATCAGGAACAAGGCAAGGTTGCCCACTTTCTCCACTTCTATTAAATATAATGCTGGAAGTTCTAGCCACAGCTCTCAGACAAGAAAAATAAGTAAAAGGCATCCAAATCGGTAAGGAGGAAGTAAAATTTTCATTATATGCAGATGATATGATACTATATATAGAGGACCCTAAAAACTCCGCCAAGAAATTATTAGAGCTTACAGATGAATTTAGTAAAGTAGCAGGATACAAAATTAATATTCAGAAATCAGTTGCATTTGTATATACCAATAATAAAACATCAGAAGGAGAAATTAAAAAAGCAATCCCATTTACAATTGCTCCAAAGACTATAAAATACCTGGGAATAAATTTAACTAAAGAAGTAAAAGATCTGTACTCAGAAAATTATAAGACACTGAAGAAAGAAATGAAAGAAGATACAAATAGATGGAAACACATACCATGTTCATGGATAGGAAGAATTAATATAGTTAAAATGTCCATATTGCCTAAGGCAATATACATATTCAACACAATTCCTATCAAACTACCAACGACATTTTTCACAGAAATAGAACATATAATCCTCAAATTTATATGGGACTATAAAAGACCCTGGATATCCTCAGCAATCTTGAGAAATAAGAACAAAGTGGAAGGCATAACAATACCTGACATCAAATTATACTACAAGGCTACAGTAATCAAAACAGCATGGGCCTGGCATAAAAACAGACACAAAGATCAATGGAACAGAATAGAGAGTCCAGAAATAAATCCATGCCTATAAGGCCATCCATGCCTATACGACAATGGAAGCAAGAATGTATGGTGGGGTAAAGACAGTCTATTCAATAAATGGTACTGGGAAACCTGGACAGACACATGCAAAAAAATGAAGCTGGACCACCTCCTTACACCATATACAAAAATAAATTCAAAATGGCTTGAAGACTTAAATGTAAGATCTAAAACCATAAAATTCCTAGAAGAAAATATAGGAAGAAACTTCACAGACATTACCCGGAGTAAGATTTTTACTGATATATCCCCTCGTGCAAGGGAAGTAAGAGAAAAAATAAACATGTGGGATTACATCAAACTAAAAAGCTTTTTCACAGCAAAGGAAATCATCAATAAAACAAAAAGGGATCCTACTGAATGGGAAAAGATATTTGCCAATGATATATCTGATAAGGGGTTAATATCACAAATTTATAAAAACTCACTCAACTCAACTCCAAAAAAACAAACAACCCAATTCAAAAATGGGCTGAGGACATAAAGAGACATTTTTCTAAAAAGGACATACAGATGGCAAACAGACATATGAAGAAATGCTCAGCCTCACTAACCATCAGAGAAATGCAAATAAAAACCACAATGAGATACCACCTCACCCCAGTCAAGATGGCTATCATCAATAAATCAACAAACAACAAGTGCTGGTGCGGATGTGGAGAAAAGGGAACGCTTGTGCACTGTTGGTGGGAATGCAGATTGGTGCAGACACTATGGAAAACAGTATGGAGGTATGTCAAATTTCTGAAAATTGAACTATCTTATGATCCAGCAATTCCACTCCTAGGTATCTATCTGGAGAAATCCAAAACTCCAATTCAAAAATCTGTATGCACTCCTATGTTTATTGCAGCACCATACACGGTAGCCAAGACATGCCCATCGGTAGATGACTGGATTAAGAAACTGTGGTACATTTATATAATGGAGTATTACGCAGCCATAAAGAAGAAAGAAATCTTACCATTTGCAACAACATGGATGGACCTAGAGAACATTATGTTAAGTGAAATAAGTCAGACAGAGAAAGAGAAATACCTTATGATCTCACTTATATGCGGAATCTAAAGAAAAGAATAAGTGAATGAACTAATCAGAAACAGTTTTGGAGACATAGAGGAAAAACTGAGGGTTGCTAGAGGGGAGGGGGGGTGGGGATAAGGCGGAAGGTGAGGGTTTAGAAAATAGTTGGTAACCACAAGATGGCCACGGGGTTTTGAAAATTAATTTGGGGAACGTAATCAATAATGTAAAGATTTTGTAGGGTATCCGATGGACACGTGTCCCATTTGAGAGACCACCTCAGGGATGATGTAGATGCTTGATCTCTGCACGGTACACCTGAAGCTAAACAATAATGAATGCCAACTATAATTTATATATATATATATATATATATATATATATATATATGTATGTACATATATATATGTATGTATGTATGTATACATATATATATGTATGCATATGGTTACAGGAAGCGGAGTACAGCATTAGGAATAGAGACAGTGGAAATGTAATGGCTCTGTGCGATGTCACCGAGGGATAGTGGATGGGGGAGGGGGGTTCACACAGGATGAGGGATATAAATGATAAACATCTAAGTATTGCTTTGTCTTGTGCACCTGAAACTAATAAAATTATATTAAAACAAAAGAAGAAGAAGTTCACTTTTAGAAACTAGGCAAAGGTGAAAAAAGAAAAATATATACTAGAACTACGTTCTTAAAAATGGAAGTGGGGGAAGTATTTTAATTGTTATTCATAAGAAAGGAAGGATGGCTATTTCCAAAGGTACCTAACAGAGGGATAAGAAGGTAACTAACTGTAGGATGGGAATCTAAGAGTGAACCAGTCTAGAAATCCAACTATGGCAAAATACTCTTTTAAACAAATAGAAAATAAATAACAGCAAGTAAAAAATCATAACTGAGACTGCCAAAGAAGCTAACATAAAGCCTGTACAGATTTGAAAAGGTAAAAAAAGCCCTGGGAGATTACTTAAAATACCTGAAGAATTTCAAGTGCATTTCAAATTACTACAGATGCTCTTTGACATACGATGGAGTTATATCCAGATAAACCTAT
The DNA here is from genome assembly GCF_036562045.2 of Rhinolophus sinicus. Lineage (NCBI taxonomy): Eukaryota > Metazoa > Chordata > Mammalia > Chiroptera > Rhinolophidae > Rhinolophus > Rhinolophus sinicus. The sequence goes on from NC_133751.1 coordinate 85,951,190, forward strand.
CGTTAAGTTGAAAATAATTGTAAGTCAAAAATTCATCCAATATACCTAACCTACCAAACATACAGCTTATGACGAGACTACCTTAAATGTGCTCAGAACTTAACCCGCAGTGTGCAAAATCACCTAACACAAAGCCTGTTTTATAATAATGTACTGAATATTTCATGTAATTTATTGAATACTGCATTGAAAGTGAAAAACAGAATGGTTGTGTGGGTACTCATCCATAACATACAACTGAAAGCACACTGGAATAGAGATGGGCATTTTGCAGACATGATGGGATGCGAAAACACACTATCCAAAAAGCACTGGCAACACAATACACTGCAGACTGAGTTACTCACCCCTGTGATCACATGGCTGACTGGAAGGTGTGGCTATGTGCCCAGTGTCACCAGGGAGTGTCTTACTGCACATCACTAGCCCAGGAAAAGATCAAAGTTTGAAGTACGGTTTCTACAGAATGCACGATGCTTTTACACTGTTGTAATGTCGAAACATCTTAAGTGGAACCACTGTTAAGTCAGGAACCGTCTGTAGTTATTATAGAGAGTAATGTATGATATGGCAGGTGCCACAAAGGAAAGTGCCCCAGGAACTCAGTTAGGTCTCTGGGAGTGAATAAGGAAAATCAACATGGAAAAAAACAAAATAGATCAGTATGAGGTTTGATGTTGAGCTGGTAAGATTTTCTTAAGTCAGTGAGATGAGAGTGGGCAAGATCTATTTGATAATGAACGTTTTCTGATAAATTAAGAATTCCTTGATTTTCATCTCTGATATTACGTAAGATCATAAGCGATAATAAAATAATATTAAAACTTGAACCCAAACGCAAAGAGAAAGGAAAAGGAAGACAAGAGGGGTCAACTTAAGAATGGGCTAAAATGTAAACAAAAACAAAAACTAGCTATGCTTACTTGAAATGCCGTATCTTACTGTTGCTGAAAGGAATATGAGAAAAATGAATGTTTACACAGCCAATGAAGTAGAAGAAATTATGCAAGGCCTAGACCAGTAACAGTAAAAAAAAAAGAGTTTTAAAAAAAAAGTCTAGAGGAGCAAGTGGCAGAAGAGATATTGTCTTCACTGGGCTCCTATTTGAGCAGACGTCAGAAATATTAACACGTTGCGTACGGCGGGGTTTAAATCCCTCATACCCCTCTGTTCCGGCAGGTTTTTAAAAGAAACTACTTTAAAATGCACTCATCTCTTTAAAGCGTAAATGCTTCTATATCATTTATTATTTTTCTATGGAATTTTTTAGGATTTACTCACCTATGATGTTAGTAATCCCTCCTGGTGTGATACTGCAGAAAGCAACTTCCTTTGTGCAGTGGGGCACAACAAAAATTGCATATGTTCCGAGTTTCACTTCTCACTTTTTTTGATGCGCACACTTTACACACCCTTGTGTGATATTTTTCCTTTCCTCTTCCCACTATGGGCTCCAGATGATGCGTGGCCAAATCTCCCGAGAGCCTGGCCTGACCAGATTGTCTTCCTTGGGGTCCCGCTGCATAGGCACTTTCACAGCTGGTTCCCTGTCGCCACTCGTCTCACCTCCCTGTCTTGGCCTCTCACTGCTCTCTGCCCAATCTTTTGAAATTCGCGTTACCCGTCCTTAACGCATAGCTCAGAAAAAACGAAGATTCTCGTGATCCGTACGCAACGTGTTAAACGCAGCTTTATTTCAGGTACCCGTTGATAGTTATTATCTGAATAATACAAATACGGGGCACTACAGGAGTGCTTTTATGATTTTAGTTCAACAGACCCAAAACTTTCAGGGATAGTGGCAAAAGCCAAGATAGTGCAGGACTAAAAATGTCCCAGCACAAGGTTGGGAACAGAGAAACCCAAAGACAAGGGCAGAACACTGAGGCTGAGGAGATTATGTTTGAGCTTTTATACACTACAAGTGATACACTCTTTACAAGATGCCGTACAGAGGCTGGGCCACTAAATGAAATCCACACCTACTGCAGCACACAAGTACCAGGACAACACACAAGAAATGGACATTAAAACCTTTTAATATGAAGGAAATCTAAAGGAGGAAACATCAAGTGAGACCTGGTGCCAAGGGCTGACAGCCATGGAAATTTTTTAACTCTACAAGACAGAAATTCAGATAAAACTTTCAGGAAGTAGGTATGTTCGGGTGAAGTGCTCCCACCCCACAAAGAGTATGGTAAACATACAGTGGCACAATTAACAGCTTGAATTTTCCCAGTAAAACTTTAAGTACAAGTTATAAACTTTAACAGCTGGCACAACTGACGGGCACCCCGGTGAGGTTGAAACCAAAACTGATTTAGTAACCTGTTTTCTGTGCACCATCTTCCCTCTGATATCACTAACTCCTACTGGCAAAAACTAATGTGAGTTGAGACAACCAAGACTGTGCAGTAAACGCTGTGTCTACCTTTTCTCACAACCACATCAAAATGACAACTAAGTTACAAAACAACCATTATTGAGAATCACCTCAAGTCAAGCTGAACTGAAGCCTTTCAACTAAGGACGCGCAGAAGACACCTCCAGACTGGAAGGAACGTCAGAGACACAGAACGGGCTGGTCCCACACCCACGTGTGACCATTAAAGATCAGAACAGCTATTTCAGCTGTGGGGGGTCCCCCCAATCCCTAAAGGAGCAAGAGATACCAGCCCCACCCCAGCCCAGGGTCCCAGTGCCAGGGAGAGAAGTCCCCATACTTTTTGGTTGTGAAAAACAGCGAAGATAGTGACTGAGACAGTGCGGCTGCACTCACAGGCGCTCCTCTTAAAGGGACTGTGCGTGGACTTACCCACCAGTAGAGTCACTCGCTCTGAGCTCCAGCGCTGGGGCAGCAGCTGGAAAGGCAGCAGGGACAAATGGTGGGGAACTGAGTTGCCTGGCTTGGGAAGGGGGCTGGAGCAGAGTCTTTCTCCTGGACGAGGGAGCTGGAGGAGGCCACTGTTTCTTTGTTCAGCCCTCCCCCTGCCCGGCATGTGATGCGAACAGAGGTTGCCGCCATTTCTGAATCTCCACTGTTTGGTCGCCCCACCCTGGCAATTTGAGATCTGGCCCCACCCAACTTTCGTGCACACTCAGGCTGCTTTCAGTGGCTTTTTCATGCAGACCACCTGCCCTGATATCAAGCTGCAGACTTTCCTAGGGACTCTCAAAGGTTCATGGAACCCAAACAAGCAGCATCTGGCTTGAGCATGTCCTGTACCTCTGGCTGAGCAGCCAAAAGCCAGAACTAGTGGCAGCCGGCCCTGGTTCGCAGCTTGGCCTCTCAAGGTGTTTCCAAGCTCAGCACAGGCGGCAGCCATCTGCAAATTTCTTTCTGGCTCCCGCTAGGTGGCCTCAGGTGGGACATGGGCTGTGGCTGAAGTAGACCTACAGCGGATCCCTTCCAAGGTGGTCTTGGGGCTGCCCACCCCCTCAGTGGCCAGCTTCAAAACGAGCTGGAGCATCACTTAGCCGTCTCCAAGTACGACACACCCAAGGGGCAGATAGGGCAGGCACTAGAGTCCTGCTGAGGCAGATCCTGCTCCGTAGGGTCAGCCCCTGCACAACAACTCTCCACTGTAATCAAGGCCAGTCCTCACAACCAGTGAGCCCACGGGTCAGTCCCTCACACTGATGTGCAATTATCAACCAAGGCTAAACTACAGGAGGAGGGCACACAAAACGCACACAAGGGACACACCTGGAGCGCATAGCTCAGGTGACCAGAAAGACTGCACCACTAAACCCCACAGCACACCTACTACATAACGCCACTCTACTAAGACCGGAAGACATAGCAGCCCTACCTAATACATAAAAACAAACACAGGGAGGCAGCCAAAATGAGGAGACAAAGAAACATGTCCCAAATGAAAGAACAGAACAAAGCTCCAGAAAAAGAACTAAGCAAAACGGAGATAAGCAATCTATCAGACGCAGAGTTCCAAACACTGGTTATAACAATGCTCAATGGGGCAGCCAGATGGCTCAGTTGGCTAGAGCACAAGCTCTTAACAACAAGGTTGCTGGTTCATTCCCACACGGGATGGTGGGCTGCGCGCTCTGCAACTAAAGATTGAAAACAGGGACTGGACGTGGAGCTGAGCTGTGCCCTCCACAACTAGACTGAAAGACAAAGACTTGACTTGGGGCTGATGGGCCCTGGAAAAACATACTGTTCCCCACAATTCCCCAATTTAAAAATAAATAAATAAATAAGAATGCTCAATGATCTCATAAAAATGGAGATGGAAACCATAAAAAAGAACCACTCAGAAATAAAGGACACAATAATGGAAACAAAGACTACTACAGAGAATCAACAGTAAATTAGATGAAGCAGAGGATCCAACCAGCGATGTAGAAGATAAAGTACCGTGTTTCCCTGAAAATAAGACCTAGCCAGACAATCAGCTCTAATGCATCTTTTGGAGCAAAAATTAATGTAAGACCCAATATTATATTATATTATATTACATAAGACCAGGTCTTATATTAATTTTTGCTCCAAAAAACACGTTAGAGTGATTGTCCAGCTAAGCTTATTTGGGGGGAAACAAGGTAACAGAAAACACCCAACCAGAATAGCAAAAAAAAAAAAAAAAAAAGAATCCAAAAAATTGAGGAGAGTTTAAGGGCCCTCTGGGGCATTATCAAGTGTACCAACATTCGCATTATAGGGGTAACAGAAGGAGAAGCGAGAGAGCAAGGAATTGAAAACCTATTTGAAGAAATAATGACAGAAAACTTCCTTAACCTGGTGAAGGAAATGGACATACAAGCCCAGGAACCATAGAGAGTCCCAAACAAGATAAACCCAAAGAGACCAACACCAAGACACATCATAATAAAATGCCACAGGTTAAACACAAAGCGAGAATCTTAAAAGCAGCAAGAAAAAAGCAGTTACTTACCTACAAGAAAATCCCCATAAGTCTGTCAGCTGATTTCTCAACAGAAACTTTGCAGGCAAGAAGGGAGTGGCAGGAAATATTCCAAGTGATGAGAAGCAATGACATAAAACCAAGATTGCTCTACCCAGCAAGGCTGCCATTTAGAATTGTAGGACAGATAAGAAGCCTCCCAGACAAGAAAAAGCTGAAGGAGTTCATTACCACCAAACCAGTATTACAAGGACTCTTCGAGAGACTTCTTTAAGATGGGAGAGGGGTTAAGGATGGGTGAAAGGGGAAGGGATTAAAAAGAACAAATTGGGTGTTACACAGTAGTCATGGGGATGTAGGTTATAGCATAAGGAATATACTCAACAATACTGTAATAACTAGGTATGGTGCCACATAGGTACTAGATCTATCAGGGTGATTGATGGGAATGGGGTTGGAGTCAGGGTGAAAAAGGTGAAGGCATTAAGAAATATAAATTGATAGTTAATACAGTATGGGGAATATAATCAACAACGTTGTAAATATCATGTAAAGTGCCAGGTGGGCACTGGACTTATCGAGGGATCAAGTCATAGACTGTGTAGATGCCTGACCAATGTGCTGTACACCTGAAGAGCTGATGTAGAATAATACTCAAGGTGAACTATAACTAAATATAGAGGTATATATAGTCACGGGATGTGGAGTACAGCAAGATAGTCGATGGTATTGTAACAGCTATATAAAATGTCTGAGGAGTAGTAGCTTGGGGGGTGGGTTATCACTTTATGAGGGGTTTAAATGTCTAATGATTACATTGCTTTGTATACCTGAAACTAATTTTTAAAAAAGTACAAATTGGGAGTTACAAAATAGTCATGGAGATGTAAAGTAAAGCAAAGGGAATATAGTCAATAATATGGTAATGACTACGTATCGTGCTGGGCATGTACTAGACTAATCAGGAGGATCACATCTTAAATTATACAAATGTCTAACCACTATGCTGTACACCTTTAATTAATATAAAATAATACTGAATGTAACTGGAATTGAAAATTTTTAAAAGGAAAAAAGTGAAGAGGAATAAGAGGGCCAAATTTCCCAGTATAAAACAAGTCTTGGGGATATAATGTACAGCATAGGGAATATAGTCAGTAATACTGTGATAGTATATACAGTGTCAGATGGTTCCCGGGCTTATCATGGTGATCACTTCTTTAGGTATATAAATGTTGAATAACTATGTTGCACACCTGACACTATATTATTGTATGTTAGCTATATTTTAATTAAAATCTTAAAAAAAAAAAAAGTAATGTGAGCCAACTGTACTAAGTTCAAGGAATTACTAGTGGGGTTTCTAAATTTGATGGGCACTGGGCTGGGTAGAGTAATAAATGCTTCTGGATTCCTAAGAAAGTAAGACACAAAAGAGATTGGGGTTAAATAATAATCCTTTAGAAGTACAAAAGAAGCCACTCCCAATCAGAGGAAAACAACCCAAGTTACAGCTCCTGGAAAATCCCCAGCTCTAACCATAGAGACATATGAGAGATCCATTGGCTCTGACTAAGCAATATTCTGGGAAAGGAGGGCTTGGGGAACCTCTTTGGACTCTAGACTTTAATTTCTCTTTGTAAACTTGACAAAGGGAGATAATTCGTTTGATCAAATTTGATACATTATTATTTTTATGGATATTTGGTCCTGTCCCTAAATTAAAACCCAAAAGAAAATTTTAAACTTGTAAACTATCATATGTAAATAACTCTCAAATAAAGAAGCAACCTCTATTAAAAATCCTTACACTCTAAGTATTGACAAAAAGAGATAAATTTTGAGTTCTTTATTTTCCATAAGCTTTATCATCAGTTACCTGAAAATGCATTATTCTTAAATGGGGGATGAGTATCCTCAAGATTAATAAAAATGTCCATTGTGGCCAATGACTAACAATTAACTACCTCTGTTCTTTGTTTTATTTAGAATGCACTAATTTTTCAAACCCAACAGTCAAAACTCTACTGTTCATTTAAATTCCTTAATTGTTCCTTCTACCATTTACTGTTAATACCACAACCATAGTCCCAGTCATTTACACTAGAAACCCAATGCAATTTCATAAAATTCTTTGTGCCTTGTCTCCACATTCAACCAGATGCTAAATACTTCATTTCCATATTTTTTGAAACTGTTTCTGTGTCTCCATTTTCATTGTCACTATCCAGCCAGGCCCTCAATTACCTGTTTTCTGAAATGCTCCAACCATTTCCCTTTTTATCTAGGCTTGCATTCTTTACCTCCTTTAGTCTATCTTAAAACAGTACTTTAAGATTAATGACGACCCTGCTTTGCCCTTAAACCTACATATCTTCTTACAAAATTCAAACTCCTAAAGCCAAGATCTGGACCAATTAATTTTTCTAATCTTAGTACCCACAAATAATTTTCTGAATATATGTTCTAATCCAGTGGTTCTCTACCTTTAGTATGCGTCAGAATTATCTGGAAGGCTTATGAAAAACACAGATTGCTGGGCTCCAGCTCAAGTTTCAGATTCTGCAGGTCTGGGATGGAGCCAAGAATTTACATTACTAATGGTGCTCAGATCATGATGCTCCTATTGCTGGTCTGGGGAATCACACTTTTAAGAACCACAACTCTAGACAATTAACTACCTCCATTCATAAATATACCATACCATCTACCTTTTCACAAATTATCTGCTCTCCTTATAATGTCCTCTTACTCATACCACTTTCTTTTTCATGCCTCCATTTTAATACTTACCATTCTTTAAGACTCAATTCAAAAGTTATCTCATCCATTAAAACTTTCCCAAATTATCTATCTTTTTCAGGAGTACTGTACATGATGACTATTAGAAGTTCTCCCAAAGTGAACTTTCAGAGGACTTACTATACATTGTTTTATTATATAAATGTCTAACCACTATGCTGGACACCTAAAACTAATATAAAATATTGAATGTCAACTGTAATTGAAAAAAAGTTTTAAATATATATTGTTTAAGTGGCACTAATCACTAAATCTGTTTTAGGGTTTATTTATACTCATTCATTTATTCAAACCTTATTGAGTGCTTACTATGTACCAAGTACCCTGATGCCTTGTTTTACTTGAAGGAAAATCCATACAAATATATACTGGATGGTGTTAAGTATTTTAAGAACAATACAACACAGGCAAGGGGAAAAGGGAATGCTAGAGGTGAAGTACTACTTTATACTTCCTCTGGAGTGTTCAGAGAAGGCTTCCATCTCATTAAAAAAGGATGCTTGAGCAGGGAAGGTCCTAAAGCAAACCACACAGATATCCAAATGAAAAGTGTTTCTGGCAGACAAAACAACAGCCAAGTGCAAAAGCCAAGAGGCAGGAGCACTCTTATTCAAGTTGAACGAGGGGCAAAAATGCTAGCATAACTGAAGGTAAGTATAGAGGCAAAGCGTAATAGGAGACCAGTCAAAGAGCTAGACAGGGGCCAGATCATGAAGTCCTACAGTCCATTTTAAAGATTTGACTCTGAGATAGAAAGCATGGACGGTTTAGAAATGATCTCACTCTTGTCTTTAAAAGCATTGCTTTGGCTGTGTAGAGAATAAACAGAAAAACTGAAAGCAGGGAAATAAAATAATCCAGGGGAAGGATGACTGTGGTTTATACCAAGGTCGTAACAGTACAAACGTAGTCAGACACGTGTTTTCTCCTAATAGAGGATTCAGCTCCTGAGGGCAGGGATTGTGACCTTTTCCTCCTGTATCTCCTATAATCATTAGAATGAAACTTTTCACACAGTACACAATTTTTTTCTTTTGGGAATACCTTCTACAACACTTTTATTATACTTTATCCAGATCTATACCTAAAATAATCAAGGATAATTCACTTGATTGATACTAAGAAAAAGTAAATTACATACTAATACTATCAAACAGACACATGCAGCATTTTATAAGCACCTATTAAGTTATGAACACTTAATAGCTGTTCAAGTTAACTTCAAAATAAAAAAGAAAGGACAAAGAATCTCAGGAGTTAAAAGACAAAATGGCTTCAGTTCATATAGAAAGTTTTTAAGAAAGTATAAATAAATTATTTTTTTCATAAAGTCAAGAGTTAAGAGGCTGTATAGTAAGAGTTGAGTGCCAATAAGGGAAGCAAAAATTGTATATCCACTCTAAGTTTATAAACACAGGATAACACAGTAGGAAATCAAAATAATAAGAAAGCATGAGTGAGTTTTAAGATTCTCACAACTCAGTTCTATCTACCTATTTTTTTTACAACTTTCTCCCCTCTTGATTCATATGTACACTCTCCACAGCAGATTTGAATAATGCATGAAAAAAAAAATCCATCATTGTACTTCCCACATATAACCATTACTATTAACAGCTTGGTATATTTCCCGTTTCCAGCTGTATGACTTGGTCTTAGCTGTTTAACCTCTCTGAGTCTCAGATGCATCATTCATAAAATGAAGATAAAAACAGTACCTATTTCACAGGGTTGTTGTAAAGAATAAACGAGACTCTAGAATCTGACATAGTTTTTCTTAAAGCAACTTATGGGCCACACTTTCTCTATCCTAACTATTCAACATTGCTGTTATACCGTGGAAGTAGCCACAGAATATATAAAAATGAGTAGGCATATGCCAATAAAATTTTATTTGCAAAAACAGGAAGTGCTGCTTGTGTCACAATGACTTACAGCAAAAATCCATAATCTCTTGGTGTATTTGGATTGTTGTTGGGATGTGTTTGTTTAGCAAGTTTTGAGATTCTTAAGAGAATCTGATAAAAAACAGAAACCTTAGACCTGGTCACCAAGGATGCAAACGTAACTTTTTGCAAATACGTAATTTCAGAGTTCACAGACTTCAAGAAGTATAGAATGGCTCCTAAGGATTATCATCAAGAAATCCTGTTCCTAGTGAAGTAGCTCATTCTTTACAGCACTTTGCTCCTCTAAAATGCATGTGAGTGCAGTGGGAATGGACCAGCCTACATTCAAATTGTGTCATCCTGTTACAAACAAATTTTTCCATCTCATTTTTTTATATTTTCCTTTGTCATTATATACAGTCATTGAAAATAGCATTTTTAAGGCTGAATAACATTTTAGTTTATGAGGGTTGAGAAGTTCTAAACCATTTTAGATGTTCTGGTTTCTTTTCCATTTTCCATTAATTCCTTTTATTAAGTATAATCAATGCTATGACAAATAGCTTTATGTCCAAATTTATATTTCATCAGAAATTAATGCTATAAAAAAATTACTAAGTCAAAAGGTACAAATTATTTTTAACATTTCTAATATATTTTGAAGAATCACGGTTCAGAAAAGCTGTGATATTTATTCCCACCAGCCCAAAATGAGACATCCATTTCACCACCCTCATGAGCATGGAATATAAATTTTAGACTTTACTAATGAGTTCTATAAACTGAGAGATTATTGGCAAGTGTTTTCAAAGCATGGTAAAAGGACAGATAAAAGTCTAAATGCATATCCATTGTACTCTGGATTAGTAAGATTTCCAGATATTCAAGGTTAAATCTAAATACTATAGAGAGACTGAAAGTTTAAAATTTAATCATTTAAGATAACCATCTAAAACACATTCCATACACTTCTGCAAGAACACGCGATAAATAACATAAAATAACTTCTATTGGTTTATAATCATCATAACTCTTGCATTTTAAGCATAACTACTATAGTGAGCCACTGCTTCTGAGAGAAGTCTATCCCACTCAAAGGATTGAGACTTCTTATAAGGAACTTATGAGAGCTTAGGTTTCATTTTTCTCTCTCTCTTTTACATTCATGAACATCTTTAATTTGTTCTGCCTTGAGTCTTTTTAAATCACTTCTACTCAGTCAATAACTGCTCTAGTATGCTATAGTATACATTGAACAGATGTACACAGATGCTATAATAGATACCAAATGTATATTCCTAAATACAATATAATGTGTATTATATATTGGAATAGCTAAGTACACGGGTTCTTAACAGTCAGACTGGCCAGATTCCAATCCGACTATCACATACTAGCTTTGTTTACTTAGTCAAGCCATTTAATCTCTCTCATTTTAGTTTCCTGAACTGTAAATTGAGAACAATGGCACATATCCTGTAGGGTAGTGGATTAGATGAGCTACAACAGGTAAAGGACTTATCACAGTATCTGATACATGGAAAACACTCAAAATATGAGTTATACACATCTATAGAGCATTCCAATAAAATAAACAAATCTTCCAGATATAAAAACATAACACACACATACTGAATCATTGGCAACAGTGATTAGTGAGTATTCAAAACAGTTCAACTTTGGGGTAACCAAAACAGATACTGGTTAATTTTAGTAAACTCCAGTTATAGAAACATATATTAATAAACTATGTACATGATTTATTGGGGCATTATATATATACACACATATTTTCACAGTACACAGAGCAATGGTGTGTACCCATCTATTAATATCTTCTGATAGAACCACTTCCCTTCCTGCTCATTTCTCCTTTTACTTCTCTATACTGTACTGTTTTACCACGATTGGAGCCAGAAAATGAGTCTGTCCCTTTTTCTCAAAGTTAATTAACTAGGCAATTATAGTATATTGCGCAACACTGAATGACCATAGCTAATCATGTTTTCCATGCCTTCTCCTACATAGATTAAACTCTGCTGAACAAAAGTACAGACTAGTGTTCATTCTACATTTATAATGAGCACGCATATGGTTCTGTAGGTCAATTCAATCTACCTCTCTAGGAAGCTACTATTTTAGACTTCCATTCACCAGCCCCAGGTACTCAACAGATAAACTTCCCTCCTACTCCGAAGCTCCTTTATAAAGCAATGTTTCCATTTGTACTTTGAATCTTATCCTTTCTTCCCTATTTGGAATTTCATTTTATATATTATCTCTTCTTTCTTTTGTAGATTTACCTCTTCCTTTCAAATGAATCAGTCTCATCAGATTTTAAACATGCCAAATTCTCACCAAATTTTTTTTCAATTCCTCACCTTCAATCCACAAACTCTCCAGCTCCCACCCATATCTTTCCCTCTCCTTTGTAAGTTATATATACGTACTTACTGTCTCTATTTCTTTGTTCCCCACTCCTCAAACTACTCCAGTATGACTCCTGCTCCCATCACATCAAAACGGTTCTGCTTACAGTCACCAACGACCTCCACGTAATTCAATGGGTCCATTTCAATGGCTTTGCTTGTGACGCCAGCTACCATTTACTCCATTCCGAAACACTCTCTTCCCATATATTCTGTGACACCACAGATGCTTGGTTTACTCCAACCTCTTTAACTAATCCTTCTCAGACTTCATTTGAAGACTCAACACTTCCTACAATCATTTAACCCAGTGGAATTCCTGAAGCTGCTCCTTTTCCCACTATTGTCTACATGAGCTCATTCATACAGGTGACTTCAAATACCACCCACATAACTCCGATGACCAGAACTCCCTTCTAAGCTCTAGATTCTGTAAATCCGGCTATCTTTAAGATCTCTCCTCGGATGAGGAATGTCACCTTAAATTCAACGTGTTCAAACTAAACCAAAGAATCTTAGCATAGTTCAACTTGCCCAAGAATCCAAAAATTGGCAAGCCTCTTATTAGCCCCCATTTTATTGTACAGTAATCCCCCCCCTCATCCAGGGTTTCACTTTCTGTGGTTTCAGTTTACCCACAGTTAACTGTGGTCTGAAACTATCAGATGGAAAATTCCAGAATAAACTATTCATAAGTTTTAAGTTGCATGCCATTCTGAATAGCATGATGAAATCTTGCACAGTCCCGCACCTTCCCGCCTAGGATGTGGATCATCCATTTGTCCAGTGTATTCACCTCACTTCATCTCATCACATAGGCACTGAATCATCTCACAGCATCACAAGAAGGGTGAGTACAGTACACTAAGAATATTTTGAGAGAGCACATAACTTTTATTACAAAATATTGTAATAACTGTTCTATTTCATTATTAGTTATTGTTGTTAATCTCTTACGATACCTAACTTATAAATTAAACTTTACTGTAGGTATGTATATATAGGAAAAAACACAGTACCATATTTTGCCATGTAGAATGCACTCCCAGGTATAATGCGCACCCATGTTTCTGGCCCAAATTTCAGGGAAAAAAATCTTTTATAATTTTTTAATTCAAATTTTTATTTGTTTACATTTAGGTACTTGTTTTTTGTATTATAAAGGAATTTTAGCATTTACTTTTTAACATATTATGGTATAAGAAATTTTATGTAACAAACAATTACAAAACACAAGAACAGATACAAGGTACAAGAAATTTTATGTACCGGTGATAATTTATATTTACGCATCACAGAAGGCCAAGAACTCTTCGTTGTTGCAAGTTCGTCATAAGTTCAACAAAACCGATTATCATTTTCCAGGATATTATTTTGCATATGGATATCGTTATTGATTTCTAGAGTTATACTTTTAACTCATAAGCAGAAATAAAAGAATTAAAAACATTTATATATAGAATTAGTACTACCCATGTATAATGCACATATTATTTTTCCCTCACAAATTTGGGCAAAAAAGTGCACATTACACATGCAGAATACGGTATATGTAGGGCTTGGTACTCTCCAGTTTCAGGCATCCACTGGGGGTCTTGGAATGTATCCCCGGCAGATAAGGGGGGACTATTATATTATACACCTTTTCTTTATAGAACTTATCAAAGTTGTAACACAAGAACAAGGCCAATGCCTCTTTGCTTACAACTCTATGCCCAAGCCTCAAATCTAACATCAACGACTCATTTTTCTACTGCTTAGATGGACAGTCTTTCAGCCATTTTCATATTCACTGCGGCTCTGGAGAGTTGAGTATTGAGTGTTTGCTACACAGTGTCAATGTACTGGATTTTAGGATCTTATGTAACACATTATACAAATCGACCTCCTCTCATATTTAGTTTGCTACCAGGGTCCCACCATGGTTCTAACCAGGTGATGCTGATTGGGTCTCATCTTAGAGAGCAGATCCATACTGAATAGAGAGTACTGCTGAAACGATGAACTAACCTGCCAGAGAAAAAGGGAGCCAAGGAATCAATGTGATATATATTACATGAAAGCTGAAGGTTATCTTGTATTACCAGAAATTATAAAATTTAAAAGTACTCTCTAATTTAGAGTAGATACTACTGTAACTGATTTACAACATAATTAGAATATTTAGTTAAATAAATTACCTTAGATTTTAAGTGGCCTAATATCCTTACCATTACATATTAATATACCTTTAAAATGGCATATCAATTGACCATATTTTATTGATTTATTTTTTCAAATACCTCACCAGACATATACTTTTCAAAGCTTTCTTAAATTTAACCTAAAGTGATCTGTTTTGCTTTTGTTTGTAATTGCTAAGGTAAAGTTTAGCATATTTTGGCAGAAAAGTCAAAAAGATTTAGTGCCAGCAGTAACAGCACAACTGGTGCCTTACTTCTGTTTGGCAGAATTGCAAAATGATAGTATCATTAAAGAACTTAAAAGCAGTGAACTTAATTTAAATATATTTTCCCCTACCATTTTCTCTACAAAATGAAAACTGAGTTAGATTTTTTTCCCCAGCCAATGTGATGGAGTGGTAATTCAGAAGCAATAATGGACATGTATCTAAGGCAAGATTGTGCATAAAGAAGTTACTTAAGTTTAGGATCTCATTGGTTAACCTAAAATAACCCTCATAAATACACACAACCAAACACCGTTTCACATATTTTTGAGAGACAAAGTAGTTAAAATTTCATCATACTCAAAATAATCTTGGATTTATTCACAGAAAATAAGCAATCTGTGAGGGACAGAAAAAAATAAAATGTACTTTTTTATTGTACTTTATTTTTTCTTTGATTATAAAGGCAGTAGGTTTAATCAAGAAAATACAAAAAATAAATAAGTATAGAAAATAAAATTCAGCTATAAATATATCACTAAGAAGTTATCAACTTTTAACAGTTTGGTATTTTTTTTGGTCTTTTTTATTTACAAAAGTGAAATTACGTGTCTCCTATGACTTTTCAGTAGTTATTACATCATGAACAATTTCCCATATGAATATTCTTTTAAAACATTGTTAAGAGGAGAACATAGTATATTCCATTATACATAACAACTCCCTTAACTTTCATCATTAAGGTTACTTTCAATGATTTCCTATTACAAATAACAAACTGTTCATCATTATGAACAATTAGTACAATATGGTTCTAAAATTCAACCTAAAAAAGCATTGAACAACAAAAGCATTTAGATCCCCAAATACAGCCACCAAGATCTAGGATACATTTTGTTTTATTTTTCCTAGTTATAGTAAATAAGCTAATGTCTTTCCATGGAATTCACCTTTTATCAACACTGGAATTAAATCCACTATGTCAAATTTTGAAAACAGTTTTTAAAAAAACTAAAATTTTAATTTACAATTTGGTAATAAAAACAATTTTGCTAAAAGTAACACATAGTAAACTTGTGATGAAATTATTTCTAGGTCTGAATATTCACTAAAGTAGATCAGGAAGTAGGATACTCTTTTTCAAAAGTAAATAAATCACTGTGAATTAGTTTCAATACTTTTCGTTGTCTCTGAGATGTACTGTTCTTTATTGAGCTAAAAAACGAATTTGAGACTTCTAGTTAAACGTAGCAGATTGAACACACATTTACTTCTGCTCTCACTCAAAAATTCCACAGTAACAGTAAAAATATATTTGTTTTAAAAGACATAAACCCAAAAAGAGGAAAACAATGAAAAAGAAGAGATGACAACATTTGAGTAGCTATTATTTGGGAAGGAAGGAGGGAGTTCAAAAACAAGCTGATTTGTGCTGAAGAACCCACAAAAAAATCTCAGGAATCTGAAACACCACAGATCTCTAAAAGTGGAGGTGAAAGTAAAGTCAAAACCAGAAAAGTCAGATGAACATTTCTCTCTGATCCCTTTCCCTATTAGGTCAGCGGAAACTCCTAATTCTTTGGCGAGGCTGAACCATAATGGGGCAGGGAAGGAAGGGGCTGGAGAGAAGAAAAGGGGATATAGAGAACACAGGGTAAAATCAAAGTGTACATACTGAACAGTAAGATGGTAAGGTAGTCCCCACCTACTCTGTCAACTAGGCTAACTGATAATATCTACAACTAGAAAAAAATTTATAACCATAAAGGTAAATACCATAGGAGCTAAAAGAGTTGCAAGTGATTGCCTCTGGGGAATATGTAGGGAAGGAAAGGCACAGAGTATGAATTGATTTTTTCTTACAAGCTTTGGGGAAAAAACAAACAAACTGGTTGCTCCTACAATATCCATTCCTGTTTTCTTCCTTCCTAACAGAATCATGGACATATGTTTATCAGGAGAAAAAAAATACAAAAAAAGAAAAAAAAAAATCCTAATATTCTGTTCACATGGGGATAGCTAACAAGTTGACAGTGGTACTTATTAAGATCTAGTGCAGGATGTTTTGGGCTTACCCCAGAAATAATCTGATCTGCTACATGGAACTCAGATGTGATGGCTGGAACTCCAGCAACTATCTTGGAACATGAGGCAAACGCGATAAGAAGACAAGGTTGATTGGTAAGAAAGAGCAAATGACAGTGCAATGATGACAAAGTCACCATAACATCCCTACACTATCTTTTCACATAAGTAATAAACGTATGCTATTGTTTAAGCTGTTTAACTCAGATTGCTATTGCAAAATGCAATTCCTGATATGTAAGTCTCACATGATTTTTTTTAAACTAAGTATGCATAAAACAATTATAAAAAGCAAATTTTAAAATAATTCCAATTAATAGCAATAATGGTTAAAAATGTTTTATTATACTCTAAGAAACTGCTCAAAGAACTATAAATATTATGCAAATTCTATACCAAGACTAAGTGATCAGGATCGTATTTTTCTAAAACAAACTTTAATTTCTCTAAGTTAAGAGACATTAGCATGTATGTTATAAAATGGTGAGGCAAACCCTTTTTTCTGTTAGATTTCTCTTAGCAGCCATTAAAGTGCCTGGTACACAGTATTGTTTGAATTTATTTGGGGATCATTAAATACTTTTTTTTACCACATATATCAGCCTAACAGATACAAAGTATCCACTAAGAATTCCAAAGTAAGGGTAGAGCAGGGTTTCTCAACTTTGGCACTATCAATATTTTGGATCAGATAATTCTTTTATGTTGAGTTTGACCTGCACATTATAGGATGTTCAACAGCATCCCTGGCCTCTTACCCACTAGATGCCAGTAGCATCCCCTACCCCCAATTAGGACAACCAAAAATATATCCAGAGATTGCCAAACGTCCCCTGCTGGAAACAAAATCTCTGAGAAAATGTAATTGTTTTTGCAAACCATTTAGTGCTTTATCTGGAATGTTTGGCTTTTCCAGTTAAATGACAGAATTTTAGAATTACAACATTTCTAAATTTTCTCTACAGTTTATTGTGGGATACAAACTACAAGTGATTTACAGATTAGATTATCTCTAACGTCCCTCTTAAACCTTCAGAGGATTTCACACGGGGACTATTAGAGTGTCTATTTATTTAAGTCTATCTAGGTGCTACCAGGTATAGTACTGAGCACTTCACATTCATTCTCTTATTTTATACTCATCACATCCTCATGAGATGATTATTAACCCCATAGTAGCAAGAAACAATTTTAAAGTCTATTTTAATCAACAAATCAAAGTGTTGCCAGAAATAGTTTTCACTATATTCATTCTGGCACTGAACTAAAAAGAAAAGTACCTTAACTTGCTTAGCTTACAATCAATTTATGATCAAAACACTTCAACATTATCTAGCAACAAAATAAGTTGAATTATTACAACTTTCAGGAATTGGGGAAATGTTCACCGCACCTAACAAGTCAGAGAAATAGTAATTATCAGACTGTTTCTGGAAAATATTTTTATACTGTGGCATAATGAAAGAGTACTTTTAAATTGTTTCATCCATGATTCCCTGAGTACTTCCAGTTATTTTTTTCCCCTTTGCATAACTTGCCAAAAACAATACACTTTATAGTTATTTGAGAATTAATTTATAATTTCAATCTGCCTGTCAGTAGAAACTGAAGGCTAGGTTCAAATCCCAGTTTATCCACCTACCAGAATTTAAGACAAAATAACTTGTTCAGGGCTCAATTTCAACTGTGCAACCTGCATAACACGACCTATCTGAAGGCCTTAAGAGTTAGTAGGCCCTCAATAAAAGTTAATTTACCCTTCCTTTTATCCTCAAAGTAAATTAAATATCAATTAAGAGCCAATTCTACTTAAGCATTTGTTGAGAGTCTACTAACGAAAGCCAAGGGAGGATGTGATAGGGGCAGTTTCTCCAAAATTATACCATGTAACTATTTGGAAATCAACACTTTCATCCTTCCAAATCCATCATCACAAAAATCAGCTGAAGCCTAAGGGACTATTCCCTTAGTTTGAGATTTTATAATTACTGGTATTGTTTCTCAAATAGAGAAGTATATCATCAAATGCACTGAGTGCATAAATGATTTATCATTTATATTATCTGCTGTCTTCTGTTTTACTTTTCCTTGTGGTAAAAGTTATAAGAACCTCTCTCAAAAAGAAGTGTTCCTTCCTCTCTCCCTTCAGCCACACAACTAACTGCCAAGACATTTTTATTCATATTTCTCTCTAAAATATAGAAGACAAATTGCAGCCTTTTCAGTGCCACAAAGCTGTGTGTATAAGTCATATATTTAGTTAACTGTCACCCACCCAAGTGAATATTATCTATTTCATGGATTACTTAAGTCATTTACTAATGAATGAAAGTTACTTAACATTACCCTTAGTAAACATTAGGAAATTAAATGTTTAAAAAAAAAAATCTTTAGGAATTAGATTATTAATCCACCTCTTCCCTTACTTATTAATAAAACAGAACTACTATACTACTAGAATTTTATTAATCAATGGATAAAATTCAACTTAATACAAATCTTTTATTAAAGTTTTAATACAAAAAAGGACTTCACAAAGCTCACCTGCAGGGTGGAACCAAGACAGGAACCCTAAGAACAGATCTACTTCTAATCCAGAGTATTATAATATATATATAAAGAGGTTTCAGGTAAAAATTGGTAACATGAAAGTATGTCAGTATAACTTAACTCATCATTTAGCAATGTAAAATAAAAATTCGTTAAGTTCTTCCTGTTTAGTTTTACTTCCTTGTATAATTGGGAGGTAGTGGAGTTTTTTAAAGCCAACTTCGTTTGTTCTTAAACTAATTTGCTGTCACTGTTCAATTCACAGGCTAAATGTATTCACTTGTTCTTAAAACTTATTTCAAAAATAAAATAAGAGTAGTCACAGTTCTCCAAAATGTTCTGGCCCTCAAATAAAATTTCAAATTCTGCATTAAGGGTTATCTGATCAAGTAAATTAAAGCTAAAGGTAAAACCAGGTTTCTCATTAATAATATCAAAAGCAAAACAGAAAAAAATACTTTCTGTCTGTGTATATGTTAAAATGTTTAAAATTCCTGCAGATACAAAGTTTACAGATAACATGGTTTCTAGATGTAAAACATATAGCAGACAAGTATTGTAAAAGACACTGAACCTCTAAACCCAGTGAATGCCATACCAAAAAAATAAGCAAGAATACATTTTCAAGAAAGTCACTAAATAGAGAGCAATGTCAAAGAAAAATGACAACATCCTCACACCCTTTACACGAAGATAATTTCCACCTTCAAGCCAACTTATCGATGGGGAGGGGGATGAATCAAACTCAAAAGACAATTTAAAGTATTAAAAACTTACCTGAACATATCAACTCCATCCTTTTTCTTTCAATGCTTAGAAACGCATAAAATCAAATTTCAACAAATATGATGCCCACTTCTTTTTAACTTTATTTCCTACTTGTTACCAGAATGAAATTAATAACTAACTTTAATTAATACGTAAAGGATCCAAACCCTTTACATATTTACTCATTTAATCACTATCCCTATTTGACAGAAAAAGAAACTCAAGCACAGTGAGGTTTAAGTAACTTGTCCAAGGTAACACAACTAGGAAGTTAAGGAACCATAATATGAACTCTATACATCCAAGATAATAAATAAACAAACAAACAAAAAGGAATGGGGTGAAAAAGGAGTAAAACTTTTTTTCCAAAACAGCTTGCAAAACAAGACTACTGTGAATGAGCACAAAATGTTTAAACTACAAATATATGTAGATGTGATGAAGATTACACTTTTACCCCTAGATGAGTTACTTTGGTGCTGCAATATTTGATTATAATCAAACATTTTAAACTACATCAAATCGTAGTGGCAGTGTCGACCAAGTAAATAACTTACTGTCACTTTGTTCGGACACTATCTTATATGCTAAATAAATATCCTGTAATTTAAAGAATGAGGGGGGTGCTGATGTAACTGGAGCAATAGCTTAAGGGAAATTATTTTCTCTATTAGCAGTAAATTAGAAAAGAGTGCGTGTGTCGGGGGAAGGGGCTACGGAAAAAAAAAAGATGACAATCACACTGTCTTAACCCCACCTTCCAAAAAAGTAACTAAATCATCGTGGGTCAACGCCTAAACCAACAGAATTGGCCCAGCGGGATTTTGTGAGGGGATGACAGGAGACCCTAGCAGAGGGGGAGGGGTGGCGATGACAGGAGAGGGAGCCAGCGAAAGATGGCATGTTTCCTACTATCTCCGAAAAAGGGGAGAATACGGGGGGCAAGGGGCGGGCAAAAGAAGGCAGGAAATGTTGCCAGAGATTCCAAATGAGGTGAGAAGGAACAGGGTACGAAACACAAGAAGGCGGGACCCTCGGGCAGAAGGGTTTGTTTAGGGAAGAGGAGGCATGTCAGTACCACAGAGCTTTCCAGCCAGCTGACCCTCCTTTCCAGCCCCTCCACCTCCGACAAACTCTCACTTTCTCAGCAACCCTAAACCCCGCGGGTCATCCCCGTCCCGCTCCCCGCCCCCCACCCCAAGCTGGATAGGTGGAGGAGGGAGCTTCACCCTCACTCTCCTTGTTGGGTTGGTGGAGCAAACACCGGACACAGCCCTGATTCGAGGACGAGAAGGCCAGGACACGCAGGAAGGCCCAGAACCCGGGTGACAAGTCCGAGCGGCCGACGGGCGCCTCACCTGACAGAAGCGTCGGCAGTAATCCCTACTGCTGATCCCGACGACGCCGCCACTGCAGCTGCGGCCGCCAGTGCCGCCTTGGCCGTCGCCCGCAACTCTAAACCCCGCAGGGCCTGGCGGTGACTCCACAATGGCCACGAGCTCTTCTCCGAGGCGTTCGGCCTCTTGGTCGCTCTCTTCCTCCGCCATGAGGCTCTCACCGCCCAGCGCGTACCAGCCCCTGCGCCGCCGCCGCTGTAGCTGCCTCGGCTAACCTCCTCCTCCTCTAGTTCCCTCCCCCTTCCCCCCCCTCCCAGGCCGACAGGGGCCTCTCGTCTGGCTCTACTTCCGGCTCCGCCCACCCACGCCCCCAATTTTTATTGGATAAATCTAGCCGCCAATCATGCACATACCCGCATTTTCACTACCATTGGCCAACTGAGCCGTCTGTTTGATAGACCCGCTGTCCATTGGTTAATTCTGCTCGGCGGTTGCTGGGGACCGCCTACGAGCTTTGCCATAGGCAGCGCAGGAGGACGGGGCGCGGCGGGGGACACGGCGGCCGCCGCGGGGCTCGACCGGGCTACGGCTGCGACGGCGGGGGCGGCGGTGGCGACGAGTCCTCCTTCCTCACCCCCTTGCTCCTCCTTTTCTTCCTCCTCCTTTCCTTTCCGGCCCGGTCTCGTCCACTTCCCCTAGCGGCGGCCAGGATCCTACGGTACCGAGAAACTAGGGAGGCCGAGGGTGGGCCCGGCCGTTGGTGCGGGCTTTGGGCCCGGGGCCTTCCGTCCCGAAGCGGGAGCCGGGGGCGGAGCCGGGGCGCCGTTGTCGGCGGGAGGAAGAGGGAGGAGACGGGAAGCCTGACAGCGGCCGCCTTCGTCAGGCGCCTACTGCCTCCTCCCCTGAGACTGCCGCCAACTCGGCTGTCGAGTTGCCGGGCCCACTGCCGGCAGCCGGGACTCGGCCCTGCCCAGCTAGCGGGGCAGGGGCGGTGGGGCGCCGACGTGCCAGTGTCGGCGCGGGAGGAGGGAGTCTAGACTGCGAGAACGTCCGGCGCCCCGCCTTTCCCTCCCCCTCCGGAACCCTGGGCCGGGGCGCGCGAGGTGGTGCAAAGCGGGGCGGACTTCTGAGAAGGGGCTGGATTGAGGAGTATTGGGGTAAACGTCGGTATCGGATAGGTGGTCTGGAGTTTCCTAAAGGCAGCGGTCTTAAAGACACCTGCATGGTGGCTGTTGACGTTCTTGTTCATCTCTTCATCCACCCTTTTTCCCTCGTCGTCCCCCATTTTTTCTTTCCGTTTGTTTTTCGTGTTTTACAGTAAAGGCATGACTTCCCGGCACCACAGGGAAAACAGGGTGCAAGCCCAGAAACTATTTCCCCACCACCACTTGTTGAAAAACTGATTTGAAAGAAAGCGTCTCCGATTTGAACAAACGGAAAGTGCCAGGATTTCATGCGTCTCAGGTTTTGCGCTGGGAACCCCTTACTATTAAGTATCAAGACGAAAAGAACTGGAAACTAATCGGGTAAACATTTAAACTTGAAAACTTCTGATGAGTTTTATTTTGATCTAGTAAGTGATTTGCTGCTGCTTTGTTGACTAGTTCCTGCTCTTAACTTTTTAACTTCCGCGTTTAAAATATCTTTACCTTCTATTGAAAACACTTTTGTTCTTCGGTACTGTAAACTCGAGCATCCTCTACTGGGTAGATATTTGTCTCTGGAGTAACACAAGCAGACTTTTTGAAGTTACAAGATACTGGAATGTATAGGCCTTTGGCATTGTTACAAGTGATTGAGCATTTTTTTATGCTTCAGAGAATAACGAACATTTTTTTTTTTAAGTTTGAAATCCATATATTTAAAGACAAGTCTTTTCACATAGAAAGATTTAGGCATTACTGGGCACAAATATATGTTTTGCATAACTACTTCAGAGCCATTTATTATAATTGGGACTGATTTGCCATAGGAGTATAAAATACAAACCATTAAAGTGCAAATGTGTAATGGTAAATCACTCCTTATTAAGCAGAAATCATATCTGTCTTATCTGCCATTGAAAACCAATAGCCAAACATGATATTTGGCACATGATAGCCATGCATTAAACAGATTTTTAATGGGGAAAAAAACAGAGTTAAACCTATTAAAACCTAAACGTTATTAATACTTTACAGAATTTCTGTGAAATACTAAGTCCTCTGAGTTTATGTCCATAGATGTCTTAACACATTGGTAATTTGTAGTTCTTTTGAGAGAGATTACATGTTACCCAGCTATGAATTCTCTAGTATGGATTAACGCCATTGTTTCTGATTACACCTATAAAGCACAGTTCTTCAGAGCACACTTAGGAATTTGTCTCTAACATATTTATACAAAACAGAATTCTATCTTGAATTCCATCAAATTAATTTTAATTTCTTATATCTAGGTTAATGTAAGAGCTTAGCCCAAATACATGGCCCCAGGGAACAAATGGTCACCATAAGCAACATTTGTTCAGTATCTCAGTGCCCATAACATCATGATTTTGGCAATGGTCATAAAAGTTTGTTACTGGGATAAAATTAGAATTATTAAGCAGATTCTAAGTTAAATATTTGGAAAAATAGCAAAGATAATCATTTACTTATTCCATCATCAGATTGTGATTGAGCATCTATCAATCTAGGCACTATGTTAAGTTCTTAGTTCTGACTTACTAGTTAATATGTGAAATAACTATTTAACAAATGTAAGTATTAGTCTTTAATGGAAAAAAGGAAAAAAGTGTTAGAAAAAGCACTTTGCATATTTTTATCATCACCTTTTGGAAAACCTAGTAGAGGTAAATATGCATTAAAAAGTGACTTACTTTGAACTCTATATTGGTTTTAACATTTAAAGTCATTGATATTAATTGCATTTGGTCTGTCTTAGTTTTTACCTTTCTTTTCTTTTTTTCTCGGCAATTTTGGAACTTATATTAATCTTCATATAGAATTATGCCAGTATAGTTAACCACCTGTTTGAACAAACTTTTTTACAATTCCCTACTATTGTGTTCCTAAAAGCAGTTGCCCCAGAGCTGTGAAGGAAAAGATGCCCTTTTAAATTTAAATACACATCTAAATTGGATGAAATTAATATAATCAATACCCTAAATATTGACCTGTGATTAGGTTTTCCTAAAAGATAGTGACATCTGAGATAGTTACAGTTCTTTTTTCATAGTTTTATTTGAATTTCATCAAAGTCAAGGAATGGACCTAACTGTTACTAGTAACTTGCTCTGGTTGTGCCTTCCCTTTCCTACTTCAGGTAAGTTAAGACTTAATGGACACATGGTCTATTAATTTGAATTAAGTTTTCGGTAATTGTTAATCTTAAAAGTGTTTATACTTTCCTTTTATTGTTAATTGCTTCCCTAATGAACTGTTGTTCTACACTTACCTTTGTTTCCCTTGTCTTAAAAGAACCTTATTCAGTCAGAATGGAAAGATTTGTAGTGACAGCACCACCAGCTCGAAACCGTTCTAAGACTGCTTTGTATGTGACCCCCCTGGATCGAGTCACTGAGTTTGGAGGTGAGCTACACGAAGATGGAGGAAAACTCTTCTGCACTTCTTGCAATGTGGTTCTGAATCATGTTCGCAAGTCTGCCATTAGTGACCATCTCAAGTCAAAGACTCATACCAAGAGGAAGGCAGAATTCGAAGAGCAGAATGTGAGAAAGAAGCAGAGGCCCCTAACTGCATCCCTTCAGTGCAACAGTACTGCGCAAACAGAGAAAGTCAGTGTTATCCAGGACTTTGTGAAAATGTGCCTGGAAGCCAACATCCCACTTGAGAAGGCTGATCACCCAGCAGTCCGTGCTTTCCTGTCTCGCCATGTGAAGAATGGAGGCTCCATACCTAAGTCAGACCAGCTGAGGAGAGCATATCTGCCTGATGGATATGAGAATGAGAATCAACTCCTCAACTCACAAGATTGTTGACAAGGAGGTTACTATCATTGTGATCAAGATAATAATGTGGAGTATTAAAGTTATGTGTTGATTGTGTGGTTCATTTTTATATTTATTTCATTTAAAATCATGTGATGCAGAATAGTTTTGCAATGTGTATATAGTTGCAGGCAAAAAAAATGTAAAACTTACTGTTAATTTTAGTCACCAATGGTGTAAAGCAAAACTTAGGGTTTAGAGTGTGCTAGGATACCTTAAATCTGATGGTTATCTTTAAAATTTATGGTTTTTCTCCTGAAATGTTTGTGCATGGAAGAACTGCCCTGCTTTTTTACCCTATTGCCATGTATGATTATTCCTTGTGAGATTACTTAATTACTTGGATTGAAGACTAGCCTAGGAAATTGAAGCTGCTGCCAGGCAATACCACTCACAGTAACTTAAAGGAATTATTTCTGATTAGAGGATTCTCTTCAAAAAGGAAGGGATTGTGAGAAACTGTTCTTGTATCTTCAGATCTCTAGCAGAAAGTGACTGTGTTTATTTCAAACCGCTTTACTTGTATATGATATAGTTACCTTAACTATCCTTCAGTTCCTCACTGTCTTTTTTCCCCTTTTTAAAGGCTTATTGTTGTATTTAGTAGCAGCTTCCAGTGACCAAAAGACTAAAATCTCTTTCAATGTCAGTGCCAAAAGCCAAAGGGAATTTTGCAGTGACATGATTTTAGTCTCTTACTATAAACAAATTTTTGAACCATAGCTTTCATTTCAAGCATCATCTTGAATTTGTAAGTTGTTGGGGTTTTTTTGTTGTTGTTTCTTAAGGTCTTAATGTTAAAAGATTTCAGGATTGGCATTTTAATTTAAACAGGTAGACATTTTATGATTGAGTTTTCTGTTTTTACAGAATATAAGTAATTTTTGGCCGATAGATAAGGAAATTACTTTCTATACATTAATTTTTCCATATGATTTTATAAGAGTTTATTTAGAATAGACTAGAAGTTTACTTTCACTTTTATGTGCTTTGTCTCTGGTGGTACAAGGTTTTTAAATGGATGGTAAACAATTGTCTAAAAAATACTGGCAAGATTTTTGTTGTAGAGATCTGGCAGTATCCTGCATAACTGTTTGGATGAGGAAATAATCACTTCTGTTAAGGGTCAACCATGTTCAGGAAATGATCTCTATCTGAACCTCACTATCCTTTAAGGTTACCAAAGTAGCTTAAACCAGTTATGTCCTCTTGTTGGAAACCCATGTTATATTTTTTAAAAACTAAACAGCTGAAAACTTGGGAGTAGAGCTTTAAAAAAAAAAAAAAATCTCAAATTCTTTGAAAATATTCAAGTTAAAATACTTATAAAATATATTTCTATTACAAAGTACTGACAAATGATGCCCTGTGTGACAGCAGGAGTTATCTTTGAGGTCATTTTACCACAAATCTTCATTTAAAAAAAAACAGCCAAAGTGAATATGAACAAGGTTAGATTTTATATTTTTCAGAAACAGCTTTCCATGTCTAAGTTTCTTTCATAGACTTAAGCTCCTAGTTCAGATTGTCAAAGTGTCCATCTGATTTTAGATTTTATGTGGATATTTTGTTTGTGTTTTAAAATAAGCCTGTGACACCACCACCCCACTTCCCCCCAAAAAAAATCAGTTGTCAGAATTTGAACTACCAGTTTTTCTCATGTTCAGTTATGTTAAGTAGCACAATAAATGCCTAGAGTAGTGTTCTCATTGAAGCACATGAGACCAGCAGCCAAACAACCAAAATGTACTTTGCTTTTCCTTCCTCTAAAGAATTTGCAGGTAACCATGTTTAATTTCAGTTATCTATGTAGAAGGTCTAAGAAGCTGGGAAAATAAGTGAGTCTTATAACACTATTTTCGGAATGCAAAAATAAGGTTAGATAACACAACCATTCTAATTTTTCAAAATTCCTTGTGATTCAGACCACTCCCTGTTGTTCGGATATTTTGCGCCTGACAGCAAACGTGTAGTGGCAGAACAGCTTTGAGTAGTAAAAAGCAGTAAACTGGATAATGTTCCACTGGAAAAACACCAATAATTCACATTTGCGTTTCTAGTAGTTATTACTGATTTAATGATTATTTATGTCCCATGTAAATGTATTTCTCCAGGCTCCTAACTATTCCCACATACAATATATCTAGGGGCACAATCCATCCTCCTGTTAGGATTATATCATGTCCTTAGAAACGTTTTCCATCCTGTTGTGGAGGTTTAATGTTTCTTTACTGATTATAAAACTTTTTGTTCCCTGAAACTGGTTAACTTTGTCTCATAGTTAAATAGATAAAGCAGAATAATTGTTTCAGACTGCTCAACCGTACAAATCCGTGAAACTAGTTGGCATATGTTAGATAACAAATGAGAAATGTCTGAGAGGCATATACTGCTGTCGAGGTGTAGTGGACGTGTGTACAAAGCTTTCAATCTTAACTATATAGTGTTAGTGTGATGCTATACTATTGGGAAAATAGCATTTTTTTCTATTTTATAAGTTGTATGCATAAACAAGATTTGTAATGTTTCATTTATAAACTGCCTTCTTCAACAATCCTTCCCTGTTAATAGTGTTTTTTCAAAGTATGGTAGTATGTTTTCCAGAATTTCACTATATGCTTACAGTAAATAGTTTCTAGCTTGTTGAAATGTTAAATTTCTCGTTAGTTTCTTTTGATTCTATGGGGCATATAGCAAGCCTGAAGGGCATTATAATCATTACAGGGTGAAAATTTAGAAAGATTGTGTATGAGAGCCTAAAAAATTTTATTCATTGTCATCTTTGGGTAAGACTTTCCTTTTTCAAACAAATGCTACTTCCAGTTAATGCATTTGGCCCTACTGAATTTTCAGGGACCATAAAACTTTAAAGGAAAAGTTCTGCATCTTAGAATTGTAACCAATTAAGTAGTATAAGTTTGGGATTGTTCTGAAGTAGTCATTGCTTAAAAATTATTGTAAGTTAACAGTTGGCAAGATCTCTAAGCAGAAAATTCCATGTTAAAAACTTGCCTGAAAGAATTTGTGTATGAATGTTAATGGAAAATACATTTAAACAAAATAAAATTTAAGGTGACCCAAAACAAAAGCCACAAACAATTCATCATTTGGTGCTTAGTCTTTGTAAGGGCTCTCCGTGGTTTGACTTGCCCCAACTGCCTTTAAATGAGTACAGATCACCTTCATTAAATAGATTTGTTCTTTGATTTCACTGAAAATCTTAGTCTAAAATAAATTGTTTTAGCTTCTGGTCAACACCGATGAAAATGTGAATAGTGAGGTGGCTATCCTAAACCTTGGTTTATCTTAATCCATACTAGCATACAGCCTTCTGAGGTAAATGCAATTCTTAACTAGTGGTATTCCACTTGTATCCCGAATAGTGTATTCATTAAAATTTTTACTATGTTCATTTTTGTATTCCCATGCTTTTTCTTTTTTTGCCCACGCATGTATTCTTAGTATAAATGTCTTGCTTTTAAAATTGTGTCTCTGACTTTTAGAAATAAATTTCAAAAAATTTGTTTCAGAAGTTTTGAAAGCACATTTTGTTTTGTGAGTAAATAACATTTCATAATTCCAGAAGATCAACGGAATTTTACTAATTGAGTTTTATTTTTCTACTAGTTATATCTCTGGGATTATTGGTCCTTATTCCCAATATAAAAACAAGTATTCTGTCATGTCAGATTCACATGATAGCTACAGATAACCCCTTACCCAAAAAATTATATAGGTAATGTTTAAGCTTTATCAGTGCTTTTAATTAGAAACATTTTGATTTTTTACTTTTAGAAATACCAATTATCAAAGATGGGCCTAATTTGCATCTCAAGTTTTACTGGGTTTGAGATTTGCTGTGTTATTTGCCGCTGGAGGCAAAAAAAAATGCATAGATGTTGTTATAATGTGGGGGATGGTGCACATTGTTTTTTCTAAGCAACTCCTTAAGCATTCCTCATGAGACTAGTTACCAGCCAAATAGTTATTACTGGTTTCATCTTGATTCTCGAAGTATTATTGTGTACAAGAACAGCAATAAAAATTGAACATTTGCAGATTAAGTGGTCTGCATATCCTTTGAGAATCTGGTAGTCCGTAATTCACAAAATAATTTCCAGATTAAAATCTTTTAAGTAACAGGATTGATCGATTTAAATCCCTGTAAAATAAGAACCTGCCACACATTTTAATTCAATGCTCATGGTAAATGAAGAGCTTCATTGAGTAGTGACTATCAAAATAGTCACTAGTGTACCTAATCACACAGTAATGGTTATCATAATCTAAACTCCCGGCCAGCTATATATATTAAATGATAGACTCGCCAAACTTTAAGCATAAAAGGAATCTGTGTAATGGGAAACGTTTTTATATACCGTTTTCCTCTTTGATTTTTTTCTTACTATGGTCATGTAGTACCTATTCAATAGTAGTAATAATTTGATGCATTATTTTTAATCTAGCAAATTCCACTTTTATTAATATAGTCTACAGAACAAAAGAGCGAATATGTGAAGATGTATGTAAAAGGAAGTTCATTTTAATACCATAATAGTAAATACTATAGGGGAATGGTCCAAAAAGTCTGACACATCCATGTTATGGAACTGTCAAGTGAACTGATAATACAGATCAGAAGAGATGTCTACGATATTGATAAGTTTTTAAGAATTAACTATTTTCTCACCTTTGAGGAAAAAGAACAATGCTACATAAGTGCACTATGTTTATATGAGTTAATCAACACACACTGTATGTTAAGATTACAGGCAAGTAGTGACATTGGGGCAGGGGAGAATATTCGTCTTTTCCTTAATTGTACCCCTGTATATTGACTTATTTATAACAAGCACATGTTATCTTTGTCACACACATAAATGTGAAGTAGACTTTTACTGAAAACTACACAATAATTATATCCAAACTGTAAAGAATAGCAATATCATAATTCATCTACCTTGTTAATGAGAATATTAAATAGTGTTAATTGCTGAACAAATATTTAAAAACACATCTTAGTTCTTTAAAATTTACTTTCATAAAATTTAGTTGCACATTGTTACCTCTTTTTCCCAAGTTATTCATTACTAAATATGTAATGGGGAGTCAGTTTCAAAGCTATGACTTGACTATCCCTGTACTTTTTTTCTGTAAACTGCCTAAACTTTCTAGTTTTTCACAGTAATTGTATATATTACTCCACCGTACTTCAATAACGCCTATAAAAAGCACAAGTTTAATCACTGTTACCATAAAATCTGGTAGACATGTTTCAAAATCTGTCAGTTAATGGGAATAAAACGAATGTCAAAATATTAGGTAGTTCTTTATAACTTACAGCACCTTAATTTCTTATTTCAGAAAACCAGCGTTAGATCAGGATTGGAACTCCATATCTGGTAATTATATGTTATCTAACTTTATTCCTCCCCGTGAAAGTTGCTATTTTGGAACTCACCGTCTTTTGAATACTCTTTCTCCTGGGGGATGGCCTAGCATCTCCTTACTTACTGACACAACAATAATGCCTTTACTACTCAGTATAGTAGTAACAGAACAACCAAGGTGCAATCTTTTTCCATACTAATAGCCGTATGTTCTTAAGCTTTCTTTCCTGTCTGATTTCCTTCTTTCTCCCTGAACGCTTCTTCAGCTCTCCCCTTTCTAGATTTTAATGCTGCACATTTGGCTAACAAAATATTATCAACTTACTGAGAGATCAGAAGAGTTTCAAGTAGCAAGTTCATGTCTAGAACCCATTGTAGTCATTAATCCACATTTTTAGGTATACCCATAAAATGGTGCGGGTTTTTGTAATTCAAACTGCGAATACTGCCAAAAAAGCTGTATCTAGTATCTTCACCAAGTTATACATGCACATGACTCCAGATTCTACATTTCTATAGAAATAGGTTTTACAATAAAATTCTCTGCCATCGCAATTAACTGCAATTAACCTTAAACTCACTAAGCTGTCTTTTATTGTGTCTGTCACATTGATTTTTGTTAATCGGTATTGACAATGACGCCAATACTATAAACATCTGATTGACTTAATTGTTTTCTTAACTCTGTGTGGAATATTAATCAATAGACTACATTTAGGAAAGAAAGAACATTTACAGCTATGTTTTCAAATTATATTTAGCATATTTTGGTATCATTTTATCTGCTTTATTCTTTTTAAATTTATTTTTGTCAAAATAATACATGCACATAGTTTTAAAGATCAGATAATGCTAAATGATTTATAATCGGTAATCCCTGCTTCACCCTCTCACCCTTCCCTATTCTTCACCTCCCCCCATC
Source organism: Rhinolophus sinicus (assembly GCF_036562045.2). NCBI lineage: Eukaryota > Metazoa > Chordata > Mammalia > Chiroptera > Rhinolophidae > Rhinolophus > Rhinolophus sinicus. The sequence goes on from NC_133751.1 coordinate 85,982,631, forward strand.
ACCTTACTTTAAACCCTTTGTTTCTTCTTGTACTTTCATATTTTTGAATGATATGCTTATACTAAAATTTTGACTTATCAATTTAATATATGATGCTTAAAAATAAAGATACTGTTGTTTTCCACTAGCCATCCCGTACTTTTTCTCACCATAGGATTTTTATGTAGTTAAAATCAATAGAAAAATGTTTCCATTTTTATGGCCACATAAATGATGTTTTCCACCACTGAACCAAATATTGTACTGTGATTATCTCCTCATATTTTTTTTATTTTAATTAAAGTTTTATCCTTTATCATTTTATCAAGTTTTATTAGCTTGCTTTCTCTTTTTCCTAAGTGTAACAAGAGATATGGCAAATACCTATATACCTATATATGGCAGATATCTTTCAAACACTTAAGTATGTCAAACTATCCATATCATTTACTTTCCCAGAGACCTTCGTTCTCAGCGTTCTTTCATCCTACTTAAATTTGAACCTGTTTTTCTGTAGGTCCAAAATAGTGGTCATCCTGGGATGTCTCTTTGCTTTGCTGCTTTTCTGGTTAGATCCTTCCTTTCCTGTGTTCCACAACCTGTACTTTGCTTAATCCATTGTTTGGCTTAAGCATATCCTCCAAAAGCTTCCTAAGAAAAAAATACATGGAAGGTTTATTTCTTAATATTTTGCTTGACTAAAATAACTTCATCATTCCTTCACAATTAATTGAAACTTTGGCTAAAAAGGTTGAAAATAATTTTCTTTGAAAAAATTAAGGCATTGCTCCCTTGTCTTTCAATGTCTAGTGTTGTATTAAGAAATCTAGAGCTTTTCTCAATCTTGTTCCCTAATTTATATGGTCGTTTTTATATTATTTTTGTATTATATTTATAATATAGATATATACTGCCAGAAAAGCAGCAAAGCAAGGAGACATCCCAGATGACCGCTGTATTGGACCTGGAGGAAAACAGATTCAGAGTGGAGCAAGAAGAAAAAGGGCTGGGAAGGAAGGTCTCCAGGGAAAGAAATGGAATATATATTATTTTGTATTATATTTATATTATTTCTTTGACAGTATACTCTCCTCCATTTGTTCTATCTTACTTTTAAGACCTCTTTCTTATCTTCCGAACATTTCTTTTTCATAGCATCCCATTTTAGGTTTATAATTGCAGTATTTTCTTTTATCTCTCTGTGACTATTAATTGTAATTTTTTAAAACCTTCCTTGTGCTTTGCATTGTCTCTGTTGCCTTTAGGCCCCTCTGCATCTGACTGCTTCTTTCAGTCTGTCTCTTCCCTATTGGGAACATTATTTAAGTTATTAGTGATTCTTGGATGCTCTTTCATATTTCAGAACTAAATTGTTGATTGGAATCCTGTGTGCATGGGTGGGACTTGGCAAGAGGTAGTATAATCAGAAGCAAAACACAATCTTTGAAGAACTCCAAATGTCAGTTTTTGAAAATCTTTTATCTAAGCGCTTTCAGTTTCTTCAAACTCACAGGGAGAGGGGTGACAAGGATGTTTATAACATGCCCAATTACTGGAATTCCGAGAACAGAATGAATACTGGAGCTATGATGAGTTGAATTGTGTCTCTCCCCACCTCCTCCCCCCACCATTCATTCATATATTGCAGTCCTAACCCCAGTAACTCAGAATGTGACCTTATTTGGAAATAGAGTCATTTGCAGATGTAACTAATTAAGATAAAGCCATACTGGAATAGGATGGGCCCCTAATCCAATATGACTGGCTCCTTGTGAAAAGGGGAAATTTGGATACGCGCGCGCACACACACACACACACACACACACACACACACAGATAATGCCATGTGAAGATAAAGGCAGAGATTGAGGTGATGCAGCAGAAACCAAGGAATGTCAAAGATTGCTAGCAAACCGTCAGAGGATAAAAGATATGAAACAGATTCTCCTCACAGTCCTCAGAAGGAGTCAATCCTGCCTAAACCATGATCTTGGACTTTTAGCCTGCGGGACTGAGACAACGCGTTTGTATTGCTTAAGCCACTGAGTTTATGGCTTCTGGTAGTTTGTTACAGCCCTGTGATGAAACTAATACAAGAGCTTACGGTTCAAAAATGTAATAATTATTTTAATCCCATGTTGTTAGCCTCTTGCTTCATTATAATCCTCTACTCAACTGGCTTTCCTGAATCTGGAGCTTCTCTGGTTCAAATTATCCAGAGAATAAACTTCTTGTCCCTTGGTTGGTGAGTGGTGTGGATATGTGAGTGAGGAAATGGTTATCTACTTGTGTGGTCTAGGGAAGTGAGCCCGCTGGGAGCCTCCCGGCTGCCTGTGAGTGCTGAGCCCCTGAGGGTTTCTGCAGGGTGAATTGACACATTCTGTATTTCCTCCACTCCAGTCAGTCACTTATTATCACCCAACTATATCTTTTGAAAGTTGAGAAAATTTCTCATACATATGAGAAACTTTCTCATACATTATGTCATTTTCCATTTCATTTGTCCTTGTGTTTTATACACACACATACACACACACACAGAGAGACACACACACACACAAACACGTGTTTAAGTCATGTATTTTTATTTTAGTAAAGTTTTACGAGAGAAAGGAGATAAAAACATGTTAATTCACCATTTTTAACCAGAAGTCCTTTGCTTCTGGTCTCAATATGTTACATTTGAACATCAAAGCCAGAGAGTGGATAGATACGACAGGCCAACCTCTTGTATTGGCTTCCCTTTATGCCTCAAATTCTTAAAATCTGAGAAGAAATTCATAGTGGCGTTATAAAATAAAGGGGTCCATAAATCAATAAGACATCTCAAGGAACATCTGGGTGATGGAAAGATTGATTGCATGGGACAATTAATTGTACAGGCTATGGAAAGTAGATTGCATTAGATTGATTAAGAAGTGAGAGAGAGAGAAAAACCAAGGCTCAGATGCTTTGAAAAAAACCCACATCCTGAAGAAAACCACTTCTGAATACATAGCAGATCCAGAAAAATGGCAAGCTCAAAGGGAACAAATATGAAGAACAGGAGATGTTGGCTCTGAGTAAACGTCGGGGTAAATGGCTAGCTAGGTGGCTTACCCTTGCAGAGCTGGGGCTAGGTTCTCCAGGAGGCTGCCTACACTCTGAATCAGCATCCAATATATGGTACTCTTTCTCCCATACTCAGTGATGGTACCACTCACTATTATTCCTAGTGACCCACTAGCAAAATCTGTGCATCTTGTTCCCAGAACTTTATGTTCTGTTGACCTAGAGGGAGGGCTTAGTTCCAAAGGGAGGGCTGCTCCCGGCATGAGACACAACCATGATTTTCAATTGAAATGGAAGTTAAGACTGCCACCCAACTACTTTGGCCTCCTCATGTCTCTGAATCGACAGGCAAAGAAAGGAGTTTCTGTGCTGGCTAGGGTGAGTAATCCTGACTACCAAGGGGAAATTGGACTACTACGCAGTGGAGGTAAACAAGAGTATGTGTGGAATACAGAGATCCTTAAGGGTGTCACTTAGTATTACTGTGTCCCATAATTAAGACCAATGGAAAGCTACAATAACTTAATACAGGCAGTGCTACTAATGGCCCAGACCCTTCAGGAGTGAAGTTTTTGGTCACCCCACCAAGTGAAAAACCACAACCATTTGAGGAGCTTGCTGAAGGTAAAGAGAGTACAGAGTTGGTTGTGAAAGAAGATAGTTACAAACACCAGCTATGACCACATGACCAATTAAAGAAATGAGGATTGTAATTGTCATGAGCATATCCTCTTTATTTTGCTATGAATACATTTGTGTGTTTATATCTACTATATGGACACCAGTCATATTGGATTAGGGCATATCCTAGTGACCTCATCTTGACTTAATTACATCTACAAAGACCCTATTTCCAAATAAAGTCACATTCACAGGTACTGGGGTTAAGACTTCAACATGTCTATGGAGGACACAATTCAACCCGTAATACCATTAACATCAACTTAGTGCATCAGTCAAAAAGTTTACCAGATATTTGACAAAACCAAAGGTACTAACAAGATTGACCAAGATGACCAATCAGATGACCCAAGGAACCAAAAGAGAACATTTGAAACATTAACTACCTTCAGAGTGGATGTCATGTAAAAGAATACTATCCACAAAACAAGAACAGGGTGCAACAAAAAGTTTGCAATCAGAGGAAAACATATGTCTTACAAATTAAAAATAATAAAATTTAATAAATGGTTAATCAATAACAAATGATTGATTTGGAAGGTAAAGTTACAGAACTCTCCACAGTTGTAGAGCGAAAGGCACAGAGATAGTACTGTAAGGAAAGTTAAAAAACATAAAGGAGTAATTCAGCATGTATGTTGTCTGAAATAAAAGCTCCAGGAATACAGACAAAGAGAAAGTAAAGGAGACAAATAATCAAATATATAACTGAAGAAACTTTTCCGTAATGTCTAAAACCACAAATGTGATTCACAAGAGAGCTCCATAAAATTTAAAAAGAAAACCTCATGTAAAATGAAATTGGAAGGCCAGAAGGGGGAGCCCTCACGCCCTCCATAGATCCCAGAGCCCACCAGGAAGAACTTTTGTTTATAACATCTCTCCCAACTTCTTCTTCTCCCTATAAAAGAGGAACTTGTGCACATAGTTCGCCATTTGACCACAAGCGCCGAATTGCAACACTTTGTTGTTCCCAAATAAACCTATTTCGCTGCAGAAATATCTGTTGGTCTATTTGTTTAAACTCAACAGCTCCAAATATTAAGATAAAAAAAATATTTGCCTTAGACAATTATTTGGGAAATTTCAGAACTCTTAGGACTCAGAATAATTGCTAAAAGCTTGTCAAAAGGAAAAAATACTATCCATACAGGAATTGATGCGTTCCAAACTCCAGGGGATACCATGTCCATGACATTGTCTAGCATTACATCCCAAAGTCAGAAATGCTTCCAGGAACTGCTTTAGTTCTAGAAGGGTATCAGAAGTCAATAGATTAATACTGTGGTATTAGTAATGTATTTGGTCTTTATCCCTGGTTCATAGCACAGAGCTTCTAAAACCCTTATAATTTCCTAAGTAATAGGAGTGTCTTTGGTTATTCTTACCAAGAACACATCTACTGTTGAGGTGACTTAGGGTGGGGCATTAAATAGCCTGATGATGGGGTTGGTCACCAGAAAGACCAAGTATTTAGAAGATAGAAACTTTCAGCCCCACCTACCAACCTCTGGGAAGGGGAAGAAGGGTGCCACAGACTAAGCTCTATAAAAACTCTTTACCAAGGAGACGTGATGAGCATCCCGGTTGATGAATGCATTCACATGCCAGGAGGCTGGCTTACACCAGTTCCATGGTGACAGAAGCACCAGCCCTGGGGGCCCTTCCAGACCTCCCCTATGTATCTCTTCATCTGGCTATTCATGTCTATCCTTTATTAAAAAGTGGTAAAACATAAGTAAATGTTTCTCTGAGTTCTGCGAGACACTCTAGCAAATTAACAGAACTGAGGAGGGGGTTTGGGACCTCTAATTTATTAGCTAGTTGGGCCAAAGCACAAGTGACAACCTGTACTTGTGATTGGTGTCTGATGTGCAGTTAATCTTGTGGGACTGAGCCCTTAACTGGTGGGATTTAATGCTATTTCCAGGTAGGTATTGTCAAAATTGAGTTTATTTATAAGACAATCAGTCAGTGTCCACTGAGAATTTGAGAAATGCTTGATGGTGCTGGAAAACACTCCAAAGACACCTTCCAAATGTTCAGTATGAATTATTTTGAAAATGCAAGTATATATTTGTCCAAACTAGAATTTAAATGTGAGATTAAAAAGAAATAAATATTGTGACCTGCATAGGCTCAAAAATGTATCACCCACAGAACCTCTCTGAAATAATTACATGAGAATATATAAACAGAAAAATGTCAAATGAGTACAAGAAAACAGAAGATGTGGTATATAGCAAAGAACAGCACACAAATATACAGTTAAGTCTTAATATTGTTGATGCATAATGCTTATTAAACACAGAGAAAAAATATGGTCATAAAATTCCTGATAATAAGATTTAGAGACTGCGATGAAGTGACAGGGCAAAATCCAAAGTAAATAAAACCTGAAACAGTGTTAAGGTTTGCTCTAGGTATTGCTAAAATTAAAATTTTTAGATATTTCTATAATTAGCTATAGGAATTGCTAAAAATATAAATTTGTATATAAGTGAAAGAAGAACAGGAACTATAACTTCCAATCACATTAATGAAAAAGAAATTTAGAAAAAGAAATTCAATCGATCAAACTAATCAAGAAAGGAATGAAAGAAGAAAGTAGAGCAAAAGATAAAACATGAGATGGCAGGAATAAGTTCAAATATCTCTGGCATTATCATATGTAAAAGTCCTTTATTAAAAGAATATTGGATTAAAAAATAACTCCGTGATTGAAAATACTTACGAATATAATAAAATTACATGAAAATTTTGAAAATGATATGTTAATCAAATGCTAAGAAAACCAAAACAATTTTGACAATATTAAAATCAAGAGTAGAATTAACAATTATAAAATGGAAAAGATTAATTTTTAGATATTGATAAAATATATAATACACTGTGCTTCTTTCGATCTCTTGCTAATCTCTCTTTTCAACAAAGAGCCATATTCAGATTAGAAGTTCCTGCAGGCACTGATATGGCCTTAGAATTTATAACATTGTTTTATTTTTAGTACACCTTTTTTAATAGTTAACTTCTATTCATGGATATATCACTTTGGTTTTCCAATTATAGTTTTGATAGTTTTCTTTTTAAATAAATCTTTTGACATATAAAAAGCAAGTGAATGTAAAATATACTACCTAAATAATAGCGTTTTTAAGACTTGGGCAGAGCAAAATACCTGAAGGCACCATGTAAAGCTACACAGATATGACAAAAACTAAAAGCCACTATGACACAGAATGGCTAGCTGCTCATCAAAGCTGCACATAGCTAGAATGCATTTTCCAGCCTCCTTTTCCAGGTGATGGAGCTCTGGCCAATAGCATGTGAGTAGAAGACAAATGTTAACCTTTTTCATGCAATCTTTCATTCTCTTCCCTCTCTGCTTGTTGAACCTTACACTCTAATGAAAAGGAAGAATGACAAAACAAAAGGAACTTCCAGAGCGAGGGGTGGGGGGAAGTTGAATTTTTTTCTGACACAGATAACAGCAAATATTAATACTGTCTTGTCATCAAGAAAGATTGTTCTCTAGCAGGTCTTTAGACCATTTAACTTTTTCTTTCCTTCAGGCGGGTGGTAGTATGGAGAGACACACACAAAGATACACACCCACTCATTCCACATACTTATGCCTTGTGTTCTACTGATTGAATTATATTCCTTGATCTAACTAAGGTTTTTATTATATTTTGTATGATGACTAGGTTTCTTCTTTTATCAGCATTTGGGTAAACGACAGAATTTATCATAGTATTTAAGAGAAAACACTGTTTTTTTAAAGGTTATAGAGATGAATTTAATAGGCAAGGAAAATATCTAATTATAAATGAATCTCATCTGTTCATTGTAGTAGGTCCATATTTAGGCTTTGAAAGGGTTTGGAAGCTCCGACTTCAAGTTGTGAGGGTATATTCATAAATTGGTAAATCTATACGAAAAAAATCCAAAGTTAAGTATTTTCACTGCTTTAGACTGATCTTGTACCAATTAGTCTCAAAGGAAGTTCCTGTATTATACTTATGAGAGAATTAATTTCTTCTTAATATTATTTCTGAGTAAACTGTTCTATTGTTTATTTCTGTGTGTATGTGTGTGTAACCAATTCCTAATCATAGGTGACCCATGCTCACTATTAAGTTTCTGGTCTAATTTTTTCTGATGTCACCTTCATTTATTCCACAAATATTATTGGGTACAAACTCTGGTCTGGTTGTTGTGAGAGACATTTTTTCAGTTGACCTAGGGACACAAGACTGGGTTCCTATTTTCAAGAAGTTCTAATGGGGGCAATTTTTAGAGAAAAAAAAAATGCCAGTATGATATAACTTCACTTTAATCAAATAAATGAAAAGTGAAATATCAGTGAGATAACTCATTTTTGAGTAACACAGATAAACTATTATTTTTTAGTGTTAGTCAGTGTATGGAAAAATGGATATCTCATACAATGCTAAGAGAATAAAAATTGGTAGACCCCGGATATAATTTGATATTATGCAGTAAAAGCCTTAAAATGTGCCTTTTGGCCCAGAGATTCCACTTCTTTGATTCTGTTATAAAGAAATAGTAATAAATGTATGCAATGGTTATTGATGACAGCATTGTTTCATTAGCAAAGAATTGGAATTAATTTAAATGGTCAATAATTAGTCTATTTTTATGAACCAGCCATGGGGTAGAAGGCTACACAGCTATTAGAAAAAGATGCTGTAGGTGAGAATTTAGACATGACAAAAATTTTCACATTATGTTTTTATATTAAATTAAAAAATAAATTACAAAATCGATCCGTAGGTGTTTACATTTATCTCTGGGTAATAGAATCTCATTTTATTTTCTTGTATATTCATCTTCATGCTTTCTAACCTGCAAATGTGAGGGAATTCAATTCCCTGGAGCCAACAGGTAACCAGTGGGAAATGGGAGCCTATCAAATCCATTACAAAGACCTCTTATCATGGATGTGCTACTTTTATGAGTATGAGGGGTGCCCAAGGTGTATTGGTCATTTTAATTTATAATTAAAAGTTTTAGGATCTGTGTAGAAGGGGTCAATTTTTTCATTGTATGCCTCTGATGTGTCAGGAGTCACTGAGAACGTTTTTGCATCTTTCCTCTTTACCCAACTGCTACGACCACACACTCCCATGTGTATAGTGCATAAAAGCCCTGGCAAGTGGAGTAGTGTGTTTGTTGATGTATTTAAAGACTTTTCACTATACTTTCAGTATTACAACAACTCGAGCTTATTGATAGTGATCACATAAAGTTGGTGTTATTTCCTCAGTGTGGAGAATAAGCTACAGGAAAAGTACTACGTATAAATATTTTCAATTTGCTATGAGATTTGAGAGGGTTGGTTGTCACTTTGACTGAATGAGACTCATAATTTTCTCGGACTAGGATTTCTTACAGTGACCAAATTTCTCTTAGCTATTTATAAAAACATTTAAATGAATAAATGCATTAATCACAAACTTTGGCATTGTAACTTTATCTACCTAAGTGCTACTTATCACCTATATCCTCAATACCAGGCAAGCAGTCTGAGGAAGTTCAGGAAAACTAGATTGGCCAGTAGGTCAAGATGGAATCTGAACTTGATTTGCCTTTTACAGGTTTTCTTTCTAGATATCTAAGATAGATACAGTACTAACATTACCATATTTCTATGGAAGGAAAAATGCATTGTTTTATACAAGAAATTATCATATAAACAATTAAGAGCCATTGGTCCCATTAGGCTAAAGTGACCAGAACTATTTTGGAGACAGGAAGAACTTAAGAGACTAACAAGAGGAAAAACAAAGGGCTGGAAAGATGCCTGTGAAGAAGGGGAAAGAGATGGGGCTGAGGAAAGGAAAGTAAGGAGAAAGAGAGAGAGAGAGAGAGAGAGAGAGAGAGAGAGAGAGAGAGAGAGAGAAGAGAAATACCATTTAGACTGAGCCATAAGACACTTACTAACTGAAGATTAATATTTTGGTTAAGGTTAAAATAAATAAATAAACCCTGCCTTCAGGAAATGCAATAGTTTCTATGGTTTGGTATTCTGAATTTGATTAATTTGGCATCTTTTCAAATAGCTTCTCCTTTTTAGTTTCCTAATAAAATTCCTTTTGAAAAAATACTAACACAAAATACCTGTGCCATCAGTACAACTGAAGAGGATCAATGAGCCCTGGATATTAGTTCTGGCTGACTTATAAATTATTTGCATGAGAATTGAACCTCAGTTTTTACTTCTGTGAAATGTCAAGTTCGCTCTATTTGGTCCTCAAAATACTTTGTGGCTTTACATTCTTTTGTTTAATGATAATGAAAAAAATTCTGTGCATACTGAGATATGGTAATAGCAACACACTCAACCTGCTTTTAGAAGAGCGAAGTCTCTGAAAATATGTCCCCTTACCTTAAATCATAGTGGGCTCTGTGTCTGCTTTGACCAACAAATTATGGTGGAAACAACACTGAGCCAGTTTCCAGGACCAGACCTTAAAAAAATTGGCAGGCAGCATCTACTTCATGTTTCTTGAAAAACTCTTTCTGGGAGCCTTCGGTTATCATGTAAGAAATGTGACCATCTTGCACCTGTCATGCTAGAAAATTTACAAGCTGGTGCTCTGGTCAACAGTTCTAGCTGAACTTAGCCTTCTAAACTTTCCTAACAATGTACCAATCATGTGGATGAAAGGTCTTGAACCTTCCAGATCAGCCCATCCACCAATTTATACAATGATGATCTCAATCAATCCCACATGGAATAGAAGAGTCTCTGGTCTGAGACCTGCTCACCTCCTTACCCGCAAAATTGTGAGATACAGTGAAAATGTTTGACACTGTTACATCTTGCGGTGATGTGTTATGCAGTAGTAGGTAACTAAATCGATATGTTAAAATATTCTAAGAAGTATGTCATTTTTCCCTGACGTTTTCTTTGGCATAATGAGGAGAGAGTTTATTAAATGAGACTTGGTTCTTTTTGATGACTTCTTGAATGTTACATCTAGAGAGAACTACATTACTCCTACAGTCCATTTCACTCCTTTCTACTTTGGGGTGGCTGCATGCCAATCAGAGGGCCAGAATTCCTTTAGGTATGTTGAATGGTAATCCAAGCTCCACTGGGTAAGATCCAGCAAGTTCTTGCTCTGACCAGGCAATTTCCTCCAAAATATTCCTTCCTTCCATGGTTGACATGATGTTGGGATTGGGAGACATTCCATATCTATCAGCTAGATTTAAATAGAAGAGCTGAAACTTTTTGAAAGCGAGTTTTTGACTACTTACCCTAAAATTGTTTCACTTCAGGCAAGTTACTCAAACTCTTTCAGCATAAGATTTGCGGTTTGTTTTAAAATGAAATGAGGATAGCAATCCCCACTTTGTTGTAAGTTTGGGGATATATATATATATATATATATATATATATATATATATATTCCCATAAAATAACTTAGGCATAAAATATGACATATCATGGAATGAATTTGATGATGAGAATAAACTTCTCCCAGATTCAAGTCTTGAATTGCTTCTTTTTCTGTTCACTTCAAAACTTACTGAGTACCTTCTATATTTCCGGCTCTGATCTACATACTAGAGATACAAAGGTGACAAAGTTACAGCTTCTGGCCTCGAGGAGCTTAAAAATCAAGGAGGAATTTGGAAATTAAACCAGCTATGTAAAACCATATAGCTCACACCTGAGGAACTATAAGGGCTACTTCACACATCTTGGCAGCTAAAAGAACAGAGCACAAAATCCAGGGAAGTTATTAAAATACAGAACTGATTCCTATGAAACACAGCAGTAGAGATTCTCTGTAAGTACCAAGGGAGGCAGGAGACAAATCATGTTCTCAAAATCACAGGAGAAGTTGAGACCCTGAAAAATATTGTTAAAATAAAATCTGGGCAACCAAAACCCAAGTGAAGTAAATATGCAGAATTAGCATAAGCCTCTGAATGGCATTTTGTAAAAGGCTTGGTATAAGAAGCTGTTTTTTATTAAACAGATTTAAAGGTAACTTCGAACAGTTGATACCAACTACAGCACATATTACCAAATCTCACCATTACACCATGAGATATTGAAAGTGAAACTAATAGGAATAAATTCTCAGTAGCCTACCTACTAACATGAACGCCTACATATGTATATTTACATCTGACCTACAACAGCTCATCAGCTAGTCTGTGCTCTCAAGGACACATAACACCTCCTGACACCTAATAGGCCAGAAGCCTATTACAGGCAACATGAGCATTACTGAAAAATGCAGACACAACTTCACTCAGCCCTGTCTGCACCATCTTCCAGGGCCTGCCTCCTGAACCTTCCTGTTACTTCTTCAGATAGAGTTCAATGAAGGGTATTTAAAAGGAAATGATATGTTGTGATAAGGCACCTTGGCAGTTCATGCATTCAAAAGCATTAATTGAGTACCAGCTGCACTTTCAATATACTAAGTTACATAAATGTTATTTTCAACACAAGTCATTCTTTCAGCAAATGGTTTTCCTTAACTATCTTAAGGCCTCTTCCAGCCTTAATACCCTGTAATCCTGCAGCTAAGATTAGTTTGGGACAATTATTTTTGCCTAAAGAAAAATTTTATTCTATCTCCACTCCAACATTGATCACCAAACTTAAATATGTCTGCTTTTGTACAAAACTATATTTGGCTTAGGACAAAGCTATCATCAGTATTCAATACAAGAGAAAATAAATGAAATTGGTTATTATGTTCTGAAAGAGTACAAAACAGAGAAAAAAGAATATCTGTTAAAGATATTTATAGTTATAAAATGTAGACTCTAAATGTAGTATATACCTTACAATATAACTCAATTGATATTTAGATCTGACCTAAAACTGTATATTGACTTTAAAAATCATTAAAATGTTTTAAGGCATAAAAAAAGAATTGGAACATTAGAATTGTAGATTTAAAACTAGGATCAGATAATATCATTCATGATTTTTAGGATATTTTTATATCCTACAGAGTTTTAAGTTGGATCAATATTTGAATTCCTCAGGGGCTAGGAATATTATACCAAAGTTTACTCACATAAAAAGCATAATAAAGCCCAAGGGAAACCTGAATCAGAAATCAAATCTCAAAAATGTTTAGAGACGTGTCTATTTACTTGGCTCTGTGACAGAATGTGATCTCTACATTATATAAAATTCAATTTCCACGTCATACAATTAGTAGTTAATAGTAACATACAATTTGTTTTAAACTAAGGTGCAAATAGTTTAGTCAATAACAGATTATTCCAATGGAATTTCTAACTGTGTTTTATTATATGTGAGATTATTCCATACTAATGTTTTTGGTTTATGGTACACTATCATTAGCACAGCCCTACTCTTGTTTGATTTTTGTCTTATTTAACTTTATTATATTTCCTATTCAGATTCTATTCAATTCATGCATTATCTGCTCCCTTCCCCACAGGGTATATACTAATATGTTTTATTTCCTAGAAAAATTTGGTATCTCAAAAAAAAATGTGTTCCTTTTGTATTCGTGTGTTTTTAATGTCCACAAATGATATTGCACTATGCATTTTTCTCTTACTTAGCATGTTTTCAAGATGTATCCATTAGCTTTGTTTACATCTAGTTCATTATTTCTGACTACTTCCTAGCATACTATATAATATGCATCATCACATTTTTATCTCTCCATTATCTCAGTGATGGACAACTAAGGTGCCTTCATATGCCCACTTTCACAAATAGTGCTGAGATAAACGATCTTGTATCTGTTCCATATGGACCTGTGCAAAATTGTCTCTGGGCATATTACCAGGACTGTGGTTTCTAAGTCGTATGTTATACGCATATTTATTTGTCTGTCTTATTTGTCTTTCCAAAGAACCAGCTCTTGGTTTTATTGATCTCTTTTTTTTGCTTTAATTTTTTTGTCATTCTCTATTTTATTGACTCAGCCCCTCTATCTTCATTGTTTCCTTCTTCTTTTTTTCTTTTTTTCCACCAGCTTTATTCTGTTGTCCCTTTTATACCTTCTTGGCTTGAACTCCCAGTTCATTTGTTTTTAATTTGTTCTAGATTTCTAATAAATGCATTCAAAACAATAATGCTTCCATTAAACATTGATTTAGAGATGTTCCTTAGACTTGATATATAGTACATTGTCTTTTAATTCTGAGTACTTCAGAAGTTCCCCTCATTTTTTTTTTTTCTCTTTTACCGAAGGTCATTTAATAGCATGCTATTTCAAATCCACAAACACATGGGATTTCTGAAAGGCATTCTTTTATGCCTGGTTTTACAGATGAGTTGGTTCAAAATGTTGAAGTGAGCTGAAAATGAACTACTGCTACACGATGGACCTACTCAGATGTGACCCTGAAAAGCAATAATGAAGGAAAATTCTCTCTGAGGGCAGAGCTTCAAGCAGCACACTAGGTCACCCCACTTTGTGTGGGTAGAAATGTAGTCTGAAAGACTTTCCGTAAGATCTTGAGAAATGCCCTGTGGCTTGGCTAGTGGGTCAGAAGCCTAGAATGAAAAAGATTGAAAGAACAGAATCAAGGAAGACTGAAGAAGAGACATGTGGATGGATCTTGGAATGAACATAAAACGAAGAGGAGGAACTGAACAACCAAGTGTACAGAATGACTCATCCCAAGAGGTTAGCTCACTTCTGTCCTTGGTCCTATCAGTGCTCATAATATGCCCACAAAAAGTAGTCACGGCAGTGCAGATGGAGGTTGGATATGGGCTCTACAGCATAACTTCCTCCTACCAAAGCTAATCCAACTACTTCTGCTGTTAAATATCAGATCTGCCAGGAGCAGAGACTGAGGCTAAGCCCTAAAATGGTACTGTCACTCAAGGAGATCAATCAACAACTTTGTGCAAGTTGTTTGCATTGGACCCCTTTACAGCAAAGGAGGCATGACAATATGCAGATGACCAGGGACCAGTGGTCCTACCATACACCACATTACTTGAATCTGCCTCTCTGATGGAATGTTAAAATGGCCTCTTTAAAGGTACAAGCTGAGGTTTCAGCTTGTGGATGACACTCTGTGGCACCAGGTGGCTGTCCTTCAGGATGTGATACATGCTTTGAGCCAATGGTCATTATTTGTGCTATGATTGTGACAGCCAGAACACCTGGGTCCAGGAATCAAAGGATAGAAGTAGGAGTGGCTCTTATCATTACTCAACAATAAACCACTATGGATGTTTATACTTTTACACGCAAAACTAAAGTTATGCTGGACTATAGGGGACCAGTAAGGTTGTACTAAATATGAAGCTGTGCTATACAGGATGATGTCATTGACTTATTTTCAAGAGGAGATAGAGTAACTACTACATAATAGGGGCAAGGAGAAATATGTTTGGAACTTAGGGGATTCACTGGGTTCATCTCGGTACTTCTGTTTCTAATGATAACAGTGAAAAGGCAATTGAAGAAAATATGGATTGGTTAGAGAACAGCAAAAAGGAGATCAGACCCCTCAGGGTTGAGGGTCTGAGTTTCATTAAAGTGAAGCAACCTAGACTAGCAGCAATGCTAGCCAAGGATGAATGGAATATAAAATGGCTGCTAAGGAGACAAGATGATGAATGGCAACCATACCCTGGGGACCAGCTGGAGCAGAGGTTGCAGTTTGTCCCATTAGGTTCCCATTGTTAGTATTTCACTTTGTTTTATTTTATTTAAATTTTATTTCATCTTATTTAAAATTGTGACTGGTCAGTAAACTGAAGAATAGTGACTAAATGGGGAATTTAATGTAGGGCATAAGTAGATGTGTGCAGTGCAAGGTGTGGACTACAGCATTTGCTGTTGGTACCCAAGCCACATCCCTTATGCAATTATGTTTCCCATACATGCCAATAGCTTCTTACTCCAGGCACTGTGGCCCTTAGCCAGAGGGTTTCTCGGGTCTCGGGAGGGTGCTTGGCCCTATGTGGGGCAGACTGGAATCTCCAGGGAGCTAATGCCCTTGAGAACAATCCTTAACCATGAGAGTAAGAGTGGCAGGGTAAACATCCCAGCTTTTTTGCTCCTTGAATGGGACAAATGTGAAGCATGTTCTATGTCTCAGAGGGTCCCAGTGGGACTTAATATCATTGCTCAAATGATAACCTACTCCTTAACATATCCTGCATTGGCTTTCTCCCCTTCCCTTTTCTCTTCTGCATTTCTCTAATGGTGTTTCTAGCATCACCAACAATATAAAATATTTGCACTCAAATCCTTGGCTTAGGGTCTGATTCTGGAAAATCCAGCCTAAAATAATGTTGATGTGTCCTCTTTATAGAAGAGCAATATCTTAGCCTTCTCTCAACTCCCACCATCTAACATCCTCTAACCATGTTGACATAATAATTAGTTTATCTCAGGAACCTTATTAATATATTTTTTCCTCCCCTCCCCTTTTTTTTCTTTTTTTTCTTTCTCTCTTTTCGGAGGGTAATGATTATACGAAAAACGGTAAAAGTTATTAATTGTTCATTTCTCTTCTTTCTGGAATGTTTCTTTCAAAAGTGTTTTCGATAATGATAAAACTGCTAAGGCCTGGATGCTTGAGAACATCTTCATTTTACTCTCACATTTAAATCATCACAATTCACAGCTCCTTCAGTACTTGCAAATGAGTACTTTCTTGTCTCTTCGCTTCTGCAGATGCTGTTGAGAAGCCTGATGTCATTTTAATTTTTCTTCCATCATAGATGTCTTGGTACAGCTCTCTGAAACCTTTTAGGGTATTTTTTCCTTGTACACATCTTATTTTCACAATAACTGAAAGATCAAATAGTTCACAGCACATATTATATTTGCCACTTAAAAACAATCTACTCTATCACTAAAGAGCTTTATGGATCACTGTAATTTGAAGGGGAAATGTGGCAGCCAGGAAGGTGTGCCGGGTAGGTCTTCCCTCAAGAGAGAAGCTGCCACGAGGACTACAGTGAGCTGACTGACAGCCTCCAAGCGCAGTGCCTTCAGGATCTGCCCCAGAGTTCAAATCAAGGCCATGCTCTCTCCAAGCAGCTCCCTGGAGAGACTAAGCATAGCATGGGTACTACAGCATGGCAATTTACTCTCATTTCGAAACTCCTCTACGAGCAATCTTTGCACCAGTGCCCCCACTGAGTTGACTGAGACTTGCTCAGAGCTGTACCAGAGTCTGAGGCTCTCGCTCCCCAATCTTTCATCCTTCTCCTTTCACTTTCACAGCTGTCAGATTTGCATTGTGGACTGTAAACTTTCTCTGCCTACTTTGGTTCTCTCTGCTCTTCACCTTGCCCCGGTGTTACCTCTGCTCTCTCTGTTACATTTCTAACTCCATCATGGTGTCTGCTTTCAGGATGACCCAGACCAACAGGAAAAAAATGAGTGTTTGTGTGTGTTATTTATTGAAGTAGAAAGCCGAGCTCAGAAGTCTTGCAATCTGATCATTTTCCATATGCTGCCCTGGGTATTGTACTACTGTTACCCAGCATGCTCTGTTTTTCCTATTTCTTGCCTCATCAAGGCTTGTAGTGAAATTAATTTAGGACTTTCAAAAGCAGAAATACTTTTTATTATAAATCAATAGATTATTTTTATTATAGCCATCCCTGACTTGAACATGACATATTTTGTATTTACGGTATAGATAAAGAATATGAATACCATTCTCTCTTTAACCTGATCATAGTATACCAAACAGACTCATTTTGCCACAGTAGATGACAACTTGGATATTGGTTTGGCAGTACTGATTAGATGGTGCCTGTTTATTTGTTATTTTTTTGGCTTTAAGAAATCTGTGAGTGGTTTCTGACTCATTTAGAGTTAACACTTTCCATTTCAGTGTGTTGCTACCTTATAAAACACTAAAACTGAAGAATTCACACACCAGTAATTCAGAATACCTTTATAGATAGTACAAGCAAGTTAATAAAAAATACTTAAGAATGCATCTTTAAGATATAAAGATAATCATTGTATTTGTATTTGTATTTGTATTGTAATTGCATTTTGGTACACTTCTTATAAATCCCATATCAATCATATTTGTTTGTATATTAAAACATACTGATTTAGATAAACTTTAATAAAGGACTTCTCTGGGTATGCTTTCAGTTTAGCTGTGGTAATTTGGATTTGTTAAAACACCAAAATGTTATAGTTATACCTATATCTCAATCAATTCAAATTACTGAAGTTTATAATAGAAAGATTATATTTCTTTAATATGAAGCCTTTCTCTAATTACAGGTACTCAGCCTGCCAATAAGAAAATTGGAGACATTTTATGAAAAACATGTGGTTTGTAGTGATGTGTTTCTGCATTTTTACCATGCATTAATCTGCATACTGACTTTTTCACTCTGTGGTTAGCATCAAATGTTTGGCACCAGTACACTCATATAAAATAGACTACTGTGGTGATACTTTTCTGAGTTCACTATTTATTTTTTTGTGTCCACAGAAACCACAAAGCTACTAGTTGTCACATAACAGATACACTACAGCAAATTTTTTGCTGAAAGCTACACTTAACTTTTGCCCCAGTGTAGTACAACTTACTATATGTATTCCAAGGCTTGTCATGGGAAGAAAAAGGCCTGGCACATCACAGCACTCTTTTTTGAAGTTGTAAATGTAGAATTTAACTTTAGTATAATAAAGACAAAAAACAAAAAAAGAAAAAAAACAGAAAAAACAAAACCAAAAATGAACAAACTAGCAACTGTCACTTTACATAGAAATTTTTACTTTGTTAACATTGTTTTCATTGCATATAGCCTTAAAAAAAGATATTAAAAATCTGTGGGATACGTTTTACAAAAAAGTAAGAATATTTCTGATAGTGGAGTTAATTTGGCATTAAAGAGGTCCAAGCTATTAGTAATTAAATAGAAATTGTGAAAAAACACTTGATAAGAATAAAAAAATAATAATTTTTTTTAGTAGCTGAAAATGTACTAGGAATACAGTAATTACTCTCACTGGACTTATATTCTAATGGAGGAGATATACAGTGAGAAAATAAATATATGATCTACTGTCAGACAGTGATAGGAACTATTATTAATAAATCACATACTCAGACAGAGAGGAACTATTTCAAGTGAATTAAAAAAATAAAACAGGAGGTCCCTAAAGCAATGACTGATTCCAGATCTTGGGCAGTAATAGTACCAAATACCCTCAGAATATCTTCTTACACCAGAAAATGAGTTATCAAAGTTGCACAATGTTGTATCAAAAGGAATCAGGAACCAACTTGAAGAAACTCTTTATCAGTCTAGATTCAAACAGAAGAGCCACAGCAATGGTTATTGAAATAAACTGGTTTATTATAAGAATTTGAATGACTGGTAAAAAGCCAGGGGATCACATCACTAATGTATCCAGTCTGAAGCTTGAAGTGCTTTGAAAGGCAAGGATTCTAGAAGAGTTTGAGAAGCTGTCAATCAGGTCTGCGAAGTCATTCAATCTGGTCACAGCAAACTCCAGAGAATAATGGCTTTCTGATTCTACTTCCGACTTTCAAATTTTGCACCAGTTCCTGTCATTGACAAGCTCTGACCCAAAACCACATGGGAAATGTGATTCTGTAATATGTAGTTTCCAGATTTAGAGGATGTGGCAGGGGATTCTAAGGAAATACTGGCTCCCACTATTCTAATATGGACAATTTGAATATCAGTAAGGATAACTGCAATTGACTAAACTACATCAGATATGATTAAACCCATGAGTTAATAATGATCCTAAGTTAGACCTATTGCAACAACATCTTCAATTATTTCCTGCCTGTATCTGTGCCCCTTACAATGTGACTGTATCTTCTTCCACCAAGAAGTACAGTATTTTTCCTTATCCTTTGAATCTGGACTGGCCCTGTATCTTGCCTTGACCAACAGAATGCAGCAGAAAAGACAGCATGCCAATTCTGAGTCTAGTCCTCAAGAAGACTTACAAGCATTTGCTTGCTCTCTTATATGGTTGTGCTTTCTCATTTTTGCAATCCTGCTATCCTTTTGAGTGGAGCATTTAATCCATTTATGTTGAAAATAATTGTTGATAGATATGTAGCTATTGCCATTTTATTATTCATAATTTTAATATTTTTCTTTTTTCCATCACAAAGAAGTTCCTCTAACACTCCTTGTAATACTGGTTTGGTGTTGATGAACTCCTTTAGCTTTTTCTTGTCCAGGAAGCTCTTTATCTGTCCTTATATTCTAAATGATAGACTCACTGGGTAAAGTAATCTTAGTTGTAGCTCCTTGCTTTTCATCACATTGAATATTTCTTGTTGATCCTTTCAGGTTTGCAAAGTTTCTGTTGATAAATCAGCTGACAATATTATGGGAGCTCCCTTATAAATAACTAGTTGCTTTTCTCTTGCTGCTCTTAAGATTCTCTTTTTGTCTTTAACCTTTGCCATTTTAATTACAATGTGTCTTGGTGTGGGTCTTTTTGGGATGCTCTGTGTTTCCTAGAACTATGTCTATTTCCTATGTCTATTTCCTTCACCAGGTTAGGAAAGTTTTCAGTCATTATTTCTTCAAGTAGGTTCCCAATCCCTTGCTTTCTCTCTTTTCCTTCGGATACCCCTATGATGTGAATGTTGTTACATTTGATGTTTACCCAGAGGTCTATCTTCATTTTTTGGATTTTTTTTTTCTTTTTGTTGTTCTAATTGAGTGCTTTCTGCTATCTTGTCTTTCAAATCACTGATTCAATCTTCTGCTTTATCTACTCTGCTGGTGATTTCGTCTAGTGAATTCTTCATTTAAGTTATTGTATTCTTCACTTCTGACTTTTTTTATGGTTTCTATGTCCTTTTTCATGCTTGCTATCATTTGGGACATATTTCTTTGTTTCCTCATTTAGCTGACTCTCTGTTTGTTTCTATGTATTAGGTAGATCTGCTATGTCTCCCAGTCTTGGCTGTGTGGCCTTTTGTAGTAGGCTGGGACCTGGAACAGTCTACCTGGTCACCTGTCCAGGTGCTCCAGGTGCTCTAGGAGCTCCAGGAGAGTCCCTTGTGTGGGTTGTGTGTGCCCTCCTATTATAGTTGAATCTTGATTACTATTGGCAAATTAATGAGTGGGACTGACCCTCAGGCTGATTGGTTGTGGGGTTTTGCCACATCCACAGCTTATGGGCTGCTGTGCCAGGGGTTTACCACACTGAGTGGGATTTTAGTGCCTGTTGAGACTGCCTTGTGAGGCTAACTGGGTGGTACTCTGCTGTGATCTGAAGCCAACCTCCAAGTATGTTGGTACTGGGCCATCTTGTGAGGGGCTCCAGTGAAGGCCCAGGTCACCCACTGCCTGTGACTGGCCAGGGATTACCTGCTGGGAGCTGCAAAGTGATCTGCCATTGTTTGCTGCTTGTGCTAGACCTGGAGTCATGTGGGAGAGGCCACACTGAGAACTGAGATGTCTGTCCCCAGTACCAGTCCTGGGGTAGCTCTTCAAAAAGCCAGGACACCCCAAGGCCCACTGCCACCTGCCAACTCCTTTAAGGTTCATTCCCCGATGCCAGCTGCTGCCCACATGGGTTCTGCAGACTCTAATAGTTTTTCAAGAAAGAGTGCAATGCAGGTGGAGCTGGCTGCTGTTGGAGAAAGTGCTTCTGGTGTTGGGTGAGTTGCATGGGGTGGTGTCTCAGGGAGTCAGTAGGGGTGAAGCAGCAGGGCTCACCAGGCCAATCAGATGCCGATTTGGCCTGTGGGGAGTGGGCTCAACACTGGGAAGGTGGCACCTGCCTTCTGGCTGCATGGGAGACAGACCGCATACAGGGAAAATGGTAACTGTCCTCTAGCCCTTGCTCCAACGCCCCCCACCCCAAATTACTGTCCCTCCACCAGAGTCCAAGGGGAGTGCCTGAGAATTAGAGAGTCTGTGTGCAGGCCCTTTACAGGACATCTGGGTTTCCTGCAGCCTTCTGTCCCACCTGGATGGTCAGCATCCCCACTATTTTTCACAGCCAGATGTTGTGGGGACTTCTCTTCCTAGCACCAATACTCTGGGCTGGGGAGGCTGGTGTGGGACTGGGCTCTCTCGCTCCTCGGGGGGAACTTCCATGGCCAAGATATCCCTTCTGGTTCTCAACTGCCCCATAGGGGTTTGCGGCCAGCTCATTTTGTGTCATCATTCCTCCTACGAGTCTTGACGTAACTTCTTCTTTATATCTTTAGTTATGAAATTTCTCTTCAGCCAGACTTAAGATGATTCTCCATGTTGATTGTTCTGTAATTTAGTTGTAATTTTAATGTGTTCATGGAAGGAAGCAGGCACAGTGTTTCTCTACTCCACCATCTTGGATCTCCTCAGTTAGAAGTACTTTATTATTTTAAACTATTGAGTTTGCAGGTGTTTTACTCACCAATAGCCAACTAAGATAAATAACAACACTAACTGGTACCTGTGGCAGGATGGTAGTCAACTCATTATTTTGAAACTTAATTTGAAAAGGGGGAACACATTAAACATTTATCCTGCCTTTCCTATATGAACTTTGGGTAACCAAAGTTCTGGGTAACAAAAAAGTTGATGAAGGATATTTCTCTTTATAGAAATACTCCAGTTAGTAAAGTAAGATGAAACACTAAAATTGGAATTTATCATTTTGCAACTCCAAATACATTAATGGATACAGGCAATATCTAACAATACCTGCCTACATCACAAAAGCAGATAGTATACTTTCTGTTGGAAGAACACTACGCCCTTTATGAAGAAGTTTCACCAAGAAAACCTCTTATGATCCAATTACCACTTCACAGGAAGTCCCTGTGAAGACAAGCGGAAAAGAGCAATGAAACTCATCAGAAAAATCTAGACTGTGGGAAACTCTACAGGACAAATGATCAAGTTTTCTTCAAAAAAGAGATCAAAGGAAGGAAAAAGAGGGGAGAGCGAGAGAGACGGAACTTACAGATTAAAAGAGAATTGAGAAACTTATCAACCAACATATTATTTAAATACTGATTCAAACTCGGAAGAAAATGACTTTCATGAGTAAATTGGTAATTTGAACACTGAGAGGATATTTGCCATATTAAAGAATTATTACCTTTTCTTTTCCATTTTTATTGAGAAAAGATTGACACACATCACTATATATGTTCAAGGCATATAGCATGATAATTTAATTAATATATACAGAAGTCCCTGACTTATAGTCATTAGATTTACAATTTTCCAACTTTATGATGGTGTGAAAGCTATGCACATTCAATAGAAACCAAAGTTCAAATTTTGAATTTTGATCTTCTGGGTTAGTGATATGTGGTATGACACTCTCTTGTAATGCTGGGTGGCAGCAGCAAAAAATTTTGCCCAACTGTAGGCTAAAGTAAGCTGTCTGCACACTTTTAAGGTAGGCTAGGTTAAGCTATGATGTTCAGTAGGTGTAATAAATGCATTTTCAAATTATGATATTTTCAATTTATGATGGGTTTATTAGGATATAACCCTATCCTAAGTTGAGGAGCATCTGTATTGTAAAAAAATTAGTGCAATAGGGTCAGCTGACATGCATCTTGTCAAATAGATACACTTAAAAAAAAGAAAAAAAAATTCTCCTTGAGATGAGAACTCTTAGGATCTGCTATCTTAATAATTCTGCTACATATCATACAGCGGTGTTAGCTATAGTCACCATGTTGTATATTACATCCCTAGTACTAATTTACCTTATGACTGCAAGTTTGTACCAATTCACCCTCACTTCAGCTCTTGCCACTGGTAACCGCAAGTTTGGTCTCTCTCTCTTTTTTGTTTTTTTACATTCTAGATCATACAGTACTTGTCTTTCTCTATCTGACTTATTTCACTTAGCATAATGCCTTCAAGGTCCATCCATGTTGCTCCAAATAGTAGGATTTCCTTCCTCATTTTTCATGGATGAATTGTACTTATATACCAAGAACTATTATATTGTTTTCCAGTTGTGATCATTATAGTGCGATTGTTTAACAAAAAGAGTCCTTATAGAGAGATACATATGAAATATTTATGGATGAAAAGCTACGATGTTGGGGAAAGACTTCGAAATAGTATGGGAGGGGAAAATGGGTGTAGATCCAGATACGACAACTTTATCCATGAGCTTGGTAATTGCTGGAGATGTTCTGTCTCCTTTCCTATAGCTGAAATTATCTATAATAAAAGTAAAAAGAGGATAACAACAGGGAAATGATAGTGTCATAACGAACACTGCCCTTTTAGAGGTATCAGGAAGCTCTCTCTTAGCAGGAGACTTTTGAGAAGAGGTGTGATGGAAATGAAGTAGCAAAGTGAGGATTAAAATAACTAAGTCTATAGGATGTTTTAGTTGGGAGTGGAGGGTAGGAGTGAAGGTTGAGGGCACTGGCTGAAAATGAGTGAGAAGAGACAGCATTATTCTTCCCTGCAGCTTACTGTAAGGGGAAGAGGAAAGAGAGACAGCTCTTTCCCTTGAACAGGGCAAGACACTATGCTTATCTGAAACAATACAGGATCTGCCAAGCCTTTCATCGGAATTACCGTTTGACTGTTAGCTCCTTTCCTGGGGACCCTTTGTGGGTCAGAGTCCCAGAAAGCAGTTTCCAAACTCTCGGCCTCACGTGGAAAGGTGCTGGCAAGGGTAGTAGATGGCCATCAGCTATGACTAGTTGGCCATCAGCTGTAACCAGTTACCCATTAGCCACTAATATAACTGCTATGGCTACTCTGGTGGTTGGTTGGTTGGCAGAGAAGCAGAGCGCAGATTGCAGATTGTGTGGCTCCTGCTTCCTGTGTCTCCAACCCAGGCGCCAGCGAGAATTTAGTGGTATGACTCCCCTATCTATGGCTCCGTTGGTGTTCCTTTTTGGCCTCACCATATCCTGTGTTCTTGTGTGGGGAGCAGGACTAGAGTCCCTGCATGGACACTCTTTTTCTGATCCTATTTCCTTTTTGCTTTGGATAGTTTGTTTCCCGCCTAGGTGTCCCCAATGGCCCTGCACAATTCCTTTAGGGAGCTGCCTTTAAGTCCCTTGTCACATACCAGGTGCCACACAGAAGGGATTGCCAGAACTCTTGTGCTTTTGGAGGCTTTTATTTCTTCAGCTTTTACACACATTGCTTCCTCCTTCTGTCTGTTCACCCCTATACTGACTTGTGACTTCATTGTTTACTTTCCATTTCCAACTTTGCCTTCCCTTTTAGACTAGATTCTCAGCATTATTTACTTATCCATCATTTTGTCTACACGTTTATCAAGAATTAGGTCCTTTCTGTTCTCTGCCTTGGGCTGCTTATTTTAAACCAGCCCCAGGACTTAGGCTGTTTACTGAAACTGTATCAGTGGAAACCACACATTAAGTTGTTAACCTATGGTTCTGGATCACCTCCTTGGTAAAGGCTTGGCCATTTCATGCCCAAATTAAAGTCCTCCACAGCCAGCCAACCTGGCACTGGAGGCAGAAGAACATTATTCTAATAACTGGAATCCCTGGGCTCATTAACCATTAACAGAGACCACAGCCCAACAGCTGGCTCTGCCTTCAGAGGCCCAACCCCCACGGCTCCGGAGGCCCTCGGAATTCTGTGGTTTATTCTAAAGCACCTGCTAAAGCATTTTCCCAGCAGTTCAGGCCTGCTCCTTTCTAGTGTTCTGTGTGATGACATGGGAAGTATGCATAAAGCACTTTTGCTGAATTATGAAGTATTATGATGGTTATCTTGAGAAAAGCACTTGGGCTCTAGTTTCAGCTGCAACCTGAATTAGCTGCTGCTTTTCATGGAATGCAATTTTTACTTGAGAGAGTGACTGCAAGGCAAACAATGGTTATTCAGATATGGGCATTTGGCAGATATTTTCTCAAAAGAAATGAATGAAAGAAGATTGTCACTTCAAGGAAATCAACTGACAGTGTTTGTTGCCAATGGTAACTTTCAAGTAAGAGAGAGCACCTTTTATATATGGGGTTTGTTTTATGATTTTTCTTAACTTTTCTCTACAAGTATCCAAACTGAAGGCCAGAAAACAACTACCTTTAATTAAGGGACTCTTCCCATATGGTGTTTAGTATTTGAGACAATTCACTTGTGTAATTTATATACCACTTGTGATAAAGGAGCTATTTCCTGTAAAATAGGATTTCAGTGCCAAGAACTACCTTTCAAAATGTGACTTAGCACTTTTATTATCTTACCAGCAAGGGGCAGCAAACAACAATGTTTGTTTGAAATACCAAGCTATTACCTTAAGTTAATTTGGAACTTGTCCTCTTATTTTTTTGTTTAGTGAATGCATCTCTAGCCCCTTTCCCACTCCTAGTGATGCAAAGCTAGAGAGATAGAGCATGAGAGGGACATCCAAAAGAGAAGAGTGAATTGTTAACATTTAAAATACAAGTCTAAGACAAGGATAACATCTGCCAGTCCTTTGTGTTGACAAATGGTGGGTATCTTATAATTTTCAAGTTGGGTCCTAGTAAATGTCACATGCCAAGTTAAGTATATCCACAATATTTATTCACAGTGCATTAATGAGAAGGAAAAGGTGAAAGTAATATCTTGCCATAGTTCTGCATTTCTCACAAAAGAGGGGTTTCTCATCTGAGCTTTAGTCATCTAGTTTTTTCTTTTAATTATTTCATTTTAGTGCATATTTATTGAGCATGTACCATAAGCCAGAAGCCATAGTAGGTATTGGAGAGAAATAATAAAACCGATATGTTATCTGTCCTGCTGCTTTATAGTTGGAAAAGCTAAAAGAGGAGCTAGAGGGACAACCGAAGAGGAGAAATTCTGAACCCCTAGCATGAACAGAGAGTAAGATGCTAGTGAGGAATGGACAAACGTCAAGTCCTCGCACTAGTGAGATGTCTTCAAAAACTTCTTTTAAAACTTCCATTGTTTGTTGATTTTTTCCAATCACAGATGCTGGTGTGAAAAATGTGACTTTGTTTTTCTTCTATCTGAATGAAATCTGTCTTAAGAGCCTATACTGTTTGAAGGATTAAGCTTAATTATTTCCAATAAACTTTATTGCTCTAGGGATTTCTGAGTTATTTCACATTTTATTCAACTTCGGAATCTGCCCTCACTGTTTCTTCCTAGGTTTGAGAAAGTACATCTACTTGTCTTGCTTGATTTATCTCAAAGCTGTGTTGTAATCTTTGAACTGTAACTCATTGGATATGGCACTCACGTGTTCGTTTTCCATGCTCACATCAACATCAAGATGTGATCTGATGTAGTGTCTTCTTGCATTCCTAAGGGCCACTGCAGGGCAGCTGGTTCTCTTTCTCTCTCTCTCTCTCCCTCTCTCTCTCGTGCGTGCGCTCTTGCGCTCTCGCTCTCCCTCCCTCCATCCCTATGTCCCTTCCTCCGACTAATTCTCCATCCTATTTGAGATCTTTGGGGAGAACTCCCATGTCACCACAGGCTGCAAGATGTTCATTGGGCCTGCGTCATACCATTTCCACCCCCATATCCTATGCAACTATATTTAAGAGATTGCTACTGCACTCTTCTGGAATAGAAAATTCTGTGGGAACTCTTAGATCAGGGTCCCAGGAGGAAAGTAGACGGAGAAATTCTTCACTTTCAGCGTTCTCTCAGTACATTCTAGGTTTTCTATTATCCACCCACATACTATGCAATTTAATCACTGTAGGGACTGAATGAGGCAAATATCTTTTTAAATTTGTTCTATGTTATACTTGCATTAAGGTTTTTGAACTTGAAAGCCAACACTTAGCAGTTAGTCCAGAAAAATTTCCTTACATGAAGGAGGGTCAACTAATAAAAAAATGCAGGGAAAAAAAGTATCAAGTAATATTTCACATATTGACCCATATGTTCAACTACGCTGTTATTTAAGAATAAAAATCAAACCAACATATAACTTAATACCTCAAGCATAGTTCTTTTTCCCTTTTAACGCTAAGCTCTTCACAATAGGTCTCCATTTCTCAGCCATCTAACAAGTAATACTTCACAGTCACATGGCATGTATGAGACAGAAATACTTTGAGCATTTTTGTTTCAAGTTCACTTACGTACATCTATATTGGAACTGTTGACCATAAACAAAAATTCACTAGGTAATCTGTCACCAAAAAGATTTTTTTCTAGAAAAAGAAAGGATTGCAATCTGGTATGTGCAGACATAGTGAGCCATGTGCACGAAGAAGGGCCAAGGAGAAAAAGAAAGCCACTTTTACTGGGGGGGAGAGGAAGTGAAGGGGAAAGGCTGTTACACCCATAGAGCTCTGTTGTAACCATAGAGTTCTTCCTACAGGGCTTTTGCAACCGACATAGGGTGTGAGAACTCCTCCACAGTCCCTCTCCCCCACAATTCCTCTCTAGCTTAGGTTTCCATTAAATTTTTGTAGAATATAGGGTATTTTTTCCAGAATTCCAACATCACCTGTGAGTTTTAAGTTTGCCTGCAGAGGGCAGCAAATAGCAGTGCAAAACCTCAGGCTTTGTAGTAGCAGTTGATTATGAATAAAGAGTGCCTGTTAGTTTACATTAAAGTCGACATTGAAAGATTTTCTTGACATAAGGAAGATATTTGTTGCTCATTTATCAAAAATAAAAATGAGTGCAGGCTGGTTATTAGTGAAAAAGTAGTCAAATTTATTTTTGGTAATACTTTATTCCTCTGATACATCTAGATCTTTCTTCTAGACAACAAGGACCTGCTCGCTGCCTCTATAGACTGTCCTCTGCTATTAGACTATCACATAAGTCTGGCACCCAGAATTATAGCCCCTCCAACAAAAATAATTATCTTGTATTTCATTCCTACTTGTGTTTTCTATGGGTAGCGATAATTTACACAGAATAACTACTCCTGTTATATGCACATTATCTTTCAAAGATATATATTATTGAAACCTAATTAGTTAAAATGAAATTACTCATAAAAAGAATAATTTTTATTGCAGGATGGTATTTGTAAAGTAACTTTTACTTAGCTAAGGACAGTGGAATGAAGCAAAATTCCCCAATAACTAAGTCAATGATCAAATAAATAAGTACAAAAGGTGAAGGAGGGTATACCTTACCAGGAGCAATAAAACAAATAAAGGGTCACAAACTAATGCCATAAAGAAATGGGGTCAAAGCAAGACACAGAAAATACTATTATACTGTTTTACACATTCTAAACTTGTCTTCACCTTCCACAAGAATTATTGGGAAAACTGAGTCTAGATTATCCTGAAAATTATCACTTACATCTTCTAACTTGGAAATATGTGGACTGAGGACTTAAGTAGGTAGCCCTGAGAAAAATGAGGAGAGACCCACTGTAATACAACCCTAACTTCAGAAGAGATAAGAAGCCTATAGGCTTAATATCTTTAATGGAATTGTGCAACGTTGGAGTGACAGCCAATCCAAGAATCCCCTCATGATAGAACCTCAGAAAAGAACTCAGATGCTGGCTCGCCAGGAGGTGTAGCACACCTCCACAGCAGTGCTCCACCTCTGCCATCCCAGCATGCTCAGCCTCCACCCCAGTTATCCCTGTTTGCTCATATGTTTGGTTACAGATAAGATGGGAAGTGAATCAATACTGTTTTGAGCTGGGCAGTAATACCTGACGATAAATGTGATCAAGGTAAAAAACTAATCACATGGCAATTATGAAACTATAGTAGAGTGAAAAAGGAAAAACGGGAAAGAATAGAAGGAAGGAAACAAGAAAGAAAGGTAGAGAATTTATGGTTCATAATATTCAAAAGTATGCAAGTAAGCATAACTCAAACTACAGAGGCAGAGTCCCCATAAGTATTTTATGCTATGCAGTGACATAGTAACAAATAACCCCCAAAACGAAACTCTAAAAACCACGATGATTAGAATTAAAAGGTTAAAAGGAAATGTCAGAGATAAGAAAACAATCTGAGAACTGAGCCATAGTTGTAGATTGAACAAATAAGTTGTAACATCAGAAATAGCAAGGGGAAAAATAGAATAAAATGGAGTAAAGTCTTGAGATAATTGTAATGAATGCAGGAGAAAAAGTAAATTTACAGCAATTTTATTTCCATTACTGGTAACAATAATAATCACCTGATGAACTAAGTACTTGAACTGATCCTATTGCTGAAAACAACTAAAACTGCTGAGCAAAAATATTTTAATTATCTTAAATGCATGCAAATATTGCACACACAAAAAAAGTAAGTACTACTTAGGTCTAAATTAAATTACTGACAGGAACTCGGAGAGGTAAGTAAAGCACTGAGGTTTGCTTTTTGCCCTAATGGCACTGCTGAGCTCAGTTGATTTCAAGCATTATTATATATTTTTAAAGACATTTATTCAGCATCATGATCAGACTAATACATTTAGCAGTCAACAGCATGGGTGCAAAAACAAACAAACAAACAAAAAACAAACAAACAAACAAAAACTACATTCAAACCCTTTGTTGGAATGCTTTACACTTTCCACAGAACAGAAACTAAAATAATCTGTTATACAATTAGTCATAAATACAGTCCTCGAATTTTTTGCCCATACACATGAGTATTGTCTAAAACATGTCTTCTTTGTAGCAACTCGGCCCTGCCACCACTGTGCTTGGCTGAGTTCACAAATCTGTTGTAACTTGTAGCTTCCCTATTACTTCTCTGGCTTTCCTCTCCTGCTAAGCTTTGTTTCCTGGCAGTAATTAATACCTTCTGGCACTGCCATAGCTACGGCTGCTGCTGGAACAGCCATAGCCACCTTAGTTTCGTGTTTGGCAAAATATTGTCCTCTACTACCATAGGGGCCAGAGCTTCTGCTTCCAAAGTTTCCTCCTTTCATGGGTCTAAAATTTAAAGATTGATTGTTGTAATTGCCAAAATCGCAGCTACCGCCACCTCCAAAATTGCTTCCATTATTACCAAATCCATTATAGCCATGCCCACTACCACCATAATATCCTCACCACGACTGCCACCAAAGCCACCTTGACCACTGAAGTTTCCTCTGCGACCAACATTGTCATTCCCACCAAAACCACCTCCTCGACCACTACTGAAGTTTCCAGAACCACTTCGACCTCTTTGACTGGATAAAGCACTAGCCATCTCTAGCTTAGATAGGGCTTTCCTTACGTCACAGTTGTGGCCATTCACAGTGTGGTATTTCTGAATGACAGTCTTGTCTACAGAATCATGGTCATCAGAGGTTACAAAAGCAGGGCTTCTCTTCTTGCCACTGCCTCGGTCAGTCATGATTTCAATCACTTCAATTTTCCCATACTATTCAAAATCATCTCTTAGATGATGTTCTTCAGTATCTTCTTTAATACAACAGACAAAAATCTTTTTCACAGTTAAGTGGGCACCAGGTCTTCGAGAATCGTCTCCTGAGACAGCCCTCTCTGGTCCCACAACTCTTCCCTCCATCTGTGTGGCCTTGCCTGCATGGCTGCACCCACCTCCTCCACACAGTGTAGGTGACAAACCCAAAGCCTCTGGAGCGCTTGGTGTTTGGGTTTCTCATCATCACACAGCCTGAGTTCCCCACTGCTCAAAATGGCTCCTCAGACTCTCATCGGTTGTTTCAAAGCAGAAACCTCCAATGAAGAGCTTCCGCATCTGTTCAGACTCTTTGGGAGACTTTGAGTTATAGACATGACGATCACGGGAAGGGAGATTTGAACAATGCTTCCTCGGTGGCGTCCACCGATAGAAAGGAGCGATCTAACAAACGTATCTCAAGCATTAATTTTTAAGGTTTCAGGGATGGGAGACAGAGCCCTTACCCCACTCAAGTTAGCGATTATATTAGGTAACCCCATTTAAATAAAACTGGACCCTAAAGTGTTATACTCCAGTTTAAAAATGAACTAGAAATACATCCTGACACCAATATAGAACTCAAAAAGGAAAATTGCCCATCTTGAAATTTGAACATTGCAAAAGGATTTTTCCTGAAAATTCATAACCACAGTCTGGCTTCCATTTAAGTTTGTATCCTGAATTCACATCCACTGGTATTATGAAACACACACAAACGGAAGCAAACAACTTCAAGTCAATAATTTAAATTAATACAGCACTGATAATGTCCACTGGTGTCTAACAGAAGCAAATGTTAATCCCCCTATGAAGAAATCCACCTTATCACAGGCTCAAAGAATTTCCACAGATAAAAGTTCACATGAAAATGAAAACTCAAAGAGAAAAAAAAAGAAAAAAAGTCAATAAACACATAGCGAAATAAGGCACCAAGAAGGAGAGCAAGCAAAAACAACATAAAGGTTCAAAAGTCTTCAGATATACGAATTGTTACAGAAAAAATAAAAATAAGTTCACTTAAAATGTTTTAAAATACAAAAGGGCATAAAATCATGAGTAAAGGATAAATAGATGTGTAAGAAAACCGTCATGCAGGGTCTCAGCTCCCGCTCCCCGCACAAGAACGCAGGATGTGGTGAGCTAAAAAGCAACACCAACGGAGCCATAGATAGGGGAGTCATACCAATATATTCTCACTGTCGGCTGGGTTGAAGACACAGGAAGCAGAAGCCACACAACCCACAGCCTGCCATCCGCTTCTCTGCCAACCAACCCAATTGCTAGCTGCAATCCGCTGTCTGCTTCTCTGCCAACCCACCACCAACCAACCCCCTAGCGTAGCCACAGCAATTATATTGGTGGCTAATGGCTAACTGGTTACAGCTGATGGCCAACTAGTCACAGCTGATGGCCATCTACTACCCAAGCCAGCACCTTTCCACATGAGGCTGAGAGCCTGGTAACTGCTCTCTGGGACTCTGTCCCCACAAAAACCCAACACTTCTAGAAATGAAAAATTAATAGATATTTAAAACTCAATGGGTGGTTTACACCACATTGTCTATAACTGACATCCAGAGATAGAAAGAAGTAAAAACTATAAAGAGACATTAAGGACAGAATAAGATATCTCACACATATCTAATTGGAATTATAGAAGTAAGGGAGGGGAGGGGAGGAAGAGAGTGGAAGAAGGGAGGAGAGGGAAGCGAGAGAAGGAGAGAAAGAGAGAAGATGGGATAGAGGTTATATTTGAAGACATTGAGAGTTTTAGAACTTGTGAAAGAAAACAAGCAAAGAAATACTGTCTTATTCTTTCCCCCAAATATTTGGAAAAGAGCTAGAGAAACCCATGCTGTAAATCCTGAGCAAGGCTTTGTTGTCTTTTTTTAGTTAATTGGAAAGCTTTTATTTTAGTTGACACTTGTAAGATCCTTTAAGACCCGTGTCAACACGTGATATGTGTATCTTTCTACATATGCACACAGGCAAACGTGGTATTCCAATTGTGCGGGTATCACAATGTCAAATTCAGCTGAGTTAAGTTGACAAAGCACAAGATACAGTTTGCTCCAAAGACTCAAAAAAAAAAAAAAAAAGATTCACTGTGTGGTAAAATGGTTACCTCAAGCTGAGTAGTAGGCAATAAATACCGCGGCCTTTGTACTGTTAAGTGATTCTGCATGAACATTGTCGCTGATGCGAAGCGCAAAGATTAGCGTACTCAAGGAACCGGCGGGGCTCCTGTGATTGCGCATGCTCCAACTCCAACCCCGCGATCTCCTTTGATCAAAACCAACTTCTTTGAGTGAGACCAACCCCCAAAGCGAACGCAAGGGGGCAGATGCGGTTGTGTTGTGGGTCTGAGGTCTGCAGAGAGACGCTCGCTAGCTAGACCTTTGGCTCCAGATTCCATTTGACATCTCAGCAATCAAGTCGCAAAAACTCTCCAAAACTGCGCTATCTAAATTACAGCCCTGTATACTAAATTGATATTAAAATCAAAAGAAGGAGGAGGACGGGCAGAGAAGAGGAGAAGAAGAAACAAATAAAACCAAACAAATTCACATCTCTCCAGGTACAATTACCCACCCATTCAGGAGTATTAGGGAATAGGTGCAAAGGATCCCTCCCCCCCCTCCCCCCCACACACACATACACTGTTTCCTTCTAACGTAGTTTCCTTAATAATTAATGATGACATATCATTCTCTATAGTATATGTGTAACCCTAATTTATTTAACCGGCACTATAACCTTTTTTTCTTGTCCTCTGAATGCCAACGCTTCTTTCACTTTGTCTTTATCAAGATTTATTTGAGGGCTGAAAGGTGAAAGAAGCTGTTTCTTAGAATCTAATACATAATTCAATGTGATTACACTCAAAACTGTACTTAAAAGATTGGAAGTCAGAATAAAACTATGTAAGGATGAAGAATACTCCCACTGTTTGAATATTCCCCATTTGCACTTGAATGTTATTTATTAACAGTATTTCTCAGTAACTAATTTTTACTGATTATGTTTTTCATTCAGGAAAATAAAAGGAAATGTCTTTGTTCTAAATGGAGTTTTATAAGTAAGAATGTAAATTGTTTAAATGCAGTGAGGTGAAGGACCAGAAGTGAAATTATTGTAGGTTATATGGTAAAATAAGAGAGACTCATTTTATAGTTCAGTATTCCACAAACGCTATGAAAAACATTTAGACACTTAACATCTATGTCTGTGGCATATTTCTATTCTCCTTGTGTAGTTTTTTTTTTTAATAAAAAACAACAGAATGCTATAGAATATTTTGAGATCATTAAGTTAAAGCCAATACTCATTATTTAAAGAATATGATTTATTTCACATTTTACTCTGTGTATTTAATAGCAACAAACTGTAGATTTCCATACTTCATAGACTGTTAAAATTAATGTTTGAACATTTTCTATAGTTTAGGCAATTGCTATTAAAACTGTTAAAATAAATGTAAGTGGTTTTCCATGTCTTTTTTTACTAAAGATAATAACTGTATTATTTTTCATCGATGGAAAATTTTGAGAAAAAATGCATTTAAAGTTTGTGCTCAGGTTTAATAGTGTACATATACAACTCTAGTTCAGCCATTACTCAGTGGCAAATACAAATATGTATAAGAGTTGATTATCCAACCCAAGCCTCCAGATCTTTCGCTTATGACACACTATGAGAACAGGGAAAAGGCAGAAGATCCTTAATACATGCATACACCTACAAGTGGAGTTATTTTTGTGTAAGTATGGCAAGTAGAATAGATAGTATTTAAACTTTTAGATTGATAGGAAGATATAATACAAAAGAAAATCAAGCTTAACACAAAAAGTCATTGCTGAGTTCAGGTTTATATTTTGAAACATTGGCATAAATGAAAACACAAGAGACAAAAATATAAACTTGCCATTTACCTTTTATTCCCCCTTTTAAGGAGTATGTAATTAGAATCAAGTTCGTGGATGAAGGGCCAACCAGACAGACAGGCCTGTGGAGAACAAGTTCCGTTCAGTAGCCAGACCTCATACACTGTGTTCCTCAACGTTGGAGTGATTCTTGGGTGCTTGCTACAGAGTTGGGCAGTTTTAAAGGGTTGGTATTTCTCTGTTTGGTCAGCCTAAGAATGCTTGTACCGCAGTTATATAGGATGGTGAGTAGGTGTGGGTCCCAATTACTTATTACGTCTTTTAAGATGCTTGAGCTAAGTGAAAATGCTAAGAAATGTTTCTCTAGCTTTGAAAAAATATACAGAATGATTTCTAGTATTCCTCAGGAATTAAGAATTGTTCCTTTTGAGCTGAGGAACATATTTTATTTTCTACTTCTCTGCAGAGATATTTCCTATTCAAAAATGATATCCTCTTTTCATCCACACACAAGTTGTGGAACAGCAAGGGACTGGGGCCAGGAAGGGTGTATGAAGAGGAGTGATTTCACAACAGGTGGACTGGAAGCCAGCCACTGAATTCTAATATGACCAAGTACATTTATTTATATCTGTTTTAGAATAGCAATCAAAGTATTATCTTTAGAAATAGGCAATTTAAAGCATTTTATATAGTACATGTATGATTTATAATGTATAATTGCCAACCCGCATATTGAAATTTATCATTATGCATAAATATTTCCAAAAATTAATGTTCTATGAATTTCATGTATGTCATTGCCAGTAAGATATTCCCTAACCATCAAAACATAAGGAGTAATTTTCTATTATTTATAAAACCTCTCAGTATCCTTCCTGATAATATTACCTCTCAGTTTCCTTCCTGATAATAATTCACTTGTATTTCTTTTTATTAAATTTAGGAATAAAGATAAATCAACTGTAACTATATTTTAGTTACTACTAGAACATAGTGAAATGGACCAGGCTCACTTAGAGAAGGAGACCAGTACTCAAAAATATTTGGGATAGGTATGGAAGGAAAGAAAAATAACATATATTCTTTAAGTAACTTGCATTATTATCTTTAGTTGGTATAAAACCAAACACTCATGAAGAAATTAGCGCTATTAAAAACAGGCAAGGAATTATTGAAGATAACATTGTATCTTCATAATATTGAAGAGACAATTTCAGTTTCAAGAAAGAAATGGAATTTAACCTGTGTTTTTCAGGATAGGTTACTTAAACATCAAGCAGATGGAGGGCACTTCAGGTGGGAGGTAAAAACTAAAAGCAAAATAATAGCAATGGAGACAAGAACGAGCATTGCACATGGTGAGGACAGAGAAGGGAGGGAGTGGATTAAAGAGAGCATTGTTGGGGGTAGGGACAGTGATAAATAAATATTCTAGAGAGTGGTATCTTTTGTTATTACTATTAAGACCCTAAAGGCAAGCAAGAAAGTTTGGATGCAATGTAATAAGCAATAGGGAGCCATTATTGAGTAGTTTTTTTTCATATTTTAATATTCTTATATAAATTAGTAGTGTTTTTTTCTTACACTCAGTGGAGCCTAAAATTAAGTCTCCTGTTTTGTTTTCATCAACTGAGAATTCTCATTTCAAATGAAAATTTCCCCTTTAGTATTTACAGGACTGAAATACAACACTAATCCTGAAATATATGGGAAATCACCTCTGAATATATCGATAGGAGAAATTAATGCCAGAATAATTGCAGTTATGATTTTAATAGGGTAAAAGGATTGCATGGTATCCTTCTAGAAAGATAAAAATACTAACAGAAATGGGAGGATAGAGCAAAGGAAGAGTCTGGTGAGTGCCTACCAGGGCGGCATTTCTGTAGCTGCGGGTAAGGTTGTTGGGAGTTACAGCTCACTAAGGATAGAGTTTGCAGGGAGAGCTGGGAGAAGGAGGCCACCAACAACTTGATTCTCTCCAGACTCAGAAACAGGCAGTGCAAGGTGCAGAGAACCAGGTTCCATGTCAGTGCACTCTGACTCATTCCAGCCCTGCTAGAGAGAAGACTCCTACTAATAATAATACTAATTTACATTGGTAGTCCTTTAGTGTTTTTCAAGAGGTTTTGCTTTATATTACTCTAGCTCCTT
The DNA here is from genome assembly GCF_036562045.2 of Rhinolophus sinicus. NCBI lineage: Eukaryota > Metazoa > Chordata > Mammalia > Chiroptera > Rhinolophidae > Rhinolophus > Rhinolophus sinicus. Next base: position 86,019,680 of record NC_133751.1, read on the forward strand.
AATCTTTCAGCTCTAATCTGAAGAAAGTGGGATAGATAAAACTTGCATTAAGTTCATGATTAGCAGAATCAGGATTCCCATTTAGCTTTTTCTGATTTCAAATCTAGAGAGTTCTCTCCTCTAAATTGCTGCTTCTTATGTGATGAAAAATATTTATTCTTTGCCCTACCAAAGTCTAAATAATATGCTGATTGAGAATAGATTTTTAAAAAGATTTTTATTAAAAAATATAGTTAGTATACAATTTTATACTCACTTCAGGTGTGTGCCATAGTTATTCAACATGAATATACCAGAAGAAGTGATCACCATGGTAAGTCCAGCAACCATCTGACACCGTACTATACTATCGCAGTATTATTGATTATATTCCCCACGCTGTACATTACATCCCCATGACTTATTTGTTTTCTATCTGGAAATTTGAACCTTTTATTCCCCTTAACCTCCCCCCCCTTTTAAAATTTTTCAAATACTGTTGACATTCAATAGTATTTTATATTAATTTCAGGTGTATGGCATATGGTTAGACATTTATATAAACTAAGAGAGGTCCCCCTGATTAGTCTCGTACCGACCTGGCACTATACGTAATTATTATCAACTATATCCCCTATGCTTTACTTTACATCCCCGTGATTATTTTGTAACTACCAATTTGTACTTCTTAATCTCTTCAACTATTTTACCATCTCCTCTAAGCCCCCTTTCATCTATCACCCTGATAAATTTAGTACCCATCTGACACCGTACATAGTTATTACCATATTATTGACTATATTCCCTATGCCTTACTTGACATCTCATGACTACTTTGTAACAACTAACTTGTACTTCTTAATCACTTCCCATTTTCCACTCACCCCCTTAACCCCATTCCCATTTGGCAACCATCAAAATGTTCTCTGTATCGATGAGTTTGTTTTTGTTTTGTTTATTTTGTTCTTTAGATTCCACATACACGCAAAACCATGCTCCATCTGTCTTTCACTGTCTGATACTCCACTCAGCACAATACCTTCCAGGTCAGGTCCATCTGTGCCACTGCAGATGATGAGAACCCATTCCCTCCCTGGCCGAGCAATATTCCACTGTATATGTGTACCAACTTCTCTTTATCTATTCCTCTATCGATGGACACCAGGCTGCCTTCACCTCTTGGCCATTGTAAACAATGCTGCAATGAGCATATAGATTCACACGTGCCCTCAAAGTAACCTTTTTGGTTTCTTCGGATAAATCCTAGGAAGTGGGATTACTGGGTCCTTCTTTTTCTCTTGTTATAGCCTTTGTTTAAAGTTTGTTTTGTTTGGTGCTACCTCAGCTTTTTTTTCCTATCCCTTTACTTTCAATCTGTGTGTGTCTTTCAATCTGAAGTGAGTCTCTTGTAGGCCACATATTTAAGGGCTTTGTTTTCACATCCATTCAGCCACCCTATGTCTTTTGATTGGAGCATTTAATCCACTTACATTGAAAACAATTGTTAATAGATATGTAGCTATTACCATTTTATTATTCATATTTTGTATCCTTTTTTATTTTTTCCTGTCTTAAAGAAGTCCCTTTAACATTCCTTGTAATGCTTATTTGATGGTGATGAACTTTAGCTTTTTCTTGTCTGGGAAGCTCTTTATCTGTCCTTTGATTCTAAATGATAGCTTAGTTGAGTAGAGTAATCTTGGTTGTAGGTCCTTGCTTTATTACATTGAATATTTTATGCCAATCCCTTTTGGCTGGCAAAGTTTCTGTTGAGAAATCAGCTGACAGTCTACGGGAGCTCCCTTGTAGGTAACTAACTGCTTTTCTCTTGCTGTTTTTAAGATTCTTTCATTCTCTTTAACCTTTGGCATTTTAATTATGATATGTCTTGGTGTGGGCCTGTTTGGGTTCATCTTGTTTGGGACTCTCTGTGCTTCCTGGGCTTGCATATCCATTTTCTTCAGCAGGTTAGGAACATTTTCAGTCATTATTTATTCAAACAGATTCTCAATCCCTTGCTTTCTCTCTTCTTCTGGTACCCCAGTTATGTGAATGTTGTTATGTTTGATGTTGTCCCAAAGGTCTGTTAAAGGATCCTCAGTTATTTGTTTTTCTTCTTTTCTTTTCCTTTTTGTTGTTCTGATTGGGTGTTTTCTGGTACTTTGTCTTTCAAATCGCTGATTCGATCCTCTGCTTCATTTAGTCTGCTGGTGATTCCTTTTAGTGCATCTTCATTTGAATTATTGTATTCGTCACCTCTGACTGGCTCTTTTTTATGGTTTCTATGTCCTTTTTTGTGCTTGCTATCTATTTGTTGAAGAGATAAATTCCTTGAGCATCCTTATAACATTGTTTTGAACTCTATCTCTCGAGGTTTGCTTGTTTCGATTTTGTTTAGTTCTTTTTCTGGAGTTTTCTCCTGTTCTTTCATTTGGGATGTATTTCTTTGTTTCCTCATTTTGGCTTCCTCTCTGTGTTTGTTTCTATGTATTAAGTAGGGATGCTATGTCTCCCAGTCTTGTCTGGTGGCCTTATGTAGTAGGGATCCTATGGGGTTCAGTGCCACAATGTCCCTGATCACCTGAACCAGGTGCTCCAGCAGTGTCCCTTGTATGGGCTGTGTGTACCCTCCTGTTATAGTTGAGCCTTGATTGCTGTTGGCATGTCAGTGGGTGGTATTGCTCCTCAGGCTCACTGGCTGTGGGGTTTGGTTATGTCCATAGCCTATGGGCTGCTGTGTGGGGGCTTATCTCATGCAGCAGTGTTCCCCCCAGTGGTTTCTGGTGCCTCTTTAGCCTGCCCTTTGTGTGTGCCACATGTGGGGTTAATTGGTCTTCTGTGGTCTGAAGCCAACCTCCAAGTATGCTGGTTCTGGGGCCTCTTGGGAGGGGCTCTGGTGCAGGCCCAGGTCAGCCACTGCCTGTGACTGGCTGGGGAGTAGCTGGTAGGAGCTACGAAGCAATCCATGGTTGGTCACTGCTTGTGCTTGCTGTACCTGTAGGTGTATGGGAGAAGCCATGCTGCAAACTGAAGATGGTTGCCAGGTCTTAGGTAGCTCCGCAAAAAGCCAGGACACTCTAAGACCTGCTGCCACCTGCCAGCTTCTGTAAGGTTCAGCTGCTGATGAAGCCTCCTGTGGTACGCAAGTTGGGTAGGAAGGGTCTCAGTGAGTCAGCAGGGTGGAGCAGTGGAGCTCACTAGGCCAATCAGATTCAGAATGGCCTGTGGGGGCGGGCTCAACACAGGAAAGATGGTGCCTGCCTGCCAGCTGCATGAGAGAAGGGTCCCACACAGGGAAAATGGGGATTGTTCCTTCAGTCCTCACCTCGAAGTTACACAGTTAGGTCCCTCCCCATATGTTTCTGATGCCCCCAGAGTCCCTGTCCCTCTGCCGAAGCCCAGGGTGAGTGCCTGTGTGGGCCTTTTTAAAGGATGTCTGGTTTTACACAGCCGTCTGTCCCACCCAGATGATCAGAATTCCCACTGTTTTTCACAGCCGGAAGTTGTGGGGGTTCCTCTTCCCAGCACCGGTACTCTGAGCTGGGGAGCCTGGTGTTGGGGGCTGAGGTCCATTGCTGTCTGTGGGGAACCTCTGTGGCTGAGATTATCCCTCTCGATTTTCAACTGCCACTGGGAAGTTTGAGACCAGCTCGTTTTACGTCTCTGCCCCTTCTACCAGTCTCGCTGTGGCTTCTTCTTTGTACCCTTCATAAAAAACACCTGTTCAGCTAGATTTCAGATGGTTCTCCAGGTTAATTGTTTTATAATTTAGTTGCAATTTTGATGTGTTCACGGGATAAGGCAAGCACAGCATTTGTCTACTTCACCATCTTGGATCTCCATGCTTGAGAATAGATTTTAAGTTATTGTCTTTTCTCTGAATGCTTTATAATCCACTCAGCAATGTTGATGTGATATTTTACTTCTGTTCAATTCTGCATTAGGCACTTTTCATGTAATAGCAAAGTAGTTTTCTTGATTCTGAGTGGGACTCTACTAGTGAAATTTTGACAAAATTTCATTTTCACTTACTGTAACTATGTCCCGCAAAACACTTAACTAGCTAGCTAGGAACTTTCCGTGGTCTCTGGAAAAGCTGTGAGCTCCACCTTCATTAGAACAACAGAAACTTGCTGAAGACTCAGACTCTTGGGCTCCACTCTGGACTGACAGACTTAGAATCTTTGGAATCTGCCTTTGTAACCAGCATCTCCAGTGATTCTTCTGCATATCAGTTTTTAAAAATCTGAGATTAGAATTACTCCTCCTTCCTTTTGAAGAATTACCCTCCTCTTCTTCCTCCTTCATCATCAAGTTCAATAATGTGCTGTGCTAAGTGTGGAGATCTTCCCCATGCTCATACCAATTCAGTCCTTCTTAACATCTGCAAAGTGAGACACACACATACACACACACACATATACACACACACACACACATACACACAGTGACCATTTGTTCTTCATGTTGGTTGGCTTGATTAAGATTCTAAGGGATCTGTGATCCTAGTTTTTTAATTAATTAATTAACTAATTAATTAATTATTGTGTGTGTGTGGGGGGGGTAAGGGGTAGGGAGGAGTAAAATTTTCCTTTATTAATTGGGTTGGGGTGAGTGAAGCCCCAAGGCAGCAGACCCAGCAATGTAATAGTATTACAACTATGTGATAGTAATGATGAAACACATAAAATATGATATAATAATAAGCACAACTTTGAATTTTAATTATATATAGTTCAGAAATATTAATAGAATATAACGAAAAGGATATTGGAGAGCATAGGAAGAAAGATATAGAAAGCTTTGCAGTGTCTACATAAACTACTACGGTCATTTTGTTGCCTTTTCATAGGCGGAAATTCTCCATGGTAGAAATTGGATGTGACTAAACACAAGCTTTAATGAAAGGCTGCTTTGACTAGATACATTGTTGTGGCTGTTGATAAAGATAACATTATACATTTTTTCCCTCAGAATTTGTATGATTTCTGGCCTAACCAGAGGTTAATTCTTTGAAAAAATTTTCATCCTTCCCAGGTGGATTTCAAGTACTATCATGTTTTGTACAAAGAGAATATTATATATCAATAACCAAACACTTATTATAATGTTGGGAAATATTTTTCTCAACAATTGCTCATTTTAAATAACGGGAGAAAGCATATTGATTCTCAAGACCAAGAAAAATGATCACAATATCATAAGAAAACATTTATTTTGTTCATGACAGAAATATTAACTTGTTTTTAGGAATAGTTTCTGGCAAAATAAAAGCCTGAATATAATCATTTTAGTTATTAGGATCATATTAGAAACAAATTAATTTAAGTGGACACGTTTTGAATTGTTTTGAAGGAGTAGTTTTGAAGGACTTTATATTAAGGAAAAATCCTTTAAGTTTCCTTTCTACTACATTACAGTAAACCTGATTCTCTACCTGTAAACTGAAAAAGATCTTACATAAATTCATGAAGAAACTATTCATTCCTTGAAGTAGAGGAAAGCATGTCAGGAAGAAGCATATGACACCCCCACTTTTATGATATTTGATTGAGCAAGTCAATACATTTCCTAGTAATTAGCTTCCAATTAATGGTCCACTTATTTTTGACAGAAAACTCTTGGATACAGAGGGACAAGTTATTATTATTATTTTTTTAATTGGGGAATGTTGGGGAGCGATATGTTTTTCCAGGACCCATGAGCTCCAAATCAAGTTGTTTTCATTGTGTGTGAACACACAATGGGATTTATAGATGATGTAATACAGAATTGTACACCTGAAATCTATGTAATTTTACTAACAATTGTCACCCAATAAATTTAATTTAAAAAAAAAAATCAAGTTGTTTTCAATCTTAGTTGTAGAGGGCACAGCTCAGCTCCAAGTCAAGTTGTTTTCTTCAATTTAGTTGTGGAGGGCGCAGCTCACTGCCTCATGTGGGAATTGAACCAGAGACTTTGGTGTTATGAGCACTGCATTCTAACCACGGAGCCAACCCGCCGTTCAGAGGGGCAAGTTTAAGAATGAACCCATAACTATGGGGACTGTGGTCTGCTAAGGGAAATTTTAAATTTGGAAGTGATATAACTGATATAAGCAAGAATGTGGAAGTGGGCCCCAAGACAGCTTTTCTTCATTTGCAAGCAAGGAACGTGAACACCCTAGAGCACATGGGGGTGTGGGGAGGAAGTCAAGTTCACCAAAATAGGGGAAGGAAGATTAGTTTTGGAGATTCAGAATGGAAACTGATCTTACATAAGGACTGACCCATCAACTGCCAATACCTGGATAAACTGTTCATGCTATGGATTTGACCTCATGAGTTTGTTGTGAAACAAAACAAACTATTTAGGTAGGCAATCCATAATCTTACACCAGTCTTATATTAAATACCATATTTCATTAGCAGAAGTAGGTTTTCAAACATGATTTGTACATAACTATGCTGAATGATAGAGTATTGGGCTGAATTTAGTATCTAGTAGTTTGGCTTCCTATTTTTCTTTGGTATTTTGTCCTTGCCTTTTGCACATTCGTCATTTGAAAATATTTAGAAGAAGCACAGCAAAAACAAAACCTCCACTTACTTTTCTGGTGCTGCTATTTTTTTTTTAAATTGTAGCATAAAGTTAACGTTCATCATATTTAACTGCTTTCTATGATATTTATATTTTCTTCCTCTACTTTATCAGTTAAATATATACATTATTATATTGTTACATTTGTTATAGGTGTGAAAATATATATTTTTTCTGTAAAACTCCTCAACTTTTAGTAACTTGGAAAGTTTTTATTGAAATGATATTTCATTACATAAATCCTATGTATTCAGGGAAATAAGTCACGTGTGGGGACAGAGCCAGGAGTGCAGTTTCCAGGCTCTCGGCCTCACATGGAAAGGTGCTCACTCGGGTAGTAAATGGCCATCAACTGTGATTGGATGGCCATCAGCTGTGGCTAGTTGGCCATCAGCTGTAACCAGTGAGCCATTGGTCACTAATATAACTGCTGTGGCTACGCTAGCGAAAAATGGGGGTTAGCAAGAAGATGGTGGCTGAGCCTGCAAGTGGTGCAGTGAGGGTTGCGAACAGTGTGCCTCCTACTTCCTGTGTCTCCAACCCAGCCGCCAGCAAGAATGTAGTAGTATGATTCCGCTATCTATGGCTCCGTGGGTGTTCCTTTTTGGCCTCACCACATCCTGCGTTTTTATGTGGGGAGCGGGAGCAGAGAACCCGCAGGCCGCCCTGCGTGACAAATGGCACAGCAAGCAGGGTCTCCCACATGACAAATGGTACAGCAAGCAGGGTCTCCCACACGAGATCATGTTATGGGTAATCTGTTCTTCATAAATTTCAAAGAAAGTGCAAACTGTCAATTATTAGTTCTACATGACCTACTATTTAAAGATATTGAAAAGAAATCACTCAGTCTACTTCATGAGGGATGGAATGATCTGTACCTCTAGTGTGTGGGGGAAACAAATAGATGAAGTGATAATTCCTGCAATGGGCTATGGTCCCTTTGGATTAAAAAATGTTGTGTACACACAGAAATAATAAACTTGACTCTCCTCAGAGCTCTGAAAGAAGATATGATTTCTTTGTCACTTACAGTGTTGTTTCCCTAGATTTGAGTTTTAGCCCCACTCAGAGTAGAGGGTAGTATGTGTATTTGGATGAACCTCATCCTGCTTGAGATTTGTTCCTTTGGGTTGATGGACTGTGTCTTTAGATTCCTCCAATATAAATACCAGGGGTGCCAACAAAATGTATGCACATGATTTGTATTCCTCTTTTGTTATTGGTATATTCTGAGTAATACAATTTTAATACAGTTTTTTTTTCCTTTTTAAAAATGTGTATACATTTTTTTTGGCACCTTCTGTATATAAATTTCTGATGTGAGTGTAAATAATATAACAGATTATTTTAACTTTATGAATGCCTTTGGATGAATAAATCTCAGAATCAAATTTTGGTGAGAAGGGGAAACAGAAATAAGCAGAAAATGGTAGGGACTAGAGCAGGCTTTGAATTGTCAAAACCGCATAAGAGCCCTTTGGAAAGAGATAAAGAGAAGACAAAAGAAGTGGTAGGAGCCTCTGATAAATCTCTTGAACTTGTTAGTTTCACTTGGGCCAGACTGCTCAGTAGGCCTGCGAGCTCTGACATGTTTTCATGTGCTTAACGGTAAACAAAATGGAAGCGATCAGATCATTTCACCAATAAGCCCCTTCTTTTGAGATTCTCATTTCAGTTGAGGACAAGTTATCTTAGTGACCCATGTGTTTTTGTCTGTCTGCCTACTTATTAACATATTTGCTATATCTTGTAGATTCTACCTCCATGCTATTTTCTATCTGTTCCTTTATATTTCCATTGCCAGAATCAAGTTCAGGACTTTATCACCTCTTGCCTCGATTATTCCATTGCTTTCTAACAAGAAGTCATTATCTCCAGTATCCTCTTTGCTTGAATATATATACCAGGGGTGCCAAAATAATATACGCATTTTAAGAGATGTTATCTACCTATTACTTTTTGAAGTTGAATTGAATTATGGTAGCAATGTGTAGTATGAGGTTTGCTCAAAAGATGGCATTAATCAAATGAATGCTAGCATTGTTCATTTTATTATAATCTTAATAGTTTTTTTCCTTTCTTAAGATGGGTATACATTTTTTGGCACCCTCTGTGTGTGTGTGTATAATATTATATATATATATATATATATACATATATGTATATGTGTGTGTATATATATATATATATATATATATATATATATTACTGTATATATAAATTACTATATATAGTAATTTTTCTGCTAAAAAGCATCAGTGACCACTCATTAAGAGACAACAACCAAATTAACAATTGACTTCTTTTTCTGACATTCACAGTCAGCCACAATAATGGCCAATTTGTCTTTTAATCTCTTCTGTTGTTTTAAATACTTGCCAAACTCTTTGCTGTTTCATGAACATGCCCCACGAAATCCTTACAGGATGCAGCCTAAACTCTTGATGCTGACACCACCTGAAGTATGCGCTTTCAATTCTCTTACCAAAATGTTGTTCATTTAATAACATTTTAGATGCATTCTTTATGAAATGTTCCTGATTTTTCTCAACCAGATGTGATCAATTTTTCATTTGAAACATCATAGTAATTATGTAAACAACTTCCATGCCAGATCTTTGTTTTTCCTTTTCTATTATAGTGTTCATTTTTTGTTGATGTTGTTTTAGATTGTAAACATGTTAAGGGAAGAAACTGTATTTTATTATTTCCTGTATCTTCTATATAGGCCATCTCAATACCATGTATAAAATAAGAACACTGTAAATATTTGTTAGATTGAGAGTAATGTGTTGTAGAGACATAAAAATTGATATAATGTACCTTAAGCCCCCAACCAAGAAAGAATGTTTAGGATACACATAATGGTGCAACTTTTAAAAAGGAATGTATTGTTTTTCAGATGATCTTGGCTGATGATAGGTGAAAAAGTGGTTTGTGATCTTCCCAGAAACATGATTCTATTGTTTTCAAGTCCCTATATAAATATGAAAGAGAAACTTATAGGATTGCTTTGGCTCACTGAACTAGTGGAATGACTAATTGGGAGGTATATACATATATAATCATCATTTTATATATACTTGTATATATATATATACATATACATGTTTATAGTTTGTAATAATGAGTTTTTGCCTTTTTTTATTTATACCAATTGGAAAATTAGAATTTTTCTTGAAGTCAGTGGAAAGTTCTAAGAGTTTCTATCACATGCTCTCTAATAAAAGGGAAATAATGTTTAAATCCAAGGTATGGAGCTGCTGAAGTACAAAGTACCATAGACATTTTAGTTAGCAACTAAGTTTATTAATATGAACAGAAATGAAAGGTAGTGTATGTTCTTAAAAGACACTAGGAGTATAGTAACTATGATGAGTAGCTTAGAGTACTTAGTGCCTTAAATTTGATTCCTAAATAAACATGGGGCAAGTATAACACTTCCCTCCCGACCCTCCCCCCGTCACCTTGAGTTACTGCTACTAGGGTAACGCTTTGATTTCAAGAGTTGATAATATATGGTTAAGCAAATATTCTTCTAGGAGTTCATATTAATAAAAAAAAACTGTGCACAAGTTTAGTATCTAAAATTATTTTGCAATGCCTAACTCACTTTATGATTACTCTTTACTCTCTAAATGCAAAAACAATATCAATCTCTGACTTTTACGTTTCCTCCAGTCATACTAAGTGAGCGTTCTTATTAACTCCTTCTCCTATCCCCTTTTGCCCAGAGTAAGATATAGAAGGGACAAAAATGGTTAGTTAGGAGAAATGTGTGCTTTGTGGTGAAGTATATCTTTTTTATAAAGTAATAGAATTATATAATAAAACAATAGGATTCTATAGAAATTATGGATGGAGGTATGTTGTTAATTGAGCACTTCCAGAATTTTGTAAGACATAAGCCTGGAAAACCACTTTTATTAATTATATATATATATATATATATATATATATATATATATATATACACACACACATATATATTTCCAGTTAGCCTTCTAGGAACATTGCATAGGCAAAATATTGTTTATAAACAATAAATTATTTTCTAATATTGAGTACTTTAGAATGATAGACAAAACAAATGTCTTTAAATCAATAAATTTTATATTCATGTTGCTATTAAAATATAAATTACATTTTTATTGTTTTGGCACTTTCAATTTATTTTCTTTTAAAAGTTTAAATGTTTTATTATTTAGCATTCATTTAGTTACTTCACCTCAAAACAATCCCAATATTTTAATAATGAACCTTCTTTAAACTAACGTTGACATCGCACAAGTTTTTGGAATGCTTTTTTGAAATCTTCATTAAAGATTGTATAAATCAGTGGATTTATAAGGGAATTGAGATATCCAAGCCATGTCAAAAAATTTGACATTTCTTCAGAAATTTCACACTTTGCACAGACATTAACAACCAATTCTTTGACAAAAAAAGGAAGCCAACATATTACAAATGCACCCAAGATTAATCCCAGGGTAGTGGCTGCTTTGCGTTCTCTGGTGCCTGAGATCTTTTGCCTTCTCCACGATTTTTCATGCTTGAATTCAGACCTGGGACTTTTCACTGTGCTGTGAATTTTATCAAAGTCTGTTGATGGGTCAGATAAAGACTTTTCTAGCGTGTAGGGTGTGGAGACCAGTCTGGTGCTTTTCTCACCACTCTCTAAAAGGACTTGACCATTCAGCTCCTCCTTGGCAATCCTACTTGCTTGTCTCTTGTGGTATAACGTCTTTGCTGCTCTGTATATTTTATAGTAGAGGATCAAAATCAATGTCAATGGGATGTAGAAAGCTCCAAATGTTGAGTAAATAGTAGAAACAATGTGGTCGTGTTTGATGATGCACTCATCATCTCGGCTAATTCCTTGGTGCCTCCAGAATAGAGGAGGCATAGAGATAAGAATAGATATAATCCAAACTACTGCAATCATGATGCCAGCATGCTTGGGAGTCCTTTTCCTTGCATACTCTACAGCATCTGTGATGGCCCGATACCGATCCAAAGCTATAGCAGAGAGATGCAAGATGGAGCATGTGCAGCATGTGATGTCAACGCTTAGCCAAATGTCACAGACCACTTGCCCCATAATCCATTTCTCTCTCACAATATACACAATGCTGAAAGGCATCACTAAGACAGCTACAAGAAAATCTGTGACTGCAAGGGAGCAAATTAAATAGTTGGCTGGATGGTGCAGCTTTCGGGTCACGATAATTGCAGCAATCACAAGGGAGTTGATGGTTGTTGTCATCAGCGCCAGCCCAGAAAGAGTGAGGGACACCACAATTTTGGATGGCATTCTGTTTAACAGTTCTTCTGAGGTCCAATTTTGATCAGATGAGTTTAAGAAATCCATTTTTATTTGTTTTAAAAGATTAATATAGTTGAAAGATGAATACCTATAATAAAGAAGGAAAAAACAGTTCAGAGAATGCTTCAAAGATTTTTCTCTTCCTTTCAGAATAATTTAAAAGAAATATATATGTGTATGTTTCCCCAGAATATTCGATGGATTGAAAAAATGAATTTAGATTTCATTTTCTTTTTCTTTTCATTTAATTTAAGAAACCAATGAGAACAGTAACAAATAATAACTTTCAAAACATTTCTTAAAATACAGCTCAAGTAAAATCATTTTGATGAGTAAACGAAACTATTACTCAGTAAAATCTCTACATTATAGAATTGCGTTAAAAAACTGTATTAATCCTATGTTTTTCTGTGTCTGCAGCAGAAAAAGTTTAAAAGCACATGCTATTAATATTTATTTGTGCATTATATAATGCAAGAAAATATTTTAAAGGCAGTATTAAATATCATGAACAATTTTGTTCTTAATTCAAAGTTACATTGAGAACATTATCATCAGGTTTGTGGAGAGTAAAGGAACTTTTAATGCATTTTATGTCAGGATATAAAGGTTATAAAAAGGAAAATAAAAAATAAAACGTTTTTAGTGTATCGCTAGCATTCCATGATTAGTTTATGAAATTAGGAATCTATCAGAGTGTTTAGTAGTCTTTGTGGATATAAGTAGTTAATTTGGTTTAAAATGAAATAGAATTAGTTGGAGTCAAGTAACTGGACAACCCTGCCCATTATTGCAATAACACATACGACAAAATGACCCACTTAACAAGGTGAATTTGCCAGGAGGGAGAGCTCATAATAGCATACACCCTGAAATGGAAATTCTTCTTCTTTACAAGTCACCATGGTAATGACTATGTAACTTTACTTTTGAAAGAAGACCTTCCAAACATGACATAATTTTTGCTTCAGTCCATGCTATTACTTAATTACAAGTCAAATAAGACCAATCAGAGTATAATCAAATTGTTTATAAGATAATATAAGTAATTGTTTTTATAAGATAGTTTTATTTATTTATTTTTTTGCATCAACCTTTCTCTGTTTCTTTAGTCATTCTTTTGCAATTCCCTATACCTCAGGAAGAGACAGAGAGAGAATGGAAACCTGAAACTTTATTACTAGTTATAACTATTATTTTACCTCCACATTCCTTAAATAATTTTTTACTTTAAATGGTTATGTTTCATTTGTTGGAACTCATAGAACAATAATTTAAAATACTTCATATTTTTATTTCACATGTTTCCTATGAAGTGTGTGTGTGTGTGTGTGTGTGTGTGTGTGTGTGTGTGTATTATAAAACAAGAGTACAGCATATTTAACATTCTACTTGTGTTTGGGATACTAGTACTAAATTTCTTTATTTTCTCATATTCATTGAAGTCAGGGGCTGATGTGTTGCTCCTAAGCAAATTAAGTGGCAGAAGAAATTTGAATATTTGCTACATAGAAAATTAGTATTTCTCCTATGTGTAATTAAAAAGGAGTTGCATATTTACATTATTTATATTAACACTTACTATTTGTAAAGGGCCAGTACGACAACTCCAGATAAAGAAAGGAGGCTAAAATCTCCTTAACAATTCTAAACCAGTGGTGCTGGAATTTACTTTGCCTCAGAATCACCAGGAGGGCTTGGTAAAACCCAGATTACTAGGTCTCACCCTCTGGAGTTCCAGATTCAGTAAACCTGGGGCAGGGCCCTCAGATACACATTTCGAACAAGATCCCGAGTGATGCTGATGCTGTTGGTCCAGGAAGTCAGGTTTCTGGGGGTGTAATCAACATGGTTGTTCCTCAGCTGTTTGTCTGATCCTTTCACTGCTAGAGCATCTACTAGTTCCTCTCTGTTGAGAGACGCTCTGATATTTCTGCTGTACAACTTTCTCGTATCTCTCTTTCTCACATTCCTAACTTATTTCTTGGAGTTGCTCAAATAAATGATCTTACTCTAGCTTTTGTTCTGATGTTTCCCTACTTTCATTGCTGCTGTAGTACAGCTCTTGGACCTCCTGCTCTAGGCCTCTTAACACCCACTCTTTTCAGCCCGTTATGAGAGTTATGCCAGGAGACCACAATTCCTATATCACTATTGGATCATGGGGCTTGAGACATAGTGGTGTGCTCATCAATACTAACAGGACTGTCATGACATTCCTGGATATGTGCTTTCAATGTCGTGGACCTCACCGTCTTTAGTTATTTTCCCTGGAAACATCTCTGTGCTTTGGGGGAGGGTCAATAGTCAAAGGTGAGATGCTTGCTCCAAAGCCATTTAAACATGTCAGAAACATGGTAGATTAATTTCTACCTTCCTTCCAATTATCCCCCCATTCTCATATCATATAATTTGCACTATATATTCAACAAACATCTAAATATTTTAATTGGTTAATTCCTTTGCAATAGTGTTTAATTAGCGTCATGAGAAGTGATTTAAAAGTGCTGACATTTTCCATGCTATAAGCAAAAATAACTTTCCATTTTAATTTGCCTGATAAACAGCCTTGGCACAAGAGCCTCTTCAAGCGATAAACCTTAAATTACATTTTGAATAAAATATTAAACAAGAGAAACTGGTTGGAAATAGTTATGTGTATTTCCATAGTAAAAAAGTAATTCTGTAGGAAAATGGACCAGCTTAAAATTAGAAGGTGAATTATTTGATAATTCCATTGATTTCTCGAAGCATCACACTGTAGCATTTAAATTAAACTCAATAAAATGATACTACTAAGGAAACAAAATCAAAATGTGTCATATAAATTCTATTACAAGAAATATTCCCATTATTAAACTTAGAAATCTAATTAATCTTTTGATAGTTGTGTTTATAGAAAACAAAGAAAATAGGAAAACAAATACAGCCAGCCAATCACAATTGGGTTTCTTTGTCCTTTTATCTTATTTTCTTTGCTACTTACAATTAGAATTTCAATAAATCAGCTACTATCATTAATCCAAACATAACCTTTAGTCAGATTCTTTCATATTCCTTTATATCTAAAGTTCTCACTGAGAGTCTTCATGGTGGTAGGGACCACTTCTGGGTTACTGGACATAAGCTATGTCATATATAGCCTCCTACTCTTAGAATATAGGTTGCATTCTGTATTTGGAATGTCTTCACTGGGTAATAGTCAGGATTACTCTTTAAGTAGAGCTGTAGTCCCATCAATTATATGTAACCTTCTTGATAATAACTAAGAGAGAAAAACTACCCAGGATTTACTCAACATGAATATTTGCCAATTTATTGATCTAGCTACATGATGCATTTTACTTTTCTATTTATACAGAGTTTTTAAAAAACAATCTAATGTTGATTTATATTCAGGTGTTTATCTTGATATCAAATTACATTGTTCCTATTCAGGTTAAACTATAAGCTGATAAGGGCATAGTTTAATTTGCTTTATATCATAAATTACCTGGGGTGGGGGGCTCCTACACACAGTTTTATAACAACATTGCAAAAAGGCGAGAAAGTAAAATTCAATTCTATGAACACCTTATGAGAACCTACAAGTTGGCTGCTCCAATTATAATAATAATACTTATCTTTTCTGAGTGTTTACTTCTCCAGGGACTAGGCTAACTTCTTTACATACGCTAACTCATTTAATAATCATCAGTGCTAATCTATGAGGTAGGTACAGTTACTATCTCCCATTTCATAGATAAGAAAACTGAGGCGTGCAGATTTAATGAACTTTTCTACAATAACAACGTAACAACTGATGGGTGGAACAAAGCCATTCCCTTAATCACTATTTCACTCTCTGTGAGAAATTTGTTACTTTACTTAATAATTCTCTTCTAGTATTGAGGTCTATAAAGTAACTACTTTTTCTGTAAAATAAAGATTATGTTACAGAGTAAGAAGTATGTTCAAGTGGAGGCAAATATCCACTAGAATAAACTGCTTATTTCTTTCTGGGAATGTTTAAGAGAGGGAGCAGGTCTAAATGGATAAATTGTAATAGTAGGGATGTGTTCACAGTGTTTTTCAAGTTTTATTTTACTGCCTTTCCAATTCTGAGACTTCCCTCTGATCTTGTATTTCTTTGCTCCCATTTATTTATTTAAGGACTATTTATTGAATGCTATTTATGTGCTGATTATTCTCCTAGGTGTAAGAGATACCAAAACAAACAAACAAGCAAACAAACCTACCCCTGAATAAAGGAAAACAGTAAAATAACACATTGTTCTAGTCTTTAAGAAACTAGTATGTTGATGAAACAGCTAAACAAACACATACTTATAATATAATCGTACAATGCAATAAGGGCATTATAGAGGTATATATAAAGTGTCCTAGAAATACTGGTGAGGGAGAATTAATCATACCATGATGAAACAGTGAAAGCCTTTCCAGGTAGAGGGAAAAGTACGAGCAGCAGCAGAGTTATGAAAAGGCAGGATGCAATCAGACGTGTGAAGTAAATAGTCTGATGTGAATACTGCAAAGACACTTTAACACCAAGGTTGGAGGTGAGGGATGAAAATTAGCTAGGAAAACAATGAAGGAGCTGGCATGCTATGATATAGATGCTGGATTTTATTTTATAGGCAATCAGAAGTCTTCAAACTGTTTAAGAAGGCAAGTGGAAGGATAAGCTCTGTGCTTTGGCCAAGTGAGGTATGTAGGTAGAATGACACAGCTTGAAGAGAGTGGTGCTGCTGCTCCAGGGAGCAGGCATAAGCAAAAAGATTACAGAGCATTCTTGAGGATGTCGCTGAAATTAGAACCTTTAGAAAGTCATTGGCATAAAACTGGTCTAGGTTTTTGTTATCCTCCATCAGTGCTCCAAAATTAGAAATTATGTTCTAGAGAAAAAGATAATTGAATTGATTCAGCATTGGATCAGTAACTGGGATGCAGACTGGGGTCCAAGGCCAAGGGACAGTATTGGTGGCGATGCTGGATCAATGTTAGTTTCAGAAAAGAGCAGACCAGAAAGGGCAATTCAATGAGGAAACAGGCCAGGGTTTTGTAATTTGAGGTCTTGATGAGGTTAGGTAGC
The DNA here is from genome assembly GCF_036562045.2 of Rhinolophus sinicus. Lineage (NCBI taxonomy): Eukaryota > Metazoa > Chordata > Mammalia > Chiroptera > Rhinolophidae > Rhinolophus > Rhinolophus sinicus. Next base: position 86,036,662 of record NC_133751.1, read on the forward strand.
ATGTGTAATGTAGGCTCAGGTAACGAGTAAGGATGAAAAACGGAGAGATTGCACTTATGTTCAGAGCCTGGGGCTGCAGTTTCAAATTTAAGGAGTGATTCCAGGGCTAGGGTATGAAAATGTTAAGAATTGCTCTAACTCCTTCAGACCAGTGAAGACTTGCTTACAGAGGGCAATGTGGGTTTTCACAAAAGCTTTATGGCATTTCTGAAGTCCATAGATCATTGCATACATTTTTCATGTATATGTATAAGTTTTCTTTTCTGGTGTCTTTATCACTGCCTGCTAGATTGGATCTCTAAGTCTCTTGAATTCTGGTTCTTGATATAACCTGCTGAGACTTGTCAATTCACCTACCCTTTTGGCTTTGGAAACCCAGTCTTTCCCTTCACATCTTGTTCCAGCTTCACCCAGATCCAATTCAGGTGATGTACCTCTGATTCCCAGATGTTGACCTCGTCTCATTCTCACCCTATAGATTATCATTCCATTGGTTTGTCCACTGGCTCCAATAATTCCCATTTCTCTCCTACTCAAAATATATTCGCCCTCTCTCCTGGTTGCCCAAAACTTATCCAGTCAGGGCCCCAGTGTCCAAGTCCATAATCTTATGTTTTGCATGAGGTCAAGAAGCAGAAGAGTCTCCTTGCAGCTGCAGAGCCTCTTGATTCAGAGACTTGTGAACTAAAAAGACGAGTTATCTGCTCCCCAGTCCCCAATATATAATGATGAGTCTGGGACAGGATACTTGCAGTAGACCTCCGCTTTCAAAAAGATGAGGGAAAAGGAGTCACATAGTGGCCACTGACCTGAAATGCACCCAGACAATGTTAGCGTGCTCTACTCTGAGGATAGAGACGCACCTTCACAGGCCCACTTCCGCTCCCTAATTTGGTTGCCTAATCCACTGTACTCTGTGGCTCTTGAATCCTCTCTCTGGGCTCTTGACTCTGCTCTCAGAGAGGTCCTGTCTTGTCTATGAGAAACAATCTGTATTTATAGCTAAGCAGACTTCTCAGCCTGCTCTCTGCCTGTAGACAATCATTTCATATTGAACTGTCTCTTTCCCCTTTGATCCAAGTTAGTGCAATTCTCTTAAAAACGTTATGTTTTCCTGTGAATGTGATTGGAAGTTACAACATGCCCTAGAATGCCACATTTATAATTTTTCAAGACAGATTTCTCTCTACGTTGTATAGAACATTAGGGCTGTGGGTCGCACCCCTAAGATTCTTAGAAGCCCTTTTATCTAGCTTAGAGGCTCTACTAGGCCCTCTCTTAAACCTTTTGAAGTTTTAATAAACAGTTGTACAGTCATGTCCTTGAGTTGTTCTTTGCCCTAAGGCCATGTTTACACTGAGAATCTTTGGCCATCTGGATAGATTAGTGATGAGAAATAACTTTGTTTTCCTATCTAGCAAGCCCTGGCTTTTATACAGTTTTTGTAAATTTTGCTTGCAAACTTTAATTCTTCCCTTTCCATACCTTATTATACACAGGTAAAAAACTGTCAGTTGAAGCTTTAAACATTCTCCCTGGAAATACTCTTGGCCAGATCTACAAGTTCATCAAACAGATTTTATCTTTTAAGTTACTGGAGATGACACTCTTACAAATTATTTTGCTACTACAAAACATGGGTTGTCCTCTTTCTAGTCTCCAAAGTAGTTTCATCACTGTCTTTCCAGCCAGCACTAAAAGTTTGTTCACTAATAGTCTCCTCACTGTTTGTTCAATCTCTCCGTTCCAGCTGGTCCCAAAGCCAATGTCATGTGTATTGATGCTAAGTTGACAAGGGTGGACTTGCTGGATTGTTTGTTGTCACTTCGGCCTCATTCTGAGCTCCCAGTCCCTGCAATGTAAAGGAGATGTAGAGAACTACATTTCCCAGAATCCCATTCTCTAAAAAGTCTGGTTTTGATGAGAGGAATTCCCACAAGGTTTGGGAGCCAGAAGAGGAGAGTTGATAATTCTGAATGTGATTGCAGTCAGACTCATGGGCAGACATTGACAGGAACTTCTGCATGCTCTTGAAAACAGTTGTTGGGAAATGTCTCAAGTATTTTTGAGAAATAAAATAGTTTTCAAGCAAGCCTTTGAGAACCTCCTACTTTGAGGCTTTAGGCTGAGGTGCTTCAGTGTCTACTTCTTTAACTTTAGGCAGCAACTGGATTGAATTAAATTTTGACTTTCCTGACCTTTCCCCCCTAGCTTTGCTAACATTAATGTCTACTCTAATATCTTCATTAAATCCCTTTATTCCAGGAATAGTTTGCCTGACTCTGTTACTCTCATCAGTCATGGACTGAAAGAAGGAGATAACACTGCTAAGTGGTTATTGGAAATTAATAACAAAGCAGCTATAACCAAATCTTAAAAACATTAAGCAAAATTTGTATTAAAACCATTAATGGAAGCAGCTTCCACCATTAAAGCATTAACTACCTTTAACCAAATCATAAAAATATTTAGAAAGAAGAGAGCATTTTAATGACATTTACATATTCACATTTTGCTTGATTCTGGTTATTGTTTTCAAGAGACGCCTGTGTAGTAGCCTGCTACAAATGGAGAATAATTAAATCACAACAATAAAAATCTTAGGGAAAATTTCACTATATTCAGTGAACACTGTGAAACTAGCTATAGAAGCACCTGTTATGGAAAAGAAAGCAAATATACACGCACAAACTCAGTATGCTATACTATTTCCTTTGTTTGACTGGCTGACACCTGAAGAGCGAGGAAGCTGAGTGTGTGTGGGCAGAGGAGGGATGGGGGATATAGGAGGAGTGGGGTTGTGAAGGCAGTAAGCACTGATGTTCATTCCTGAGATGTCAGTTTTATTAAGAGACTGTCAAGCATTGTGTGAAACTCTCACGTGCTAGACTTAAACAGAACTTCAATTGAAGCCTGTTTCCCCACTGACTAGTGTGAGCTCAGGAAAGTCATTTCAACTACCAAAGACTCAACTTCATTATCTGCTGCTTTTAAGATTCTCTCTTTGTCTTTAAACTTTGGCATTTTAATTATGATGTGTCTTGGTGTGGGCCTGTTTCAGTTCATCTTGTTTGGAACTCTGCACTTCCTGGTCTTGTAGGTCAATTTCCTTCACCAGGTTAGGGAAGTTTTCTGGCATTATTTCTTCAAATAGGTTTTCAATTCCTTGCACTCTCTCTTCTCCTTCTGCTACCCCTATAATGCCAATGTTGGTACACTGGAGGTTGTCCCAGAGGCCCCTTAAACTCTCCTTAATTTTTGGGGTTTTTTCTATTGGCTGTTCTGATTGGGTGTTTTCTGCTACCTTATCTTCTAAATCACTGATTCTATCCTCTGCTTCATCTAATCTGCTGTCGATTCCCTGTAATATATTCTTCATTTATGTAATTGTATTCTTTGTTTCTGACTGGTTCTTAATTATGTTTTCTATCTCCATTTTTATGTTTCCTATCCCTTTGTTGAAGTTCTCCCTGATCATTGAGCATCCTTATAACCAGTGTTTGGAACTCTGCATCTGGTAGATTACTTGTCTCTATTTTGTTTAGTTCTTTTTCTGGAACTTTCTTCTGTTCTTTTATTTGGGTCATGCTTCTTTGTCTCCACATTTTGGCTGCCTCCCTGTGTTTGTTTCTATGTATTAGGTAGGCTGTTATATCTGCCAGTCTTACTGTGTTTCCCCAAAAATAAGACTGGGTTTTATATTAATTTTGCTCCAAAAGACACATTAGGGCTTATGTTCAGGAGATGTCATCCTGAAAAATCATGCTAGGGCTTATTTTCCGGTTAGGTCTTATTTTCAGGGAAACATGGTAGTAGAGTGGCCTTATGTAGTAGGTGTGCTGTGGGGCTCAGTGGTGCATACTTCCTGGCCACTTGAGCCACACACTCCAAGTGTGTCCCTTTTGTTGTTGTGTGTACCCTCCTCTTGTAGTTGAGCCTTGGTTGCTATTTGCACATCAGTGGGAGGAATTAACTCTCAGGCTTTGTGAGGACTGGCCTTGACTACAGTGGAAAAGTTGTGGTGCAGGGGTTGACCCTACAGAGCAGGATCTGCCTCAGCAGGGCTCTGGTTGCCTGCCCCATCTGCCCCTTGAGTATATCATTCTTGGAAGTGGTTAGGTGAAGCTCCAGTCTGTTTCAAAGCTGGCTGCTCGGGGCGCCAGACCCAGGGCCACCAGGGAGGGGCCCTGCTGCAGGTCAACTTCAGCCACGGCTTGTGCTCCACCCAGGGCCACCAGCAGGAGCCATGAAGAAATCCACAGATGGCTGCCTCCCATGCCATGCTTGGAAAGTGCTTTGAGAGGCCAAGCTTCGAATCAAGGCCACCGGCCGCTAGTACCAGGCTTAGGGATGCTCAGTTCGAGGTACGGGACATGCTCAAGCCAGATGTTGTTTGTCTGGGTTCCATGAACCTTTGAGAGACCCTAGGAAAGTCTGCAGCATGAGCTAAGGCAGGTGGTTTGTACAGAAAAGCCACTGCAAGCAGCTTGGGTATGCCCAAAAGCTGGATGGGGCAGTGTCTTGAATCACCAGGGCATGGCTAATGAATGGGGGAAACTCAGATATGGCAGCAATCTGCGTCTGCATGCTGGAGAGAGGAAGGGCTCAACAAAGAGACAATGACCACTGCCAGCTCCTCCATCCAGGAGAAAGCTGTTTTTCAGCCCCCGTCCTAAAGCAAGACAACTCAGTTCCTTCCTGTAGGTCCTGGAAAGCTGCCTTTCCAGGTGCAGCCCCAGTACTGGAACTCAGAGCCAGTGATTCCGTCAGTGGGTAAGTTCATGTGCGATCCCTTTAAGAAGAGCGCCTGGGACTCCAGCCGTCCTCGTCTAACTCAGTCATAACCTCCTTTGGTTTTCACAGCCAGAAATTATGTGGACTTCTCTCCCTGGCACTGGAACCCTGGGCTGGGGTGGTGCTGGGACCTCTCGCTCCTCCAGGGGTACCTCTGAAGCTGTATATCCCTTCCAATTTTTAATGCTTCCATGTAGTAGGTATGGGACCATCCTGTTCTGCATCTCTACCCTCCTACCAGTCTCGAGGTGGCTTCTTCTGTATGTCCTTAGTTTTAGGACTTCAGTTCAGCAAAATTTTAAGTGATTCTCAATGATGATTGTTTTATAGTTCAGTTGTAATTTTGATGTGGTCCTGAGAGAAGGTCAGCATAGCATTTACCTAATTCACCATCTTGACCAGAATAAAAATTTCTTTCTGAAATTAGTTATTAACAGTCTGATAAATATCTTAATCTAGGTATTTAATTTTTTAATTATTAATCTAGAATAAAATATTAGATTGGACAAAGTCTATATCCTTACGTGGGGAGACAATAGCTAAGTTTATCTCAATATGAATAAAAATATTCTGGTAAATTATTTGGAAAAATAAATCATATGCTGAGGATGTGTTAAAATTCAATAAAAGCTGTTGTGAGGTTAAAATAATCCAATTTTAGTGATGGTATTTGATTTAATAACTTTAATCTTTTTGGTGCATAATATCTAGTTAACCATGCTAAGCTAGCAAGGTTTAAGCAATTTCAAACACAACAATTCCCCCTTTGAAAAAAAAAAAATATATATATATATATATGTAACAGTCTAATGCCTTTCAAGTGCTGGTTTAAAAAGAAAAGGAGGAAAATTTTTTTTCCTCCTTTTCTTTTTAAACCAGCACTTGAAAGGCATTAGACTGTTACTTATATTTTATGCAAATGTAACTAATGGAATGTAAGGTATTTCACTAATCATGATGTATGCTTTTCTATTTTATTCTACTTTCTTTTGCCAATATTTTAAATTGGAAGCATTTCTCTTCCTTGTCTTGCACCTTTAATCCCTTTCTCTCTTTTGGCCCTCTTTACTTAAGCTTTATAAAGTACATATTTACATCTGGTAGTTTTAGTAAGTAGTAGCTGATCAACTTAATATTGACATTTATTTAGCACCACTGGGTTGATAGAGCTGGTATATAAAGCAGAAATCTAGTAACAGATGAAATCGGGTAGTTGATTTTTCATCTCCAGTTAAGGATATTGTAGAATATTCAGCACTGAACAACAAGGCATATGTTTTGGAGCTCTGCTTAAGTGCAATCTGGTCTTCCATTTAGCAGGTTAACCAAGGCTACTAACTAAAATGTGAAGGAAATCTTAACTTTAAACTTGGATAAGACAGGCACTGCTTGACTAAGATGTTTAGCCTAAATATATACTGGTTTCATATAAATATAAGGTATTAAGTAGCCATGATTTTAAATCTTTCTATTTTATTGTATTTGGTTGGCTTTACTTAATGGTATAGAATTACCTTGTTTGTCTTTATTTTACACAGCAAATTGTCCTAGAATGCTAAGATACAAATTGAAGCACTGTGTATGGATAACATAGTAACATTTTGAGATTCAGCCCCAAGCTAAATATGAGAAATCTGTTTATATTTGAATGACAAGAAAGGAGAACTCCTCTTCATGTACATTGACTTAACTTATTTTTTTTTTTTTTCATCTGATTGAAATTCCTACAGAATAGTTATTCTCTTCTCCAAGATTTTTGGGCTAGCTTTTAATAATGTAGAAAACAAGTTCTCATTCAGTAACTTCAATTACTTCTACCATTCTTTTACTTGAATTACTACTACAGTAGTGACTATTATTATCTCTAGATTAAAAATATTTTAGTAAATGTACTAGGAATTGATGCGAGTAAAGTCACATATTTTAGAGAATATTATAAAAATATAGTGTGTTAATATGTCAGAAATGACATGGTTAAATGATAATTATTTATATATTACCTATTTATGACTTAGCATAGAAGAAATCTAAACTGTCATCTGAACAGAATGACAAAATATCAGAGAACTCAATGGTTGAGCCTCTTGATTTGTTGCCTAAATTTTGAGCATCAATCAATCAATATTTATTAAGCAATGCATTGTGTTATGTTCTGTATGTGATGCATATAGATAGACGATACAGCCCATGTCATAAAGGAGTATATAGTTTATCAGTAGTTGGAGCAAGGGGGTATACACCTATTCAACAAATATTTACTTAATTTCAGCATTGTAATTGGCACTCTGGGTATAAAAATGAATGCCATAGCACAATTTCTCAAAGAGCTCATTATTGGGTTATACAAATTATTGCTCTATGATGAGATAAATGCTTCATAGTGGTCATTTAAAAAAATTCCAGGCATCTAAACCTTTTCTTTCTTATAATAATAATGATGTCAACAGACATATTTATTGGATATTCAATATTAAAAATATTGAAATGCTTCTATGTAAGTTGGCAAATAAAATATTAAAAATTATAGTGAGAAGTATATCTAATAATATACATTCTAAAATAAAGCTCGTTAGTTAAAGTCAATAAGACAACCATTGAAAAATTCTCCTCTTATTTTACTGAGAATTGATAATAGAAATATTGAATATGAAAAAAATCTTAGACAGGATTTAGAATATAATTGCTGTTAGTTCATCAGAAGTTGAGGAAGGATTCAGTGTGATGAACAATATCATTGCTATTAAGAAATTGTCTCTACTTTTTGAGGCTTCAAGTTCTGCAAAGGTGTTGACCGTTGGTGCCACCGAGGTAAGTAGTAGGGCCTGGATGTGGTTTCTATGTGGCAGCTGGTTTCCCTGGTTGGCTGCTGAGCAGACCGAGCTGGGAGCACGGGTGGGAGCAATTACTGTCTGATGCTCTACAGCTGTTTGGCATGCCAAGTAACATTGGTATGGTAACATTGTTGTCACTGAGGCTTGTCTCTGGGTCCAGGTCACCTGGGAGTCTGACATTTAGGTTCATCCCTGTCCATTGTCCCTAGCAGTCGCTGTTATGGTTCTTCTATCTACACCACATCCCTTTGTAACTAAATAAATTCTGTTTGAATTAGCCTAATTTGAGAGTGCCATCTATTTCCTGTTGGGACTCTTACTGAAAATAAAAACTGTCACTCCCTGGCAATAATTGTAACTAAAATGAATAGTTTGGTAGTGCATCCTAGTAATTTTGTGGGAGTTTCCAGAAAGGGAATTTTAATCTTAATTTTTCCACTGGGCATATAGCTGTGATTATTTAAGCTTGGATCTCTTGAAATGCCTTTGCCAACATGTGAAGCCAGAGAATGAAGCCAGTACTTGTAATCTGAAATGGGCTATGTGATACATGCTTTAGTAAATGCATAAAAATTATATAATTATAAAAATATTATAAAAATATAATTAACACATAAGAAGCCATGATTATTCTCAGGAGTGTGCAGCAGTTCTGCCTAAGAAAACCAGAAAAGAACTTACACTGGAGTTTAAACAAACTAAGATTTGAAGAATGCGTTTACTGGATCTACAGATGGTTGGAGGGAGTAGGCTGCAGAGAAGGCTTTTAGGGAAAGAAAACAGAATATGCAAATGTACAATATCACAAAAAGTATGGTAGCAGACTAATTTGAATGGTTATGACAGTTGAGGATGAATAATTTGACAGGAAGTAAGAAGTTTCAAATACCACAGCCCTGGAGGCCATGGAGTGGTATTAGCTAATATGAAGCAGAATAGGTAAAGATTAGAGGCCATGATAGGAGATTATTAAGTAGCTTAGGTGAGAGACAGTGAGTCTCCAGCCAAGAGATGAAACGGGGGGGGGGGGATAAGAGAAAAGAGTTTAAACACCTTTTTAGTGTATGGCAGGATTTCACAGTTAATGTGATTTGGGAGGAAGTGAAGCTTGAGGAAGAAGGAGGAGCCTAAGGTGACTGCTGTGTTCCTGGATGGGCAACCAGTTGGATGATAATGTTAGACACATGACAGGGAACACAGCAAAAAGAGATTTGTGGGGGGACAGAAAAGGATAAGGTCATGGTGGAAGTAAGACTTTCAAACATAGTGAGACAGCCCATATGGAATTGGCAGATTTAGATTGGAAATATAATTTATAAGCCATCCATTATTAGTTGAAACCATATGCATCTATAAAATCACCAGGGGTTGCTGGAGACAGTGCACTGAAGAATGAATGGATGGTGGAAAAATTGAGAAAGTCAATGTGAAGTATTCATTTAAGAGATTTGGTTACTTATAAAAATCTTAAAATATAAAAACTTTTAAAAATGCAAAAAGTAGATGGAAACTCTAAGTTGAGCTCTTTGATTTATTTTTAAACACAAAGATAATTAGGTATATTTATGCAGCAAGGATGCTAAAGCTCTCAGGCAAAGCATAAAGTTAAATGATAAGTTTAACATTCATCTGTTGATTTGTTGGTTATGTTTTTCCTCCTTAGAATATAATCTATATAAGAGCAGAGACTTTAATCCCTGGACCAAGGACAACATTTAGCTCATAAAAGTCACTCAAAAAATATCTGATGAGTGAAGGAATGATTGAAAACCAGAGAGTGAGGGAAGCTAAGAGACAGTATGGTACAGTGGAGCCTGGACTCCAGAGAGTGAGGGAAGCATGTCCTTTCACACATCGCTGACATACATTGGTACAACCCCATGGAGACAGTATGGCAATAATCTTTGATACAATCTTTGTATTTCTGATTTATCCTATAAATCTATTTCCATGTAAATATGCGCATCAATAGATACAGATAAATAAATGATCATATAAACTTATAATGAATAAGGAAGCTCTTTATATTCTGATATGAAAACACTTCCAAAACATATTTTAAAGTAAAAAATCAGAATGCAGGAAGTATGTATAGTATGTTATTATTCATGTAACATAAAGAATATTTATGAATACCCTTGCTTATTTGTATATAGACTATCTCTGGGAAGATACACAAGAAAATGGTAATTGTGGTTGTGTCCAAGGAATAGAAATGTGTGGTTTGGAAACAGACTCTACAATTGTAAACTCATTATACATTTGTTACCTATTTTTAAAAAACAATAAAATTAAAGCCAACGAACCAACCAACCAAATTTATTGAGCCTATTCGTTTGTGTCAAACACTTTCTTAAGTATTTGGTCTATATGGCCTTATTTGAGAGTAGGAGAAAGGAGCTAAGTGAAGGAAATAGGTTTGTAGCTGCTAGTAAATATGTGAGCATGTAGGAATTGGTGGGATGGAAAATGGCAGGAACTTGGAGTTTTCATGTGTCATAGACTCTCGTTTTCTCTTTGAATAGAAGACTGTGTCATCTGTTGAGGGGGAGGAGGCAAGGATGAAGAAGGATAAGATGAAAGTTTGCCACAGTTGCTGTAGAGTAGGAAGGGAGGTAGTCACAGGCAGAAAAAAAGACTTCTGTGTGTTGTTTAAAGCTGTGTGGGCATCGGTCTTTACTAGAAATGATTAGGAGTCCTGTTATAAGAGTGGAAAATGAACATGGTTGGATTATGTGTCTTTTGTGGGATAAGTACCAGGCAGCAAGGGAGGTGAGGATGTGAGCAGAAAAATAGCTACAGTCAAATGATAATGATACCAACTGGGAAGTAAGTTTAGGTACAAGTGGAGGAGGTAGTGTCCTGAAAAATGGGTGAATTTAATTAGGTAAGTGAGAATTTCAAGGCAGAGCTCTTCTCCCATTGGTCACACAAATTTTCCCTTAGCCCATGGTTTTCTGTTGCACAGCCCACCGTCTCTGAAGGCTGCTCTCCACGTGCAGCCACATGGGCCTTCTTAGTCTGTTACTTGATAAAGTCAAACTCCCTCCTAAATTATGGCCTTTGGACTTGCTCTTCCCCCTGCTTTGAATGTTCTTTCCTAGAGAAATGGCTCTTTATTCAAGTTTCAGACACTATCATATTATCTTCTTTTTCTTCAGAGTTCTTATCAGTATCTGAAATTCTTACCTTTTTTTGTTTTTGTTTTTGTTTTTACCTGGGTATTATCTGCTTCTCTCACTAGGATGTAAGATTCATGAAAGCAAAGATCTAGACTTTTGGGTTCAATACTGTAACCTCAGTGCCAGGAACAATACCTAGTATGGAAGCTTTCAATAAATACCTTCACAAACGTTTTATTGTACGTTTCTTAGATGCCAGGTTCCTATGCTGGTAACACAATTTTGATTAAAAAAAAAAAATTAGTCCCTTCTTTTAAGAAACTTTCAGTTAGAGTATGAGAATGACAAGAAAGGAAACAAATTTTCATGTTGTATGATAAGTGTTATTTAAGAGCAAAGTGTAAGAAGTTCTGTGGGAGCAGAGAACTAATCGACTGTGGCAGTGGGGGAGGGTGTCAGAGGGTATGAGTCACGATTTGAAAATGCAGACTGTTTCTTGACTTCTAAAGTAGAGCTGAATGGAGGATGAAAAGAGCTGGTAGCACAGGGAAAGATGTGGTTGTGTAACGTCGAAGGGGAACTTTTTCTCTCATTTCTGGTGTCTCCACATTGTCTGAAAGGCTTGGTGTTGATATTGGAGCCCGCTCAGACTTGTCTCCCAGACTCTGCCCACATCTGTCATTGCTTAGTTTGCATATATCCATATTTTTACACATCTAAAGTATAATAGCTTTTCTCAAACGAAATTTACTTGTATGATGATGGTATTCTATTGTGGTAGATGTCTATAATAATACTGAGGAAATGAAATGTATCTAAAATTTCTGTTTATTTCTTAGATAGACACTTATTTCCAGCACACCTGATTATTGAAGTATTGATCTTTTTGCTCAAAAAGGATTTAGAAACCATAAAATGACTACTAAAAATAAAAGTTAAATGAATGTCGTTTAGCCCATTTCTATTTAAATTTTATTACTACTGGGATAGATTTAGCTTAATATTTTAATATTTTAATGATCTGTACTGTAATAGTTTACAAAGTCAGTGAATCATGTAAATAATTCTGGAAGCAAACCGCATTTGTAAGTTCAGCAAGCAGAATAATTAAGAGTATATGAGTTAATGTATTTGAAAGATTTTTCTAAGCCCTATCGAAGCAGAGTTATCTTTTGTTTTAAAAAGCATGTAAAATAATCTAATTAATTAACAAATATCTATTTTAAATCTTAGATCAAGAAAGATTTTTTTTTTGTCATTTAGGTTGAGTCATCAACTTAAAATTTAACTTATTTACCATTTTCTGTCAGATGTCAATTGTCACAAAATGATGAAAAGAAATTACAATGCAAAAGATGTCCATGTGACAGACCATTATTTTTCTATCAAAGTTGAAGTTTAACATGCAATAGAAATAAAATACCATATTTAGCCATCAATGTTCTTTGGATAGAAAAAGCTCACAAAAGTGGGAGAAAGAGTGATTCAGAAGTTGATTATGCAACAGTTCTGATAGATTTCTTGCTGTCCTACTGCAAAAGAGGAGGACATAATATGAAGTCCCCACAGGACATTTTAGTAGAGAATTCAAAAGGTCATCTGAGATACAGAGAAGAGGAAAGTGGTAGCAGTTACAGCTGGTGTGGCTTTAACCTGGGTAGGGAGAGCCTTAGTCAATAAGCTTTGGTTCTTGACTTGCAGAACAATTCATGGGCACCTGGATATTCCTTGCATTGTTCTCTCCTGGCTAAATGTTGTATTACACAGCCATCTAAGATGAGTGTGTTCTCGGTGAAATAGTTGGCATTTGTGTTAACTCTGTGCTTGCTTAGTATCCTCAAAACGTTTGGCCTTGTAGGACTTACTACTCATAGGGTATGTTGCCAGTTATTCTACTAAAGAAGTAATTGTGACCTAGCATCGTTGGCATATGTCTATTGGCTTTACCGTTAAGAACATAACATGTCTTCAGTATGTTTTTTTGTCTCTATGGAAGATCCAGAATGGAATGGAATCCTCTTCTATACCTTGCCTTGGTTTTGTATAGTCCAGTTCAATCTTGTAATTTCTATTCTTCTATTTCATAATTTGACATTAGTTACCTCCTTTGGACTGAAGTTTACTTTTGTAATATATATGAAAAAGTAAGTGAATACTGCAAAAAAAAAGTATTAAAGAGCTTTTGTAGCATCTTTTTCAAGACCACATAGTGTAGCATATTATTTGCATACATGTAGAAACATATGTTACTGATTCAGAGTTTCCGCAAATTTGCATAATTAATTGAATTAATACATATTTGATTGAATTAATTAGGGCTTATGAAGGGCATGACTATTCATAAAAAAGAAATCCATCCAAGCCAGCTCAAGAAGAGGGAGTCATTAGAACAAGTGACTTAATATCACACTAGGTCAGGAAATAAAATATAGCTGGGCCACTCAGGGGATGGTAAAGGGAAATAGAAAGGGGGATCGTCTTACCTTCCAGATTTGAGTGGTCTCTTTCATCTTCATTTGTCTTTACTCTTTTCTTTACTAACTTTCCCTGCTTGCATGTCACCCAACATGAAGTCCTGGCTCCAGTGCTGTAAAACCTTTCCATTCAGTTGCCTGCTTCATCCAGCAGTTAATTGATTCAGTATCTCCCTGTCTCATTGATATTCTGAGGAGAAAGTCTGAATTGGTTTTAGAGTAAACATTGCCAGCAGAGTGGAGTCAAGATCAATGGCAAGAAGGAAGGGATGGATGGCAAAAGGAATTTCAGAGAAGGGTGATTACCCCAAACTAAGTCAACAAAATCTAAATATTAAGTAGATTTAAATTATTAATTACTCCATGGTGATCATTTTTATTGCTATGGTTATGGTCAGGGTAAACAAATGACATCAGAGCCTTAGAAGTGAGTTATTTTGGCTGAACGTATTCTCAGTTGAAGATGAGAGGATTCAGAGTAAGGGTAAAGGCTATATTGCATTTTTATACTCTAATACTTGTGGACAGTTTTATAGCATTCTAATACTTGCAATTAGAAGATCCTTGAAAGAGGTTGAATACCTTGGCATTCTTCCAAGGCAAGAAGAAAACCAAAGCAAATGAGAACCTTATGTCTATGATATTTTTTGCAGCTGGTATAGATGTTGCCCCAATCTCTGAAATGTGGTTAAGTCTTTCTCTCTAGGTCACTTTGTATTTGTAGGACTATATCAAGGCAGTCCCAGAGGAAATTACTCTAATAAACTGCTTTTTATAGTGCTAGCCTTTTTGGCTGCCCTTTCTTCCCCCATCTTGCTTCTTTGAGAAGAGTTAATCTAAATCTTTAAGTAGGAGAAGAAAATAAGTAGAGAACTGTGATAATTGTGTCCTGTGTAATCAATTTTAGGGAACAGGAACCTTAAGGGGTTTGTGTGGGTGTTGGGAAAAAAGAAACTGGTTTGAGTTCCTGGGTCCTGCTGCAAGGAGGGAAAGGAAAACCCAGAAAACTGTCCTAAACTAAAGAAAGGTCATGGTGCTAACAGAAGAAAAATGCATTTGATTCCTTAGTATTAATCTCTCCCCTTTTAACGAGCCTCTACCAAGTACCAAGTCTGGTGCTCTGGGGCTATGAAAACTGAGAACAGTTATAGACCTTGCTTTCAAAGAGTTTACAACTCAGTCTGAAAGACAAAGTAACTTATTATTAGATAGTTTCGGATAACATTTACCATGAACTTAGAGAAAGTTAAAATCTCTGGCCCTGGTGTCTAAGCATAGATTCTTTTCTCAAATCCTTTCAAATCCATGGAGTTTGAGGAGTCAAAAAATTCTTCGTTCTGAACTACAAGACCCAATGTTACAGGTAACACTTTGAGGTGACACTAATTCAAAAAGCACAGAATCTGGGGTTTGCAAACTTGCAGGAGAAAGTCAATAGTTTAGTGTCACTGTGAAGTGTACATAACACACAGCAAATGGCTTATCGATTTTTTTCTCTTTGGGCATCACTTTAGGGATAAATAAGATTTATTGAGGGCAACTCTGGGTTTCTTAAATTCTTCACGTTTAGGCAATTAGGGAGACAACAGCGCCTCCATCCTGCCTAATATTGTTATATATTTTAAAGAGTATTTTTAGAGATAGTTGTGGCAGGAGTTTCTCCCCCTCCCCCGCACAATGCAATACTTTTTCAGAAATACTACAACTGTTTCTGATTATTGTCCCAAAGCAGTCTTTATTGAGAAACCACTATATGTTAGTTTTATACACATGTTCCAAATGTTTAAATCGAATTAAAATGTTCTCAGAGTAAATTTGGCTTTTCATTAAATAATCAATTCTGAAAAGCAAGGCAAGAAAATAAGGATGTTTTGATGAATAAAAAGTCCAATAATTTACATTTGGTACATTATTTGGTTAGAAAGGTTAACTGTGCCACTAACCTTGAGACTGCTAATTTTCTATGTATTGAAAAATTTAGTAAAATATCATTACCATCAAATATGTATTTTAATTAACTTTGAACTACTGAAATAGATGAAATCACACGCAATTATTTGATCTATTGATCTATTTCTTTATGAAGAAATTTAAAAAAACAGAACAATTTTTGGTGTTATTAAAGAGATATTTATTGTACATAGGGATCATTAGGTTAAATTGTAGGATTGAAAAGAGAATATTTGGGAGGAGGCTGGGGTGTGGGTGGTCTGTATTTGCTTAAGAGCTATGTGGAAACAATTTAATTTCAATTATTTTTAAATGAGCTTTCCAAACAAGGACAAAGCAAATTGTCACTTGTATTCTGCATTTGTTTTTTTTGCACCATTGGATAGCTACTATAGAAATTCTGTTAATATAAAGCTGATGAGTACAAATGGTGAAATAAAATGCCCATCAAGGAAATTGACATTCCTTAGTTTTCAAAAGAATGTCTGCTTACTTCATGTCTTGATAATTTAGATATAAAGGAAAAAAAAAACTATTATGTAATAAATCAATTCATAACATATACATTTAGTTTCCTTTTTAATTTTTAGAAACAACTCTGACAGTGCAGTTCTCATATGTTGACTTAAATATAATGAACTTCATGTTTTCTTTTTGCATCTGAATTTCTTTCTGGGCTTATCTTTAGTTTTATGCTGAAGGAAATATATATTTACTGGTATTTAAGTAAAAGCTGTTTATAGGTGTATGTTTTTTTCTAATTGCAGTTTAAAATAGCCTTTGTAGCTATTTCTCACACTATCAATCTCCATTTCCCAAAGCAGTTTTTCTGCAAAATGTAATTAAGATTTGCTTATTAGTTTTCCACTTTTCTTCTTAAGTATTGCTGTTCTCAGTTGGCAAAGCAGCAATTCTGAATTCCTAGACGGATTCTAATTTTTATCATCTATTTGCAAGAAACTGAATTGCCTTTTTCTCTTTATGTTTAATTGTGACATGTCAATATCTAAAAACTTAAAAATTACCTATTTTCATTGCTTGTATTCTGTTATTTTGATGCAATTTAGATGTTTTGCACATTTACATTGCCAGATTTAGCAAATAAAAAAATAGAATGCCCAGTTAAATTTGAATTTCAGATAAACAATGAATAATTTTTTAGTATGTCTAGAATACAATGATGAAAAACATATTTGTTATTTTTCTGAAATTCAAATTTAACTTGGTGTCCTGTATTTTATCTGGAAATCCTAACACATTTTACCATATTTGGTAGGATTTGTGTAAACATTGCATTCCTTTTTAGAGCCTGTCTCCTCTCTTTTATATTACCTCCTTTATTTGCCATATTTTAGATTACAAAATGAGAAAACAGTTATATAAATTTTGTTATATAATTTTTCTATACAGTGAAATTGTCTTGCTGGGTGAGATACTAGATACTATGTTTACACATAACACATTACCGTTATAAAAAATAAATCAACAGCACAAGTGGCCACAATCCTGATGACACTTTCAACGCAACTCTAAATCTCCAGTTTAACATTTCATCTCAGAATTTGCTTTAACCCCCCACCCCCACCCTCCCCACACACAACTTTTAGGCTTCCTCTCCTGATCAGAGTTGGCTGGGGATGAGCTCTCATCCAATGATAAGGAGGGGCAAATTAAAATTAGTTGTCTGGCTTTTGACTTGTCATCAATACTGTAATTCAGCAGTGTTTCTCAAGCTGTATTCCTTGGACGTGGACCACTAAAGCTGTTCATGAGTGCCTCTGTGGGGAGGGGTGGTCAATTGAAAGTGGTGACACAGGTTAGTTTGTACGATTGCTAGGTAGACAAGGTGGTCCCTGGTGGAATAAACAAGAAAACAGCCATAGCCTGAAACTCCAGGTCCTGGAACGTCTCCTTCACTCCAGGACAAGGACATGAGAATACGCCTTGAGTTTAAGAAATAATTTCAAATCCCTTCTGGCCGGACAAAAGAGCAGCTCTGATAGATAAGAATGGGTTATTTCGTTAATCCCTTCAGGACGGGCAAACAGGACAAACCTGATAGATGAATCCCATTAGAAGCCTCCAGCCCCCTTCCCCAAGCAGGCAGGGGAAGGTACAAAAGTAAGAACTTTTGCCCCATTCGGGACACTCTCCCACTTGGGAGCTGCAACCTCTTCTCCTGCCTCTAATAAACTATCTTCCTTTACAACTTTTTGCCTCTCCCTGGTCCGTGTGTCCATTCTTTGGCTTCACGAGACACGATCCCGGCCCACACCCAGAAACTGCCGGCAGATCCAACATCATTTATATCATTTGGGGACTCAGAAAAATAGTCCTACTTCAGTGGGCTATTTATTCTGGGCTAAATGCCCATCTCTACTGCAGAACTTCTTTGAAGCTTCGGTATGCTACTTTCACTGGGCATCTGGAAAAGGGGACCACAGGCCACTACTTTTCCATAGTTTGTTTGACTATAGACCTTTTTGTGTGTGTGGCACACCAAGTACATTTTGTCAGACACTAGAGTTCTGGAAACACTGTTTCGGAATTCTGAAGAAGGTTCCAACTTATTTTCATATGATTTCCAGATCACAGATGGCTTGAAGACTAGAGTAGTCATCAGAAACCAGTCTATCACTATCTCAGTCAGGCTGCGTCAATAAGGACAGATTTCAGCTGGCTCACTCTGATCAGTGGTGGGTTAATTTAAATGGAATGAACTCAACAAGTAATGAGGAATAGGAAACAGGGAAGGCATAGCGATGGGAGAAAAGGAAAACTGAAATTAACCTTTGTTGAGCACCTTCTACAGTACTAGAAACCATGCACGATCCTTTATATAGCTTGTTTATATGATTTTCATAATATCCTCACAACAAAAATTTTGTACGCTTTTATACACAAAGAAACAGGCTCAGAGAAATTTAGTGGTTTGCTTATTGTTTCACATAGTTAAGTTGGCACAACTGGGATTTGATACACGATTTTTAGGCTTCAAACCCATATTCTTTCCCTACTCAGAAGAACCCACTTAAAGTCAGTTTCTTTTGGCTTCTGCTACCACTAAAACTATCCAGTCTACTCCTTTAGTTTTGAGAATTACCACTCCAATACAACTTCTAATCTACTCAACAATGATTCTTTATTAATCCCCTGGACAGCTACTATTTTCTGGTAATTTACAATGACCACTTCTTTTTGTGATTCATTTAGGATGTTTTTCAAATTGCAGATCACAGGGGTAAATAAAAGCACCTCCAGTAGAGAAAAGGCAGCTGAAAGTAGAGAAAATGCTGCCTGCCATTTTGAAATAACCTGAGAACATAAAAAATATTGATGCCTGTTTCTCAACTTCAGAAATCCCGATTTAATATATCTGGAGTGTGGCAGGGGCATTGGGATTTTAAAACACGACCTGGGTAATTCTAACATGTAGTCAGGCTGAAAACCACTGTTTTTAGGGATCAAGATGAACATTTAAGTATTTCCATAAATAAACAAAGGAAACATGTTAATGATACTTTTTATTTAACAAACTCAATTTTTTAAACAACTGCTGAGTCAAAGAAATTTTGCAGATGGGACATGAGCAACTAGACATTTGGTACCTTTTCCGATTTAAATGATATTTGTATTCAGTTGGGGTAGTGTGGTATAAGATATGCACTTATTTCATTAGTTAGGTCACTGAGTCATTCCTATTTAATTTGTGAAACTCATAATCCTCCCCAAACCATGGTGGTCTCACATCTCATTTCACTGTAGATTTAATTATTGCACTAAGAAAATCACATTATCAAAACAGCATGAAATATCCCCATGGCAATGTCCTAAATCCTTTTACTAATGCACTTTTTACATCTCATGTTTGTCTCTCTCATGTTAACACTGTCTGAATTCTTATAAATGAACTAAAACAAACTACCACTTTCTGGAAGTAACTAAAACATTTATCAAGCTATTTTTTAGTTTTGGATGTTAATTTTTTTTTCTAATCTACAAAATTGAAGAAGATGCTATTACATTTGTTTTGATAACAGTATAGTATAATTTTAATTTTAAAAGCAAATGCTAAAGTTATAATAGTGACAATAATAATGGGCATTTATTGAAAAGACAAAGGGCTCAAATTGCTAGACTGTGGCATGAATGGGTGTAGGAAGCAAGTGAAAATTTGGATATAATAAAGCTGGAAAAAATATATGGTACACTATTGTATTATAGTCATATCTCCTTTAACCGTTTCGACAGTGCTAGGACTTAGGGATTATTACCATCCCAACTATATGATTGGGAAAATTGAATCTCAGAGAGCCGGCTTGGCATTCATAGAGTCTGGCTCTAGAGCATGGCGTCCTAACCACTATATGAGGTCTGACAATTAGGTTCGTGAATACATCCTAGAAAAAGTTCTACATACCTCACTGCTGAATACCACTACAGTGACCTCTGAAGTACTACCCTTGGGAAGCTATGCACTGATACCAGCACCTAGTCCACCCTTCAAAGCAATTTTGGAACACTTTTTTTGGAATGGCCATCTGAACTGTCGTATTACCCTTGATGTCCTGAATGTCATCAAAATGTCTTCCTTTCAATATTTGCTTTATCTATAGGTAAAGAAAGAAGTCATTGGGGAACAAATCAGGTGAGTAGGGAGGGTGTTTCAATACAGTTATTTGTTTACTGGCTAAAAACTCCCTCACAGACAGTGCTGTGTGAGCTGGTGCATTGTCATGATGCAAGAGTCATGAATTGTTGGTGAAAAGTCCAGGTCGTTTTTGTCTAACTTTTTCTCTCAGACTTTTGAGCACTTCCAAATAGTAAACTTGGTGAACTTTAGTCCAGTTGGTACAAATTCATAATGAATAATCCCTCTAATATCAAAAAAGGTCAGCAACATTGTTTTGACTCTTGATTTGGACTGATGGAACTTTTTTAGTCATGGAGAATTGGCTGACTTCTATTGTACACTTTGATGCTTTGTTTCAGGCTCATATTGGTACACCCACGTTTCATAACCAGTGATAACATGCCCCAAAACATTGTCTTGCCACTCCAAAGGGTCTTGGCAAACTTTGACTCTCCTTTGCTTTTGTTCATTGGTGAGCTCCTTCGGGACCA
Source organism: Rhinolophus sinicus (assembly GCF_036562045.2). Taxonomy (NCBI): domain Eukaryota; kingdom Metazoa; phylum Chordata; class Mammalia; order Chiroptera; family Rhinolophidae; genus Rhinolophus; species Rhinolophus sinicus. The sequence continues at coordinate 86,056,957 of NC_133751.1, forward strand.
TTTTTGCACACACCTTTCTCATGCCAAGGTTTTCAGTTAAGGTTTTCCTAACTGTTTCTCTGTTGATGTTTACTTGGTCTGCTATGCTTCTCACAGTCAGTTGATGATTTTGATGCACAATTTGATGAATTTTTGCAATGTTTTCATCAGTTCTGCTCATTACTGGCCTCCCTGACCTCTCTTCATCAGTGACGTGTTCTCTCCCCTCAGAAAAAAACTTTTAATCCATTTGTACACTGCCATTTTTTTCATGGCATTACCCTCATAAACTTGGACTAACATGTCCCTGATTTTACTTCCACTCTTGCTAAATTTAACAGTAAATTTAATGTTTGTTCATTGCTCTAATTCAAGCTCATTCTCGCAACGGCACATAAAATCACACAACAACAATAATGAACTCCACTCAGCAAGACACCACCACACGTCGATACAAACACAGCTGTGAGACACTGATATACCAAGGTTATGAAACCTTACGAAGCTGTTTGTACAGTGCTGCCAATGTAAGTGCACGGTGATAAGTTCACGAACTTATTTGTCACACTTCGTATATTATTGCCTTTCTTAAAATGTTAATATTTCAGCTTGAGTGACTGAATGGTTGGTTATGTCAAACAACACACACATATAATTCAAGTAAATTAGTAGTTTCAAGGTGGGTGTCAAAGTAATGAGTTTGTACTTAGACATATGCAATTTGGGGTGCTAGAATTTTACCTTGAAGTGATATTCTTCAGGCAAGTGACAATATGGATCTGAAATTCAGGAGAAAGTTCGGAACTGGAGAAGGAGATGTGGGTACATATACATGGAGGAGGTGTTTGAGAAAGTGGTTGTGGATAAAATAACCAAGGCAGGAAGTATAAAATATGAGTTTTTAACACTGGATCCCCTGGAACACCTCTAATTGTGAAGCAGATAGAGCACAAGTGGATTGGGGAGAGAGATGACAAAATAAAAAGAATACACTATTACAGAGACCAAGGGAAGAGATTCTAAGAAAGAAATGATGATTAACAGTGTTAAATGTAGCAGAAATATATTAGAATAAGGTGTACATAAAGGGATCCTGGATTTGACTGTTAGTCAATTATTAGCAATCTTCTAAGGAATGATTTTAATATCCTTAGGGCTAGAATAGAAACTGTGTTAGCTGATTGAGTAAATAAAGAGTATCAGTTTAGAAGTAGCTAATATTTGTAGAGTGCTTCCTATGGGTCATGAACTAATATTAACTCTACTTAGGGATTGTGTGTGCTCAAGGGAACACAGAATTAAAGAATTAAAGAGAGAAATAGGCAACATGGTAGTTTTTTCTTTCAAATAACCTTCTTTCAGCAAATGATAGAACAATAAGACCCTGCCACCCCCACCCCAAAAAAAGAAAAAACATAAAAGGGTATAAACATAGAGGATCTAAATAACAAATTTTTGTAATAAGTGTTATTATATAAGATGTTTAATAAAACCCTAAGTATTTGAAAATTGAACAACATACTTCTAATAATTCATGGGTCAGATAAAAAATTGCAAGAAAAATTAAAACTATTTTGAACTGAATGATAATAAAAATATTACATGTCAAAATTTCTGGAGACAACTAAACAGGTCTTAGAAGAAAATTTAGAGCTTATTGCTTATATTAGAAATAAAAGAAGAGATAAATAAATAGAGGTAAAGTGATAAGAGGTTGGCCTATCAGCAGCCATTTTTTGTTCCTCCTGGTTAATAAAGTCTTGATTTTATTTATCCTCACACAAACAAAAATAAGCTCTAAATTTTCTTCTAAGAACTGTTTTGTTGTCATACAAAAAGAATTCAGTGACTTAAGATTCCATTTCAGTAAACTAGAAAAAGAAGAGCAAACTAAATTGAAGTAGAAGGAAGAAAATAATAAAGAGCAAAAATTAATGACAGAAAAATAAAAAAATAAAAATTAGTAAAAGCAAAGATAGTTTTTTGAAAAGATCAACAAAAGTGATAAAATTCTAGATTGATCAAGAAAAATAAAAGATTAAAACCAAATCAGCAATATTAGAAAAGAAAGAGGGGTTTTCTAAACAAATTATACAGATATTAAAAAGATAATAAGAGAATATGAAGAACAATAATACAACAAATTTAGACAATTTAGAATTTAGATAATATAAATTTCTTGAAAGACACAAATTACCAAAACTCAATGAAGAAAAAAAAAAAAGAGAAAATCTGAAGAGCCTTATGTCAATGAAAGAAATTGAATCAGTCATTAAATACCTTTTGACAAGGAAAATTCTAATTCCACATGGTTTCACTGGTGATTCTACCAAATATTTAAAAAAGGAATGATATACATTTAATAAAATTACTTTCAGTAAATAGAAGAGGCAGGAACATTTCCAACTAATTTCATGAAGTCAACATTATTCTGATACCAAAACCAGATACCTGTCTGATATCAAACATTAAAAACAAAAGCAAAACTCCAATATTCCCTTTAACCTGGATGTTAAAATCCTTACTAAAATACTAACAACTGAATCATGCAATGTTTTAAAAGAATAACACATCATGACCAAGTGAGATTTATCTCACGAATGCAAACTTAAATTAATATTTAAAAATCAATGTAATTCAACATATTAACCGAATAAAGGATAAAAACTTATTATTTCAATAGAAGTAGAAAAAAAGTATTTGATATTCAACAACAATTCATGATAAAAATTCTCAGAAAAGTAGGAATAAAAGGGAATTTTCTCCATCTGATAAAGGTATCTATAAGAAACCTACAATTAATATCATACTTCCATGTTCGAGTCTGAAATGCTACTACTAAAATTGGGAACAGGCAAAGACGCTTGCTCTTAACCCTTCTATCTAACATTGTATGTCATAGACATGGCAAAAAAGTCAAGAAAATAATTCATAAGCATCTAAAAGGAAGAGGTAAAGCTTTCTCTACTTGCAGCTAACACATCTGTTTATTTAGAAAATCTACAGAAATCTAAAAATCAACAATTAGAATAAGCGAATTTTGCCAAATTGCAGGATGTAAGTTTAATAAAATCAATTATAGTTTTATATACTGGTAAATAAAAACTTAAAAAGTCTTTTTCAACAACACAAAACACGAAATATTTGGGAATTTTACAAGACAATGGAAACCATCTCCTCTGAAAATTATAGAACATGGTGGAGAGAATTTTAAAGAAGACCTAAATAAATGGAGAGACATGGATCCAAAGGCTCAGTATAATGAAGATGTTAATTATCCACAAATTTATATATACATTCAAAACATTCCCAATCAAAATCCAAGTAGGATCAGTTTTAGAAATTGGTAAACTGATTCTAAAATTTATATGAAAAGTTAAACTTATTTTTAAAAAGAAAATGGTTTAAGGATGTATAGTTCTTGATTTCAAGACCTATTCTAAAGTTACTTTAATAAAGACAGTGTAATATTGGTGAAAAGATAGACATATAAATCATAGGAATATAGACCCACACATATATGGTCAATTGATTTTTGAAGAAATGCCATGGTAATCCATTAGGGGAAAGGAAAGTCTTTTCAATAAATTATGTTGGACTATTCAATAAAATATGTTGGAATAATGGTTATCTATATGGACAAAAATGAATATCAATCTTTCACAATACACAAAAAAATAACTTGAAATGGATCATAGACATAAAAGCAAAAGCCCAAACTTTAGAACTTCTTAAATAGAACATAAGGAGAAAAATCTTAGTCACTTTACTTTAAGCAAAACTTTCTTAGATGGGATAAGTTAGTACAAGCCATAGCTGAAGAAAATAATTAAATTGAACTTTATCAATATTTTAACCTTTTGACTTCTGAAAAACACTGCCAAGAAATAAAAAGTCCAGGCACAGAATGGGAAACAATATCCATTCAACATATAAATGACAAAACATTTGTATCCAGAATATATAAAGATCGCTTACAACTTAATAATAAAACAAACAATTTGAAAAAAGTAGACATAAGGTCTAAACAGACACTTTGCAATAGATGATACTTGAATAGCCTGAATCCCACGAAATGTGATCAACATCATTGTCATGCAGGGTGGTAGGCGGGGTCTCTGGTCCCGCTCCCCACATAAGAACCGCAGGACATGGTGAGGCCAAAAAGGAATACCCACGGAGCCATATATAGGGGAGTCATACCACTATACTATCACTGGCGGCTGGGTTGGAGACACAGGAAGCAGGAAGCACACTATCTGCAACCTGCTGTCCACTTCTTTCTGCCAACCAACCTTACTTGCTAGCTGCAATCCGTCGTGCTAACTGCAATCCACTCAGCCACCATCCTCTTGCTAGCCCCCATTTTCCTGCCAGTCCCCATTTTCTGCTAGCATAGCCACAGCAGTTATATTAGTGGCCAGTGATTCACTGGTTACAGCTGACGGCCAACTAGCCACAGCTGATGGCCATCCAATCACAGTTGATTGCCATTTAATACCTGAGCCAGCATCTTTCCACATGAGGCTGAGAGCCTGGAAACTGCACTCCTGGCTCTGTCCCCACAATCATAATCATCAGGGAAAGTAATTTAAAATGATAATGAAATTATCATTAAAATGGTTAATACTGAAAGGATGGAAAATACCAATTGGTAAAAATTTGGAACAAGTGGAATTGTCATGCACTATTAATGAGAGTATCAAATGAAACAACTACTTTGGAAAATAATTTGCATATTTTTAAAGTTAAACATATACAGAGGGTGTCAAAAAATGTATACACATTTTGAGAAAGGAAAAACTATTAAAGTTGTAATAATATATACTGATAACAAAAGATGTATACAAGTAATGTATATACATTTTTTTGGCACCCCCAGTACATGTCACATAACTCAGCTATTCCATCACTATGTCTTTACTCATGAGAAATAAAAACATGTCCACAAAAAGTCTTGTACGTGAATAGTCAATCCACTTTTGGAGTCAGGTGAGAGAGTAAAAGTCTAAACATGGCAAGGAGAAACAAGGAGAATGTCAGCCTGTCCTCCTGGCTCCATGAGATGGCAGAAAGATGTTAGTGGCTTTTATTTGAACTGTATGACCTGCCATTACACTGTTTACTTTTCCCAGTGTGACTTCTTTCCCTCAACACATGTACCAGATGTCATGCAGGATGTCATGCAGGGTTTCTGGTCCCGCCCCCCACATAAGAACGCAGGACATGGTGAGGCCAAAAAGAAACACCCACGGAGCCATAGATAGGGGAGTCATACCACTATATTCTCCCTGGCAGCATCCACCTCTGTGCAATCCTCTCTTGCTAGCTCAGCTGCCATCTTCTTGCTAGCCCCCATTTTCTGCTAGCGTAGCCACAGCAGTTATATTAGTGGCCAATGGCTCATGGGTTACAGCTGACGATCAACTAGCCACAGCTGATGGCCATCCAATCACAGTTGATGGCCATTTACTACCTGAGCCAGCACCTTTCCACGTGAGGCTGAGAGTCTGAAAATTGCACTCCTGGCTCTGTCCCCACACCAGACTTGAAGGAATTTAGCAGTCCTTTACAATAGCCTATCTTCTGAAGGAGTTGTCCTTCCCCAAGGATAGGGGCAAAGGAAGCCTGGATTCATATCCTAAAATAACCTTCTCGTCTTGAGATGTAGATTCATACATTCATGCTGCTGCTATTCTTTAATTGACTGATCTGTCAGGAGTAGAGGCACTTAACTAATTAATTATTTCCTACGTTTTTAGAATGGAGTTATTTGTAAGGCAGTGTTAGAAACTACCCCATAAAGGATCTTTGGTTCTACTTAACAATACAATTAACTTTTATTGTTGGGTATGTGTGTGAAGAACAAATTTACATACACACTGTGGGGACAGAGACAGGAGTGTAGCTTCCAGGCTCTCGGCCTCACGTGGAAAGGTGCTAGCTCAGGTAGTAAATGGCCATCAACTGTGATTGCATGGCCATCAGCTGTGACTAGTTGGCCTTCAGCTGTAACCAGTGAGCCATTGACCACTAATATAACTACCGTGGCTACACTAGCGAAAAATGGGGGCTAGCAAGAAGATGGTGGCTGAGCTAGCAAGCGGCGCAGTGAGGGTTGCGAACAGTGTGGCTCTGGTTTCCTGTGTCTCCAACCCAGCCGCCAGCGAGAGTATAGTGGTATGACACCCTTATCTATGGCTCCATGGGTGTTCCTGTTTGGCCTCACCATGTCCTGCGTTCTTATGTGGGGAGTGGGACTAGAGACCTCAGAAGAGACCCCGCCTGTCACCCTGCATGACACATGGCGCAGCGAGCAGGGTCTCCTGCATGACACACACCTTAGCAAGTTAGGAGTCTGGTTTGACAACTGTCTTTAAAAACCACCATTTCCAAAACCAGTGCTAAGGTAAACACTGATTGAATTTAGAGATACAAATTCTGGGTTAAAACAAAATAGTGTATGCAAGTAATCTGAAAATAAATATACTTGTGCTTTTATAGACCTTAGTAAATATGCTCAGAGTGAGGTTCAGTGTTTAACAGCATTGAGAGTGTTATTGTGGTTTATTAAGGACCTTTAAAGCAAGGTTCTATAACCGTTACTGAAAAGCAGACATAATGTTAAAAAATTAAAGTCTTCACAGAACAGTCCTGAAATTATGATATTAAAAGAGAAGCATATGAAAAAGAATACCAGCTGGTAGGATAAATGAAATGTGACTTTCCTTAAGTCATTTAACTTGGGACTTTCAATTTATACGTAAATGGATTTAATGAAGTACTTTGATGGGGCAAAGATAAAAAATTTTAGACATAGTAAAACGTCTTGGAGGCTTTTTATCCTAGTGACCTTTTCCTTTTTAAGTAAGGGAGCTGCCTTTTTCATCTTTCGAATCCATTAGTTCACAGTAGGTATTATAATAATTAACTAGGCTGCTCTGAAAATTGGGGACAGGCCAGCCAAAAGGAGTGAAGCAGTGAAAGTAGTCAACCTAAAATTCAAAACCTTTAAAACTGAAGGCCAACTATATTTACTTTTCTTTACTCCTCTAGGATGTTAGGATAAGTTTTAATGTTTTACATTTGTCATGCAGGGTGCCATGCGGGGTCTCAGCTCCTGCTCCCCACATAAGAACGCAGGATATGGTGAGGCCAAAAAGGAACACCCACGGAGCCATAGATAGGGGAGTCATACCACTATAGTCTCACTGGCAGCTGGGTTGGAGACACAGGAAGCAGGAGCCACATGATCTGCAACCTGCTGCCCTGTTTTCTGCCAACCAACCAACCCCACCTGCTAGCTGCAATCCGCCCTGCTAACTGCAATCCACACTTGCTAGCTCAGCCACCATTTTCTTGCTAGCCCCCATTTGCTGCTAGCGTAGCCACGGTAGTTATATTAGTGGCCAATGGCTCACTGGTTACAGCTGACGGCCATCTAGCCACAGTTGATCCAATCACAGTTGATGGCCATTTACTACCTGAGCCAGCACCTTTCCACGTGAGGCTGAGAGCCTGGAAACTGCACTCCTGGCTCTGTCCCCACAATATTTTTCTCAATGTAATTTTTTTCAATGAGGTAAGGCTCTAAGAAGATTACTATTACTAGATTAAAATCTTTTTATTTCATTCTCTCACAAAACCATACATATGAGTGGTTTAATAAATTTTAAAATATAGCAGATTTGATTCTGACAATCTTAAACTTTGACTTTTCTATATTAAGACAAATTTAAAGTAACACTTCAATGTTATTCAAGTTGGGTGTATTAAGGGAGACACACATTTCATTAATCAAGTCCAATGGTAACTGACCTTGTTAATGAACATAATAACAACTATGATAAGTATAAAGGTGGCTAATATTTTTTGAGCAGTTGCCTTGTGCCAAACATTTTAGGTTTTCACATTCATTATCTCCATTAATCTTTACCAAAATCCCTGTCATGCAGGGTGTCATGCGGGGAGGCCTGCGGGCTCTCTGCTCCCGCTCCCCTCATAAGAACGCAGGATATGGTGAGGCCAAAAAGGAACACCCACGGAGCCATAGGTAGGGGAGTCATACCACTATATTCTCACTGGCGGCACTATAGTCTCACTGGAGGCTGAATCCACACCGTCCACAATCCACCATCCTAACTGCAATCCGCGCTTGCCAACCCAGCCGCCATCTTCTCGCTAGCCACCATTTTTCTCTTTCTGCTGGCGTAGCCACAGCAGTTATATTAGTGGCCAATGGCTCACTGGTTACAGCTGACGGCCAACTAGCCACAGCTGCTGGCCATCCAATCACAGTTGATGGCCATTTACTACCTGAGCCAACACTTTTCTATGTGAGGCCGAGAGCCTGGAAACTACTTTCTGGGGCTCTGTCCCCACTATCCCATTTTACAGATGAAGTAAATAAAGCTTAGAAAGTTTGTGGGGACAGAGCCAGGAGTGCGGTTTCCAGGCTCTTGGCCTCATGTGGAAAGCTGCTGGCTCAGGTAGTAAATGTCCATCAACTGTGATTGAATGAATGGCCATCAGCTGTAGCTAGTTGGCCGTCAGCTGTAACCAGTAAGCCATTGGCCACTAATATAACTGCCGTGGCTACGCTAGCAGTAAATGGGGTCTAGCAAGAAGATGGTGGCTGAGCTAGCAAGAGCGGATTGCAGTTAGCACGGCGGGGTGTGGCGGAGTGTGGATTGCGGATTCTGTGGCTCCTGCCTCCTGTGTCTCCAACCCAGCCGCCAGTGAGATTATAGGGATATGACTCCCCTACTTATGGCTCCGTGGGTGTTCCTTTTTGGCCTTACCATGTCCTACGTTCTTATGTGGGGAGCAGGACCAGAGACCCCGCATGCCACCCTGCACGACAAAGTTTAAATCATTTTGCTAAGGGCCTGTTACTAGGAAGTGGCTGTTCTTAGCCTTCGGACCCCAAAACTTAAGCTGTTAAATACTATAGAGCTTCTTTAATATTTTTTTGCACCTTGGACATATGTGGTCATAGCTAACAAAAATATTTTTATCTTTCTAAATATTGTGATTTTATGTAATACCATAGGTGATGGTATTTCTTTTTAAAATAATTTTTAAAGGAAAAGTATCAGTAATTTCTTCTTAGACTTACAGTTATAAAATTATACTCTGAGGATATGAATTTATTTTTCATTTGGAAATTAAAAGATAACTATTTTAGTAGTCCATATATTATTATGTTATCTTATTTACCCAAATCATGTTTGTTTGTTTGTTTTTTTTTACTTCTACTTTAACGTCTAACTTAAAGACAATTTGAAACTAAAGATCTCCATTTAGCATAATCCTTCCGGTAATGAAAATTTCAAATTACTCTGAATAAGTAACAAAGAGAAAGTATTGTGATAGTATTAATATTACTTTGAGAGCAAAAATAATTATATTAATACTGTATATTGCTCTTTTTAAAATACAGATTTCACTTTAAAAGGGGTTGAAAGATACTCATTGAAAGAAATACTTGAAAAGAAACACCAGATACTATATTCCTAGACTTAAAATATCCATTTTCAACCATCCATTAAATTATAAAATTAATAATTCAGAACCTTTAGGGACAGAACCCTATTATTTCTTTCCTTTTCACTCCTTCCCTAGACTTACTGATATATGTGTGAATTATCTCTATCCTTTTACCCATATTTGTCAGGAACATTGAACTTTTTATTGTAGTGTAAATAAACATTTGTTTTTAGAAAAGTTAGAGAAACTTGTATTTATTTTATCCTTATATATAACAATCAACTGCATTCAAGTACTATAGTATACTACATTCATTTATTTAATTTTCAGCTTTATTGAGGTATAAGACAAATAGGAATTGTGTTTATTTAAGGTGTAAAACTTGATATTTTGATATAGTGTATACATTGTGACATAATAACCACAATCAAGCTAGTTAACATATCCATATTCTCACATAGTTACTATGTTCTTCCCCCCTCACTTTCATCCTCCTTGCCTCTCCCTTCTTCCCTCCCTCTTTCCTTCTCTCTCTCTCTCTCTCTCTCTCTTTTCTTTCTTTCCTTAAATAACTTTTTATTTTTAAATTATAGTTGACATACAATATCATATTTGTTTCAGGGGTACAACATAGTGATTAGACATTTATATAACTTATGAAGTGATCACCCCAATAAATTTAGTACCCATGTGACACCATACATAATTATTATAATATTATTGACTATATTCCTTTGCTGTACCCTGCATCCCCATGACTGTTTTGTAACTACCAATTTGTACTTCTTAATCCCTTTCTTTTTTATCACCTCCAAGACCTCTTCCTATCTGGCAACCATCAAAATGTTTTCTGTATCTATGAGTTTGTTTTTGCTTTGTTTGTTTGTTTATTTTGTTTATTATGTTCTACATATAAGTGATATCATACATTTGTATTTCTCTACCTGATTTACTCTTTTCAGCACAATACCCTCTAGGTCCATCTATGTTGTTGCAGATGGCGAGATTTCAGTCTTTTTAATGGCTGAGTAATATTCCACTGTACATACAAGTATGTACCACCCCTTCTTTATCCATTCATCCATTGATGGACACCCAGGTTGCCTCTATAACTGGCTATTGGAAATAATGCTGCAATGAACCTTTGGATGCACATGTCCCTTAGAAGTAGTGTTTTGGCTTTCTTCGGATAAATACCCAAAAGTGGGATTACTGGGTCCTTCTCTGTCTTTTATTATAGCCTTTGTTCTAAAGTCAATTTTTTGTCTGGTATAAGTATTGCTACCCCAGCTTTTTTGTTTGTTTGTTTACAATTTCATGAAATATCTTTTTCCATCTCTTTACTTTCAATCTGTGTGCGTCTTTAAATCTTAGGTAAGTCTCTTGTAGGCAGCATATGCAAGGGTCTAAGTTACTTATCTATTTACCCACCCTAGGTCTTTTGGTTGGAACATTTAATCCATTTATATTGAAAGTAATCGTTGATAGGTATGTAGTTATTGCCATTTTATTATTCATATTTTTTTAAATCTTTTTTTCCTCCTTCTTCTTAAAGAAATTCCTTTAACATTTCTTGTAATATTGGTTTGGTGGTGATGAACTCCTGTAACTTTTTCTTGCCTGGGAAGCTCTTTATCGGCTCTTCAATTATAAATGATAGCTTTGCTGGGTAGAGTAGTCTTGGTTGTAGGTCCTGACTCTTCATCATTTTGAATATTTCGTTCCAGTCCCTTCTGGATTGCAAATTTTCTGTTGAGAAATCAGCTGGGTCTTGTGGGAGCTTCCTTGTAAGTCACGATCTGCTTTTCTCTTGCTGCTTCTAAGATTCTTTCTTTGGCTTTAACCTTTGCCACTTTAATTATAATGTGTCTTTGTGTGGGACTCTAGGTTCACCTTGTTTGGAACTCTGCCCTTCCTGGACTCGTATGTCTATTTCCTTCACCTGGTTGGGGATGTTTTCTGTCATTATTTCTTCAAATAGGTTTTCAATTTCTTGCTCTCTCTCTTCTCCTTCTTGTACCCCAATAAGTGAATGTTGATACATTTGATGTTGTTCCAGAGACTCCTTAAACTATCTTCATTTTCTTTTTTCTTTTCTTCTTTTGGATTCTTTTTTTCTGTTGTGATTGGGTGTTTTCTGCTACCTTCTTGTAAATCACTGATTCAATTCTCTGCTCCATTTAATCTACTGTTGATTCCATCTGATGTACTCTTTATTTAAGTTATTGTATTCTGTATTTCTGACTGGTTCTTTTTTATGTTTTCTATCTTCATTTTTATGTTTTTTTGTTGTTGTTGAAGTTCTCACTGAGATCATTGAGCATTCTTACAACCAGTGTTTTGAATTCTGAATTTGGTAGATTGCTTGTCTCCATTTTTTTTTTTCCTGGAGCTGTTCTGTTTCTTTATTTGAGACATGTTTACTTGTGTCCCCATTTTGGTTGCATCCCTATTTATATTTCTATGTATTAGGTAGAATTTCTAGGTCTCCCGGATGTAGTAGAGTGGCCTTATATAGGAGGTGTCCTGTTTGTCCTAGTGATGCAGTCTCCCTGATTACCTGAGCTGGGTGCTCCAGGTGTGTCCCTTGTGTGTGCCCTCCTACTGTAGTTGAGCCTTGGTTGATATTTGCATGTCAGTAGGAGAGATTGACCCTCAGGGTGATTGGTTGTGAGGATAGGCTGTGACTATAGTGGAGGAGTTGTTGTGCAGGGGCTGACCCTATGGAGCAGCATTCACTTTAGCAGGGCTCTAGTGCCTGCCCAGTCTGCCCTTCAGGTGTGTCATTTGTGGAGATGGTTGGGTGGTGCTGTGGTGTGGTCTGAAGCTGGCCACCAGGTGTGTTGTATCTGGAGCCTCTTGTGAGTGACTGTGTTGCAAGCCAAGTTCAGCCACTGCCTGTGCCATGCCCAGAACTACTTGGTATGAGTTACGAAGTGATCTGCAAATGGTTGCCATTTATGCTGGGCTTGAAGGTTCCTGGGAGAGGCTAAGCTGAGAAATGAGGCTGGCTGACACTGGTTCTGGGATTGGGGCTGCTTAGCAAGAGGTACAGACAAGAGGCTGCTTGTTTGGGGTTTATGAAGCTTTAAGTGATTTTAGGAAAATCCACAGCATGAGCCAAGGCAGGCTGTTCATATGGAAAAGCCACTGACATGGCTTGGGTGGGCCTGCAAGTTGGGTGAGGCAGTGTCTTAGGGAATCACGAAGGTGGGGCAAAGAGTATTAGTCAGGTTGATGGAGACTCACCTGCATCTACATGCTGGGTATTGGGTGGGCTCAACAAAGGAACAATTATATTCTTTGCATGCCAAGCTTACAGCTTCTTTTATTTGATTATATATTTTTTAAGCGGTTTTCAAAATTCTTTGTAGAACTTAATAACAAAATAAATCAATGGACTAGAGAAAATTTAAAAATAGGCATTGAATTCTCAGCTTTATCTCTTTTTTTTTTTTACTTTCTGTATCTACAGAAAAATATAACAATTGATTTTTACAATAACTTTGATACATTTCAAAATTCTAAGTAACATTAGAACAGAGTATTTATAATGTAAAATCAAGTGTAATTCTTTGAATCCTACTGGTGCTAATGTTCAATATTTTCTATTTATATTTATTTGCTTCTTATCCAAATACTATAGAAATGCCATTATTTACATAGTTTATATGAACTAATATATGCCAGTATTTCCCCCAATATAAATAAATTAGGACTCCCTAAGTCTCTTTAACTTTGTGGATCAATTACACTTTATAATTTTTAGAAGTATATATTTTTTCTGGTTATTAAAGGAACTTTTATTCCAAAAAGTATGGAGACCACAGATGAGGGAAAGAAGAAATAAATTTCCCATAATCAACATTAAGATTTGCTTTGAAGATAAAATGAGTATCTCAGTCAAATGGATAGATTTGTGTGTATACATTCTCATGTGTCGTAAAACTGGCTTGTGTGTCGTAAAACTGGCTTGTTATTAAGCGCATCAGCTGCTCTGAACCCCTAACAAAACTTATTTCAGTTGTTTATGTTCCATGATTTCATGTATGAAATCAACTTTAAATTATATATTTTTATGCTTTGAAATTCACTTTAGCTCTTAACTTTGTTTTAATATCTTTAAGAAGTTTTGCTGCAACATATGGTCAGAAACATCACAAATTTTGCCTCCATTCTGTGTTTAACATCTCACTGGAGTGTCACAAAAATACAAATTATTAACTTTGTATAAGTCTTTCATTCATTTATTTTAAAAAATAAACCCTTATTATAGTATCTAGTGGAATTAATTACTAAATGATAAATTTCAAAAAAATATCCAAAGCTGAAATTCAAGTAGACATGGAGACTCAGATTGCTGAGAAGAACTGATTAATCTTTTAATCAAAATGCAGAGTATTCTATAGTTTCATTTATAAATTATTCACCTTTATTTGGTTAATTTTTCATATTAAAGGTTATAACAGAAGATAGTACACTTAATTTTATTAATTTTCCCCAGTTTTGCAATATATTTTGCAGTTTTCTAGCTTTTTTATTTTAAACTGACTTTAGACTCAAAGAAATTGCAAAAAGAATACAGAGAGTTTTCATGCATGCTTCATCCAGCTTTCCCCAGTGATAACAGTTTACATATCATAGTGCATTTTCAAAACCAGGAAATTGGCAGTGGTAAAATGCTACTAATTAAACTCTGGACTTTATTTATTACCATGTTTTTTTTGTTGTTGTTGTTAGTGGTGTATAGTACTATGAAATTTCACCACATGTATAAATTTGAGTTAATACCACCACAATTGAGATATAGAACTCTATCATCACTACATAGAGACTTCTTTATGCCACCTCTGAGTAGTCATACCTTCCCATGAAACTAACCCTGGGCAACCACCGATTTGTTCCCCATCACTATAATGTTGTCATTTTAAGGTTATTCTATAAATGCAATCAGACAGTATATTCATCTATATTTGTTGCTATGACACATTCAGATATCCAGCAATATTCTTTTACTAGGACAGAAACTGTAAAATACTGCTACCTTCCATCCAACTTCTCTAACAAGTACAAGAGTTTTTTAAAAGGAATTATAATCCAGGATATATATCGTGACTAGGGTGTGTTAAAAAGCCAAACACCCCATTATTAACCATTTCTGAGCTCCCAACTGCTGGCCTTTGGGAGTCAGAATGAAACCAGCTTCCCAGGACACAGTACATCTGAATCACCATCTCAGGTCACAAACTATGACAAGGGGTCAGTGCCTTCTCCCTAGCCCCAAAGTGGCCCCCTCTGCCTTCATGTGACTGTGAGGGCTGGAGAATGGTGTGCTAGCACAGCACAGTGAAGCTATGCAGAAAAGGGCACACTTAAACGCACCTATTATCCCTGTGGCTTTGTTAAAGAAAAAATATTTCAACCCTTGATGAATCTCTCTGTCCCTAGATTTATTTTAAAGTGTAGCATAACAGATTGTTTCTTTGTTTGTCTCTCTATTTGCTCATGGCTATTACTTCCTCCTGACTAGCTCATCATAGCACATACAATAATCATCTGGCAGTGTGTTGTTATTTATTAGGTATAGAATGTCATGAAGGCTCATAAAGCTTACCAGGTGCCCATAATGATACCAGCCACTGGCAGCAGAGCTTACTGCTGATGCACATATGCACTTGCTGGGGAACTGAAGCTGGAGGCCCAAAGATGGGGCAGGCTGTTCTGGGAGAAATCTATTATGTTCCTCTTCCTTCTGGCAGTAGAAATGAATTCAGAGCTCAGGAAGCAGTAAGGACACGAAGGAGGAAATAGAGCACAAAAACGATGTGGATTTAATAGGCAAAGGTGGTGGTGCCTGTAATATCATGGGTGGCTTGATCCTTCAGTCATGAAAACACAACTCTGATTCTCATATATCCTGAAATAAGAATCTATAGTTGTGAGAGAGGATGGGGAATAAAAAAAGGAGGATGAAGGTAACTCACATTTATGATGATCTCTGTATACCAGCATTGGGGTATAGAGGACTGAATCCCACAGTGTGATACAGCAGATGATAAATAAATGAATGGATAATGTAATGTCTAAGAAGGGGACTACATTTGGATAAGGAGATGAGGCATAAAGAGATGGTCATTTCTGACAGATTGTCAGGAAAGGGCGTTCTGAAGATGTGGCCTTTGAGCAGAGATCTTGATGAACTAAGGGGGTGAGCCAGGTAAATATCTGGGGAAAGGTACTGAGTAAGAGGGAACAGCATGAGCAAAGGCCATGAGTGGGGGCATGCTCGATGAGTGGAGGGGCAGCAATTCCTTCAGTGGAGCTGGATCCCATTGGGTAGAGGAGAGGGGACAAAGATAAGGTTGGAGCAGCAGCCCTGGGGACACATGCAGACCATGGGGAGGCCTGTGGATTTGTTCTCAGGGTGATGGCAAGCCATGGGAGAGTTGAAATGGGGGAGCTGCATGATCCTGTCTAGGATTTTAAAAGTTCACTTTGGATGCCATGCTGATATGTGGAGAATAAACTGGGGTGGCTGAGGGTAAGAATGGGTCTGTGTGTGAGTTACAGTCACTTGCCAGGCTAACATACCCATAACATTTGATTCTAACACCATCACAGGAGAGAGGTAATGTCTCCACATGACAGGAGAGTCTACAACTCAAATGAGATAGCAACCTGGTCCAGGTGACGCATGTAATGAACAGCAGAGCTGGCATTTGAACCCAGGGCTGCCTCACTCCTGATCTCTTGGTAATCTTGTAAACAGCCTGATTGTGGGTACCTTGCTTTCGAGAGACAGGAAAGGTCATCCTCTCTGCAGTCTCCTCTCCACATGTGCCATTTCATTCCTTGGGCAATGGAGACAAGATGAGTTTGTCTCATTCTCACGGTTAAATCTCCTAGCTTCTTTGTGCCTTCCCACCTACATTTGCCAGCTCCCAGGAATACTCTTGCCAGTTCCTGGGATAACTTCCCTGTTTAAGGAACCAGGCACAAGGCAGAGCTTCTCTCTATTTCTGATTCTCCAGTGCTATCCTTTCAAGCATGATTTCTCTAATTTACCCACCCCTGGAGCCCAAATACTGCAATTAGCTAGAACTGTCTTCTAGTGAAATCGTAATTGGTATAGATTCTGTTAGAGGAGTATGATGACCTCTGACCAAATCCTCTTAGTCCACGTGAAAGGGAAAGATGGGCCCTTTCTGGTAATTGACAAAATGAATCAATCAATTTTGCAGCCTGAGCAGAATGTAGAGGGAGCTCCGCATTTCACAATTCCATTAGCTCTGTGTTATCCCTATGATTCCCTTCTCTTTGTTTGGTGAGGTAGCACCATGGCCAGCTTTCTGCCATGGCTTCCACTTGAACATGGCTATCCATTGTAGGAATGCCCAGCATCCCACCCTGGGCTCCAGTGGAGGGACACTGACTCGGGAGGTGTCAGACACATCCAAAGACTGAGTTGTGTGACTTCAGGGAAGGGGCCGGAAAGACAGTGTCCATTTTCCCTGTGTAGAATCCTCCTACCATCCACTTAGTTTTAGATACTGAATACACAATTATAGTCTTTTAAAAAAAACTCTCCATTGTGTAAAACTTTTCAGAGTGTTAATACATTATTTAGAGTATGTGACTCTTAAACAGAGGAAGGCAATTAAATTCAAAGGAGTTAAAGAATTACCTAAGGTCTTACAGGTAGTGCAATATCCTTGGCTTCCAATGAACATACAGTAAATATTTGTTGAATATCTTAACAAAAGTGGGAAAATATAACAAGTTTTCTGATTTTTAAATCCTTACTTTGCTGTGACATTTGGTTCCCTTTTTGGAAAACAAAAAACAACAAAAAAAAACTCTGACTACTTTTATTTTCAAGACTTAGTCTTACTTTTGGTGTATCAATAAGACTTTATAACTGCTTTGGTAAAAGAGTCTAAAACTTCTTACACTCAGTTGCAGCTCTAATAGTATTATCTGAAAACTATGGCTCATTTAAGATTTCAGATCAGAGGCTGCAAGGTTTGTGGAGGGCATACCTATTGGAAATTGGCCACTCTTTCCATAAGGACAAATTCTTAGCAGCTATATTTGTAATACCCAATCTTGTCCCTGGATAATTAGCTGAATAGCTTACAGAGAGACCAGGGACCAGGGGCCATAGCCAATTAGACACTCTTCTCCAGCACATTTTAATGTTTGAAATGGGAGATACAGAGACCAAAAGAGGTTGGTAGTTGATCCTTGTTAATGGCAGTGCTCCAGGGACTAGATTAGTGATGACCCCAGAGCTGCCTTAATTTCTGATGTGGTAATTCTTTCTTGGTTTCTGTGAGATACTCCAGTATCCAAATATCCTTTTCAGTCAAAAGTTATAATTAGATTCTGTAAATTGAAAGAACATTTACCAATAGAATGCTATAGAAACTGCATTGGATGAATAGGATATCTGGGGGTGAGTGTAGATCTTAACAGCTGGGAAAGAAAATCAAAATGGCAACCAGGGAGACTCTCCCTTGCCTTTGCTGACACCACATTTTTACTGACATATTAAAGTCAGCAACAGAAAGAAGCACCACTCTGATGGCAGAACTCTGTCACTATTTTGCTGAGGACCATTGTACTTTCTCTACCATTAAAGTGCGAGGTTCTATGTACTTTTTATGGCTGTTGGTCACTGTTGCACTTCTGCAGCTACCAACATTGTCTGAATGGGAAACCCTTAACCTTTGAACCATGCTTCCAGATTATAGCAGATTCCTGTTAGTCTCCAGTTCTCACTCCTCAAATCTAAATCCATTATGCCTCAGCCCCAGTTTACTTCTAGTTGATAAGGGGATATAAAAAGTGAGATGTCTTATTTCTCTGAACTCACACATTGCATTTTTGCACATTAAAATGGATGTGCTTTCATTACATTATGATCAATTGAGCTGTTCTGAGGAGCTGCTAGACTAAAAGGTTCTTGTTCACTGATAGCTGGCTTGGCACCTGGAACTGATAGGACGCACCTTCACACACAGAATCTGTGTTTCCTTCTCCCTCTTTACAAGTTAGTGTTTTCCTTTTCTTCTGATGAACAGTGGTCTTGCCTAGTTTCTGTGTTTTTTTATCTCACAAGAGGAAAAGTAAGCTGATAAAAGACAAACGGGTAAACAGAAGAATGAAAGAACTGAAACCAACACATAAAATGAGGAGAATAAAAACATATGGAAAGCAGTTCATTTCAGCAATGTTTCTAGTGGGTAGTAAGATTACGTATGCACCACAGCAAACAGCAGGATTTGCTTCTGGTTACATGAATTGGCTGTACAATTGAGTTGTGTTTGTACAACAGAAAATATTCATTTTAGGGATACAGGAAATCATATTTAATTATGAAATTTAAAAAAAGGTATATGAACAAGTGATCCAAAACCACCCAGACTATTACTTAGAACTATTAGCTCTATCCAAATAAAGCATATTCCATTCACAAATTTCAATAGCTAAAGAAACCACACATGTATTTTTCAATTAGAAGTGAATGAAGATTATCTGAACTATTGATATTTATATACATATTTAAGGGACAGAAAATGATTCTACAAAATTATTTATTCAGACCTTAATGGAGATCATTTACACATTTCATGATGATCTCTGATGCAAAATTAAAAACAAAAGCTTTAAAATTAATTCACTGTAGAATCACCACCTATAAAAATTAACTGATATGTTAATGTGTATTTAAGTCTTTGAGGGATTATTTGCTATGCCTTGTTCCCTGTCTTACTTACTTTAGTATCTCCAGTATATAGCACTATGCTTTGCACAAAGTAGGCATCAATAAGTGTCTGTTGCATAATAAATAAATTACTAAATTATTCAGTTGAGGTATTTGCAAATCCTGATTGGTATGTGTACAAATAACACAAATGGTTACAAAGGATAATCAGAATAAAATTGCACCAAAAGGCTCGTATTCATTTTTTTCTTTCCTTATTCAAAGAACAAATAGTTTTATAAAATGTGGCATTTGAGATTTCTAAATATAATGTACCATTTGAGATTTTCAAATAGTCTAGAATAAAGAGATGAATGAGTAATATTTTATCAGAAGAAGTCCATAGAATAGGTGAAATATAGATAAGCGAATAGTTAGAATAGTATAAAGTATTCTGATAAAGAGCAAAATGGGGTGCTATGGGAGTATACACAACACCTACCTGAGGTTGTGCTGACAAGTAGAATTCAGGACAGATATTGTTTCAAGAAGAGCAATATATATATATCCCAATTTGATATATATATATATATATCCCAATTTGATCTACTGTTTAATGTAAAGTATCTGGTTAATCTGTTAAACTTGAGAGACAGCACTGAGTCACCCGCAGAGAGTACCTTTAAATAATGGATATAACTTCCAAGACTCCACTAACTTTATCTACTTAGATACTCTCATTTCAGTAATCTCAAAGGAATCTGAATATGATTGTATTGCTGTGAAAGAGACTCATGTAAGCTCATGCCTTAAAATATGAAATGAATATATCTGCTTTTTGACAAAGCAAAGAATAAGTAATATATTTCAAGTTAAAATGTTCATGATGTTCATGACCTTCTGGAACTTTTGCCTTTTACATAAACAAATATTGCCTAATACTTTGCCTTTGTGGCAAATTTCCAACAGAAACCCAATTCTTATGATATCTTATAATCTCCTTACATGAAAGAGCATAAGTTAAATCCCATCAATATATTAAACACTAGGTGCTCTGTCATTTGCTATTTTGTTTTAGGATGTTAACATAACAAACAGAATTACGTTCTGATATGTTATAGTGATTTATTCTTAATTTTGATGATTCCTCCAAGCAGCCGGCAATTGATGTCTTCTATTGGTGGGTCATCTTCGGACACAAAATATAAGCTTACTTTTTTCAGGGGTAATGAAAAACTCAATTGTGTATATAATATGTAGAATTATATCAAAGAGCATATATTGAGCTAAGGATGATACCATGTGAGATAATAAATTAAAACACAGGAAAAGATATAATCAGAGAGTGAAGAGGAGAAGCAGGAAGAAAATAAGAATTTTTTAAATTTGGAAGAGTTTCAAGTGGTAATAGGTGCCAACAGAATTTGGAATCCAAAAGGATCATTGCATTTATCAAGGAAAGAGAAAAAGGTATAATACTTAAGAGAGTAATATCAATATGCATGTGAAAAAAGAAGTTAGATTTTAAGCGGTTAAAATAATATTTATATAGAAAAATTATAGCCAACATAGGATAGAATCCTTAGCAAGGGGTGTGGTCCAGATTGTAGCTGCTGTCCAATATTCACCCCCCTCTTAATTTTAGCTAAAAGACTATATTGACTGTATTTCCAAGCCACATTTGCAGGTTATTGAGTTTTTGTGACCAAGTTCTACTTTCCAGCCTATAAGATGTAACCGGAAGTGTTGTGGGGAATTTACAGGAAGAGTAATTTACCTGTAAATTACTTAACAAAAGGCTGCTTAACAAAAGCTGGCTATGACACGCTTTTGTCATTTTCATTTTTCTCCTACTGCAGATCTGGATGCCAGCGCAATGGCTGCAGCTATAGTAGTTATCTTAGATCGAAGGGGTGACCCTCAAGATAAAACCATGAACTGAGGAAGATAGAAAAAAAAGATAGAAACCTGCATATTTAATCTGCCTTATAAGTCCTAGATTTCATGCTCAGCTTCTTTTATGTAAAAGAAAAAGTTCTATCATGTTTAAGAAAATCTTATTTTTTATTACTATTTTATAGCAGAACTTAATCCTCCCATAGAGATTGATTCTGTATCTCCAGGGCCTTTGATTTTCTTTAACGTGTCTACCACTAATAGGCTCCTAAAGGGAAAAAGAAAGAGAAACTATGATTTTATGTTATGAATCTACTGAGTTGTTTTACTTTTAAAGCAGAGACAAAGCCTATCATGAACTCTAATCTACTTGGGTTTTTGTTGCTGTTGCACTGTTAGTGAATGTACGCATGGTCTTGAAGACAGACTTTTTATGTAGAGACAGAGCAGAGGCATCCTGAAGCAGATGAACTACTGTGGCAATGAACAATGCCAACATTTCAATGACTTAAAACAAAATTTCTTCCCCACTGTACCTGTACAACATGGGTTCATTTGGGGCTCTTTCCCCTGTAGTCACTCTACACCATGATACCTCTTTGCACAGGAGGGGAAGAATGGGCTAGATAGTTGAGCACCAGTATTTACTGCTGGTGACACACATCTACCCTCACGTTCCATTTGTCAGAACTGTTTGCATGGCCATGACTGACTTTAAGGGGTAGGGAAATGTAGTTTTCCTTATACCCAGACGCAGAAGAAAAGTGGATATTAGGGAATGTTAATAATATCTAATACCTTACTAACATGTAAAATAATCTGTGTGAAACCTTTTAATGCATAATGATAATGCATAAAATAATGTTTTCACCTTTTGGTTATAAAATTTCACTACAATTAAATTTCTTAAGAAAGGTTTTCCTCCAGAAAGAAAAATACAAAAGATTTCCAGGTAAGAATATCTACAAGACTAATCTCTCTGGCAGTAAGGCAATTTAGCTGAGAAATAAGTCGCTTTGCTTGAGAAGATGAGCAGTAAATTCTAAAGATTCACAAGCACCCATACAGATTTATTAATCCATTCACTTAGCAATCACTGATGGAGCATTTATTAAGTGCAGTTTATATAAAACCTATTGAAACCAGGACTTAGGGAAAAAGATTTGAGAGGGGAAATGGACATGATGCTAAATATTTCTAGAATTCTCTCTTGAAATATAATTTTATTCAGAATAGAGCAACTATATCATAACCTATAAATACATTTAGGTTATCAGATAGTTCTTGGAAACTAATTATATCATCATGATTAAAATACTGCTGTGACATTTATCCCAATTAGGGAATTTTTAAAAGAAGGTAGCTATGTAACCAAATAAGATTTCTCTGTGGAAAAGATCCCAAGAAGACTTCCTTGACCAGCTGAGCTAGTATCTAGGTGCATAAACATTTTGTAATAATAATGTAACAATGTGGCTATGTTTCACAAAATACAAGATTCACTGGCATTTTAATTCAAGAGTCATCAATCTAATTCTTTTGGTTTTGTGAAAATGGTATTTATTGAGCTGCTCTAAATAAAGTATCACTGTACCAGAATCTCTTATGACAGATTCATAGCAATAAAAGCAACACTGTAAATAATAATGGGAAAAGTCTCTCATGGGAAATACATCAATAAAGAAGTTGCCAATTATGCTTTTGTGTTTAAATGTGTTTGCATAATGCTTTCAGAAATATTTGGAAAGTATTTTTCCCAATTCTGATTATTTCTTTAGGATAGATGAATTGAAATGGAAATATTAGTTCAAAGGATATGAATATAAATTTAAAAGAACAAATTCAACACAGACCTTCAATTTGCTTCCAAAAACCTATACTACTTTATACTTCAAATATATAATCAATCTATTGATAGCTCCTTATTTTGCTATAAAAATCTTATCAAAACTATTCCACTTTTTTGCTTTTTTTCCTTCCATTGCTTGTATGCTAAAAAAGTCCCTTCCTACTCAGAAACCTCATTATTTACTTATATATAATTTTAGTATTATGATTTGTTTTATTCTCTTGCTTCTGAACTAGTTATTTAATATTTACTTTACTTATTCCTTCTTTCTTGCATACCTTTTAACCAGAATAGTGCATTCTCATGGTAGACATGGTAGGAATGTTTCTAGAAGAAATGGTCACTATGATTGTTTTTATCTTTAAAACATCTGATGAATTTGCTATATTTTAATGAGATCTTCCAAATCAATTTTGTTTTAGACAACTTACTATTTTTTATTATAAAAACGTAACCACTTTAATTTCATGTGTTTTTTTTCTGTTGTGTTCAAACCATTTGATTTAAAATGTCATTCATTCATTAATGAATGATTAATTCTTCATTCCTAATAATTAAACCTCTAACAGTTCAGTTCAGCAAGCAACATTATCTATCAGTAGACTGTGAACAGAAAAGGATATTTATTTCAAAATTGAATGTGAGAAAACAATTTTGGCATAGCATTCCTATAATGACTTGCTCGATTGCTATCATTTCTAGTTCCCTGAAAGTGATTGCAAACATACAGTTTGAAATCAATACAAATAGAGAAGGACAGGTAAGTTTCATGAAACCCTACAAGTAAACAGTTTCAATGAATGTTCGTTACAAAAGACAAATTTTGAAAAGTTAGTCTACATCCTTAGTCTTTGCTAATTTTTCCCTGATATGAGATCAGATAATTAAGTTCGCAAACTTTCCACCGTGCACTTACACAATACTTTTCTTTCAAATGAGAATTTAAATATTTTTTTCTTTTTCCCTTTTATTGTAAAATAAAACACAAAACAAATGTATACTTCAATAAATTGTTTTAAGGTAAACACTTTTTTTTTAAATTGGGGGTACTGGGGAGACTGTGTGTTTTTCCAGGATGTCAAGTTGTTGTTTTTCAATCTAGTTGTGGGGGGCGCAGGTCAGCTCTAAGTCAAGTCATTGTTTTCAATCTAGTTGTGGAGGGTGCAGCTCACTGACCCATGTGGGACTCGAACCGATGACCTTGGTGTTATGAGCACCACGCTCTAACCACTGAGTCAACTGGTCACCCACCGGTGGCTCATCTCCCAGCTCAAGCCATTGTTTTCAATCTAGTTGTGGGCACAGTTCACTGGCCCATGTGGGAATCAAACCAGCAATTTTGTTGTTAAGAGCTTGCACTGTAACCAACTGAGCCATCCAGCAGCCCCTAGGTGAACAATCTTGTAACCATTATCCAGGTCAAGAAATAGGACCTTGACAACCATTCTAGAAGCTCCTCTTTGTTCCTGATCCCAATCATGGTTCTTATTCTCCCTCAACCAATAACCATTATCTTGACTTCCACAGATGTTAAATCCCTGTATTTCTTTGTGGTTTATCACCCAAATATGCATCCTTAAATCCACAGTTTAGTTTTAAAGCATTTTATTTTGATGTTTTAAAAAGTACTTTGTGCCATTTTCTGAGAGGGAAGAGTGGAGTGACAGTTTCGATTTTTGCTAAATAAAAAGTCTTTAAACCACTAAGTCCTCAGGAATGGAATTTACATTGCTCTCCTACTCACTTAAAATAGAGACAAACAGTAGTAACATTTTTAGAAGAAATTCATTAAAAAAATGTCCCTATGACTGTCAATATTGTCATGGGAGGAATTCAAACACTTTACAATTTATTATATAGTACTTATTTCTTTGTGTGGACCACACAAAAATTTTGTTACTACCAATGATCTCACCCTATTTACTCAAGAGGAAAATGAAAATATGTATGTTTTAAAAGTCAAAGGACAGTGGAGAAAAGAAACAAGCGGAAGAAAAAAATCAAGTTTTGAGTAGGGAATGTTAGATGAGCCTAGGCCAACAATTAATGTAAGTTTGTTTTTATTTTTATTGAAGAATTAATTATTTTCATTTTACTTTTATTGAAGAATAAAACAATATGGACAAGTGCACACATCATCAGTGTACAGCTTTTAGAATTTTATGAATACATCATAAGTCACTTCTCAGATCAGACTGCAGATCACTATGGGCACCTCATTTCTCCTCACAGACATTTTCACTCCCATCCCCACAAAAGGTAACCACCATTATAACTTCCATTCCCGCAGATTAACTCGCTGGTATTTGAATTTTATATAAATAAAAACATGTGATATATATATACATATATATGTATATATGTGTGTACATATATATGTATATATATATATATATGTACATATTCTATTGTGCTTGGCTTCTATTGTTCAACGTTATGATTGTGATATTCATATTGTTAGTTCTTTTGTATTAGAACAAAAAATAGCAATAGTAGTTGGTTCTTTTTTATTGTATGAATATACCAAAATTTATTTACCCATCCTACTGTCAGTGGATATTTTAGTTGTTTTCAGTTTTTTGATCTATTACATATAAAGCTCCTGGGGCCTTCTTTATTTCTCTTTTGGAGAATATATAGGTGTACATATTTCTGTTGCGTAGATAGCTAGGAAGGAAATTGTTTAGTGAGGAGTATTGAATGTGCAACTTAGTAGATACTGCTAAAGAGTTTCCCAAAGTGTTTGAAACTTTTTACACTCTTACCAGCAGTGTGTAACACTTCCAGTTGCTTTTTATCCACCAGTTGGTTTTATCAGCTTTTTAAATTTTAGCCATTTTGTTAAATGTGCAATGGCATATCATAGAGGTGTTACCTTATGTGTTTATGATGACTAAGTAGTCATCAGAAAAAAAAATCTTGTCTTATGCTTATTGGCCATTGGCTATCATTTGTGAAATGTTGGTTCACGTCTTTGCTCATTTTGTGTTTAATTGCATTGTCTGTCTCTTATTAATTTGTAGATTTTTATTATACATTTAAATACAATTTTTTCATCAGATAGATGTAGTGCAACTGTCTAGCTAACTTTGGCTTAACTTTAACTTACTTAATCTTTTGGTTATTAGAAATTCTTAACTGTAATCAAGTCTATATTTATCTTTCTTGCTTTGCTGTTTAAGAACACAGGACACAAAGGATAAACCTTAGCCTATCCCAAGGTCATAAAGGTATGTCATCTTCCAGATACTTTATTGTTATCTGTTTACATTTAGAACTGTGATCCTTCTGGAATTGACTTGTACATGTTGAAGAACAGGGATAATGATTCGTTTTTCCCCCAATGAAATTAAATCTTGATCTAGAATAATTATTCAAAAGAATACTCCTTTTGCATTGTAGCAGCATTTTGACATAAAATATACAACATATAAATATATATATATGCAAATACAGACTATATAAAATAGAAGGCAGCAGGAAAAGAGGAAGACCAAATATGAGGTGGACTGACTCCATGAAAGAAGCCACAGGCAGGAGTCCACGGGAGCTGAGCAGGGCTGTTGAGGACAGGACATTGTGGACACCACTCATTCATAGGGTCACCAGGAGTTGTAGCCGACTCAGTGATATGTCACAACAACAACAAGCACCTTGATTGTAAATCAGGTGACTATGTATATGTGGATATCTTTCCAGAATCTCTGTGCTGTTCTATTTTTCTGCCCTTACAACATCAGTATTAATTACTATAATTTTATGTCTTGATATATAGTAGTTTAACACATCTAGTTTTATTTGTATTCTTCAAGATTGTCTTGTATTTATAGATTAATTTCAGAATAATTGATTTCCACAGAAACCTGATTTCAATTAAATTATTTTGCTCAATTTATGTAAGAATTAATATCTTTGCAATATTGAGTTTCTAACCATGGTATATCATTCAATTTATGTAATTGTTTATCACCTTATCTCCGTAATGTTTGGTGATTACTTTTAGAGATCTTGCTGGTATTTTGTTAGATTTAACTTCAATTATTGGATACTTGTGAAGCTAGCCCACTTGAGACTAAATCAGACATATCACTAGAAAGGTTATTCCTGACTGTAAACCAGTGATGGAGGGGAGGAAACTAGCCATGGTACTATACAACTCGTTATTCTCTTAGAATACGAAAAAGATAACTCCCCCGCCCCCATTTTTGGTGAGTATATGTAAATTGCATCTCTTTAAGGAACAATCATATCTAATTATACATTATTAAATAGTTGCCTTAATTTCATTTTCACATCTATCTTAATATATTAATCTAATAATAGAAAGTTGGATCTAGAAGAAAGCCCCTTTAGAGGTCTAGAAAATCTCAGGCACTATTACTCTTTTAGGGTATTGTAGTAGTTTGCCTAGGGCTGCCCTAAGAAAGTACCACAGACTGCGTGGCTTAAATAGAAATTTTTTTCAGTTCTGGAGGCTTGAAGTCCAAGATCAAGGTGTCAACAGTGTTGGTTTCTTTTAATTACTCCCTATTTGGCTTGTAGATTGCTATCTTTCTTTGGTGTCTTCCCATGGTCTCTCTGCTGTGTGTCTTTGTCCGAATCTCCTCTCTTTATAAGGACACCCACCATACTGGACTGGGGCCCATCCATATGACCTCATTTTACCATCATTACCTCTTTAAAGACCCTACCTCAAAATACAGTCCCATTCTGAGGTACTGAGGGTTAGTATAGTTATCTTGTCCATTTTTTTTAATGATGGTGTATGAAAACAAACAATAGAATACTTTTCATTTATTGTGCTAGTGTAACTGTACTCTGTTACAACTGAGCTACTATAAAAAAATTACTTTTTTTGAAAAGTCATACTTCACATTATGCTTCCCTTCTCTTCCATTGGAGTGTCTGTCCCAGATCCAGTTCTTGGGTCTCTTTCTTCTCTATGTGTACTCACTTCCTTGCTGATTAGTCTTATAACTTTTCTTACCAGGCATATGTATGTCCCGATGACTTGCAAATTTATATATGCAGATCTTCTTCCAGAATGCCATATTTATAAACACAAGTATCCACCGAAAATCTCTCCATGGGCGTCTGATATGCATCTCAATTTAACACGTCTAAATCCAAATTCTTTCTCCTTTCCTCCAAGCCTATCTCTCTTGCTGCCTTCCATATCTTGTTTAGTGGCAACTCTATTCTTCCAGTTGCTCAGGATGAAATTCTTATGGGCCCTCCTTAACTCCATTCCTACTCTTTTGACTTAATCCATCAGCTAATTCTATTGGTTCTAACTTGACAATATATTCAGAAAATAATTCTTACTACCATCTCTATAATTTTTCTAGTCCCTGCCTCCATTATCTTTTGCCCAGGCTACTGTTATATTCTTCTCATTGTTTTCTCTGCCTCCACCCTTGCCATCCTCATAATCCAGCAATCAGAGTGATTCTGCTTAAATGGAAGTTAGTTCATGCCTTTCATTGCTGCAGACTCTTCAATAATTTCCTATCTTATTTAAGTAAAAGCAGAAGCCCGCACAATAGTCTACAAAACCTGGTCCCCAAATACCCGTCTAGCCTCATATCTGACAACTCTCCCCCTCACCCACTCAGCTGCAGCTACATAGGCCCCTTTGCAATTTTGTGGACTGAGACAGGGAATGCACTGTTAGGTTCCTGCCTTAAAAGTTATTTCCCCATATATCTGCATGGCTTAATTTCTATTGCCTCCTTCAGGTTTTTGTTCAAATGGCATCCTCTCCATGAGACTTTCCCTGACTGTGCTCTTTATGCTACTCTCTGTCTTCCTTCCTCTTTTTTCTTTATACCATTCGTCACCATTTAAAACACTATACAATGAAGTTACTTATTTTGTTTTATGCCTGTTTTTCTGCACACGTGTGTAGGACCTATGTGGACAGAAATGTCCATTTATTTGATTCAGTGATGAATTCCGTGCATCTGAAAATGACCTTATACTAAGTCTTAATCCAAATATTTATATCAGGTTATTTAAGATTAAAATGTATAGTGTAGAAATCATTAAATTACTTACCTTTCCTTTCTGAGCTTTAATTTTTATAAACATACAATTAAGTCCTTTGTAAATTAACAGGTAGTCTGCTGGTTTCCATTGGATTACAAGTAAAACAAAAATTAAGGAACTGACTACCAAGAATAGCTAAGTGTGAACATTTTATAAAGCTGTACTAATGAAAGAATTCTGGTAGTATTTACTATGGTCAAAAGAAAATGCACCTAAAAGATACCATAGGATAGTAATAATGTTGATGACATAAAAATACCTAGCTCGTTTTCCCCTTTGTCTCTTGAGACTGAGAAAATAAGACTGAGAAAACACATTATTTGGTTAGGTTAGCACTGTCAAAGGGCAATCCTTACTTGTGTTACTGATATTAATTCTGAGAAATGAAAAATTCATAAGGCTAAAAAAGGGCCATAAAAGACAAAAATTAGTTTTACTACAAAAATTTAATGTCATGCCTACTTCCTGGAGGGAGTATATGGAGTGCATTCAGTGTTTCGTTTCTCACAGGAATATCTTGTTACAATTTCAGAACAAAAAGGGAAATAGTTCCCTTGTAAAGGAACTGACTGTATTTCTCAGGTACAGTAAAAAACACAGAGGAAACAAGTGTTTTGCTTCACAAATAACTGATGTATCAGTCTCTCAAATATCCAAACATCTATTTTTTAAAACTGTAACTTGAATTTCTCTAAATTACTCATAAGCAGCATTTCGTATAAGAATAATTTCAGCAGACAAATAATTATAACTCAGAAGAATAAATAAAAAAATATTGCATTTATAGGGGCAGCCAGATGGCTCAGTTGGTTAGAATGTGAATTCTGAACAACAGGGTTGCTGGTTCGATTCCCACATGGGCCAATGAGCTGTGCCCTCCACAACTAGATAGAAGGCAACAAGCTTCCGCCGAGCTGCCAGTGGGCAACCTGTTGGCTCAGTTGGTTAGAGCGTGAGCTCTTAACAACAAGGTTGCTGGTTCAATTCCCGCATGGGATGGTGGGCTGCGCCCCTGCAACTAAAGATTGAAAATGGTGACTGGATTTGGAGCTGAGCTGCGCCCTCCACAACTAGATTGAAGAACAACAACTTGGAGCTGATGGGCCCTGGAAAAACATACTGTTCCCTAACATTCCCCAATTAAAAAAAAAAATACAGTCACTTTAAAAACAATGCTTAAAAAATATTGTATTTATATAAATCAAAAGCATTAAACAATAATAAAAGGAAATAGCCCGCATGAAAATAAAGAAAGTGGTCAGCTACTATATCACAGTAGTTGTATCAACCAGCCTAGCACAAGTTAGGTACTGATTTCATATTTTTAAATAAAAATATTTTTTTATAAGTAAAAACTAGAATGTTAGAGAAGAACTGAATCATATTGTAATAACATACTACCTTAATCTTAAGTTCTGATTTAGCTTTATGGCATATGCTAATTTATTCCTACTCATTCTCTCTGTGCCTATAAGAAAAAAACATCAGCATGAGCTGAAACCTATTAAGGCAAAGTGACTTACCCTCGGCCTCAAGTGATTAAATATTCCTGAGCCTCATTTTCTATACCTTAAAATAAGATGCTAGGACTAGAAAAGCTAAGATGATTCCAGGCTTTAGCATTCCACGATTCTAATACTACACAATCAACTGACATGATCTAGAACTGTTTAATCTCTCTCAGAGCTCTTATTCCATTGTATTATAATTTGGGCTCTTTCATTTACTATTTTATTTTTAGCCCATATTGTCCCCTGGTAGGAATTTAAAGCAGCTTATTTTATCTAAATTCACCTTGAGACTGTGAGACCTGGAAGGTAAGGACCATGTCTGATATGTTTGTGTCTCCAGTGCTTGACACAGTACCTGGTACATAAGAGGAATTAGTTAATAACCCACATTTGTACCACAGTGTGTTGGTTACGCCCTTAAGTCTTTATGCTTGGCTTTAGCTTTGGGTTTCTTTTGTTTTAAGTATAGGAAATGTCATTAGAAACTTCTGTTTCACTAGATATTTTAGGGCAGATTTTAACACTGCCATTTGCAAAGTAACAATGGGAGTATAATAAATGTAGGCTCCTGTTACGTTGAAATCTCCGGGTTGGCTATAGATAATTACTAATCTAGAAACCCAAGTGCCCCATGTAGGATAATGCTAATGAGAGGCATGGATAATACTCAAAGATAATAATACTACACTATACTATACTATAAAATATACTATACTATAAAATACAGTTATAACATAATGAAAGGTGTAAGAAGTAGACACACAAGCATGTTATTTTTAATTCTAATAAATATACAGAACAGTTAATCTGACAAGTATTTAATAATGTACATAATAATTTTTTCTTGAATGATAGTTACATTATATACAAGTGTAAGCAGTTCATATAAATAAACAACTATAATTAGAATATATTTTTCTTCTTTTTTAGAAAAACCTCTAAGACATAAAACACTATCAATGTTGACTTTTTTCTGATATTTTAAACATTTAGTCATCATGCATATTTCTACATATTGCCTCGCATTTAGAGAGCAGAATCTTGGGTCTTTAGAATAAATGGGGTTCCTTTGTATCCGGGAATTCCATTGTTATTTATACCCTTCCAACTATGCATCTAGTTATATATTCACCTTTTTTAATCCATCTATTCATTCATCCAACCATGCACCTATCATTTATCCACTGATTTATCATCCAGTCCTCATTCAACTAACTATTAAACATTTAATCTGTGCCAGGTTTACAATGTTGAAGAGACATAGATATATCCCAATTTTAAGACACTGAGATGAGAATAACAAACAGATTGCATAAAATTATATGAATCACAAAGTTGGTTGAGAATATACAGGGGAAATTTCCAATAAGAATTAAAAGTAAGACTTTCAGATGGTGTGGGAAAATAGAATGGAAGAGAAGAAAATAAAATAGAATTGAAGAGAAGAAAAGACATGTACAGGGGTATGACAGAATATGAAGAGTGGATAAAGCAAATTTGTTGCTTCTGCGAGAGTCAATATGTTTGTGTTTGTGGAGAGGCATGAAAGGGGAAGGTAACAGGAATTGAGGCTGGGAAAATTGGTGCCATCAGATCACAAAGGGTTCTCTATGCTGTAAAATCATTACAGGACAGACGTGAGTTAGTAAGTTTAAAAAACTAACCTTTTCATGGGATCACTATATCCATTAAGAAATTAAAAATGATTACCTTTTATATTCAAACAAAACTGAATAAGCCCTCTTATCTGATAAGGTTGAACTGATTATGTGGTCTGTTAATTAAAGAAGTTATTTAAAATGGAGGAATTATAAAAAATAATTCATGCATAGTTAACATACTAAATTGAGAGATTTAACTAATGAAAATAAATAACCTGAATATTGGGCCCAAAAGACAGATTAACAATGGATTATTTCTCTGGAGGTGGATTATAAAAAAAGTTTGCATTCTTATTTATACATCCCTAAAGTATTCATATTTTGTACCAACAATATTGTATTGATTTAATAATCAGAAAAAGTGAAATTATTTTCAATATGAGAAAAAGCATGAAGAAAAATATTAATTATCACAATGGGGTATTCTAAAAGCTGAAGCTCAGCTTAATTGAATTTCAGAAAATGTGTTAAATTTTCCTTATTTGATAAAAACTTTGTAGCTTTTCAATTTCAGCAGCATTGCAGTCATAAGGAATTCTCTGTGTAACAGAGCTATGCACTTAAAAATTTTGATTAAAATTCACCCTAGAGAGCATTCAATATTATTCACTATAGAAAGAAAAATTTGGGAATCTAAAGTTACCACACAATCCTTTGCTTAATTAAAATGATGATAGCAAACATCCACCAATTTATGAACCAGTGCCAAGAAACTAATTGAAACAAAACTCTTGTTAATTTCCTGGAAAAATCAAAGTTACTTTCAAGATTTCTTTCAGATGAACAAACTGTTTCTACAAAATAAATGTGACAGACAGTGGAGAACAGATCAAATTTTAAAATTGCAATTTTGATGCCAAGAATGTTTTTATGTCATTTACAGAGTCCAAAAAGTTAGGTAACGTAGCCGTATTTATAAATAAAAATCACTCAATTGTCTTTCAGTAAATTAATTTGAATAAAGATACAAGGAATGTTCTATCTTGGACAACATAATAGAGTGATGTTTAGCACAGTGCCTGGAACACATTAGACAATCAGACAAAATGGTGGGTGGACTGAGGTCTTTCTCTGAAACCTGGTTAGGTTCTAGGTCCCTTCCCACAATCAGGAGATGCCCAGGCTGCTGCTGTGGCTATAAGCATATGCATTGAACAGGTAAAACCCCTTTTACTTAATGGTGCTGGGGTGAAATAGATAGGAAAATAGTCCAAAAGGTCCTAGTTGAGCAGCACTGGGAGAAAGCAACATTGAGAGACCAGTAAGCCATCTGTTGTTCCCTAGCAATGTCATTGTCACAGGTGGAACAAATCAATGATTCACAACAATTTCTCGTTTGCATTTTATTTTTTAAAGTATTTATAATTCAGCAATATAGGTGACATTTTGAAAGCCTATATTATAATTCAGTAATATAGGTGACTCTTTTTGTAAATACATCTTTTGGAAGGGTTTCAATTCATTACTACTATAAATCACTTACTCATCACACCACCTGCCAGTGTTTCTCTCCCCAACCTCTCTTTTTTTGGGGCCAGTGCTATTAACCCATATCTTACCTCAACCAAATTTTATGAACTGTTAAAAAGATGCAAAAATTCATCAAAGTCTTGACTTCATTTTAAGGAATTAAAAAAAAATTATGAATGCTCACTAAATACAAAGCTTTTTATTTGTGAGGAAGATATATTCACCCATTTCATCTGGTAAAACACAGGCAATTTAAAGATGATGGTTAGTTGAAAACTATGAGGAGAAGAAATCAGTTGAACTTAATTCCTTTTCTACTATAAACAGTACTTGCTATTAATTGGGTAAAATCAAAGATACATTTTGTAAGGTGAGAAATCAGTCCTAAGAGTCATTCTTTTTTTTTAAACAAGAAGGAAATAACATTGATGGAATACTGACTTTCTGTTGATATTTTATGTATATTATTATCTCATTTAATTTTCACAAGAACCTTATGGACTAGGTATTTTCAACTTCATGTTATCTATGGATAAGTCAGTGTTATCAACTAGTAAAGGCAAACCCATATCTGACATCAAGTCTATGCCCTTTTCACAATTACTGCTTCTGGGTAACTCTTGAAAATAGTTTTTGAATTTTACAAACTATTTAACTCCATTCAATCCTTTAGGATGAATAACTAATTACTATTTTAGATCTATAGTAGTGATAGCAATATTAGTGCAATTCACTGAGCCTTAATCATGAGCCAGCACCATGCTAATGGCTCTATACACACTATTCTTTTTTAAGATTTTTACTAAAATATAGCTAACATACAACATTATATTAGTTTCAGGTGAACATCATACTTGTTCAACATTTATACACCTAAAGAAGTGATCACCATGATAAGTCGAGCAACCATCTACACCATATTATGCTACCACAATATTGACTATTGAGTATTCCCCATGCTGTATGTTACATCTCCATGACTTATTTGTTTTATCCCTGGAAATTTGGACCACTTATTCACCTTCACCTTTACCCCTTTTTAATTGTTGAATTGGAGTTGAAATTCAATATTATTTTATATTAATTTCAGGGATACACCGTAGTGGTTAGCCATTTGTATAATTTAAGAAATGAAACCCCTGAATAGTCTAGTACCCACATGGCACTATATATAGTTACTACCATATTATTGACTATATTGCCTATGCTTTACATCCCCATGCCTGTTTTGTAATTATCAGTTTGTACTTCATACTCCCTTCGTCTTTTACACCCTTCCCCCAATCCTCTCCTATCACCCCTACAAATCTAGTACCCGTCTGACACCATACATTTTATTATTACATTATTATTGACTATATTTCTCATGAAATACCCTACATCCCCATGACTACTGTGTAACAACCAATTTGTACTTCTTAATCCCTTTACCATTTTCATTCACCCCTAACCCTCTACCATCTGGCAACCATCAATATGTTCTCTGTATCTATGAGTTTGTTTCTGTTTTGTTTGTTTATTTTGTTCTTTAGACTCCATATATAAGTGAAATCAAATTGCATCTGTCTTTCTCTGTCTGACACTACACTCAGCACAATTGCTTCCAGGGCCATCCAGGATGCTGCAGATGGCAAGAACCCTTCTATAGCTAAGCAATATTTCATTGTATATATGTACCACCTCCTCTTTACCCGTTTTTCCATCTACACACACCCAGGCTGCCTCCACACCTTGGCCATTGTAAACACTGCTGCAATGAACATATGGATGCACATGTCCCCTCAAAGTAGCATTTGGGTTTCATCAAACAAATACCATAAAGTAGGATTACTGGGTCCTCCTTTGTATCTTATTATAGTGTTTTTTTTTAAAGTCTATATTGTCTGGTATAAGCATTGCTAACCCAGCTTTTTTTGTTTTTTATTTTTTTTCATTTCCATTTTCATGAAATAACTTTTTTCTATCCCATTACACACCATCTGTGTGTGTCTTTCAATCTGAAGTGAGTCTCTTATAGGTAGCATATGTAAGGGTTTTGTTTTCTTATCCATTCAGCCACCTTGTCTTTTGAGTTGAACATTTAATTCATTTACGTTGAAACTGTAATTGTTGTAATTATTTATAGAGATGTAGGTATTGCCATTTTATTAATTCCTGTTTTTGATCTCCTCCCATCCCCCCATCTTAAAGCAGTCCCTCTAACATTCCTTGTGAAACTGGTTTGCTGTTGATGAACTCCTTTAGCTTTTTCTTGTCTGGGAAGTTCTTTATCTGTGTTTTGATTCTAAATGATAGCTTTGCTGGGTATTGTAATCTTAGTAGTAGGTCCTGTTGAGAAATCTGCTGAAAATCTTATGGAAGTCCCCTTATAAGTGACTAGTTGCCTTTTTCTTGCTGCTTTTAGGATTCCCTCTTTGACATTCTAATTATAATGTGTCTTGGTGTGGAACTGTTTGGGTTCATCTTGTTTGGGACTCTGTGCTTCCTGGAATTGTATATCTATTTCCTTTGCCAGGTTAGGAAAGTTTTCAGTCATTATTTCTTCAAATAGTTCTCAATCCCTTGCTTTCTCTCTTCTCCTTTGGTACCCCTATGATGTGAATGTTGTAAGGTTTGATGTTTTCCCAGAGGTCTCTTAAACTATCATTTTTTTGGATTCTTTTTTCTTTTTGCTGTTCTAATTGGGTGATTTCTGGTACTTTGACTTCCAAATCGCTAATTCGATCCTATGCTTCATCTAGTCTGCTGATGATTCCTTCTAGTGCATTTTTCATTTCAGTCGTTCTTCACTTATGACTGGTTCTTTTTTATAGTTTCAGTGTCTTTTTTATGCTTGCTATCTCTTTGATGAAGTTCTCACTAAGTTCCTTGAGCATCCTGATAACCATTCTTTTGAACTCTGTATCTGAAAGATTGCTTGCTCCTTATTTATTTATTTTAATTTTTAATTTTTTTAAAAAAATTAATTTATTCTAACTGTGTTTTTCCAGGACCCATCAGCCCCTGGCAGGTAGTTGTTTCACTCTAGTGGTGGAGGGAGCAGCTCACACTGGCCCATGCAGGAATCGAGCCGTCAACCCTAGTGTTACGAGCATGACGCTCTAACCAAATGAGCTAACCAGCTGCCCTGCTTGCCTCCATTTTGTTTAGTTCCTTTTCTGGAGTTTTCTCCTGTTCTTCTCTGCTGTGGTCTGTAGGCAACCTCAAAATATGTTGGTTCTGGGGCCTCTTGTGAGGGGCTCTGGCTCAGGTCCAGGTCACCCACTGCCTATGACTGGCCAGGGACTACCTGATAAGAGCTACAAAGCAATCCACAGTTGTTTGCTGACTGTGCTAATTCTGGAGGCACATGGGAGAGACCACACTGAGAATCAAGTACGTTTGCCATGAGTAGCAGGCCTGGGGTAGCCCTGCAAAATGCCAGGACACCATGAGGCCTACTGCCACCTGCCAGGTCCCTTAAGGTTCAGCCACTGAAAGAACCTCATGTGGTAAGCAAGTTGGATGAGGCAGGGTCTCAGGGAGTCACTACAGTAGGAAGAGTGGTCACCAGGTTAATGTAAATTCTGAGCAGTGCTGAGCCTGAAGCTATTCAGCAAAAGTCGCAGAGCACATCGAGGCCGGTTGCTGTCTGCCTGGGATCTGTCAGACTCTGATAGTTTTCCAAGAAAGAGTGCAATGCAGGCGGGGCTTGCATCTGTTGGAGAAAATACCTCCGGTGTTAGGTGGGGTGGGGGTCCCAGTGAGTCAGCAGGGAGGAACTGCAGAGCTTACCTGACCAATCAGATTCAGATTTGACTGTAAGTGTAGGGGGAATGCTCAACACAGGACAGATGGTACCTACCTGCCAGCTGTACTGGGAGAGGACTCCTTTGATGCCATACAATTCATAATTTAGTTGTAATTTTAATTTGTTCATGGAAGGAAGCAAACACAGTGTTTATCTACTGTGCCAACTTAGATATCTCCTATATACACTATCTCAAAAACTCTTTAGAGGTCGTTAATAATAATCAATACTTGGGTAACCCTTCTAATGTGCTAGTGACTGCTCTCAGTACTTTATACATGTTAACTCACTTAATCTCATGTGATGGTTATTATTTTAACCCCATTTTAAAGTAACTTGAAGATGATTCAGTATTAAGTGGCCAAGTAAGCCTGTAAGATGACGTGTACAGACAAGTCATTAATTTCAAGGAACTATATACACTCTTGTTTATGAAATTAATGATGTAAGTTGTAATCATTCTGGATGAATATAGTCTTTGTCTTGTTAGAGGAAGAATGCAGAGGACAACCTTCTGAGATGTCTCAGGATGAATCTCATGAAAGAGTGCTGGTTACTGCCATGTGTTGCAAAGCAAGTCCTAAAGGGATTGCCATGGGTCAGTTTTTGCATTAACATACAAACTACACACACACACACACACACACACACACACACACACACAGAGTCAATACTTTAGATAATTTCAAAAACAGTATTTTTAAACCTTTAAGGTATATATAAATCACCTGACAATCTATTAAAATATGTATTTGGATTCACTATGTCTGGTGTGGGGGCCTGAGAGTCTACATTTTTAACAAGCTCCAGATGATGCCGATGCTGCTGGTACCTGAACAATACTTTGAGTAGCAAGGCTTTAACGACAATATGTTTAATGCAATCTTAATTTATCAAAATTATATTAATATTTCAGTCAAGTGTATATTTTATAATAATTTACTAATTTACACTGAACTGACTATAATATATTTACACAAAACATGCTATTTTTCATCGAGGTGGCCTTGGAAATTAAGGGTGAGAGCGGATAATAACTTTTCCGAAGTGAAATATAGCAAGTTATTACTTATTTCAGGAATCATTTAATTTCAAAAAACAACAAAAAACACTTAAGCATAAAAGAATAAGCATAGAAGAGAACGGATTGAAACAATAAAATAGATATTTTGGGGATCAAGGAAAATCTCACAGCATTCCAGGAAGAAATTCCAGTCAGAACCGTATAGGAGAGAACCAGCAGCTGAAGAGACAGGACACGAGCCAGCTCTTCACATCGCTCTCAAAACAGCACGGTTTCTTAATTCTACTTCTGTCCACACATCTGCTTTATTTTCTTTCAGTTGATTGTTTTCCTTTGCTCTACGTGAATATAAATGTTGCTATCTTAGCCCTAATACTTCACCATCTCCCATCAAATACATTCTAACTACAATTTTGTGTTCCAAATTCAAACACAGAGAAAAGTATCTGATTTGTCAGCTGGACCTGCGTCCAGGGTCCGACGTCCTTTGGCCAGTCAGTTGGGCTCTGGAAGCAGTCTGAGAAAGGAGCTCAGAAGAGGAAGTAGATTGATTTATATGGTCACAGTAGTGTAGAGCTGGTGTCAGAATATTCAGACCAAATACCATTCTAAATATTCATGCCTAAATACCATTCACTACTCAAAGCAAAAATATTCATGCCTAAATACCATTCACTACTCAAAGCAAAAATATTCATGCCTAAATACCATTCACTACTCAAAGCAAAAATAATGCCTCCTGAGACTTATTTTTTAAAATAAATATGAGAAAATAAGATGGCTATTTCAACTCAGTACTTTGCATTTGTGTCTTTGTTTCACAATCTTTTTGAATAAGTGAGAATTAAATGTTTTCATTACCAAACCAAACAAGGATAAATCTGAAATTACATTTGAAGCTTGAGCCACCTACCTGAGTAAATGGACATCAAAACAAGAAAATTTGGGTTTAGTAAGCTGGAGTTAAAGAATTCTGTTTGAGGAAACATTGTATGAAATAAGCGTTTTATCAAAGGCTACATGGCTTTCTGTCCATACACAGTCAAATGGGATTCAGGAGCTCTGGGCTCAATTGCTGATTTGCCATACAAACTGTAAGTTGGAGTTGTGATATATCTCTTAGGATTTCAGTTTCCTCTTTAGTGAAATCTTCAAGCTGGAAGACGCCTTTTCAAATGTCAAATGCCTGTAATCTAATAATCTATAGTTCTGTAATAAAGGCAATAATAACTCAACATTTTTAAAAAAAATTTCATTGGGGAATGTTGGGGAACAGTGAGTTTCTCCAGGGCCATCAGCTCCAAGTTGTTGTCCTTCAATCTAGTTGTGGAAGGTGCAGCTCAGCTCCAAGTCCAGTTGCCATTTTCAATCTTTAGTTGCAGCCCCCCGTCCCATGCGGGAATTGAACCGGCAACCATGTTGTTGAGAGCTCGCACTCTAATCAACTAAGCCATCCGGCCACCCCTCCAGAAGCTCAACGGCAGTTTGTTGTCTTCAATCTAGTTGTGGAGGGCACAGCTCACTGCCCCATGTGGGAATTGAACTGGCAACCTTGTTGTTCAGAGCTCGTGCTCTAACCAATTGAGCCATCCTGCCACCCTCCCCCTATCTTTGTTTTTAGTATGTTAGTGACCTTTCTCCTTCTTAGAGATTTAATCAATTAGTCATAAAACTCTTTGATAAAAATGGTCCTGACAGGTGATGGTAGCATACCATTCTTTATTGAACAACTGTGATATAAGCTCCATCACAAAAACATTTACAACTCTGCCCAAAAGATCCAAATGTAAACTAACTGCTCTTCCTTGCCATATAGATAAAAACAAAACAAAGCCAAAAAAAGGTGCACAATAATATGATTTTGGATATTAAAATGTTGTATTTAAATATCCAACATATTCTATATAATTTACACCACGTG
Organism: Rhinolophus sinicus; assembly: GCF_036562045.2. Taxonomy (NCBI): domain Eukaryota; kingdom Metazoa; phylum Chordata; class Mammalia; order Chiroptera; family Rhinolophidae; genus Rhinolophus; species Rhinolophus sinicus. The sequence continues at coordinate 86,097,301 of NC_133751.1, forward strand.
AATCTAAGTTGAAAAGCAATGATGTAAATAAAAGCTCTAGTACCATGTTTCTCCGAAAATAAGACTCAGCCAGACCATCAGCTCTAATGCATCTTTTGGAGCAAAAATTAATATAAGACCCGGTCTTATTTTACTGTAAGACTGAGTATAATATAATATAATATAATATAATATAATATAATATAATATAATACCAGGTCTATATTATAATGTAATATAATATAATACCAGGTCTATAATATAATATAATATAATATAATATAATATAATACCAGGTATAATATAATACCAGGTATAATATAATATAATATAATAATAATATAATATCAGGTCTTATATTAATTTTTGCTCCAAAAGACACATTAGAGCTGATGGTCTGGCTAGGTCTTATTTTCGGGGAAACATGGTATTTCTGGAATACCTACTGTGTGCCAACAACTGTACTGGGTAGCATTACAAATGTCATCTCATTTCAAGCCAGATTTTACCCCAGTGTTCAAAAGGAGAAAACTGATGGTCAGAAAAGTTAAGTAAAGTGAGCTGGAATTTGAACCCAGGTCTATGATTTTGTAGCTCAGGTTATTTCCACCATGTCTTGCCACTTTGTGGTAATAATAAAGCAGGCAAACATTACATAGATCTGGATTTTAAAATGGAACATTCTAATGATTATTGGAAGCAGAAATGTTAAATGAAACATATCTAGGCATTTAAATATTCTGGGGAAAATGCTAATAACAGAATTAAATTAACTTTGGATATTTTCAGCATATTCCATTTTATAGTTTCCATACTTTTTTATCAATACTATGAAGTATTATAATAGCATCCCCCAGATCACAATCTTTGGCTATTGTCTAAGTTTAATAGGATTTTATCAGTGATACGGTTCATGTCCAATCATCAGAATTGAATTCATAGAGCTATTGATAGGCGATGACAAGAAACAAGGATACTGATATCAGAGATGGGGTTGCAACAGTCATAGGGGTTTAATGTGATTCTTCCACTTTAGGTTTCTACAAAGTTTAGGGAAGAAGAGAAGATATTTTGTGGGAGAGTGAAAATATGTGTTGAGTTGGCAGCTGATTAGGAATATGAGCTTAGCTTAAAAATGTCAGTATTTACCTTATCCCCTGGCTTGTATTGTAGTCAGAGATGAATTACAAAGTATAGACACTATGGAATTGATAACTGAGTTGCAAATTTCCCTGAAATAATTATGTCTTCACAAACAGAACAAAGAATTTGAAGGACATGCATTATGACTAATTGGGGACAGGAATAGGTAATTTTTATGGACGTTCCTTCATAAAAAAGAACTAAATTGGTTAATGTATATTGAGAAGCAGCAATGTCTCAATAAAATGACCATAAGTGATGATGCGTCTGACAGATAAGTAAAACATAAAGAGACTTCAGAAACCAACTAGGTAGTGAGCAGATTCTTTGCAGTGTGCATAGGGATACCAAATCTCAATTCTGTTCAGACAATTAAAAGTCATGTAAGGCTTTTGCAAGGAAAGGAGAGTGTTTGGAATGTTCCCTTTTTATAAGAAAGAACCCTTACAAAAAGGGATGAACCCAGATTTCCGTATGATGGTGTCTTTGTTTATCAACACCCAATACCTGGCCTCATTGTCTTTCTCCCCCTTGTAGTTATCAGATGACTCACTAAATCATTCTCAACGATGGAAATGTTGTATTAGTATAGGGGAAACATGGAAGGAAGGCTTGTAATAATAATACATTCATGTTAAGTTAAGGAATATGTTTTATAATCCTCATCATAATGAGTGTTTGTTGTTCATTGAGTTTCTAAGTGTTGAAGATAATTTGACATTAGGGACTGTCATGTTGGATTTGCCATTTTAACTTAAATGTTTAAGAAAATATGATTGATATTGGGCCGGCCCGGTGGCTCAGGCGGTTGGAGCTCCATGCTCCTAACTCCAAAGGCTGCCAGTTCGATTCCCACATTGGCCAGTGGGCTCTCAACCACAAGGTTGCCGGTGGGCTATGCCCCCCGCAACTAGCAATGGCAACTGGACCTGGAACTGAGCTGCGCCTTCCACAATTAAGATTGAAAGGACAACAACTTGACTTGTAAAAAAGGCCTGGAAGTACACACTGTTCCCCAATAAAGTCCTGTTCCCCTTCCCCAAAAGAATCTTAAAAAAAAAAAGAAAAGAAAAGAAAATATGATTGATATTAAACTTATGGACTTTAGTTTGAGTCTTTCAGGATTATTTACCTGCTGTTAGAATTTTGATTTTAAGATGGAATGATTAAGATACATAAGTACACTTTGTACTTATGATTTAAAATTGATAACGGTAAGAAAAGAGTTGTTTGTATACACTATGTGATTGTTTAAATATTTGATACTTAATACTTTAGACATTTAGACTTTTTAGGTTTATAAGTAGTGGTTAAGTGCTTAAGAGATTGTTGTTCATTAGATTTATAAATCTTCCTTGTGTGGTGTTTGAAATGTTTGAGAGATTTGGATGTGTTAAAATTTGCAATTGTAATGAAATGTCTAATGAAATTAAATTAATCAGGTTTAAAAATGGTGCCAAATGTTTAGGGCAAATAATCTGTCAAATTTATAAATCAATCGAGCAATGATCAAAGAACAAGAGAGAACTGCAGGTTTTTTATTTTAATAAAAACACTAGATTTATATGTATATTTATAAGATAGAATTTCTCTTTGAAGATTTAAAAAGAATTAATTTAAATAATAATTTTAACAAATTGAATGCAAATTAAAATATGCACCACTGTAAGCATTCTTTTTGTATATATGCACAAAATTTTCTTCCTGGACATTCAGACTAATTGCTTTGAGGTGGAGCGTGGAGACACTTTCAGTAGGAACTCACTTTAGTCCTAGTACTGGAATCAATATGTAAATACTTTTCTAAAAAAATTAACTTTATTTTGGAATAATTTGGAATAATGAGAAGTGCCTTTCTCATCCCCTCATATCAGAGGGTACATGGTTCCATATGGCATTACTGGTGATATTAATCTTGACTAATTACTTAAGGTAGTTTGGCCAGGTTTCTTCCCTGTAAAATTACTGTTTTTCCCTTTCAATATTCTATTCTAAGTCCAGCACAGGCTCAACAGAAGGGGGTGGGAGCTAAGCTTCACTTTCTGAAGGGGGGAATTATCTACACATATTATTTGGGATTCTTCTGTGAGGAAGAGTTATCTCTTCTCTTCCCATTTTTAGCTTTCAAAAACTCCAATCTCTAAAATTGCCCATCCTCTGTTCCTTAAAGGATTGTTAAGAGGATCCATAACAGATGAGTAGATAAGGAGTTTTATGGAAACTGCAAAGTTTTAAGCAATTATATTCCCTCAGGTATATTTTTGAGGATAAATTTTAAAGTATATATTTAAAAAGAGGAGTAAATTTTATCCAAGTGTATTAATTAATGTACTAAATATCATCTTTAATTCAATTTGCTTCCTTGAGATGCCACAAAGAGCAAACTCTTCATCAGTGAAACACAGATTATTGGATTAGTTATTAGGCAACACAGAATCCTTAAAAGGAGCACGCTGTGTAGGTGTAATCTATGATTACATTATATTATCTGGGTCCCTCCTGGACAGTTTAGGACATAAGGTACATATATGGTAAGAACTACACATATATAACACAGGGTTCTAATATTCCCTTTAAAATCATAGCATCACCAGTTATAATTGTCTTTTGACAATTTGATACCAGGAATAAATTATGAAGTATTTTAATGAAAATTTAAAACATTTTTATTATTTTAATGAAATCCAAATTATGTTTTTTCAACAAAGGTCCCTGGTAGACAGCTTATGATCTGAAGACAAAGACTATCATGCCTAAATCACAGTTAAATTATTAATCTCATTTTTATATCAGTATTTCACTTGTCAGACACAGCAGGCTGGCAATTACTGAGTGCAATAGGTTTCCAGTGATTAAATAATCAAATGCTAAATGCTAAATGATCAAACATGGACTCATTTAAAGGAAACAAGAAAACAATCAATATTGTTATAGGACTTTTTAACTGCCGAACATTTTCCTCGTTGCATTTCAAACCTAGATATATGCTTTTTTTTTTTTTCATCCCCTAATGTTTTCAGTCAGAAAACTTGTTCTAATTTGAAGGGAAAAATAAAAGATGTTCTCTAGACTTAAATTGTTAAAATTAGGTCTTTTGTGTTTCAGAAACCTTGAAGTCTTCTTGGAACAACCTAAAATCTAAAAATGAAATAGTCTTCCCTTATCATTGGGGAATGGCAGGTGGTAGGCTGAAAATATGAATTTTTTTGCATTGTAAATTTAGTCATTCACAATTTTATGAATGTATCTCCTTCAGTTCCTTCTAAAATAATAGAAATTATGGACACTAACATTTCTAGAGTGCTTATTTTGTACTAAGCACTGTGTTAAACACTTGTAGCTCATTATCTCATTTAATCTTTCCAACATCCTTGAAGTAAGTCCTTTTATTCTCCCATTTTATCTATGAGGATACTGTTTTAGGGACATTACATGGTTAGTAGTATATCGAGAATAGAATTGTATTGTGAAAAGTGAAAATAGGAAGTGAAATATCATTAAATATACTATAACTCTCATGGTGAATATTTTAATTGTGACAAATAAGATTTCAACTCTGTTTAACAATAACTCATACTATGCACTATATTTACACCTAAATTGCAAATAATGTCACCATTTTTAATTTCCAGCACATTTTTAAATGGAAAAAAAAAAGCAACAAAAACCAAAAACCCTACTTTCTTGAAATCTATAAGTAGCCAAGAACAGATTCATAGCATATATGATTTCAAAAGGTTCTATGTGATTATCACATGCAGACATAAAAAGCACAAATCCAAATTTATTTTCAACTTTCTACTTAAAAAATATTTACACTATATCTATATACACGTAACAGTAGTTTTGGGGGGTGCTAATTACTTATTTCTACTGAAAGATGAAGCAAATAACAGACTTCCTACTATGTTTCATGGCATTAACAAACTGAATATTGCTTTTCTCAACTACAACATGACACCTATTCAATAAACTTGTAATAAGACTGAAGTTCAAGCAAAGATCTAGGGTAAGATACAAGCTGACTAGCAACAACTAACTTTTAGTAACGGCTGGAAGCATCCTACAAGTATTTTCCTTGTTTTTATTTTTCTCTCTATTCCTCCTGTTCATTAAAAAAATAAAATAAAATCACTGTGTGTGTGTGTGTGTGTGTGTGTGTGTGCGCATGTGTGTGTAAAGAGGATGATCAATACAAAAGAGTGGATCTGAAAGAACAATGCCTTGTTTCTACTCAGAGACACAATGGGCAAGCTTAAAAAAAATACACCCTCTGCCACATCCAACACTTTTAGGTGAAACAAAACTATGAGCAAAAGAAAGTGTCTGTTTCAGCAGAGGAGAGCTTTTTGCGCTCCTCTTTTGTTCTATCACAAAGGTGTTTTGGTAACATCTTTGGTTCAATTAGACCTTTCACACCTGAGCCAAATAATCTAGCAGTTACTTAGTGGTCACCAGGCTCCATCTGGGAGTGTTTCTAGAGTCTTTAGCAACACCTACTTTTCTTCAAGGTGATTTGATAACTAGTGATCTGGGTCATGATGGTCTAAAGTTATACACTGAGCTCCATACATGTTTCAGCTTAATCTTTTCATAGCAAAACCTCTGCTCTAGAAGACTCATCTTATTATTGTTCACAAAAAAGTCCTGCTAATTCCTGCCTCCTAGCCTTCCCCTATATTCTCAGTCTATTTAAACATAGCTATTTCTTCAGGTGCAGCTTATTCTCCATTCTCCATTAAAGCTAGTATCAAGCTTCGAAGTCCATGTTTGTTTCCCATTTGTAAAGCATTTTAGAAAGCCTTAATTACCAATACAATAAAACAGAGAAATTGGAGAAATTATAAAATTCATTTTATTTGAGGTCTGGAAAAAGGTGAAAATTTAGAAGTACAAAGGAAAGGAGGAGTTTTGCTACCGATCTCCCCTTTCCCTAATCCTTACCCAAGATAAAGACTGTTCACATATATTCGTGTACTTTGCATAAGTGATCACGTTTGAAAGATTGCATCCTTAACAACCCCATTTTTAGTGAAACGTAAATGATCATATTCCTCTGTTTTTATTATTGTTTTCATGTTTGGTTAGGAATCTATTGGCTTTCTAATGAGTTATCTATTTAGGCCAAGGCATTATAAATATTCATGATTTTGATCTCTGGATGAAAATACACACAGTGAGATATCTCTATTTTTTTTCCCCCTAATTTTTCTTTAAACTAGTTGCTCCACTGACCAGAGTACTCAAATCCCCTGTACCCTCATATATTTGCTATTACAATTAGTAGGTTAATGGATTAATACTTTATTACCTCCAGGTCCTTTCAAACATATTATATAATTGTAAGTAAAGAAGAGGGTTAATTGCCAGTTATGATGAAAAGAATCGTTTAATGAGGAGAATTAGGGACTAAGACAAACGTAGAAAAATATTGTTTTGAAGAAGGAATCTTTCAGACCTACTAGGATCATTGCATGCAGCAAGCCACCCACTCTGCTTAGGCACAAGTTAGGTCCTTTCTAGAATTTCCCATCAAAGAGACTATTAGATTTTAAGATGGGTTTATTCAAATCTGTTTCCTTTTCTTTTCTATTATTTCCATAATGCATGTGTATAGTTCAAGGTTTTCATCAGTCCATTATTGAGTGGTATTACAACAATTTAAATTTAAAAACTTTTCAACTACAGAGTTAGCAAAGGGCAATCAGGGCAATGAAAAGGAACAAACTATTGATACATACAATAACCTTGAGGCATGTCAAGGGTATTATGTTGAGTGGAAAAAAGCCAATCTTAAATTTTCTACATAATTCCACTTATATAAACCTTCTTAAAATGACAAAATTATAGCAATGGAAAACAGTAGTCATTGTCAGAGACTGGGAGTTGTGAGAGAGAGAGTAAGGCTAGCAGTAGCATGAGGAGATCTTTGTAGTGATGGAATGGAATAGTTTTGTGTCTTTTTTTTTTGTGGTGGTAGTCACACGAATCTACATATTTGATAAAATGGCCTAGAAATATGCAAGCACATTTTACCAAAGCTAATTGGGTGAAAGGTACAAGGGTACTATTTTATATCTTCTTGTGAATCTATTAAATATTTCAAAATAATAAAAATGACTATTATTACCAAATAATCACAGTCATTGAATAACTTGAAACTTTTACCCATGAATTACATTTTTAATTTAAAATAAATGTTAAAAACATTCAGCTATATATTAGAGATACCAAATAAATCCAAATTTGAAATCTTGAAGTCTGTCTTTCGTAAAATAAAATAAAAAATGTCTTTTGTGTTCAATCACCTCCTCGGCCTATTAGATTTTGGTAACAAATTAAAACACACAAAATGTAAAGACAAGAATCAGAATTCAAGAAAACTGATTCTAATAAACGCAGCAGCCAAAATGATTTAGGAAGTGCTAGACTGAGAAGGAAGAAAAGGATTACAGTAGTTTCATGGATTTTTACTAGGTTTTTCTTGTATAGATTCCTAAAAATTTCCTTTGAGTCTTACTCAGTCAGAAGGGCTATGGCAATGTATCTTCTCTTTTGGTACCCCTGTCTAGATTGAAAACTTAAAATGGTAAATGGGATATTATATTTTGTACAGGGTTTATAATAGAAACTCATGGATCTTAGGCCAACAGAACTGTGTTCAACTTCTGGCTGTGATTTACCAGCTTGGTGACTCCATCGGGTGACTCCACAGGGTAAAAGCCAATGTGAAGTGGGTTGAGTGGTGAACAAAAATAAATAAATAAATAATGGAGTCAGGGGGATAGTTTAATCCTTGTTAGCGGAAATTCAGGATGAAAAGGATTCAAGAATATGTGAGTGGCCAGTCTAAAGAGCCAAATTATCTAATGCCTTTAAATAGCATGAGGCTCCACAGCATCTGCTGGAAGCAGCAAATGCATGGCCACTGTACTTTTCATGAAAACAGTTGGAGTTTAGTGATAGTAATAGTTGAGGAGTAAATGAAAAAGTGGAAAATACCAGATGAAATCATTCTCAGGATTATAGATGCCAAGTAAAGGAGAGAGATGGGTAGTAAGAAAAAGAAATGACAGAGGAATATCTTCTGAGTGGAATAGACAAAGATCATGCAGAGAGATTGAAGACAGAGAGGCATGGAGCACAGTTGGTAGATCACAGTCCCTGAAGTGGCTGGAAGGGATGGAATTTGAAGCAAAGGGAAAATGTTTATCCCGACCCTAGGAGGGTCCCTCTTCCATTGAGAGGAGATAGAGAGATATAGGGATGGCGTTTTGATTAGTAGTGTCTTCTTCCATTGTTAACTCTAGCTGAGCCCTTAACATTTTTTCTCCCTAATGGTCAGATCCCACTAAGAATTACTATATCATTAAGATTCCTTCTGAATGGGCATTTTTTTTGAAGGTTAAATCTGGTTTCTTTCCCAAGATCTCAAAATAAATAATTATTTTACTTGTAATCTGAAAGAAATTGTTCAATAATCTAAGTTATTATTTCCAGAGAGTATTCTCACAGATAAATTCTTATTATACAAATAATATATATGTAACAGTAATATATATATGTGTATATATATATATATATATATATTACATATATATGTAAATATGCAAATATAAATACAATACATTGATTTTGGGTAAAAGGTAAAACAAAAAAGATTCTTTAATAATGGTAACTATGACATGGTAATAACATTTTATCTGAGCTGAACACATTCGATGTAATTTAATCTAGGATAATGGGTTAAGGACCATTGAGTTAAAAAATATGTGTTATTTACAAAAGAAAACATGAAGCATGAATTTAGAAACTTGTCAGCTAATATATAATCTGCTTTCATAATAATCTAACAATAAATTATCAGGATGCATTTGGGGTCTTTAAGATCCATCTATTTCTATTGTTAAACTATGGAGGATGTTTCTTGTTTTTCCCTCTGGAGAATCCATTATTCTCATGGCTAGTAATAGCACCCTGATTTTCCTTAGGGAACTACTCTTCACTCTTTCCCCCATAATTCAGATGAGGTTAGTCATGTACTCAGCTTCTGGACTGTGAACATACTTCAGGTTGGCTAATCAAAAAATTGCAATAATCCTCAATCCCAGGATTTTTGCTGGAACTACTGGAAAAGAGGCCTTTTGTTCTGTGGGCATTGTTAAGTTAGTAAAATATGAGCCTGGAGTTGCTGTGATTGTCTTATTTCTATAAAGATAATGAAGGCTTGATAATGAAGTTAACACAGAGGAAAGCAGAGCTGAGACTGGAGAAAAACTGAGCTTTATGACATTGTGTGAGACCCTAAACCCCTGGCCTGTTCAGTTATATGAGTCAAACTTTTTTCTTTTCTATTAACACACGACAGTTGGATTGGATTGCTGATATTGTTACTAAAAACAAAATAAAATCCTATTTATTACTTTTGAAAGTGAATATCCATGACATTTAAGGAATTAATATTGACAAACTATGTTAAGGAATCCATAGCCTTTTGAATTCTTTGTAAACATGATAAATCTGTGAAAAAATTTATGTTTCTTATCACAAGAAACTTATCACAATATCTTTCATACAGATAGTATGAAATGTTCTTCGTATACTCTACAAAGTATTATTTTGTTGTATTGATACTGTATTAATTATTTAAAGTTAAAAGTTACCACCACTAATTTATAATTATCAAACTAAGGATAAAAATGAGTAGATACTGGAAATATCTGGAAGATCCGTGATTTACTTCTGTACACTGCTGTCAGCTTTGCAGAGATGGGGCATTACAAATATAATTTTGAGCTATAATTTGATGGGAGATATCAACATATTGATAAATATCATTCCTTAATAAATTGCAAACTAATTAAAATTAAAGTATTAAGGAATTCTGTAGCTTCATCTAAGTCAACACTTATTGAGTGCTTTTATTACTGAAAACAAATGACTAGTAAAAAAGAAATGAACCACTTGTGGATACTAAAATTATTTTCCAAATAAAAGTTGAGTGTGACTCAATGTGAAGAACAAATAAAATCCACTGGGAAATTATTCTTTGCTAGGACACATTATTATGTGATTCTTAAGCACAAAAAGCAAAAACTAAAAGAGGAAATGACTTTCTTCCTATTCAAAACAACCAATGTCTCAATAAGTGAGATAATCTTTTGCTAATGGTACTTTTATGAGTGCATTGAGTTTATTCACAATCTTAGCTTTCTGTGGTAACATAATAGAATTGCCTTCTTTCCTAAAGCTGTGAGGTGGTTACAAAGAATTACAAAGACTCCTCCACTACCACCCCACCACCTCCCAAAAAAAGAAGTTGAACACTAATACGGAATCCATCTGTCCAAGGTGGTAGTATACCCACCGACAGACAATAAAATGCATGCTGACTTCTTGCTGATAGTAAGAGGAATGGATGATACTTCTCCTTCTGCTGGGTAGAATCCTGAAGAATAATCAGGATAAACAATAGCATAGGTGTTGGTGTAGTTTTAGTGTTTGTGACAACAAAAGTATTAATGCAGGATCCTTTGCACTGGCACACTACAAGTAATGCAAGAGGCACTCTGAGACTCATTGTGCCCTGAGCAATGCTTCTCATTTGCTTTACAAGGTGCAGACTTAGACAGTACAGACTAGCTAACAAGTGCCCAGGGAAAGACTTATTCAAAGGAGCCAAAATGACTCTAACTAATGGCTCAATTTACCTTTAATTTGGACATCTCTTTAGGAAAATGTATGAGCCAACCATTGATGAAGTGCATGCTAGAAAGGAATTTGGTTTCAACTTAAGAACAGAGAAATCACATGTAGGCGTTCTGATAGGGATGATACTTCTTGATTCAGTATTGGAAGGAAGTAGTGGAAATTGAAAAATAAATTGCCAAGCACATTGTTAATTGCTTTATGGTCTATTTTGACTTCCAAAAGTTTAGAGACACATGCTATTAATCACATTGCATTATCGTGTAAACTGGGGCTCAAATACATGCTTTAACTTGAGAAGGCATCATACCTGGTTGTGTAGTGAGACAGGTTAGTTAGTATGGTTGCTAGGTAGACAGGGGGGTCCCTGGTGGAATAAACAAAAAAGCAGACATATCCTAAAACTCCAGGCCCTGGAATGTCTCCTTCACTCCAGGACAGAGACATGAGAATACGCCTTAAAGTTAATAGATAATCTCAAATCCCTTTTGGCCAGACAAAGGAGCAGATTTCATAGATAGGAATGGGTTGGTTTGCTAATCCCTTCAGGAGGAGCACACAGGGCAAACCTAAAAGATGAATTCTATTAGAAGTCTCCAGCCCCCTTCCCCAAACAGGCAAGGGAAGGTATAAAAGTAAGAGCTTTTGCCTCAGTCACTGGGCACCCCCATTCGGGACACCCTCCCGCTCGGGAGCTGCAACCTCTTCTCCTGCCTCTAATAAACTACACTCTTTTTAAAACTTTTGGCCTCTCCCTGGTCCGTGTGTCCATTCTTCAGCTTCACGAGACATGATTCCGGCCCACACCCAGAAACTGCCGGCAGATTCAATATCATTTACATCATTTGGGGATTCACAGGAAAACATTCCCACTTCAGTAGGAGAGTCAGGGCTGACTTCATGGAAGTAAAACGAGTGTGACTGGGTTCATAATAGGCCCACACTTGGGATTTAATACTCTATGTAGATTGCTGTCTTAAGATTCTTAGTAACTTTATCTTTGAATTTATATTTTGTGAGTATAGTCCTATGGGACAATGGAGCTTGAGTCAGGGGCTTGGAGACTCAGCTCATGGGTCTCCCACCTTTGATCCCTGCCCTTTGGTGATTTGGACCCCAACTAATAGTCTGTCCCTCCTTGGGCACTGCTACCTCAGCTCTGGAGGGTCAGTGTCAGGCATGTGTTCAACGAGTCTTCGGAGCAGGTGCGGGAGACAGTGGCTATCCCTGCCATGGACTGGCAGCGTCACTGGGCTTTCAGCTGGAGACTGGGGAGCCTACTCCCATATTTAGCACATTCCGCCTGCCATGCATGGGTCTACGTGTCTCTGGCCAATGTCTGGCATTTCCATTTTGCACTGGACCTTGCAAATAACGTAGCCAAGGCTGAGTATAGTTAAGATTCAAATCCAGTTCTGCCCAACATCAAGAACCTCTAGAAGTAGAACCAAGGATTCATGGTCTAGAACTACAATCAATTTTCCAGGTTTAGGACGTATGGAGGAAAAGGCATTATGTTTGGAGTCAGAACACCTGACTTTGATTCCAGGTCTATCATTTACTTGTTGTACCACCCTGGCCACGAAAATTAATCTGTCTAAACCAGGGAATCACTAAGCTTGCTGTAGAAGGCCAGAAAGTAAATATTTCAACTTTGCAGGCCATATGGTCTCTGCTGCAATTACTCAGCTCTATCATTTCAACACCAAAGCAGCCGTAGGAAATACCTAAACAAATGAGCATCGTTGTTTTTTAATAAACAGTATTCTTGGACACTGACATTTGAATTTCCTATAATTTTTTTCATCATGAAATATTATACTTTTAATTTTTAAAAATAATTAAAAAATGTGAAAAACCATTCTTAGTTCCCAGGCTATTCGAAAACAGGTTGCAGGATGGATTTGGCCTGCGGGCTGTAGTTTGCAGAGTCCTGGTCTCAGCCATTGTAGTCTCATTCATTCAGTCATTTATTCATTCACCACTGTTCAATGCTACGTGCTTATCACTGTACTAGATATTGGGGATCAAAGAACATGCTGTCATTTCTCAAAAACCCAGATTCTTGTGGAGGAGGACAACAATTATTATCCCATATAATATACACAAAGTGATATGGAAGTATGTGTGAGGTGGAATTGGAGGTATAAGGAGAATGATGATAACTGTATATTAGTTACTATTATTGTCACCAAAAGTAATGGTAATATCTATAAAGAGGGTTAAATATGAAAACAGAAATTACGTGCTTTGTAAAGGCAAAAGATTTACATAACTGTTTATAACTATTATTGTCTAGTAGTGTTTTTTCCAGAAACTTGACATTTATTAAACATTGGTTCTCTACAAATATAAAAGGAAAGACTCCCAAACAACATTGGCATAAAACTATTCTTTGCAGTGTATGTGTATACACTAATACATACACACACAACATCTTATCATTGTAATTTAGAAACTCAGTCACATGTAGTTTACAGAGTAGAAGAATCCCAATTTAGGTTTTATATCCAAATACATCATTTCTGTGCCAGATACAGCCATTGAAATATATTAGGAACCTGAGTATCAGGCAGTTTGCCATAGTTCCGATACTCATCCTGCTGTGTAGTTTCTTGCTGTACATTAAACAAAATATCCTCCTGAGTTAAGCAGCCAATTGATATATTTTTGAAGATAAAACAAAATAACTTTCCTTTAATCAGAATTTAACATGAACCTCTGTTTCCTAAGTTACTTATTTAAAGTGCAAGTAGATAATTTTTTCAGAGTAAAAAATTTAGAATCTGTGTACAAGTTCAAGTTGTATAAAAATATAAAGAGGACTGTTTTTTTCAAAGTGCTTTATGATGTACAAGGGTCATCTGAGTTGCTTGTTGAAATACTGTTTCCCTGATGCCAGCTCAGAGGTTCTGACCCAGTAGGTCAGGAAAGAGGCCCAGAAATATATAATATTTAAACAAGTGGATTATGTTATTTTGATATGACAGGCTCAGGGACAACACTTAAGAAATGGCTTTAAGAGGAAAATAGTGAAGGTTTTTATTTTATCTTACTTCCTGTTTGGGAACATGCTAGACACCTATGGAAAGCCAAAGCCTGTTCGCTCTATATGCCTTTATTTAAAGCAAGTCTTGAAGCAGAGTCCCCCAGTGAAACAATAGCAATATTCCAAGCTCCTTAGTGCCAGAATAAAGAACACTGCCCACAAGGACAAACCGAATGTTACCCTTGACAGCTTGAAAAGCCCAAACAAGACACAAAAATCTCATACATGGCCTTTCCTTGGTAACTGAAGAAAGGTGTCGATTCAGACCCTCACATCCTAAAGAACCTCCAAGTAACGAAATGGTGATTTCAAGACATTTAAACCCTGTTACACTAGTTTGAAATATGTCAGTTTGAAGAAAAAGCAAACAACACAACAAAGAAAACAAAACCTTGCAAATATTTTCTCTATTTATCAGCAATCCAGAAGGCTTTTAATTCCTGAAACTCTGTAAAACTTTCAAATATCTCAACTGTAACTTTCAAACACCATTATTTTGCTATAAAATAAGTTCTCATCATGTCACTAGTGAAATCCTGGGGTGATCTGACGAGTATGCAGCTTGATTCTCCGAAACAAACAAAGGTTCTTGCCTTTGTTATGAATTCAATTGCAGCATATATACTATTATGATCATTTCTTTTTGCTTTTTTTTTTACTGTATGATTCTATTCATATAACATTCTCAAAGTGACAAAATTATAATGATACAGAATAGAAGAGGTAGGGGTTGGAAGAAAGGTATGACTTTTTTTTTTAATTGAAGTTTATTGGGGTGACAATTGTTAGTAAAGTTACATAGATTTCAGGTGTACAATTCTGTATTGCATCACCTATAAATCCCATTGTGTGTTCACCACCCAGAGTCAGTTCTCCTTCCATCACAATATATTTGATCCCCTTTACCCTCATCTACCATACTCCTTCCCCCTCACCCTCTGGTAACCACTAAACTATTGTCTTTGTCTATGAGTTTGTTTTTTTCTCATTTGTTTGTCTTGTTCTTTTGCTGCTTTTTCTTTTATATACCACATATCAGTGAAATCATATGGTTCTCTGCTTTTTCTGACTTATTTTGCTTAGCATTATAATCTCAAGATCCATCCATGTTGTAACAAATGGTCTATTTCATCTTTTCTTAGTGCTGACTAGTATTCCATTGTATATATATACCACAACTTCTTTATCCATTCATCTATCGAAGGACATTTTGTTGTTTCCATGTCTTGGCCACTGTAAACAAAGCTGCAATGAACATTGGAGCACACGTGTCTTTATGTATAAATGTTTTCAGATTTTTTGGGTAGATACCCAGGAGAGGGATTGCTGGGTCATATGGTAATTCTATTCATAATTTTTTGAAGAACCTCCACACTGCCTTCCATAGAGGCTGCACCAGTCTGCATTTCTACCAACAGTGTATGAGGGTTCCTTTTTCTCCACAGCCTCTCCAACACTTGTTACTATTTGTCTTGTTGATGATAGCCATTCTGACTGGGGTGAGGTGATATCTCATTGTGGTTTTTATTTGCATTTCTCTGATGATTAGTGATGTTGAGCATTTTTTCATATGTCTATTTGCCATTTGTATGTCCTCTTTGGAGAAATGTCTCTTCAGGTCCTCTGCCCATTTTTCAATTGGGTTGTTTGTTTTTTGTTGTTGAGTTGCATGAGTTCCTTGTATATTTTGGATATCAGCCCCTTATCGGAGGCACTGTTTGCAAAAATCTTCTGCCATTCAGTTGGTTGCCTCTTTATTTTGTTGATGGTTTCTTTTGCTGTGTAGAACCTTTTAAGTTTCATATAGTCCCATTCATTTATTTTAGCTTTTACTTCCCTTGCCTTTGGAGTCAAATTCATAAAATGCTCTTTGAACCCAAGGTCCATAAGTTTAGTACCTATGTTTTCTTCTATGCAGTTTATTGTGTCAGGTCTTATGCTTAAGTCTTTGATCCATTTTGAATTAATTTTGGTACATGGTGACAGATAGCAGTCCAGTTTCATTCTTTTGCACGTGGCTATCCAATTCTCCCAGCACCATTTACTGAAGAGGCTGTCTTTTCTCCATTGTATGTTTTTAGCTTCTTTGTCAAAAGTTATCTGTCCATATTTAAGTGGCTTTATTTCTGAGTTCTCAATTCTATTCCATTGGTCTACGTGTCTGTTTTTCTGCCAATACCATGCTGTTTTGATTATTGTTGCCTTGTAGTACCAGCTAAAGTCAGGGAGTGTGATACCTCCAGCACTGTTCTTTTTTCTTAAGATTGATTTGGCTATTCGGGGTCTTTTGTGGTTCCAAACAAATCTGATGATTTTTGGTTCTATTTCTTTAAGAAATGCCATTGGGATTTTGATGGGGATTGCATTGAATCTGTATATTGCTTTGGGTAATATGGCCATTTTAACTATGTTGATTCTTCCAATCCATGAGCACGGGATGTCTTTCCATTTCTTTGTGTCCTCTTCAATTTCTTTTAAAAATGTCTTATAGTTTTCAGCATATAGGTCTTTCACATCCTTGGTTAAGTTTATTCCTAGGTGTTGTATTCTTTTTGCTGCAATTGCAAAAGGGATTGTTATTTTTACTTCTTTTTCTGAGATTTCATTGTTAATATATAGGAATGCAATGGACCTCTGTATGTTGATTTTGTTGCTGGCAACTTTACTTATTCGTTGATTGTTTCTAATAGCATTTTGGTGGAGTCTTTAGGGTTTTCTATATATAGCATCATGTCATCTTCTTCATTCCCAATTTGGATGCCTTTTATTTCTTTCTCTTGCTCTGGTGAGAACTTCCAACACTATGTTGAAAAGCAGAGGTGATAGGGGACAGCCCTGTCGAGTTCCTGAACATAGAGCAAAGGGCTTCAGTTTTTCACCGTTAATTATGAGATTAGCTGAGGGTTTGTCATATATGGCCTTTATTATGTTAAGATATGTTCCTTCTATACCTATTTTATTAAGTGTTTTAATCATAAATGGATGTTGTATCTTGTCAAACGCTTTTTCTGCATCAATTGATACTATCATATGGTTTTTGTCCTTTATTTTGTTTATGTGATATATCACATCGATGGATTTGCGTATGTTGAACCATCGTTGTGCCCCTGGGATGAACCCCACTTGGTCGTGATGAATAATCTTTTTAATGCATTGTTGCATCGATTTGCTAGAATTTTGATTGGGATTTCTGCATCTGTATTCATCAGAGATATTGGTCTGTAGTTCTCTTTTTCTGTGTTGTCCTTACTAGGTTTTCGTATCAGGGTAATGTTGGCCTCATAAAATGAGTTAGGAAGTATTGTCTCTTCTTCAATTTTTTGGAAGAGTTTGAGCAGGATTCGTATTAGATCCTCTTTGAAGGTTTGGTAGAATTCACTAGTGAAGCCATCTGGTCCTGGACTTTTGTTTTGGGGAAGGTTTTGGATGACTGATTCAATTTCCTTACTGGTGATCGGTCTGTTTAGATTTTCCAGTTCTTCCTGGTTCAGCCTAGGAAGGCTGTATGTTTCTAAGAACTTGTCCATTTTTTCTAGATTATTGAATTTGGTGGCATATAGTCCTTCATAGTATTCTTGGATGATCCTTTGTATTTCTGTGGCATCCGTGATAACTTCCCCTTTTTCATTTCTGATTTTATTAGTGTATTTTCTCTTTTTATCTTACTGAGTCTAGCAAGGGTTTGCCAATTTTGTTAATCTTTTCAAAGAACCAGCTTTGTCACATTAATTTTTTCTATTGTCTTTTTCTTCTCTATTTCATTTAGTCTGCTCTGATTTTTATTATTTCCTTTCTTCTGCTGACCTTGGGTTTCATTTGTTCTTCTTTTTCTAGTTCTTTAAGGTGTAACGTGAGGTTATTTATTTGGGATTTTTCATGTTTCTTGAGATAGGCCTGTAATGATATAAAGTTCCATCTTAAAACTGCTTTCGCTGCATCTCAAAAATTTTGGTAGGATGTATTTTCATTGTCATGTGTTTCTATGTATCTTTTGATCTCTCCTTTAATTTGTTCTTTGATCTGGTCAGTCTTTAAAAGTATGTTGTTTAATCTCCATGTATTTTTGGTTTTTTGTGCTTTCTTTTTGCAGTTGATATCCAATTTCAAAGCCTTGTAATCAGAGAATATGCTTGGTATGATTTCAATCCTCTTAAATTTGCTGAGGCTAGTTTTATGTCCTAATACATGGTCTATCCTTGAGAATGTTCCATGTACACTAGAAAAAAAATGTATAGTCTGATGTTTTAGGATGAAGTGCTCTGTATATGTCAATTATGTCCATTTCACTTAATGTGTCATTTAGGGATGCTATTTCATTATTTATTTACTGTGTGGATGATCTATCCATTGCTGTCAATGATGTATATAAGTCCCATAGTATAATTGTGTTTTGGTCAATTTCTCCCTTTAGTTCTTTTAGTAGTTGCTTGGTATATTTCGGTGCTCCCTGATTGGGGGCATAAATATTGATGACTGTTATGTCTTCTTGTTGTATAATCCCCTTTACCATTATGAAATGTCCATCTTTGTCTCTTGTTACCTTTTTCACCCTGAAGTCTGTTTCATCTGATATTAGTACAGCTACACCTGATTTTCTCTGGATACCACTTGCTTGCAGTGTCAATTTACACCCTTTCACTTTGAGTCTATGCTTGTCCTTGTAGCTGAGATGCCTCTCTTAGAGACAGCATATGGTTGGGTTTAGTTTTTCGATCCAATCTGCTACTCTGTGCCTTTTTATTGGTAAATTCAGTCCATTTACAGTTAGGGTGATTATTGATATGTGAGGATTTCCTATCATTCTATCTTTAGTTTTCTGGTATGACTGTGTCTCCATTGTTTCTTTGCCTTTTTGTTGTTGTCTGCTATTTCTGTGTGGTGGTATTCTATGATGTTTCCCTCTGTTTCTTCTTATATTACAGTATATATTTCAGTTCTGGATATTTTTTTTTGAGTGGTTACCCTTAAGTTTATGTAAAAGAAAGTTTGATATTTAGAGCATTCCATTTTCTTCAGCAAGCCTACTTTCTCCATGTTCCGGTTCAGGTCTTTACTCTCCCCCTTTTTATGTTTTGGTTGACACAAATTGTCCCTGTTGATTGTGGTTGAATAGCCTCCTTTAGTATTTCTTGTAGTGCAGGTCGTGTATTAGAAAATTCCGTCAGCTTCTGTATGTCTGGAAAGGTCTTTATTCCTCCTTCATATCTAAAGGATATCTTTGCTGGGTATATTATTCTTGGCTCAAAATTTCTCTCTTTCAATAGTTTGAATATTTGTTTCCACTCCCTCCTGGTTTGTAGAGTTTCTGCTGTGAAATCTGATGATAATCTAATGGGCTTTCCTTTGTAGGTTACCGTCTTCTTTTCCCTGGCTGCCTTGAGGGTTCTTTCTTTGTCGTTGATTTTTAGACAGCTTCAATACAATGTGCCTTGGAGAAGGCCTGTTGGTGTTGTGGTAATTAGGTGTTCTATTTGCTTCTTGGATTGGAGGATCCAGTTCTTTCCACAAGTTTGGGAAGTTCTCATCAACTATTTGTTTGAATATAATCTCTGTTCCCTTCTCTCTTTCTGGTATGCCCATTATTCTTATATTGCTCTTTCTGATGGAGTCAGAAAGTTCTGGTAGAGTTCTTTCATTTTTTTTAAGTCTCAAGTCTCTTTCTTCTTCCATTCATGTCATTTCCAGGTTTTTAGCTTCGATGTCACTGATTCTTTCCTCCACCTGGTCAACTCTACTACCTAAGCTGGTTATTTCATTCTTCATTTCTTCTATTGAGTTCTTAATCTCCAGAAATTCTATTTGGTTCTTTTTTAGAATTTCAATCTCTTTGGTAAAATGTTCATGTTGTTCTTTGATTGTGTTTCTGAGTTCTTAAAACTGCCTTTCTGTGTTTTCTTGCATCTCGTTGAGTTTTTTCAGAACTACAATCTTGAATTCTCAGTCATTTAAGTCACATATTTCCATATCTTTAAGTTCATTTTCTGGAGACTTTTCACTTTTTTTCTGAGCTGTCTTGTTGCCTTAGTTATTCATGACAATTAATGATTTATTATTTCTCATCCTAGACATTTACAGGAGTGGGTTCTGCAACAGGTTGATAGGAAGAGGTCTGTCTTTTGTTTTCCAGTACTTGTTGGTAGAATGTTTTATTGTCTCTCTGACTGCAGCCTTTTTTTCTCTCTCACACTGTAGTGTTATGTTTTCTCTGCACTATTCCAGCTTTTCACACAATGGGGGGATTCCCCGGAAGGCAGGCTTCTCCTCTGTTAACAGTTCACCTGGGTCATCGGGTACCACGTCCCTTTGGGTATGCGGAGAGCTTTTGAAGTTCCAAAGCTCTTCCTGCACCAGATTCAGAGCCTGTGTGTTTCAGCAGTTCTGTTTACTCCTGCAGGGATCCTCCCAGATAGGTGGGGATAGGGGCGGGGTGAGTTGTGAGAATTGGCCCAGAGCAATGGCCGTGACCACCAGCACTGCGGGTCCTGCTTCCACAGCTCCCTGCCCTTTGCTGGAATTAGTTGGGCTGCTAATCTGTGTCTGCAGACCCAGTTCTATGAACTGCAAATATTCTGTTCCTTTGATCTGACACTGCTACGGTTCCACTTCTAACACTGGGTGGATGGGGGCGGGGCGAGCTCTGGGAAGGTATAGAGGGGGGAGGCTAGTCTCAGTGCCTAAGGCTTCCATTCTCTGTGACAGTGAGGGCTTAAACCACTGTTTTCAGCCTTCTTTCCTTAATCTTTGCTCTGAGGTCTCTGTTATGAGCGTTGGGTTCAGCAGTGTTATATGCTGTCCCCTCAGCCCTGTGGGCCAAAAACGGAGCTCTAGCAGTCTGAGTTCTTCCCTCTCCCACAGCTGCAGTAGTTCCAGGATGCAGCGAGCTCAGAGCACTGAGCTAGGTCTGTGTCCTGTGCCTGAGCGGCCCGGTCTCTGCACTTCTACTTTCCATCCTCCCCTGCTCAATTTGCCCACCTTTAGGTGAATTCAGTAGTGAAATTCTTCGTCTTGCCTGTCTGCTGTGCAGGGAGTCCTTTGTGGAGTTATAGTTCTTCAATTTGTTGTTGATCCAGGGTAGATTTCCAGAGGCTCACGTCACGCCATCATTTTGATGACGTTACCTCTATTATGATCATTTCTTACAAGAAAGATTATTTCTGTGATTTAGGTATGTATATATATATATATATATATATATATATATATATATATATATATACACATTATATATACTATTGTTTCCACCATCACCTTCAATTAAGGAAAGAAGTACTTTTATAAATTCACTTTGTCTTTAACAATGCTTTTGAGACTCATTTAAGCCGTGGCTTTTAACTTCAGTTTCTTCAGTGTGTTTTCTTCTAATCTCCAGGCAGTTGTCATAGTGGTTACAAAGTTGTCACAGTGTAGTGGTTAAGAGCACAGGCTCATGGCATTAGAGAACCTGCAGTCTTTACCATCTGCTTGACCTTGGACAAGCCACTTAACCTTCCTAATTCTCAGTGTCCTTATAGGGATGAAAATAGCACTGATTGTGCTATTAGTAATACTAACAGTGCAAAGAATGATTTTAATAATAGTACCTACTTCATGTGGTTGTGAAGATTAAAATAATCCATTGTTTCAGTACAGACATACTTTGAAGATACGGTGGGTTTGGTTTCAAACCACCATAGTAAAGTGACTATTTCAATAAAGTGAATTACATAGAATTTTTGGTTCCCCAATGCATATAAAAGTTATGTTTACACAACACTACAGTCTCTTAAGTGTGCCATAGCATTATGTCTGAAAAATATATATATACATACCTAATTGAAAAATACTTTAGTGCTAAAAAATGTTAACCATCATCTAAGCCTTCAGCGAATGGTAATCTTTCTGCTGATGGGGAGGTCTTGCCCTAGTAACATCAAATATCATTGCTCATAGATCACTGTAATAAGTACAGAAACAATGAAAAAAGTTTAAAATATTGCCAGAACTACCAAAATGTTACACAGAGACATGAAGTGAGCAAATGCTGTTGGAACGGTGGCACTGGTAGACTTGTTCCATGCAGGGTTGCCACAAACCTTCAATTTGTGAAAAACGCAGTATCTGCAAAGCACATAAGGCAAACTACAATAAAATGAGTTATGCTTGTATAATTCTCAAAAAGTTAACATGATGCTTTTACAAACAAAAAATGCACAAGTGTCAAAGATTTTATTCAGTTCATGAATGAGCGAATAAACCCATCAGATGGCAAGGCTGATTCAGAGCATTTTGTGGATCTGGGTACTTACAGGCATTTTGAAACAATATTAGTACATTTCTAGGTGAGATTCAAACCTGGTTAATGCCCTATGGGATAATAATCCATAACAGTTGGGCTTACTTTTCTCATGTATAGAAGTTATTTCTATTCGTGTTAGAAAAACCATCTACAAGTTAACATGTAATGTCACTGAGTCTGTACTTTTCATCAATAGCAAACAGTGAATTCACCAAAGCACATTCTCTATATTATTAAATAATTTGGAATGGGCATGTTAGATACTAAAAGTATGCCCCTTTATCTTGTTTATGTGTCTTAAATAATTTTTTCTCAATACCATCTAATGTACAAGGACCCTATCAAAGTTAGTCACTAATATTTTTATCACTAGTATGTATTTTGTAGGCCAAAATGTTTTGTTCACTCCAATTAGGTTAACCCTTTACGTATCATAATCTTGTCTATCACGTTAGCAAATTTCTCTGGCATATATAAGCACACCCAAAGAGTTACCTAGGCTATAACGAGGTCATGCACTGCTCTTGCTACTCGCAGGAACCAAAGGAAATCTATGGATTTACCACATACATTGATTGTTTTCTCATTCATCAACTCTTGATTGAATGTCAGGCTCAGGATATTGCACTAAATAGGACATGGTCCTTCTTTCAGGAAACTGTATCTCATATTTATTTATTCATATAATATTTAAAACTCATTTCTACTTCAAATGTCAATACCTGTGCCATAATCATTGATAAGAAAACGAAGCAATGGCAAAAGATTTTTGTTTAGTGATATCAATTTTCACTCAAGAACTTCTTTACATAATTTAAATTATTTGGAGCAAGTCCATCAGTCTCCTAATTTAAGATGTAGGTACAATATAATGTTAATGCTCACAGTTGTAGCTCTCTAGTTCTGCATTCATTTTTTTAAACATCCAAAAATATTTTTTCTGTATTTTTAAATTAACAAGATTCAGTAAGATCTTACTACATACATATTAAACTGATCTTCTCAAGTCTATTTGCTGCCATTAATTTCAAGATATTTATTTTTTTCAGTAAAGAAATTATTTTCCATAAAGTGGTTAAGAGAAATTAATATCTTCACGATAATAAACAAGAGCATAATAAAATGAGCTAATGAATAATAAAACTGCATCATTATAATACATATCATTTACTTTATGACCAAGAATATTCCTTTCCTTCTGAAAAGATATCTATGTGCATATGCTGATGGATTGACTCATCAATATTCTTTCTATATTTCAATGAGCCCATACAAAAGTATGTTTTTCAGTATTAAAGAACAGAAATGCATAGAGGAATTTATACACAATGAATGGATTTTACTTTATGACATGGTTTTAAGGAAAGCTGTTTTACTTTTCCCCCCAAAATGACATATACAAAGACATGTAGATTTTTGCACATAATTTCAAGAGGCTCACAGATCCTCTAGAAACATATTCTAGAGTAACAAATATACCATAAAAGAAATTGTATCTATTTAAATATTCAAATGCCCAGGGAGAATTTGTTGTTTTATGCTCTAATTATTTTCAAAATAAAAAAAAATTATTTTCAAATCTAATAATAGGATTCAATTTGTTTTGTAAATAAGACTAAAGATTAAATTTGCATACATTAAGTTAATACTATTCTATATATCAAAGTAAAGACTATTTGAGGGATAAAATTTTTAAACAGGAATAATAGTTAGTTTCACTGAGAGCATAGCTACACTTCTTTTGCAAATATTATTTGTTGGGTTTAAGTGAGGATATCCGTAATTTCCATAGTGTTTACAAATTGTGCACAGTTTTGACTAAATAGCAAGGTCAACATCATTTTCAGAGACAATTTAAATAAATTATTCCCTTTCCAAAGGAGGACCTATTTATTATCTCCATGCAAATAATGTGTCTTGTATGAGTGGCAACAAAAAGTGATAATTACATGCGTGGTGAGTGGAAGTCAAGTGTGCAGACCTAGAGGCAGTACTTCTCGGTCCCACTCAGGCCAGGGTGGATGTGGAGATGTAATCTACAGATTTCTAAGGACCTGGGAACACCCAGGAGAGTGATTATGAAGGGTAGTGGTGTGCATGCCTTTTCATTAATGGAGGACTTCTCTCTGTGCCAATTTTGGAAGATTTGGGTTTTAGCTTATTAAGGAAGATGATCATTTCTTTAGGCACATCCAAGATATCTCTTATGCTTTGTTTTACAATTTCTATGCTGGATTTCAGATTCTGCATGTTACATATGTTTATATAATGTCACTTATCTTTGAATGATAATAAATGAAAATAAATATCCCTTTAGAAATGAGTGGATCATTCTCATGAAGTCACCCGACCAAAATATCAGTTTGGAGATAAAACTGAGGTTTTGCAATACACCGAAGAAGTATTGGTGAGCTTGTAAAAGAAGGCTTCAGTGGTTGCTGCTATCTTTACTCTATGGTACTATTTGGTTGGGTAGTGAACCTTTTCAAAGGGAGAGGCAAAACCAAAGATAGCATTAGAACAGAACTTACACACTTTTCTTTTCTTTCTTTTTTTTGGTTTTTGCATGCTGCCTTTGCAAGGCAAATAAAAAACATTACTTGTTCATATTTGAAATGGAAATACATCTGTAAATGGTTTTCTGTTGATAAACAGCATTGAAAAAATCCAGAAGGGAAACAGAGAAAAGGTTTTTTGTTTGTTTGTTTTGTTTCTTGCTTGGGTAGGAATGGATGTGATAAAATATGAAATAGTTATTTGCACTGTTTGATCCAGAAAGTTGAATCAAAAAGTACTATATTTTCAAATGACAAAAGATGATCCTTTTTAGAAAATCCACACACTCAAAATGTTTTGTATTTAGATCTTAGAATGTCTATTTCTATTATAAAACAAAAATGAAGATTTGTTTTATTTTAAATTTTCAAGGCTTAGATATGAATTTCATGTTGAATCAAGTCCTTTGGTTTCTGATTTCACTCTTTTTCTACCACTCTCTACTGTCTAATTTACTGCTGATCAATTCCCCCTCCATGGGTGAGGTGTCAAATTTAAAAGGATAGAATCCACACAAATTAATTATCAGCTCTGAGCAATGTTAAGAAGCTCATTGGGAACAAAGATTTAATATGCTCTTTAAAATAGAATTTCAGATTATCTGTAGATTTCAATTTTCCTTTCGCCATTATTACAGATAATTGAGAGTTGGATTTATACTTAAACTGAATTTGTTATGAAAGTCCTCTTAAAGTAATTGAACGAGCCTAAAAATATTCTTATCTTTCCCTAGGCATGAGACTAATATATATATATATTCACACATATTTGGAGAATATTGGGGAACAATGTGTTTCTCCAGCTCCAAGTTGTTGTCATTCAATCTAGTTGTGGAGGGCACAGCTCAGCTCCAAGTCTAGTTGCCATTTTCAATCTTAGTTGCAGGGGGCGCAGCCGCCCATCCCATGTGTGAATTGAACTGGAAACCTTGTTGAGAGCTCAGGCTCTAACCAATTGAGCCATCCGGCCGCCCCAAGACTAATATTTTTTAATGCTTAACTAATCAAACTTGAATGACATCCTCAGCTCGTATTATGTCAGAAAGTACATATTCTCCACTTTATCAGTTATTTTATCAAGTGGGTTTTTCAAAATTCTCATGCACAAACTGAAGAATGTAGAGACATACGATAACCTACCAGATTTCTTAAGAAATAGGACAGAATTTATAAAGCATCTTAAAACAATGTAAATAATATAAAACATATCACAAACACGGGAAGGGGCAATACAATTACTCTCCCCCTTCCCAGATGGAATTATAGAAATCTTCAAACCTTCTGGTCTAGATCTATTGTAAAGTAGGCTTATTGGTTAGATATTTGAAAGTTCTCTCTCTGACTTTGACCTCAGTGCTGAAGATCCTGTGCAGGGAACCAGAGAAGTTCATTAAGTTACCCTAGGAGAGAAGAATATAGATCCTAGGTATGTGCGGTCCCCTGTGGCCTGGCTGTACTGAGGCTAAATCTAGTACAATACGTAGATGGATGCCACTTATTCCTATTCCATCCAATTCCAAGTAAAAAATTTCTCTAAGGACTGTCACAGTACACACACACACCACACACACACACTACACACACACACACAAACACACATACACACTTTTTTGGCACTAACTTGCAATATGAAATAACTTTGGGAATGAGTGTTTATTTTGCTAATTCCCAATCGTACTGCCTCAGGACTTTGGCACATGATTCTGAGCTGACACCTCTCTGGTTTTACGGAAAAGAAATGGTGCAGTAAGCAGCCAGATGAATGCAAACTCTGTAAGGCTAGAATGAGTCAATCTTTAAAAGAGGTCATGGTGCTGGAGAAAAGGGAATTGATGCCAGAGATATTTTGTAAGCAGAACTGAGAGGATATAATGATTCATTTGATATATGAAATAAAGGAGAGCCAGACATTAAGGACTGACTCTTCTGGCTTGAGAGACTGAATAAAGGAAGGTACTGTCAATTAACAAAGAATATGGGAGGAGAAACAAGATCCATGATTAGGAGATTTAAATGTGACCCCAAAACAGTGAAACATAGCTTAGTAAGTATCCAAATACATTCAGGAGAGAGAAACCAAGGATTTTTATAAAAGCACATTTCATACATTTCCTGGTAATTAATTTGTTGCAGGCCCAGGTAAATGAACACTATAGTGGACTATAAAATTCAATATCAGTCAGGTCAGGACAGCCCAGAGGATTATAATATCATTTAGGAATAGTTAAATATATCAAAAACAACTTTAAGATCTGAAATACACACTACTTTTCTGGTGAGAGATGTCCAACTCACACTGAGAAGTTAATTTATTATGGCTATTGTCTGAAAAGTTGTTAGGGTACATAAGACATTATGAAGAGTAGGAAAACAGATTTATTACCATGACATATTTTTATGTGCTTTGGCTATCACACAGTTTGAAATGACTTGGCATAATAATATTTCTTATGATAACTATCATCAAATCTGAACATCATTTTTGACTAAAGGAGGAAAGAAGACAAAACATGTTCCTAAGTGTAAAAAAAAAAAAGACTTTTCCTTGCCTTGTTTCTGAGAGCTTTCATTCTTATAGAATTACCTTGAGTTGAAAATAGGTAGAATTATTTCTTTGAAATAATATGACATTTTTGGCTGACTGTATTCAAAAAGAATGCCAGAAATGTATTTCATAAACAAAGAATGTGTTTATGAAAGCACGTCTAGCACACTGACGGTTATGTACAGCTGTCAATCTGACTCCCATCAATTCCATGGCTGTTCATATTACAGCTATGAATTCATTAATTCACAAATATTATTGAGTGTCTACAATATGCCAGGCAGCATGCTAGGTATGGACCTGAGAATAATACTGAAAAAGTCTTTCCCTAATAGGGGAAAGAGATAATAAATAGATAAACAAATAAATATAAATATAATTTCCAGAAGGGCTCTGTGCTGTGAAGAGTAATAAATGAAAAGGCCTGTTTTACATAGATGAGCTTGAAAGAGTGTCCAGGGACCCAATCATGCAGCATTTTACAGGGCACGATGAGAGATATGTACTAGAGTAGAACCAACAGGACATGCTGATGGCTTGGATGGGCATGAGAGGGGAAAAAAGGGGTTAAGAATGATACCCATATTTTTGGCTCAAACAACCAGGGGTTTAGTGGGACTATAAGGAACATAAGAAAGACCTGGGGAAGAACAGGTTTAGATGGAACATCAAGAAGTTGACTTGGGACATGTTTATTTTGAGATGTAGGTTAGACATCTAAAGGAAGATGTGGCAGAGCCACTTGATATCAAGGTAAAGGGGAATTTAGGGATGGGCTCTAATTTAGAAAAACTGCTGCAGATGTAGGATTTTTTAAGCCATGGGAACAGTTGAGATGACCTGAGTATGGATAAAGAAGGGACAAGGGTTGAAGGGAGACTCCTAAAGCACCCCAACATCTAGGGGTGCTGAATAGGAGGTTGGGCTGCAGGGTAGATTGTGCATGGGCAAGAGGATCAGGGATCAGAACACCTCTGCTCTCTACAGTACTTCTCTGTAACTCAAAGTGGCCTTCCACTCCAGCGTAGAAACTATTCTCTATGACAACTGAGAATCAATGCATTAGGAAAATGAAAACCTTTTAAAAAGAATATTAGGGAGAATGGGGACCACTGGGATTTCTGAATCTATTATATAGAAGAATTACAAATTACTATAAACTTAGTATTTTTCACAGATGGTACCATTATGGCTATTTAACAAAAAGACAATAGTTCATTGATTAAACAGATTCTTCTAGCTTTGGAACTATAGCTTACACAAAATGGTTTGCCATCCTGTCTCTTCAAAAACAGGGCTGGCCCAGTGGCTCAGGTGGTTGGAGCTCCGTAGTCCTAACTCCAAAGTCTGCTGGTTCGATTCCCACATGGGCCAGTGGGCTCTCAACCACAAAGCTGCCAGTTCAACTCCTTGAGTCCCACAAGGGATGTTGGGCTCTGCCCCCTGCAACTAAGATTGAACACGGCACCTTGAGCTGAGCTGCAGCTGAGCTCCCAGATGGCTCAGTTGGTTGGAGCTCATCCTCTCAACCACAAGGTTGCTGGTTCAACTCCCAAAAAAAGTCCTGGAAGTACACACTGTTCCCCAATAAAGTCCTGTTCCTCTTCCCCAATAAAAATCTTTAAACAATTAAAATCCATAAATGCGTCAACATGATTATTGTATGGTTGCATTAATCTTCTAAATACTAATGTGCATGTCCATAAAACTTGAAATTGTATAAGTCATTCTTTGATTCACTAAGACAACTATGTAAGGTTTGGAAGTTGAATATTATTATTATTTTTTTTTAATTTATTGGGGTGACAATTGTTAGTAAAATTACATAGATTTCAGGTGTACAATTCTGTATTACATCATCTATAAATCCCATTGTGTGTTCACCACCCAGAGTCAGTTCTCCTTATAGCACCATATATTTGATCCCCCTTACCCTCATCTCCGACCCCCCACACCCCTTACCCTCTGGTAACCACTAAACTATTGTCTGTGTCTATGAGTTTCTGTTTCTTATTTGTTTGTCTTGTTCTTTTGTTGTTTTTGGTTTACATACCACATATCAGTGAAATCATATGGTTCTCTGCTTTTTCTGTCTGACTTATTTCGCTTAGCATTATACTTTCAAGATCCATCCATGTTGTCACAAATGTTCCTATATCATCTACTCTTACCGCCAAATAGTATTCCATTGTGTATATATACCACAACTTCTTTATCCATTCATCTATAGAAGGACATTTTGGTTGTTTCCATGTCTTGGCCACCGTAAACAAGCTGCAATGAACATTGGAGCACATGTTTCTTTATGTATAAATGTTTTCAGATTTTTTTGGTAGATACCCAGGAGAGGGATTGCTGGGTCATATGGTAATTCTATTCATAATTTTTTGAGGAACCTCCACACTGCCTCCATAACGGCTGCACCAGTCTACATTCCCACCAACAGTGTATGAGGGTTCCTTTTTCTCCACAGCGTCTCCAACACTTGTTACTATTTGTCTTGTTGATGATAGCCAAAAGTTGAATATTATTATTATCACTATTTTGCTAATAAAAATCCCACCATTCGGGATTCAGAGAGATTGGTTAATTTGAATTTCATCCAGCAAGGAGGAGCTAGCAGAAATACAGCCTGAATAAGGATCTTACAGCTCCTAATCCACTGCTTTTCCCAAGGTCATCATTTTTTATGTAGCTCAGTCTCTTATTTACACTTAGAATTAGAGGCATGTATGCAGGTTGTGTAGGTTGTATATTTCATGGGTAAGCTACAAATGGTTCCCTCACACTGGCCAATAAGCAGCCTGAGCAACATAAATAGTGACTGTGCTTAAAACAATACTTTGACTATGACTTCAAGTCGCCCCAGATACATGGAAAAATAGGAGCAAAAACTAGTTTTTCATTCCACCAGGGATAATTATCATCCTGCAAAATAATAAGGAAGAGAAATTGGATTTTCAAGTGATGATGATGACGGTGATTTGTTAAGTTTAAAATTCTGCAGGTTTTCTGACAGTATTTTATGTCTATTTTTCATTTTCTAGAAGCACTTTTCTAAATTCACTTTATCTGTAATTCATATCCTCAATCAAATGTTCCCTTAGGAATATTTCTAAGTTTCTAGCCTATCTTCTTCCAGCAGGTTCTTGAGCCCCTCCATCCTTTCACCTTTATACGCTACTGGCCATTAGTGAGACAATCATCTGTGGGAACAGAACTCGTACTGACTTCAGCCTCCCCACCCCTGTAACATTTCTGCCTTTAGGACCTTGATTTACCACATTTGCATTTTCTCCCTTATTCTCAACTTATTTTTCTTTATCATTTAAATCTTGGAATGCTCACCATGTTTGATGGATTGAATTATTGGTTTTTATCACCACTCCGCCTCCTCATGTTCTTGCTTTTGTGAGAAATTAGTGAAAGACTCACAGTCCAATTTAGTCTAACCCTCTCTTCTTAGCCCCTTCTTAAAAAAATAAAATAAAAGAGTGGAACAAATTATTTCTTTCCTATCCTCGTGAAATTGCTTGTCATAATACACCCTGGCTCTGATGTAGTGATATAACTATATCCTTTCCTCCCTTCCCCAACCAGTAGCCACTTTTTAAAGTGAAACATCACATTTAGAAGTCAAAGAAAATAAAAGGCTTTTTTTGGTGATAATATACTATAATAGATGCATTATGAAATGCATAATAAATGAGGATATTTGAATAGTTATTTTTGTAATTAACATTTTTCAATATCTATCAGACATTTGATTAGAGAATCATTTCGAGAACTGGTAGTAAATTTAATTATAACACTTGGGACGGTGGTTTCATTGACTTACTCTTTATGACACTAAGTACACAGGGGAGCAGGACTAGTGTTATCAACAACTAAAAGGCAATCACAAATATTTGGGGATTTGAGGGAATTATCGGAAGACTATTTCTAGTAGGTGTGGGACATCAAATCGTTAACGTTTTAATATAGAAAAAGCTAATGGCATACTACATTCCATGCTTTGTGGGAGTAAGGCTAGAATACCATTAGATCACTGGCTATGTAGGTTCGAATCAATTTCTCATGGAAAAAAATAAAAAAGGAAGCTATAACACTGGTATTTCTTCTTTCATAGAGTTGAAAAGAGGATCAAAGAAGATAATGTGCTCACAAGTACTTTGGAAAATATAAAGATTACATAAATGTAACTTTTTATGAGTTCCTGGAATCCTTTACAGCAGCTTTCAATAAAAGCACATAATGCAAAAAACATGTGGACCTTAAAATCCAAATGTCATGCAGGGTGGCACGCAGGAGACCCTGCTCGCTGTGCCATTTGTCGTGCGGGGTATCAGGCAGGGTCTCTAGTCCCGCTCCCCACACAAGAATGCAGGATATGGTGAGGCCAAAAAGGAACACCCACGGGGAGCCATAGGTAGGGGAGTCATACCACTATATTCTCTCTGGCGGCTGGGTTGGAGACACAGGAAGCAGGAGCCACACTGTCTGCAACCTGCCGTCCACTTCTCTGCAATCTGCAACTCTCACTCCACTGTGCTAACTGCAGTCCGTGCTTGCCAGCCACCATCTTCTTGCTAGCCCCCATTTTCTGCTAGCGTAGCCACAGCAGTTATATTAGTGGCCAATGGCTCACTGGTTACAGCTGACAGCCAACTAGCCACAGCTGATGGCCATCCAATCACAGTTGATGGCCATTTACTACCTGAGCCAGCAACTTTCTATGTGAGGCCGAGATCCTGGAAACTGCACTACTGGCTTTATCCCCACACTCCACCCCTACAGGGTCTCACCTCACAATCTATGCGACAAGTGTCTTCCGCAAGGGAGCCTGTGCGAGGAGCCTGGAGGTGACTGCAATATCCTGTACACAGCCAGGATCTCTTGACACAACCCGGGTTTCTAAGGGCACCACCAGTCTCCCCGGGCACAGCCAGGGCCTCTCAGGGCACTGCCACTCTCTCTGGGCACAGCCAGACTTCCTGGGCTCAGCCAGGGCCTCTCAGGGCACCGCCACACTCTCTGGGCACAGCCAGACTTCCTGGGCTCAGCCAGGGTTCTCAGAGTACCACCAGTCTTTCTCACATATTCTCCACAGTGGCTGGTCAAGACACAAAGCAAACATCCACCAGTTCCACTACATGGTGGTATGTTCCCAAGCAAACAGTCAAGCGGTCCATTAAATTAGGGATGGAGCCCATTCCCCATAGTCCACAGTCATTCGCCAGGGCTGTGCGTTAGCCTCACAATGTGTGCCCTCTCCGCAGGGTGAGGGCTCCAAGTCCTCCCCAACCTGGGGGTGAGGGCCTCCGCAAGGACTTCCCAGCCCACAGGGGCCACAAGGACCCTTGCTTTTTCTGGCCTATGCTGGTTGGGGAACCGTCCACATCTTCCCACCCGTCCACGGGGGTCAAGCCCTCTGGCAGCTGCTCCTCCTGGTCTTCCTGAGACTGAGTGTTCATTCGCACAGACTGCTCCACCGCCCTTTGGAGAGCTTTGGCCGGCACCGTACCCTGCTCGCTGCACAATTTGTCACGCAGGGCGGCCTGCAGTGTCTCTGATCCTGCTCCCCACACAAGAACGCAGGATGTGGCTAGGCCAAAAAGGAACACCCACAGAGCCATAGGCAGGGGAGTCATACAACTATAGTCTCACTAGAGGCTGGATTCACACAACGTGCGACCTGCTTTCCGCTTTTCTGCCAACCGACCAACTCTCCTCAACTCCCCTCGACTCCACTCCTCAAAGCAGCCACGGCAGTTATATTAGTGGCCAATGGCTCAAGGGTTACAGCTGACGGCCAACCAGCCACAGCTGACGACCATTTACTACCCGAGCCAGCACCTTTCCACATGAGGCCGAGAGCCTAAAACTGCTCTCTGGGGCTCTCCCCACACCAAAATAATGTTTTTCATATAATTAATTTACATAATCTCTGTGTACCAAAAGCACATATCATTACTTAGTATCTTTAGGCAGGAATAAAATGTGGAATAAAGCAATATTGATATGAAATGCCAAAGATTACCAAAGGATTAGTTTACTCATTGGCAATTCTATTATCACCTGTCTAAATCAGTTAGTTAGGAAATCAATGGTCATTAATGTCAGTTGGAAAATATTTGGTTTATCTGATATGTTCTAGAATGCTGACACGGACTTTTGATTTAGTCATATTTAGTATCATTCTAGATAAATTTAAAATTTGATTTACCTGAGTTAATATTCAAATAGTCATGCAAAACTTTACAGAACATAAACGGGATAACAAATACTCCTGCTGACTGAATCTTTGAATCTTAGCTGCTTTATGTTAGGCTCATTCCTTTCCCTTTAAAATCGAACACTAGTAATAGTAATAATAACAGATTTATGAGATTGATTTTAACCAAGTATACCAGTATTAACTCTCAAGTTTATTACTTCAAATTTACCTTTTGAATTTAGAGAACGTAAAAATATGACCAATCTTTTTATGAAGTGCTATTAATTATTCTACAACACCATATTAGTGTATTTGCAAATATCTAATTGCATCTTTGATGCCTGTGACAGTCCTATTGCATATCTCTCAATATCTTAGAGAAGGCAGTAAGCAACACATCCCATTCTCTACATATGAGCTTGAATCATTTTAAAATGGTCCATGATTCTAGGAAAGTAGTGTCATTAAAATCTATACTCATGCCTATTTCTTTCATTTTTGTCTACCTGATTTTAGTATTTAGACTTGCTCACTATTACTACTTTTCAAAGATGGGTTAAAGTATTCCAACTGTTCTAAGATAAATTCAAATATCCATATATAAATGTAAAAAAGCAGAATATTAAAGTTAAAATTTTAAATTATATGTCAGTGCAATATCCTGGAAAATAGGCTCAATAAGCTTAAGAGTTTAAAGTTGTTCACATTATTTTTCTCTCATTTTACTAAAGTCTGTAGTTTGTCAATAGTAAGCATGGATTTTGGTTAAAATACTAAGTAATAATGAATCTCACTTTGAGGAATTTATAAAATGTAAAAACATTTGGCTTCATATTAGCTAATTGTCTTTTGTTATCTTAAATTATATTACACATTATAATCTTACACGTTTGCATGATGGAGATACTGGTCAATTTTAAAGTTTTTTCATTAATAAATAATTCATATTTCTTTACATAACTTGCCAAATCCCAATGTGAATAAATGTGGAAAACGAAACCTTATTCTATTTGAGAAAAAATAGCATTATAATGACAATATAAGAGAAAAATGAAAGCAAGAGAAAAAAATAAGGGAGAGTCTAGTTAACATGTAATTTACTAAAATTCTCCTAGCATTCTTCTATGAATTTAGAAGATCCAAACTCACAAACTAGATAAAACAAACAAACAAAACAAAAAAACTCTTCCCTATAAGAATAAGACAAAAGATAAAACAATTGACACAAATATATAAAAATATTCAGAATTAAGAAAAAAAATCTTATCATATGCCAATTGGATTAGCAGTCAAAATACATATACAAGTATGTTTGTGAAGTTGTGGGGAAATGAACACAACTGTACAAATTTACAGTGAAAAATGGTAAAATTATTTCAAAAAGAACCTTAAGAGTAAGCAATACAAACCCAAAATGTTTATATCACTTGACTCGTCATCCTACTGCTGGATATTTATCATGTGGAAACAATTTAAATGAAGTAAAATAGTATGCACATGAGACAATTCATTGAACTGTTTATAGCAGTGAAAAACTGGAAGAAAACTCTGTTGTTCTGTGTGTAACCGGATTGAAGGATATTTTTCCTGTTTCCTAGAAATTCAGGCCAAAGCTGAAGACAGAAGGCAACAATAACCCAACATGTGAGTTTATATATCTACCAAAAAGGTTCTAGTTGTTGAGCCCAGTTAAATTCCTGCAGAACTTATAGAGAAGATTCCAAAGTTACCTTGTGCAATAGCCCCAATATTTATGCCCCACCCCCCATTCATTATGGTGAAATTTAATCCCCAAAATAATGGTATTTGGAGGTGGGGCATTTGGGGGTGATTAGGCATGGGTGATTGCAGCCTTCATGAATGGAATTAATGCCCTTATAAAAGGGGCACCAGAGAGATCCCTCCTCCCTTCTACCGTATGATGACACAGCTATAAGATGGCTATCTATGAACTAGGAAGTGGCTCTTACCAGACACTGAATCTGCCAGCACTTTGACCTTGGACTTCCCAGCCTCTGGAACTTTGAGAAATCAGTTTCTATTGTTTATAAGCCACCCAGTCTGTGTTTTTTTATAGAAGCTGAAACAGACTAAGACACCTAGTTATAACCTTCCCTCACACCTGGGTCTAGGATGAGTGAGGCTCCTAGTGTGGAAAATTTAAGAAGGTACTTGCAAAGTTTGGAGAGTAAATGTCTCCTTAACTATTGTGCTCTAGGCTTCATTGCTATTAGATATTGGTTTAGCCTGTGGACTTGATGGTACATCTGTGGGGTATATCAATAAGGAAAACTGTAATTAGAGAGAGGCAGGGATAGAAGGGTGGAGAATGGGAGGTTGAAAGAAGGGTGACAGTTGAGGAGCCTACATGTCCCCTATTTGGCATGACAGGGTTGCAGATCTCCTGTGGATCAAGTGGAAGTCTAGGATGACATTTAGGTCTGAGCCATCATCTTCTACCATTCCTCTTGCTCCTCAGATCTCTTTGCTTCTGGAATTGTCTCACTCCACGAGCAGCTGTCATAGTGGGGTACTGGCAGGATGGCTCAAATATAGGTATCTTCTAGATTTTCCCTTGACACATAGGAACTATGCAAACTTGCTTTGTTAAATATTGGGTTTAACTTTTCATTATCACCCTTCCATCAGCAACATCATCTTGTATGTGGGTTATTTTTAAAGTTCCTATCACAAACTCTGGTTTCTACTGTCAATACTGGGGGAAAAAAATCTGAAGATTTTTGTCCCACATACATACATATATATAGGATCCCAAAGTATATGTATATATACTTAGTACAGCTCTTTACAGGTTCTCTGATTCATTCAGAGGGCTGCTCTACCGCTTAGCTGAGGTCTCTCTGTTGAGAGCACTTTAGACGTGAAGCAGGTAAACATGTACAGAATTCCCAGAGTTGCACTGCATTTGTATAATTCTTTAGAGCAAGCAAGAATAAATCACAAGAAATCTTGTTTTCCTTCCTGATAACAGTGTCACTTTGGGATCCTACAAAAGTAGAGCGTCATTTCGGAAGGTTGTTTCCACAGAATTTCTACTTGTCAATTCCATCTCTGACAAAGAATATCTTTGTACTAACTCTCCTGAATTTGACAGAGCTGTGCTTTATATAGCCTGGCTTCATCAACGACATGAGCAATAGTACTGAGATGGCATCTGTAAAACCAATGAATGATGAAAATTTTGACGTGTTTAAAATACCTCAGTAATCTTACTGTTTGTTTTCTTTAACTTTTAAAATCTAAATTTTCTTTATGTCACTTGTATTAAAAACATCTGAAAGTTTGGCGGAAGCAGAGGTCAAGTCACATTCTTGCTGTGCATCTCATTTATAAAATATAACAGTTTGCAAGATGCCAAAAACATTGCTTAGCCTGGACTCTCAGCAATTCAATGAGTGTAGCATTCCCAACTGGTACAGTCTCAAGGACTCAGAAATGATGTTTTGCTAGCTGAAATACCATTCTGTGCAGAAATTTTGCAATGGAAATTTTAAGGATCATTGCCTGACTTCTCTGACTGTGTATCAGGTTTTTTATTATTATTATTACTTTCAATCCTGTTTATAAACATTCAGAAAATCATTATTACCATCAAAGATGCTTTTTCATTGACTATTTGTGTATAATGGTATATTATGTACTACATAGAGATGCACTTCTCACCCATTAAGAACTTAAAATCTACAATAATAATGTAAGATGATTCAAAAAACTATGTTAAATGAAGTTAAAAACTCCTTCTTGGCAGCAAAGCTAATACTTTTTTTGCACTTTGGGAAATGTAAGCATTAGTAAAGATAATAAATCTAGTAGCATTTAATATCATTTATGTGTGCATTTTTGTGTGTATGCCTGTATGTACAAGTAAATTATACATAAAAATAAATAAATTCAATGATAAATATTTACAAATAAGAGCTGTGAAAGGACAGTAAATTGAATAACAACTTCTAGAGAGACTCTAGAAAGATTTTGTTGAGGCTGTAATTGCTAAGTGGTTCTCAGTTAAGAAATTCAGAATGGTAAGTTAATTCTGCTTTAGAAATGAAGTTGAAATGTAGATAAGAGCCTGATTGTGAAGATTCTTTACTCCAGGATAATGTAATTGAATTCATTACTCTTCTAACCCCTTGCTTTTGTCATACTCTCTCAACTCTCAAGTACCAGCATAACAAAACAAATTATCAAATTACGTAAAATACAGAAAGAATAGTTGAAAGTCAGAAAAATCAGGAGAGTTTTGATGTAGAAAATAATTAAAGAGAAAGTTTTAAGAAGTAGTTTCTGAAGACAAAAGTGTTAAGAATAACTGTAACCAGAAAAATTTACTTACAGATACACAATATAAAAAGAAGTAAATTCTGGCATTAATAACAAAAAGTGAGGGGGAGTGAAAATGTAGTTTTTTGTATGTGATTGAAGTTAGGTTATCAGCTTATAGTAGACAGTTATAACTATAAGAAATTGTGTGCTAGCCTCATGGTAACCATAAAAAAAATTCCTACAGTAGATACAAAAATGATAAAAAGACCAAAGTGTATTACTACAAAACATGTCCATCAAATCACAAAGGAAGACAGCAAGAGAGGAACAAAATAATTACAAAACAAACAAAAACAAATCTGAATCTGAATTGGTTTAGTGCGCTCTGCTGGGACCCAGCCCCACACAACTCCCCCAATGCTGGAAGCACTTTCTCTAAGAGTAGCCAGCTCCAACTGCATTGAGCTCTTTCTTGGAAAACTATCCAAGTCCACAGGACCCAGACAGGTGGCAACCGACCTTGGTGTGCTCTGACACTTTTGCTGAGTAGCTCCATATTCAGTGCTGGCACTGAAGCAGAATCTACATTAACCTGGTGAACACAACTCTTCCCCTTCTAGTGACTCCCTGAGTCCCTGCCTCACCCGACTTGCACACCACATGAGGCTTCATCAGTGACTGAACCTTAAGGCAGCTGGCAGATGGCAGTAGGCCTCAGGGTGTCCTGGCTTTTTGCAGAGATACTCCAGGCCTGGTACTGCTGCCAGATGTCCTCTGTTCACAGTATGGCCTCTTCCATGTGCCTCCAGGTTTTGTATGGGCAGCAAACAACCATGGATCGCTTTGTAGATTCTACCAGGTAGTCCCCAGCCAGTCAGGCAGTGGGCCTGCACCAGAGCATCTTCTAAGAGACTCCAGAGCCTACATACTTGGAGGTTGGCTTCAGACAGCAGCACAGCACTGCCCAATTAGCCCCACAAGCAGCACACCCAAAGGGCAGTCAGTCTAAACAGGCACCAGAGTCCACTGGGGCAAATCACACTTAGTGGGGTAAGCACACCTCACAGCATTCTGTAACCTGTGGACATGGCCAAACTCCAAAGCCAATCTGCCTGAGGGTCAGTCTCACCCACTGAGGTACCAATAGCAATTAAGGCTTAACTATAACAGTAGGGCACATACAACCCACATAAAGGACACTTCTGGAGCACCCAGATCAGGTGACCAGAGAGACTGTGCCATGGCCACACAGGGCACCAACTACATAAGGCCACTCGGCAAGACTAGGAAGTATAGCAGATCTACCTAATACCATGTTTCCCCAAAAGTAAGACCGGGTGTTATATTAATTTATGCTCCAAAAGATGCATTACAGCGTAAGTTCAGGGGATGTCATCCTGAAAAATCATGAAAGGGCTTATTTTCCGATTAGGTCTTATTTTCAGGAAACATGGTATATAGCAACAAACAAAGAAGCAGCCAAAATAAGGAAACAAAGAAATACATCACAAATGAAAGAATAGGAGAAAAGCCCAGAAAAAGAACTAAATAAAATGGAGGCATGTAACCTAGCAGGTACAGAGTTCAAAGCAATGGTTATAAGGCTGCTCAGGGAACTCAGTGAGAACTTCAACAGGGAGATAGAAAGCATAAAAAAGGACAGAAACCAAGAACCAGTCAAAACTGAAGAATACAATAACTGAAATGAAGATGCACCATAAGTAATCACCAGAAGACAAGATGAAGCAAAGGACTGAATCAGCATTTGGAAGACAAGTTAAGAGAAAACACACAATCAGAACAGCAAAAAGAAAAAAAGATAATATATGGTGATGGAAAGAGAACTGACTCTGGGTGGTGAACACAAAATGTGAGATATAAATAATGTATTACAGAATTGTACACCATAAATCTATGTAACTTTACTAACAATTGTCACCCCAATAAACTTTAATAAAAAAAAATTGGTAGTTATAAAATAGTCATGAGGATGTAAAATAAAGCATAGGGAATATAATCAATAATATGGTAATAACTATGTATAATGACATGTGGGTACTAATCATGGGGATCACTTTGTAAATTATATGAATATCTAACCACAATGCTGTACACCTGAAATTAATATAATATGATATTGAATGTAAAAAAAAAAGAAAAAAGAATCCAAAAAATTGAAAATAGTTTAAGAGACCTCTGGGAAAACATCAAGCCTTACAACATTCACATCATAGGGATATCAAAAGGAGAAGAGAGAAAGCAAGGGATTGAGAACTATTTGAAGAAATAATGACTGAAAACTTTCCTACCCTGGTGAATGAAATAGACATACAAATCCAGCAAGTACAGAGAGTCCCAAACAAAATGAACCCAAACAGGCCCCCACCAAGACACGTTATAATTAAAATGACAAAGGTTAAAGACAAAGACAGAATCCTAAAAACAGCAAGAGAAAGGCAACTAGTAAATTACAAGGGAGCTCCCATAAGATTGTCAGCTAATTTCTCAATAGAAACTTTGCAGGCTAGAACTGGCAGGAAATATTCAATGTGATGAAAAGCCATGACCTACAACCAAGAGTAATCTACCCAGCAAAGCTATCATTTAGAATTGAAGGACAGATCAAGCTCTTCCCTGACAAGAGAAAGCTAAAGAAGTTCATCATCACCAAACCAGTATTACAAGGAATCTTAGAGGGACTTCTTTAAAAGAGAAAAAAAAAAATCAAAATTATGAATAGTAAAATGACAAGAGCTACCTATCTATCAACAAGTACTTTCAATGTAAATGGATTAAATGCTCCAATCAAAAGATGGCTGAATGGATAAGGAATAAAGACCCTTTCATATGCTGCCTACAAGAGACTCACTTCAGATCAAAAGACACACATATACTGAAAGTAAAGAGATGGGAAAAAGATATTTCAGGAAAATGGAAACAAACAAACAAACAAAGTTGGGGTAGCAATACTTATACCAGACAAAATGGACTTTAAATCAAAGGCTATAACAAGAGACAAAGAAGGACCCAGTAATCCCACATCAGGATATTTACCTGAAGAAACCTTAAACACTACTTTGAGGAGATGTGTGCATCCATATGTTCATTGCAGCATTGTTTAAAATGGCCAAGATGTGGAGGCAGCCTTGATGTCTGTCAACGGATTACTGAATAAAGAGTAGGTGGTACATATATACAATGGAATATTGCTCAGCCATGGAAGGGAATGGATTCTTGCCATTTGCAGTGGTATGGGTGGACATGGAGTATGTTGTGCTGAGTGGAGTATGTCAGACAGAGAAAGACAGATGCAATATGATTTTGCTTATATGCTAAATAACAAAATAAACAAACAAAACAGAAACAAACTCATAGATACAGAGAACAAATTGATGATTGCCAGATGGAAGGAGTGTTGGGAGGGTGGGTGAAAAAGGGAAAGGGATTAAGAAATACAACTTGGTTGTTGCATAGTAGTCATGGGAATGTAAGGTATAGCATAAGGTATATAGTCAATATTATAACAATGTATGGTTTTAGAAGGGTACTAGATTTATTAGGGTGATAGATGGGAGGGGGTTGGGGGGCAGAGTGAAAAATGTGAAGGGAGAAAAGGTACAAATTGGTAGTTACAAAATAATCATGGGAATATAAAGCACAGGGAATATAGTCAATAATACGGTAATAGCTATAGTGTCAGGTGGGTACTAGGCTAGTCAGGGAAATCACTTCTTAAATTATATAAATGTCTAACCAATATGCTGTACTCCTAAAGTTAATATAAAATAATATTGAATGTCAACTGTAATACTGATATAAAATAATATTAATATAAAATAATATTGAATGTCAACAAATAAGTCATGGGTATATAATGTACAGCACAGGGAATATAGTCCATAATATTGTGATAGCGTGGTACAGTGTCAGATGGTTGCTGGACTTATCATGGTGATCACTTCTTTAGTATATAAATATTGAATAACTACGGTATACACCTGAAACTAAAATAATATTGTATGTTAGCAATACTTTAATAAACATCTTTAAGTAAATAAATACATAAATATAAATTGATAAAAATAAGTGACTTTTCTGTGAACTAGCCATAATCAAAAGGAGATATAAAGAAAAGTCATCATTCATATTAACATTGCATAACTTAAAATACTTAGGAAAACCCAAATAAGAAATGTGTGGAACCCGTAAGTCAATTATAAAACTTCTTTGACACACAATGAAGTAAGTCTTAAATAAAATGAGAGATATCATCTTTCTCCAGGGGAAATTCAGTCAGTGCTTTCCCATTAATTTTTACTCAAAATACTATTCTAATAAAAATCTTAGCTTTCTTCAATATCTCACAAATTTAGCCAGGCTCACTGAGGGGGAACAAATAGGAAAGAGTAAACAAAATTTTGAAGAAAAATTATTAAAAAAAAAACCCTTTTCTGACAGTCGCTAACATATTATAAAATTAACAATAGTTGAAAAGAGGTCAGGTCTACTACAACAATCATGAGAGGGAGGAATTAAACAGCTGATCACTGCAAACAGAAGCACCTAGTAGATGATAAATTTAATATTTCATACCAGTGGGAATGGAATGACTTTTCAAGATCGGGTGTTAGGATGATAGGCTAACTCTTTAGGAAAAAAGACCCAGATGGCAATTCATCACACGTGATGTATAAAAATGAATTACAGCTTGATCAAAGAGCTAAATATAAAGTAAATAAAACCATTAAAATTGGAAAATATGAAAAAATACCCAACTGATTTTGGGATGGAAAGCTGTAAACTTACTTCTGGTTTCATGAAACTAAAACCAAACGAAAGTTAAAAAAAAAAAAGGAAAGAAAAAAGGAATGTTGAACCACATAAAATTTAAACTTATGTGACATCAATAATTACCGTGGAACAAGTTCAAAGACATAAACGAAGGGGGAAATTAGCAATATATGACAGACAAAGCTTTGGAAAAATATAAGCATATCTATAGTAGTAATATGAGCAAAAACCATTGACAGATAATTCTAGGAGAAAGTCAAATGACCATAAAAATAATATATATATTCAACCTTATAGGTAATCAAATAAAAAAGTCTGCAATTAATTTTTGTTTTAAACCTAACAATGAAAATTATAAAATGCATCTTAAAAATGAATCGAGAGGAAGATGAAATTAAAAAAAAAATACTTTAGGGTTGAAGGGCAATATCTTCTATAGTTGAAAGACGACTGGATCAAATTGAAATGTGCTTTGTACCTGTGGTTCCACCATTTAGGAGTCCCAAGCTATAGGACAAACCATTTAGTCTCTGGTAATCACTTCCCTCTTCTATAAAATTGGGATAATCATTTGTGTCTGGATGTTAAGATAACATGTAATAATACATTTGAATGTAACTGTGAAAACTATCAAACAGTTCTTATTCTCATGCCATTATGATTGTAGTCATGGTATTATGTACATGTATTTCTAACTGTCAGTTATTCTTCTATTTACTCAAGTAGTTTGCATCCTATGCAGGAGTATTCCTACTACTCTTCATTTAATGAGGTCCAATACCACTTTTGTGTGCTATAGACAATCATAAATTTATTCATTCAGAAAGTACTTCCTTCCTGTTTCAGTACAAATTCTACATATTCATATTAAATTAGCTATTTCTCTGAGAAAACAAATGTTCCAACATGTGAGACTGGTTTTAACGTAACCTTTTTTTAGCCACTGCTAAATTACTATCTATAACTTTAGAATGGGGTGATGTACTAATATACTTTTTTTAAAATTAAAGTTTATTGGGGTGACAATTGTTAGTAAAGTTACATAGATTTCAGGTGTACTATGCTGTATTACATTATCTATAAATCACATTGTGTGTTCACCACCCAGAGTCAGTTCTCCTTCCATCACCATATATTTGATCCCCTTTACCTCATCTACCACCCACCTCTCAATATACTTTTTTAAAAAGTTCAGCCTTGATAGATTTTCTCCACTTAGGTCCCGAGGTAGCAATGATGTTTAATAAAAGGTTGCAATTGCTTTTAGTAAGAGCATATAACCAGGAGGATAAGCATAGAAAGGCAGCTTGTATAGATTTGAGCTAAATCTTGGTAAATTTCTTTAGGACAAAAATGACATTTGTCAGGATTTTAACTCATTCATTTGAAAGCTCTTTCCATGATAATGGCTATGAAGGGAAGAATATTAGTTTCTCTCTTCTTCCTTCTACAACTAACGGTGACTGACTGAACCTAATCAGGAAAGAGGGGAAAGAAAGATCCACAGATGAATTTAAGAGAAAATGGTTTTTTGAGCATTTGAAATTCAGGCTCTTTTTCTGAAAACAGAAAAGCTCCAAATCATACAGACTAGACTTTGATTATGAAAGGTAAGAACAGAGAGCTTCAGTGCTTTCATTTCAAATAGAATTATGAAGATTGAAGGGTCCTTGCCTTGTCAAACACAGCTGCCAAGATTCCAAAGGACAGCTAAAAGATGCCTTGAATTATTGGTGCGTGTTACAGTGGCTGCATTTAAAAATATGCAGACAAAATTTTGAAATGGCCATGTTCCACATCTGGAACTCATTATCTCAAATGTTATTTAATAAGAAGGCATGAAAATATGCAACTAACTATTCATTGTTACTTGTACCACATAACCAAGCCACCCTTGCTTGTAAGCATGAGCCAAATTAGTCGTTTCCGGAACTTATCTTAGCTCTTAATGCACTAGTCAGGAATCTTGCTTGCTAAGGTTATTAGAAAAGAAAATCATACTTTATATACTTTTCAAAATATCACAAATGCCTCAGAATCAAAGTGTTATAAGACCAAAACATAATTATAAAACTAGGGATTTTGATGGTTAGATATTTGCACTTAACTTTGACTGTTTTAATGTATACACTAGTTTCCACGGATACAGAACATCTATCTCTAAGAAGAGTTTATTTTATTAATTCCCACTATGAGTTAATACACTGATATATATATATATATATATATATATATA
Organism: Rhinolophus sinicus; assembly: GCF_036562045.2. Classification (NCBI taxonomy): domain Eukaryota; kingdom Metazoa; phylum Chordata; class Mammalia; order Chiroptera; family Rhinolophidae; genus Rhinolophus; species Rhinolophus sinicus. The sequence goes on from NC_133751.1 coordinate 86,142,083, forward strand.
TATATATATTAATTGCAAGATGGGGAAATAACACAAAAATTGAGGAAATACTGAAGTTGAACTGGAACAAATGACTTCTGTATCTTGGATAAAGTTGAAAGTTAAACGTTTGCAAAAGATGAATGAGTATGAATGACTCTTGATTTAATTGAAATACTTTTGTTCAATATTAGTTGACACTGTTCTAAAATAGATAAAAGATTGATATAAGGGAAATGGACCATATATTGGCCATTTCAAAAAAAATAGAAATGACTACAGCAATGTCAATTTATGTTGCATAAAAAATAAAAGAATTGAATACTAAAGTGGGTTATTGAGTGAGGTTTATAGTTTTCTTTCCTTGAGGTTTTATTACATAAGAAAAGTAGCTATCTGTCTTAGAGATTGTGAGTACAGAAGATTAAGTTAGGAAGCTTCTCTGATCTTTTTGGCCTTTTCATTTTATGGAAACAGTTTGAAAGAGTAAAATGCCACAGAAAGAGCCACCAATGAATAGAGAAAAATAAGTTTTTGAAATGATTTTTAGAAAATCACTCCCACCCAAGGCTATTTGTGAAGTGTTCATCCACGGCTTGTTTGCAGGTGCTTTTACCCCAGGCAACCCGAGAGTCAGAACAGTTTCCCTTTCATGCCCCTTGGACCTGTGGTTCATTCATTCTGGGGAAACAGAGATGAAATAGACTAAACTCCTGCCTCCAAAGACTTACCCATCCAGCTGGAGATGAGACGTGGAAATAAATAAAATGCAAGCAGCATAGGGCATGATGGCATGTGGCATAGAAGCTTGCAAAAGACTTCTGAGTAGTGTACAGGAGTGGGTTATTTTTTGGTTAAGGAAGGGGGTCTGGAAAGGAAAACAAATAAATCTGAATTTTGGCAGAGGACTAAGAATTTGCCAGGTAGAAAGGGGAACATTAAGAGCTAAGTGAAGAACAGAGAGGAACATCTCACGTGTCAGGTAACTGTAAATAGTTCCCTGTTGTTGAAGCATAGCCAGGAGATGGAGTGGCAGGGAGTAAGTTGGAGCGGAAATCCAGACAAATGAGGCCTGGAAGAGTGAGCTGTGTGGCTTGGCTTGTTCCCAGAAGGAAAGGGGCAGCTGCCAAAAGATCTTAAGCATGGGACAGAACTAATCTCTAAAATTAATTTGGTGACAGTATGGGACAAATTCAAGGGGGCAAGGCTAGGTCCAGAGAGATGAGGTTGAAGGTATTTTTAAAAGTCTAGGCCAAGCATACTGAGTTAAAGTAAGTTAATAGATGATCAGGAAAATAGAATCAAGAGACCCATCAGGGAGCAGACTGACTGAATTTGGCTGTGTCTGGAGAAAAATTTTAGAAAGGAATTTGGGTGTTTCTTTGATGGGATATGGAATGTAAGAGGCTTAAATATTTAGGGGAGAAAGAAGATGAGTTTAATTATGAACCTGTTGACTGTGACTGGAGATCATCTACCTGTCCATGTGGTCCTCTCGAGGGCCTGTAGCTTTAATGGAGAGGTTTGGGCTGGATATGCAGAGGAGAAGGGATTTTCCCCAAGTCCAAGTCCCACTGGTGCTATTCAACATGGCTCTACTTGTACTAGGTCATGGCATTAAAAAACCCCTGTGTCACGTAATGAGGAGTTCACTCCCTTTTCTTTCTCTTTGGATTAACCCCTTCAGAAAGCTTCTGTTTAAGGAAAACTTGTTTTTAACTTTTGCTATCTCTCTTAGAAGCCAAGGGAAGGTCAGCCTCACATTCAAGGCTATTTAGCAAGCAATAAACATCTGATTAAAATTTAATAATCACTATTTTTTCTATATTCCTTTTTGTATCATTGCCTCTTGTTTGTGGCAGTGATACCATGGTTGTTTTTTGTTTGGTTGGTTTTGGTTTTAGATTCTCAAAAAGATCTTTGACCAAAAGAGAATAAGAAAAATGGAGTGCATGGAGAAGAGAGCTAAGGATGGTCTGTGGTAGAGAATCACCAAATGAATGGAGAAGTAAAATTTAAAGATATAGGAAGTAGACAGATAGATTGCCATCACTGATTTTCTTCAAGAGGAAGAAAGGCATCTTTGAGTCTAACGTAAGAGACAGATGACATGAGTGGTTAATGGTAAACAAATGCTCCTACATAGGTCAGAGAGCTAAGGTTTCAATGATCAGTAATCTCTGGTTTAATAATATGGTAACTGTTGCCAGAACAATTTCATGGGGTGATGGGTGTGGAAGCCAGACTGTGGTGGGAGAGGAGTTAAGGGGAGGGCAGGAGATAATGACAAGAAATAAAATTAGTTTCATTTTTTTTTTTTTTTCTAGAAGCTAGCTGAGAACAGGAGGAATGAATAGGAGAGTAGCTACAGGGGGAGTTCAGGCTCTCCCTATAAAGCCACAAGAGGCTTTTCTGTTTGCTTCTTTTGGGGATGGATGTGATGTGATCTTAATAATAAACTTAAATGATGGAGTTGTTAAATAAAGAAAAGATTAAAGTTGCACGTGATGACAAGAGTGATTTCTGAGCAAAGTTCAGATTGGAGAGGGGCAGTTGTGGAATCCAGATTAAGAGAGGGAGGTCAGTTTGACTATAGCATTGGAGGGAAGGAAAGTAGCTGAGCAGGCAAATATCTAAGAGTTAGAACTAGTGAGGGAGCTTCACTCCTAGGAGTCTCTGAATTCCCAGCAAAGAAGAATCCTCCTGAGAATGAAGGAGGCCACGGGCAGAGACAGAATTTCTTTTGAGAAGTGTGGCCAACTGCACTCTGGCTGCTGGGGAGATCCAGTGGTCAGACAAGATTTGATGAGAGGCTGAGGGTCTGGATGACATTAGAACTACAAATTTACAGTAGCACCAATTGGAATAGTTTATACAGATGTTTTTAAAAATAGTTGATACAGGCAGCACTTAGCTTTAGGAATGTAGGAGGCTGACAAAAGGATTGATCCAGATCTGGGGGTTTGCAGGAAAAGGCACTGAGTATCTAGTCTTGCTAGTTCCCTCCCTCACTAGTACCTGGAAGGCCATACCCGACCACTTATTAAAGGACTGTTCTCCCGTAGTTGTCCTCTTTATTTTTTATCATCACCTTTGCCTTATACTTTTTCCTTAATATTCTTTGAAGATCTTCATATTAGTACATAGAAAGCTGCCTTGATAATTTTAACAATTGGATAGTATTCCATTGAATAGACGTACATAGTTTATTTTGCTTGTTTTCTATTTTCAGGTATTTGCTTTCAATTGTTTACTTATAAAAAAAAACTGCAGGGAGTAACTTTGAGCATATAGTATTTTTCCTAAGTGCAAATACATCTGTAAGATAAATTCCTAGGATTAGAATCATTAGGTTATCAGTCTTAGTTCAATCCTTATCGATCGATCTTTTGTCTCTACCATTTCACCTGAAATAGCTCTTATCAAGGTCAAATAAAATTCCAAGGTAATTCTTTGTCCTCATACAATTTAACTCTTTCTTAGCATTGACCATAAATCGCCATCACTTCCTCCTTCTTAAAACAGTTTCTTCTTTTGGTTCCCATGACATCACATACTTCTGGATTTTTCTCCTATTTCACTGACTGCTCTATCTCAGTTTGCTTTTCTGGCTCCTAATTTTTTTCAGTGTTCATATTTTGGATGGTTTTCTCAACCTGATCCTCTAAATACAGTCTCTCCTTAAATCATTTCATGAAGTCCCATTGTTCTAAACACTATTTATACACTGATGACTCACACACGTTTATCTCCAACTCTTACTTTTCCTCCAAGCTCTGTCCCAACGACCCTTGTGATGCCTGCACCTGAATGTCTGAGAGGCTGCTCAAAACTTAATTGCTTCTCCTTAATCTTTCCATATTAGTCAATGGCATCTGCATTCTTCCAGTTGCTCTTGTCATAAATCTAGACTTGAGCCTTGATTCCTTTCCTTCTATCAGCAAGCACAACTAGTCCATTATCATGTCTTGTCACCTCTACCTCTAACCAAATCCAGAATTCGGCCACTTCTCACCATCTCTTCTGCTACTGCTCTAGTTAAAGACAAGGCTAGGAAACTAACAGCCTCTTTGTTTACCCTCTTGTCTTTCAACAGATCATCTTGACACAATAGCAAGAGGATCCTGGTTAAACAGTTTCCCACTAGAAATGCTTTAGTAATTTCCCACCATACATGGGAGAAAATAGAAACTCTGTACCATGGGGTTAAAAGGCCACCCATAATTTCTGAGAGAAGGAAACATCACCAAGGAATTGGAAAAATTATTAGCTCAATACAGTTCTCCCTCTTTAATACTCATGTAAACTTATTGATAAAATTTTTGCCTAGTTATGTTCATTCCTAGTCTCTGAAACAAATGTCCTTGTACCTTTTTCAAGTGGAAGTAATAAATTTTGTTACAGATGGCAATTCTGAATTTCCCTACCGCACTTCATGAGTCTTTCACTTTTAGAGCAGAAATTAGTGTCACCTGTCTAATTTAAGGCTGAGGGAATGGGAAAGCAAGATTTCTCTCTGTGGGGCACAGGAGCTGTGGCTCTCTATCAGATCACTACAGATACTTCCCTAGGGGCCTCAGGACTCCATCACCTAGGAATTATCCGTGCTTTCAGTTAACAGCCATCAGGAAGCAACGCACTGCATCTTGTTTGCTCTGCCTCACACAGCATACCTCCCACCTTTTAAATTAATATTAAAAAAAGAGGATCCTGCCAAAGCCTTTTAGATATTACCATGTCCATGTTGTTTTACATTAGCCATTTTTACTAATAGTCTAGACATTGGCCTTTAAAAATCTTTGAAATGATTTCAGTAATAGTTAATCAAATTCAAAAGGACCATATTTACTAGATAAGAAAATTCAAACACTCCTCGTTTCCGATTAAGAATTAAGTTATAGTTTTGCAAGTCTTTGAAAAGAGATGTGCACCCAATTTTAAATTAAAAACAAAAAACTTTCTAAGAAAGGTGTGTTGTATTATTTTTGTTAGCAGCTTTATGGTAGTCTTTTGCCTAAGAACTTTATAAAACTAGTTAAGTGATACCTTTTTTATTTAAAACAATGAAAAATCTGCCTTTAAAAATGTATTATTGCTCAATCCCAGCCAGCTATAAAATTTGTCTAATGAGGCAAAGTAGCAAAAATTGCATTATTCTTTCAATCTTCATTCCAACAGAGACCTTTATATACTGTTGAAAGAGAACAACCCCTTGATATACACCTTGAGCTCATTAGCTCCATAATAAGCTTCAGTGGATGAGGCTTGACAAATGATTTATACTGACCAAAGGAAGTGTGGGAATACACACTAAAATTTCTTGGACAAAATAAGTAAAATACATCGTAAGGTATTTTTTTCATATTTGGGAACTCCTAAGCTAATACCAGACAAGTATAGTATTTGTTCTAAACACATCTGAGTTTAAACAACAATCTACCCAAAACATAGAAAACCACTTCTCATTGGAAACAGTGAACAATTAACTTTCATTGTCAAGACAGATCTTGACAGAGATTTGAAGGAGGTGAAAAGGAGCAAGAACTACACTTCTCTTGGAGGAGACACAAAGTGATGATGGTTGAACCTGCTTATGAGTTTGGAGATGAAAAAGGAAAGAAGGAGGAACAGCAGTTGCAAGCCAGGAGGGATGGCAGACTCTCCCTCAGGCTTGCTTTGTTGACATTCCCACTTCATCAGTGAACGTCAGCCAGCTCAGAGTCTGGTCCCCCTCCCTCCACAAACACATAAACAAATGGGGCGACTCAGATTTAAGGATCATGACAAAGTTGGTCACCAAATCAGATTTCAAAGATTTGTATATAATTGGAACTGGAATGAAACCCATTCTGAATTTGTTTCATTTTTCTGGCTGATAACATAGATATTCCAGAAAAACTGAGTGTGTGTGTTGCGGGGGGGGGGGGGGGGGAAGCTCTCTGCTTATGTTATCTTAAATGTTCACTTCAATCAGTTTAACTATATTACAATCATCAAGGTGCCTGGGATGTACTCTACATACAGAAAACGAAATCCTCTCAAGGTTTTCTTCCAAAATGCGTGGCAGCACGCCTTCTGTTCCCATCCAATGTTCTATCAAGGGCCACCTCTAAGTGTACATGGAATTAACCCCAAACCCAAATCCAGCATTTGGGGCCCCGAAAATGCTAATAAAATGTATATCCCCTGATCTCCTCCATTTCATTCCTTAACTTTCTGAGGACACAATTGCGGCTCTCCCAGCCCCTTTGGGGACAGGAACCTGACCATGAACCCTAGCTAGGGTCCTATTTCCTCCTTTGCTCAATTCCCCTTCAGACAGGAAGGTGCCTTCCTTGGTTGGGAAGGACCCGCAGTAGTAACCCAGGCACGTTGCGGCTGCCAGGTGCAAGCTCTCTTCTGCCCTTTTACCGCGGTGGCTGAATCCGCGGGAAATCAAGTTAGAAAATTGCAACCTTTTCCCGAGGTCCTCATTTATTTTACCATTTTCGGTTGAATCCTTCCCAGATTCCACCGAGGGATGGATTCGAAGACTCTCCAGTCTTTCCAGTGCTGATTTCTAGCCGGCGCCCTGTCTCTTTCTACCCCAGAGATTCCTCAAACCGGGAGCGCCCGGAGTCTGCGCTCACAGTGGGGTGTCACGGGCTCCGACTGCCACCCCTCACCCTGGAGCCACGGCCGGGCCCCTCCCTCCCTCGCAGCTGACCCACCTGCTCCGCTCAGGACCACGCCTGCTCCCCGCAACTTCGCTCGCGGGGAGCAGAGGTTGCGGACCGAATGGGGAAGGGCAATTTTTGAATTCCAGCAGGGCTCATTCGCCCCAAAGTGTGGAAAAGAACTTAGGCTCCAGCCCCACAGGCCTTTCCTTCCTGCCGAGAGCAGACACTGCCCGGGGCTCCCCGGCAACGGTTCCCACCTGAGCGCCTGCCGCGGGCGCTGCGCGCTCTCCCTTGCTGGTCGCGGAGACTCACACTCACCACGAGCGCTACCGCGCAGCGGTCCGGAGCGGGAAAGGTGACCCCCCAGGCCGGGGTGTGCGATCAGGGGGCGCCGGCCGCGGCGGGGCGGAGAGTGGCGCGTCCCGGTGCTCTCCGGGCCGCGGACCTGGCGGCGCGCTGCGGAACTCCGGCGCCGAGGCCGGGCGGGTCCCAAGCACCGGCGGGCGGGTAGAGGCCCGGGGCTCGCCACCACCCCTAATGCTCTTCTCTTCTTGCTTTCATCTCTTCCTTTCTTGCACATCCTTTTCTCATCTTGCTTCCCTCACTTTTCCCCCTTCTCCTTCTTCTCTCAGCGGTCTCCTCCCTGCTTTCCACTGATGCGTGGAGGACGGGGGAGGGAGAAAGTCCCGTCTCTTTAATTTGAGTGATACCTTGGAGATTATCTGTTCATGGAATCTAGAAATGACGCGAACAACCTTTCTGAAAAGCATCTAAAATAAAACGACGTTAGTCTTCTTTTCCATTTTATTATAGTATCTCTCCTTCCCAGTGGCTCCTTGTATCCGGTTGGGTGGCTAAGAATGAAGTGAGGTCAGATAAGGAAAGCGGAGAGGGAATTAGAGACAGCAGTCTTAGGAAGTGGGTTTGAGAACCAGACATTGAGTGGGCCCAGAGATCTGTTTACTCACAATTTCCCAAAGCAGACATTTCCTGGAATATAATTGGGGTTGGGGGTGAGTGACGAGAGACAGGCAGGGTAATGGGACAGGGAATATTCAAGGCTCTACTCTAAGGTATCCATTATGCCTTAGAATACATCTCTCGTGTTTTGACCTGGACTTGACCTTGAGAAAATACTTGATCTTTTCCTGTTTCTGGCTTTAAGTCTCCCCCCACTCCTTTCCCCCCGCCCCCCAGACTAACGTTTCATGGCCGATTAGACAGAATCCTTTCAGCTGTAGCCTACCAGGAACTCCCCAAACCTGTTTTCACAGACCCTGGAAACTTTGGTGCTTCTTGGAAGGTGGCAGTTTTCTAGCACTAGAACAGGTCTTCAATGCTGGGAGGAGTGAAACAGATTTTTTTGTACAGAGCACCACGCCCACAGCCCACAGGTTGCCCCTCTCAGGACGGTTTCACCCTGGGCCTGACTGCTCTCTATCCCTTTTCCCAGAAAACAACTCATGTCACTGAAAATCCTTTCTGCTCTCCCACCTCCCAATACTCTCTGTCATCCAAAGACAATCTTATATAAATCCCACGTGTGGACTAAATCTGTATGTTCCAGACCATCTTTCTTCTGTTGGTGAGGTCTTCCTTGTTCTCTGGCATATATTTACATGAGATACGTATATAAACGTAATGCTTGGCACTTAGTTCTCAAGAAATGGAATTACTATCAGTAATGACTTCAAATTATCATTTACATTTATTTCATGTTTTTATTCTCTCATTATTCTTTTTTTTATTAAAGTTTATTGGGGCGACAATTATTAGTAGAGTTACATAGATTTCAGATTCACGTTGTTTTTATACCTCGATGTGGGGACAGAGCCAGGATTGCAGTTTCCAAGCTCTCAGCCTCACGTGGAAAGGTGCTGGCTCAGGTAGTAAATGGCCGTCAACTGTGATTGGATGGCCATCAGCTGTGGCTAATTGGCCGTCAGCTGTAACCAATGAGGCACTGGCCACTAATATAACTGCTGTGGCTACGCTAGCAGTAAATGGGGGCTAGCAAGAAGATGGTGAGCTAGCAAGAGCGGATTGCAATTAGCATGGCAGAGTGCGGGTTGCGGATTGCAGAGAAGTGGACAGCAGGTTGCAGACAGTGTGGCTCCTGCTTCCTGTGTCTCCAACCCAGCTGCCAGCAAGAATATAGTAGTATGACTCCCCTATCTATCACTCCGTGGATGTTCCTTTTTGGCCTCACCATGTCCTGCATTCTTATGTGGGGAGCGGGAGCTGAGACCCCGCCTGTCACCCTGAACGACAAATGGCGCAGCGAGCAGGGTCCCCCACATGACACTCGATTTCCTATGCCATGATTTGCAGTTCCAGCCCTTGTTCCTTATAAATAACTATATGGTCATGGCTACTCATTTAGGAAAGAATAATAAAAATAAACCGAGAGGATTTATAAGTTTTCTAGTAGAATACAGTAGTTTCCCTAGAAGATATGATATTGACCATCTTGATTTTACACTTGTACTCAGAGTAATTTGTAACAAATCTTGTAGATGACAGCCACGGAGAGAGTCCAAGGTTATACCACCTCAACAAGCAGTTAGGAATGTATCCACTTTCTACACAGGGGGAAGTTTCCTGATATCATGTTTGGACTTGGGCAATTGGAGTCAACAATTCTATAGTACATCTGATCTGAGGAATAAATCATATTAAGTGAAGATGTGGCAAGACCTTACCTATGATACAAAAGGGATCTAAGGTTTCAGATGTTTCTGCTATTGCTACTGCAGCAAACAAATTTGCTTAGGTGAAATGCACTTGCATACTGTAACAGGACATTGTGCCCTTGAGATAGTCCGTTTGCTATTCAGTACACAGATCCTTAACCCAGCAGGCAAGACACAGTCAAAGCACTCAGCATGGGTTACTCTAAGTAGAGGATGAACAACTAGGCTGCTTCTTTAGAGATCTTACTACATTTTAGAAACTTGAATCTCGGTGAGAAAGAGACCAGAATCTCAGTGAGTGTTTAAGCTCACAGTATTTAAGTCATTTAGAATGAATTAAATCATCACAGACAAGTTCTTTTTGCTAGATGGAAGGTCTAGGAAGTGTCAATGCTGAAAGGTCTTGTTTGTTTTTAATCTTAAATATGTGGGGGCAAATGTATTTATAGGCAAGGCACTAATAGCCTATCTTTTGAGCTTTTGCCAGAAAGGAGATGTTCATTCAGGACAAATTGCACTATTTTGATACTATTGATCTCAGTTTAAGACTAAGTTAAAATTCCCTTGTTTTTTTCCAGTAATGCTGTCTACATCATTAAGACAACTCTAAAAAACAGCCACAAAGTGTAAAATTAAGGAAAAACCTGAGAACTTGTATAAGGATGTTAGTGTAGACAGAATTAACACAAACAGTGCAGTCCTAAATGATGTAACCTTGTCTTAGTGGCTGATGTTTTCCTCGCGTTATTAGGATGACTACAGAAGATTAACCTGACCTCATAAACATCACAAGCAAGATCCACTGACTCATTCCATGACATCAAAAGTTCACTTTTTAACAGCATTATTTTAAGGCTGTTACCAGAGAGTGGGCCCTCCTCAGCGTGGTGTCCAGGTTTTTGGCATCTCGAGTGAAGAATTAAGTGAGATAGCAAGGTTAAGTAGTGAAAAAGCAGTTTATTAGAAGAGATAGTATACAGAAGTACCTTGGTTTTTGAATGTCTCCGTTGATGAACATTGCGGTTTAATGTTCGTTATAAACTCAGAAGTAAATGCTTCAGTTTTCAAACATGCTTTGGAAGTCGAACATGTCACATGACTTCAGCTGAGTGCAAGATCCTGAGGCCTAGCTGTCCGCTGTTTTCGAACGTTTCAGAACTTGAACGGTCTTCCAGAATGGATTACATTCGAAAACCGAGGTACCACTATACTTCAAGGAAATAGGAGCTGACCTGAGCAGTGAGACTGGCTCAAGGGCTCAAGGTGACATTATTAGGAGAAAAAGTACACTCCAAAGGGGTTTGGAGAAGACCCCAAGCAAAGGTAAGACTCAAGAGGCTCAAAAAAGGCCTGACTGATGAGGACTTGGAGTTTTTATCCCCTTTTTCCTCTAGAGTGGGCTGCTTCTTTCCAGGAGTGGGACCACTTGACTAACATCTGTGACTGACAAGAGTCTGTTATTACCTCACATTTTTAAACTGCGCATGCTCCTTCCCAGAATTCAGTCTGTTGTAATGATATTAATGAACTTCCGGCATATGTATGACACTATAATGATGGTATAATGAGGCCCAGGTGAAATGAAGGTCCTTGTGGCCTTTACTGCGCAGGTGTGAATGACCAGTTTAATCTAGTTGGGTATTTTGTACCCATTTGTTCCTCATAGGGGTAGATAATTATAGTGGGGAGGGGAAGTTTTGGGTGGAGAGGTGAGGTCTTTTGGGCGGTAATGCAGAGACCCAATGTCTATCTCTAACGGCCTGCCTTGCTTTTCCCTTGAGAGAGGTGATCCCCATAAAATCTCTATGGGAAGTTGAGAGAGAGGAGGTCTGCTCTTCTGTATCTGCTTCCTGCTTGGCAGGGGCATAGAGCTGTCCCTACCTACTGGGGATTCACAGAACTCTTGCCCTATCTGATCTTAGATGAGAGGAAGGGGTCTCGAGATCTGCCTGGAAGACCATGTTGGCTTCTTTGGTTGTGACTGGTAGTCTTGCTGGGGTATCCTCTGTATCCCCAAGGCCCCTAAATGAGGAAAAATAGATTTTAATTAATAAATCGTTAGCTCTATAGAGCCTATGGCCATTCAAACAGTCATTTAGGTGGCCTCAATTGTCCAGGAGCCGGGCCCAGAATGGTTTGGAAAGAACATTAGGCTTCAGTGATTACAATCAACAAGTATACTGGCCTGGAGGAATGTTAAAACCTATTTGGATTTCTCTGGATAGATACCTAGGAGTGGAATTGCTGGGTCATACAAAATGGATGAACCTATTTCACTTATATTAAGTGAAATAAGTCACACAGAGAAAGACAAATACCATATGATCTCACTTATATGTGGAATCTAAAGAAAAGAATAAATGAATGAACTAATCATAAACAGTCTCAGAGACATAGAGGGAAAACTGAGGGTTGCTAGAGGGGAGGGGGGCTAGGGATGAGGAAGAAGGTGAAGGGATTAGAAAGCACAATTGGTAACCACAAGATTGCAATGGGGATACAAAAGACAATTTGGGGAATGTAATCAATAATATTGTAAAGATTTTGTAGGGTATCCGATAGACACTTGTCTCATTAGGGAGACCACCTAAGGGATGATGTAGATGCCTGATCACTGCACTGTCACCTGAAGCTGAAGCTGAACAATAATGAATGTCAACTACAATTTTATATACATATATAATATATATATATATATATATATATATATATATATATATATATATATATATATATATATGTTTACAAGAAGTGGAGTACAGCATTAGGAATAGAGACAGTGGAAATACCATGGCTGTATGTGATCTCAGAGGGGTAGTACATTGGGTGAGGGGGGTTATCACTGTGTGACATGGTAAATGTCTAACTATTACATTGTTTTGTGCACTTGAAACTAGTACAAAAAGTTAAAAACAAACAAACAACAACAACAAAAAACCCATTTGGTCTCTGGGATGGTATTATCCAAGAATTAGGTCCAGAATGGCTTGGGGGATGTTTGAAAGTCACAGGCTTTTGAGTAGCTATCGGAAGCAGGGGTGAGAGACATTCTGTCATTCAGGCTAGGAGCAATCTTTAGGATTTAGAAACTGATTAGAAGAGTAATCAAAACCAGGGGGAAATTTCTATAGTGGGGTGGCTCTCCCATATAAATACCGTTTTCTTCTATTTTTGAAAAAAATACTGCAGAGTAAAATGAAAACCGATGATCAAATAAACAACCTTTCCCTAAGTTTATGGTAACACATTTTATTTTTTGGTAATAATTCAGATTGATTTTATTCATTCATTAAATTCATCAGGTAATTTGCTCAGATCTTTTGGAAGTCAAATAGAAAGCTATGAAGCAGATGAATAAGTATAACTTACTAATTTCATAATATGCAGGGGGAGACTGGATTGGGAAATAATCCCTATCATATAATAATGTTTATTTTCTTGTAAGTAGAAAATATGCCTAGGCAACTCTGAGAGAATATTCTCATGTCTAAAACACTGACAGAAAAACTGGAATCTTTAAAATGCTTTTTCATAAACTTAGAGAGACGTTGCTTATTTAATTGTTTTACTATCCATTGTGAGTTTTAATTTTACTCTGCAATATTTTTTCCAAACTAGAAAAAAAGAAGTACTTAAAATAATGCTCCTAAAAAGTGACCTTTTGATGTGATTTAGATTGGCTCTTTTACATAAATCATTAAAATTCCCATTCTAGTTAGCTAAATTTATGAGTCATTTTCAAAAACACGTAGAATATGATGTAGCAGAAAGACCGCTTGACTAGAAGTTTCCAGGTCTGTCACTATGAAACAATCTTACTGTGGGTGAATAGGGGCACTGTTAGTTCATTGGGTGGGAGAGCAGTAAACGATATAAATTCAAACTCTTAACTGATGTTCTTATCTCTTGCCACATCGGTCTTTAGTTCCACAACTGAAAGAATTACAGAACAGTCTTTTGCACACTATAGATGTAATAGAGCTGGGCAAAAATCTTGAAGACTATGTGATATGTAAAAATAAGTAGCTACTAAGTCTATTATGATGACATGATAACAAAATAACTGTTGACCAATTCATTTAAAGAAATACTAACGACATAAACTTACCATGCAATCAAACCCTCCAGCTAAAAACTCAAGTTATCTTAAGAGATAGTCAATACCAATATGTATGCTGTCTACAAGAGACTCATTTCGATTGAAAGGCACACAGAGACTGAAAGTAAAGGGATGGAAAAAGGTATTTCATGAAAATGGAAATGGAAAAAGTTGGGGTAGCAATACTTACACCAGACAAAATAGACTTTAAAACAAAGGCTATAAGAAGACACAAAAGAGGACCCAATAATCCCACTTCAGGGTATTTATCCAAAGAAACCACAAACACTACTTTGAGGGGACATGTGCATCCATACGTTCATTGCAGCACTGTTTACAAGGCCAAGATGTGGAGGCATCCTGGGTGTCCATTGATGGATGAATGGATAAAGAGGAGGTGGTACATATATACAATGGAATATTGCCTGGCCATGGAAGGGAAAGGGTTCTTGCCATCTGCGGCGGCATGGATGGACCCGGAGGGCATTTTACTGAGTCACGTGTGTCACACAGAGAAAGACAGATGCAATGTGATTTTGCTTATATGTGGAATCTAAAGAAAAAAATAAACAAACAAAACAGAAACAGACTCATATATACAGAGAACATTTTGATAGTTGCTATTTTGATGGTTTCTTAATAATTTTGATGCTATTCTCAGTTATGTTATAATTGTGTTTTACCTATGGCCATTGTCTTAATATTTTCAATACAATTTCACAATTTCTCATATATTCTGTCTTTGATAAGGCAACAGGAAAACTGCAGTTATTTCTCTGCCTTCATGAGAAGACTAACTATAAAGATCATTAAGGAGCCTTGCGTTAGAGTTGAACTAAGTCGACTCTTAATTTTGTCTAGTCATGAACCAGACTGGTGACTTAAAGAAGATATTTAATTATTCCCAGTTTCAGGTTCCTAAAATTTTATATGGGGACAATGCCAAACTTATCTGTCTATAGAAATCACCCTGAGTATACTGGAATATAATATATGAACGTTCATCGAAAGGGTAAAGTATTACACAATATCAGAATAAATTTATGTGAAGAAAGTTAGCAAGTAGATCAGAACAGAATAGTCAGGTTTTGACACTTAATGAGATACATTCAAGGTTGCTTATCTTTTGATCAGAATCTTGTCATGTCAACATATACAAACCAAATTTTAAAGTGAAGATATTTTGTAGAAATGTAATTTGCAACTATACAGCTTCTGGACAGCCAGATAAGGTGCTTTGCAAGCATTTTGTGGACAAAAAAGGGGCCACATACTAAACCTGACAAATTCAGAGGGGGCCAGCATGGCAGGCCCTACAAACTCAGAGACCAAAATTAACCACACAGGATGGTCTGAACACAAACATTCCTAACTAAAAGCGGATCAATGGTGGGTAGTCAAATCCTTGGCCTGTAGCGTCCTTGACAAAGGTGGATCTTTACCTCAAGTGAGCCTATCTATTGTCTTTTTGCATCTAAGTTAACATACCCTTTTTTTGAGATCCCTCAGGGCACAGCCCACCGCTCCCCATCATGGGACCACAGAACCCCTCATTGTTATCTTGTTCCCTGAATACCATTTCTATGTGCTGTAAATGTTAATTAACTATTCTGTACTCACTTATATTAAAGACGTTTTTCTGCATTTTACTTTTTATTTAAGCCCAGAGATTTCCCTGATTTGCTTTCTCCCACCCCCTTAATCTACCACCAATGCATTTTATGTAACCCTCTTTCCATCTCCTCCTTTGATTCTAATGTATAAAATAAGCTGCCAAACTGCCATTCTCCACAGCATTTTCTTAATTCATTGAGATTTTGCTTCCCAGCAATTTTGAGCAGTTCAGCTCAAATACACTCAGTAAAATTCTCTGCAGATTTGGATATTTCTTATGTTGACAACTTGTAACAGTGAGTACTCAACCAATTGGAATACCGAAAGGCGACATTGAAAAAATCAGTATATAGTTAAGATAAATAGCTCTTTCTCTCTTGTCCTCACAATGTTCTGATGGTTATTTCTACATAGATATCGTTATGGAGATAATGTCAATGAGAACAATCACGGTAAAACACTATACTGGATCATTGCCAGTTCTTAATAATATATGTAAAACAAGCTTCACTGTAATTAAGATTTACTCTTGGAAATTTACTAAGACAAGAAAGTAGGTTATGAGTGTTTAAAATGGAATAAAGTTATCCCCAAACACTAGTATTTAGGATATTGATTACTATGTGTCCTTGCTGGAGAAAATATTGTGATTATTTTTTAAATAATATATTTATTAAATCTTTATATGTATGCCTCTTCTTATGAATGTGAAATGGGACTAATTACCTAACAGCTTGGTAAAACTGTTGATAAATTAGTATTACTTAATTAGGTGCAATTCCTAAAGGATTTTAATACAATTTGTTAAAAGTTCCATGCCAATTCCTTCAAAGTAATAGTCCAGAGAGCCCAGTGCAGCAGTTAATTAATATGAGTAAGCCCACTGCTATCACTGGAATCCTACTAAGAACATTTGATGAAGTAGACAGTTTGTTTGAAATTGAGTTCTCCCATAAATAAAGCTTTTAGTTTTCAAAGATAGAAAAATTTCTCAACATTTTAAAATTATTAATTTTTCCTTACATTTCCTTTAAAAGCACATATTTACATAGGTAATAGTATTAGTGAATTTGATTTACAGTATGTCTCAAGACTGCTTTGGGAAGCAGACTCTCCCAGACATTTAATTATTTTTCCCAGGTGACATCCTCAGACTGTGTCCATCCTGTTACTTTATCATTTATTATACTTTGTTGTAATTTTTTGTGTTTGTGTATTTGTCTCTTTTCTTCTAGACTCTGAGCTACTTTAAGGAGGAACTGGTTTATTCACCTTTTCTTACCCTTGGTAATTTGCCTACTGCTTAGACATTAGAAGATGCTCAGTAATTTTTGAACATATACAAGAATAAATATATCAGGTATATAGTTTTAACTTTTATATTAAGTAAAACTTATTAACTTCTGTGTTTCAAATATAACATTTATTAAATGGTAGAAGTTATTCAATGCCTTTTACAGTGTCATCCAATGACGCTATATAAAATTTCGCTCCTTTCTCTTCCCCCACTGTCACTTTCTGCTTTTCATTTTGGAGGTATCTTCAAATGTCCGTTGTTCTTTGGATGTTCATTAATATTTAAAAGTGGGACACAGAAGCTCTGTGTGCCAGGTTGTATCTACCTAAGAATGGGCTTCATTAAAATTGATGGGAGTATCCTCTATATTCCATAGAAAGAGAGAATCTGTTCTGGGGCTATTCAATCTGGGGCTATTCAATTACTACAGAGAATTATCTTCGAGTCTCTGTTCTGGAAGCATTCTGGGAATGGTAACGGGTTAGAGAACTGGGGATACCACTCTTTATTATGTAAATTTCACTTAATCTTCCTATGGGGTGCCCTGTGGCTATTAGTTTTTGTGCAGAAAATCTCTGGTGCAAATTTCATAGAGAATAAATCACCAGTGTCTCTCCTGGGATGAGGTTAGAGAACGCATTGCCTGGCTACAATGTACAGTGACAGGACTTAGCCATGGTTTTCCATTATACGTAAAAGAGTTATTACCAATACACCTGTTTTTGGTTCTGTGTTACACCAACCTTTTAAGATGCCTTGGGCTGCTCAATTCTGAGCCCTTCATGGGTGTGGAGGGGACAGCAACCACTCACCTATCTGCTTGCAGTTTTCCCATCTCCTACGTAGTAAAATCTGGAAATCTTATGTCTGCTCTTCTGTTTTTTTGTTCCTCATGGCTTAATGCTATTTTATTTCTTAACTGCCATTTTAGCAGGGATGTTATGGATAAACGCACAAATACATGATGCTCAATTAACCTTTCAAAGTTAAAGGAATATCTCTCTGTAAAGTAGATAAGCAAATGTTTGGTCTTAATTATTATGTATTGTTATTATATACTATAATATGTTACAATATTGTATTATGACATACAACATTTATGTCACTTTTGCCTTTTCTGTTATTTTTATAACTGAAACCATTTTTAAGTTGATGGAATTATAATTATTTTCCCTCAGTTGCATATATTTTTCTTGCTCTGCCTCTCCTTTTTGAGACTCCAATTTCTATTGGTCTCCTATTTTCTATATCTACCTATGTATTCCTTTCACTTTAATTTTCTTTTCTAAATAGTGATACCACTGTGTAATCTGTGGTAATGCTAAGTGATGTTCTTGTGTACTGATATAATGTTGGGCTGCAGGTAAGTTATTTATGTTTACTGTTTCCCCCCACATTTTATTTTACATAATAAAAAATATTTGCTATTCTATAACTGTTTGATATAAAATAGAAAGAAAGAAAAAAAAAACTTTTAAAACTACATCCTCTTGTAGAACCTAGAAATAATACTCTATTAAGTAACAAGATTTGGATTATCCTATTGGCAGAAGTTTCAGTAGAATACGGCAAATTGGTAGTAACTATCACTGAGAGGTAATGATTATTATTACTACTTCTACTAACAGGTAACATTTATTGAGTCTAACACCATGCCAGGCACAAGCACTTTACACGTTTTGTGAGACTAAGAGAAATACATCAGTGTCCCTATTTCACAAATAGAGAAACTGAGTCTTAGAGAAGCTACCATATTTTGCCATGTATATTGCGCTTCTGTATATAATGCGTACCCATGTTTTTGACCCAAACTTTCAGGGAAATAAAATCTTTCGTTTTAACTTTTGAATTCAAATTTTTATTTGTTTACATTTAGGTACTTGTTTTTTGTATTCTAAAGGAATTTTAGCATCTATTTTTTAATCTTTATTATGGTACACAAAATTTTATGTAACAAATAATTACAAAATACAAGAACAGATACAAGGTACAAGAAATGTTATGCACCAGTAACAAATTTACGATATTTACACATCATAGAAGGCCAAGAACTCTTCGTCGTTGCAAGTTCGTCATAAATTCAACAAAACTGATTATCATATTCCAGGGTATTATTTTGCATATGGATATTGTTATTGATTTCTAGAGTTACACTTTTAACTCATAAGCATAAATAAATTAAAAACATTTATGAATCAATACCAAGAAACATACCCACTATGTTATCTCCTAGGAGTTTTACTGTTTCAGGTCCTACATTCAAGTCTTTAATCCATTTTGAGTTGATTTTTGTATATGTTATAAGATAAAGGCCCAGTTT
The DNA here is from genome assembly GCF_036562045.2 of Rhinolophus sinicus. Taxonomy (NCBI): domain Eukaryota; kingdom Metazoa; phylum Chordata; class Mammalia; order Chiroptera; family Rhinolophidae; genus Rhinolophus; species Rhinolophus sinicus. Next base: position 86,160,744 of record NC_133751.1, read on the forward strand.
CATTGTTTTGCATGTAGCTATCCTGTTTTTCCAAGACCTTTCAGTGAAGAAACTATCTTTTCCACATTGTAGGAGGTCTGACAATTAAGTTCGCAAACTTGTTGCACCAATGTTGCTAGTCTTTTCTGATATCAGAGGGATTATTTTTGATTGATTTGTACCAACTGGACAAACAGTTAACCAAGTTTACTATTTGGAAGTGCTGAAAAGGCTGTGTGAAAAAATTCTACGACCTGAACTTTTCACCAACAATTCATGGACTTGCATCATGACAATGCACCAGCTCACACAGCACTGTCTGTGAGGGAGTTTTTAGCCAGTAAACAAATAACTGTGTTGGAACAACCTCCCTACTCACCAGCTCTGGCCCCCAATGACTTCTTTCTTTACCCAAAGATGAAGGAAATACTGAAAGGAAGACATTTTGATGACATTCAGGACATCAAGGGTAATACGATGACATCTCTGATGGCCATTCCAGAAAAAGAGTTCCAAAATTGCTTTGAAGGGTGGACTAGGTGCTGGGATCTGTACATAGCTCCCAAAGACAAGTACTTTGAAGGTGACCACAGTGATATTCAGCAATGAGGTATGTAACACTTTTTCTAGGATGAGTTCGTGAACTTAGCTGTCATACCTCACGTATATAGATACGGAATTAGTACTACCCATGTATAATGAGCATCCTTATTTTTCCCTCACAAATTTGGGCAAAAAAACTGCTCATTATACAGGCAAAATACAGTAAATAACTTTCATGGATTAAAAAGCTGGTAAGTGATTTATGTTGGTTTGAATCCTCTTATGACTGATTCCAAAGTATGCTTTTTCTGCCAAAACATCATTAATAAAGAAAATTTTGTACATTGATTTAATTTTAAAGTCAAGAGTATTGCTAAGAGTAGTTGTGGAGTACTGTAGAGGAAGTATCGTAAAGTTTGAGTTTTTATTTTTATAAAATCTTTAGGACAATCCTATCTGCTCCAGTGCCAGCCCATGTCCCTAGGCCTCGTCTCTCCCTTCTACCCCTTCCCTGCTTCTTCACTTTGTTTTTGCTAACACAAGCCAATAACTTAATTATAGTCTCTTTTGTTTAAGAGCTTTATTGAGATGTAATTCATACCCCATAAAATATACCCATTTAAAGTTTACAGTTCACCAGAGTATTTTAGTGTATTCAGAGTTGTGCAACCACCACAATAATCAACTTTAGAACATATTCATTATCCACCAAAGAAACCCCATACCCATTAGCATTCACTCCCCCATTGTCCCCACCTCATCCCCCGTCCTAGGTAACCACTAATCCACTTGCTGTCTCTATAGATTTGCCTACTTTAGATATTTAATATAAATGGAACATACACTATGTAGTCTTTTGTGACTGGCTTTTTTCACTTGCGTGTTTTCACTTGCATGTTTTCCTTCATGTTATAGTGTGATTGCAAAATAGTATTCCATTGAATGGATATACCATTTTATTTAGCTGTTCCTCAGGTGAAGGACATTCAGATTGTTTCCAATTTTTGATGGTTATGAATAATGATGCTATGCACACTCATGCACGAGTTTGTGCATAGTCACATTTTCATTTCATTTCTCTCTGTATCTAAGAGTAGAATTGCTGGTCATATGGTAATCCTATATTTAACTTTTTCAGGAACTTCCAGGTTGTTTTCTAAAGCATTTGCAGCATTTTACACTCAATATGAAGGTTCCGGTTTCCCCATATCTTTGTCAACCTTGTTATTATGTCTTTTTAATAGCCATCCTTCTGAGTATGACATAGTACCCCACTGGTGTTTTTATTTACATTTTTCTAATGACTAATAGTGTTGAGCATATTTTCATGTTCTTATTGGCCATTTGCATATCTTTGAAGTACCTATTCATATTTTTTACCTATTTTATTTGTATTATTTGTTCTTTTATTATTGAGTTGTTAAAGTTTTCATATATTTTAGACAAGTTCCTTATTTGATATGTGATCTCCAAATATTTTCTTCCATTCTATGGGTTTTTTCTTTTTTTCACTTTCTTGGTTGGTGTTCTGTAAAATTTTTAATTTTGATAAAGTTCAAATTATCTAAATTTTTTCTTTTGTCCCTGTGCTTTTGGTGTCATGTCTAAGAAGGCTTTACTGAATGCATAATCATTAGGATTTACTCTTATATTTTCGTCTAAGAGTTTTAGCTTTTACATTTAAGTATGCAATCCATTTTGATTAGTTTTTGCATATGGTATGAACAGAGAATCCACTTTTAATTGAGTATCTAGTTGTCCCAGAACCGTTTGTTGAAAATTTTTTTTTTCTCCATTAAATTACCTTAGTAAGTTGCTGAAAATCAATTGATCATAAATGTAAATATTTATTTCTGGACTCTCGATATTATTCTATTGATCTTTGTGCCAGGAGTACATTTCTTTGATTTCTAATGACTAATAGTGCTGAGCATGTTTTCATGTGCTTAATTACTTTGTAGTAAATTTTGAAATTAAGAAATATGGGTCCTCTAAATTTGCTCTTCTTTTTCAAAATGGTTTAGGCTGTTCTCTGTCCCTTGAATTTTCATACACATTTTAGTTAGCTTGTAAATTTCTTTAATAAATCCCACCAGGGTTTTGATAGGGATTGTGATAAATCTGTAAATCTACTTGGTGAGCATTGCCATCTTAACCATGTTAGTGTTCCTATTTTTGAAAAAGGAATGTCTTTCCATTTATTTAGGTCTTCTTTAATTTCTCTCAACATTGTGTTGTGGTTTTCAGACTATAAGTTTTGCACTTCTTTTCCCAGCACTACAGCCCTGGGGTGGGGAGCCAACGTAGTGCTGGGATCCCTCACTCCTCCAGGGATACCTCTGCTTCTGAGATATTCCCCCTGAATTTTAATGGTCACACTCAGGTATGGGAACAGCCTGTTCCATGTCTCTTTCCCTCCTATCAGTCTTGTGGTAGCTTCTTCTGTGTGTCCTCAGTTGTAGGGCTTTGGTTCAGCAAGACTTCAGGAAATTCTCATTGATGGTTGTTTTGTAATTTAATTGTGATTTTGACATGGTATTGAGAGAAGATAAAAATGGCATTTACCTGCTCTGCCATCTTGACTGGAAAACAGCTCTAACATCTTTATTAAAATCATTGTCAAGATATTTGAAAATTATATTCTACAATTTACAGAATTTACTCCACTCCCCATTTTTAGGATCTTTTTCCTTGCTATATTCCATTTATAGTTTTCCCATTTTCTTATTCCAGGGTTTCTTAATATCCTGAGATGTAAATTTTCTGTGGCCAGGTAACTCATTTAAAGTACATTTCAAATCTTTCATCTATGTTGAGCTTATATGCCTTTCTAAAAATGTCTGTTCCACCCCTTTCAGCAAAGAGATTCTTGTTATTTCCAGGGAAGACAGAAACAAAATAAGAATTGAGAGGTTTGCTATTTTCTTCATCCATCAGCAATTAAACCTTTGGCTCCAAACATTGAGACTATCTTTTTATTTATATTCGTTTATTCAAACTCAATTCAAAAGAAAAAAAAAAAGACTTCTTGTTGTATGTAGACTTGTAAACCTCATTTGGGTCTTGACCCTATGAAATGCTATAGTCACAAGTCAGTTCAATTGTCTTATGACTTCCATAGGAAAGAGACTTCTTGGATTTGAAACTTGCCTACAAAACTGATTAGTTATTTTTACTTGGGGTATTTGTTCAACTTCCTTGTTTCTCAGTATTTGCATCTATACAGTAAAGACAGCAGTCCCTCCCATTGCATGGGTTTAATAGAATTAATTAATCAATTAATAAGGGAGAAATAAGTTAACTCATATAAACAATCTAGAACAGTATTTAGTATATAGAAAGCTCTCATCAAATATTAAATACTACTATACTTGGTATTTTAAAAATCTGTACTCACAGAGAACTTCTTGTCTAACACCATTTTGGAATTGTTTTTCTTTGTTGTTACATGCTACAGTCTTTTATTCGTCATGAAGACTATTTGTATTATCAAAATATCACTTCCTAGAGCTCCTCAACTTTCATGTGTTGCTATCATCCCTCTCAGAGGTTCATTTCATAAAATTATGCCTATTATTTTTGCTGAGTTCTTTCAAATCTGCCTATGTGAAATATGGAGGACATGCAAAATCTATCCTGGTGCTTCTTACACTTGGAATCATTTGGGGATCTTGTAAAAATGTAGATTTCAATCCTGTCAGTTTTGCACTGGGTCTGAGATTGTGAATTTCTAGCCAGCGTTGAGAGCTTGTCGATGCTGCTGCTGCTCATAGGGCCACACTTTGTGAAACAAGATGCTATCCTTTCCCTCTGTGATTAACACTCACTCAGTACTCACTTAGTCATCCATAAAACACTTGCTGAGGAGCAGCTCTTTGCCAGTCATTGAACAGTGACTGGGGATACAATGGAGAATAGAGTCCGAGGAAACGGACATTAGTCAAGTAATTACAAAACTACAAGCAAAGTTACAACCACAGACAGTGTGTGTCTCCTTTAGAGCACTCACTATAACTTCTCTCTGTGTCCTGTCTTCTCTGCACACAATGCTGACAGCTGCAATTCGTGTTTTTTTGTTATTAAATAAATTCACCTGTCCCCTCGACTTCAAAAACTAACTCTATTTCCTACATGTGTGCATCTGTCTGCATTTCCTTTGCTTCTTTCTTTTTTCTTTCATTATATATATATATATATATATATATATATATATATATATATATATATATGTATTTTTTTTCATTTTTTTTTTTCATTTTCCTCTCCTAATGTGTGCTTTCGGTATTCCCCCTGCTAGGAATGATCTAAGTCTGCTCCATGCACCTGAAGGTTGCACCTTTCTCTACCAGATGCAGTCCCCATATTTTTTTCTCTGTGCATTAACACAACTGAGTGTGGAGCATACCTTCCTACCTCCTCTTTCAAAATTAACATTTAACTAATTTTTGAAGCAGAAAAGAATTTCGAGTAAGTATAATGTTGTTTAAGACAGAAGTGCTTTAAGAAATTTTAGAATGGCATACAAGATAAAATGTTGAAATTTTAGAAAACATGGTTATAACTTCATAAATGAAACAGCTATAATTTCATTAGAATAAACTAGATCAGACTTACTTTGGTATGTTCAATAAAATAATACTCAACAAATTTTCTGAATAAAACATACAGAGATACCCTTCCAAAAAACAAAAGAACAAAACAAAAAACAAACCCAATTGCCAATAAATTGCATATTACTAATTAAATAAAAACACGGTAACAATATTTATTTATATAATTCTATATAGTTGAAAAAACATTTGATATACAATCAGGGAAGTTGACGATGTAGAATATTTTCTTTGTGCCGGGATCGTGTACCGTGAAACCGAAGAATGGAAGCACAGACCAAGGAAAGGCGATGAGTTTTAAAAGACAGGCGATGAGTTTTAAAAAAGAATAGTTTATTAAAAGAGTAAAGAGTCGCAGCTCTCAGAACTAGGGGGGTCCCGACTGGGATGCCCAGTGATTCAGGCAAAAGTTCTTACTTTTATACCTTTCTTTGCCTGCTTGGGGAAGGGGGCTGGCTCTTTCTAATGGAATTCGCCTATCACTTTGTCCTGTTTACCCACCCTAATGGAATTAACGAACCCATCCCTATCCAGCAGATCAGCTCCTTTGTCTGGTCAAAAGGGATTTATGAGATAATTTATTAATCTCAAGGCACATACTTATATCTTTGTCCTGGAGTGAAGGAGACATTCCAGAACCTGGAGTTTCAGGATACGGCTGACTTTTATTTATTCCATCAGGGACCTCCCTGTTTACAGAACAACATAACATGGTAAGATAATATTTATGTTTAACACATACTATTTCAGGTGATTATACATATCATTTCAATGGAAATAGTAACTTTTTATCTAATTTCTGGGAACCACATATAAAATTTGGGCTGATTTGAAATAAAAGAAAACTGCAGCAGTGCTTTTGTATTTCAAACAAAATTTATTTGCAATTAACTTGAAGGCAAATGTCCATATCTTTATAGTCACCAGCTGCAGCATCGCTCTGACAGGCTTCACCCCAGGTTTAATGTCTACAACCTGCATATTAGAATTTAATAGGCAAGTATATACATAAACTTCCACACATTAATATTCATATGCATATATGAATATGGATAATTATCCCTTTTAATATGGGTAATTAAAAAATTCATAATCATGTTAACTGTCAGGCAAACAAAGATAGTCAAAGAAAATCTGTCAAACTGGTTATTAGATTAAATTAAACTATTTACATGTAAATTTGCTTACATATGTGATGATTATAATGATAAACTCAGTCAAGAGACAGACACTTTCAGAAAGTTTATAGTGTGGAGGCTACAAAGAAACATAACTTCCCTCCCATCTTCTAAGTTCATGTAGCTGGCAAATAACCAAATTTAACAGAAACAGATTAACAGGAGAAAATATCCAAAGTTTATTTTTATGGATGCGCATTCAGGGGTGCCATAAGAATGAGACCCAAGGAGGTACAGGGCAGTTGAGGCTTATATGCCATTCTGGAGCTAAGGGTTTGTGTTATGGGACTTCAAAGGGCAGGAAGTCAGTTCACATGGAGATGAAAAAGCAAGTGTTTGGTAAATAAATATTCGTTGGACTGTCTCCCTTTACAAAGGATCACAAGAGAGGGCTTTGAACAAATGGGCCTTGCCAGGCTCCTCTCTGTCTATCACACATTCCTTTACATTCAACTACAGTTATCTGTGATGGTATCTTCCTTCCTGGAGAAAGTCCTCTATCTAAATTCCTGTAGGCAGGTAAAGGGCGAAAGTCAACGTTTCTTTTTTGAGTCTTTTTTTCCTTAATAACCAGCTTAAAATCAATACTCTAAAACTCATATTTTGGGGTGGCAAAATTCTGCTTCCTTTTGACAGTGTGATGAAATGCATTAATCACATGCCATTAGATAACTGGGGTTAGTTTGACCTCTGCCTTCCAGTTGTATAGTTTTAAATAGGAGTTTAATTCTTCACTAAAATGAGGAGGTTAGGATCTTTGTTCTCTAAGGTCTTATTCTGCTTTAAATTTTTATGATTCCATTGAATTTGTCATTACTTAACTGGTTTGTGTTTGCACAGACATGATATTTAGAATGTTGTATGTTTCCTCCTACATATTTGCCTTGCAATTAAAACAACCTTGCACTAGGGGGACACAGTCCCATCAGTTTAACTAGTCTTTTCATGTGTAGTTAAGAGGAATAGATTATAGGGTACTTATCAACTCCTTTTTTCCTGTAAACATTAAAATTTCTGAAAAATGAATGTAAAAAAACAAAAACAAATAGGTAGCTTCTCATTGGTACTACCTGCAAGGTTGTGAAGGTACCTTATTTCCACAAAGAAACCACTCTTGTTATTATCTATTGTAGGCTCATATAGAGTCCAGAAAATGGCGTAAATCTTTCTCTACCTTTCCTATTGAGATTTGCTTAGTTTCGTCCTGGGCAATCTAGGAGCCTCTTCTCAATCTAACCAATGACTGCCTCCCTTTCTTGCTAAAGGTAGAAGGTTGAGGAGAAGGTTGGGCAATAGAGAAAAGGACTTACAGGGAAAAGTCCTTGCCTGCCTCTTATTATTTAGAATTGTTTAAAAAGATGGATATCATTCTGAGTATTATTTAAAGAGCTTCTAATGTCCCAGTATAATCAATAGTCTTTTCCACTATACTTTAGCTATTATCAAAGGTTATTTAATCTAATTCTGGTTTTATTTTTATATCTGAGAAGACACACCTAAATCAACATATACTTTTAATTGTTTGGTTTTTTTTCCCCCTAGGATTTTGGATGATCTTGCATTTTACTCTTAGGCCTTTGGCGGCCATCTCAACCCAATAATCTTATGATAACTTGAGTGCTTCCTTTCTTTTTTCTTTTCCTTACCTCCCTCCCTCAGTCTCCTTGCCTTCCTTTCTTCTAATTACCATGGATATTTACTCTATTGTTCATCCTTAGTACACTTAATATCTAAATAACTCAGCATATCCTTTCTGAGAAAGGAAACTGCATTTAAATTTCATATGCTGTGCAGAAGTTAAAACCATGTAAGAACAAACTAACTCCAAGATTAGTGAAAGGAAGAAAATAACAAAGTTCAGGTTTATAATAGAGGAGCCAAGAATATACGAGGTCTGACAATCAACTTCGTGAACTCATCCTACCGTGTTTCCCCAAAAATAAGACCGGGTCTTATATTACTTTTTGCTCCAAAAGAACCACTAGAGCGTCTGTTCAGGGGATGTCATCCTGAAAAATCATGCTCTGGCTTATTTTCTGGTTAGATCTTATTTTTGAGGAAACATTGTAGAAAAAGTGCTACATACCTCAATGTTGAATATCACTATGGTCACCTTCCAAGTACCCCCCTTGGGATGCTATGCACCAACACAAGCTCATAGTCCACCCTTCAAAGCAATTTTGGAACTCTTTTTCTGGAATGGCCATCAGAGCTGTCATCATATTACCTTTGATGTCCTGAATGTCATCAATGTCTTCCTTTCAATATTTCCTTTATCTTCGGGTAAAGAAAGAAGTCACTGGGGGCCAGATCTGGTGAGTAGGGAGGGTGTTCCAATACAGTTATTTGTTTGCTGGCTACAAACTCCCTCACAGACAGTGCTGTTTGATCTGCTGCATTGTCATGATGCAAAAGCCATGAATTGTTGGTGTAAAGTTCAGTTCGTCTAACTTTTTCATGCAGCCTTTTTAGCACTTCCAAATAGTAAACTTGGTTAACTGTTTGTCCAGTTGGTACAAATTAATCAAGAATAATCCCTCTGATATCAGAAAAGGTTAGCAACATCATTGCAACAAGTTTGCTAACTTAATTGTCAGACCTCCTACAATGTGGAAAAGATAGTTTCTTCACTAAAAGGTCTTGGAAAAACAGGATAGCTACATGCAAAAGAATGAAACTGGGCCTCTATCTTATAACATATACAAAAATCAACTCAAAATGGATTAAAGACTTGAATGTAGGACCTGAAACAGTAAAACTCCTAGGAGAAAACATAGTGGGTATGTTTCTTGGTATTGATCTTGGCAATGTGTTTTTTCATTTGGCACCAAAAACAAATGAAACAAAAGCAAAAATACACAGTGGGACTGCATCAAACTGAAAAGCTCCTGCACAGCAAAGGAAACCACCAACAAAATGAAAAGGAACCTACAACATGGAAAAAATATTTTCAAATTGTACAGCCGATAAGGGTTTAATATATAAAGAACTCTCACAACTCATAGCAAAAAAAAAAAAAAAAAAAAAAAAATCTGATTTAAAAATGGACAGAGAAACTGAATAGACATTTTCCCAAAGACATATGTATCTATGAAGAGGTGCTCAACATCACTAATCATCAAAACCACATCACTGATCAAAACCCCAATGAGATATTGCCTCACAATTATTAGAATGGTTATCATAAAAAAGACAGAGATAAAAAGTGTTGGAGAGAATGTAGAGAAAATGGAACCCTCATGTACTGTTGATGGAAATGCAAATGTTGCAGCCACTATGGGAAACAGTATGGAAGTTCCTCAAAAAATTAAAAATAGAACTATCTACCCTATGATTCCACAAATCTATTTCTGGGTATACGAGCTTTGACCATTAACTTTGGGAACTTGTTGCAACGGTGTTGATAACAGTTTTTTATATTGGAGGGATTATTCATTATGAATTTGTACCAACTAGACAAGTTTACTATTTGAAAGTGCTGAAAAGGCTGCCTGAAAAAGTTAAACGACTGGAGCTTTTCACCAACAATTCATGGCTCTTGCATCATGACAATGCACCAACTCACACAGTACTGTCTGTGAGGGAGTTTTGGAACACCCTCCCTGCTCATTTGATCTGGCCCCCAATGACTTCTTTCTTTACTTGAAGATAAAGGAAATATTGAAAGGAAGACATTTTGATGACATTCAGAACATCAAGGGTAATACGAGGATAGCTCTGATGGCCATTCCAGAAAAAGAGTTCCAAGATTGCTCTGAAGGTTGGATGAGGCACTGGTGTCAGTGCATAGTTTACCAAGGGGAGTACTTCAAAGGTGACTATAGTGATATTCAGCAATGAGGTATGTAGCACTTTTTCTAGGATGAGTTCGTGAACTTAATTGTTAAGCCTCATATATCAAACGGAAATAAAAATATTATCTTGAAGAGATTTCTGCACTCCTATGTTCATTGCATCATTATTCACAAAGCATGATATAGAAACAACCTAAGTGTCTGTGTCTGAATGAGTGGATAAGGAAACTGTTGTACTGTGTATATGCACAATAGTGTATTATTTAGCCATGAAAAAGAAGAAAATCCTGCCATTTACAACAACACAAATAAACCTTGAGGGCAGTATGCTAAATGAAATAAGTCAGACAAAGATAAATATTACATGATATCACTTAGATGTGAAATCTAAAAAATTTGAACTCATAGAGACAGAGACTAGAATGATAGTTACCAGGGGCTGGGGGCGGGGGAAATGGGGAGATGTTGGTCAAAGAGTATAAACTTATGAATAAGTTTGTTGTAAGTTGAATGCGTTCTGGGGATCTAATGTAAAACATGATTATTATAGTTAATGATACTTAGTATATACCTCAAAGTTGCTAAGGGAGTAGATTTTAAGTGTTCTCACCACAAAAAAACAATAGTAGTTATGTGAATGTTGGAGGTGTTAGCTCACAGTATGTGGTACTCATTTTGCCATATGTAAGAATAGCAAATCAACATGTTGCTCACCTTAAATTTACACAATATTATATGTCAATTACATGTCAATAAAGCTGGGAAAAAAGAAGAGAAAAACATGAGAGGATCACAACTACATATCATACAGTATCTACGAGTATTATTCAATATAATTTTAATACTCAATAGTGTTATGGCATTCAAGTTTTAGAAAATCATTTATATACATATGGATTCATTCATTCATTCACTCATTTATCCATCAATCCACAAATGTGTATTGGATACCTGCAATATGTCAGTTATAGTATCTGTGCTTTAACAAAAAATGAGGAAATCACAGTCCCTGCTCTTAAGGAGATTATAGTAGAGTTGTTACTACCTAAATTCTCTCTTTTTTTTTGTTTAACTAGAAAAAGTAAATTGTGTTCTCCAAACATGCTACATAATAGAGACTTTATTATATATTATGGCAGACATTATTAGTCGTCTATCCAAAATCTGTCTCCTCCCTTTTTTCTTTATTGTTTTATTACTTTGTTTAGGGCAACATGAGCACATCCATGCACCTTGCATAACGTTTGGCTTAATCCAGTCTCTAGAATCCTGTTCTCTGCTTTCCTGGTCTCTCCTGTATCTAAGAGTGGTCAGGGAGACCAAAATGACTGCTTATGGAGGGATTTTTGCAAAGGCTTTTCCTTTCTTGAAATAGGGAAGAGTGGTGGTCAGTATCTTTTGTCCTCCCCTTTTTTTTTTCTGCCCTGAAAACAGGCAGGTATCTGGAACTGCTGCAGACATATTGTGATCATAATCTGGTATTTATAAAAAAACAACGCACTAAAGATGGCATAGCAGAGAGAAAGAGCAATTCCCTAAAGATGTTATTGGGCAGCTGAACCAACTATGACTACCCCCTACCTTCAAACTTCTTATTGTGAGAAAATACACCCTTATTAGTAAGTCATTATAAACTGAGTTTTCTATCACTTAGTGGAACAAATTCCTAATAGATATACATATACAAAAGGATCAATAGGGATATAACAGAGTAACATAAATTAAAGCCAGCACATATAGGGCAAATTTTTTATTCCTAATATCCATGTGAGTTAAGTGGGTCATTGGTAAGAGCTTGAAAATAATTATCACTTTAATTTTTAGTTGTAATTGGATTTGAAATGTGGTACTGTCAAGAATTTATTCTTAATAGAGGATGTAGACTTCTTCTATAGAGGTCAGTGATAGTGGCTACACATTCATATTTTATTTCCTACTGTCCACTCCTTCAGAATTAAAAACAAGTTTATCAACTAAGGACAAAGAAAGTTCAGTTATTTGAACTTTGAAGGTATTCAAGGTCTCTCTGAAATAAAATTTTCAAAAGTAAGGCATTTTATTCTTGTCCACTGGGTCATGAACTATGGTCCTTTATTTATATGATTAGAGACATTTTTGGAAGAAAGAGACAGGTCAAAACGGTCATTGCAATTGTGTGTTTAGTTGTGTAAAGGAAAAGACCCGTTTTGAGTTTAAATCCCATTCCTTCATAGAGAATATTGATTACGTGAGTCATTGAGGAACTCTTGTTTAACTAAAAACTGGTTCTGATTTTATTATCAATACAAAGGACCCTATGGATTTCTATACTTATTTACACTTTAGAGACTGTAGTGGTATATAACTGTATTTATTTTAAGGCCTTACAACATGAGCATTTCTCACATTTTTGAAAGAGTTAACTGCGAATAAGCCATTTTCATTTTAGGCTTTATTCAGTGAAGCTAGATGACAATTGTCATGGGTGTAGGTTGAAGGCCTAAGGAGTTGTTTGTATATGTTATTTATAGCTATGAAGGTAAGAAAATCAAATAAAAACTAGAAAGAGTACCCCACTTTAACTATGAAATACTTTATTTTATTTATGTTACTGACTCCTGAGGCCTCATGGAAATAAAGTGCAAGTTAACAGAAGTTATTTGGAAATCCCTTTATCTTTAGAATATAGTCCTTTAGTCTGGAATGCTCACTCCTGTTCTGGGAACATTTTGTTATTAACATACGCTTGTTCCACTCACTACTCTCATTATTGGAGAAACATGATATACACCACTGCTGGTAGCACAGAGATTACAGTTCATTGGGGAAATAAGCACTTAAAAATAATCAGAACAATAAAATAGAGGTCTGTGCACAGCTCTGTAAAACCAGGAAGCAGAGCCCCTCACTGTGGGAAGTCAAGGATGACCAACCAATCCTTGCTTCCGTACCCTGTTTCTTATTCAAGGCTCAGTTCTTCATTTGTGCTCTTGATTCTAACTCATCCCACCTCTTCTTCAAGGACCTTGGGCACAACGATTGTTGTTCCCTTTCTTATTTGCATTTCCAAATGTTTCTTTCTAGTGTTCTTTGGTTCCATAGCCTAAGCCTGCTCATTATCATCTTCAGAATAAAAGACAGCTCGTGATGGGCTACTCCAGAACTATTAACTCTTTCTTTTCCTTGCTTCACGGCCATGCTTCACAGCATGTCTGCCTACAACTGATTTCTTGTTTTCCTTTCATTCTATTCTTCCACAGCTGTCATTTGGATTTTGACCTTACCACTGCACTGAGACTACCTTGTCCCAGGTGAGAAACAACCCTCTCAAGAGTGTAAGCTCCTCGAGAGTGCGCACTGTCTGCCTGTGCATTGTGTGTGCACTCACACCAGACGTGGCACAAAGTAAGAGCATGATAAGCATTGTGAATAAATGAGTGATTTCTTTTCTTACTTTCTGTGGTATTTTCAGCATCTCCTTCATTGTCTTGCAGTCACTCTTTTCCTCCTTGGTTTCTGATACGCGATCCTCTCAGTTCTCCTATTACTTTCCTGGGTACTTCTTATACTTCCTTTATTAGGTACTTTTCCTCTGACCACATAGTAAATATTAGTTTTCTTTCTGAATTTTATTCTATATTATTTTTTCTTTTCAGTCAACATATTTCACTGTGAGATAGAAAAATTATAGACAGACAGGAAAATGGCTGCAGTAGATAGGATTAAGGAGGAAAGCATAACAAAGCCAGAGGAAATCACTTTATTCAAGCTGCAGGACCATCAGAGTAAAACTCAGGTGTAGAGGGGAAGGGCCATTCAGTTTGTAACAAAGCCAAACTGAAAAGCCTGGGAAAGCCCAGGTGCAGGGAAGGGCCAATCAGTGTGTAGTTAACAATTTCAAACTGCAGAGATCATTCGCAGTCTGAAGAGATAAGGTAATAGCCTCTTGTCAATCACAGGTGTCAATCAAGTAGTCCCACACCTGGGGAAGAACAGCCCGACCCAGGTAAAAACTCCCAGGCTCCTGCGAGCCATACCTTTTTGAGCCTTGCTATTGCTTGGGGCCAGCTCCAAACCCTGTGGAGTGTACTTTTTCTCCTAATAATGCCACCTTAAGGCCTCTGGGCCTTTGCCCGCTTTTTGCCTTGCCTTTCCTTGGAGCCTGCTCCAAACTCTTTGGAGTGTACTGTCCCTTTTAATAATGGCCCTTGAGCCACTACTTTCTGCCTGGGCCCGCTTCTATTTCTTCGAAGTGTACTTTTTCTTCTAATAAACTGCTCTTTCACTACTTGACCTCAGTATCTCGTTCAATTCTTTGCTTGAGATTCCAAGAACCTGGACACTGCATCAAGGTGGGCCCATCCTCTGGTAATGTAGTGGCTACGATTCCCAGTGTTCCTCCCCGAGGCCGGGTTTGACCCCCAGGTGTGGGAGCCAAACCCCGACTTCTCACTGAGAAGGGCCCACTCTCTGGTAACAACTGTAGGTGTTTATAGTTCTCGAATTCATATTGCTATATTAAATTGAGTGTATCCAATGCTTACTTGATATCTGTTTGTATTTCCTACAGTTGCTTCAAAATCGGCATAGCCAAATCTTCTTGAAGAATTAGTCCACTTCCAGCATTTCCTGTGTCGTGCAGGAGACCCTGCTCACTGCGCCATTTGTCATGCGGGGCGGCCTGCGGGGTCTCTGCTCCCGCTCCCCATACAAGAACGTAGGATATGGTGAGGCCAAAAAGGAACACCCACGGAGCCATAGGTAGGGGAGTCATACCACTATATTCTCTCTGGCGGCACTATACTCTCACTGGAGGCTGGATCCACACTGTCCGCAAACCGCCATACACGCTTGCCAGCCCAGCCGCCATCTTCTTGCTAGCCCCCATTCTCTCTCTCTTCCTTCTCCCTCTCTCTCCTAGCGTAGCCACAGCAGTTATATTAGTGGCCAATGGCTCACTGGTTACAGCTGACGGCCAACTAGCCACAGCTGATAGCCATGCAATCACAGTTGGCCATTTACTACCTGAGCCAGCACCTGTTTATGTGAGGCCGAGAGCCTGGAAACTACTTTCTGGGGCTCTGCCTCCACACCTGTCTAGTGAAAGATGGTATGCCCCAAACCCAGAAACCTAGTGATAACTGTGTAGTAATCCTTCCCTGACCCCTATACCTCATGCCCCAAATCACTAAGTCTTATAGGTTTTATCTTCTCATGTCTGATATCTGACTCTTGAATTCATCACCACGGCTGTAGGCCTTCATCATCTCTCACATGGGTCAATGAAATAGATTTTTAACAGTCACTTGACCTCAATCTTGTTCTTACCAATTTTTTTGTATATCTGTGGCCTGAATGGTCTTCCTAAAGAATAAAATTGGTAATATTATATCCCAGACTAAAATATTTCAATGGCTCTGATAGGACAGTGTATCAGAAAATTTAACAGTGTCTAAATGGTAAAGTCAATTTATTGGATAATCTCACTAAAATACAGAGTGGGCCTCATGTATGTTTTTTTCCTGCCCTTTTTTTTTTTTTTTTTTTTTTGACTTTCCCTTCCATGCCATTAACTTCACCAGCAAATGGTACAAGAAACTTCCATATTCAGAGGAAAGGCAGTTCCAGTCAGTTCCCACAACCATATAAAGGAGGCCTTAGCTTCATGTTGACTGGACGTTCTTTAAACAAATCCCCTTGGGTAGGGAATTGTAGTGCATTAACTCATTTAGGCCTTGGTTAGTGTCTCTCACTGAACAACCACTTGTGGCAAGGGGGGTAGGATCACACTGATGGTTGAGATCATTTGTGACCACCCCTGAACTTGGAATGGAGTGAATCCCATTCAAACTACATGGCTGCCACACGATGGGAATGGGGTAGGTTGGTACAGGACAGGCAACCACAGTTCCCCTAGAAATGTCATAGGTTTCCATTTTTATCTCTTGTAGAATACCTGTCTGCACTGTTATTTTATACACACTGATCTAGTTGCCAAATCAGTCTGTTTGCTGTATCTGCACCTATGCTCACCTGCTCTTTCTGCATGAAATGCAAACTCCTATTCCTTTTTCAAAAGTTGGTAGAGTCATCACCTCTATGAAGCCATTTGTGATGCTCATTCCCTATGTAGAATCTGTTAATTCCTTACGGGATTCATCTCTCTTCTTTTTTACCATAAACCTGCCGTATGGTATGGTATGGTATTTATTTATTTATTTATTTATCTATTTATTTATTTATTTATTTACATGATTACATTTTAAGGCTTTGGGGGCAGAGAAGTTTTCTCAGTTGCCTTGAGGTCCCCAGTGCTAGTACAATGTCTGGCAACATAGTGGATAAGGCTCCCTGGAATCAGGGAAAAGAAATGCCATTTCCTCTAACATTTTAGACATAAACACATTTAAAAAGAGGATATGTTTTCCAGTGAAAAGCTTTCAAGTTCTCAGTTTCAAGTACATGCGCCATGTAGTCAAGATCTGGAAGAAAAGTTCTACTTTGAGGTGAGGCAGCAGAGAGAGAAAAAAAATTAAACTATTTTGGCAAATGAAGACAGCCATGACTCTAAAATGGATGGAAAATGGATTGGATGGTTATGAAAGTTCTAATTTCTCATTCTCAGTTTCTTGATTGTTTGGGGAAAGCAACAGAAATCTTAGTAGATGTCCCAGAACCCAAGCCGACAGCAAACCTTTCAATAAGGGAAGTGTGCAGCAGATGATTCTCATTTGTAAGAACAAATAAATATCTTACCTTGATTTCTGCTGGTAACCAAAGTCTTCAGATTCTCATTATCTAGATGCCATCATCTCTCTTGCCCCCAGGATCAAATAAGTCATTAGAGCCTATTGATTGTTCCTTAGAAATGTCTCCTATGTTTATATTTGACAAACAAGTTTCTGTGGAGGGATGGTGAAGGCAATAAGCAGTCTTTCTGCAGAGAAAGTAAAGTATGAAAGGGGAGGAGGTTTCAGAAATGTCTTGGGGGTCAAAAGGGGAGAAAGCAGCCAGGACTGTGGGGTTGTGGTTAGAGTTTAACGGAAAGAAATGTAATAAATCCCCTATCAAAAATTTGCTTAATTCACTGCATCCCTTCCAACTTTATATTGAGAGAAGAATATTTTAGACAGCAATGTATCCTAGAGAAAGTAATATATCCATTTTCCAGGAGATTGAGAATTTTGGAAATACTATATTAGGAAGTCTAGAGCACTTCCTTCAAGTTCTTATTAAAGTTCTGCTGCTTACTGATATGCAGTTCCTGTGCAAAACAACAACAACCGAAAAACACCACTACCAACACCACTACCAACACAGCTTGGTCAGTCCCCAAATGTCCTTTAGCGAGGGTTCATATATAAAACCAAAAAAGGTAAAAAGTTTATCAATTGTTTTTCAAATCCCTTTGATATTTTAGGTGGACAGTTTTCAGCAAAATGATAAGAAAATATCTTGAGCTTCTGGAATTAAATTGGGTACTCTTTACAGCTATAATAAAAGAGTGAACCAATAAATTCACTGCCTTGCTTTAGATGAAGAAACAGTTCTAGTTCATACAGTTAGGGAGCTGGGAAGACAATTTTAGTTCTCAATAAAGAAGACCAAATAAACTACTAAAATACATGATTCCTTCAGCCACTATCTAAATTGACTGAGGTGATATGAGTGACAGAACACCTTGGGCTCCGTAAAAACATCACAGCATGAGTAGAGATTACTAACAATAAGCCTCTATATTGACTCAAGTGCTTAAAAAAATAGTATTAGTTACCACTTTCAACAGTTAAGTTTTCCATTTAAAACAAGTTTTCCTTGTTCTGGTCAGACAATTTCCATGTAGGGAGAATCATTCAAATCATTGCCTCTTCTCTTTACCAAGTCCATCAATCTTCCTTTAACACTTCATGTTGAAATAGGAGAAATAGGAGAAACTAGGAGAAAAGACAGAGTTTAGGTCATTGTGTTGCAAAAGGTTTTGCCATCCTGGACAGTCTCTCAAATGTCATACTTCTGGCAATTAGATGTTTTGTTTTAAGAAACATCTGCTTCTGAATGATTATCTGCTTCTGAATGAATCTGAATAATAAATAAGTAAACAATGAGATAATGGGCTCAGATGATGTAGCATACAATATCCATCTTTTATCCCCCCAAGCTCCAACCTAGCCCCTAGACACTAATTTTATTCCTTGTCTGTGTATCTGAAAAGAACTGCCATAATACACTTCAAGCTTGGAGGAATTAATTTGTGAAAATCTGTGCGTGGGGCCTGAGCTGGCAGTGAGCTGGAATAGTGGTTAGGGAACAATCTCTTCACTGACAGGGAACTAACATCATCCAGAATCTCACATAGTGCTGATGTCTTAGAGCTCTGTCAGCAAGAATCCCATTATTTTCTATATGTACCAAAAACACCAAGTTAAGTGTTTAATGATGTTATGGAATATGAATTGTTTCTATGAATACATTTAATAATGTAGGAAATCTTACTGAAGATGTATTTAGATAGAGCCTTTCACCTAAGACAAATATGCTCACTGTCTTATTGTTTTTTCAGTTGAAAGGGAAAATAAATTTGACCAACTCAATTTTCGACTTTGTTTTTAAAAATAAGATTGTGTACGTTTCTCAGATTTTGGAAGGGTGTTGCCATATATCTGAAGCTCTAAATTTAAAAAAAATTATGAGGCAATTATATTTTAGGCTTCAATATTATAACACATTATAATATTTAATGATCATAATGGTAATTCTGATTTATGGTTATATGGTTAAATGTAATCTGAGTACTTTTTTTATGAAGGTAGAATGTATGTAATCCATTTTTAAAAGATGACACTTCCAAATCCTTAAAAATATTAATGCTTTTAAAAGATGCTTTACTAATCTCACACAGTATTCAAAAAGACATTTATTCTCTTAGAAGTTTGTAGCAGTAATGATCATTTAGTTCAAATCGCTAATTTCTTTTTAGGTTCAGGAAATTAAGTAACTTGCTTAAGCTTACACTGAAAAAGAGTGATGAACCTCAATTTGTATCTAGATTTGTAGATTCAAAGTCTAGTTTATCTTTATCACATTACATAATACAGGCAAGATTTTACTTTTTTTCTGTCTAAAAAGTCTCATATAATAAATGACTAAAACATAATGAAAAATATCATTAACAATTTTAAATGAAACAAGGAAAAAGAAGAAACCTTTATTTGCTTGAGCGTCTATTATATGCTAGTAACTATGCCAGACAAGTTCATGTAATTTGTTGATTTCAGTAATATTATCCACATTTTCAGAGACAAAAACAGACAAATAAACAAACAAACCTTTAATACTCAAGTGTTCTAATTTTCTCAATATCATTCCATTCTTAAGTGGCATGTCTGGAATTTGAACCCATGTCTTTCAGAGCGACTCTACCTGATTGCCAAGCCTATATCCATAAAAGGACAGAATCAATGGTGACTTGTATTGGACTTTGCTGACCAGTTATGAAAACATATAAATAATCCCATACACAGTAGTTTAATTTTACAAATTTGTACCACCTTTTCTAATGGAATGACTCCTATTGTAGGTAAAAGGGCCCACTCAGTACTCATAAATCATGAGTGAGTTATCCCCCTGGGAAGCTCCCCAAAGGAAATAAGGGCAGCCATTTTGAAGAGATCTCCACAGTATCTGAGGGCTACATCAATTACACGTTGCAGTCCCTTAAACACTTGAAGGAGGGAGAGAAGTTAATGGTGGCTTCTGCAGAAGTACCATTGGGGAAGGGGCATACACATGGATCTTGGAAAGACAGTACACATGGATCTTAGAGAGAAATAACCATCCTCTGTTATTTACGATTGTAAGAATCCCCCAACTGGGACCTAGTTTGGTCAGGAGACACAGATTGACATTCTCCCAAAGCATCTCCCAGGCTAGTTGGTAGAGTTCCCAGTTCAGTCTGAGTAGCTGAGTCTAATGTCTTGTTTTTGGAGACACTGCCTAGAGGCAGTTATGTTTATCTGTCTGGTTCTCTTATGCCACCAACTGGGGAATATTTGTCTGCCCTACAGAGCATCAGAGCAACAGCTATAAGAATAAAGGTGGGAAAGACATCCAGAATTATGGACAAGTGTTTTATGAGGGAGATGGGGCCTTCCCCTGCTATTTCCAATAGACTTCTTGGATGGTTAAGGGGAACAGTGATCAAATCATCATCAGCGTCCCCTGGCAAGGGATAGAAAACTCAGCAGCTAGTAAAATTCAAAGTTCTTACAGCCATCTGGGCATTTTCTTTCACAGAGAAGGTTTCCAGGGCAATTCAGAAATGCAAAAGATCATTAAGATCCCTCCATCTCTCGCAACTCTGGAGTCCAAAGTGTTCCCTCCTAAAGTGCAAGAGTTTTTGCTTTCCACTACTACAAAATCTGTGATTAATTACAGTAGCTATAGGGTTACCTTTTCCCAACCATCCTCTGTTATCTAAACCTTTCACCCAGAAAAATCATGTGAAAGAGGAATAAGGACATTTTTATAAAACTTTCAAAGACCCATATGCACCCTACTTTGTCCATGTGGGCCAGTGTAGGGGGCTTGTTGTGCAGTGTGCTCAACCAAATAGTCTTTATTCTTACACTCTAAAATCACGTAAATTCAACAAGAGAATCCAGGTGGCTGGAGTAGAATTCAGTTTGAATCCCCTAAGACCTTTTTGCCTCAGTTGCCACTTGGAGAAAGTACTAACTCATCTAGCCTAGCAGTGCTGTTAAGGAAAAGAAAGAAGCATGATGCTCAAGACTGGTCAGGTTGGAATCCCCAAGTTTCAAAATTGGTCTATATAGCTCCCCCACTACTTTCACCCTGATTATCCAATGCTCTTTTAGTGGCCAACCTGCCTTTTTCAGGTATGTGGATTAGGACAAAGCAAGATAAGTAGAATCAGAAATCCTTTTGAGCTGATTTTTAAGAGAGCTTTCCAGTCTTCAAACAATAATAATAGATGTCGAGGATGGTCAGCAGTGTGGAAGACCCATCACATACTTATCATGGTTTGTCAAGATTGTTGAGTGACTTCTATGATGAAAGGAGTACCATTGTCAGACTCTCAATGGTCCAGAAAGCCAAACACATAATAGAAATTAATTTCAAGGGCCACTCTGGTTCAAGCCATTGTTTCTCAGTCTAGTTGTATAGGACACAGCTCCCTGGCCCAAGCCGGTATTATGAGTCTTGTGCTCACCCCTTCTGCCCCCCTCTCCCCCGCTGCTGAGGCAGTGGGTCACTGGTCGTCAGTCAGCCACTCACAGCAGCTTACGGCAGCTCACGGCAGCTCTCGCCGGCTGCTGGCCTCTCTCGATGGCTGCCGGCCACTCACGCTGGCCACCGGTCGCTCATGGAAGCACACGGTAGTTGAGACCATTTTTGATGAACTCAAACCCTCTCTTGGGGCCGGCCTGGTGGCTTGATGGTTAGAGCTCCATGTTCCTAACTCCAAAGGCTGCCGGTTCGATTCCCACATGGGCCAGAAGGCTCTCAACCACAAGGTTGGCGGTTCAATTCCTCGAGTCCCGCAAGGGATGGTGGGCTCCACCCCCTGGAACTAAGATTGAACACGCACCTTGAGCTGAGCTGCCTCCCGGATGGCTCAGTTGGTTGGAGTGCATCCTTTCAACCACAAGGTTGCTGGTTCGACTCCCGCAAGGGATGGTGGGCTGTGCCTCTTGCAACTATCTACGGCAACTGGACCTGGAGCTGAGCTGCACTCTCCACAACTAAGACTGAAAGGACAACAACTTGAAGCTGAATGGCACCCTCCACAACTAAGATTGAAAGGACAACAACTTGACTTGGAAAAAAGGCCTGGAAGTACATGCTGTTCCACAATAAAGTCCTGTTCCCCTTCCCCAATAAAACCTTAAAAAAAAGAAAAGAAAAAAAGTTCTCTGTATCTATGAGTTTAAAACAAAACAAAACAAAAAAAACCCTCTCTTGTGAAAATCAATCCTGCCATCCCCAAACACAATGTGAGAAAGTGGTACTTCCCTCAAATACAGATAGATAAGTCCCAGAAAAGTTGGAGTATTTCTATTTGGTAAGTCTGAGCTACTGTAACTGTGGTCTTTTAGGATAATGTAGTTCTGCCCATAAGCAAAGTTGACAGAACAACCAGATTAAAAGTATCTGTGAAATTTCATTGAACTACCTACTTATTCCAACTACTAGAATGAACTTTTTTCTATCAAGTTTTGGGCCTTTTATCTATGACTCAGTCTTAGTCTGTTTCTCTTGAGTTCATTCATTAGAACACTCACCTGTTTCTCTTCCTGTGTGACACTTTGATCCTCTAATTCCCATCCCCCTAATTCAGTCATGACACCATTTTAAATTTCACTTTGCTACTCTCTCTGGGTTTCTCTGCTAAGAGAATTCATTCAGGAATGCAATTTGGCACTTGTTTATATATTCTTCCGATCAGTCTGATGTGGCTGGCAGAACTATTTCATCTGTGGTAGCAATGTAGATCATTTGAAAATGTTAAGAATCTTAAACAGACAAAGCCATATTTGGACAGCAAAGCCATACTTCCTTGGCAGAGGAATCTAACAAAACTCCCAAAACCTGTTAGATGAGGTCTTGGGAACTTATTTCTGATTTTCAGATGTTAGGTTGATACTTTGTGTTCATTTTGTTCCATTTCTTCTTTTCTCATGGAATATTATATGGTGTTTTCATTTCCTTCTTGTTGTTTTCTGGCAATTTTTAAGTAAAAAAAAAAAAAAAAAAAAAAAAAATTGGAGGCACTGTACAAATTTTCCTTGAGAAGTACCAGATAATATAGACATAAATGATGTCTTTGACAATTTTATCTCTATGTAAATGCAGTAAAATTTAGTTCAGCCCCTCAATTGTGAGTTCTTAGGAAATGGAGATGATTGCAATTTGCAGAGAAATGATTTTGAAATAAAAAGCAGATTTGGAGAAATTTTAAATATTTATCTACAGTGGGCTGAATGTACAGTAAAAGCTTTTAGAATTACTATCAAAATGGGGAGGTTTACTCTGTAATGATACACTGTAAACCCTACTTTATGAATGCATGAATTCTGTCTCAACAAACAAGAAAAAGTCACTTCGTTTTTCACCCGAGTACTTTCAATGGTAGGAGACTTATGAAATACAGGCTTTGCATTGAATATTACAATCTATATGCAATACTTTCTTTTAAGTATAATCTGGTCATTAGGCATTACCTTCACTGCTAAAGCTGTAGTTCTGAAACTTTAACTTGTAATAGATCACCTGCAAGACTTGTTAAAATAGTATACTGAGCTCCAGTGTTTCTGATTCAGGAGTCTTTAGGTGGGGCTGATAATCTGAATTTCTAAGAAGTGTCCAAATGATTCTGATCCTGCTGGCCCTGAACCACACTTTGAGAACTGCTACCCCTAAAGTAACTTCCATATCTATTGTTCTATCATTTCTTATCTGACTGAATCTTGAAGCTGAGGGTCCTTATGACTTTGATTAAATTGAGCTTTGAATTCTAGCTCTAGAAATCATATCTTTCTCTCTACACACCTCAGAGACATAGCCTTTCCCTTGGATAATCAGCACCCCCGAGGCAGCAGAAGACAATAGCCCAGACCTGACTAAGGTCACACAGTCTGGACCCCTGGCAGGCTAATGATAATATCTTGACCTAAGTTATGTTTCAGCTCCTGAGCCCAAAGGTGGAATGAGAACCCCTAGCTCCTTTCCCCTGAGATGAGACAGAGGGACACCAGAGCAGACCACAGAACTGTTCTCAAGATCTGAGAAAATAATTTATTACCCTTACCTCACCTCTAACCAATTAACTGTCAGCACGAGCCCGAACTCCTAGTCCATGGTATCTTGGCCTATATTATTTGTAACCTACCTGCCAATGGCAAGTCGGATCTTTTAGAGCATTAGCTCCCTGCACTCCGAATTGGTCAATTAAATATTAAACGTTTCCTTTCTGTACTGCAAACTCCTGCTTGTGCATTTCTTTCGGCCTATGCACACAAGCAGATGGACTCAAATATTGGGGCCCGGTAACAGCCTTGCCCCTACATCAGGCATTTCTATGATATATCTTTTGTACTCTAAATACCCACTTTTATTTTTTTCTTTTGCTTTAATCACATTCTCTGCCACTCTCTAATCCTGGGTATCCCATTTCCAATTTTTAAGAATGCTTTATTAGGATTACTAAATAATGTAGCAAACTCGTAACAAAATTCATTCATTTAACAAGTGTTTTGTGAACTCATAGCATGTACAATTATTGTTCTAGGCACCAGTAATATGTGTTGGGCAAGATAGACAAGGTATCAGCTCTCCTGGATTATGTAAATATTAGTGATGGATAAGACATAGGAAATAAGCAAGTGAATAAACAAGATAATTTCAAATACAGAGTAAGATAAAACAGGGTGATGGAAATTACAGAGATAGAGTGGAGGGTCTGGGATGTGATATTTTAGAAGGTGATTAAACTAATACCTGAATTATAGGAACACAGTTTCTTGTTTGGAGTAAAAATGTAATGCAAATAAGTCCCAACTGGTCTCTTGTATTGGAAACATCTCCATTTTAAATTCTATTATTCTTCAATATGTTGATCTTTACACTTTCCTCATGTCCTCCTGTTGTACTTTGTTAAGAATAGGAGACTCTTTCAGATGAGCATTATTGGAAGTTTCTTTGGCCTTTTTTAACCTGTATCTTTTATGTGATAAAGATGATCTGGATTTTCACTTATCCTCGTCTGCTTTCCCCATATTTCAGCGGGAGCTTAAGCTGTCTTCATTTCCATAGCTCAGCCAGTTACTTGTACTCCTGATACTCTTTCCCATCTTTTTATTTTAATTAATTTATTTTTTGTTAAACAAGTTTATTTGAAATGAAAAAGAAATATCTGTAGAGTTTGTATTTTTTATCTGCTTTGAAAGAAATTTTAGGAGGCTTTCTTCACAAAAATTGAACATATTTAATTATTCCTTTTACCCTTGAAGTTGAATATATTTTTAAGATTTTAATTAAAATATAGCTAACATACAATATTATATTAGTTTCAGGTGTACTCAATAGTTATTCAACATTTATATACCTAAAGAAGTGATCACCATAAGTCTTGCAACCATCTGACACTGAATATACTATCACAGTATTATTGACTATATTCCCCATGCTGTACATTATATACCCATGACTTATTTGTTTCAACCCTGGAAATTTGAACCACCTCTTACCTTTCACCTTCCCCACCCCCACCAACATTTTTAATTTTTCAGTTACAGTTGACATTCAGTATTATTTTATATTAATTTCAGGTGTACAGCATAGTGGTTAGACAGTTATATATTTTAACAAGAGATCCATCTAACTAGTCTAGAATCCACCTGGTACTATACATAGCTATTATGATATTATTGACTATACTCCCTATGCTTTACTTTATATCCCCATGACTATTTTGTAACTTCCAATTTGTACTACTTAATGCCTTCACTTTTCTCACCCTGGCCTCTACACCCCCTCCTATCTATCACCACGAAACATCTCGTACCTATATGACACCATACATAGTTATTAAAATATTCTTGACTATATTCTTTATGCTATACCCTATATCCTGACCATTACTGTGTAACAACCAATTTGTACTTCTTAATCCCTTTCCCTTTTTCACCCATTCCCAACGCTCCTGCCATCACAATGTTCTCTGGATCTGTGAGTTTCTTTCTGTTTTGTTTGTTTGTTTATTTTGTTCTTTCAATTGCACATATAAGCAAACTGGCATTGCATCTGCTTTTCACTGTCTGACATACTCTGTTCAGCACAACACCCTCCACGTCCATCCATGTTGCCGTAGATGGCAAGAACCCATTCCCTTCCCTGGCTGAGCAGTATTCCATTGTATATCTGTATTTCCTGTCCTTTATCCACTCATCCATTGAGGGACACACAGGTTGCATCCACATCTTGGCCATTGTAAACAATGCTGCAATGAACATATGGATACACACATCCCCTCAGAGTAGCATTTTGGGTTTCTTCGGATAAATCCTAGGAAGTAAGGTTACTGGATCTGTGTTTGTCTCTTGTTACAGCCTTTATTTTAAGTCTATTTTGTCTGGAGTAAGTATTGCTACCCCAGCTTTTGTGTTTGTTTGTTTCCATTTTTGTGAAATATCTTTTCCTCATTTCTTTACTTTCAGTCTGTGTGTTTCTTTTGATCTGAAGTGAGTCTCCTGTAGGCCGCATATGTAAGGGTCCTGTTTTAGCTATTTAGCCACCCTATCTTTGAATTGAAGTTTTTAATCCATTCACATTGAAAGTAACTGTTGATAGATAACATAGTTATTACCATTTTATTATTCTTATTTTTGATTTTTTTTTTTTTTTTTTTTTTTTTGTCTTAAAGAAGTCCCTCTAAGATTCCTTGTAATTCTGGTGTTGATGAACTCCTTTAGCTTTTTCTTGTCTGAGAAGCTCTTTATCTGTCCTTTGATTTTAAATGATGGCTTTTCTGTGTAGAGTAATCTTGGTGTAGGTGCTTGCTTTTCATCTCTTTGAATACCATGTTTCTCCAAAAATAAGATGTAGCTGGACAATCAGCTCTAATGTGTCTTTTGGAGCAAAAATTAATATAAGACCCAGTATTATATTATATTATATTATATTAGACTGGGTCTTATATTAATTTTTGCTCCAAAGGACACATTAGAGCTGATTGTCCAGCTAGGTCTTATTTTGGGGGAAACACGGTATTTCCTGCCAATCTCTTCTGGCCTGCAAAATTTCTGTTGAGAAATCAGCTGATAGTCTTATGAAAGCTCCCTTGAAAGAAGCTAACTTCTTTTCTCCTGCAGCTTTTAAGATTCTTTCTTTGTCTTCAACCTTTGGCATTTTAATTATGATGTGTCTTGGTGTGGACCTCTTTGGGTTCATTTTGTTTGGGACTTTCTGCACTTCCTGGGCTTACATATTTATTTCTTTCACCTGGTTAGGGAAGTTTTCCCATCAATATTTCTTCAAATAGGTTTTCAATTCCTTGCTCACTCTCCTCTCCTTGTGGTAACCCTATGATGTGAATATTGGTAGGCTTGATATTGTCCCAGAGCCCCCTTAAATCCTCCTCATTTTGGGGGTGATTCTTTTCTGATTGGATGTTTTCTGCTACCTTATCTTCTAAATTGCTGATGCGATCCTCTGCTCTATCTAATCTACTGTTGATTGCCTCTAATGTATTCTTCATCTCAGTTGTTGTATTCTTTATTTCTTTGGTTCTTTTTACATTTTCTATCTCCATTTTTATGTTTCCTATCTCTTTGTGGAAGTTCTTGCTGAGTCATTGAGCATTCTTATAACCAGTGTTTTGAACTCTGTGTCTGGTAGATTGTTTGTCTCCATTTTGTTCAGTTATTTTTCTGGAGCTTTGTTTTGTTCTTTTATTTGGGGCATGTTTCTTTATGTGTTCATTTGACTGCTTCCCTGTGTTTGATTGTTTCTATGTATTAGGCAGGGCTGTTATGCCTCCCAGTGGAGTGGCCTTATGTAGTAAGTGTGCTGTGGGGCTCAGTGGTGCAATGTTCATGTCACCTGAGCTGGGTACTCCAGGTGTGTACCTTGTGTAGGTTGTGTATGCCCTCCTGTTGTAGTTGAAATTTGGTCACTGTTTGCATGTCAATGGGAGGAACTGATTCTCTGGCTGAGGACTGGCCATGACTACAGGGGAGGAGCTGCTGTGCAGGAGCTGACCTTATGGAGCAGGATTAGCTTTAGTGGGGCTCTGGTGTCTGCTCAGAGTGCCCTTTGGATGTGTAATTCCTGGAGGTAACTGGTTGATACACAGGCTTGGTCTGAAGCTGGCCACCGGTGTGCGAGCTCCAGGGTTTCCTGGAAGTGGTCCCACCACAGGACAAGTTCACCTATAGCCTGTGCCCTGCCCTGGGCTACCTGACATGAGCCACAAAGCAATCCACAGATAGCCACCACCTGCGCTGGACTTGGAGGGGCCTTGAGAGGTCAAGCCACCAACTGAGGCTGGCTGTCACTGGTGCCAGGCCAAGAGCTGCTCAGCCAGAGGTACAGGACATGCTAAAGCCAGATGCTGCTTGTTTGGGTTTTATAAACCTTTGAGAGATTTTAGGAAAGTCCACAGCATGAGCCAAGGCAGGCCATTTATATAGAAAAGCCACTGAAAGTGGTTTGGTTGGGCCCCAAAGTTTGGTGAGGCAGGGTCTCAGGGAATCAGGGTGAATGAACAGTGTCAGCCAGGTTGATGGAGACTCAGATATGGTGGCTGCCCTGTTCTGCATGTCATGAGAAGTGAGGGCTCAACAATGAAACAATGGCTTTTGCCAGCTCCTCCATCCAGGAGAAAGCTGCTCCTCCAGCCCTTGCTCTGTTCCTCCCCATAGGTCCCTGGCACCCTTCAAGCTGCTGCCCTAGCACTCCAACTCAGAGACAGTGAGTCTGTCAGTGAGAAGTCTGTGCAGGCGCCCTTTAAGTGGAGTGCCTGGGAGTGTAGCCATCCTAGTCTCACTCAGCCAGAATCTCCACTGGTTTTCACAGCCAGAAGTTATGGGGACTTCTTTTGCTGGAACTGATATCCTGGGCTGGGGAGGTTGGTGTGGGACTGTGACCCCTCAGTCCTCTGGGGGGAACCTCTGCATCCTGGATATCCCTGCCAATTTTTAATGGCCACACATGGGTGTGGGACCAGCTTGTTCTGTGTCTCTGCCTCTCCAACCAGTCTCGAGGTAGCGTCTTTTCTATGTCTTTACTTGTAGGGCTTCAGTTCAGGTAGCCTTCAGGTGATTCTCAATGATGTTTGTTCTTCAGTTTAGTTGTAATTTTAATATGGTCATGAGAGGAGGTAAGCACAGAGTTTATCTACTCCACTATCTTGACTGGATCTTTTCATGTCTTTTAAAATACTACAGGCATCAAGGCTTTCTCCTGTTTTTTTTTTTTTTTTTTAACTTTTCATCATTTTCTCTTTCAGTTTATAAACATCCTTAACTTCCTGCATCCTCTCTTTCTCTCTCTTTCCTTCTTATCTATCTAATATCTACCTGTCTATTTATCTATCACTTATCTATCAATCTATCCATCTGTCCTCCCCTTCAACTTACTATATTTAGTTACCATTTTATCACTTTTTTCCCCTTCCACTAAAACATTTGAAAAATGGATAAATAAAAAGAGGAAATTTTGGGGTCAGGACAGCAATGTTTAAAAACCCGACCCCTGGGACATGTTAGCTATAGGAATTTAAGCAAGAGAGTGCCTAGATTAAACTTCCTAAAACATAGAAATAATTATATTTCTGCTCTTAAAATATTAACTAGCACTCCATTTCTTATACTAAATTTCCAGTCCACTTAGTTTCACCCTTCAGTATTTGTCTGTAACCTATTTTTCTAATCTTATTTTCTTTTTTTCCATTCTTAAAAACTATGACAAATCAACCAACTATTATCTGTCTAGATGATATTCTTATATTTCTCTATCTTACTTTATATTCAGTGATTCTTTACCCTAAGAATACTTTTCCTATAAAAGTCAAGTAGTCCAAATACTACCCACAGTTTGTTAAAACCACAACATCAACTCCTCCCCAAATTCTACTTTAATCTTTCAGCTGGAAGTAATGTTTCCATGTTTTGAATACCAGTAGCGTTTGTGTTTTGACTCCTTTTTTATCATCATTTTCTACCTTACACATATTTCTGTAGTCATTGTATCCGCTGAAGATGAGTGTAGGTTTCTAGGAGAAAGAAATAGAATCTGATTCATCATTATAATCTTCTAAAAATCTCGTATAATATCTAGCACCTTCAAAGCCAGTAATTCTCAAAAGATTAGCACAAAGAAGTAGCATCAGCCTCACTTAGATAGTTGTTTAGAAATGTACTGAGTCAGAAACTCTGGGGGTGGGCCCAGCAATTTGCGCTTTAACAAGCCCTCCAGGTAATTCTGATGCTAGTTAAATTTGGGACCCACTCTTAAACACATTCAGCAAATACTTGTTGAATGGATGAACGAATAAATAAATGATGAATAAGTTTAGTTGATATTTAAATAACACATGACATTTATTGTAATTATTTCTGCTAGAAAAATGCGTATTGTTGAGATTTGGACATTAAATTATGAAACACCTTTGAATTTTTATTAGGGAAAATCTGATATGTTCTACTTCCTAGCAATAATCTCCAACATGCTGCTTTTCTCAAGCATTTTCTCTGAATTTGTACATTACCTATACCTAAAAATATAGGTGAATGATGAATTTTTTTGTAAATATTTTTATGCAAGGCACTGATTTTAATTCACTGGTGAGATAAAAGATATCTCTTGATTTTTTTTTCAGTGAAATAGAGTGTTGTATAGTGCTTCATGAATTGACTGTGCATATGACTCATTCAAGGAACTTGTTAAAATGAATATTTGGTCCGGTAGGTCTAGGGTGGTATCTGAGATTCATAAGCTCCCAAGTGATGCCATTGCTGCTGGTCTAGGTACCATCTTATGCAAAGAAGTGTTAGAGTATAATGTGATTGCCTCTCTAAAGGGCCAATTCAAATCTGTGTCGATGAGAAAGGGGCTTGAGGATATGGGCAGATTATTTATCTCCTGTGAGCTTCGGTTTCTTCATCTGTGAATCATAAATAACATGTAAAACATCTTGTATGATGCCTGACACACAATTAGTACCCAATAAAATCAACTATTATTATTCAAGTAAAAATTAATGATCAAAATGAAAAGGAATGTCAAAATATTATGGCTTCATCTGTTAGTAGGGTCTACAGACTGGAATGCAGCTAGTTTACCCAGTTCCTGATGTGCTCACTCTGGAATGTGAGGGAAATAAAAACGGAGTTCAGCTGTCAATGGTTTTATAATGTCTTCAGTTTCAGCTTGAGTACCTGCCATTGACCTGCAGCAGTTGAAGTCACATATGCAACTTCTTGACTATTGAGCCCTTCTTCTGGCACAACCCTGATTATCTGTTATTCCTGATCGAAACAAAGAAAGCTGCAACCCTTTGAAAGAAAACATTTTGACTTCTTTATTATATACTTAAGGATATTATTTTCATTCTGGGAGCTATTTTGTTGCATCTGGGTATTAGTAACTGAGATTTAAATAATGCATTTAGTGTTAAGTATTAGGTATTAGCCAAAGAATTTGGTGCAATACTAGCTAGCATACTATTGAAAAACTGGTTATTTAAATTATATAGCTTAATAGGACTGTCTTTCTTTTCAGTTTGTAAAATCAAAAGCAATAAATTCAATATGCTCTTTTGTTATTCACTAAAGAAGTGTTACCATTCATAGAGATGAATTTCTGAGTGACTGTCAAATTAGATCATATCCTAAGAAGCTCTTTGTAACTACTTTGGGAATTATGGACATTTAAATAGAGCAGCGAATTACTTGGTTTGAGCTACTATTATTCACCAGAAAAATATGTTTTAGGTTCCTCCCAAAATAGGCTTATACCCAAAGATGACTTTGAAAGACATTGGATTAAATATTTAAGAAAAGATGCATCATCTAAAGTCGTCTTATTCCTTTACAAAAATTGAGAAAGAACAGAAAAACAAACACAATTTTCTGGATTTGGGGTGAGGTTTAGAAACAGAGAGGATAAATGGAATTTCAAAAAATGATTTTTTGATACTCATAGTGAAAGACTATTGATTATTATGGAATATTTTACCTGTATGTTAAATTTTCCAGATTTTTATTGTGAGAAATTGAATTTGTTTTTCTATTAAAATATTATTAGTAATTAAGTCCTTGTGTTATGTTTTATTAAAACAGGTTCTTGATATCCATTTGTTTGAAGTTCAGCAGCAACTCTATAAGCAGTCAGTCCTCACCACATCTAGACTGAGGGGCAAGCACTAATTTATCACCCTGGTGAGAGATTGGTTGATTGTCACCTTTAGATGTTAAGTCAGCAGGTAATGGTTTTCTTATAGTAGGAAAATAGATGGCATTTAAAAAAAAGAAAAAGAGAGAGCACATGTCAACCTTTTGTATAGTATATCGAAAAAAAAAGAAAAATCAAATAGGACAAAGACTTTTTCCTTCACTTTTAATGGCTTCACTTGACTTTAGGAACATGAGGACTAAAATGGGAGTTCAAAGTTTTTCTTTTGTCATTGCATCTCTGTGTCACTCATATAGAGGATATTTTCCCCTTGTTTTCATATCTTTCTGAAATGTTTTGAAATTAAGCTTTTCAGAAAGGGAATATATTTTAAAAGGCAATCAAGTTTTAAAAGTCTATTATGATTTCTCTAAGATAAACTTTATTTTCATACGTGAATTGATTTCTCCCTGTAAAAAAAAAGTCTTACCTAAAATTGTTTCCTTACTTTTTAATTCTTTCTCTCCATCTCTTCCCCAATCTACTTTGTCTAGCCTCAATATGATGTTTTTAACATATGCTTTCTATGTAGCAGAAGTGAAGATTCTAAAATAACTAAGGGAAAGAGTATGTGGCCTTGATGTCATAGAGAGTTCACTGTCGGTATCTGGGGCAGTACTTGAAAAATTGGCACTTCTTTTAGCTCTCCGCCACTCATGAGTGAGCCCATCAGTTATTTAGTGGGACTAGCATTTAGCTTAGCCCAGTTGGGGTTTTGCACCTTCATTCCCTTGCAGCTACAACCAGGCAATTCCAAGCCTCTGCACTTGACAGTGAGTATGAATGTGACTGTCAGGCAGGCAGAGGAGGGTCCAGAAAAGCTTATAGAATTTTGAGGGGCTTTTTAAGAAAAAATAATACATTCCCTCCCTCCCCCCCCCAATATCATAAAATCACTTAGCCATGGGAACACGTTGCTTGGGCTGTGAGAGAGAAACTTCTCTTGTAAGGGGCTGGTGGAGACAAAGAGAACTGACACATAAGATATATTAGTTTCACTATAAATGGCTCTTGCAGGAAGTTAATAGACTATATCAGAATTCCTAAATCTAACTATCTCAGACAGAAAAATCCAGATATTTTCTGATGGTCCATGGTGGGCCAGCCTGATTCCATAGATTTTATAGTTAGGCAATTACTCATTAAACCACTTATTCATCCATGAATCCAATGTTCACTCAATGAGTAGGCCAGTGCCTTTTCTAAGATTAGGTAAATTTGAAAATTATTATGTAAATTCTAGACAACCAGCTACAATTCTACTCTTTGAAAATACTCAGCAAAAGACAGTATGAAGGCAATGCGACCAGTGGATTTTGCTTTACCTTTTTAAAATGCCAGATGCCATATTTACCAGTTAGTTCTCAAGTATGCTTTCAGTGGCATTAAGGTAAGATCTGAGGTTTAAAGTGGTTTATTCTTCTTTAAAGAAGAATAGCTATATCCCAACTCCTTTAGTTTTGTAGTCCTTGCAGTTGTTACTCTGCCATTTCTAATTATAAACTAACACTGCAATCTATAGGAAGGAGAACCAGAGCAATCAGAAGCTAATTGTCCCTATTCTGAACTATTGAGAAACTTCACACATGCACATTTTTGCTTTTCCTCTTAGAACACTATGTTTTCCTCTGGCTCCATGTTTGTGTATTAGATTCAATGCTCATAATTTCACAATAGGCTTCCATGGGGTGTCAGCAACATAGTCAGCTTGACAATAAATGTTCTTATATAAAGATAACTGCAAGTTCAATTTCATGTATTTTTATTTGCCAGGGTTGTTACACCAAAGTACCACTAACTAGGAGGCTTAAATAACAGAAATTTATTGTGTCACAATTTTAAAGTCTAAAAGTCTGAGATCAAGTTGTCGGCAGGTTTAGTTCCTAGCGAGGGCTTTGCGAGAGAAACTTCTCTATGCCTCTCTCCCTTTTTCTGGTGGTTCCTTGGCTTGTGGCTGCATAACTCTGATCTTCACAGAGCTTTCTCCCTATGTGTGTTGCTCAGTGCCCAAATTTCCCTATTTTTATAAGGATGCCAGTCATATTGGATTAGAGGCCTACTCTCTTCCAATATGACCTCATCTTAACCAATTACATTTGCAATCCCCCTATTTCCGAATAAAATCATATTCTGAGGTACTGGGGATTAGGACTTCAACATATAAATTGGGAAGGGAAGCACAATTCAACCTATAACAGCTAATGTTCATTGAAAAAAATTACTATGTATTTTTACAATGTTCGGAACACTTCACAGTTATTAACTTACTTAATCTTTGTGATAAACATCTGAAGTAGACACTATTATTATCTCCAATCTGTAGAAAGTACACACACACACACACACACACACACACACACACAAAATTTCTTTTGGATGCCAATGAATATCTTCCTGAATATAGAGTGGTATTTGTAACTTAACAAGTTGAGAAACAATTCTTAATTCTGATCTATGAATAAAATAAATGGTTGTCTGTGGACTGGAGTTCAAGATATATACACTGCTATCTTGTTGCATATTTAAGTATGTTCTCAATAACTTTTCCTTTATTTATCCTTTTTTCAATTATATGTGATTTCTGAAACATTATAACATGATGTTATTACTTTACTGATGGTAAAGTCTACTTAGGGGAAAATTATAATCTATTGAATTAATAAGTTTATTCTATAACACTATGTTCTAGCTGCAACAGAATATTCTGTATTACTTTACCTGAACACTGTTCTGCTTTCAAAATATTTCTTAGGATTTTGCATACAAGTTCTGACAATTAAGTTCACGAACTCATCCTAGAGAAAGTGCTACATAACTCTTTGCTGAATATCACTATGGTTATCTCTGAAGTACTCCCCTTGGGAAGCTATGAGCCTAGTCCACCATTCAAAGCAATTTTGGAACTCTTTGTCTGGAATGGCCATCAGAGCTGTCATCGTATTACCCTTGATGTCCTGAATGTCATCAAAATGTCTTCCTTTCAATATTTCCTTTATCTTTGGGTAAAGAAAGAAGTCATTGGGGCCAGAGTAGGTGAGTAGGGAGGGTGTTCCAATACAGTTATTTATTTACTGGCTAAAAACACCCTCACAGACAGTGCCCTGTGAACTGGTACATTGTTGTGATGCAAGAGCCAGTGTTGCCACGCAGCAGCCTACCCATCTGTCTCCTCATAGCACCTGTCTGCCCCTACAGCAAGGAGAGTCTGTGAGACGGATCCTTTCAGGGACTTTGCTTCACCTTTGTGCTTGCACCTTATGTCTCCCTGTTGGCCCCAGAAAAATGGCTGGTCAGCCAATGACGAGTAAAATTCCCCACGGGGTGGTGGGGGGGAGCGACAACTCAAGCCAGGCTCAGTCCAGTGGGGACCAACAGGAGAATCCACGGGGTTCACAGAGATGGGCACAGCCCCTACCTTCCCCCGACTAAGAAGAGCCTCTGCCTCTGTGGCTGCATTCCTTCCCACAACCTGCAAGGGAAGAGACTCAGTGATTTGCTCTCCATCTAGTCATACGCATAAAGGTTTTGTCCCTTGGGGAAGTACATGCATCCTGAGACTTATGGTCCAGCTGCCTGCAGGCAAGGGTGATTGGCTTGAATCAGTTTCCTATTATGATGTATAGGATTCACAGATCTTGAGATTGACAGGCTTTATCTCCTTTACTTCCCCACCTAACTAATAAAAGCTAATTGTTGGCCCTATTTTGGCCCAGTCCTTGAGGCTGGAGTCCCTTGGCCCCACCTGCACTGTATTCATGGCTACTGTCTTTTCTTAACCCTGCACTGCCATCCTCACTCCCCACAACCCTCCTCACGCGTGTGGGGAGTGACAAGCCATGAATTGTTAGCGAAAAGCGCAGGTCATTTTCGTCTAACTTTTTCACGCAGCCTTTTCAGCACTTCCAAATAGTAATCTTGGTTAACTGTTTGTCCAGTTGGTACAAATTCATAATGAATAATCCCTCTCATATCAAAAAAGGTTAACAACATTGTTGCAACAAGCTTGCAAACTTAATCTGGCCTCAAACATCTGAAATTCTCTGTCGTGTGGGGCGGCCTGGGGGTCTCTGCTCCCGCTCCCCACAAGAGAACGCAGGATATGGTGAGACCAAAAAGGAACACCCACGGAGCCATAGATAGGGGAGTCATACTAGTATATTCTCGCGGGCGGCACTATACTCTCACTGGAGGCTGGATCCACACTGTCCGCAACCCTTCATCCTAACTGCAATCCGCTCTTGCTAGCTCAGCTGCCATCTTCTTGCCATCCCCCATTTTCTGCTAGCGTAG
The DNA here is from genome assembly GCF_036562045.2 of Rhinolophus sinicus. Taxonomy (NCBI): domain Eukaryota; kingdom Metazoa; phylum Chordata; class Mammalia; order Chiroptera; family Rhinolophidae; genus Rhinolophus; species Rhinolophus sinicus. The sequence goes on from NC_133751.1 coordinate 86,197,089, forward strand.
CCACAGCAGTTATATTAGTGGCCAATGGCTCACTGGTTACAGCTGACGGCCAACTAGCCACAGCTGATGGCCATCCAATCACAGTTGATGGCCATTTACTACCTGAGCCAGCAGCACCTGTCTATGTGAGGCCGAGAGCCTGGAAACTGCTTTCTGGGGCTCTGTCCTCACATTCTCTTTCTCAGGTTTATTGCTCTTACCACTACCACACACATAATTATCCCATAGCTTCCATGAACTTGCCAGGCACTGTCTTAATGATCAGTCAGCTAAGTGAGACAGGTTAGTTAGCATGTTAGGCAGACAGGAAGGTCTCTGGTAGAATAAACAAAAGGCAGCCCTGTCCTAAAACCCCAGGTTCTGAAGTAACTCATTCACTCCAGGACAAAATACAATGTCATCTTGAGGTTAGTAAATTATCTCATAAATCCCTTCTGGCTGGACAAACAGCAGATCTGATAGATAGGAATGGGTTATTTTGCTAATCCCTTCAGGATGGGCAAACAGGACAAACCTGATAGACAAATTCCATTACAAGGCACCGGTTCCCTTCTCCAAGCAGGCAGGGGAAGGTATAAATAAGAGCTTTTGCCTTAAGTCAGGGGGCATCCCATTTGAGAACCCCCTCCTGCTTGGCAGCAGTAATGCTCTGCTTTTAATAAACTATCCTCTGTCACAATTCCTCACCTCCTTGGTCCGTGATTCCATTCTTCGGTTTCACGAGACACGATCTCGGCACTCACAGAAATTTCCTATATTATAAGCAGTGGGCTAAACATAGATATTACCTTTTTTAATCCTTAAAACAAAAGTCTATAATGTAGGTATCATCATCTCCATTTTACAAAACTGTTAGCTTTAAACACTGTGTATACTACCGTTATTAAAAGCTCCACTTAGTAGCCACCTCCCCCATGAAACTATCTGAATTCTTCCTCTTTTATGCTTCCATAATTTTTTGATTACATCGTTTTAAAAATCAGATTAACATTTCACTGTTTACTCATGAAATACATTGACATGTGTGATTCCCCAACATTTGAGAGCCATCAAGAAGGATATTGGAATGAAAAGAAATTTATGCTCAACTTTTTATTAGAATGTCTGTATTTTAACTATTTTTCCCAGGATATATTGGTAGTAGAGTAATACCAGAGAACGACAAATAAAAAGAATTGGAGTGGTGAAGAGGCTGCTACTCGCATATGCTTATAGATAAATGATAAGGGCTCTTTAGTTTATAATGAGACTAGTGAAAGATACATTAAAAAACAAAGCAAAATAAAAAACCTCTAAGAAGAATAAAACTGCTCTCTAAATAACAGAATGAAAGTGCTTTTCAAAGACAAGTTGACCAAGTAAAATGGGAATAATGATACATAAAACGGGTTAATAAGTTCCCTTTTTCCTAAACAATGGCATACAGAGAAAGAATAACTTAACTAAAAGAAAATCAAGAGAAGCAGGAATATGCATGACCCAAAATGTTGGTTTCAGAGAGGATAACTAGACAATCTTCTGTTTCCAACAGTGTTCATAATAAGAGCAAAAATATTTTCAATTATGCCTCAGTAATTATGAAAGGTAAAGACACAAATAATAAATAATAGAACATTTCTTTCAAGAAAATCATACTCTAGGAATGGATATATGAGAGTAAATCAATATGACAATTCCTACATTTTTAGAGAGAGGTGACATTGACTATTTTTCTAAAAAATACTGAATTTGAAAACAAATTTTTCATAACATAGGTTAGCTTAGCAATTAGTGTTTTTTAATTGCTTATTTTTGAGCTTTTCTGAATTTATTCTTGATGTTCTTCAGATTTTCACTGTTTAGTATTACATTCTTAAAGATTTTGTTTAACATATGTTTAACTGTAATCCTTAATTTAAACGTTCAAACATAGTCATTAATTTTAATTCTATTTTATTTTTTTAAATATTCACTCAAAAATAATTTTCGTCTTTGTCTAAAAACTGAGCATTAATGGCTTAATGCTCCAATTTTTTCCTGGCAACATAATTATTAATTCCAAACTCATTTGTTTGTTGAAATTCCTATTTTGTTTGAATTTCATTAGATTATTTCTATTTTTATCATCAGAAAGACTGCTACTAACATTATATCTGTCTTTTCTTTCTATTTTTCTTAATGTGGCCATCTGTATTATGACACTGGATGTGTTTAGCCTCTTGCCTCCATTCTTTGCAGCATGCCATTAGGCTCATTTTCAGTTTTCTCTTGTAATACTCAAATATCTGTTTCTGGGGTCACAGGGTATAATATTTAATCAACGTTTTATAAGTACACTTTAACTTTTGGAAATGTTAATGCATGTCTCATTATAGAACCCTTAAATAGCAGCATATTTAGATAAAATATGTGATATTCATGCTCTGGGATGCAGACTAAATAAATATTTGAGGAGGTTAAATGATTATTCAAAATTAAATGAAATATCAATTTTATGAGAATGTTCTGGAGAGAATTATTTTTTTGTACTTAATATTGACTCAGCCTGCTTATTTTCAGCCCATTGATTAATTTAGCTCTTATCACATGTCACCTTCTCCTATTAATATCTGGTTAGTATGAATGTGTACTATTTCCCCCAGCACATGTTAATCTTGAGAAAATGAACATGTTTAATGTCTTTTTATTTTCTGCAGTGTATTAGCAGCTAGACTTGCATAGAGTAAGTGCTAAAAAATCAATTGTTTGACTATAATTTTCATGAAAAACCATGTTCACTGTATTGCTAGACATTGCTAACCACGTAGTTGTTCCCTAGCTATAGAGATTTTAAAAAGGCCTCTGTCTTCCTTTCTCAAATTATTTCTTCCCTTAGTTTTGTGCTTTGATGGGATCTAATTAGGAAGGCAATGAAAAACAGTCAACCTGACTGTAAGGACAAACTTTAGCCCTCTGAATAGGCGTAGAGTGAGATTTGAACCCCCACAGTAGTCTTCCCTCACAGCCTCTCCCAACTACTCACAATAGAATTCTGTTCTTTCATTTTAATATTTCCAAAGAATCAAGCGAAATCCTGGGCAGACCACATGGGCTATTCAGAGGTACAGAAAAAGGAGGCATTTGGTCATCTTTATCCAGCAATAAACTCTTTACAGGGTTGGGTTTTGAGTTCTTTATGCTTCTCTTGGTCAATCTGTGACTCATTTTGGTCCTGACGCTATCCAAGGAGAACAACTGTAGAATCATCCTTTACTTATTCACAGTTGGAAGTGAAGGGCTCGGAAAATTGAAAGTATTTCTACATGAAGACATTTAATGATAAACATGACATATTTGTCTGTGTGAGCAGAATGTCCTCCCCTTTTCCCCCTGGAACAATTGTTTCCCAGTTGATAACCTGTGTATTACATCCCAAATTCATCTGGTTTTCCCATTATGAAGAGGAGTAGGTCTTTTTAAATATGTCCTATAAGAATTAGATAAAATTCTAGTGTTCAAAACAATATTCAACTCTCTCTGTACCCTGCAAAACACCTCAATGCATGACATATCTCCATCAATGAGGTAGTCTTTTGTGGATTATGTAATGCTTTCCTGCAGAAATCCTCCTTATAAATGTAATTACTCATGGAAAGGTTAGCATGGTAAATTCTTAGCACCAAACATATTGAAATGGAGGGAAAGGGAACAAAACACTTAGAGCAAAACTCAAACTTTTTCTCCAGACTTTTGCCCAGAGGCCAGACCCACTCAGAATAAAGGAAACCCTCTAGTCTTATGCAAATGCAAGTGTCTTTTCATGTCAGGCTTTTATCCATGCTGTTTGTATTGTTTGGATGATTTTACAGCCTTCCCAGCTTCATTCAAGTAGACATCTACATATCTTTAGTTCTCAGCTAGAACAGTATTTCTTGAGCATAGTCCTCCCTGGTTTAGGTCTTCTGTTATTCTCTCTCAGATACACTGTAACTTTCCCTTTTATTCTGTAAGATTCTTGAGGTCTGGGATCATGCCCACGTGGACCATTATGCAATTCCTGTTCCTAGCATAGTGCCTGATGTAGCAGGGATAACTCTATGAAGGTGTTAACGAAGTGGCAATGAATTCCATTTATTCTTGTAAAGCAAGATTATTCCATCCATGTAATCTCATTGCCAATCAGAGTTCCAGGTTCTAGATAGCCCCTCTTGAGTTTACAATCTCTCATTCTTACCAAGAGATGTCAGAAGAATTATTTTATTCACTTACTCTCTTCATACTATTACTTTCTTTCCTATTATTCTTTTTTTCTTAGTTTTTAAAGATTTTTTATTAAAATATAGCTAACATACAATATTATATTAGTTTCAGGCATACACCATAGTTATTCAACATTTATATACCTAAAGGAGTGATCACTATGAAAAGTCCAGCAACCATCTTACACTGTACCATGCTATTACAACATTATTGACTATATTCCCTATGCTGTACATTATATCCCCATGACTTATTTGTTTTATACCTAAAAATTTAAACCTTTTATTCCCCTTAACGTTCCCCCCCCCTTTTTTAAATTTCCAATTATACTTGACATTCAGTATTATTTTATATTAATTTCAGGTGTACAGTCTAGTGGTTAGACATTTATGTAATTTAACTAGTGATCCCCATGACTAATCTAGTACAAGCTGGCACTATACATAGTCACTATCATTTTATTGACTATATTCCCTATGCTTTACTTTACATCCCCATGACTATTTTGTAACTTCCAATTTGTACTTCTTAATGCCTTCACCTTTGTAGATATTACCGTTTTCTTCTTCTTTCTCTTCTTCTTCTTCTTCTTCTTCTTCTTCTTCTTCTTCTTCTTCTTCTTCTTCTTCTTCTTCTTCTTCTCCTTCTCCTTCTCCTTCTCCTTCTCCTTCTCCTTCTCCTTCTCCTTCTCCTTCTCCTCCTCCTCCTCCTCCTCCTCCTCCTCCTCCTCCTCCTCCTCCTCCTCCTCTTCCTCCTCCTCCTTCCCCTTCTCCTTTTCCTTCTTCTTCTTGTCTTAAAGAAGTCCCTCTAAGATTCCTTGTAATTCTGGTTTGGTGTTGATGAACTCCACTAGCTTTTCCTTGTCTGGGAAGCTCTTTATTTGTCCTTCAATTCTAAATGATAGCTTTCCTGTGTAGAGTAATCTTGGTGTAGGTCCTTGCTTTTCATATTTCCTGCCAATCACTTCTGGCCTGCAAAATTTCTGTTTGAGAAATCAGCTGATAATCGTATGAAAGCTCCCTTGAAGGAAACTAAGTTCTTTTCTCTTACTGCTTTTAAGATTCTTTCTTTGTCTTTAAACTTTGGCATTTTAATTATTATATGTCTCGGTGAGGCCCATTTGGGTTCATCTTGTTTGGGACTCTCTGAGTCCCCTGGGCTTTAAAATCCATTTTCTTTGCTAGGTTAGGGAAGTTTTCTATCACTATTTCTTCAAATAGGTCTTCAATTCCTTGCTGTTTCTCTTCTCTTTCTGGTACCCCTATAATGTGAATATTGGTAGGCTTGATATTGTCCCATAGTCCCTTAAAGTATCCTCATTTTTTTGGATTCTCTTTCTTTTTGCTGTTTTGATTGGGTGTTTTCTACTACCTTGTCTTCTAAATCACTGATTCTATCCTCTGCTTCATCTAATCTACTGTTGAATCCCACTAATGTATTCTTCATTTCAGTTATTGCATTCTTTATTTCTGACTGTTTCTTTTTTATGTTTTCTGTCTCCAATTTTATGTTTTTTTGTTTTTTTTAATCTTTTTGTTGAAGTTTTCTCTGACGTCAGTGATCATCTTAATAACCACTGTTTGGAACTCTGCGTGTGGTAGAGTGTTTTCTCTCCATTTTGTTTAGTTAGTTTTCTGGAACTTTGTTCTGTTCTTTTATTTGTGAAATGTTTTTTTGTATCCCCATTTTGGCTGCCTCCCTGTGTTTGTTTCTATGTAGGGCTACTATGCTTCCCAGTCTTAGTAGAGTGACCTTACGTAATTGATGTCTTGTGGAACCAAGTGGTGCAGTCTCCCTAGTCACTGGAGCCAAGTACTCCAGATGTTTCCCTTGTGTGTGTAGTGTGTGCTCTCCTATTGTAGTTGACACTTGGCTGCTGTTTGCACATCAATTGGAGGGATTGACACTCAGGCTGATTGGTTGTGAGAGCTGGCTGTGACTACAGTGGAGGAGCTGTTGTGCAGGGACTGACCCTACAGAGCAAGGTTAGCTTTAGTGGGGCTCTGGTGCCTTCTCAGTCTACCCTTTGGGTGTGTTGTCCTTGGATGTGGCCAGGTGATGCTCCGGCCTAGTCCAAAGCTGGCCACTGGGCCTGTCAGCCCTTGGCCTCCTGCAAGGGGATTCGCTACAGAACTATTTCAGCCACAGTCTGTGTTCTGCCCTGGGCCACCTGGCATGAGCCACAAAGCAATTCAGAGATGGCCAACGTCCACACTGTACTTGGAGGTGTCTTGAAAGGCAAAGCCACGAACCAAGGCTGGCTGTCACTAGTACCAGGCTTGGGGAAGCTCCGTCAGTGGTATGGTGCTGCTTATTTAGGTTTTGTGAAACTTTGAAATAGTTTAGGAAAGTCCACTGCATGGGCCAAGTGTGGGGACAGGGCCAGGAGAGCAGTTTCCAGGCTCTCGACCTCATGTGGAAAAGTGCTGGCTCGGGTAGTAGATGGCCATCAACTGTGACTAGTTGGCCATCACCTGTGACTAGTTGGCCATCAGCTGTAACCAGTTAGCCATTAACCACTAATATGACTGCTGCGGCTACTCTAGGGGGTTGGTTGGTTGGCAGAGAAGCAGATGGCAGATTGCGGATCATGTGGCTCCCGCTTCCTGCGTCTCCAACCCAACCGCCAGTGAGAATATAGTGGTATGACTCCCCTGTCTATGGCTCCATTGGTGTTTCTTTTTGGCCTCACCATATCCTGTGTTCTGGTGCAGGGAGCGGGACCAGAGACCCTGCATTACACCAAGGCAGGCTGTTTATATGGAAAAGCCACTGGAAGTGCTTGGGTGTATTGGAAAGTTGGGTGTGGCATGGTATCAGGGAATCACTAGGACAGGGCAGACGACAGGTGATAACCAGTTTGATGAAGACTCAGATATGGTGGCTGGGAGCGTCTGCACGCAGGGAGGGGGAGCGCTAAACAAAGAAACAACAGCTTCTGCCAGCTTCACCGTTCAGGAGAAAGCTGCTGTTGCGCGGGGCAGCCTGCGGGGTCTCTGCTCCTACTCCCCACATAAGAACGCAGGATGTGGCTAGACCAAAAAGCAACACCCACGGAGCCATAGATAGGGGAGTCACACCACTATAGTCTCACTGGAGACTGGATTCACACGACATGCGACCTGCTGTCTGCTTTTCTGCCAACCAAACGGCCCCCACTCCCCAGCCCAGCCGCGGCAGTTATATCAGTGGCCAATTGGATAACTGGCTACAGCTGATGGCCAACTAGCCACAGCCGATGGCCATCTACTACCCAAGCCAGCACCTTTCCACATGAGGCCAAGAGCCTGGAAACTTCTCTCTGGCTTTGTCCTCATAGCTGCCCTTCCAGCTTTCACCCTGAAAAATTCAGTTTCTCCCTGGCACCTTTGGAAATGCTGTCCTAGCACTGGAGCTCAGAGTGAATAAGTCCATCTGCAAGTAAGTTTATGCATGGTCCCTTTCAGAGAAGTAGCTAGGAGTGCAGCTGCCCTTATCTCACTCAGCCACAATCTCTTCTGGTTTTCACAGCCGGAAGTTATGGGTGCTGCTCTCACCAGCACTGAAAACTTGGGCTGGGATCCCTTGCTCCTCTGGGGGATCCTCCACAGCCGGATATCCCTCCTTATTTTTAATGGTCACAGGCGGGTATGGGACCAGCCCGTTCTGCGTCTGCTCCTCCTATCAGTCTCCAGGTGGCTTCTTCTCTTTGTTTGTAGTTGTAGGGCTTTGGCTCAGCTAGACTTCAGGTGATTCTCAATAATGGTTGTTCTGTGGTTTAGTTATAATTAATGTGGTCCTGAGAGGTGGTGAGCACAGCATTTACCTACTCAGCCAAGTTGACTGAAAATTCCTATTGTTCTTTCTTGAGAATCCAGATTTAAAAGTATTCAATCAATTGTTATTTCTTATCAGTTTTTAGCTTTTCTCCGTATAGCAAAAGCATGGCATATAGATCTCTCTCATAGAACATGTTATGATGCCCAAGCAAAGGTAATTTACCACAGTAGAAACATGCTAACCCCCACATCATAAGCAAACATCAAAGTAAATTAGATTTCCTAGTGTCTAGGTACATAAACAGGTATGTTTGTCCTTGGCACAGTTTCCAGTAAACTCTTTACAGATATGTATCCTGGTCTCCACTGCAACTTTTCTGTTTGAAGAAAGAGATGGCTGGAGGTTTAGGGAGCTGCAGGATACAGAGTGTTTCTATATTTCATTTGGCTTTGGAATGTTCTCACCTTCCCTACCATAGCATGGGGAATGTGTGCAGCCAGACTTTCTATGCATTTACTCATAAGGATATGTATTTAAAATACATAAATGTGCATCATTACAGACATTTCAGGCTATTTCAAGCTTTAGATCCAAAGGTATGTGATGAGAACACAGAGATGACAAAAGGGAAATGCACATCCATCACAACCAGTGACTACATTCTGCTGTTGCCCTGTAGTTATTTAAGAGAGGGTTTGTAAAGACCGGAATGAAATGTTCTCATACTTAGGTTACTACAGCAAGTGTCTTTTCTTTGGTTTAATTATTTTTTATTATCTCTTATGATTAGATCATGCAGAATGTGAAACAAAAGTGATAGCAAAACCTACAGTGTCAGCATAAGAACCAAATATTAAATTCCAGAAAAGAAAAATACTGTTCATTTCTATGATCTAAAATACAAATTTGAGGGTGGGTTGTTGTCACCCTGCTGATGCTGTTGTCAGCTCACTCGTACTCGAAGTCTGTGGAACTACTCCTATTAAAAATAATCATCTGTTCATCTTAGTGCAACAGCTAAACTGATTATACACCTTTTTGTGTGATAAGTGGGCAGATTTTAGAATTACTTATTATCTTGACCCTTTTTAGCCTTGACAAGTGGTGAGCTGCTTGCACTGTGATAGATATTATGTCTGGATGTTTAGGACAAGAGTATTCTAAATCCTTAAATAGGAGGTATCTTTCACATCCTTTTTTTGCAATTATATAAATGTGTGAAAAATCTTCTGAAAATTTTACAGCTAAGCCCCAAAATAATATCCTGATCCAAGAATAAAGCAAAACATAAAGTGATATTTGTTGATGTAGGAAAAATAGATAATTTGATTAATATATAATATTCATAGCAATATTCTTTTTTGCATGTTTATAGCAATATTTAAGCATATCATAAATGGCCTGTTATAGTTTTAAATGTGTGTGTGTATAGCTTATATTTTCCTGAGTTTATTTGTTGTTATATGATGTCTGAACCTCTTTGACCGTGATGGACAGGATGTCGATAGAAAATAAATTATATCATTGCAAGGTAGAGCCAATTGGTTCAAATCATCAAATGTTTAGTCCACTTATAACAGTAGAAAAACAAAAGACATGAGGTAGCAAAAGTTCAATAACCACATCAAATACATATTTTGGTCATTTTCCTGGGAACTACAGGCTGGCATATGATTAAGAACTCCCAAATAATCATTTTTTCATCCAGAACTTTAACTTTTCTGCAGAAATCCACACTAGAGGCTTAGCCTTAGTTCTCCAGTGTCCATCATACTCCTCTGACAACCAAATAAAATTAAAATAAATCAACATACACTATAACTTTTGGTGTCAAGTAGCAATATAACACAGGCCTAGGGAAACTGTGGGCACCATCTGAGGAAGCAACAGAAATTTGCAGAATAAAGTCCAAACTACTTTTACCTACTGCTGGAAATTGTGAGAATTCCTTTTTGCATGTGATTCTTATCACTCAGAAGCAGGATCCAGTATTAAAGAAAACTGGTCTGTGCCATTTCAGGCCATTTATAGCCAAGGTCATTAAAAGTGCATTATCTTATAAGAATTGTTATAAGAATTCTTATATCTGGGACAATCAATCTCCAAAACAAGAGAAAGAATGGATCTTAGATTAATTCCAAATATGTATTTAAGATTTTCAAGTTAAGAGGATTAAAATCATAAATGAATTTTTTGTCACTATATTTAAATATTAGTTTTAAAACTCTCCCTGTGCTAAGATTAAGTCCTTATTTATTGCTTGGAACTAAGTAATCTTTGTAAAGAAATTAGATAGTAATGGTTAGTTTATAAAAAATGAATTGTCTCATTTCACAATAGTTATTTTTAGCATCTACCATATGTGAATTATTCCCAAGACAAAAGGAGTATAACAATAAAGATATCAGACTTGATCCATCATGGGAGCTTATAATTCAAAGTACAAAGCAGATATTATCAAATAATCTTTCACGCACACACATACCCTGCACTATGATGAAAAAGCAGATGGTGGTATCAGGACATATAAGTAAGGGAGCCTGTGTAATCTGAGCAAGGTAGAGTGATGTCTAGAAAGATGTGCTATTTTAGCTCTATGAAGAAGTGATATTTAAATTGGACTGTGGGGGATGTGGCAAAAGGAAGGAAAAAAAAACATTTTTATCTGGAGGACTCAGTATGTGCCCAGATCTTGAGCAAAAGTGATGAGAACAAAAGAGGGGTGTGGCTGTAGATTAGATGGTCTGGGAAGTCAACTGGGGGGCAGATCCTGTAGGGCCTATGAGGTCATATTAAGTATTTGTGACTTTTTCTTTAGAGCAATGGATGCCAGTGATCAGGAGAGCTAAATGACAAATTTCCACCCTTAAAAAGAAATATCTTACTTGGCAAAATAGAAAATTATCACAATCAATGCTTACTCTCCATATTCTCTCTTCCCAGCAATCTCATTGCAAGTCTGTGCAATCTAAAAGTCTTGAAGTATATTCTGGTCCCACAGAAAGTTTTCAGAAACAAAGATTCAGTTATCAAGGGTGATCTTACTTTAATGATCTACACACATATAAGCATTCATTCATGAAAAATGTTCCAACATGGATCTGATGCTGCTAGTAGGTTGTGTAGATCAGACAAAGCCAGTGATTGTATGATAGTCTCTAGGAGTCAGTTTTATCGACACAATGATGGCAGAGGCAATGCAGAGGCTTACAGTGTTACAATATTCAGGATTACAGCAAATAAAAGATGGAGAAGGTTTGTTTGGCTCTTGTACTTGATAAATGGTCATCACCGGAAAGTAGATGAGCAATTTGGACCAAACTGGCAAGCAAGGAACAAGGGAATCTCAAGAAAGATGACTGAACTTGGAAATTGAAGGAATCTGGCCCAGTCAGGAGATGGTGATAGGTGACATGAGAAGGAAACCAGGCTTTTGGATTCATTAGGGCACAAAGATCAGTAGCTCCTCTTGCATCTATAAACCTGCCCTGGCATGGTTCCTGGGGTCGCTGCGATTTTTCTGGCAGTAGTGTTTATCTTTCTCTCTTCAAACATGGCTCTCTCCCAAAGATCTCCTATATCTATTTTTTCCCCTTTCATTCCTCTGACTGTTTCCCTTCTCTCATTTCCCCCTCCCTCTTTCCTTCTTTTCAATTTAATCTTCCCATCTCTTCTCCCCATCACTCTTTTTCTTTTCTTTAACTGACCATAATATAAAACGGAGGTGAGTGCTTTAAAATATTTCCTATATCATATTTTCCCCAAAATAAGACCTAATCTGACGATCAGCTCTAATGCATCTTTTGGAGCAAAAATTAATATAAGACCCAGTATTATTATATTATATTATATTATATTATATTATATTATATTATATTATATTATACCTATCATATCATCATATCATATCATATCACATCATATCATATTATATTATGTTACATATTATATTATAGACGCAGTCTTATATTATATTAAAATAAGACTGGGTCTTATATTAATTTTTGCTCCAAAAGACACATTAGAGCTGATGGTCCATTTAGGTCTTATTTTCAGGGAAACAGTATTTATTAAAAACAAGTTTTAAAGTTTCAATGCATCATTTATAATTTATCTGAACTACATAACCAATTATAAATTGCTATATTTGGGTAAAGTTTATTTTTCTTATAAGTCCGGACTAAGAAAAAAAATTGAAGTCCCTTTTCTGGAACAGAGTTATATTCTGCTAAAATCTAAAGAACAGGAAGCACTCTGTGATGCCATATCACAGTAACAAAAACTCCGATTAACAGTGTCTCCTATTTAGACTGGATATTTTAATCATTATCCAGGTAGTAGGTGAATGATGATATTGATTGATGAATTCTTAGAAGAAACAAGTTAACCAAGTGTTGGAAAATCACACTGAATTATATTAGCTGGATTTAGGGTTTTGCATGGTTTATCCTCATTAAATCCTCACAACAATCTTACAAGAGAGGAACTGACATGTTACATGTTTGTAAGGTGCGAGCCTGAAGTTTAAAAGGGTCAGATAAATTGTCTAAAATTCTGACTAGGCAGTTGGAGAGCTGGGATTGCAACCCAGGTGGTCTTACTCCAGAGCTAGAACCAAATTGCTCTGCTAATCTGGCTCAATTGCCTCTGATTGCTCCTACATCTGTGATGTTCTGTCAGCTCTGCAAAATATGTGTTTTAGTAATTTTCAGATTAAAAAATGCTCAATTTATAAATCACTTGATACATTTTTTTTGAGTAATTACTGTATTTATTCCTAAACAGTGATTCTCTGCTTCACTTTATTTTTATTTTTTAATAATAAATAATGTCCTTACACATTGATACGTGTATAACAAATTGTCAAACATAAAACACCTTTAAAAAATTTCAATAAGTAATTTAAGAATAAATACTGAAAGCACAGCAGCATTCAGATTTGATTTTGTACCATGACATTTCCTTGGAATTTTCTAAAATATACGAAGTGGTTGTAAATATTTTTTATACATATTTGTAGTAAGCAAAACATATATTTGCAGTAAGCAGAACTTGCTCTTGGTAAAATATTTGCTTATTTATTTTTTTATTGGCCGGCTCTTAGCACAAGGCTGTGCCGTTAGTTTACCTGATTGGCAAATTGTCAGGAGTGAACTAGTTCCCATTTAGAACTTTCTAAGCCATCTAACCTGGCAATGGGACTCTCAGGTTTCCAAAAACGTCAATACCTTCAGAATTGGCTGCTGTCCAATATCCCTGTAGAGGTTGAGTTAGAATAGCCAGTATGCCAAAGAAACAGGCTTTCTTGTGAAGAAATCTTATGAGCCCACAGGCCCCCCCCTAAGTAAAGGGGTCTTTGATCTCTTACTCCTTATCCGCAGGGGGCTGGCCTGGGATGGTTCTTGCTGCTAGAAGATGGTAAACTCTGATTTTGTCATTCTATTTTGGGTTCTTTCAGATCCCTAGTTAATTTATTCTGCGGATTTCTAAACACCTATCATAATGTGGAAGAAGCATCAAGAGGGAAATCATTAAATTTGAGGTAAGAATATGAGGTATTCAAATTCCATTTCAGGAATTTACTAACATCAGTGACCCTCGGTTACCACAATTGTAAAATAGGGCTTGCAGGTGGAGCATCAGAGTCAAAAAAAAAAATAAATAAATAATGACATGTGCCTCACTATGAATCCCTCCCATCACTTAAAAAAAGAGATCTGAATTATATAATATGAAATAAACACATAATGGATCACAATAGCAATTGGCCAAGCCAGCTTACAAAAATAGAATGGTTTCTAGGATGAAGTCCCAACTGAAGTATTAAGTAATCTATAGAAGTACTGTGTCATCAGAAAGGGATGTGGGTGGATATAGAATAAGAGATAAAGAAAAAAATCACAGAAGAACACTTGTGCCTTTTCATAGGTGGGTGGGAGAAATGATTTAAAGTAAATGAATCATTCCCTATTTTCCATTCCAAATGTATGGTTTGAGAGAAATAATTAGAGCTTGAAATAAAGAGTCTGTATGTAACTCTGCCCCACATTCAATAGAAGTTGCTCCAATACGCTATAGCAGAAATTTTGGGGTCTGCATAATTGAACTCTGCGAACCTGCCTGTCTAGAAAGAAAGTGCTAACATGCCAGTATGAATGCTTGGTCTTTCATCTAATTTTAAATTATTGATTGAAAATTTGCTTTTCCCTATCAATCTTCAGTTGTTTGGGTTAACTTCAGTCAGCATCTTGAAGCCCAATAATACATTATTTAAAGAATTAGAGAGGCTACATCCAGGTGCATAGCAGATGCTTTTTAAATGTTTGTTGAATGAATAAATGAGTTAATCTAGTTTGCTAGATTCAATAAAGGGCATAGAATATGACTGCTAAAAAATATCTTTACAGCAGTAGGTTTTTTCAAGGTGAGACAAAGTATTTTAAAGTAAGAAAATTAATGCCTTATAGGTCAGAATTGTTAATATTAGTGTATTCTTTTTTCCATGTGAATGATCTATAAACATATCTAGTTCTGAAGAAATTTTTTGATTGAACAATTTACAGCTGGAAAATAATGCTGAAAAATGGGCATTTCATCTAAAATGACCTTGTAACCCTTTTTTCTTCTTTCTGTTTCTCTTTTTAAAAATAAAATATTATTCATCTGACTATTTTTTCTTCCATGTTATCTTATAGAAGTAGGAAACTTTATAGTAACACTGACTTTTGGATGTGCTATTAAATCCCTTTTTACAGCTAAGTGTGTACCAAGGTTTTACATTCATATTGTTATATTTGTGCTTTCATTTTTGATAAAACATTGATTTCAGAGCACAAAATATTTTGTTAATGAGGTCAGAATGTCAATATAATAAAACACTTCTGCCTAAATTTTATGATATTTCAGTAATAGGGAAAAATCACAATCTAACTACTAAAATATTGAAGTCATAAGTTATTTATGTTTCTCTTGCTTATCTAAGATTCCTTAGAATTTGCGCTATTTCGATTCATTCATGACATGAGGCAAAAGATGTTAAATAAAACTATTTCATTATTTATTGTGTCCTAACAAAAATAAATGGATAAATGATCGAATCTTGTGCTTTGTGTGGCAAGCCAAGGTTTTTATTTTTCTTTCCAGGCCTGGACACTAACCAAGCTAGCATAAAATAAGGGAGTTGTGCTTTCTTTTTAAATTAAATTTATTGGGGTAACATTGGTTAATAACATTATATAAAGTTTCAGGTGTACAATTCTATAATACATTATCTGTATATTGCATTTTATGTTCACCACCCAAAGTTTAGTCTCCTTCTGTCACCACATATTTGACCCTCTTTCCCCTCTTCATCACCCTCCCATCTGAGGAACAGGATTGTTTTGAATTGAATTTACAGTGGAGAAATGAGAGGCTCTTTTAGTATAATAATTTACAATAATTATGCAAGAAATAGTCATCTTATACAGAATAAAACAGATTCTGTAGATATTGAATGTGGAACCAGGCTAGTGAATGTGGCCACTGCTGCTTTTCCTCATCTCTTGGGACACCAACAAACTGGAAACCATGGAATGGTGGTAGGGAGCTGAAGACAGAGGAACCCATAGAAAAGGGGTGAAGGGAGGGGTGATCACCAGCATGACTTAGCTTCATGATGGTGCTGGAGACTGGGATCTCTGTTTTGAGGAATAATTAAGTTATTAAAAAATGTTTTTGTTTTTTTGTTTTTTGGGGTTTTTTTGATAACCAGTCCTGTATAGACGTGAAATAACACCACAGAGGGGCTATGAAAATGACAGAGATTTATTAAACTCACAGGGCCTGGAAGAGGGAGGCGTGCGTGGCACTTCTGCAGGAGGCCGTGTGGGAGAAACTCCAGGGAGCCTAAGAGAGAGTGAGGGCCTGCGGGCGAGTACTGTCATTGGGGGTCATGGTAGAGTACCCAAGCAAAAGGTGGGAGAAGACATCACTGGCGTATTTGAGTGTCACTAGGTCACAGACAAGGTAGGGCAAGAAGGAGAACTTATCACACTGGTGACTGGTTCCCTGGGTGGGATGCTCACAGCCTGTTGGAAGGGATGTTGAGGCAACAGGAAAATGTGAGGGATGTGAGGCAACAGGAAAACTTAAATAAATAAATTGTTTTAAGTTTTAAAAATTTACAATACAAGATCATACAGTTAGATTCCCTCGATTTTATTCTCTGAATGCCTGTGCATTCTCTGTACCTGTGAGGAGTAGATGATAATTTCCCACCCAGAGTAGATCTATACAGGTTGTAACAGTCCATTTGTGCTTGTAGAACAGAATGTTCTGCATACAGCTCTGATCAACAAGGGTTACTGATGTGCAAAATGTAGAATTGGTTTTTATACTAGAGCTACCCACATTCTGATAATAAATAAATTGTAAAAATTATGTTTTTTGAACAAAATAAGAATTTATTGATAGGTAATTTTCTACATAGGGAACTAAAACTTTGGACCTGGGGAGGCTAATGAGATCTGTCATAAGACCATGTCTCACTTTGCAAATGAGAAAATTGAAGTTCGAACAGAGGGGCTATGACTTCTGCAGTCACATTGTAGATAATTATAGAATCAGGACTAGAATGAACATTTTCTGGGTGCCTTTTTTATACCACATATGCATTATGTCTTGACTTTTTCCTTTTAGTTTGAGCAAAATAAGATGACAGTGATTCTTCTTTCATCTGAAATATTTTTTATATGTTCACTTCAAGATGTATATAAATCTATGATTAAGTTAGACACTAAAGACTGAGCCTGTAAAGTGTTTTGTTTTTTTTTTACCTCAAGAAATAATAAAACCTGAAGATGTACTCCCTATAGACTTTGCCTACAGATAAAAGAACTACAACAATCAAAAGTGTCTTTCATGCCTTAGAGTTAGAAACTGGGACCTGTCTTATGGAATCTCAAACTTGGTAGCAATTTTTTAAAAAGTTTTATTTCTTATTTGTTTTTCGGTCTTTTTGTTCCCAAGGAAGGAACTGACTTAGAGACAAGTTCAAGATCATGGAAAGAGATTGGAAGTATGTCTTGATACCTCTTTAATTATCAGACATTCTTTAGATAAAAACTTTATTTATAAAAAAATAAATACAATTTTTTACCGATAAAGATTGGAGTCAAAGAGGAATTAAGTTAGCCCCCAAAAATAGCCCCTCCAAAATAGGAATTAAGTTAGCCCCCCAAAAAACTTCAGGAATTCAAATTCAGATATCTGGGCTCCAGAGATTATACTTTTTGGATCTGTACTATTCTGGAATATAAGTGGCCAAATGCACTAAAAGGTTAAGTCTGTGTTTTTAGTGGCATTCTCCAGTCCTCAGGATTTTATTCCAATTTTGGATTTCTCCATTGCAGACAATGCCTTGTTTTGATTATCATGCTGCTGGACCCAAAATCTGTCTCCTTGCCTATTCTGAAGACTATTTTAGTAACCCTTCTCCTCTAGAGACTCAGCATTTGTCTTGTGTATCTGGGTGGTTTGGCATCTGTTATATTATTCCCATAATCAACTGTCTATTTAGAATTCCAAATATCACGCTCTTAAATCCTCCATCTTTCTTCTTTATATCCTTGTGTTCTTCTGCTGCAGTATCTCAACCTTTCATCTTATATCCTTGCTACCAAACATTTACTCGGAGATTTTTTGACCTTAGACTTTTCCAGATCCCTTGGACACTGGCCCGTAGTTGTCTGATTGAATTTCCACTGTTATTCCAAACCAACCCTGAAATCTTATCATATATCATCTGCCCTGTAATGTTCACTATTGGTCCATAACTTGTCTAAGTAATTAATCTGGAGATGTAATAGTATCCTCTCTTATTAGTTTTGATTTCAGAAAATACTAGAAAATATACTCAGGAAGCCGGATGATAAAATATATGCCAAAAATAGATCAGCTATGTTTTTTTTAAAGGGGTGAAGTGTAATACTGTGTAGTCAGATGAAATATTGAAAAAGAAAAGTCAAGCTCATATTAGAACAATTAATAGAGCCCAAAACCCACAGCTCTATGTCAACATTTGCTTCTCTGAGAGACAAGCCAGTCACAATCTAGAGTTGAGGAGACACAATTCTTCAAATTTTCTGGTGGTAGCTATCATTTATTGCATGGAATCAGTCAAGGATAAATCTCTGAAGGTAACATGACCAGAATTAAGCTCCAGGATTCTTAAAACAAGCTGCACTTCAGGTTCAGCCAGGGAACTTTTAAAAATACTGATGGTTGGGCCTCATTTCCAAAGACCCTGATTCAATTGGTCTGAGAAGGAGTAAAGACATTGGTGTTGTTTTTAAAATCTTCCCGGGTGATTATATTATACAACAATCATTGAGATTATGGAATGAGCCCTTGGCAAAAGTATTGAAAAAGTCCAGTGTGTTTTGTTCCCCCCACCCTTCCTCAGGCTCCTGTCTGAGCACGAGGCATTCTACCTGCTGGAGCTAGCTGCTCCAAGGGGCCCCTGACCTCAAGTCTTCCTGTGTCTGGCTACTTTTCAATCTGAGCCTTTCTCATCTAATGAACTTGCATCTCTGCTCTTGAAAAGTGGCAGGAAACTGGCTTGCTGAACCAAGACGTCTAAGATGTGAACAAATACGCGCAATTTCACATGATTATTAGCATTGCAGGATATTCTTCTTTTCACCCCAAGTGAAAATCCTCTTTACTGGAATTGAGTAGATTTGGAGACAGCAGTGATTATGTAGTGCTCCTCTATTCTTACGTTGTGGCTGGCTCTTCTCGGTCTATTCAAAAATCTGTCTCTGAAAGCTGGGCTTGTTCTCCTCAGAGGGTTCAATTGCTTCTACTGATATTAATAACTACAAAAAAGCAGCCATATTTCCCATGCAATTGGAGCTTCTGAAGAAGTATGAAAGCAACAACAGCAATAATGAAACAATTCAACTATGATTTGGAAAAATACTGCATAGAAATACGTATTCTCCTATAAATGTGTTTCCTTTGGTCAAAGAAAGCAAGAAAATATTTACAGTTTACCTACAAAATTTAATGAATTGTATGTATTTGCCTACAATCTAATTTGGATGAATTTTTAAAGTATGTGTCACTAGATAGGCTTATTTTTTTAAGACACTGAAGATTGATATTTTAGCTGTTATTTTATTCTGATCACACTGGGACCCTAACAAAACTAATTATCTTGGAATTCAATAGAGGATCTATGTTAAGAATCAGTACTATTCAAACAGGAGAAAATAAAACTTGAGGGGAGGTTGTTAGCTGTTTGTTTTGCTTGCTTGTTTTTAAGCAAACATAATCACTGTTGCTAAAGCCTTGCTAAATCTTCTGTGTGAGTGTGTATGTGAGTGTGTGTGTGTGTGTGTGTGTGTGAGTGTGTGTATCTATGGTTGTAGGGAAAGGCATCTTTTTTGAAGTATCAATTATTACAACATTCATCCATAGGAGATAGTTATAGTATTGATACTGCAGGACACAATAGTAATAAAATGAGCATGTAACTAGAACAATTAAATCTAGGCAAAAGCATAGCTATTAAGAAGAGATGCTATAAGAAACAGACAGTACTCTGTCTGCAGTTGAATGGAAAATGCAAAGGCCTGGGAATCCAAAGTTTTGGCATAAGCTGTCTGTATGGCTTCTCTATACTCTATTCCTTTAAAAGTGGCATTGGAAGGAATTACATGTTAAAAAATTAAATCTCTCTTAGGAATTAAAAAAAAATAAAATGTTTTGAAAAATTGTAAAAAAACTTATAGCTTTTTTTGTTAAATAGAAACTGAAACTAAAATATATGTAGAAACCTGTTGGATTCAGCTTAAGCAATAATCAGAGATCATAGCTTTTTTTTTGTAACTAGAAAAAAAAGTTAAAAATAACCAAATAATTTCAATTCAAGATTAAGAAAAAGCCTAGCAAAATCAACCAAATATAGATTTAAGAAATTAATCTAGAAGCAGAACTCAAGAAAAAGAATTGTAAACATCAAATAACAACAATATAACTGCTCCCCTCCCTGGTGGAATTAAGGAATATAAGAATGAGTTCTTTCATGAGTATCATATAGAAACATCTCTGAAACACATTGATCAGGTATAGAGGAAAAGCCCTAACGTTAGGAAGGAGAAAGGAGATATCACCCTGAGTACGTAAGAGAGTAAAACAATAACAGAATAACAACTGAAATAAATAAAGAAATATTGTAGAAACATTAAAAAATGGAAATAAATGGCAAGGACAATAATACATATCAAAATTTATAAGATGTGGCCAAAATAATACTAAGCAGGTAAACGGTAACTTTAATACGTGTGGTAAGTCTCATCCTGAAACAAAGAATGGAAACACAGACAAATAATTTTAGAAATGAAGGGAATATGACACAGTTAGAAAGCATGTTAAATTAAACAAGGATGAATTATTTACAGCTTTTCACACACACACACACACACACACACACACATGCACACAAATAAAAATATAAGTGGAATAGAAGTTTTTCTAAGAAATAAGTAAAGAACATTGGAACATTGATTAAAGGAAATGAAACACTGAAGTTGTACTCTTCATGGCCCATTTCAATTGGGGTAATGGGGTCTCTTCTCCATGTTAATAACATGACTATCAGAAAAAGCAAATAAATGAAGTTAAACTGAAATTAGAGGCTGAACCACATTTAATTGAATTAACTTCAGTTTGGGGGGAAAATTACGGAGGATTTTGGGAGGAGTTTATAATAGTGACCAAGGAAAAGAATTTTAACCATATAGGAAAATTTGGCTTAGTTCTCTCTCTCATAGCTGCTGGGCCCTCCTGTTCTGTTTCGCTGATGAGGTCCTTGATCAGCAGGGTTTGGGTTGCATAGACATGATGTTCTACCCACTCTACTCATTAGAAGTGCTGCTTTGAGGAAAACCTCAGAAATTATGATCATAGAACTGGAATACAACAGTTCACCCTTCAGGATCCTATATAAGAAGTCCAGAGTTCAGAGAAATCTAAGCTGTGTGTGATATGGATTGCTCTCTGTGTTACCATCACTTCAGTCCTTGATGGTAACACTAATCATTGAAACCCCTTAAGGAATGTAGTAAAATTTGTTAGCCAGAGGCAGTTGTAGTGTCCTCTACTTAACCTTTCCTACCATAGTAATCCTTTTATTGGTCAGGAAGCCAACACAGGAATTTCATTAGGGCTAAGTATGCTTATACTTATGCATTCTGACAGAGGAAATAACCACATGATGGTTTTGAGGACACACTGGGCTCATTTTGAGGATACAATGAAGCAAACTCCATTGGTCACCTAATTTCTTAAGTCCTTGTTTTGACTGTGAGACCATGGTAGTGTTTGGAATCTCACAGAATTAGTGTTAGTTCAAAATCGATCGCCAGCAAACTGAAAATGTTGATTATTTCATCTCTCCAATGTGCAGTTATCGTGGTGATCTTGGAAGAATCAAAGAGGAAAATTTATAGTACTGTACAAATTGTTGTTATTGTAGCAGAATATCCTCAAGAAGGCCCTGCCTCCCTTTCATTTAAAGGGCTATGGCTCTGTAAATTGCTACAGTCTGTGGGAATTGGTGAAAGGGCTGTGACATTCTACTAGTGTCCCTACTTATATGAATTACATAAGGCTTTATTAGATGGTCCATCTATTTGTCTAGAGACATTCTGATCAACTGGTCAAAACTAAAGATCTATGCAGTTCAAACTATGCTAATGCTGGCTTCAGTTCTAGAGCTTGTTATAATAACCCGGTTCATCTTTCTTAGGTAATTAAATGTTACCATTTGGTCCCTGCCACTCTGGAATCTCATCATCTTTATTGAATTCCACATTCCTATCTTGATAACAGTAGTCCTTTTATTATTCCTGGTATACAGAGAATAATTAGCCACCACAAGTATTTTCGAAAATATTGGGGTTCCCCTCACAAATGTATTTCTCATAGCTATATGTAGTAGAGCGTTTCCTCTGGACCATATTAGTCCGTAGAGTTAGTGAATGGGTGAACAGGCCTTCCATGGTAAATCCATTCTAACATTCTGATCTCCCTAAGCCTTTGGGTAACCTCCATTTTAGCAGAGTTTCTCAGACAGTATTGGCATTTTTGGGCCAATAATTCCTTGTTTGGGGATTTATCCGCAAAAGGATTCATAAATTCTTCATTTCCACAGAAGCAATGTCTGTGGGAAACAACTTTGGGAAAGAATAAAGTGGAAGAGTTTTTTTCTTTGCTTGATTTTTGTTTTTAATTATTTTTTATTGGGAAATATTGGGGAAGAGCATATTTTTCCAGAACCCATCAGCTCCAAGTCAAGCTATTGTTTTCAATCTAATTGTGGAGGGCGTAGCTCAGCTCCAAGTCAAGTCGTTGTTTTCAATCTAGTTGTAGAGGGCACAGCTCACTGGCCCATGTGGGACTTGAACCGGTGACCTTGATGTTATGAGCACCGTGCTCTAACCACTCAGCAAACCATGGCCACTCACTGGTGGCTTAGCTCCAAGCTCAAACCATTTGCTTCTTACTGGTCTATGTGGGAATTGAACCAGCAACCTTGGTGGTATGAGCACTGCGCTCCAACCACTGAGCCAACTGGCTGCCCGAAGAGTTTCTTATGCTGAAATAATTTCTTAAAAATAAAAACGTTAGTCTGAACTATATTTCCAAAATTATAGTCTAGTAGACTGAATTAAAAAAATAATTTGATTTGTAATTGTACGTTAACAAAATCACATTATTCATATTTCACTATTACCATTTAATGTCTATAGAACTTGAAAGGAAAGTTATTGGGCAAAGTTAGAATGCTAGAATTCAGCAAATATTTCCAGGATAGCTTTCAAAATTTTTATAGATATTTTCATTTGCTTATAAGTGTGATCAAATGTTTTCTGTAAATAAATCAAATAACATTGAATATTGTTTATACTTTAAAAAATCTAAAATGGTTTTATACTACAAATCCCATCGGGAGTACAAGAGCTGACATCCACAATTTGCTACAGAGAAAAATATGAAATTCTCAGTTCCAAAATTCAGCAGCAGTAAAAAAGTACAATTTTTATTCTATAATTTTTAAATTTATATATACATTTCAAACATAATGTCCAACATGTTCAAATTATACTTTTGACTTCTGTTTTTTCACACTAAGAGGTATGGGAGTCCTATACCCATATATAGGTATGGGACTTAGTCTCTGGCTATAAACAACAACCAAGAAAACTTAAAAAAAAATCATTTGAAACAACTGTTTTCAGATATTGGATAATTGGCAGCATATGTTCAACAATAAAATTGTTAAGAATTTCAAGATGGTGATGGAAGAGCATTAAACCAAGTGTGGGACCCATTTGTATTCAGGTCCCTATGTGACTGCATAGTTCATACAACTGTGAAGTTGGCCCAAAGTATTAGTCATGGAGCTAAACTGGCCGTAGAATAAAGGCTAATCTAGATTCACCTTTAAAAGCTTAGAAATCAGCCTTAAGTCGCACTAAAACTGACTTACAACAAAGTCCAACACCCTTTAAAGGAATGCTATAAATCCAATAGTTGTGACATAAAATTCACATCTAATATGCAAAAAAAAAAAATGTCTCGATGTGGACAGAGCAGGAAAATATGACCCATAATCAGGAGAAATGTCAATTAATAGAACAGACACAAAAATGACAGAGAGAATGAAATTAGCAAGTAACGATGTTAAAACAACTATTATACACATTACACACATGTCCAAGGATTTGAAGCAGAGAAATAAAATGTATAAAAAAGAACCAATAGAAACAGAAAAGAAAAAACAAAAACAAAGAAAATTGATACAACCAAATGTTGATTCTTTGAAAAGGTTAATAAAATTGATAAACTCCCAATAAGACTGATTAAGAAAAACAGAGGGAAGACAAATTATTAACTATAGAAATTTAAGTAAATACATTTTTATTAATCATACAAATATGTAAATGATAAAAGGTAATATTCTGATCAATTTTATTTTCACTAAATTTGACAACTAAGATGAAATAGACAAATTTCTTGAAAGATGAAACAGAAACTATTAATAACCTTATATTTTCCAAATAAATTGAATTAGAAACACCTGTTTATGCAGAAAATTCCAGGCACAAAAATGTACACTGGAAAATTCTCTTAAGCACTTAGGGAAAAATAATAATACAAAATTGTACTGAAAATAGGGGAGGAATTTTTCTCAACTCGTGAGACCAGTATTATGCTGATACGAAAAGCTCACAAAAACATTACAAGGGAAGACAATTATATGCGTGAGTCTTATCCCAGTTCTAAAATGCAGTACTACTCAGCAATAACAAGGAATGGACTATTAACACAAATATCAACATAGATGAATCGCACAGACAAAATGCTAGAGAAAAAAGTCATACAGAAAATAATATATATATATATATATTATATATATAATTATATATAATTTATATATTATATATATAATTTCCATTTATATGAAGTCCCACAATGGACAATAATAATCTGATTTGAAACAATTAGAAGGGCGGTTTCCTCTGAGAGCTAGATTGAATGGGAAGGAACACAAGGGAAATTTCTGGGAAGATAGAAATATGATAAAGGTGTGTTCTTTATGGGGACAAATATTTTGAAAAATTGTGCATTTAAGTTTTGTGCATTGCAATATATGTAAACACTGCCTTAAAAATCCCTATAATTATCGTCATTGCCATTACAGAGAGTGGGGATTGGGAAGAGTTATAGATAAAACAAAAATGGTAGAACAGAAATAATATTTGCAGTTGGGGAAAGGATATATGGAATTAGTTAATGCTATTTAGTTTATCTGATGCATGTTTAAATTTTCTATAATAAAATAGAAAATGCATAACCAAACAATATAAAAGCCTTAATAGGAGACCAAAGAAACTTGGAGTCAATCTCAATTGTGAAAGAATTATGTGTATGCCTGAAGAAATAATAGAAACAGGCCAGTGCTAAATATTGATCTGAAAAATAATTTTGATTGTCTTTTGTTTTTCCCTTTTGTCTTTAAGAAAGTCAAAGAAAATTCGTTCACACAATTAAAAACTTATCCCTTAGGCATATGTTGTTTCTTAGTTTATTTATTTATTACAAAATAAAGTTTCTTTCTAACTACTGAACCAAAAAGATACCATTCATTGTCTCAAATGTAGGGGAAGCTCTGGGAAGTAGAATTCCCCAGAAACAACTATTTATATTTCCCAGAAAATATTACTGTTTATGCAAAAAGCAAATTGCTAATAATTCTCTTGTGAAATATTAACAAAGTTGAACAATGAGGTAAAAAGACCTATTTAACTGTATTTTGAAAAGAAATTTAATGATCAATGGATCCTCTATTTACCAATTTTCCACAGATTACTATTAAATAAACAGATCTTTTTAATTTATGAGGCAGCTGGATCTTACCTAGTGTTTAAATTTAGTTATGAATAGTAAGTGAATACTTCAATAAAAAAGGATAACAAATTTTTACGCATTATTTTGTAGCCCTCACACAAGTTAAAGTCAAACTATGAAAGGCAGAGAACTGGGGATTCAAAGTTATATAAAGATTATGATATAATGAAATATCTTGGCAATAATTTGAAGGAATTATCTTGACTATCATCATGCCTTACCTAGATGGTACTAATTGCTAAAGTAAGATGCAAAACTATGTACATTTTGTGATGTCAGACAGGGAAATAATCGCTTCAGTATAAAAATTGATAAAGTAAAATTAAAGTTAAATCACAACTCATATCTTTTTGAAAAATTCATCCCTAAATTAAAAACAAAATCATGATACACTCGCTACATGTTGGAATGGACATTTCATTTGTGTTTGTCTGTTTTAGATAGTTATGCTTAAATACATATTTTTATAACTTTAAAATATTGAATTATAACATAAATATAAATTTCTCATAAATTATATAAACCTAAGTTTTAGAGAATACAAATTTTCCACGATATATATGCTATGATTTCTTTCTCCCTACAATACTGGTGTATTTAAGCTTTATCTATTTTTTCTTAGAATAACTAATGTTATTAAGCACTTCTTCATGAAAAAAGCATGTCTTTTTCTCTCACTGTCAAGCCATTCATCGTATTTACCCAAATATATACAGTCAATTTTTAATTTAACAAAGACTGAAAATTATAAGATGAAATATGTATTTTCTAAGAACATAAATTTTATTGTTGGTCTTAATGCTGTTGCATGTATGCATATATTTTGTATGCTTTGCATTTATTCACACATTCTTTCAAGAAGTGTTTTTTAATTTTATTTTGTTAGTTTTCAATTACAATTGACATTCAATGTTATTTTGTATAATTTCAGGTGTACAGAATAGTGGTTAGACATTTATATAATTTACGAAGTGATCCCCTGATAAGTCTAGTACCTGGCACTATACATAGTTATTACCATATTATTGACTGTATTCCCTATGCTTTACTTTACATCCCCATGACTATTTTGTAACTACCAATTTGTACTTCTTAATCCCTTCACCTTTTTCACCCAGCTCACCAACCCCCCTTCATCATTTGTTCTCTGTATCTATGAATTTGTTTCTGTTTCCTTTGTTCATTTATTCTGTTCTTTAGATTCCACATATAAATGAAATCATATGGTATTTGTCTTTCTCTGTCTGACTCATTTTGCTTAGCATAATTATCTCTAGGTCCATCCAAGTTGTTGCAAATGGTAAGATTTCATTCTTTTTTATGGCTCAAGAAGTGTTTCTTGAGCACTATGTACGATGAACTAGGCTGAATGATTTATACATACATTCATACGTCTGTGTGTCTGTGTGTGTGTGTTCTACAGGTATATATAGAAGTGTGCACATGAAAAGATACATATATACCTTTCTTGAGATTTTGTGAATTATTTGTCTGAGATTTTATTGTATGTACCATTTTGAAACTTGCATTTGTCTCATTGAAAAAAGATTCTTGGGAAGTTCTGCTTGATCTGCGCTCCCGCTCTAATAGACTTTAGTAGAAGTAATTGCTTGGTAATACCATGATTGAAGTTTTTCCACGTAGAATACATTTTAAAAAATCAATTAGTGGCATTAGGATTCAAATATTGGGGACAGTTTTTATAGATTGTCTACTTCTTTTTAGGAAGAAATAGAAGTAGTATTATTCCTGTAAGAAAAATTCTGCTCATTATTCTTTTTGTGAGTCAGTTCCCAAGAAATAGACATGTGAATGTAAATACAATTTAAAAGAAGGCCAGGTTTAAGTATATACATCTAATATAGCTCTCAACACAGCATAAAATATTTTTTAATCTTGCAAACCTGTCCACCAAACAAATTACAAAGTGAAGGTATTTCATATCATGAAAAGACAAAAAACAAACAAAAAACCTGCAGCGATCATGAATAGACTAAAAGAATAAATGTAATGGTTTGACTTATATTTTGAGTATTTTCTAAAATGTTGACCATGTATAATAAAACTATATTTCAGATATGATTTAAATTGTACATGACACTTAGTCTTAGTAGGTCTTCTAATATTTACTGAATATCTACTGAATAATTGCTATTTATTGCATTCTTTGAATACATATGAGGTAGTCTACTGGGACTCAGGGGGATAGTGTTATTTTAAATTCAGATATCATAAAAGAAAGAGAGATGCTTTAATGACTACTCTAAAACAATTTAAAATATGACAAATGAGTGTCAAAAAGAGAAGGGTCGAGTATTAGCTATAATTCCTTCAACAAGATGATAAACTGCAGTGACAATAAAAGTAGCTTCTTAATATATTTCATCTCTAGGAAAAGGTTTTAATGTGTTTCCTGTATGTCAGACTGCATAAGAGAAAAATTGTTTTCTTTCTAAGTCAGTGAAAGTGTTTTCATTAATGAATGTACTAAATTACAAACATTTAATTTTAGGTATATAATTATTAAGAAGATAATTTATTCTCTTAGCAATCCGATTTTATAAAAATTCTTCTCAGGTCTTCCTAAAGCCCTACTTTCTATTTAAATGCTAAGATATAGAATAAACCAGAAAGATTAAACAATAAAAAATGTGAAGGTTGTGCAAATTTGTCATAGTTTTATTTTTTATTTTTCAATGCAGCAACTTTTTATCAGTTAAGTGAACAGTCCAAATATTCTTGATCTAAATTACTGAAAAACTGTTACAGAGGCAGATTTAAAAGTATTCTCCTTAAAGGTAGTCCTGCAGCATTGACAAGTTGGAAAATAATGCTAGGATGCTCTAATGACATTTGCTGGAATGGTTATCTGGTTTTGCTGATAAGCTCAGCATATGGAACATAACATTATGATTTTCCTCTCATCAAATTTTCTTCTTGAGTTATGTTTCTATCTCTTATTTTATTATTCTTTATATTTTCATACTTAAATCATCAACTTATATTCAAGAGAAATGATTCTACTCTTGGCCTTACTTTTTAATTAAATGTTTTTCATTCAAATCAATTTAATTCAACTTAAAAAATACATACCAGGAAGCAGACATCACATTGTGTTTGCAAACAATGGTGAACATTTTAAACCCATATCTTACTTTAAGAGTTTACAGTCTTGCAAGGAAGACATATTTTAAAATGTTAAGTAGGTATTTATTACAGAAGTGCAATTAGAATATGTTGCAAAAGAAATAGACTAATCAAATGGATTAGGGATCATCTCCCTAAAAAATTGTCGTTCAAACTGATTTGGAGTTTGCTAAATTAGGAATGGAAATAAAGACTATTCTAGCCAAAGGAAACGATATTTGTGAAGATTCTCAGACTAGATAACATCCTGAATATTAAAGGAAGTAGAGAAAATAAATAGATGGTTAATGGTACAATTTTCTATAATAGAGAACACAGAAAGAGTAGATTAGGTAGGGATACAGGTGACTAATAAGTTAAATTTAAGACAAGTCTGCTCCTAATATTTGTAACACTTATGAAGGTACAGATGGAGGCTTACTTATTGTGATTAATAATTAAATGTTGTAAGTCAAACTAGTAATGTTACATCATATATGTTCTATCATCTTACTTTCACACATACAACTATATTAAAAATATTAAAAACTGTAAAATTGTATTACCAAAAAGTTTGCAAACTATCAAACTTGGTGTTTTATGGGTAAACAACAAAATATAGATGTATAGTAAGGCAGATATATGTAATTTCTAAACTATTACTTTTTATTACTTGAAATTTCTTGGTGTTTTATGGATGAACAGCAATGTATAGATACATGACAAGATAGAGATGTACAATTTCTAAACCACTACTTTTTATTATTTTTCTTGCCTTTATTTCAGCAAATTTACAAATTATATTGTAATAATCATGATTTTCGCACAATACATGTTCTTTTGACATTAATATCAATTGAACTTAATGCCAAATAAGGTCTTCTTGAATCATCATAATTCCTAGATAGCTTCTTCATATTATCAAAACTGCTCTTTTGAATAATTGGGAAATTGAACTGCAAAAAGATTTCTTAAAATAATACTAAGACTTCATAAATGAAATTGAAGTTGGAGACCTCACTCTCCCTGATTTCAAACTATACTACAAAGCTTTAGTATTCAAAAGAGTATGGTACTGGCACAAAAGCACACATAGGTCAATGAAACAGAACAGAGAACCTAGAAATAAACTCATGATTACATAATCAATTAAATTTACAACTGAGGCAAGAACATACAATGGGGAAAGTCTTCAATAAATGGTGTTGGAAAAACTGGTCCATGTTCTTAGACATATATAAAAGCAAACTCAAAATGGATTAAAGACTTAAATGTAAGTAAGACCTGAAACCATAAAATTAGAAGAAAACATAGGCAGTAGACTCTATGACATCAGTCTTAAAAATATATTTTTGGATATGTCTCCTTGGGCAAGTGCAATAAAACAAAAAATAAACAAATAGGACTACAATAGACCAAGACATTTTTGCACAACGAATGAAACCATCAACAAAACAAAAAGGTTACCTACTGAATGGGGAAGATATTTGCAAATGATATATCTGATAAGGGATTAATATCCAGAATATATAAAGAAGTTATACAACTCAATATGAAAATCAACGACAACAAATAATTCAATTCAAAAATGTGCAGGAGACCTGAATAGACATTTTTCCAAAGAAGATGGTGAACAAACACAAGAAAAGTTGCTCAGTTTCACTAATCATCAGGGAAATGCAGGTAAAAACCACAATGATATCACCTCACACCTGTCAGAATAGCCATCATCAAAAAGACAAGAAACAAGTGTTGGTTGTTTCTTGGAGAAAAGGAAACTCTTGTAAACTGTTGCTGGGATTGTAAATTTGTACAGTCACTACGGAAAATAGTATGGAGGTTCCCAAAAAATTAAAAATAGAACTACCATACAAATCAGCAATTGCAGTTCTGGGCATTTATCCTAAGAACATGAAAAAACTAATTCAAAATGATATATACACCCTTATATTCACTGCAGTATTATTTACAATAGCCATGATATGGAAGCAACCTAGATGTCCATTGATAGATGAATAGATAAAGAAGATTTGGTACATATATACAATGGAATATTACTCAGCCATAAAAAGAATGAAATCTTGCGATTTGCAACAACGTGGATGAATCAAGAGGGTATTATGCTAAGTGCAATAAGTTAGAGAAAGACAAATACTGTATTATTTCACTTATATGTGGAATCTAAACTAAACAAATAAAAAATAAAACAAAATAAACAGACTCAGAGAAACAGAGAATAAACTGATAGCTGCCAGAGGAGTGGGTAATGGGTGGATTGGACAAAAAAGGGGATTAAAAGGTGCAAATTATAAATAAGTCATGGGAGTGTAATGTACAGCATAGGCAATACAGTGAATAATTTCGCAGTAACTTTGAACACTGATAGATGGTCACTAGACTTCTTGTGGTGATCACTTCATAAGGTATCTAAATGTCAAATCACTGTTGTATACCTGAAACTAATATAATATTGTACATCAACTATACAATTCCAGAATAAAAAAAAAACCTTAGACTTCAAATAAACTGAATTGAAACATTGTAAGAGGATCTTACACAATAAATTACCATTATCACAAAAAAGTACAAAATATTTTAATTCTCTTATATGAATTATCATTTATATCAAAATGTTAACCATCTCTTGAAATAATATGTAGTTCCATATGGAAATTTAAAATGTTTCATTTTTATTAATGGTATACATAAAAGATCCCCCAAATATAGTAGTATATCCTGAATTCTTCTTACAAACACACTTAATAGTTTAAGCTAACAATTTCTCTTTATTTTACTACGTTTTCCTCCTAATTAGCACCAGCCATTATATATTAGAAAGAACAAAAATGATTAAAATAAAAGACATGTAAAAGTTAAAATGGGTTGATTTTAGTTTTCTAGAAAATAATGTTATTTAATATTTCATTTACTTGAAAAATAAGCTAAAATGATACTCAGAAAGATGAAATAATACGAAATACATTCATGAAACAATTGGATGACAGATTTAGTGCTCAAAAATCTAATGGTTTGTTAAATGTCTTTTTCTTAGAAAACTTTTTACGTTTTTTCCCCCACAGAAGGTAATCATTTTGTATTTAATAAAAAGGAAAAATTCACATTGTTGTAAAACTCCATACTGTTATTATCTATTTTAAAATTCCAGCCAAACTAGCTGAAAGATATTAAAAATAAATTACCAGCATGCAATTACCATAGATAGAGATGTGCTGTCACAAGAAAATGAGTGAATGACAGATGAAATGCATGGTTGATGAGGTGCTATTTGTAACTCAGAGCATGGTTTTTGATAAATTATAAACTGTATAATTAAGACAACAAAAATACACACATTGATAGATAGCCTTGTCTAATACTCATCACGTGAGGATGGCTATTATTTGATTTCTTATGCCTTTACTAAAAAATTAAGCTACTTTAGTTTTGATACTCTTGTAGCTTTTAATCAAGGTAATAGAGTATATTATTATGCTTCCAGTTATGAAAGCAGTTATGGGATTGTGTGCAGAAAGTATGCTGAGGCGTTAGGCTCTATCAACCCAATTCTCTGATATCACCACCGCGGTCCTCACCTTCCGAGTCATGTGCATCATATCCCGCTGTAAGACATCATTTTTGCACTTTTATAGGACTCCCCTGGAAGTTTTGCAGCTTTTTTTTTTTTTTTTAAAAAAACCTTCAATTCTTGTGGTAAAGTATAATGTTTTAGAAAAAGAAAACGTTCCCAGTTTTTAGCAAGCATTTAAACATTCCAGTTTGCATGCCTTTCGTTGTGATTAATTCAACAAATATTGAGAAAGTACATGCCCAACAGCATTCCTACTCCTAGGTATTCACTGACAAGAGAGGAAGACCAATGTGTAAATTATATGCACACTTACACATCACAGGTATAGAAAGACAGGTGGGCAAAACAACATGGGAGCAGAGAAAGGATGACTTAGAAGACAATGTTCACAAAGAGGGCGATTGTTTTTGGCTGAATTTGGAGCGTGGGTAACAGGTAGATGCAGTACAATAACACAGAGGTTGAAATAGTTCAACACTACGCCTGCCTGTTCAGGTGTGGGCACGTGACGCAAGATGGAGCTGAATACGTCCCTATGAAAGAAATCATAAAAGCATTGTTGGTAGGTTCATGCTTCTTGTATGGAAAATGCAGACAAGTCAACATTGCACATGTTCTCGAGCTCAAATTAAGTTAACATTTTTGGGGAGAAATGGTTAAATGAGTTTTGAGGAGGTTTCCCACATACGCTTAAAATAAAAAAGAAGACTTATTTTTCCATGTTAATAATCATATTGTGTGTGTGCGTGTGTGTGTGTGTATGTGATTGCTGAGGGCAGAAAACCCAATGATATTTCTATCTGCATGTTTATCTGATAGTGAGTTTTCACTATACTGTGACAATTTAACATTTAACTCATGATTATATGTATCAGACACTGTTCTAGGGTTTTCATAAGTAATAACTCATATAATCCTTATAACAGTCCTATTAGGTAAGGACTGCTATTATCTCCACTTTACTATTTATGAAACTAAGCCTCAGAGAAGTTAGTAACTTACATGTGTGACCACACCATTCATAGGTGTACATAAGAATCATCAAGAGAGTACATTTAAATGGCAATTCCTTGGATCCCACAAGCAGAGATACTTATTCATGAGGTCTGGGATAAGGACCTACGAATTTTCATATATGAGAAACCAAAATGATTGTGGTGGATTAGTCAAAGGATTTCACTTGAGAAATCATGTTGTGAGAGTCTCGACAATTTTTAAAAATATGGATAAAATTTTGAGACTGTGAAATAGAAGTAAAATGAAAAATGTGAAAGAAAAAATAAGTGCCATATAGGATTTCAGTTTGTCTAGTCACAGATAGCAGAGGTTTTTACAAAGAGTAAAGGGAGTGTAGGGAATTTGCAAAGTAACAACTCAGGACCTTTTCCCATAATAAAGAGAAGATGAATAATTAATAAGACTCAATAAGGATCCAATATGGTAATGACAGGAATGAGAGTTACACAGCTCATCTTGAGTGTAATCAGTCCAGATTGGAGTAGTAGAAAGGAAAGTTACAGAAAGATCTAAGAGAGATGTCTCCAGGGTATACAGGACTTAATAGTACAAATAAAATGATGAAGAACTAAAAAAAAAAAAGAAGAAAAGAAAATAAGAAAAAAAGAAGGCTGTGATAAATGCAAAATATGGAATGGAAGAGAAAAATGACAGTCAATAAGTAACTTCAGGAAAAATGTAAATCAGTTTACCGATTGTTATATAATATTAAATTACCATACTGATATTGAATCATATAAAGCAAACACTGTTTACTGATGTTCAACTTTTCATGTCAATCCATAGACATTTGATAACACATGCAGAATAGAATTAAATGGCTTCATAATTTGCAATGTGAAAGTAAAATTTTTGGAGATGGAAGAAAAGAGCTGAAAGTGAAAGATTTTTTTCATCTTATTGGGAAGACTTCAGAATATGCTGACTTGATGGAAAATGTATAAAGGCAAAAGTATGTAATAGAAATAAAAGTGCTAAATTGGGCAGTGTGAAGTAAATACTTATCTATTATAATGAAAAGACAATTGCTAATGTAAAAAATTAAGAAATAAATAGAAAGGGATAAATCATAATTTAGAAATATGGATATAACCATCAGATCTCAATTAGAAACAGTTAAATAATTAAAATGATTTCCTTTGGATTGCAGTACTGCAATCAGGAATGGTGAGATTTTCTTTATTACACACCCTTTTTTATTTGCTATTTTGTGTATGTTAAAAATTAAAAATCTATATTAAACATCATAGCTAGTAAAATTATACATAGTATAAAGAAATAAAAATAAAGTTCTTAATGCCAATTTAAACTAAAAGAAGGATTGTTGAGCATTTTGAAAATGCTTATAACTTATTGGTTCTGTTTTTCTCGTAATACCAAGTCTCATTAGACACAATATAGTATCAAAGAACAGTTTTTGGTTCTTCACTTAAAGTTGAATTTTTGTAAGCAATTCTTATTCAGACCAGACTAATTTTTTAACTTCAGATCCTAGTATTCTTCCTGTTTTAAGTTTGCAATAAAAAATAGAGTGAGCCACATGAAGTATTTTTCAGTCCACTTGTCTGTCTGACACTTTTTACCCAATAGGAATGGTGATGCTATATGACCTTTTCTCTCTCTCTGTGCATTTATCCCACTGAAACTGAACTAATCTCAAAGGCAACCTTGTCAATGGTTACGTTCTCATGAATATATCATTGTCTATAATATAAGAGGGTGGTGAAATTGTATAGGAAAGAAATCTTAGTATCCCAGCCTTTTTATGTATGTAGTCTTTTGAAAGATATGGTGCTAGCAAGTATTGGTCAATTCAGGCTTTTGATTTATAATTTCTGCTTCTCTACTAGGTTGAGGTTCCAAACTAATGGAACATGACAACTGTCAGTTCTTAGTATTAAGCTTCTTAGAAATCGTAAGTCTTATATTTTGTTTAAAGGTCTAGATTTTTCTCTAATTCTCAGTTTATTTTGAAACACAACAGTTTATAACTTAAGGTCACCCCAAAACACACACAAACACACACTCTTACACACACATAGTCAAAATCTGGGTTTGACAGCTCACTAAGGTCTGACAATTAAGTTTGTGAACTCATTCTAGAAAATGTGCTATATCCCAAATTGCTGAATATCACTATGGTCACCTTAGAAGTACTCCCATTGGGAAGCTATGAACTGACATTAGTGCCTAGTCCACCCTCCAAAGCACTAGTCCACCCTTTAAAGGAATTTTGGAACACTTTCTGGAATGGCCATCAGAGCTGTTGTCCTATCACCCTTGAGGTCCTGAATGTCATCAAAATGGCTTCCTTTCAATATTTCCTTTACCATCAGGTAAAGAAAGAAGTCATGGGAGCCAGATCAGGTGAGTAGGGAGGGTGTTCCAACACAGTTATTTGTTTACCGGCTAAAAACTCCCTCACAGACTGTGCCATGTGAGCTGGTGCATTGCCGTGATGTAAGAGCCATGAATTGTTGACAAAAAGTTCAGATCGTCTAACTTTTTCATGCAGCCTTTTCAGCACTTCCAAAGAGTAGACTTGGTTAACTGTTTGTCCAGTTGGTACAAATTCATAATGAATAATCCCTCTGATATGAAAAAAGATTAGCAACATTGTTGCTATAAGTTTGTAAGCTTAATTGTCATATCCTATCAAGTCCCAAAAAGGCCAACATTTAATTTTAGTGACTAGATCTGACATCTACTCTGTTCTTCATTAAAGGATGAATAGCACATTATAGCTCTTTCGCACAAATATTTGGATTTGATCACCTTAAAAATGACCTCAAAGTCACATGGAACTATTGTTAAAAATGCACATATTATATTATCTCAGTGGTCTTACTGAGTCATAAGAGCCAAGGGTAATATACAGGCATCTATTTTATTTTTATAAGATCTATCTGTAATTTTCCAGTTTTTTCAGTATTTCCAAGTCTTTAATGCTCTCTGCAAAGTTCAGACTTGTCTCTTATTAATAGTTTGTGCTACAGTAACTATACAGCTTAAGAACAGGATTCAAATTTTTCTATTCATCCAGTTGTTTATACTACACAAGTAATAGATGTCTTCTAATTGTGCGCACTGCATTAAGTGCTAGACACATGACTGAATGAAGGTTAGAGCTCTTAGGGTGAAGCAGGGTCTTAGGCATATAGGACAGAAGGGTATTAATGAATTATTTTGGCAATTTAATGTGATGTATATATGTGAATGTAATTAATTTCCCCATTGCACACTTTGTAAGGTTCTGAGACACAGATAATGCACACCCATGTGAATTATAAATTCATGTATTTGTAAAGCTCTAAGGTACACAGATAAAAGTTACTGTTACTTAGATTGAAACCAAATAGGACATTCTTACCTGCTTTGTACAATTTCCAGTTTAACTCAGAAGGGCCAATCTCACCAAAGAGTGAGCATTTTTACTGGTCACATGTAAGGTTACCAATATGTGCCATTTTATTTTGATGACAAAGCAACTCAGTCCCAACACCTGAACTGCTAGAGTCACCTCTGCCATTTTCATTTCCTCAGCAATTTAGGGACTGTGAATAATAATCAGAGCACAGTTGCAGTGGCCATTGAAAGGGTCCAGATGTACTGTTCAGTCAGATTTTTTTTACCCTGAATTCTGGAGGTACTTTCTCTGTTATAGAAAAAGAAATATTTCAGTTATTTCTGATTTTAAATACTTTCCTTTAGAGGGAAAAATAAAAAGTAAAGCAAAGGAAAACTGCTTTTTCTACGTTGTTTTAATATCTAAAGCTCTTCATGAAAACAAGAAATTTTCACATTAAAACTATTTCTTGATTATAATATATATGTGTATTCACATATATTTATTCTCTCTATATGTTCAGTTATTAAAGCCCCAATAAACTATGTGTCTATAGCTATTCATACTGCAACTGGAATGAAAGAATATTCAAGGTAGAATGTTTTTTTAATAGAAAAGCTTTGTAAATTCCATCACTTTCAAGTCCTTTTTGTTTTGTTTTGCTTTTTACTGATTTTCTTTCTCAACTTATCTCTTAAATTTGCTGTGGTGATTGTTTTAGAATAGTTCAGCCTTGCCCATTTACTGCCAGCCAATCACTCGTTCCATGAATACTGAGAAGTAAATGCCTCTTCATTTCTGTATGTACTACCTGACAGTTACTAACGTCTGCTATTAGTATACAATTAATATTTTCTTTAAAAAGAAGCAAACCAAATTAAATGACATTTCCAAAAAATGTTGCTTACCTCTACAATTAATCTCTTTGCAAAGTGTTTTTGAGGATGAAGACTTTACATCTGGTCACATATTTTAATAACTATGGTACCATTTGGTATCATCTAAAAGGAATTGATACCTTGTTCTTTTATATGGACCACTTTATTATGACACCTATTACAAGGAGCATTTCATACTTTGTGTTAATAGTTTTCATAGTAGGTTACTGTGGGAATAAATTTATAGTCAGAATCAGAAATTCTGACTCTTTACAACACTTTAACTTATATAAACCAACCTTAGTTTTTAGAACTCAGCAAATTAATATGTAGGTATATTTATAGCTGATATAAAAATATTTTATAAAAATATAACATATAAATATAATTAGATATATACTATATATCTAAAAACTTATCAAAGGTAAGTTATTCTTTCATTTTTAAATACATCAAGTCTGAATTATTTTTTGAGTTTATGCAAAATTATAAAAAAAATTCAATCATAACATTAAACACAGAATACTGGTTTCAGACTATATGAACATACCTTTCTCATTTTTCCAATTTCATTATTTCTTATGACCACATGAGATAAAATAACTGATTTTGTTTCTTTTAAATGATAAACTATTAAATTTCAAACTTTCTAGGCTCTTACCAAACTTAGATTCCTCTAGCTTTTTGTTTTAACTCAAAGTTGAAAAAATATTTTCATAAAATATTTTCAGTATACTTGATATTCTTTTGAGGTACTCTTCAGGTCTGCAGACTGCTAGTCATTATTATTCATCAGTTGTTCACATTTATCTTTAACAGGTAACAGAAACTTGGCAAGGGTTTTGAGGAAAAAGGAAAATAAAAAGAAACTTTATATTGAAAATAGTCTTGAATAAAACAATAAAATGCACCAAATAATTCTGTGTAGATCTTGTCATCAAAAGGTACCTCCTTTTTTTGGTCCTATAAGTATTCTTGGCAGGAAGTGGAGAGAGTGGGGGGTGGATAAAGCTTATTTTAATCTTTCTTTTTTCAGCCTTAAAACTCCCTCAGATCTTTTCTTTTGTGTGTGGCATCATATGTTCTTTTAAATGGGGTCTGTAGGCATACATTGACTAAACAGTTCAATGTGTGGCATCAGTTCCACAGAAGAATATTTTTATTTTCATTTGTTCCTCAGAGATGCACACTTTGATTGAGAAGTGTAGGTTTATTTAACACATCCTTTGTAGAGTAATGTTCTGTAGAAAAGTTTAAGAGGAGCCACTTAATCATTTTTCAGTAATCAGAAAATGTACTTTTAAATTAACATATTTGGTTTCTCTCCTCTAAAACCAATATCAGTTGAAAAAACTCAAATATTTTTGATAAAAAATTAAAAAAAAACATACTCAAATACAACACTAAAATTAATTTTAAAAAATAGAACACTTCAAATTTTGAAACCTTTTTAATGTCTTGGGATTTAAAGAAATTGTCCACGCCAAAGAAGGTCCTATCATATGACTCCTATGGTTAAATACTTTCAGTGCCTCTTCCTGGTGCTATAAGTGCTTTTTGTGGGAGGGGTGAGGGAGTACGAATGAAGCTTTCTAAAATCTTTCTTTGGTCAGCTTTATTAAATATAACATTTATAAAATCCTATTATATGGTAGATACAATTTTCTTTCTATTACCTTCCAAAAATTTTCAAACAAGTTATGGATACTTTTGTGGTTAAAAGAGAAAAAGGGAAAAAGGTGAGAGAAAGGAAAAAGTATGGAGAGAGAGCATGCCATGACTCTGTGATTTGCTTTTATAACTTAATATATCTTAGTGATTTTTTTTTCCATGTCAATACATATACGTCTATCCCATCCATCTCAAAATTGCATAGCATAAATGTATTGTGTTTTAACCATTGATCTATTTGTTCATGGGCCATGCACTACTCCTGCTTTCCCTCACAATTTTAAATAATATCGCAATAAATATTTTCCTGTTGAATACATGCAGATTTCTTAGTCTTTCATTCAATTTTTTTATGCTTGCCCCCATACCTTTACTGATTTAATTTTCCTTGTTCACTTGCACACACCAAATGTTCTAGTTAAACTGATTTAATTACTATCATTGTTCAGGTTCTATTATCTCAGTTCATTGCTTGCATGAAATATTCAATCAGTCTGGAATTGCCTCCTGTGTACCTCTCTACATTTAATAAATCTTGTTTTTCTTTCTTTTGGTCAGCGTGAATGTTTCCTCTTCTATAACACATAGTTCTTTGCACCACACATGGGTTAGTTATATTATATAAGACATCTTGCACTAGTTTATGTGCATAAATGTATTATTTTGCCTGCTAGCTACACACCCTTTTGTTTATTCCTTGAGTTGCTCACATAGTTGCATAGTTTCCCACTCATGGGGGACACTCTACATTTTAAAAACTTGAGAGAGTATCAATTCCTAAATTTCCTTCTTAGAAGTAATATTAAAAATTCTTAAAAAGTCAAACAGCACGAAGGCATCAACAAATCAGAATCAGTGTTGACTACAGTGTTGGGGCAAATTCCTGCAGTTTCACTCCAATATCATCTATTTCTCTTTTAATTGCTTGATTATGGGGAGATCCAGAGGTTCCATGGAAGGATCTTTGCAACTGTGATCACTGGAAAGGTACTTGAGGAATCATGACACTGATTATGTAATTATAAAACTGGAATGAATCTATTTCAACATTTTAACAATAGGTCAAAAAAGTATTGGTGGTCATCAAGAAGACATGACCGCTGGTTGACCCGAGAGCTAATAGCGGGCAATCAGAGGCTTGTCCCCGGTCTTTGGAAAGTATATTCTGTTACCATTTCTGTAGCTGGATGCAGCCTTGAGAGAATAATGTGTTATTGAGACCACCTAGACTATGTGACTGAACCCCATTAAGGTCTCTATAGAAACTCTTACAATTCTGGTGGTTGGGTGCCGAGATCTACGCATCTTGAGGCTGTGGCCGCCCAAGACCAGCCTTGTATGTAAGTACCCTTGCCACTTAGAAGTCTGGAGTGATCAGCTTTTCTTTCATCTCTTCTTGCCCTCTGTGTAGGGAACAGTTTCAAATTTAACCGTGGAACTCTTGAGGTTGCAAACTAACAGCAGGAGAGCAGTACATGAATATTAGCTCTACTGTTGTATGTAAACATTCACGGTTATGAATAAGAAATGATGGATGTCATAGAGTGAGAGATAATTGAATTGTTTATTGAAAGATAAATAGGAGTTTAACATTAAAGAAGGAGAAAGGATAGCAGGATAGTGCTGTGTATTCCAAGTTGAAAACCCATGAGTGAAATAATCTGAATTCTGGAGAAATAGTGTAAACTTTCATTTAGCAGGAGGTGGAGGACAATGGGGAGTGTTGGAGGTTATTAGAAGAGATTACAGATAGATTTTTATGTCCTAAGGAATACAATGGACTTCTATGAGTGTGGAACTCTAGGAGTTTTCTAAGAGAGGGAATGAAATGAGTGAATTTGTGTTTTGGAAAAGGTCAGCAACCAACAGCTGTGTGGAGGAAGTCATGGTTCCCTGTAGGAGCCAAGAATCACAGGTGATCCTTTGCAATAGATCAAATAAGAGGTGATGAGTATCTGACCCAAGACAATGGGGCAAGTAAGGGAGACAGGCAGAGAGAATGTAATGGATTTAAGAGATATTTAGAAGGCAAAATTAATCAGATTCCACAAATGACTGAAGGTGGAGAAGATAAAAGAAGAAGAATGAAATGACAGATTTCCAATTTTTAAAGGGTAGTGATGTCATTATAAGGGATGTGAGAGTAGAGTTGAACCCAGTAGCATTTAGTCCTCTTTGAAGAACAAAAGAAGAAAAAATGATATGATCTAATTATAAAGCGACAAATAAAACTAGGGAAAAAAATTATTCTTAATATATGACAGGTTGGACAATTAAGTTGCAACGATGTTGCTAACCTTTTTTGATATCAGAGGCATTATTCATTATGAATTTGTACCAACTGGACAAACAGTTAACCAAGTCTACTATTTGGAAGTGCTGAAAAGGCTGTGTGAAAAAGTTGGACGACCTGTACTTTTCGCCAACAATTCATGGCTCTTGCATCACGACGATGCAGAAACTCATACAGCACTGTCTGCGAGGGAGTTTTTAGCCCATCAACAAATAACTGTATTGAAACACCCTCCCTACTCACCTGGTCTGGCTCCCAGTGACTTCTTTCTTTGCCCAAAGATAAATATTGAAAGGAAGACATTTTGATGACATTCAGGACATCAAGGGTAATACGACGACAGCTCTGATGGTCATTCCAGAAAAAAAGTTCCAAAATTGCTTTGAATGGTGGACTAGGTGTTGGCATTGGTGCATAGCTTCCCAAGGGGAGTGCTTCAAAGGTGATTATAGTGATATTCAGCAATGAGGTATGTAGCACTTCTTCTAGGATGAGTTCTGAAACTTAATTGTCTGACCTCATATGTGGAGATGTGCATTCCTATGTAGAGTTTTGTAGTTTGATATGTTTTAATTTCAGTTGCTGATAGCCTTCTTATATAAAATAACATTTAGATTGTAAGTGGTATGCTGAAGGTATATTTATTATATTTTATGTGTGGGCTCAACCATTTATTTGATAATAGCTGTTTCTGCCCCTTTTCTAATTAAAGTTAAAAATAAAACAACTTGCTAATTGATTATGCTTCAAGTGATACAAGTACAAACTATTTTCATTCAACAGCTAACATATCTGTAAGATGAATAAAGTGTTACCAGATTTGATTGACAAATTACAGCAAAATTCATAGGTAAAACTTAATCTAGGTGTAGTGAGCTGAATGGTGGCCCTCCCAAAAATATGTGTATATATGTAATCCCTGGAACCTGTGAATGGAGAAAAGGTCTTTGCATTTGTAATTAAGTTAAGGATTTTGAGATTAGGATGAAGTAGATCCTGTGTTATGCATGTAGGCCATAAGTCCAGTGACAAGTGTCTTTATAAAAGACACACTCAGAAGTGGAGGAGGCAATGTGATCATGGAGGCGGAGGCTGGAGTGATGTTGCCACAAGTCAGAGTATATGGACACACACTAAAAGCTGTAAGAGGAGAGGAATAGACTCTCCCCTATATCCTCTGGGTACAGTGCAACCTGCCAACTCCTTAATTTCAGACTTCTGGTCTCTACAACTGAGAGAATAAATTCCTTGTTTTAAGTGCCCAAGTTTGTAGTAAGTTGTTACAGTAGTCATAGCAAACTAACACACTAAATTTTTTTGGGGGGGTGGGTAAAGTTCTAAATATCTAGGGCAAAGATAACAGTTGAATAATTATCCTGTGGGCACTGTAAAAATCAGGGTTATTTGAACAAATCAGCACCCATTTGCATGTTTTCAATAGAATTACTGTGACAAATGTATAACTGTCTTATGATTTCACTTTTGCTTAAGCTGAATCTGAGTAAAAGTCTACTTCTATCTCTTAGGATTTTCCTTTCATGCCCTAAGAATGTGGTTTCTATAATGTTGAGAATTGAGGCTGAGGGAATTTCATGAGCAGGAGGTACCTAAAAACAAACAGAAGATTATGCTGAAATATTCATGAAAAGTTGGTGTGAAAAAGCACACGAGCAAACAGAATGTAAAAATAGGTCTAAAATTCAAGGCAAATAAAAGTGTAGTTAACATATGGTTTCGTGTGTGTGTGTGTGTATGTGTGTGTGTGTGTGTGTGAAACCATCTTTGCCAATGCAATAACATAGAGAATAGAGCTTAATGAGTTATACACATTATCTTTTCACTTCCAAATTCAGTTCTATTCATTTATTTTTTTGTGGATACCATAATACTTTCAGGGAGTTTATCATAATACTTTCTTCTGAGACTTTTAAAAACGTATTTTATTAAGTTTCCTAGGGCTATTGTAACAAATTCCACAAACAGGATGGCTTAAAAGAACAGAAATTCTTTCACAGTTCTGGGACTATAAGTCTGAGAACAGTGTTGGTAATGTTATTTTTTTCTGGAAGTTCTGAGGGAGAAATGCGTGGGGTTCCTTGGCTGGTAGATGCATCACTCCAATCTCTGCCTCCATTGTCACATGGCCTTTTCCTTGTTGTCTCTATGTCTAAGATACCCCCTTTTTATGAAATCAGCAGCAATTAGACTAGGACTCACCCTAATCCAGTATGATGAACTCATCTTAATTCGATTACATATGCAAAGACCCTATCTACAAATGTCAAGGATCTCCAGAGAAGCAGAACTGATAGAATGTGTGTGTGTCTATGTATATATGTAATATATATAAAATTACATTAATATATATGTGTATATATGTATATACATATACATACATATATATTATATACACAATTTATTTAAAGAATTGACTCATGTAATAGCTGGAAAATCCAAAATCTGTAAGTTAGACCAGCAGGCTGGACACCCCAGGAAGAATCAATGCTACAGTTCAAATTATAAGATGGTCTGTTGGCGGAATTTATTCTTGCTCAGGGAGAGCTCAGTGCTTTTTTCTATTTAAGACTTCAACTGATTGAATGACACCTATCTTAATTATGGAGGGCAATTCACTTGATTCAAACTTCAATTAAACGATAATCTCATCCACAAACACCCTCACAGGAACATTTGGAATAATGTTTGACCATACACTTGAGCCTGTGGACAGCCTGGTTGATACATGAAATTATCACAAAAAATAAGGTCATATTCATATGTACTGCATTAAGACTTGACCATATCTTTTTGGAAAATATAATTCAACCCAAAACACTTATGTACATATATGTAATTGCAATAGCTTTTATTTACTCTTCTTGCAAAATACTGCTCTTTCTTTATAGTTGAAAATACAGTTGAAAACACATGGATAAAAATAAACTATTTGTAACAGTCCTGACTTTCCAAAAGATAAGCAATTTAAACATTCTGATTGTTTTAGGCTAATATGCAATCAAATTTTAGTTCTCTGTATGGGAAGAAAACACCGCTTGCTATGTCAGTGTCATCATTATAACCCTAGTTAGAGTTTGTATGAATTTAGCCATTTTCTCCATACTTATGTCTACACTCCTTTTATTCAAAATCAGTTGTTTTATTGATTTATTTTAGTATTTTCAATCATTCATTCATTGAACAAAT
Organism: Rhinolophus sinicus; assembly: GCF_036562045.2. NCBI lineage: Eukaryota > Metazoa > Chordata > Mammalia > Chiroptera > Rhinolophidae > Rhinolophus > Rhinolophus sinicus. The sequence goes on from NC_133751.1 coordinate 86,241,650, forward strand.
GATTACTGAGGAAAAGGAAGGCAGATAAGGGCCTTGCTTTCATGGAACTTATGTTCTAGAGTTATACAAGAAACAGAATATCAACAAACTAATAGTGTAATTATAGATAGCAGTTAAGAAGTGGAGAAGAATAAAAAGTGTGGGTTGTCAGAGAAGGAACTGAAGGGGGAATATGTAAAGCAATGTTTGATTACGATATCTGAGAAAGCTTCTCTGAAATGAAGACTAACATTTCAGTTACAAAATGAATGATAGGAATGAGCCAGTGATATGAATATTTGGGGACAGAGTTTTTGGACAGAGAGACCAACAATTGCAAAAGTCCTAAGGGTAGAATGAGCTGGGTGAGCACACAGGACAAAAGGGTGGCATGCATAGCTGGGGCATCGTGAGTGAAGGGGAGAGACGTCTGAGAGGAAGTCAGATATGAAGGAACTTTGGACAGGGTAAAAGTTGGGATTATATTTTCCTATTGTCCTTAGGATTTTATTGGGAAGAGTAAAGCCGTGAAAATAGCATTACTTGATTTATGTCTTAAAATTATAAGCTTTAAAAATCCTAGCCTTTTGATAGAGATACAATCGATGGGACAACAGTGGATACAGGAAGACTGTTTGAAGATTTTGCATTAATTCAAGAATGTGGTGATGGCTTGAAATAGAGTAGTTATAATGGAAATGTTTGGTCATATTAAGGTAATGAAAACTTGGGGGAAAGAACTTTTCAGATACAGCTAGGTGAAAGCAAGTCTATTTCCCACAATGAAGTCCCTATACACTTAATGACTTGTCAACTGTAAATCTTTTGGAGACACCAAGTATAGACTGCTTAAACTATTGAAAAGATAAACGTGTACCCAGTGTTGGAGGTAATTATTTACATATCAGTGTATTATGATTAAATGTCATTTACCAATATTTGACATATAAGTTTTATTAAAAACATACTTAGAACTGTTTTTTAGACAGAAAAAAATGTAATAAAATGTGTAATTTATCCTAAAGGGCCAACTTAGAACAATTATTTTATTTTCCCACGTGTCAATTTGAACAAAAATCATCTAATCCCAGATGTAGTTCAGTAAATTGGGTATAAACTGCTTGAGAGATAAAGGTGTTATTTAGTTTAGGAACAGTTGACCTTTCCTAAATGTTCTTTCTGCTGCTGTTTTTTTTTAATCCATTTTTTTCTGAGAAGAACTGACAAAATTATGGGTTTATCAGCAGAATATAAAATTGGATATAGGGCATTTTTTAATGAATATTTTTAAGTAAATAAATATTTGCTTCATTTCTGTACCCCCTCAAAAAAACCAAAACAAAAAAACAAACAAACAAACAAAAAACCTCTGATAGAGGGCCATGAATACAATGGAAACATTTGCAGTGATGACATTTACTAGAGACCATTAATTTGTACAGTTTTTAGTTTATTAGTTAATAAAGACCATTAAGAAGCATTCTTCACACATTGATATAATAGGATTAATAATTTATCTACGTACAAATAATTGTTAGAACTTTAAAAAAGTTATCACATATGTTCCAGTTATCATTGCCACATAACAAATTATATAAACCTTAACAGCTTAAAACAACATTGCTATGCTCACAAATTCAGTGGTCAGGAGTTTGAACAAAACACAGCAGGAAAAACTTGTGTTTGCTTTTTAAAGCCTGGGATAATCTATGATTAAGGGTGGAATCATCTGAAGACTTGTTCACTAACGTGTCTGGGTGACTAAAAGTTTAGGATTTTTGTGGAGCCTGGAGGTCTAGGCAATATTTGGTTACATTTACAACACGCATAACCCACACTGCAGGAATCCCACTTCAAGCTTTATCTTGAGTAATTCTTGGAAAGGGCACGTGTGCAGGAATGCTTTCTGCATCATTGCTTGTAATAGACTAAGTCAGAGGACTTCAAAGCATGCAAAAACTGAGCCAGACTTGGAAAGTCACATACCATCATTTCTTCCCAACTCTGTTTGTCAAAACCATCACAAATATTTCCAGATTCCAGAGGAAAGCAAGTAGATACTAACACTTGACAGGGGATTTACAATGTTGTATTACAGAAGGGCATGTAGGAAGAAAGATAATGTGGTTGCAATCTGGGAAAGATGTAATCTGTTACAACATATAGTGTACTTAGCATGGTGTTTAGCACGTAAGAAGCACTTAATAATGTTAGTTAGTGTTAGTATTATAAGGTAATAGTTCAATTTTAAAATGTGCTAAAATAGCTAGAGTCCAACTTGAGCTTTTTAACTTTTTGTCAATTATTATAACAAAAGTTTAAAAAACAAAAAACAAAAACCAAAAATCTTAGATTTTATTTTTCCAATTGGAGAGAAAATTTAATCCATTTCTTGAAGTGTAACAGTTAAACTTAAACATTACTTAAATATAATGTTTGGTATTTGTCATATTTCTAAAAGTAATAATTATGAATTTCAAAATAATTTAAAAAATCTATAAGCCCCACAATTTTTAGAGTGGCTTCACTTTTTGACAAGGGAAATTCTAAAAGCAACACATGAAACAATTTGACCACTGGAAAAACTTGTCATAATCAACGTCACATGAAATTTATAGACATAACATGTAAATGAAGTGGTCTTTCAAAATAACACAACAGTAATTAATTCTGTTAATAATGATCAGATCTTTCCACATGACCTTTAAAAATAAAATGACACATTTTTTTATAGAGATATTTCTGGTCAAGATGGTAGAGTAGGTAAATGTTTGCTGCCCCCTCTCATGACCACATCAAAATTATAATTAAACTACAGAATAACCATCACTGAGAATTGTCTGAAGTCTAGTTGAACTGGAATCCTATCTCTAAGGATATACAGAAGAAGCATGTTTTACAGAAATAGAACAAAATATCACCAGATTTGTATTGAACCATAAAAGACCCCAAAATACCCAAAGCAATCCTGAAAAAAATGAACAAAGCCAGAGGTATCATGCTCTATGATTTCAAATTATACAATAAAACAACAATAATCAAAACAGCGTGGTATTGGCAGAAAAACAGACATGGAAGAGAATTGAGAGACCAGAAATAAACCCACATATATATGGGTAAGTAATTTTCCACAAAGGAAGCTGTCCTGTGTGACTAACAAACAAGAACCAACAAAATATAAGGAAAATATGTAAGTTCTAGATTTGAACTTTTCCTAATTCACATTTTTTCTCTTGACTCATTGTTTGCTAACAACTTGACTCTGTTAGCTTCCTAACAGAATAAAGTTGTTAGGTGAACAATTTACATAAATTCCTCTTTCCCTCTAGTAGAAGATTAGAAGGAACTCAGTTGCAGATTGTTACCGTTTTTTTCTTTTTTCTGAGAAATAGGATAACAGAGCAGCAGTTAGCATGGGGAATATGTAATGAATTCTTGGAGCTGGAAAACAAAAAAGAGGAAATGTGGTATAATGTCTTTAGTCTTCCAAAATCAGCGTTTCAGTTTACATGAGCTAGTAAAATGAATGACCAGCAAAAATTATAAATTTAAAAGGAATGAAGTGTATTCCAGAACCAATGTATGTGTGACATCATAAATCTCATCTACTCTCAGAGAAATAGACCTGAGGGGAGAAAATTGCTCAATATAATTCCTGCAAGCTAATGTGACCGCTAACTTCTTTACCCCAGCTTACAGGACAAAATACATTGACAAGTTGGTGCACCAGAGCATCTCCAGTTTTAAGAAGTGTTTCTGTCTTTTAGTCTACCTTTTTGGTGCCTCTGTTACCAAACCCAGGTTCAGCTGCTTCCCGCTCGTGAGACTATGGTCGAGAGACAAGGGCTGGTGGAAAGAACCCTAGGTTTAATCACAATGCCAGAATTCCAGCAAGATGGCAGAATGATGTCTCAAAGGCCACCTTCCCTGTTCTTAGAATGGTCAAGGAGTTTTATAGGTACACAAGAAGAAGCAGAACAAAGGAAATGGGGAGTTAGTCATGTGACTCATCCAGGAGAACCTCTTCTGGGGTCTGGTTTGTTCCTCGATGGTTATCTTGAACCCGGTCATAGGGTTGATTCATCTGATGGAAAATTGCAGTCCAGATTTGCAGCTTGGTTGTCATGTTCTGATGGTTGAAGACTGACTCAGTTTTTTCTCAAGTCAGTATTTTGCTGATTAACCAGATTAAAGAGGTATGTATGTAGCTTTGAGCAAACAAAGTTATTGAATCAGATAGGAGAGAAAGGAAAAAAGAGAACAAAAAAGGAAAATAAGCTAAATTGTTAAATCTTCAAAATATACCATCACCATTACACAACTAAAGAAGATTTTCAGTTTAAGTGTGTGTAACTGAAGACATTTGATGAGGAATAATTTACATACATAAACTAATCTCGTTATCCGCAAATATAACAAATTAGTTGTCAATTTTTCATTATAGCTCAAAATATAAATATTCACTTGGGCTGCAAATGCATCTTTTATTGTGCATTATTTGTTTATAGATTCAAACATTTAGCTCATGCCTAAAAAAAAGAAAGGCATTAGTTTGAACAACATTTATTATTTGCTCTTTTAGGTTAAATACAATTGTCTGCATAGTGCATTTTGAACTTAAAAAACACATATACAACTATATATACAACTCAATTTTCTAACACCTCCACACTACTATATCTTATTTAAATTGCCATTAAGTATTGATTTTCAAAATGAGTTCTCTGAAGAACAAATTGTTCTCACCTATTGAGATTTTGCTTTCCCAAATCTGATTCACAAAGATGAAAAATAGTTCACAAATGATATACCAAATTATTCTATAAGAACTTTCATTTTAATTCTATAATTATGGAATGTTTGAAAAGCCAAAAGTTTGTGGTTAATATGTATAATATAGCAATGATTAGGCAGGGATAAACATTGAAACCGACTTTCTTGGAAAACATGGTAAATAGAACGGATATCAAAGCCTTTCTAGATTATAGAAACTGCTATCTGATTTTCAAACTGGTGATTAGTTGGCTTTGTAAAAAAATGAAACAAAATAGAAGAAAAAATGTCATGAGGGAAATAGTATGGGAATTACAGAAAATTTTCTGAACTAAATATAAAGAACCTTATTCTCAGTTTTATTCCAGTCTCAATTTTAACCAGCCATGTGTCACAGTGTCTGAATTTTAGTTCAATTATTTATAGAATGAAGCAATTGCGCTAGATGAGATCCACAGACACTTCTGCCTCCAAAATTTAATGATTTTCCCATGTTGACAAGGAGTTTTTAATAAGTTCTTTCCAAATTTGTCCAATATAATTTCTTTCTGACTTGATAAAGCCACAAAATTGTATTTAATGACACAACAGTGGCAATAGCAAGGATAAAAACAACTCAGACTGATACTTGCCAACTAACAGTGGGACATGGTGGGATAGAGGAAGGTTGTCTACACATAATTAATTGTTCACAACTTGAAAAGTCAATTCAAGTCAATACAACAGGCATTTGATGAGTTCTTATATGTATGTGTTGAAGGTAAAAGAAATAGAAAAGTATAGACTATAGTCTCCACCCTAAGAAGATTATGGAATCAACTTTTAACTTCTTCTAGCAAGAGACACACATGCAAATAATTCTTTTGAATTTATTCTAGCTTAATCTCCTAAATGATGAATCCAATATACTTATGATTTAAAGGTTAAATTTTGCATGTCAATATTGCCAGAGATCAAGATGGTGTTTCTCTCTGTTAAGTAGATATACATATTATAGCACATAGTTTTCAACATACGACTTTGGGGTAGTGTGCTCTTAGTCCAAATTGTATTTTCTTTTAATAAGAAATGGTGCTGCAGTAAAATAGTCTGTACATTTCTGAAACAAATCTTTTCGTCTACTGGTAAATGAAAAGGATTTCTTAAGTTTAGTCAGTGGGTTATGTTTCTTATTTTGCCTTAATGTTACTTTTTTTTTCTTTTCGGTTTTTACTTGTAAGAAAGGAAAGAAGGGATATCAAATTTGTAGAGAAAACAAATATTTTATTAAATTGTGCTTTTAATATATTAAAATTCATTACTATGATATCAAACCAGTAAATTATCTAGTCATGCCAGAAGACAATACTTATAGGATAAAGACTAGGCTTTAATCAGAGTTACGTTAAGTCAGGAATGGCAGACAGTTAGTCTGGAAAACCCAGGGATGCAGTGAGTCAGAGATAGAGAAATGGGAACTTGGAGGCTGGTGACAATGAAGTTTCAATCCATATGATTCTGATTCCTAACTCACTTGATTGTAAAAGTTTGTCTTGTTTTTCAATGACTAGAAAAGCAAATAAAAATCAAATGCTAGGAGGTAGTCCCAGAATGTGTCTTGACTTCCTCATTTCTTTTGCGACTCTTCTGGCCTACCCCAACTGAGAGCTTTTGCTATATGCTGTTTATGAGGTCAAGACCAACTATATTCTTGATGTTTGAAAGAATTTCATACTTCACGAGAAATGTGTCATCATGTACATTTATGACTTTTGATACAAATGGAAACTCATTACTCACCATAGAATTGTTTGCTTGCTTACAAAATGTGGTTTACTAAAGGACTGAAAAAATGACTTTGCTAATCTACAGATGGCTGAAAGCTGTTCTTATTGTTTTTGGTAGGATGACCTATAGTTAGGACTTCCCTAATTAGATGGTGAAGTAGAATTTGACCAGAAAGGATTTAAATGAGTCATTGAAGAACTTTTAGGACAGAATTGCAAGTTAACTAAGGTCATAGCACGTGTGGTATAAATTTTTTTTGTTTGTTTTTTGTTTTGTTTTTTTGGTTTAGATGAAATAGCTAAAATACCTAAACTCAAGGATTTTCTTCTTTCTTTCTTTCTTTTCTTCTTCTTTTTTTTTTTTTCAATTGGGGAATATTGGGGAACAGTGTGTTTTTCCAGGACCCATCAGCTCCATGTCAAGTCGTTGTCTTCAATCTAGTTGTGGAGGGTGCAGCTCACTGGCTCATGTGGGAATCCACAGTGTTATGAGCACTGTGTTCTAACCACTGAGCCAACTGGCCGCCCCAGATTTTCTGTTACTACTTAATAATTATTAACATCTTTGTAATCAGAATAGTTGAATTTTAATGTAATAAAATATGAAGCCAAATTTCATTGATCATGCCTTTTATATGTCCCTGGGATGTCATGTAATGAATCAGTGGACTAGTGTAACATGAGAATATGAAAGTTTTATCCCTTTACATGAAGAGCAATGCATATACCCATAAAAAAGATTTATTATGATTATTTTCTTTAAATTAGCATAATAGACCATGCTACCAAGCAGATGACTAATAAGACACTACAGTTGTTCTAGCTTCAGTTTCAAAAGTGCCAAGAGAATACCAAATACCTACACACGTTGGATGAATATTTTTTCACCCTAAATTATATTTCAACATTTAATTGGGATATGTTGTCGAAAAGGCAACTATCAGAGTTTTTGTCTAACACTTTCTAATGTGAATATACATCATGTATAAAAATGAATAATGAAGGAAAATAATAGATTAACTCATAGGTAGGCAAGGAGAATTCTTGAAATGTCTAAACTGAAAGAAAGAAATTCCCAGTTTATATAAGGCCACGATGGCCTACCTCAGGCCAAAATGGAGTCTTAAAATGCATTTCCCACTGAAACTCAAAATATAAGAAAGTTATCAAGGAAAGAGCTATTTAAACACCTTGCCTTCTTTCTGCTTTCCAACAATTTCATACTTATTTGTATTTCTGCAATGCCAGCTTGATTTGGGGCTCATGTGTTTCTGTTAGAAATATCTTAGTTTCAGTAGGGACCAGGACAGTGTCCAATTGTTATTTATTCTCCGGCATTTAGAGGAAAAGCTTTTATAAATTTTCAAAGTCATCTCTTGCATTCTAATTTCTATTAACACCAAACAGGTAAACAACTGATTAAACAAGTGTAAAATAATAGCAAATTGAGTGGCTAATGCTTTTGGCCTTTCTTTTTCTTTCTAGGTCTCTCCAATCTCCGCCCAGTCCTGTGGTTGCAAGGGAGGCTCACTGTTGTTTTTGTACTAATTCTACTTAATCTCTTATCTACAAACCCCAATGAACCTGTGAAGTTCTAGTTTTGTACTTATAATTTATCAGTGCATCCTTGTGTGGGACTAAAGTGCTAATGGCTCAAGAATATTGTCTGCTTCATAAGGTAATGTTTCCGAAAGTTACTGGTTGCTTGGTTTAATATAAATATAATTTCTCCCATTCCAATGAAAAACTACATAGATCCTAAAGTTTCTCATATTAGTAGGTGAATTAAATCATATAAATGAATAATTAGTGTAGTTTCAAAGGGAAAATTAATTAATTTAATTTTTCCCACCAAATATATTTTTGAGTAACTGACGTATGCCGAGCACAGTTATAGGCACTGGAAATAAAGTAGCAAATAAAAGAGATAAAAAAAATTTACCATACACACATGAAACTTATAATCAATCTTACATGCAATTTTAGGTAAGTATACTTTATTCACAGTAGACCTTGTACAACTCTACCTCCCTGAAAACATAGTGTTCTTTCTTGCTCTCAAGGCATCTTGAATTCTACTCATCCCACTTACCAAATGGGACTGAAATTGTTGATGTCTTCCACAGTAGACTTTATGGTTAAGAATCATGTCTTAATTCATCTCTATGGCCCCACTGCTTAGTGCAATACCTAAAACAGAGTAGAAGTTTCTGTAATTTTTTAACTGACTGTACAATCTTATTTGCTTCAACTGCCCATGGTTACTGTTGAATTGTATGACCTTCTAAAAACAACTAAAATTCTCTAACTAAAATGCCTCAAGAAACTTTCCCATTCCCGGTCATTGCTGCCATGTGAAGCCTAGTCTAATTCATTCTTTTAACTCAGGGAGAATTCTTCTTATACAATTATTATGAGATTTTTCTCTTTGTGGCTTCTTAGAGAATGCAAATCATATTGACATCTGTCATTACTCACAACTACATTTTTTAATGAGTTATTAGTGATAACTTAATTTTAGGTAGCTAGATATTTATTTGAATACCAAAATAATTCAAATCTCCTTTTCTATTACATTGTGATATTCAAAACATGGGAATTAAATTAATAATTAAGATTATAAGCTAAGTGAAAAATGAAACATCAATGAACAGTTTAGACTCCATGCTTAATGAAACAAGTGAAGTAAAATTGAAATGTTTTTTGTAATATTTACCTGTTATTTTAAAATAGGTAGATCAATGTTATAATATTCTTTTGCTAGGGCTTGCATTTTTATGTCATAAAAATTTCAAATGCTCTAATAATTTTACATGAAGCAAAAAAGATAAAAGTAAATTAGTAAAATACCCTAAAACATTAAGGTAAAGAACATTAAGCTTAGCAAACAGGAACAATCTTTCATTCAGTAAGCCTGAGGAAAAAAAAATTCATTTGAACTTCCTTTTAAAGAGTCTTTGCTAACCTCAGATTCAACTATGTAAAGAATTATAGTCTGTTCTTTAGATTCTACATGTAAGTGAGATCATAAGGTGTTTGTCTTTCTCCAACTTACTTATTTCACTTAGCATAATGTTCTCTAGGTCCATCCATATCGTTGCAAATGGTAAGATTTCATTCTTCTTTATGGCCAAATATACTCCATGGTATAAATGAGCAAACTAATCAGAAACAGTCTCAGAGATATAGAGGAAAAACTGATGGTTGCTAGATGGGAAGGGGGTGAGGATGAGAGAGGTGAGAGGATTAGAAAGCTCAAATTGGTAGCCACAATATTGCCCCAGGAATATGATAGACAGTGTGGAGAATATAATCGATAACTTTATAAAGATATTGTAGGGTGTCAGATGGGCACTTGTCTTATTAGGGAGACCACTTCATGGGTGATATAGATGCCTGACCACTGTGCTGTACACCTGAAGCTGAATAATATTGAATGTCAACTATAATTTAATATATGTATAGTCACAGGATATGGAGTACAGCACAGGTAATAGAGTCATTGGAATTGTAACAGCTATATACAATGTCAGAGGGGTAGTAGACCTGGGGAGGGGTGTTATCACTTTGTGAGGGGTGTAAATGTCTAACTACTACATTGTTTTGTACACCTGAAACTAAATAAATAAATAAACAAACAAATAAATAAATATAAGTCAGACATTAATTGGGAAAAAGAAGAATTACAGCCTGTACATGACTCAGGGATCAACAAATGGAAGCATAAAAGTAATTTTAAGATATCATTGTGGACTAGCACAAAGTCAATATTTGAAGTATATTTTTTGTTAGTAATCTTTTTTTTTTTTCTATTGGGCCTTATTTTTATTCATTTTCTATTGACACCTCTCTCTTCCCAAGATCTTGTGTTCTTTTTCTTAATGTTTCCTACTTTTAACTCTCTTATTGCCTCATTTTAAAGACATTAACAAACAAAAGCACATCAGAAACAGACTTCCTAAAGAGTGAGAGGAGAGAAACCACATTTTATAAGAATAATGGGGATTTGATTGCTGCCAAGAAGAGAGAGAAGACTTAAAAACTTCCTGCAAATAAACAAGGAGTTTTCACATGAAAGGAAAATTGGTGCTCTAAAGTGGTTCCTAAGAATAAGCTATAATCAGAGTAAACAGTGCAGGAAAAATCTATAGATGGACTATATCATGCTTTCAGACTTGGTGACACTTTAGAAATATCTGATCAATTCTTGGAGTTTTATTTTTCAATGCTATTTGAATCAAAAGTACTCTGCTGAAGAGACTACTTTATCCTTAATTTTGCCTCCTAGAGTTTTTGTCTGGGTCTCTGCAAAGCGATTTTAGTTAAGCTATTGAATCTTTAAACATCTCATTTTCTCCATATATAAAATGGTGTAATAATAGTAGCTATATTATAAGATCAATTTGAGGAGTGAATAAGAAAATGTATGTATACTTCATTACACAGTACCTGGTATATAGTACCTACATATAAGTATTTTATTTATGATTATGGTTATAAAATTATTAGGGAAATATTCATTTACACAGATCTGAGACAGAGCCTCATGACTAAGATTCCTTAAGGCATCTCATTAGGCGATGCCTATTAAATTAAGCCTTCACAATTTACCGGACGTGAAAACTAGAGGTTACAAAGATTTCAGTTAAAATCTTTGTTCTCTGGATCCTATTTTGCAAGGCTTAAGACATCTTTCCATACATCTTTCTAAATTGTCTAACATCTGATTGTGTCTCAACCCAGAAATCTATCTACATAAAATTGTACTATATTTTGGATCATATATTAAAATCAAATTTTAATTTTAGTATTAAAATGATTATATATATGGAATTTAAAAAGCTAGCATATGCTATTTTCTTCATTAATTATATTACTTATATATCGACATCAGAAAGGAAAAAATGTGAAGTTACAATTAAATAAAATTATGGGGATATGCAAAAGTTTTTCTGCAAGAATATAAAAATGGGATTCTCGATGCCACAAAAGCATAATAAGATATTTAAAGATGCGTGTACACAAAGAAACCAAAATTAAAGAAGTACAACCGAAATAGTGTTAGTTCTGTTTTTAGGAAGTATTTATGACAGTCATAAATAACGGTCACATTATGGAAGGAAGTCTTTCACGGAAACCTGAACAACTTGGGTACATGCTGTCAGGTAGATTTCTGTCTTGATCTGCAGTAGGCACATAAGTTAAAGAAAGAAATACAATGTCCAATAAAGTTGTATATGTGAAAAAGTTTCTTTTCACACACAAAGAATTAGTTTTACAATTTCTCCATAACTCATTTAAGTATGAATAAAATATGGAAAACTGAAAATATTGTGGACAATTTAAAAAACATTGATAAGATGTAATCTGAACCATTTCTCTTAAAGGTGGTATTGACTTTTCAAATAGACTATTTGTTGGTTTGTTTATTTACTGCTGCAGGATATGTATTTGTTTATTTATTTATTTATTGTAGGAGCACTTAATATGAGATCCGCTTTCTTAAATTTGTAAGCGCGCAAGATAGTATTGTTCACTGTAGGCACTATGTGTACAGCAGAGTTCTAGAATGTATTCCTCTTATATAACTACCACTTTATACCCATTGAACAGCAACTCCCCCTTGTGTCCCCCTGCCTTGCCCTATAGTGCCTGGCAATCACCATTCTATGCTCTGTTTTTATGAGTTTGAATATTTTAGATACCTTAGAAGTGGAATCATGCAGTATTTGAACTTCTGTGACCGGCTTACTTCACTTAGCATAATGTCCCGGTTCATCCATGTTTGCATATTGCAGAATCTTCTTCTTTTATAAGGCTCAATAGTATTCCATTTTATGTGTGTACCACATTTTCTTATTCATCCACCTGTTGATGGACATTTAGGTAGTTTCTATATCTTGGCTATTGTATATAACTCTTTGAGATCCTGATTACAATTCTTTTAGACACATACCCAAACCTGGGATTGCTGGATCATGTAGTAGTTCTATTTTTAATATTTTGAGGAACCACCATACTATTTTCCATAGCAACTGCACTGTTTTACATTCCCACCAACAGTATACAAAGGTTCCAATTTCTTCACATATTCATCACCGCTTATCGTTTATTTTTTATAGTATCTATCTTAATATGTGTGAAGTGATATTTTATTGTGGTTTTGAATTGCATTTCCCTGGTGATTAGTGAAGCTGAGCATCTTTTTCATATACCTATCGGCCATTTGTATGTCTTATTAGAAGGAATGTCTGTTTAGCATTTGCCCCGTTTTTGTTTTTAAATATTTGTTAAATTTATTGGGGTGACATTTGTTAATAAAATGATAAAGATTTCAAGTGTACAATTCTATAATACATTATCTATATATCACGTTGTGATATATATACCACCCAGAGTCAGTTCTTTTTCCATATCATATATTTGATCCCTTTTACCCTCTTCTACCAGCTTCCCTCCCTACTTACCCTCTGGTAACCACTAAACTGTTGTCTGTGTCTATGAGTTTTTGTTTATTTGTTTGTCTTATTTTTGTTTTGCTTCAGTTTTATGTCCCACATGAATTAAGTCATATATATCCATTTTTAAATTGAATTATTTGTGTTTTTGCTATTGAGTTGTGGGAGTTCTTTATGTATTTTGGATATTAATTACTATCAGGTACATTGTTTACAAATATTTTCTTCTATTCTGTAGATTGCCTTTTCACTCTGTTGATTTTTTTTTTTTTTGCTGTGTAGAAAATCTTTTTATTTTGATGTAGTCCCACTTGCTAATTTTGCTTTTGCGCTTGTATTTTCGTATCATATCCAAAAAAAAAAAAATCATTGCCAAGCCAATGTCATGAAGCTTTCCCCCTAAGTTTACCTCTAAAAGTTTCATAGTTCAGGTCTTATATTTAAATCTTTAGTCCACTTTAAGTTGATTTTGTGGGGTATGCTGAAAGAAAATGACTGAACTTAATTATTTTGCTTGTGGATGTCCAGTTTTGTCACCACTTATTGAAGAGACTAGCCTTTCCATTGTGTCTTCTTGGTACTGTTGTCAGAGATTAGTTGACTGTACATGTGTAAGCTTATTTTGGGTCTCTTGATTCTGTTTCATTGATCTATATTTTTGTTTGTTTGTTTTGTTTTTGCCAGTAACATTCTGTATTAGTTCATAGCTTTGTAACATAGTTTGAAATCAGGAAATATGATACCTCCAGCTTTGTTCTTTTTTCTCAGGATTACTTTGGCTGTTCAGGGCCCATTGTGGTTCCATATGAATTTTAAGATTATTTTTTCTATTTCTGTAAATAGTGCCACTGGGATTTTGATGGGGATTTCATTGAATCTGTAGATTGCTTGGGTAGTATGGACATTTTAACAATATTAAGTCTTTCAACCCATAAAACATGAGATATCTTTCCAGTTATTTATGACTTTCTAAATTTCTTTCATCAGTTGTTTACAGTTTTCAGTGTACAATTCTTTCACTTCCTTGGGTAAATTTATTTGTAAGTATTTTATGTTTTTGATGCTTTTATTAATGGAATTGTTATTTTTAATTTTGAATGGTTGGTTGTTAGTGTAAGTAGACCTAATTTAGAATCAGAATGTTATAAATTAAAATAATGATTATAAATTAAATTTTAGAATCAGAATGTTATAAATTAAAGTAATAAACAAAATTGAATTTGTGATTAGCCCAAACTTTCATAGTACCAGTGGAACTTAGAAAACTCTGCAAGCATTGTTAATAATTTTATAATTAAGTCCCCTAAACCTGTCTAGGAATTGTTAATGTTTTTCCTGAATTATTCAGATGTTCAACTTTAAGTCATTATTATTATTTAAAAGAAAATTTACATGTCAAGTTTTTGAATTAAACTTAAATTTTTGTTAAATAAACACAATTCTTAAATGTTGGATACAGAATGCATTCATTAATCAGCACTTACTCTTGTGACAATTCCAAAATTGCAATGGATTACAACAATAAACATTATTTATTGCTGTTGGTACATGGAGGCTATGGGCCAACTGCATCTATTCTTCATGAATTTCCTCATTCCTGAGCCCAGGCTGAGGGACCACCCTCTATGTTGGGCATGCCAAGCTCACGGCAGAGGGTAAAAATTCAAGAGGATGAGCCAAACTATTGCATTTAAGCTACTTGATTGGACATATATCATGCCCTCGTGCTTAACCCTGGCCTAAGTAAGCAAGGCACCTAGTTAATCCTGAAAATCAAGGGAGTGGAAGGAAAGAGTAAATAAAATTTACCCTCTTATCTACACATATTCACTTCCCTTCTGCACACATATTTACGGAGAGAGAGAGAGAGAGAGAGAGAAATTTAAATTCCAGGGTCTTGAGGTCTACCTCAGACCTAGACATGGCTTCCCAAGTTTCCTAAAAAGACAAGTTATCTGGGTCTACTACCCAATAAATGCACCCAACAAACAGTGATGGATGAAGGCAGAGCTACTGCAACAAATTTTCCATTCAGAAGGGGGAAGAATGATAATTCCACTAAATAAATATGTAAGGACTTGTGGGGGAGGAAGAAACTTTCCTTGATCCTCAAGGTTCTTTCGGCTGATTTAATAACAAAATAGATGTGACAGATTAACAAGAGAAAATAACCAAATTTAATGCCTAGATTTATATGGGAGCCCCAGATATGTGAGAAAGTCAGAGACCCCACATGCATGAAAGATTCAGAGACAGAAAGTGGAACTGAGGTGTATAAGACATTCTGAAGTAAGGATGAGGAAATCCACTTTTGGGCTTCAGAAGGCAATTGCAGGCAGAAAACATCTTTAGTAATTATTACTTTGCTTGCCATACAGATGAGTAAAAGTCATTTTTGGTGACAACCCTTATTGTGGGCCGAGCTTCTAGTTTAAATTATTCTAGATAGTTAAGGTGTATGGGTGGCAGAAATTTCTCTCATGCCTGCAGGGTCTTGGTTGTCTTTAGCTCAAATTTATCTAATACTACCGAGGCACATCTTGGGGTGGATTGTTCTGAACCTCCACAGACTTCTTACCCTGATGATGGCAGTTCTCTGATTAGGCCAGATTCTTCTCCCTGAGAATAACTCCCTAGTTTGCTGTTGTCTGTAGCTCCTGGATCCACTCTAAAAAGGACTTATTTTGCATTTTTTTTTCTTGGATACATCTGAGAAAAAGACTTTGGGGGGAGGACTGGGGGGGAGGGGTAAGAAAATTACCAGCCTGCTTCCTGCCCCAGAAGGCTGAGTACCCAAAGATCATTTTACAAATCTAGCAGTTTCTTTTCACCCAGGTTGATGGCAATGGAAATTTCTAAAAATCTTTTTTAAAAATATATTTTATTCCATCGAACTCTGTGATCCAATATATGCATATATTAATATAATTACCTTAATCTAAAGACATGGTTAGATTTACTTTGAGCTTCTCTAGCTTCTAACTTTGGACTTCTGTGGACTGAGCCCTTAGTCTCTGTCTCTGAGCTACTTTATCCAACTGAGAGTTTCACTGAGGGACTACCTTAAAACAATCAGAATTTTTGACAAAATGTCTTTTCTCTTGAGACTGAGTTTTACTTAGGATTAGTCTTGATCAGCTTGAATAGCCCCAATCATTTCTTATTTTACATTTTTCTATGATAGTAGATGAGAAAAAGTCTCATTTTCAAACTTTACTAATCTTGGATTGTCTGAGCTTGTTCTTTTTTTCTTTTATGCCTCTTTGCTAATAGGGTGATTCTCTTCTGAGTTTATCAATTGTGGAAATACCAGTCCGTGCTGGTAACATTCTGTTTCAAACCTCTTTGCCCAAAGCCAAAGTTTTATCAAGTGCATTTTCTGTCTTTCACGTTATTATAGAAAGAATCATACTGTACTGCATAATCATGGTTGCCATTTTTTTCTAGGCTCAGAGTACCATCACCTGCCTCCAAGCAGCAGTTTTTATGTGTTTTTTGTTTTGTTGTTGTTGTTTTTTAATAGCAAAACTCCAGTGTTAAATACCTATTCTGTGGTTTTTCTTGTGGTAAAAAACAACTCTGAAATATCAATGGTTTCTAAGAATGAAGTGTTATTTCTTGCTTTCCTTGTATGAGGACTACAGTCAGCTCCACATGTCTTCTCATTCAGAAACTCATGCTGAGGGGATGGGGTTGGGATATAGGGAAGAAGGTGAAGGGATTAGATAGTACAAATTGGTAGTCACGAAATAGTCATGGGGATGTGAAATACAGTATGGGGAATATAATCAATAATGTTGTAAAGATCATGTAGGGTGTCAGATGGGTACTGGACTTAGCAGGGTGATATCATAGACTGTAGATGCCTGACCGCTGCTCTATGCACCTGAAGCTGAAGTAATATAGTATTGAATGTCAACTATAATTAAATATATATGTATATATGTGTATATATACATATACACATATATACATATATATGTGTATATATACATATATACACATATATACATATATGTGTATATATACATATATATGTATAAATACATATATATATATACACACACACATATATATTAAATATAGTCACAAGATGTAAAGTACAGCATAGGGAATATAGTCAATGGTATTGTAACAGCTATGTACAATGTCAGATGAGTAGTAGACTAGGGAGGTTATCACTTTGTGAGGTGTGTAAATGTCCAATCATTATGTTGTTTTATAAACCTGAAACTAATATTAAAAAAATAAATAAAAGTTAATAAATAAATAACTCACCACTATAAAAATAAATAAATAAAAAATCTCATGCTATAGCAAAAGCATCTATTTGGGTTAAGCTGTTCTCATGGAAGAAGGAGGAAGCTAAAGAAACTGAACAGAACCATGAAGTTGTATTTAAAGCTTCTGTTTGGAAGGGTATGGCATATATTATTTGCATACATTTCACTTGCTAAAGCAGTTTACATAGCCAAGCCTGACAGTGAGCAGGGAAAGTTTATACAAAATCAAGAGGGAATGTGAATATTTGGGAAGAGTAGTACAATCTTATTCTATTATGTCAGCCTTCTTGCGTCATGTGAAATATTTTTGTAGACTTCCAGACAGGAATGTTGTAGAGAGATTAATACACTGAGTGGGGATCTGTAAGAACCAGTTTGAAATATTTTAGATTGATATCTGTGTGCTAAGTATGTTA
The DNA here is from genome assembly GCF_036562045.2 of Rhinolophus sinicus. Classification (NCBI taxonomy): domain Eukaryota; kingdom Metazoa; phylum Chordata; class Mammalia; order Chiroptera; family Rhinolophidae; genus Rhinolophus; species Rhinolophus sinicus. Next base: position 86,259,325 of record NC_133751.1, read on the forward strand.
GGTAGATTAAGCATGATAAAGACCTGGGTACATTTTTTAACCACCTGATTAAGATTGAGAGTAGAAAAAAAATCTTTCTCTATAAGCAATTTTGTTGGCTTCCAGAGCCTGGGTTGATTAAAGTTTGTCTCACAAGGGAGAATGACTAAAGAATTTGTTTTCCTTTCTCTTTGCGTGCATGTTTTTTTGTTTGTTTATCAGGTGTTGAGAGGTGAGAGAGAGAGAGAGAGAGAGAGAGAGAGAGAGAGAAACTCAGCTCCCAGTTGTAGTCTTTCTGGAACACACAAAACAAGGGGGTGGGTAGAAAATAAAATATTTTAATAATAACTCTGAAGGATCTGTGACATGGACCAAAATAGTTACTGCTACTATATTAATGGCCATATGCATGTTATAATATGAGAAACTACCTATGTAACACAAAAAGTTATTTTTCTGGATGGATTGAAGATGATTCTCTGAGACTAGGTAAACGTGTACAGGAAGGAGGTAGGATATACTTGTACTTGCTTCCTAGGGATTGGATATTGGGGAAGCTGAGCCATCTCTGCAACTCTTATTGTTCCTTTCACCTCCTACTTAGTACTGCTTTCATTTCATTATGAAAATTGCATTTTCCCTGTTTGATTTTAGGGGCTGTAAACATTTACTATTTTATATGAAAACATTATCTGAACTCTAAAAATAGATTAAGAGGACAGATGAGTAAAATGCATACATTAATAAATTAATTGATGTTAAAAGCCTTTTCCTAGAAAAATGAGTAAATGTGTTGTCTGCTTAATAAAATTTTGACTGAAAAATATTCTGATCACCAATTATCTCTTGAATTAGGTAAACTGACTTTTGCGTTAGCTGTTAAGACACTATACGTTCTATCCTATTTTTATACTTCCTCTCTGTTTTAATAATCATTTTTTGGGAGGTGATTACTTGCTCTAATAAGCAAAATAACTTCAGAAACAAATGGCACATCTTTCACAAACTTGTTGAAGATCAGCTATTCTTTTTCTAGTTCTTTCTCCTTTCTTCTCTTTTATTCTTGAAATAGGTGAATTAATTTTATCTGCTGTTTCCTCTGAAAAAGAGTTACAGATTTATAGTGCTTTGGGGAGAAATTTTAATGCTGCATTTTTATGCATTTTATTTTCATAAAATAATATAACGAGAACAGAAATGGTGCAAAATTAGTCTGTTTTTCGGACAAACAAGACTATAACATCATGATTCTACCTAGTTCCTGGTTCAAAGTTGATTACTTTTCCAGCTCTTAGCAGTGTTGATAAAGGCTGCACTGTAATCATGTTGCAATTTGTTCAATCATAGAAAAACTGACCTCAACATTCTAAGTCAAGGACTGATGTCAGTATCTCTAATAATAATTGAATAATCTTTTAATTTTCCTTAAAGAAAAACATGAGTGAGATCTAAACCTGGCTAGAATGAATTGGAAATATTTTTGTTAAAAGACATTATTATTTCCAGTGGGTATATGATTTCTGGTTGAAGTTATTTATGTCTAAGTAGGAAATTAAAGGAAATGCCAAATTATGCTACAATTTTCTCCCCACAGCCAGTATGGATGGAAGATATATTAAATGAAGGTCAAAAAATTTTAAAACCAAATGCAGACATGAGTTCTGAACTCAAATTAGATCACAGAAAATATAATTATTCCTTAATGAGCCAGACACTATCAAGCCATGGTTGCTCCCAAGCAGAAAATAGGAAGCTTATTAACCAATTGCAATAATTCTCCAGTTTCTGAGACTGTTCCTTTTAAAACTCATGACTTGGGTTCAATTCAGAAAACAAGCACAGTAAGAATCTAGGACACCTGTTATTCAGTGTGAGAATGCCCTTTTCAGTTTCACGTCTTATAATGCCAGTGGGAACTCTAAATGTAATTGTATCTCCATGACTGACCAACTCCATAATTTATGTGGAACCAAGCTGGAGTTCTATATTTAACTTGCACCAACTTTATAGGAAAATGCTTTGAAACCACTGTGTTCAGAATGTCACCATAATAGTCTTCTGACATCAGATGCACGACTTATAATTATCCCGCATTTATTGTATCGCCTCACATATGATGTTGCACAGAGATTCCTGTGGAGAGGGGGAAAACATTTAGTGTTGTTTGGGCTTCTGTGAAAGCATTTTTTTTTTTTTTTTTTAAATCAACATTGGTTCAGATACTTGAAAGGAAGCTCACTTGAAATGTCCCTTAGATATGAGGGTAGAAAGAGATGACCCATGCAGAAGAGTGGCTGTAAAGCTTTGACCTAATCAGATATGATCTAGTGAAGACAATATACTCTGTTCCTTAAATGAGTCTCCTTTGTCAAAGATGTGACACATTGACGTCATTAAACTGAATCTAATTTGGGATTCTGTTGACTAATCTAAATTTTCTGACTCCTAATATAATTCTGATAAAATAGTTCTAATTTGTTGAGTACATTCAATTAATTCTTATACCCACCTTAGATGATTGAAGAACGAGAGGATCAAAGAGATCAGGCATTTGAGATCCCACAAGTGCTAAATGAATGAGCCAAGACTCAACGCAAGGTAGTAAGGCTGAGAGTCAGCCTTTTCCCCCCACCATGCCTCACACCTGTTTTGCTTTGGTTTATTGAAATCAGAATCCTGTTTTGTGACTCATGATGTTCAAAATCACCACATAATTGTTAGTTCCCTGAATTTGCCCATGTTGCTTTGTTTAGTTTTCAGCCTCAGTCATTCCAATCTATCCATCTCTCTCCCTCCCTCCCACACCTCCTTTCCATAAAAAGGCTTGTTGGATTGAGTCACTGTTGGAATACATATACTAATGGAGATCTTACTCATCAATGGCCAGGTGACAAATCTTTTGAACTGGAAACACTTCTATATTTGAAAATATTTTCAGAGAGCTCTCATTCAAGCATCTGCCTTATTGGTATTTGTGGAGGATCAAATTGAAAGGAAAACACAAAAAGTATAATGGCTACCCTTGGGGGATCCCTTAATAAAATGAAAGAACAGAAATCAGACTTAGAACAAAAATTAAAGCCAAATCTGATGTAAATTCCCTTTCTCCTTCCTGTATTTCCCTTTACCCCCAACTCCCTGTAAAGGACCCTCCAGATGATCGTTTGGCTCTCTAGAGCCCTGATCTAAATCACCCCCTCCCAAAACCCAGCTCCATCTCCTCAGCCAGTCCATCAGCCAGTCCCCAGAGATCCTAAAACCCCACCTTCCCCAGAAAATCCCCCAAACAACTAGCTGACTATTTTGACTTTGCGTTCTTTACAACATTTAACAGAGAACTCTCTGGCCTGATCTCCAGGCTCAGGAAATGCAGTTTACTTGCATTAATATTGCATGTCAGGGAAGTGAACATAGCAGAGCACCTGGAAAGGGCAGCAGGCTCCCGTCGCTTTCCTTTATAACTCCTCCTATTTTCCAGGACTGAATAATCAGGCCATGCCAGTACAACGTCCCTCACAGATGTATCCTGGACTCCCACCTTAGAGAATTCGTATTTTCTGGACAGTGGCAGGTCTTTTCAATTATAAAACCCTCTTACTTCCACTGTAAGAAGATCCTACCAAATGTAGAGAGAAGTCAGGTTAGTGGCTACTCATAACCCCACTCACAGAGACTGAGGGGCATTGTTCCAGTTCACAATTAGACTATAGTTATCAGATCGGCCAGAAGACCACCTTGGAGAAAACTCCTTTGGGGAAAATAGATGGCCAGACCCTCTCTAGACCCTCCTACAAATGACCAGGAAATGGCTTTGCTGGAGGCAGATAATCAAGGTCTAATGAGAATGATTCTAGAGGCTTTCCCTTCTAAAGTTAATTGGTCAAAAATTGAATTATGCACCCAGAAAGAAGAAGAGCACCCAAAAGCCTTTGTTGAACATTTTATATAACTTTTCAAAGGCACATGACATTAAATCTGGAAGCCCCAGAGCACAGGAACCTTTTAATATCTGTTCTAGTGAGAAATTTTCTCTCTGATAATTCAAAATACCATGGTTGGTTATTCATCGCTACTGCTAAATGTAATACTGGAGGCTGCTATATAATGCTTTTTAAATAGTTTGCAGAAAAGCAGCAGGAAACAAGAGTTAAAAGCAACAATTCTTGCTTTGCAACTTGAGTCTTTAGAAAAACAAGAGCATGACTCTAAGAGGAACTCAACACCCACTCAGCACTCTTACTACCTGCATCCAGAAAATTGCAGATATTGCAAGGAACCAGCACGTTAGAAGAGAAATTGTCCTGTAGTTAAGAGAAAGGAAGGTTTAGGAAGCAACCTGCTAGGCCCAGGACCCTCAAAAGGTTTTCTTTCCTTCTCCTAAGAGGCAGTTCCCCCTAAAATGATGGGGTCAGTTGATCTTCAGTTGCCCCAGAGCCTAGCATTAAACTTAAAGTAGAAGATTGGGAGCTGGATTTCTTAATTGACAGTGGTATAACTTTCTCTACTATCCGTTCAGAGGATTTATCTCTGTCTCCTCGGATTCTATTCAGGCTGTCAGTCTCTGGACAACCTATTTTATTGTCCATATCTCAGCCGACCCCAATACCCTTATGCCCTGGAAACACACATCATGACTTTCTAGTTTCAAACTGCTCACCAGCAAACTTTCTTGGCAGAGATTTCTTAGGCAAATGTAATGCCATTATAAAATGTAATGAGAAGGGCATTTTCATTTCCCTGCTCTCAGCCCAAGCCCCAAATCTCCTACTTTCCTTACTAGAAACTCATCCTGATTTAACTGCTCCTGAAGAGGATGAGTCTTTAAAAGATGTAACGGTTTGTCTCTGGGCTAAACAAACAAGTCAAGTTGGAATGCTATCGAGTACAGAACCTGTGCACATGACTTGGAAAAAGAATAATTAGTGGCCCAATACCTGCTCCACAGAGATGCAAAGCAAGAAATTGAATCAATTAGAACTCCCTTTTGCACCAGGGTGTACTTGTCTTGACTTCCTCACCCTCTTAACATTCCAATCTTGCTGGTACAAAACAGAAGGTAAATTTGACTCAGAAGGGAATCAGATCTAGATGTGTGCTGGACCTAAGAGCCATAAACTCTTGTAATTCTTCCCCACTGCATGATCCCTAATCTGGTTACTATTCTTACTTCAATTCCTGCTGATGCAGCCTGGTTTACAATGAATTGACCTGTGCTCAGCTTTGTTTTCAATCACATTGCACCCTGACTCTCAATTCCTTTTTGCATTTACATTTAAAGGGAGACAACATGGACTCGTGTACCCCTGGGACATTGTGAGAGATGTCTCCTTCAATATTTTCCCCAATGCTTAAAACAGACTTAGATTCTGTAGTCTTTACCAAGGCTCTCTGCTTGATTAGTATGTAGATGATTTTTTAACTTGTATTCAAGATAAGAACGGAACTCTTATAGACTTTCTCATTCTAAAGGCACTAGCTGAATAAGGCCATAAAGGTTCCAGATATGAACGTCAAATGACTGCTAACTATTAGCACGTGAGCTATCTCAGGGCATTCAAAAGCTAACCCTAAAATACCCTGAGTCAATTTTCGCCCAACCCTCTCTCCCAAATGAAATAACAGTTACGTAAATTTCTAGGGGGTAGCTGGCTGTTGCCTCCAAAAGAGTCCTGCTTTTGCAGCCCTTGCTAAAACTCTGTGGTATCCCAAGATCAATGTGCTCTGGACACACTAAGGGCTCAACAAGAAAGAGCTTGTGCAGTCATTGGTGAAAATGTTGCTTCCATGTAAATCAAATGGGACAAGTAGTTTAACTTAAACTTGTTATAAGAAAGGTTTAATGAAGCAAAGATATTTTGTTGCATTGACATATTTCCACGATTGGGAAACTGGTTTAATGTGATGTGGGGAAATGTGCTTTGATTTATTCTTTTCTGTTTGTTCATCCTCATTCTAATCTACATTCTTCTCTACCTTTCCAGATCCCTTGCCACTCAGCTACTCACTCATTTCTTCTCTCCACAGTAACCTGCTCAGCTTTTAATATGTAAAACTTTCAGGGACCTTTCAGAGGAGCAAACTGTAGGGGTTGACTATGAGTCACCCCAAAATGTGCCACTATGGTATTTTGAGTTGAAGGTAATGGAGACACTGTTGGCTCAGGAGAGGCTTGTGCCCCACCCATGACTACCTGGAAGGGTCAAAATTGGGGGTCTTTCCCAGAATGGAAGTTATTACCAGAAATAAATGTTTATGACCTTTCTGTATGGCAGGGCAAATATCTGATTACTGGACATCTGCTCTTCTTAACCTCCTATGAATTGCCCTCCTCCCTTTTCCTTGGCTCAGGATGACTTATGTACTCTATTTTACTTTTCTGTCTTTGAACCTCTCCTGTATGCAAGGTCTCTGACTCTTAGTATGTGGGGATCCCCTGTGCCCAAAATTAAACTTGATGTTCCCCTGTTCATCTGTCTTATGCAATTTAATTATTCAAGCAGCCAAAAAACTAGAGGAGAGAAGAGGAAAATGTTCCCCTCCCTCACATTCTCATAGGACAAATCTCTGTTATACACTAAGTGGTATGAATTATGCTTACCAAAGGACTTAACTGAGGAGAGTCCGAGAATACCACAGCATTGCCTGTCGACAAGAGTCTTCTCCATTATTAAGTTTTAGCTCTAGTCTGATAATTTATTGCATTCTGATTGTGTGATTAAAAATGTGTTCCACAGACATCCAGCTTTTGATGTTCTAGGTCCTAGATCCCAATCGATATAAATAATGTTGCTTTACCGTTCTAGCTCAGCTTCCGATTTTCTCACCATTCAAGAAGTGCAAGAATATGTCATCAGTAGAATTACATGCAGTGATTTTTTTTTTAATTATGTCAGTTCTGGCACTTAAAATTTTATACAAATCTACTTGTTTTGATGGAGGAATATTTTTCCTGTGAGTTCCCAAATGATATAGATGATGTTGGATCTGACGGCAGTTTCTGGGCGTAGGCCGGGAGCGTGTCTCTTGGGACCGAAGAATGGAAATACGGACCCAGGAGAGGCAAATAGTTTTAAAAAGAGGATAGTTTATTGAAAGCAGAGTCAGAGCTCCCGAGTGGGAGGGGCTCCCGAATGGGGGTGCTCAGTGACTGAGGCAAAAACTCTTACTTTTATACCTTCCCTTGCCTGCTTGGGGAAGGGGAGCTGTTTGAAGGGAACTGTTTGAAGGGAACTGGCGCCTTCTAATGAAATTCATCTACCAGGTTTGTTCTGCTTGCTAGCAAAGTAACCCATTCTTATCTATCAGATCTGCTCAGTTTGACAGGCCAAAAGGAATTTTATGATTAATCTCAAGGCCTTGTAACATTATGTCCAGCAGCAGAGGAGTGATTTCAAATCCTGGAGTTTTAGTATACGGTTGTCTTTGTTTATTCTAGCAGAGAACTCCCTGTCTACCTAGGGACATGCTAACTCTCCTGTATCAGTTTCTAATTTATATTGGCTGGTCATAGCAGCCCAGTAATTTTATTAAGTTATTTACATCAAGCATACATAGAATCATATTTAATACGTATAGTATTTACCTCTAACCTCTTCTTAGGAAAAGACAACTGTGCTCTCATACGTATGATCTGGAATTTCACATGGAGTCATAATCCCTATACCAGCCTCTTAGGTCACTCCCAATTTTTCCCATGTTTCTTATTTTATTAGCTTTGGAATATATTTTAAATTTTATTCCTTTTTCCATTTTCCATGTGGGAGCTTCTCAGTAAGACTTTCTAAGTAATTCCTTATTATCTTGGTTGAGTTTTTTTTATTGCCCTTATTCTACCATGCCCTTGAGAAGTGACAGTTATAGAGCAGATTTCCTTTTTTTTTGTATGTGTGCCAGTTTTATAATATCCTCCATATCAAGATTAAATTAAAAAATTATACCGCTGTCGTTGTAGTTTTGAGTTGCTTTTGGCAGCCAGCTCCTAATGACTCATGAACAGTAAGTAGCACCATGACCATGAAATATGCATGGTTCCATCATTAAAATGCAGAATAAGAAACTTACAATGACTTGTGAGGACAGAAACCACATACCAGTGCTGATACTCTGAGTGGGATTCTGAACTATCATGGGGTCTTGTGATTTACTAATTCAGGGGACAAAGAAAAGAATATTACAGATTTCTCTTGCAGATCCATGAGTAAGTAAACTAGCAGAGATGTTACCTCTTCATTCTTTCTTTTCAGAGTGTCCTTTGAAGGGGAGCAAAGTTTGCCACCCCAAAATATGCCTCTTTGGGATATTGATTATTTTAAGCTGGTTATTTTTAAGAAACAAAACACTCAAGAAGAAACTTTGATCTTCCCCCCTACTACCTTAAAGAATTTAGATAGAAGACCTACTCCTGGAGGGGAGCTAACATCAGATAACTATGGTTTAATATAAAATAGGCGTGATTATGATGTGGGGATATTTTCCTGTGACTCCCCAAAAGATATTGGATCTGCCGGCAGTTTCTGAGTGTGGGCCGGGATCTTGTCTCGTGAAGCCGAAGAATGGACACAGGGAACAGGGAGAGGCAAAAAGGTTTAAAAACAGGATAGTTTATTAAAGGCAGAAGAAGAGGTTGCAGCTCCCGAACTGGAGGGGGTCCTGAATGGGGGTGCCCCCATGACTGAGGCAAAAGCTCTTTCTTTTATACCTTCCTTTGCCTGCTTGGGGAGAGGGGTTGGAGGCTTCTAATTGGATTCATCTATCAGGTTTGTCTTGTTTGCTCATCCTGAAGGGATTAACAAACCAACCCATTCCTATCTATCAGATCTGCTCCTTTGTCCAGCCAGATGGGATTTGAGATTATCTATTAACCTTAAGGCATATTCTCATGTCTCTGTCCTGGAGTGAAGAAGACATTCCAGGGCCTGGAGTTTCAGGATATGGCTGCTTTTTGTTTATTCCATCAGGGACCTCCCTATCTACCTAGCAACCATACTAACTAACCTGTCTCAATTAGACAGGGAGGAACTTAGTAAGGAAGATCTGTTTGATCAGTCCTCTCTGTGTCTCATTGTTAAAGACAGCCCAGCATATATTTGTTTACCAAACACTTGCTTTTTTATTTCTCTGTGAATTGCCTTTCCCTCCTTTGAAGTTCCAAACAACTACCCGTTTTCTCCTTAGCTCAGGATGACAAATAAGCCTTAACTACCTGCATTGTCCTCAAGGGCCCCCTATTTTTAGGGAATCCCCATATGTACATACAAAATTAAATTTGGTTATCTTCCCCTATTAGTCTGCTTTATGTCATTGAAATTAATCAACCAACCAGAAGAACTAAGATAGAAAAGGGGAAACCTTCCCTTCCTCCACAACTTCAAAGTTCAGTTGTTATTTACTTTGTTTCCATCTATCAGTTTTTCTTTTGGGCCTTTAAAAGTAACTAGTAGTTTAAAATTACCGTTAACTTTTAAAAATAAGAGCACATCTCGCTTTTATTCTCCTTCATATTTCTCTAGTATTTCTTAGAAAAGTTATCATAATAGTGTTGGATTTAGTCTTCAGAAAGCTTCACTTTGCATAATTTACTAGTAGGCTTTTAAAAATCTTTAAGCGAAGGACGCAAGTGAATTTAAACAAGAATGCTCTTTTCTGCCGAGACAACTTATTAAGTTTTGTAAAATCCGTAATATAAGGGCTTTTGCAAAAGGCAGTTAAGGAATGTCTACATGAGACTATCCAAACCTACAGAGAATTTTTAAAAGAGTTTATTTGAGCCAAACTAATGACATATGCTGGGGAGCAAGGTCTCAAATGGTCCCAAGAATAGCAGTTTTGCAATTTCTTTTATGGATGAAAATTAAGGAGGGAAATAAGGAAGATTACACGGAGGTGGAGGAAAGCAAAGCAGAGATTGGACTACAGGGTAGTTAACAAGATTATGTGCTCTCTTGTGGGCTTATTTCAAAGGTGTGTTAAACTAGATACACAGAAACAATGGACAGAGCTTACAGAGAAGATAAGCTTTTAACTAAAACATTATATGCCTGGGGCATGACTACCCACCATGAGCTGCCCAGTTAGGAATTTTGATCAGATTACCCTGTAAAGTTAATTGTCATAGGAATCCCCCTGCCCCCTCCCCCCACAGTTTTGGTTTGTTGTATTTTTCATTTTTTTATTTTTGTCCATATTAAAAATCCTGGAGCTTGGGCTTGCTTGCTATACATTTTATAGAAGAAAGTTTATTTCCCATCACTCAGTTTATAGCAGAAGACATTTTCCCTAAATGTCTCTCTTTATACAACTTCTACAGATGTGGAATAATATACTTGAAGGATGGTTAACTGCCATTTGTCCAGTTTTTTTCAATCAGTGTAAGTAATCTATTCAAATCTGTAAACATAAATTTCAATATATTTCTGTTCTTCTCCCCCCAGAACCAATACAATGCTGTGATCTTCAGTAAGTATTCTACTCTCCAGAGACAAACTTTTCCTTGGTATGGTCATTCCAGAGTCTACACTTTGGAAGGGAGACCATGGACCTAGTAGAAGACCTTTAATAGAAAAGAAAGTGATATTTTAATTTTTATCTCTCTCTCTCTCTCTCTCTCTCTCTCTCTGTTTCTGTCTCTCTGTCTCTCAGTAGATGCTAAACTCTTGGCAGATGTCAGGGCTTCACTTACTAGGACCCCTCAAACACCAACATGTAGCACCCCTGATAATTTCTTATACCTGTATACCTACATTCTGGAGGCAATATTATACATTAGCTTTACTTAATATATATATATATATATATATATATATATATATATATATATATATATATATATTTTTTTTTTTTTTTTTTCTTAAATATCCAAGAAATTAGCACATGAAAAGTCTATAGTTTCTATTTTTGTTTACTTTTCTAGTAGAGTTTGGTTCTCCCTTTTTAAAATTCTAAATCAAGGGATTCTTTTCCATAAGTTATTCCACAGATCCCTGTATATATTTATATATACAGATCTATATGTACACATGTGTATGTACATATGTGCACATTTAAATATACTGGGGGTGCCAAAAAAATGTATACACAAGACTTGTATTCATCTTTAGTTATTGGTATATATTGATACAGTTTTTTTCTTTTCTTAAAATGTGTATACATTTTTTTTGTCACCCTCTCTCTATATAAACACAATGTGATATATATATATATATATATATATATATATATATATATATCATATATATTTATATTGTATATGTATATTATACCTATTATATATATATCACATATAATATATATACTGTGTTCCCTATTGGACATGTTGAGTTTGAAGTGCTTATGAAACACAGGTATAGAGATTAAGCAGGAATTTAACACTTGGTTTGGACTTCATGAGATTGCCATGTTTAGAGACATGGTGGATTTGGGTGTCAATAAGTGTATATTAATAGTAGGTAACTAAATCTATGGGTGATACTACTGTAAACTTTGAATTGGCATTTGTATATGTTTTCCTGTCTGTTGTATGTATGGCAATTCTGTCCACTCAGTTCTCCTGGGCACATGGCGACTGTCTGTCACTTTCATATACTGTCTCCACAACTTTATCAAGAGAACTTTGCCTACTTCATAGAACCATTATTTTAGTGAGAATAAACCAAATCAACCATCAAAACTTTTGTGTGCAGTCATTTTTGTGTGTAATGTATACAAATATTTATACCTGTGTTCAAAACGAAGCTATTGCTGCTCTCCTGTGTTTTCCATTTCCAATTTTGAGATCGGTATTACAATAATGATTATTGAACTAAACATAAAGCTTTCTAACTTTTTCCAGTCCATTTGGAAATCAAAGTTACAATACAGTTGTCTGGTAAACTGAAAAGCTTTCTACCATTTTGCAATGCTCTTACAAAATTCAAAAATAATACTTCTGTTAATTGGAGATTTAGTAAAATTCTTTGTTAAATCTACACATACCTGTTTTCTTGATTGTTTTTGTACATTTCTTTTCTATTTATTGAGTTCTTCAGGCTTTTCATCATTGCTTGAGTCAATTTGGGCAACATTTATTACAATAGAAATATCATCTTTTGCATCAAGATTTGATATTTTATTCTATAGCATTTACCTCTCCATCGTCAAGCACTCCTTTCCCTTCCTAGTGCTGCTCAAATGTTTCCTCTTTATGTTGATTAGACTTGGCAAAGATTTTTCATATTATTCATCTTTTTAAAGATCCAGATAGTAAAATTTACATTTTAAATTGCTATTTTTGTTACCAGAGAGTAGGCCCTTCTCGGTGTGCTGTCCAGGTTCTTGGCATCTCCAGCAAAGAATTGAATAAGATACCGAGGTCAAGTAGTGAAAAAGCAGTTTACTAGAAGAAAAAGTACACTTCAAAGAAATAGAAGCAGGCCCGAGCAGAAAGTAGTGGCTCAAGGTGACATTATTAGGAGAAAAAGTACACTCCAAAGAGTTTGGAGAAGACCCCGAGGAAAGGCAAGGCTCAAGAGGCTCAAAGGCACTGACTGGCGAGGACTTGGAGTTTTTATCCCTTTTTTCCTCTAGAATGGGCTGTTCCTTTTCAGGAGTGAGCCCACTTGATTGACACCTGTGATTGACAAGAGGCTATTACCTCATCTTTTTAAACTGCACATGTTCCTTCTCAGAATTCAGTCTGTTGTAATGATATTAATGACTTCTGGCACATGTATGACATTATAATGATGACATAATGAGGCCCAGGTGAAATGAAAGTCACTGTGGCCTTTGCTGCACAGCTGTGAGTGAATGGTCTAATCTAGTCGGGTATTTTGTACCCATTTGTTCCTCATAGGGGTAGATAATTACAATAAAAAGGAGAAGTTTGGGGTGGAGAAGGGAGGTCTTTTGGCGGGGGGGTCGCATTCTGTGGGTTGTGTAGGAATGCAGAGACCTGATACCTACCTCTAACTGCCTGCCTTATGTTCCCCTTGAGAGATGTGAACCTCAAAAAGTCTCTTTGGGAAGTTGAGGGACAGGAGAGCTTTTTCCTTTATCTGCTTCCTTCTGGGCAGGGGTGTAGAGCTGTCCCTACCTACTGGGGATTCACAGAACTCTTGCCCTATCTGATCTTAGATGAGAGGAACGGGTCTCGAGATCTGCCTAGAAGACTGAGATCTGCTTGGAACACCGTGTTGGCTTCTTTGGTTGGGACTGGTAATCTTGCTGGGGTATCTTCTGTATCTCCAAAGCCCCTAAATGAGAAAAAAACAGATTTTGGTTAAACAGAGTTAAAAGTGTTGGCCAAAGAAGCAGGACCCAAAGCCATTGACACAAGGTGGCTGTATGGTAGAAATTCTGTTTAGCTTCGTGGAGCGTGTGGTCTTCTGTGGTTAATCCGGTTATTCAGGTGGCAGTGTTCACCCAGGAGCTGGGCCTGGAATGGCCTCGAGTAGGGGACAGAGGATGTCCTATGATTCAGGCTAGGAAAAAGCTGATTTGAAAGGTGATTAAGATCAGAAACTGGGGGAAAGGAAAATTAAGGAAAGGGAAACTTAAAATTCCTATAGGAAAAAAAACTTAAAAGTTGTTTGGGGGGTACAGGGGCAGGGGGGTCGGTGAAGGGTGAGAGTGCTAATCCCATGGCCCGTATCATTTTTATTAACTTTAGCTTTTTTAGCTTTATACTTTTTAAAAAACTTTTTTGTTGCTTTTTCCCCCCCTGTGGATATTAAAGACTATTTCCCCCCCCAATTTTTCTAATAGATGTACTCACTAGAAAATCCTTATCTTTCCATATATGAACTATGATGGGGAAACTGACCTTAAAATTGTTCCCACATGGAACCGACCTAAAATGGTGGCCCCAGTGGAGAAAGATGTCCCCAGTCTAAGCCCCAGCCCACTTCCGCATAATCCCCTCCAAGCCACACCTTGAGCCAATCACCAGATGACACCTACCCCTTCCGGACTCAAGGAAGTCCCCAACCCATAAAAACCTGCTCAAAACCTTGCTGGGGGCTTAGTCTTTTGGGAAGGATCCCGCTGAGCCCGCCGAGGTAATAAAGATGTGTTCTCCCTGATCGCTGTGTGAGTTCTCGGGCCTTGCCGTTTTTCTGCAACATTTGGTTCCCTGACGGGGAAACCCAACCGCGCTGGCCCCTTGCGCCACCGGTGTAGGGTGAGAGGCCAGCCGCAGAGTGACAGGGAACCCGAGAAGGGTGTAGGCGCGCCCCGCTGATTTCGGCGGACCCCGAACTGGACCTTCCCCGGGCGACAGCGGCCCGTGCCTCCCCAGCTGGACCCACTGAGAGGGACCAGGGACAACCAGCCGGATCCTCCCGTTGGACCAAGTAAGCCCAGGGCCACTGTCCAAGTCAGTCCTGTCCCACGTGACAGAAGGGCAGCCTGATCACTTTGGACTCCAGTTAGGGCCATTCTGGGGGAGGGCGTCTTTCCTCTCTGAATGAGTGTGTGTGTGCTTGGTCCTGAATGGGATTCTGTGTGGGTCCATGGCCTGTCGGCTACCGAACCCGAGTGAGCCCCAACCTGTGTTTCTGTGGTAGCGTTGTAAGGCATAACGGTGATTCGCACTCTTGGGGTGCGACCTGGCCCGGACTTTATACGGCACACCTTAACCAAGAAGCACCCTAAGTTCCCGTGAGGGAAATGGCCAGGTGGGTGCCTGATTGAAACCCTTCCCTTGTCCGTGCAACAACGAACATCATGGGAAGGAAACGGGAAGCCCACGGTTCTAGATTGCATGTTAAAGAATTTCAGGAAAGGTTTCCGAGGCGATTGCGGGGTCAAAATGACCCCCGGACATCTCCACACTTTATGTGAGCTGGAGTGGCCAGGTTTTGATGTGGGATGGCCCCCAGAAGGTACTCTTGACCTCTCCACAATTTGCCGAGTCTATGTAGTTGTCACTGGGACCCTAGGATATCCAGACCAGTTCCTTAAGTTGACTCGTGGTTGGAAATAGCCCGAACCCTTCCTCCTTGGGTACGGTTCTGCTCCAATAGTAAGGGAAAGTCCAGGATCTACGTTGCATGGAACCCACGAGGCCATGCCCAGAGAGACATGGCTATAAGGCCATTTACCAGGGTGACCCCGACGAAGAGCTGCCACCGCCTCCTTACGCAACACGGCCAACATCTGGTGCGGCCCCGCTGCTTCCAGACACTGCTTCCAGCCTCTGCCTCTCCGTGGTCCCGACCCAATCAGCCCGGAGCCCGACTTTATAGGATTAGTGGGAATTGAGTTGGACTAAAGAGGACCGGGCTCGTTCGAACTCAGCCCCAAAGAGCCCACGGTTGACTTAGATGTAGGGGGCCAAACAGTGACTTTTATGGTAGATACTGGAGCAGAACACTCGGTAGTCACCACGCCAGTGGCACTGCTCAGGGACTGCAGAGTCACCATAATGGGAGCCAGTGGGGATCAAGCTAAGAGCCGACCGTTCTGCCAGGCTCGGACTTGTAAATTGGGAGTACACACTGTGTCACATGAGTTCCTTTACTTACCGGACTGTCCAAGTCCCTTCTTGGGGCATGACCTCCTTACCAAATTAGGGGCCCGAATCTCCTTCGAACCATCAGGCCAAGCCACCATGTCTCTGCAGCCTCCAGTGGAAGGGTTTATTCTGTCTATCACCACCCTGAGGGAAGAATAATGGAGGCTTTACGGGACCTGCAGTGTAGAACAGAACCTGGAAGCATACAGGGCTGATTTCCCAGAGGTTTGGGCTGAAGATAACCCACCTGGGCTAGCAAAACATAAGGCCCCAGTTTTGGTGGAACTGAGACCTGGTGCTCAACCCCAATGGCTACGTCAATACCCCATCTCCAGGGAAGCTCGGGCAGGGATTCAAAAACACCTCTCCCATCTCAGAGCAACAGGGATACTCGTAGAGTGCCAGTGCCATGGAATACGCCCCTCCTGACGGTAAGGAAGCCTAATGGAGAATACTGGCCAGTACAAGATTTAAGAGCAGTAAACCCAGCCACAGTCTCCCTACACCCCGTAGTCCCAAATCCGTATACTCTCCTCAGTCAGCTGCCCCCGGAGTCTGGATGGTTCACCTGCCTGGACCTGAAAGATGCATTTTTCTGCAACAACTATAGACAGCATTCTCCTCTTAATGTTTCTTTAGTAGCGTTCTACTAGGGTTTAATTTATAGTGTACTCATTATTATTAATTTCTAGATAATAGTTGTAATTGTTTTCTGGGCTGTCATAACAAAGTACCGCAGACCACATGGTTTAAACAACATACATTTATTGTCTCACAGTTCTGGAGGCTCGAAATTCAAAATCAAGGTGTTGTGAAAATTGATTCCGTCCAACTGATTCTGAGCAAAGGACATGTTTCAGGCCTCTCCTCGGCTTGTAGATGACCATCTTCTCTCTGTGTCTCTACATTGTCTTCTATGCATTTCTGTCTTCAAATTTCTCCTTTTTGTAATGGTTTCTGTTACATTGGTTTAAGGCAGGGGTGTCCAAACTGCGGCCCGAGGGCCAACTGCAGCCCGCAATCCATTTTTAATTGGCCCGCAGCAAATTCCAAAAATATATTTAGTTTACCTAAATAAACCAGGTGAGGCAATACGTACTTCACCTCGAGTGAGTGGCCCAGTTGTTTGTGTATTTTACCGCATATGGCCCTTGGTAAAAAACGTTTAAAAAAGTTTGGACACCCCTGGTTTAAGGCCTACTCTATTGTAGCATTGATGTAAATTATGTTGGATCTGCCAGAAGTTTCTGGGTGTGGGCTAGGAGCCTGTCTCGTGAGACCAAAGAATGGACACACAGACCAGGGAGAGGCAAAGAGTTGTAAAGGAGGATAGGTCATTGAAAACAAAGGGTCAGAGCTCCCGAGAGGGAGGGCGTCCTGAATGGGGGTGCCCAGTGACTGAGGCAAAAGTTCTTACTTTTATACCTTCCTTTGCCTGCTTGGGGAAGGGGGCTGGAGCCTTCTAATGGAATTCATCTATCAGGTTTGTCATGTTTGCCCATCCTGAAGGGATTAACTAAGTAACCCTTTCCTATCTATCAGATCTGTTCCTTTGTCCAGCCAAAAGGGACTTGAGATTATCTATTAACCTCAAGGCGTATTCTCAAGTCTGTCCTGGAGTGAAGGAGACATTCCAGGACCTGGAGTTTCAGGATATGGCTGCTTTTTGTTTATTTCACCAGGGAAGCCCCCGTCTACCTAGCAATATACTAACTAACCTGTCTCAGTATGACCTCACCTTAGCTTAAATAATTATATCTACAATGACCTTATTTCCAAATAGGGTCACGTTCTGGGAGTTTAGGACTACAGCTTATGAATGAGGGGGCATAACAATTTTTAACTCTAAGTTGTTTAGAAGAATATTCTTTAATTTCCAATAGGAATTTTTTTCTTGTCCTTTGTTTTTTGCCATTGCTTTTGTGATCCACAAATCATGTTTTCACAATCAATAAATGTAGTATGCATACAAATTCTTTTTTAGTATTGATTGAATTTTTTTATTTGCAATTTCTTTTTGAAAATCTGTTTATTTATATACTTTAAATTTCTGTTGTTTGATCTAGAAAAGTTCATGATTTTTCAATTGTTTTGATGAATTGTCAGAAAGTGCATATTTTTGTTTTTCTAAAGTTAGCGTTTTCTAAGAAAAAACAAAACAAAACAGAATTGGGGTTAAAGGAGGAGCCTAGGAAGTTCATGGAAAATTGAATAGATAATTGGAAGCTCTCCCAAGAGATATAGAAACTTCCCTATTGTGTTTGCATTTCGAAGGGGATGAAACCCTGGGGCAATCATTTATATTCCAAGGATGGTGAACCACTAGGAGACAAGTGTTTCTCTTTCTCAGGAAAAGAGAGAAATAGTAGTGTGTATATGTAATAAACTCCGAGATTCATAGGTTCAGGGTTCCTTCTCTGTAACACAAGAACTCTGCTTTTGTGTATGTATTTAAATTGCATTGTTCTATAAAAGGGAAGAATTAGGGCATGGGACACCAATGTTATTGCTGTAAGTAAATAATAAAAATCTACCTTATCTTGCTCAGGATAATATAAATAAATATCAATTAAAAAACTTACTATGTTTTTTACCATGTATGTTCTATAAATACTACTTTGTAGGGAGATTTCTTAGAATAAAAATGAGATCAATTAGGTTTTTAATATTCAAAAACTAAAATACCATTTTCTTGGGTGAAAACCTAGGTGTTCTGAATATTCTTTTTCATCCTTTGTATACTTCCCTATGTTATCCTGTTAAGCAGTTACCTTCTAACATATTTTAGTAAATTTAGTTTCATTTTTTTGTTTCATACTGCCCTCTGTTACCAACTCTACATATTTTTTTCATAACTCTCTCAAGAGGCAAGTATATGTTTTTTTTCTTTTGAATATTAAGTGCCAGTGCTTTAGATTCTGGTTTCACGAGGGAATCTATTTTTGTTTGTTTGTTATTTTTAATGCATGTTTGAAATGTTGCAATGTTTTAGATGAAGAGCAAATCTTTAATAAATAGTCTTCTATAGCAGGCCAGGATAACACAACCATCTCAGGATCCAAACTGAAACCGGAGGCCAAACGAATCTGGGGCTCACGCTGCCTGCACGGCTCAGCCAATAGACCGACACAGGAGTTGGGTCATAGAATAAGTGTTTATTATCAGAGCACCGGTGGTCTGAGAAGGCAGCGGGTTAACACCTCTAAAAGCTGCCTTAACATTCTCAGACTGGCTTGGGGTTTTTAAGGGAAAGTCTGCGCATTCCTCCAGAGGTTTTGGAGGTCCGCATGGAGCCTTCCCTCTGGCAATGTGATTTCTAGTAGAGTCAGCAAACCAGGAACACTGATGGGAGTATCCTGGAAAAAATGTTAGACCACAGAGATTGTTATCAATAAGCCTAAGGGGTGGTAATCATAAGTTTCAGGGTACTTTTCTAAAACAGGGAACTGGGTGGGACAGAAGACATTCCAAGCCCAAGCCATAAGGGGATGATCTACGGTTAAGCTATAGGTCCAGGAAAGGTGAGGCTGGGGCCATTGCGAGGGGTCCCAACCACGCCCTGCTTCCAAACCACTAACAGTTTTGGCACTACTTTTAAGAAAAAGAGGAGCGAGGATAAAATACGTTACAACACTAAAACAACATGGGATAAACTCAGAGACAATGAAAGACTCCTTTCTTGAATGGGTACTTTCTTTGGAAAACTAAAAATTACCTAAAGAAAAGGTATGAAGACATTTGGAATACTGCCTTTAGTTTAGAAGAGAGTTCCATCAAGTTTTCTGATTCTATATTGTCTAGAATAGCGGCTGGAGGCCTCAAAAACTATTGATGAGATAGGTTAGTCAGCATGTTGCTAGGTAGACAGGAGGTCCCTGGTGAAATAAACCAAAAAACAGCCATATCCTGAAACTCCAGGTCCTGGAATGTCTCCTTCACTCCAGAACAGGGACATGAGAACACGCCTTGAGGTTAATCAATTATCTCAAGTCACTTCTGGCCAGACAAAGGAACAAATCTGATAGATAGAAAGGGGTCATTTCGTTAATCCCTTCAGGACAGGCAAATAGGACAAACCTAATAGATGAATTCAATTAGAAGGCCCCAGCCCCCTTCCCCAAGCGGGCAGGGGAAGGTATAAAAGTAAGAGCTTTTGCCTCAGTCAGTGGGCAACCCCATTCGGGACACCCTCCCGCTTGGGAGCTGCAACCTCTTCTCCTGCCTCTAATAAACTATCCTCCTTTACAACTCTTTGCCTCTCCCTGGTCCGTGTGTCCATTCTTCAGCTTCACGCGATCCCGGCCCACACCCAGAAACTGTCGGCAGATCCAACATCATTTACATCATTTGGGGACTCACAGAAAAGTATTCCTACTTCATTGATAGCAGACTTTCTAAAGAACTGGATACACTTTTGATGAGAATGGGATGTCTTCGGAGGCTAAAAGATTGAATGTGACTTCTAGGTGAGTTGGTTGTAGTTTTAAACAGAAAATTAACTATATTACCTACAGTAAATAAGAATTCATGAAAATTAGTGAAATAGGAAGCCATATATATATATATATATTTGCCTAAGGATTTACTTGCTTGAGCTATTGAATATTGAAGCACGGAGGCATGCTAAAGCAAACTTGGTTAATATATATAACTAGGAATTTGATTTTATATTGCCAAAATTAGAAATTTTAGGTTGAGTGAGTAGACTGAGATGGAAAAGAGTATAGTGTTTTGAAACGACATGCAGTGTAATCTCAGGTTTTTGAAATGAAATACAATCCAGCCTCTGCCACTTACTTGTTCTGTGACCTTGAACAAATCATTCAACCTTCCTAAACCTGAGTTAATTCATCTTTAAAATGGGAACAAAATCTATATTTGTTTCAAGACATTTGTTATGTTTAAATTTAGTAATGCATGTAAATTATTTAGCCTAGTGCCTGGTACTTACTAAATGTTCAATTAATTAGCTATTATTACCAATCCGAAACTGGAAAATAAGTTATTCTAAAGATATAAATGTCCTCTGTGTTTTACTCCATAAATCTTTGTCGTGGGCCAGGCATTGTTATAGGTGTTTGAGAGAAAGTGGTAAGCAAGGCAGACAGAATCCCTGCCTTCAGGGAATTTGCTATGTATTAGTGGATATGAGGGTACTGGGTATAAGGAAATAGACAATAAACACATAAACTAATATGAAATGAAGTAAAATAATTTATGTTATAAAAAAATACAATTGGGTACAGAAGTAGAAACGGACTGTCTTAAGGTTGTAAGGTCTGTCTTAAGAGGTGACATTTTAATTGAACATTGTAAAGAGAAGCAACAGTGTATATAAAGTAAGATGCTAATAAGCTTATTGTCTTCAAGAGCCAGAAAGAACGCCAGTTACGTAGAGCAGAGTTCTGTGGAAGATGAAGGAATCATGAAAGTTATATGGAGACCGATAGGCAGGAATGTGACATAGAAAATATTGGACACCATAGATAAGGAATTTGGAATTGTTTGATCTCTTAATTGAAGACAGTGGCAAGTTTTAAGCAAGAAAGTGACATGACCTGGTTTACATTTTACTAAGATCTTTCTGGCTACAATGTGGGGGATGGGTTTAAGAGAGCAAGGGTTAAAGCCAGTAGAGCAATCAGATTATTGAAATAGTTTCCATGGCGGCTGAAGCTGATGTCAACTAGGATTTTACATGGAAGATGCTAGAAAACTCAGGGGTCTGGAATATATCTTTCATTTAAATGCAATAGTATTAATCAGATAACAGGTGTGAGCTAAAGAGAAAAATGATAATGACCTTACAGTTCTGTCTTTCTGTCTAAGCAAACTAAGAGATGGACTCATGTTTTCTTTCTTGACTAAATAGGATAAACTGTAGACTGTAAATTAAGGATATAGCAATGTGCAAACAGAAACAACAAAAGTCCAAAATGAAACAAGAAGTAACTAACCACAGTATTATGAAATTAACATTTTAATGCAGAAACTCTGTATTCTAAGAAACCATTGAAATGTTTGGTTTGATGACTTGTCTTACTAGTTTCAGTGACTTTCTTCAGTGAATGCATCTTTATTTATTGGCATTCTAGACAACATTTCTGTCTCCTCTTGAAAAATGAAGAGGATAAATGATAGTTTTGTTTATCTACCCTGTTCGAAATATTTGCCTTAGTTATCTGTGCAACATGTGAAAAATTGTTCTAAGTGTGGTGAAAAATGTGAGGCAAAATATAACTTTATAGTATTGTATTTTAGAGATTATTATAAAACCTGTCAGCCTACTATTTGATAATGCTTTATTGTTGCCAGAAAATGGTTCTTGGTGTCGCTGCAGGAAAGAATTCAAGGATGCATCGAATAAGCCAAGCGACCGGTAACTTTATTGAAAGAAAGAGGACATAGTACACTCCCAAGGTCTGTGGCAGGCTGGGAGAAGAGCAGCTGTTCCGAAGAACAAAGAAGCCAAGAATTTATTATTTCTAAAATGAGGGCCCTGGAATATTTAAGTTTTAGGGGCAGCCTTCTAGATGTTCCCAGGCAGTGCCTTGCTGACCATTCTTTCCCATTGGGAGGTGGGATTCTCTTGTCTTTATTTGGCTCTAGTCAGAACTGTCCTGGTGACACAGGGGGTGGAGATTTTGCTAAGCCACAATGCTAATAATATTATAATCTATTATAATTAGCTAAAGTTCACCTTGAGGGGCAAGATGACATCTGCTCTCGGCCACCGAAATCCAGTTCTGGCTGGACCAGTAGCTGCACTTTTCTTAAGAATGATCTCATCTTCTTTCTCCTTTGTCTCTCCTCACCTCCTCCTTCCCTTCCTTCCCCCTTGTTCCCTGTGGCCCTATTCTTTTTGCCTTCAGTACAATTATCACCTCTTGTGAGCTTTTTCATTATTAGAAAAATTTAAAAAAATACCCTCCCTGTCCACCATTAAAAACAAACAAACAAACAAACTTAACTAAGTTTCCTCAATTTAAATAGAAAATCTGTTTTTAAGAAAAGGCAGAAACTACAAAGTGCCATATTCTCTTTGATTGGAGTCAGAGATACGCGGCAGAATTCAGAGTGATTTGAAGCATGAGAGGAACTCAACTCACCATTGCTGGTTGGGTGACCACACAGAAAGCAAGGGAAGGAATGTGGGCAAACTCTCAGAACAAGACTGCCCACTCACCCACCCCACCATCCCGGGCTCACAGCTGGCAAGGACACAAGGCCTCAGTCACATAAACAGAAATAACTGAATCCAGAGAACACTTTGAATGAGCTTAGAGGTGGATATATCCTCAGAGCCTTCAGCAAGTAATGCCGCCATGCTGACACCTTGATTTGGGCCCTGTGAGACTTTAAACGGAAGACAGTTAAATTACATTATACTTAGATTTCTGATGTACAGAATTGTGAGATAATACATGAGTGTTGATTTAAGCTGCTAAGTTTGTGGCAATTTGTTATTGTTGACTGGAAAAACAGAATTGACTAGGTATTGTATCACCAAAAAGATTTATTCAGGAAAAAGAAAGGATTATAATCTTATTATTGCAGACATGGGGAGCCTGTGTGTACATTGAACCTGGACAAAGATGGAGGAGGAATTTATGGAGGGGAAGAGGAAGTTAAGGGGATGGGCTGTTACAATCATAGAGCTTTGTTGTAAATACAACAGAGTTCTTCCTGTAGGGCTGTCTTAATGACACAGAGTGGGAGAACTTTTCCCATAAGCCTTAGCTCCTCCCCCAGACCCTCTTATAATTATGTCCAGGTTAAAGTCTCTGTCATAATTTTATCATTATATAGCAACAGAAAAGTAATACAATGGGTGGACAGAGGTGGTAAAGAGTAAGATACAAAAGAAAAAAGACAATATTTTAAAAGATACTGGTTTATATAAAATAACTGTCCATAATGTACCCTATTGATTATGTGAAATGATCTGCCTTCACTTTGATTTTAAAAGGGATAAGTTTGAAGTGAAGAAAAACCATTTTTCAGGAAGGATTATGTTTTATTTCAAGATAGATCTGGTTTAATTCCAGAGTAACTTTCATTTTGAAAGTTTAATTATCTTCTCTAGCTATACCATTTCATTAAACAAAGCTAAAAACTAGTAAAACTAAAAGATTCTTAATTTATTAGTAAGAAACCAAAGAAACATTGGAAATTGTTTTATTGATCTTTGAAGATTATAGGATTTTTACCTGAACAAATAGAAGAGGTTTATGGAATACTCATGTCAGCTACATTACTCTGTATGACCCTGGGCAAGTCATTGAATCTCTTATTGACATATCTTCCTTATCTGTTGGTGTGAATATTAATGGAACCTACCTTAGAAAATTGTAAGGTTTAAATGAGTACAGAAACAGGCGTTAGAATTACACTCATAAGAGCAAAGTTTTGCATTGTTTTGTTTTATTTATTAGCATTTTTGTATGAAACACGGAATATGAGATATAAATGTAGAGCTACAGATGCTTCTCTATAACCTACCTGCATGAGAAAACTCACTTGTTTGATTCTTTATAGCTACTATTCAAGATAAATGACCTGTCTTTCCTGTCCTCTTCAGCCATACCATTAGCCCAGTGTTCTGAGACATCCTTATTGTCTCCATTTCCCATTGTTATGATAAATTATTAACCCTCACAAGCTGTCGTGTTGCAAGGCAACCAACATATGTCCATAAATAAAAGTATTGTATTCCCTAGTTCTATTGCAATACAGGAGAATTAACAGAAGTGTTCTTGAATACCCTTCTCTTAATTCTGAGTATCTATTCTAAAATATTCACACTGTTTGCCAGCTACATGCTTTCCTTGTAGCCTTGAAATATTTTTCTTAACCTTGAGCATTCTCTACCTTGCTTTTTTTTTTTCTAGAGTAAGAGCTTTTTGTCTTTCTTAAGGCGGCTCATGATTGGCTTGAACTTCCAGCCTCTGTTCTAATGTCGTCAGATCTATTATTAGCCTTGTAATGATCTTTCCCTATCAGAGGAGACAGGACTTGACTAACTGATCCTTTTATCTAAGAATGAATTTACTAATGGAGAAAATGGGAAGACAAAGAGGTCTGATGTTATCAATATCATTGTCTATTTGAAGAGATACCACCTAAGTTAAATGCCTTCCCCATGTGACTCAAAGGTAAAGAGCTGTCTCAGGAAGTTCTATATAACACCAAGAAATTTCTGCTCAAAGCACTAAATGCATTTCCTTCTGACAAAGAGGGAAAGTTGCAACAATTGTCCCCAGTACCCCCAGACTATTACCATCCACATGTCTGTGATTGAACAACTAGGTTTGAATTGCTAAGGGAGTGCTAAATGACCAGTTTTATGCAGATACCCTCCCTACTACTTCCCAGAAAGGCAATGTGTAACCTCAGTTACTGCAAACAATATTCTGGGTCTCTATACAGCGAGTTAGATTGCATACAATGGTGAGTTTAAATTACAGTTATGGTTCATTAAAGTGCGCTCTAGTACTCAATTAAATCAATTTAGCTCCCTAAACAGATACCATTTATGATGTATACGTTTTCTTTTAACTTTTCAGCCCTACAGCTTTCTTAGGGAATTAAGCAAAGGTATTCTTTAAGCTTAGTATTGAGTTTCTCAGCTAGTGGTAACTGGGCTGCTACTTACCAGAATAATATCACCAGACTCTTTGCAGCAAATGCCTCATTACTTTTGATAACTTTGTCCTTGCGATAACTGTTTTGACCGCATTAGTTACCTATGTTCCTGGTTTCTTGCCTAAGACCAAGCAAAAGTAAATATTAGTGTCTGAGTGATGCAGATGACTAATTGCTTCCTTCTTAGGTCATAAACCCCTTCTTCCTGAACTGCTAGAACTACCCCGTACCCAGCCAGTTTCGGCTGAGCAGGTGGCCACTCAGCTCAGATTGTTTTCCAGGCTGTCTTGCATCCAGGCGTGCTTGACCGGATTCAGCCACAGATCAATAGCTTTTGGCTGAACCAAAAGCAAGGTGACCATTTCTAGGTTTTAGCCTTAAGATACTGGTATGTGTTCTTCCACCTCTTTCCTCTTTGTGCAGGTCAGAATAAAGATGGGGCAGCATCCACACTTCAAGTAAGGTCATACCTGGCATGGCAAAGTATAAAATGAAGGAATCTGAGTTTCTGAATGACAGCAATAAAGAGAGTGTCCCCAAGAGCATGGACCCAGCCTTGCGACTATTTGTGAAGAATAAATAAATTTCTATCTTAAGAAAGCAATTGTATTGGGGGGTATGTTTGTTATAGCAACTTACAATTCACCTTCACCTGTATAGTCTGTTGCCCAATTGCTACTTTGAATAACTTCAGTACTTGATTTGGAGATAGTATGTAATGATTAGCTAACATAATACTGGACTGAGATACAGGAGACTAAGACCCAAGTTCAGTTCTGAAACCAGTGTGAACTTGAGCTAATTATTTAGTTTATCTTATTCTTTTTTTTTTTTAAGTGAAAATACAGATTTAGTTGCCGCCAATCCTCAAAGTTAGGTTTTCTCCCCATTAGCATATAAACAAATGGTGGTAAGCTTTACAAGGAATTGCACATACTGAGAATTTTTCTCTAAGCTTAACCAGTTTAAAAAAAAAATCCTTATTAACTACTGGAAAGAATCCAGTTTTGCTATTAAAGTAGGTATTTTTCCTTTTGTTCTTAAGAGATTCCTTGTAAAAGTACTTGATCAAAGAACCACTGACAGGTACATTCCACATTAACACGTTTCAACACTACTTAGAACTCATAATCTAGTGAACGTTATCTGCAGTTTCAACCCAGAAGAATGTAAAACTATATTCTATCGAGAACCTACTGAAAACAAAACAAAACAAAAAATTAACCACAACAAAATCAATGAATCCTGAATCAGAAGATCTCAATTACCTTTTACTAAGTACTTAGTCTCCATGGAATAAAACTCAGAAAAGGAGAGTCAATTTTAGACCCATTCCATAGGACTTTACCTTCTGAAGTCCCAAAACTATAACATTATTTCACTTGTAGGTAGGTTCCACAGAAAATAGGTTCCACTGAGTCAAAGTAAAACAAACTCAGTGCATGTGAAGTAAAAAGGTGTATATTCTACATGTAGTCATAAAAGAAATACTTTAGTTCAAAAATTAAAAGCCTGATCTAAGATTGGAATTCTTCTGAGACTGCTTAGCAATAATTTCAGCTGTGTCACTATCATGAATATATGAACTATTAAAACTTAACTTGATATAGTCAACAGACAACTGTCCTACGTTTAACTTTTTAAAAAACTGACATAAACAAACAAAAGCTGTACAAAAAAATACCCCAAATTATATGTCACTTTCAAACAGTAATCTTGAGAGATATTATCGCCTAGGACCCCCTCTTCCTCTTCCTCGGCCTCGGCCTCTTCCTGCAACAGCTTCCCTTTTCTTAGATTTCACCTTTGGCTCAACATCCACCAGTAGTGTATCCAGAGGGAAGCTGTCTGGCAGAATAAAATATCGAATGTTATTTCCTCGAATACTCAGTGTTTCCAGTTGTACAGGTTCTCGGTTCTTCAGGGTCATTTTCACAGCTTTAAGATGTGTATTCATGCTGACGTCTACACCTGTGATTGTTCCATGGACCTGTGTTCCATTCTTTAATTCAATGGTTACGGTTTCGTGACTCAATTTCATCAAAAATCTCACGAGCTTCATCCTAGCGGCGCCCTCACGCTCTCGGTCCGAAGCGTGCACAAAACCCAACAACGAAGGCCCCACGGACTGGAGTATGAATGGCCGGAAACGCCTACTCCTGGATCTCCGACGTAAAGGGCGCGCAGTTTATCTTATTCTTGACATTTATCACTGACAAATAATATCCTGAGCACTTATTTGTTTGTGGGTTTATTGTCAGTTTCTCTCCCAGAACATAAACTGCACAGAATTAATTTTAAAAGTTTTAAACCAAATCACTTATCTCTGTCACATAGACTAGGCCTTGACATAGAGTACAGATGCGATAAATTTTTGTTGAATTAATCTATTGAACTTTTCTGATCTTCTATGTAAAATATAAAAATTGGATAAATTAATCTCTAAGGACATTTCCAAGTCAAACATTTTATAACACTTAGTTTTAATAAAAATATAGAAATTATGCCACTCATAAGGCCTTATTAGCATCAAAATAAGTTATAATTTACATTAACATTCAACAATTAGCTAATATATAATAGGTACTCAACTAAACCATAGGAATAAAGAGGCTTTGGGGAAATAATAGTGTTGGGGTTAAGGGGATGGATGTAGTTCAGGAAGGGTGGTGATACCCTGCAAAATAATTACCCCATGCAGCGGCCCCTGCAACTAAGCTTGAATATGGCACCTTGAGCTGAGCTGCCGCTGAGCTCCCGGATGACTCGGTTGGAGCGTGTCCTCTCAACCACAAGGTTGCCAGTTCCAAGGGATGGTGGGCTGCGCCCCCTGCAACTAGCAACGGCAACTGGACCTGGAGCTGAGCTGCGCCCTCCACAACTAAGACTGAAAGGACAACAACTTGAAGCTGAATGACACCTTCCACAACTAAGATTGAAAGGACAACAATCTGACTTGGAAAAAAGTCCTGGAAGTACACACTCTTCCCCATAAAGTCCTGTTCCCCTTACCCAATAAAATCTTAAAAAATAAAAAAATACCCCATTACTTGGAATTAGGCTGCAGTGTTCTATGATAAAATATAAGTTCTTACAGACATGTAAAAAGTCCTCTGAGAACACAGTAGGAATGAACCTTTGTTGTCCTCAGGGACTGGAACAAGGAAGATTAGAGATAGTTAAGCTATCCAATGACTTGAAAGCAATATGAATGAAGTATACCCCGAAAATAACTAGTAACTTGTTTGGCTCAGGTGCAAGTTGAAAAGAGTAGAAATATATAGATATAGATGAGAAACAGATTTTGATGATGAAAAAATCTTACTTCATTTTGTGCCAACCTGTTTTCCCTTTATCCCCAGGGTAATGGCATGATAAATATTTTAGAAAAGTTATTGTGGCGGCAGTGGTTCTATAAGGGGAAAAGGAAGGCAGAAGAGTAGTACAGAGACTTGGGGGTGTGAAAAGGGTGTGCAGGGAATTAGTTTTGCAGTGCTGGTCATTGAAAAGCAAATTATCACATACATTACAATGGTCATAACTTGATCATATTCTTGACATCAGTCTATTCTTGAATTTATTCTATCCTATTCTATGTAAATGGTTAAGCCATGCAGTGTCTACCTTCCAAATGTTAAAGACTCAGGCAGTTTAATATTGCCATGTGACTTCTTTAAACAAGCAGCTTTGGTATCAGCTATACATATAAGGGATTTATATTAGGTAAGTTACTTATGCTTTTCTAAAATAATAATGTATAATACTGGATTGGTTCTCATCTACCTTGAGATTCTATAATCTGTAATCCTCAAATGTAATAAAACTATTTTCTCAACAATTCTATTAAACTGCATATTTGAAATTTGGTATATAATTGGAAAATGTGCTCCATTTAGTAAAATATTTATGCATACTAAAATAATTTCAATGAAAATCTTCAAAAGGTAATTTAAATATATTAATAATTGGAGTAAGTGGGATTGAGATAGGTGACATATTTTATTTAGCTTATCTTTTTACTTTGTGCTTCTTCATCTTTCCCCTAACCTACCTAAGCTTTAATCATAGAAGGAAATTTGTCCCAACAACTTTTATTTTTTTTATCCAATGTGTCTAAACAAGTCAAGAAACCCCAGAGAAAAATCGATTATTTGAGGAAGGCAAGATAAGAACAGACTTTTAATTTTTCCTAGTCTTTTCCTTTAGACACCTAGATTGGCACAGGAAGATTGCAGATTTTTTCCCAAGAGATAACTGCAGCAAAATACCTTCCCATAGAGGGAAGACCAGTATGATAAAGTCACTGGTATTGGAATACAGAACACCAGAAACTTAACAAAGTCATGATTTTTTTTTAAAGTAAAAGAAGAATAGAGTTTAGGACTAATTCTTCCTTTATAAATCTGTTGTTTCAATTTTCTCTTCCCAAGTCTGCAGGTTTGGAGAAAACAAGAAGGGATTCCAATCTTTTGTGTACCCAAAGGTGCTAAAATATATCTAAGGGATTGGTATGTGAAAATTTAACATTTCCCCATTGTCTATTTCATAAAATGTGTTAGAATAAACTGAATAATTTTTCACTCTCTTAATATTGGTTGTATGAAGATTAACGGGAAACATTCATTGTCTTTGAAATGAGGTGTGTTTTTTTGTGTGTGTTTTTTTAACTAAGAACCAGTTATTTTAGCAACACTCTATTTGCTACTAATGGAAGGTTTGGCATTACAAATGATTCCTTTCTCAAAAAAATCACTTGGTCAGTAACAATTTTCAAAGCACTTAGTGAAAATGAAAATGAGAGCAGATGTTTTAATGTTATTAAGAAAAGTTAAGCTTTTATATTTGAGCATTTGGTGGGTGGACACTCAGAAGGGAATATTAAGGTAACAGGTGATCTTTACAGCCCAATAATTTCAAAACACAACTGCTATTTCATCAGATTATAGAAGTGGAAGTGTGATAATGTGCCTCGTCACCGGCCTAATTCTCTATATGAAACCCCTCTGTAGTTTTCCTATCAAGTGTTTTTCAGCCTATGCATAAGTAACTCCCAGGGTTAGATTGGGGCCTCATTGAATTCTCAAATACAGATTCTTAGAAGTTTTCCTCTATTTTACTTCACAGCATGCCTTACATTCAGGTCTTTTTGTGACATTTTTATCACACAGTGTAATTCTCTTTCCACTTTTCCACGTATGGTGTGGTTAGTTACTTCCCTCTGGATAAATTTAGTTTAGTTTCTATTATCTAACACAATGATGTGTGTTTATTAAGACAATGAAGCGTTTTTCGGAACTTAACACACTATTATAAGTTTGACTTGGTAAGAAGTGTTTGAACAGAATAATCACCTCAATTCTGGACACTACCATTAATAATACTAAAATTGAATTCACTTTGAAGGGAACCAAAATTTTGCCACCCTGAAGTTGCTTTTTCGGATATTGATTTTAACCTCTACATTAAGAAACAAGACTCAGAAAGAACTTTTAACTCTCCCTTTTTCTGCCCAAGAGATTCAGACAGAGAAACGCATTAGTTAGGAAGACTCCAAGCCTGTTAGCTAGATAACCCTTGGGTCTCATTTTTTTCTTAGTTGCCAAGCAAGAATTTTCTTGTCTTGTATGTTCTACTTTTCCTCAACTACCTATAAATCACCCATTTTCACTTCTAAAATCTAAGACCCCATTCTTACCTCCCTTCTCCTTTGTCCCAAAATGTCATATACACCTACTGTTGTCTCACTGTCTTTGGAATCTTCATGCTTATGTGAGTTCCCCTGCACATGTATTAAAAATTAGATCTTCTCTTGTTAATCTGTCTCTGTTATTTTGATTATTAGCCAAGCTAGAAGAATTTAGAAGCTGGGAGTAAAAGTAATAACTTTTTTAGCTCTCACAACTCTTAAAGAGGTTGTAAATGGACTTTTATGTATCTTTCATTCAAGCAAAAACTAGCAAATTTTCTTATTAATGGTTATAAACCAGCCCTCTCTCCTTTCTTCTGCCTTATTCCCATCAGATACTTATGTACTTGTTCGGGGGACCTAAAAGTAGGACCTTATTCCACGATTCTATTTCCCCTTTTCACCATATGTCTTCTACTCTTCCCGAAATTATGTAAACTGAAATGTAACACTTCAAAGTGCAAGATGCATTTACATGGTATCCCTAGCTGTAGTCATTTTGAGACTTACGATAGAAGACACTACAAGGTCACTTGAAAATAATTCTTCCTGGGATATAAATTGGAAGAAGTGGCAAATAATTTAGAGGCAATTTTAAGGAAAATCAGTAATAATACTTTTTAGAGCTTCACTAAGTTATGAAGATCATTCAGCGTTCTAATAATAGTGGTAAATATAGCATGTGGGTGGTTAATGATCACTCAAATACCCTTTAGAAAGCTTCAAATATAAGAAAAGCCTGAAAGAAATGGATGAAACTATATAATTGTTGTTAGACTAAAGGGAGCTGCTGGTTTGAATCTTTACCCTAGAAAACTAAATTACTATCATAGAAGCCATAGTGTTTTGTGCCTTAATCTTTGATGCATGTGTTTCTTCCTGAAAACACTGCATCCATCACACAGCTGGGATTGGGATGTTAACCGGAATTCATACAGAGCCTCTCTCCTGCTTAGGCACACGGGGAAAACACTTGAAAGTTATTTAACTTACAGGAGAACGAAACAAAATATGGCCTCTAATTACACAATTAGTTAATGAGACTATCAGTAAGTAAACTTTTTTAAGTATTAAAAAATGTGTGCTTGGAAATGTTTTATCAATACTCTATCTATCACAAAACGTCAAAACATTACAAAATGTTAGAGCTGAAAGGAGCGTTATTTTACCTTTGCCTCATATGGTTGTGCGTGGGTATATCACCTAGGAAATTCAGGTGCAGTGGAGTCACCTGGTGAATTAAAAAGTACCACTGCTCAAGCTGTTCCCCAGACCACTTAAATCACACTATCAAGGCCAGGGAATATCCTGGAATGAGGGAGCTTTTAAATATCCCAATGCCAAGCAAGACCACATTTTAAACCAATTAAATCAAACCTCTGGAGGATGGAGTCTAGATACCACACTTTTTAAAGTCTGTCACATGATTCTAATGTCCAGACAAGTCTAAGAATCAGATGTAGAAGTAGGTCCCAGACACTTGTCTGTTTAAGAAGCTCTCCAGAGCATACAAATTGAGGTCAAGTTTGTGGATCACTAATATAAAGAATTTCTACCCAAAACAAGCAAATTGTTCAACCTTACACAGCTAGATAGCCTCAAGGAGAAGTAGTAAGTTTGATTTCTGGGTCCAATGTTCTTCCCCTTCCACTGTTCTGTCTTACATAGTTTCTGAGTTCTATCAATATTCTAAAATATCTGGTGCCAACATTTTTAGAGTAGGAAACTCAAGAGTATATACTCAACTTCTGACAAAAAAACAAACAAGAAAAAAACTCAGAGTGTGAAAAAAATTACATGAGGGTGACTCAAATGCTTGTCAAATGAATGGAATCAGAAGACGATTATCATGCAGGGTATTTGGTCCTGCTCCCCACATAAGCACGCAGAATATGGTGAGGGCAAAAAGGAACACCAACGGAGCCATAGATAGGGCAGTCATATCACTGTAGTCTCACTGGTGGCTGGGTTGGAGACACAGGAAACAGGATCCACATGATCTGCAACCTGCCATCTGCTTCTATGCCAACCAACCAACCCCACTTGCTAACTGCAATCCGCAGTGCTAACTGCAAACCGCGCTTGCTAGCTCAGCCACCATCCACTGTTAGGGTAGCCACAGCAGTTATATTAGTGGCCAATGGCTCACTGGTTACAGCTGATGGCCATCCAATCACAGTTGATAGCCATTTACAACCCGAATGAGCACCTTTCCACATGGGGGCGAGAGCCTGGAAACTGCACTCCTGGCTCTGTCCCCACAAGGATATCTCTGTAAACTTGCTCTAACACCACACTATGCAAAGTCATCTGCTGGTTCAATCATCTATCTCATATTCCTATCATAGTGATGTGGTCATCCCAAATTACATGTATGAAAAGACAAATTTACAATGAATGAATGAAGATAATTATTTACTTCCAAATGTATTATTTTGTAATGTGGTGCATTAGTTTTCTAGGGCTGCCATAACAAAATACAACAGCCTGGAACCTAAACGAAAGAAATTTATTCTCTCACAGTCCTGGAAGATGGAAGCATGAGGTCAAGGTGTTGGCAGGGTTGTTTTCTTCTGAGACCTTTGTCTTTGGCTTGTAGTTGGATACATTTTCCCTGTGTTTTCACCTGGTCTTCCCTCTGTTCTCGTACATGTATGTATCCCTAGTTCTTACAAGGACACTAGTCAGTTTTGGGGCCCACCCTAATAACAACATCATTACTTAATTTCTTCTTTGAAGACTCTCCGAATACAGTTGCATTTCTGAGGTACTGGAGGTTAGGACTTCAACATAGGAATTTTGGAAAGAGGATACAATTCAGCCCATAACATGTAGAAAGAACACTATTCAGGCTCCTCAAAAGTTTGTTGTTTAAAAACATAGAGAGAACGCTGTTATTAGCTACATCTGGGATGCATTTTTTTTATCACAGACTGGTCACAAAAAAAGGAGAAACCATTCAAGTTTATGGGACTTATTAATGTAAAATATGCTATTTTCATTAACAGCAGCCCTCACACAAATGTGTATCAACATAAAAGTTTCAAGTCTAATGTGATGTTGTTCAATTATCTTAATTTCCCTGACTAAAATACATAATTTTCTGTCAATCCATTACACACAGACTACACACAGACACTTGAAGATTTTTCTTTGGATGTTTTTGACTGCAATTGCTTCTTTCATTCTATGCAAAAAGCTCAACAGTTCTAACTCAATACTAGCTCAAACTTAAAAAAAAGACACATTTTGACTAAGACTTTTTTTATAACTGTTTTTTCTTAACATGATTCACATATGTGTGTTGCAGACACACATGCAAACTTTCTTAGCATTTTGAAATTAGAAACTATAGGAAAACCTGGATAATTCAAGAAGATTAATGACAGCAATAAGGTGAGTGAAAAATCTCAGGGTCATTTTTATAAATTAAAGCTGTTGTGTGCCTTATGCTGTTTGAAAACCATCACATACTATAAATCCATAAGTGTTTTGAATTGTTCACAACTTTTAACACATAATATGCACTGGTGTTATGTATTAGAAAAAATTTAAACCTTTTTAAATGTACTCTTTGATTGATTTTTAGGTTATCTTTTTCCATTAAAAGAAATGAGGTTCAATTTATCTACAACAAAAAAATACTAATCATAAGTGTAGAGTTTAACAAATGTTTTCACCACAGTAGCCATAGCCCTAACGAAGATATGGAACATTTGTTCATCCTAGAAAGCTTTTCATGCCCCTTTGCAGTGAATCCTGCCTTACCCCTGCCAAGACAACCACTTCCTCATGTTATTTCAGGCCAGAGTTTTGCTAATTAATCTACCGGTACATCAATGGAATCAACTTAGTTCCAATTTCCAATAAAATTTCCCCCATTCTTTCTAGCTTTCACTAACACTCTCTTCAAAATCCTTTTTTTTTTTTTTTTTTTTTTTTTAAAGATTTTATTGGGGAAGGGGAACAGGACTTTATTGGGGAACAATGGTCAAATTGTTGTCCTTTCAATCTTAGTTGTGGAGGGTTCTGTTCAGCTTCAAGTTGTTGTTCTTTCAGTCTTAGTTGTGGAGGGCGCAGCTCAGCTCCAGGTCCAGTCGCCGTTGCTAGTTGCAGGGGGCACAGCCCACCATCCCTTGCGGGCCTCGAGGAATTGAACCGGCAACCTTGTGGTTGAGAGGACAAGCTCCAACCAACTGAGCCATCTGGGAGCTCAGCGGCAGCTCAGCTCAAGGTGCCGTGTTCAATCTTAGTTGCAGGGGGCGCTGCCCACCATCCCTTGCGGGACTCAAGGAATTGAACTGGCAACCTTGTGGTTGAGAGCCCGCGCTCCAACCAACAACTGAGCCATCCGGGAGGCAGCTCAGCTCAAGGTGCCGTGTTCAATCTTAGTTGCAGGGGGCAGAGCCCACCATCCCTTGCGGGACCCGAGGAATTGAACTGGCAACCTTGTGATTGAGAGCCCACTGGCCCATGTGGGAATCGAACCGGCAGCCTTCGGAGTTAGGAGCACGGAGCTCTAACCGCCTGAGCCACCAGGCCGGCCCTCAAAATCCTTCTGACTTTTTTGTCTGTTTCCCCAGTGTCAAAACCAGTGACACATGTCTGAGTTTTCTTACATACACATCAACATTCTACTTGCGGCAATAATTTTGATTTCAATCACCAGAGTGTCTTTTTTTTTTTCTTTTTAACTTCCTATACATGGAATGATGCAGTATGGATTCTATAATGACTGACTTCTTTGCTCAACATAATATTTCAGATTCACGTACTTTTTTTACATGTACCAGTATTTTGCTCTTTTACTGCAGCGTAGTATTCCATCATGTAACTTCAATTATTTATTCTTATGATGAACAGTCAGTGTGTTTCTATTTTTGGGTTATAATTATAATTGTTTCTATGAAGACTGTTTTTGACTTGTCTTTTGGTGAAATCATGCCCTCATTGCTCTTGGTTACATATACTTAGGACTGGAATTGCTGAATCATCGGTAGGCGTATGTTTGATTTGAGTAGATGCTCAGAGATAGTTTCCCAAAGTGGTTGAATCTATTTCAATTCCTGACAAAAATGTAAAAGAGTTATAGTTGGGCTAATTGCCCATATATCCACACAACAAGCTCAGCCATTGGGTTTTGAACTGCCAAATATGTACTGCCTGAAGAAATTCAAGACTTGATGAATAAAGCATGAATCAAGTCTTTTTTAGGTAAAAGTAACAGTAAATATACTTCAAATATTCTGTCATATTTAAATTGTGCTGTTTCCTCTTTTTGCATCTGTAATTATAATCATTTCTGTTTATGAAAACATAGGGCAGTGGTTTTTCAGTAATATGGTAATACAATAGTTGATGACTCTTGCCCTTGTTGATGTGCCAGACTGGACTGTTTTATTAAAAGATTCTTAAAAGGCATGTAAGTTAATCTCCTCTCTTATAGGTAATATAAACTAATAATGTGTATTAAAAACAGAATAGGGATTTAAATATATATATATATAGTTTTTCAAAAAAATTTTATATACAAATTTTACTTAAACTTAACAATGCCCATGAAGATGACAATATTTTCTTTTGGCAGAAGAGAAAAAGAGGAAACCAGATTTTATAGAGATTTCAGTTGCTTAAGTTCATAGCAATTTAATAACATATGTGGAACTTAAATCTAGCTTTTCTGGCTACAGATCCAAAGCCTTCTCTTCTATCTCTCTATAAACAATAAACATATATTTAAAACATGAATTCAATTATTTACAAAGCAAGATACCGTAATTTCAGGATTTAAATAAATCATGTTTATGACAGTGTATTAAATATGTATTAGAATATAGTTTTACTCTTAAAATCAGATCCTTATATAAATGTAATATTATATTCTAAAACTATTATTTGAAATGCAATGAATTTGGCTATAGCAACCCTTGCATCTTTTTATAAGAATAATTTAATTCTTTTTTGATATTTCTAAATTGAAAGGACATTTCACATATATTTTTATTCCAGTTTGGTTGTCAATAAAATATATTATAGACATCAGGATAATTGCTCAGTTTCCTGTGGGTGTCTTGTGCTTTATGATTTTAGAAATCTTCTCTAGTGCCTTTGAAAGAATAATAAAGCATTTAAAAGAAATTTCTTCCTATTATTATACTAAATTGATTTGTCTTGCTACAATGCTCACTGGGCCTATAGAAACAATTGTAGCTTAGGAAATTTACTTTTTTTAAAAGCATAGATATACACCAAACTGATGGCATAAGTTGTTTGGATTTTTTTCCCTCACAATCATTTATAAAAAATTATAAACATTACATCATTAATGCAAGAAAAATGTTTTTATTTAATTTATATGATGCATTTTAAGTTTTGCAATGCATTCTGTCAGTGGATTGGCAATCAGAAGCTCTTGGTTCCAAGCTTATATGTAAAGCTGAATAATCATCAGCAAATTTTATTTTTTCAACTGAAAAAATAACAGGTTTGAACTAAATAAAGTTCAAAGACCTTTAAAGATTTACAAATATTTGTAGTCATTTTATGTATCGTTTTCTTAGGCTTTTTCAATCATCATGACTCTGCCTGTCATTGCAGTTCATGTTATGAAACAGAGATTTTTCTTTCCCTTTCTTAAATTAGAGGAAAATAATTCTTGCCAGATTATATCATGCTCATTTGATTAAAAACTGATGCTGGGGCTCTATAGTATGACATTAATATCAGAGTCTTTGTTTCAGGTCCTTCTGGAAAGAGGCTTATATTGCTTTTGAATAAAATGTATTTTTAGTGAAAACTTGCTATAATCTTTCTCCCTTTGAAGAACAGGCCCCATATAGCTCTCCAGTCTTTTCATTTCCTTTAAATACATTCAATGAAATTTTTATTTTATATCTCAATTGACTTGTATATTTGAGTAGTGCACTTGTTGAGATAACTTCACAAAATAGGCTTTATTGAAGGTGCTTTTCCATTTAATGTATTTTAGGATTTATTAAACTTTCCCGTTATAGTTGTACTTCATAAGCAATTCCTGGCATGTTCCATGTATCTCCAAAAATAAGACTGGGTCTTATATTAATTTTTGCTCCAAAAGACGTTTAGGGTTTATGTTGAGGGGATGTCATCCTGAAAAATCATGCTAGGTTTTATTTTCCGATTAGGTCTTATTTTTTGGGAAACACGGTAGTAAGAGTTCAACTTTTTTTTTTTAAGTTTAATTGACCTCAGTTGGATTACCAAAAAATACAATGCTTCAAATGGAACCTAATCACGTTTTTCAAACTTTAAAATGTTTCAATATTATACAAATAATACAATGCCTTCTGATATATAATCCTATGTTTCTGAATTCTCAAAGACTATATTGAATTGAGTTGACTGCCCCATTCCCCACCCCGCCTCGCACCCCTGAGAACGGAGTGTCATCATTTTGATGACAAAGTATTTCCCTGTTCACAATGTCTTCCTAATGACATATTCTATTAAATCTTACTAGATGATTCTACATTTTATAATTCCACAGTTTTTTATTGTGTCCATTTTTGCGTATTTGATCCCTTGACTTTTCAATAGCTCGGATGGCTAAGTAGGTAAACATAGTAGGATAATATGTTAAGAAAGTTGGTTTTTGACCATGTAAACCTGTGCTTTGTGTTCCACAAAATCTCTAAAACCAATTGTATTTGCTTCAGAGGTCTTCATATGTTGGTTCCTGACTGTCACACAGGGCGTCTGGTGGGATCGCTAGTCCCGCTCCTCACATAAGAACGCAGGATATGGTGAGGCCAAAAAGGAACACTCACAGAGCCATAGATAGGGGAGTCATACCACTATAGTCTCACTGGAGGCTGGTTGGAGACACAGGAAACAGGAACCACACGATCTGCAACCTGCTGTCCACTTCTCTGCCAACCAACCAACCCCACTTGCTAACTGCAATCCGCAGTGCTAACTGCAAACCGCGCTTGCTAGCTCAGCTACCATCCACTGTTAGCATAGCCACAGCAGTTATATTAGTGGCCAATGGCTCACTGGTTGCAGCTGATGGCCAACTAGCCACAGCTGATGGCCATCCAAACATAGTTGATGGCCATTTACTACCTGAGCCCGCACCTTTCCACGTGAGGCCGAGAGCCTGGAAACTGCACTTCTTGCTCTGTCCCCACACTGACTGTTCTATGTAGTTTATGTCCTATATTGTCTCTGATTAGTAGCATATTGCTACATTTCTCAAAAAATGGTTATTTAAAGGGTGTTGGTGGCATCTGGTTAGAATGATAGAGTAGGTAAATGTTGTGCTCCCCTCCTCCCATGACCACATCAAAATTACAACTAAACCACAGAACAAATTAAGTCAGGGGTCCTTAATAGAAAAGCAAACAAACAAATAAACAAGCAAAAAACACAGAAGGTCCTTTTCTGGAATAGTGATATTCTGCTAAAATCTAAAGAACAAGAGACACTCTATGATGCCATGAAACAATCACATAAACTCAGATTAACACTGTCGCCTGTTTAGAGTGGAAATTTTAATCATTATCCAAGTAGTGGGTGAATTGATAATACTGATTGATGAATCCTTAGAGGAAACAAGTTAACCAAGGGTTGTTGAAAAATCACACTGATTATATTAATAGTAGTGCTGAAAAAAAGTACTGGGTTTAGGGTTTTCCATGGATTACCTTCATTAAATCTTCACAACTATCTTACAAGAGAGGAACTGACATGTTACAAGCTGTGAGTATGAAGTTTAAAAAGGTCAGATGACTTGCCTAAGGTTCTGAACAGGCAGTGGGAGAGCTGGGATTGCAACCCAGGTGGTTTTATAAACTGCCTTGCTAATCTGGCTCAATTTCCTCTGATTTCTGCCACATCAGTGATGTTGTGTCAGCTCTGCAAAATATGAGAGCTAGTAATTTGCATATTAAAAAAATCTCAATTTATAAATCACATGACACTTTCAATGGAAAACTAGGACATTATTTACTAAACAATGATTCTCTACTTCACTTTTTAAATTTTTTAGCAATAAATACTCTTTACAGGTTCTAGTCACGATGATGGAGTAGGTAAATGCTGTGCTTGCTTCCTCTCATAACCACACAAAAAATACAACTAAACTAAAGAGCCACCATCATTGAGAATTACCTAAAGTTTAGCTGAACAGAAGTCCTATAAATAAGGGCGTAAAGAAGAAGCCACCTCGAGATTGGTAGGACGGGCAGAGATGCATAACAGACTGGTCCCTCACCCACATGTGGCAGTTAAAAATTGGGAGAGGTATTGTGGGGACAGAGCCAGGAGTGCAGTTTCCAGGCTCTCGGCCTCACGTGGAAAGGTGCTCACTCGGGTAGCAAATGGCCATCAGCTATGGCTAGTTGGCCATCAGCTGTAACCAGTGAGCCATTGGCCACTCATATAACTGCTGTGGCTACGCTAGCAGAAAATGGGGGCTAGCAAGAAGATGGTGGCTGGCAAGCACGGATTGCAGTTAGGACGGCGGGTTGCGGACAATGTGGCTCCTGCTTCCTGTGTCTCCAACCCAGCTGCCAACAAGGCTATAGTGGTATGACTCCCCTACCTATGGCTCCGTGGGTGTTCCTTTTTGGCCTCACCATGTCCTGCATTCTTATGTGGGGAGCGGGACCAGAGACCCCGCCTGACACCTTGCATGACAGGTGTCTTGGCTGTGGAGGGTCCCTTTGAGGAGCAAGTGGTAACAGCCCCACACTAGGCTCCCTGGTCTGGGATTCCAGTGCCAGGAAGAGAAGTCCCCACAACTTCTGGCTGTGGAAACTAGCAGAGATTGTGGCTGAGTGAGACGGAGGATGGCTGTGGTCCCAGGTGTCCCTCTTAAAGGGCCCGTGTGTGCACTTAGTTGCTTATGGACTCACTTGCTCTGAGCTCCAGCACTGGGGCAGCAGCTCTAAAAGCACCAGGGACATACGGGGAGGAACTGAATTGTCTGGCTGCAGGGTGAGTGTAGTGGCAGCTTTCTCCAGACAGAAATGCTGGATAGAAAAAGATGTTTCATGAAAATGGAAACAACAAAACACTT
This sequence comes from Rhinolophus sinicus, assembly GCF_036562045.2. Lineage (NCBI taxonomy): Eukaryota > Metazoa > Chordata > Mammalia > Chiroptera > Rhinolophidae > Rhinolophus > Rhinolophus sinicus. Next base: position 86,300,185 of record NC_133751.1, read on the forward strand.
CAAAAGCTGAGGTGGCAAAACTTACACCAGACAAAATAGATTTAAAACAAAGGCTATATATATAACAGGAGACAAAATTAATTCCAGTGATACCCAGTAATTCCACTTCTGGGTATTTATCTGAAGAAACCCAAAACACTAATTTGAAGGGACATGGGCATCCATATGTTTATTGCAGCATTATTTACAATAGCCCAGATATGGAAGCAACCAAAGTTTCCAGGCTCTCAGCCTCACGTGGAAAGGTGCTGGCTCAGGTAATAAATGACCATCAACTGTGATTAGATGGCCATCAACTGTGGCTAGTTGGCTGTCAACTGTAACCAGTGAGCCATTGGCCACTAATATAACTGCCGTGGCTATGCTAGCAGCAGATGGGGGCCAGCAAGAAGATGGTGGCTGAGCTAGCAAGAGCAGATTGCAGTTAGAAAGTGAGGTTGGTTGGCAGTGAGAAGTGGACAGCAGGTTGCGAATAGTGTGTCTCCTGCTTCCTGTGTCTCCAACCCAGGTGCCAGTGAGACTATAGTGGTATGACACCCCTATCTATGGCTCTATGGGTGTTCCTTTTTGGCCTCACGATATCCTGCGTTCTTATGTGGGGAGTGGGAGCTGAGACCCTGCATGACACCCTGAATGACAAATGGATAAAGAAGATGTGGTGCATATATACAATGGAATACTACTCAGCTATAAAAAAGTATTTTTTTAATACTTTTTTGCATCTGCAACGTTATGGATAGACCTAGAGGGTATTATGCTAAATGAAATAAGTCAGACAGGGAAAGAGAAATACCATATGATTTCACTTGTATGTGAATCTGAAAAACAATATAAATGAACAAACAAACCAGAAACAAACTCACAGATACAGAGAACATTTTGATGATTGCCAGATGGGAAGGAATGGGTGAAAAAAGTGAAGGGACTAAGAAATACAATTGGTAGTTACAAAATAGTCATGGGGATGCAAAGTGTAGAATAGGAATATAGTCAGTGATATTGTAAAAACGATGTATGGTGTCAGCTGGGTACTAGAGTTATCAAGGTAATCACTTTGTACATTATGTAAATATCTAATCAGTGTGTTGTACATCTGAAACTAACAATAATGTATGTCAACTGTAATTAAAATTTTTTCAATTAAAAAAAGAAAAAAGAATTTTAGTAGAAGTAAAGTCTGATTATAGAAGTAAAGTCATATTCTGTATGCAAATAATGAGAAAGAAAAGACAGATGAGTATAAGTCACTTTTTTGTGTTCTTTTTCCTTCATTTTCTTTTTATTAGCCATATTATTAATAGCATGAGGAGTGTGCTCCTGGGGAGGAAACTTACCTTTACTTATATTTATGTATTGTTTGAATTATTTTAAGTGTATGTGTTGCTTTTGTGATCAGAATAAAAGCTTGTTAAAAAGAAAACTGTGATCAATTAGTGATGCTGCCAAGGCAGGAGAGTGAGGAGGACTGGCACACATTTATATATTTATCAACCTTTTTTAAAGGACGAATTGATTACAGAAACACGCAGGATTTTTTTTTTTTTTCTTTTTTTTTTTTCCTACTGTTACTAATTGCAGGCATTCTGTAGATGAAAGCTCATCTGGCTGAGGTCTAAAATCATCTCAGGCCTTTTTAGGAGGACTTTAAACCCGTGAGCTATTGACTTCATCATCTGTAAATGAATCTATGGTTTAGAATCCTGCACTACTTGATGACAGGGAGCAGAAACTGTGTTTTACATTTCACAGTCCATTAGTTATCTCAGATGACAACGAAAAATCTTCCTGACCTGCTATTTCACTGTGTCAATCCCTATTCAGGAGCCCACAGTGGCTCCCTACTGCTAATAAACATCTCTTTGTAACTTTCAAGATAATCTGTAATCCAGCACCACATCCTGTTTCTAGTTTTTTTTTTACAACTCAGCAACAGTAATAGTCCACTTCAGAATGTACCAAAGCAACATAGTGCCCAGCTTATTTTTCTTGATAATAGTTCCATGTGTGTTGGTTCGATCCTTTTGATACTTTTAACTCGATAATTTGCATTTAAAAAACAGGATTACATTTCACATGTCTTCTGAACTTCCCAATGCATTGATTTTAGTATTAAGTGGGCACGAAATGGTAAGATCCTTCTTAAAGGATACTAGGCTCAATAAATATTTGTTGATCTTGTTTCTTGATTGCAGTATTTCAATAAATGCTTGATTAATTTCCTGAAGAAAAAAATAAAGCAGTGCGATGTATTTCTATTATTTTCTGTTAGATATTCATTGCAGTGGGAATTCTGTCTGATTTGTATAAAGAAAGTAACATGATGTTGTCTACAACAGGGATTGAGTGACACTGAAGTGAGGACAATTAAGTTTGCGAACTCATCCTAGAAAAAGTACTACATACCTCATTGCTGAATATCACTACGGTCACCTTCAAAGTACTCCCCTTGGGAAGCTATGCACCAACACCAGCACTTAGTCCACCTTTCAAAGCAATTTTGGAACTCTTTCTGGAACGGCCATCAGAGCTGTCGTTGAATTACAATTGATGTCCTGAATGTCATCAAAATGTCTTCCTTTCAATATTTTCTTTATCTTCGGGTAAAGAAAGAAGTCATTGGGGGCCAGATCATGTGCGTAGGGAGGGTGTTCCAATCCAGTTATTTGTTTACTGGCTAAAAACTCCCTCACAGACAGTGCTGTTTGATCTGCTGCATTGTCACAATGCAAAAGCCATGAATTGTTGGTGTAAAGTTCAGTTCGTTGAACTTTTTCACGCAGCCTTTTTAGCACTTCCAAATAGTAAACTTGGTTAACTGTTTGTCCAGTTGGTACAAATTCATAATGAATAATCCCCTTGATATCAAAAAAGTTAGCAACATTGTTGCAACAAGTTCACCAATTTAATTTTCAGACCTCATATAAGAGTTCTTTAAATATACTGGATAAGGGTATGTATTTTGTAAATACTTTCTGCCATTTTGTGCTTTGTCTTCATGTTTGTAACAGTGTTTTTTGAAGAGCAAAAGTTTTACATTTTTAGGAAGTCCATTTCATGAAGTTTATCTTTTATGATTTTTGAAATGCTTTTTGAGATCTATCTAAGGCATTTTTGCCTAGTACAAGATTACAAAGGATCCCCACCCCCACCCCGTTTTATTCTAGAGGATTTTTGGTTTAGATTTTAATTAAGTCTGTTATCCATTTGGGGTTAATTTTCTTTTAATATATAACACGAGGTAAAAATTGAGGTTCTTTTTTTGCATATAAATGTTCATTTGTTTTAGCACTGTTATTGAAATGATTATCCTTTCCCTATTCATTTATCTAGGCACTTTTGGCGAAAGTCTATTCACCATATATGTAGGGATATCTACTTTTTTGAAGTGCCTATTCCATTTTGTGTTTGTGTTGTCTCTCTCTGACTGCTTTGTAGAAATTCTTTTTGTATTATGGATGTAAATCCTTCATTGGATATGTAAACTTTAAATATTTTTCCTCACTTTGTAGTTTGATTTTTCACTGCCTTAATTGTATCGTTCTTAATTTTAATGAAGTCTAATTTATCACTTGTCTCCTTTGTGTTTAGTGCTTTTTGTGATCTGTTTAAGAAATTTCTGCCTAACCCAAGATTAAGATGTCCTTCTATGTTATTTTTCCAAAAGTTTTATTGTTTTACTTTCACATTTTGTCTACAATCCATCTAGAATTGCTTTCTCTGTCATTTAGGCATCAAGATTCATTTTTTTTTTTAACCATATATAGGAGTCCACTAGAGCAAACAGACTTTATTATTCAGATCATTCTTTTCTCATGTGAGTGAGCTAACATATTTGTACCCTGAATCAGCTAAACATATTTCTGTGGGTCATTCTGGACTCTCAATTCTGTTTCAGTTTTCTGTGTAACTTTTTAAAAATTACTACAGTTTTATACAAAGTCTTGGCATCTCGTAGTATAAATCCTCCAATTTTATTCTTCAGATTGTCTTGGATATTCCTAGCCCTTTGAATTTCTATGTAAATTGCGAAATCAAATTGTTTTACTTATATATTTTAATATTTATTTTCATACTGTATCTGACTTATTTACTCTCTAAATTACACAGGTTGAAAAGTCCACTATTTGGTGTGACAAATGATTTTAAAACATCAATGTGAAATATTCCAATTATTTGAATCTAAACAGCATCCTTTAAAAATATGAGTAAGAAAAGACTTTTATGTTCTTTAGTCATTTGAAAACAGTAGTAAATATGCCAACTTCCCTGACATGCAAATGGTAATAATGAAATATCAGCAACAATATATGGAACAAAAAGAGAGAAAATCGTTTCAGCGAAAATAAAATATCTCAGTGCTCCTGAGCAGGGTAGTTGTAGTTCCAGTGGTGCCTGAGAGAAGTCGCTCAGGTGGGTGGAGAGTAGCGAGGTGCATGTTTTCTAGAGTAGAGTGTAGCCATTGTCCATTTGCGAGAGAGCGAGCTGGGGAGATGTCTCACTGTAAACTATTATCAGGTTAACAAGTTTGAGACCTTTTTTTCTTTTTTTTTTTTTTTTTTTCGTGGTGCTTCTTGGTGATAGAGGATTTTCATCTTGTCTCCCACCATTCAATTTTCAGATAATTGTTTTCAATATTTTGCAATTAGTATTTTTTTTAAAAGGTTAATACATAAACATTTTCAAAGGAATCCATACCAAACCTCTCCATAACATAGGCTTCATATGGAAGACAACATATTTAGACAAACACGTTTTTATCAATCTTGAATGAGATAGGACTTTTTGAAAAGATTAAAAAAAAAAAGACTCTGAAATGTTTAAATAATGTTTAAGTGATTCCTGAATGATGAGAAATAGCCTGAAGAAATTCCATATCTGACCGCTGTCTATTATAAACAAAAGAAATTGTTGGTGCAACTTCTATCAAATACAAAATGCACAAATTATTTCAAATTTGAAGATGCTGAAGAGTTTTGCATCAACTATTATTTCAAGTCCCCAACTCTGAATTTGGAATTGATTTAATGTATTTTTCCCTATTTTGTTCCACTTTATTTGTTGATCTTTATTATCCCCCTTGTATCTGGCCTGCATTTCTGCTTCATTTAAAGCTCTCAGTTTGATGATTTTTTAATCAGCCCATGACTGACTCCAGATTAGATTATCACGAGGCTGCTTCAAAGATGTAAAAGCAATGGTTTCCTCCCTGTAATCAGATGTTTCTCTCATAAAGAAAAGAGTTAATTTATTCTTTATCTACTCTGAGATTATCATAATGAGCTGGTCTACCAGGCTGTCAATAAACTGAAAAATCTATAAAAAGCACAAAGTAAAAGAATGCCACAGTTTTATTTCTGTTATAATGTCACTTTTTTTGGACAAAATATATCAGCTATGGTCATAGCTGATTAATTTTAGAGGTTCGAAAGGTATCTACTTGACAACCCCAGATGTTGTCCCCAGATAGCCTTTTGAATTGATTACCTACAATCTTGTGGTGTTTTTTTTTTGCTGCTTTGAAACATCCATATGTCTTTCCTATCCAAATAACATATACTTTTTAAAGTCTCTGACAGTTATTATTGTGGATGTATTCTTCTTTCAAATAAAAATATATTGTCTGTCATTATTTAAATCTCGTGAGTCATTAAAAGTACCACACAAATCCAATTTGTTATTGCAGTTGATAATTTACCTAATATTTTAAGAATGTTCCAATTTTCACTTTTTCCATTTGAGGACATCTTGTTTTTTTAAAACAATTTTTGTTATTAATTTTATTAGTGATAATTTACTATGTATAAACAGGTAGTAAATACCTTAGAGAATTTTATAGTATACATGCTGAATATAACAGTCTCTCTTTCCCATGTGCCTAGCCACTCAAATTCCAGCACATAGCCATTATTTTCCGTAGTTTCTAAAGATATTATAAACATTTGTACATAAATAAATTGATGCATACAAGATGGATATAGATGTATTTTTTCCACCGGTAGTTGCATAGCATATTCGTACCTTATCTTACTTCATTTAATGATGTATCTTGGGTTATTTCCCATACTTATTTCTATAGAGTTTCTTCAATATTTCTGATGATGGTATGATACTATACCTTTGTAAGAGGCATGTTAAGTATTTTTACTCAGTTCTTTACAGTTGGACATTAAGGCAATTTCCAATATTTTCTGCAACAAAACACATTGCAATGAAAATATTTTTGCACTAGTTTACACATGCAACAGTTCCAATTACCCACCCACCATTAATATGTTACTATATCTCTTATTACATATCCCCTCTTCATGAACTTAATGAGTAAAAAAATAAAATCTTACTTGGTTTTAATTTGCATGTGTGTTACTCTGAGTGAGATTGAGCTTCTTTTCCTATATTTAAGGGTCATTTGTACTTCTTTTCCCTAAACTACATGCAAATATACAACCACAACTCCAAATATAATTCAATTTAAAATTTTATTCTTCCTATCCTATCCTTCCTATTTTATCCTCCAGGATCTGCTGGAGATTGAAGAGCTTCTTACTTTGTTTTTCATTCCTTTCCCTCACTCTGAATTGCATGTGGCTGTTCTGGGATTGGAATAGAGACGCAGGAGAAGCAAAGACCAGGAAAATCTTACTTTAATTGTGCCACATGAATCTATTCTTGAGGTCTGTAGATATGACAAGGCCAATTGCTGATTCTCACTTGTAGGATATTTTCCTGGGTTTCCCTGGGGATCTTCCTACTGGGAACATTTGAGTGCAGCTTCCTTGATGGAGGCCAGGCTTTTGTTACTTAGTTGCTTTTAACTTCAACCTCAGCCTCTGGGATTCTTCCAGTCAACCCCAGTCTACTGGGGGCCCTTTACACCTGTACGTAATTATCTTAGATAGACTATTGTTTAAGATGACCCAACGCTGGCTCACTTGATGAGTTCATGCCTCCTCTCATGGCAACAAACATTTTTGATATCAATAAACATGTAGGAAATTCTTAAATCAGCACTCTTTTTATGTCCAGACCTCAGTCAGTTTTTCCTTTTAGACTTATACTGGCAACAGTTTTATCCCATCCTAGGCTGGTTCCTCTCACTTGACCTGGAGTGAAGAGAAGCCAAAATTCTACTCTAACAGCTTTATCCAAATAAAATTTTCTTTATTAGCTTCTTCAGTCCCAAACTTCCAGTGAATTTGTTTTCTTCACTTATGTAACTTAGAGATGACTCATGGGCTGGCAGAACTGGCTTCACAATCTCTAGTATGTCCTAGATTTTAGGGCATTTAGGTCTTTGTCACATTGTATATTGCTTTCAGTCTTTTGGGGAAGAGCACAAACTTGCAGAAAGTAGTAAGGGTCGCATTCAATGGCATACGCGTATATACGCGTGTATGATACAACAAAACAAAAGAACCCCAACAAAACGTGGTGCTTCTTCTTGCTCTCCCCAAAGTACAACAATTCACCCTAAGAAGAAAAATATTAAAAATTTATATAAGGTATATTATATAACAACACCAATCAAAGTATTTTACGTTATAAACTCATTTAGTTCTCACAAACATATCAAGCTGGTACTGTTATTATCCTCATTTTGTAGATTGGGAAACTGAGGCTGAAAGATATTAAGTAGTTTGTCCAAAATCATGCATATATTTATTATCGGGCACAGGTTTGAACTAAGTCTGGCTCCAGAGTCCAAAGTCTGCTCTTAACCATTACATTATATTGACTTCATTACATTATATTGACTCCATCATATTATACTATTTATTTTTACAGAAACAAAATAAAATCCAAAGACAAATTATGCCCGGTTCTGATTGCCTTCATATCTTTTGTTGGCAATTGAACTGTTCTTGATGAGTAGGCTCAAATTTGTAAACATGGCAGTTCTTCTCAAATTACATTAGAAATTAGGAGACCTCTCAAAGGAAATTTTATTCATGACTTGGGACCTTTAGTTAAAGATTATTTAGAAGAAAACAAGACAATTTAAAAAAATAAGGTGGGACTTGCAGTTTTGGATTAAAATTGTATCATAGGCCAACAGAAAGAATACATTAGGGCCGGCCCGGTGGCTCAGGCAGTTGGAGCTCTGTGCTCCTAACGCCAAAGGCTGCCGGTTTGATTCCCACATGGACCAGTGGGCTCTCAACCACAAGGTTGCCAGTTCGATTCCTCGACTCCAGCAAGGGATGGTGGGCTCCGCCCCCTGCAACTAAGATTGAGCACGGCACCTTGAGCTGAGCTGCAGCTGAGCTCCCGGATGGCTCAGTTGGTTGGAGCGCATCCTCTCAACCACAAGGTTGCTGGTTCAACTCCTGTATGGGATGGTGGGCTTTGCCCCCTGAAACTAATAAGGGCTACTGGACCTGAAGCTGAGCTGCACCTTCCACAACTAAGATTGAAAGGACAACAACTTGACTTGGAAAAACTCCCGGAAGTACACACTGTTCCCCAATAAAGTCTTGTTCCCCATAAAAAAAAAAAAAAAGAAAGAATACATTATATGCACTGATACATAAATACTTGAAACCAATGAACTTGATTATTGCAAAGAGAAAAAACCCAGGAGAAACTTTATTATTTGAGTATTCATAATCTGAGATCCCAAAGTTATGCATCTGCTTAAGGGTCTGAAATTTATCATTAATCACTTCTAAGCCCTTCTCTTCACTTAACAATAATGTCTATTCCTGATCATAACATAAACTCTCAGATCATTGGCTATTTTAAAAATATGGGTTTATTCAGGTATAATCACATTGTGCAAATATAATTCAAAACGATTATAAAATGAAACTGAAATCTTGTAAAGGATAAAGAATTTCACAAAGTCATGTACAAGATGTTTTAGAACTCTTTAAATCACATTTAATGTCATGGATAAATGACTGGAAGAAATAAATGTTTTGTCCTAGAAATTAATCTTCACATTGTGTTTGAGTCACATGTTGGACGTAACACCAATCTCTACAGCTAAACGAAAGAGCCTGCTAAAATTCTCTCAAAAAAACATTAAGCATTATCGGTCAGTTGAGAACATTAAATAAGCTGGCAAATTTCTGCTCCTTATAACTTAAAATAAAATAAAATTTTCTATAACACATATATTTTACAACCCATGTGGTTAAGTTATCAGAAGTTTGTGGTTAAAAAACATAACACAATGCATAATGACATTTTGGTCAACAATGAACCACATATAGGACAGTAGTTCCATAAGATTATAATTATAAGGAGCTGAAAAATTCCTATCTCCTAGTGATGTTGTAGCCATGGTAATATTGTAGTGCAACACATTACTCACCTGTTTGTGGTGACGCTGGGGTAAACTTACTGTGCTGCCGGTTGTATAAACTATAGCACATACAATTATGTACAATCCATAATACTTGAAAATAAATGAATATTACTGATATATATATTTACTATACTATACTTTTTATAGTTATTTTAAAGTGTATTTTTCCTGCCTTATAAAAAAATTGTTTGCTGTAAAACTGTATGCCATTACACTGGCAGCAGACTCATAGATCTTGTATTTATCCTGTTTCTTCATCGCATCATTTTGTCTGGTCTTGATTTAATCTTGTGTTGTTTTGTTTATCGTGACCACTGCTAATGTTGCCAGTAAGAGCCATGTGGAGTGATTGACCTGGAAACAAAATTAAAAGTGATTAAGGACTATGAAGGTGGAAAATCAGTGATGGTTATTGCTCATCTGTCAGGCATGTCCCATTCCACAATAGCTATGATTTTGAAGAACAAGAACAAAGCAAGGGAAGCTGTTAAAGATCTGCTTTATTGAAGGCAATGAAACTAACAAAAATTCAAGAAGTGTCTACACCAGACGTGGAGAAAATTTTAATGACCTGGATTGAAGACCAGACACAAAAGTATTTTTCTCAGCACTATGATGACCATGGCCAAGGCAAAAATGTGTTTGCTATGTTGAAAGAAAAGGCTGAACCCAACCATAATATTTAATTTACTGCTAACTCTGGGTGGTTTAAATGATTCAAGAATTATTATTCACTGCATGATGTGAGAGTGAGTTGTGAGTCTGGAAGTGCTGATGTGAAGGCAGCTGAAGAATTTTTGGAAACTCTAGATAAGGCGAATGTGAAGGAAAATTACTTGCCAGAGCAAATATTCAATATGGAAGAAAGTTCTCTATTCTGGAAACAGATGCCTAAAAGGATATTCATCCATAAGGAGGCCAAGTCAGTGCCAGGTTTCATGTCTTTTAAGGGCAGAATAACAGTCTTACTTGGGGGCAATGTTGCAGGGCTACAGATTAAAACCCTTTGTGATCTCTCACTGTGAGAATCCAAGGGCCTTCATGCATATCAATAAGCACACACAGTAGGATATTACAGGAACAATAAGAAGTCATGAATTACCCAGCTCCTCTTTCAAGATGCCCTCCTGAATTTGTGTGCCAGCGAAGTGGAGTAGTATTGTTTAGAGAATCATGTAGTTTTCAAGATTTTGTTTATGGTTGATAATGCTTCCAGGTAGCCTTCTTTTGTCATCGATCTTCATCCCAACATCAAAGTGGTGTTTCTCCATCTGAGCACCATGTCTTTGAGACAACCAATGGATCAAGGAGTTACAGCAGCTTTGAAGGCCTACTGTCTGAGGAGGACCTTTGCTCTGGCTATTGCTATAACTGAGGAAGATACTGAGAAGACTCTGATGTAATTCTGGATGAATTGCAACATCTGTAACTGCATCAAAAACCTGTCTCAGGTTGAGGGTGATATCGCCAAAGAATGTATTAATGGCATCTGAAAGAAGAAACTCAAGAGGTTCATGATGATTTCAAACAATTTGCCAAGGATAAGGAGTTTGCAAAACTCAACAAGGCTGTGGTTGAGATGGCAAACAGCTTTAACCTGGGTGTGAATAAGGGTGACATATAGGAGTTCCTAGAGATGGTTTCCAAGCAATTGACTAATGAAGAGTTGTTAGAACCCTCAAGAAACTTCAAAGTGAAGTGTTTAGCAAAAGATTTTACAGACCTCAACAAGCTCCTCAAAAGTTTGAAAACATGGACCCCCAACACCAAAATGTCTTCATTAATAGAGAGGAATGTTCATGGCACATTATCTGCTTGCAAGCAAATCTACGCTGAAAAAGGAAACCAGTAGAGCACTATGGACACATTTCTGAAAATGGTGAGACCTCTTCAAGAAGTCTCAGGAAGATCCTTCAGGAGGTATTCCAGAAGAAGGCATTGTTATCATAGGAGATAACAGCTCAATGTATGTTATTGCCCCTGAAGACCTTTCAGTGGGACAACATGTGGAGGTGGAAGACCTTGCTCCTGTGCAAGCCTAGGGTAATGTGTGTGTTTGTGTCTTAGTTTTTAATAAAAAAGCTTAAAAACTGTTTAAAAAATTTAAATGGAAGAAAAGCTTATATAATAAGGATATAAAGAAAGGAAATTTTTTTTTTACACATTTAGTATAGCCTAAGTGTGCAGTGCTGTAGTCTGCACTGCTGTATAATATAGGTCCTAGGCCTTCACATTCACTCACCACTCACTCCTGACTCACCCAGAGCAATGTCCAGTCCTGCAAGCTGCATGTGTGGTAAATGCCTTATACAGATGTACCATTTTTTATCTTTTATACTGTATTTTTACTCTACTTTTCTGTGTTAGATACACAAATACCACTGTGTTACAATTGCCTACAGTACTCAATACAGTAACATGCTGCACATGTTTGAGTAGGCTCTACCACATAGCCTCAGAGTGTAGTAGGCTATACCACTAGGTGTATGTAGGTATACACTGTGATGTTTGCACTGTGACAAAATTGTCTAATGGTACATTTCTTAGAAAATATCTCAGTCATTAAGTGACACATGACTATAATAAGAATGGTGATTTCATATAACATTTAAATTCTCCATGTACTTATGTCCACCAGGATTTTTAATAAAAACAAATAAAATTTGCATTATATAACAGAGCTCAACCACATTAAAGTCTATAATAAATAATTCCACAAATTGAAGAAGAGAAAATTGGCAAGAATTATGACATAAATTACGGCTTATTTGAAGATCAAATGATTCAAAGAAGAGAAAATAGATGAAGGGATTGAAAAAATGTCCAAAAAGTTTCTCCTTAAATTCATGCTATAAAATAAAATATAAAGTGAAAGCTGTTGAATCACAGTATCACACAATTTTCCAGAATTATGCTAAAAAGTAAACGCTTGATTTATCTTTTGTTCTTTCTGAGAATTAGCATTTTTGAAATTCTAACCTACTTTAACTAAATGCTATAAACTTAAATGAAATAGAAAAGTACACAAAATCACCAAGTCTAATAATCTTGGGTCCATCTGGTAAAATTGATATATGTCAAAATGTTAGATTTTTACTCAGTTTTTTGGCAGTTACAATTTTGCCATGAGCAATTTAAGATGTTGTCAACTTCACATTTTGTTGATTGTTTCTATGAAATACAAGTTGTAAAAATCTCCATTAACAGACTGCATAAACAGTAAACATTACTTTATTTTCCATAAATCAAATTAATTTCTAACTCTAATTGCCATTACTTGGCCAGTGGAAAAATTCCCCTCAGTTCTTCCTGAAATCAGACGTCCTCTGTAAAATGGTATCTCCACAATATAACTCAATGCTGATGTACCAAAGTTTATCTTGTTCTTTAGTAATTATCAGGTCCACGCAAGTTGACACAGATGTCTGATTCAGGTATGCATGCCTCTTCAACCAACACATTTCTTTTGATCTCTTTCAGCAGCAGAAATCACCAGTGAGGCCCCTAACCTTTGTTTTCACCTATTACTACGCAATGCAAACATTCCTCTGCTAGCAGGACACAGCTCTTTTGTCCTTATGGCCTAAGGACATCTCTCAGCTCCTAGCCTTGAAGTGTTCCCTTTTAATCATTGGGACAGAGATCTTATTTTCTCTCCTACTTTGCCACAACACAATCTTTACTGAGAGATCACTTTCTTTCCTATTTTTTTTCCCCTCTAAATTCTTCTAAGGGCTTACGATGTGTAAAAACAAAAACATAAGGCTACTCCTATAGTCTATGTTGCTACAAGTTCCCCAAGACACTAAAATAATGGATAGGCTACTTGCTTGTGACAAAAAAAAGAAGAAAAAAAGACAAAAGAAGAAAATTATTCCAAAATGTTATAAAGCTATGCTATGATCCATTGTCACATTTCCAAATGCTATCAATAGAACCTGATTCTTCAGTCAGGCTGCTTTAAGAATATGTAATAAATGTTCCATTGTGATGTTTTAGCGGCTCTGACTTGAGTTTCTGTTTATTTTTCTAGTCATAATATTACATTAATTGCTATAAAAAGTTCAAAGTGTGTATTTCTTTTAGCAAGGAGCTCAGGGCATTCATAGGACAGAAGTTTGTTAGCCAAGTTGTAGGCAAGGTTAAAATTGTTGGCTTCTAGCAAGTGTGCTCTCAGCTCCCGCTCCCCACATAAGAGTGCAGGATGTGGCTAGGCCAAAAAGGAAAACTCACGGAGCCATAGGTAGGTAGGGGAGTCGTACCACTAAGGTCTCACTGGAGGCTGGATTCACATGATGTGCGACCTGCTGTCTGCTTTTCTGCCAACCGACCTAATCCTCTCCCCAGCGCAGCCGCGGCAGTTATATCAGTGACCAATTGGCTAACCAACTACAGCTGACGGTCAACCAGCCACAGCTGATGGCCATCCACTACCCGAGCCAGCACCCCTCCACATGAGGCCAAGAGCCTGGAAACTGCTCTCTGGGGCTCTGTCCCCACATATGCACTCATTGTAATGTGGAAAAGTTACCTACAACAGAACAAGTTTTGGCTCAGTAAGAGCTTCGCCCCATTTTCACTCCATTTTGTGTTTTAGTTGTTGATGGGAAGAAAAAAATGCAAACTTACACGTGTGTGAGGACATCTAGGAAGGAGGAGGCACAAATAGTAAGGCTTTATTCATTTTCCTTTGACATATTCTAAAACTGGAACGCTTCTGATGCTTTGGTGTAGCCCTAACTGATTCATCACAACCCATCCACCTGCTCCACCAGCTCCATGAGAAGGGAAATTCCAAGCACATGGACTCAGTACAAGGGCCTGGGTGATCTAGAAAGAGAACATGCTCACAGCTTATGTGTGCCTGGTCTAAGGAGCTTGTCGTGCGGGGCGGCCTGCGGGGTCTCTGCTCCCACTCCCCACATAAGAATGCAGGATGTGGCTAGGCCAAAAAGGAACACCCACGGAGCCATAGGTAGGGGTGTCATACCACTGTAGTCTCACTGGAGGCTGGATTCACATGACATGTGATCTGCTGTCTGCTTTTCTGCCAACCGACCAACTCTCTGACTTCCCTCGACTCTTCCCAACTCCACTCCCCAATGCAGCCGCGGCAGTTATATTAGTGGCCAATGGCTAACTGGCTACAGCTGACAGCCAACTAACCACAACCAATGGCAATCTACTACCCGAGTCAGCACTCCTCCACGTGAGGCCGAGAGCCTGTAAACTACTCTCTGGGGCTCTGTCCCCACAGTGACCTTCTATGTGTCCTGTGGGACTGAGTGGCACAGTCTCCTTGATCACCAGAGTTGAATGCTCCAGGTGTATTCCTGTGTGTGTATTGTATATACCCTCGTGTTGTAGTTAAGCCTTATTTGCTGTCTGCACTTCAATGAGGGGGATTGACCCTCAGTCTGATTTGTTGTGAGGACTGGCAATGACTACAGTGGAGGAGTTGCTGTGCAGTGTCTGACCTTACAAAGCAGGATTTGCTTTAGCGGGACTCTGGTGCCTGCCCAATCTGCCCTTTGGGTGTGTCATTTGTGGAGGCACCTCGGTGATGCTCCATTCGGTCTGAAGCTAGCCACTACCAGTTCTGGAAACTCCTGGGAGGGACCCCAAAACAGGCCAAGTTCAGCCATAGCCAGTGCCCTATCAGGGGCCACCTGGAGTGAGCCACAAGGCAATCCTCACATGGCCTCCACCTGCACTGGGTTTGGAGGTGCCTTCAGAGGCAGAGCCTCAAACTAGCTGTTGCTAGTGCTGGGCTTAGGGCTGCTCAGCCAGAGGTACGGGACATGTTGAAGCTAAATGCTGTTTACTTGGGTTTTGTGGAATTTGAGAGATTTTAGGAAAGTCTGAAGCATGAACCAAGACAAGCAGTTTGTATAAAAAAGCCACTGGAAGTGGCTTGGGTGTGCTGGAAAGTTAGGTTGGGTGGGGCCTCAGGGAATCACCGGGGCAGGGTGATTGATGGAGATTCAAATATGGTGGCTACCTGTGTCTGCATGCTAGGACTGGGAAGGACTCAACAAAGTACTCAACAAAGAAACAATGGCTTCCACAATGCTCCCACAGTGCTGGAGCTCAGAGTGAGTGATTCTGTTGGTAAGTAAATCTGTGCAAGTTCCCTTTAAGAGGAGCATCTGGGAGTGCAGTCTCCCTCTGGCTCACTCAGCCACAATCACTACTGGTTTTCACAGTCAGAAAATATGGAGACTTCTTTCCCCGGAAGTGGAACCCTGGGCTGGGGAAGTTGGTGTGGGGCTGGGACCCCTCACTTCTCAAAGGGGACCTTCGCAGTCAAGATATATCCCCTGATTTTTAATGGTCACACACAGGTGTGAGACCAGCCTGCTCCACGTCTCTGCCCGTCCTACCAGTCTTGAGACGGCGTCTTCTGTATTTCTTTAGTTGCAGGACTTTAGTTCAGTGAGACTTTAGGCGATTCTCAATGATGGTTGTTCTGTAGTTTAGTTGTAATTACTATGTGGTTGTGAGAGGAGGTGAGCACAGTGCTTACTTATTCTGCCATCTTGACTAGATAAATGTATTCCTGAAGTTCTAAGACAGGCTGTGGCTCTATTACAACTCTCCAGAAACATCGTATATGGACAAAGAACGAGCTATGTTTTGTTATGAAGTCATGTCTGTCTCTGTAATACACAATTTTATATTAATTTTCCCAATGTGATGGTTAATTATATGTGTCAACTTGATGGGGCTAAGGCATGACCAGATAGCTGGTAAACATCATTTCTGGGTGTGTCTCTGAGAGTGTCTCCAGAAGAGATTAACACTTGAATCAGGGGACTGAGTAAATAAGACCACCCTCTTGCAGGTGGGCATCATCCAGCCCATTGAGCGTCTTAATAGAACAAAAAGGTGAAGGAATATAAAACATAAACAAGAAAAGAATACATTCTAATCAGATCATTGCCTATCTTATTTTTATAGACCTGAGAAATCCACAAAAAATTTAACAGTATTTTATTCCTATTTTCTCTTTAAAAATAAAAAAAAAATAAGAAAGCATATTAAAATATAGCAATAAATTTAAAATAAAAGAAATTTTACTAAATTAAAAACCAAAATATCTATAAAGCCACATCCCTATACTAGAACCAGCTGTTTAATTTTATGTTCAAGATAGAAATGCTGATGAGATAGAATAACTATTATTGCATAAAAGTTATTTCATAATTCATTGAGCCAATAAAAATAATGAACTTATAGGTAAGAATTCTGTGCTTTAGATGAGTAAGAGTTATTAGATTCTAAAAAAAAATGTTAAAGTTTAATTACTTGGTAACTAGCTTGACATTTTTAGAAAACAGAACAGTTCTGAGTAATAATACTGTCATTATTTTATTCATGCATTTTTCATTTTATGTGCTTTATGTCTTAAGATTTTTTGAATTGTATCTTCAGATTTATTTCACTGCTTTTAAAAATCATAATATAATTTGTTACTTTAATTTCACCAAAATCTCTTTTATCAATATTTATTGGTTTTAACCAGTACGAGAAATTATCACTGGAATTTAAAATAATTAGAATACATTGATATAAAACTTAGAGATCTCAGCTTTCAATCAAAAATAAAATAAAAAATTTGCAAATTTTGGGTAATATACGCTCCCAAAAGTAATATAACAGAATTAGTGTTAGAAAGATTAAGAAAAAAAGAAGAAAAAACCAAAATGGTACTATTAGTTGCATTTTGAGCTATGACTTTTTTATTTTTTGCTATTTAACTTGAATTGTTTCAGCCACTCTCAAATAATTCATTTGTTCATTTAAAAAAACAAACAAACTGAGTATCTGCTATGTGCTGGGCAGTGTTCTAATAATATTTAAGAAAATTGAAAATTTCCTATCATCTATATGCAATATCATTTATTTTGAAATTCATCTAAGTAAAATTTCAAGCTGCTTAACTTCTATTGAGTGATGACATTTAAATGACGCTAAATTGCTACTATATTCATTTTATTTAGTATCTTATATATAATTATTTATTGAAGAACTGAGTTTTGAGCAATTTTAAATTTAAATGTGGTCAAATTTGTCAGTCTTTATATTCCTCTGAAAAAGCTTTATAACCCTCTTTTATAATGCTTTCATATTTTATGATTGTGCCATCTTCCTTATTGTTTTACTATTTTTCTTTCACCTTAATTTTTAATCGACTCCTGAATTAGTCATTAGTATTGTATTATGATCATCCTCATTTTAATATTATTATTATTACTTTCATTGTCAATGCTTATTTAATTTTATATATATATACACATACACACACATATATATGTATATAAATATATATATAAATATAAATATATATATATATATATATAAATATAAATATATATATATATATATTCATCATTGTTTCTGAAGTATGACTCTTCCCTTCTGGGAATTTATTCCATGCTGACATATGAGTATATCCCTTAGTAGTTCTTTGCGTAAAGATCAATGCATTTAAACTTTGTCAGAAATTTCCTTCTATTCCATTATTCTCTAATCACATATAAGCTGAATATAGACTAGTTTACTGATCTATTTTTCCTCTACACTTTAAAGGTATTATTCCATTGTCTACCACTAGTTATAAATGTTATTAGTTTGCTTTGATTTGGTAATCCCCAATAGATTTTAAGGTTTTTTTTCTTTGTCTGTGGTCTTCTACAACTACAATTCGTCTAATATGGATTTGTTTTTATTTTCCTCCTTGAAATTGTTTTTCCAAGCTTAACTTTTATCTTTTTCAATTCCATAAAATACTCAATATTTTTTTCTACACCTGTTTTTTGTTTGTTTGTTTGTTTTAATTCTCATTCTAGAACTTCAGTTACGTGTGCTCTGGAATTCTCATATCCTTCAGGTCTCTGAACAGCTTTCACTCTTTCATATATTCTTTCTCTGTTTTTCTTTTTTCTTTTTTTTTTTCTTGCATTCTGTATGCTTTCTACTGCTTTATCTCCCAGTTCACTAATTTTCTCTCTAATAATATAAAATCACTGTTCCTCGCAGATATTCACAAACCTATTTAATGAGTAGGCTGTTAATGAATTTATCCAAATTATTGATAAAGACATTAATCATATGGAGGCCCACAACAAATCCCATTTTTATTTTATACTCCTTGAAATTTCCCTTGGTTTAGCATGACTTACTTATATTTTGCTTTTTCTGTGTGGTCATTTGACCTGTTCTTTATCTACATAAGTGTGCCATTTATCAGTCCATATTTGTCTGTCAACCAAACTAACCATAAGAAATGGTATAATTGATGAAGAAATGATGTCAAATGTTTTTAATTCAGATATCCTATATTATTTGCATCTCTGATATGCAATTAAACTGACCAAAATAAATCAAATAGACTCATTTTCATTTGGTTCAGTGGAACATGTTAACTTCTTTTAATTGCAAACTGTTTTTGCAAGTTTTAAGACACTGCTGTGTTTCTTGTCTATCTTGGGTTTCTAAGGAAACTATTTACCTGGTAATTTACAAAATGTGTTTTTAAAATAAGAACTGTGTTTACTCATCTTGACTCAGCATTTCTTTTCATCATCATTCTAAATGATTGTTGGATTCAATTTGGTTATTTAATTTCAAGATTTTCTGTTGTGTGTGTGGTATGTGTCCAGACCTAGCTAAAGACATTTAAGAGATCTAAGGAAACATATTTAATTTCAATTTTCAAATTACTACCTCTTTCAATGCTTTGAAGAAAAGAGAATGGTTGTATTAATATGAATATGATAGATGTGTAAAGAAATTGAAATGCTAGGCGTGATGAGTTACATTAAGATTTGGTTACTTAGTTCAAGGAATCATATTGACCCACTTAAGTTTGGTAGGCAAGGACATTGCATGATCTTATTTGGTTTTGGAAAGATCATATAGGATTCATTGTGAAAAATGGGTGATGACTAGACACAGGGAAAGTGGTTTGGTTAAAGTTTTACACAGGAAGTAATTACCTAGGACTTTATGATAGATCAGGTATGGGGGTGATGAAGGGAGTCAAGGAACATGTTGATGCTGACACAAGTAGCACAAGTAATGGTCAGTTTGGACAAGAAACATCCAATTTTAAGCAAGATATATATGGGCTGCCAGTGGGATATCTGAATGGAGATGTCAAGTTACAGGTGTGAAGTTCAGGAGAAAATCACGTAGATAGTGGTATCAAGAAAGTGAAGAGAGAAGAGTGTTTCAAGAAAGAGGAAGTGGTTGACACTTTCTTAAGATGATGAGAGTAAAGCAGTTAAGATCGAGGAATGTGAAAAGATATAGTAACAACATCATGTTGTGAGAGCATTTTAAGGAAAAACATGAATAATTTACGTCATATACAGGAAATAGATTATAATGAAACTTTTAAAATGTATGACCTGCATGTATTAAGTAGGAAACATAATATTAAAGGTAAAAAGTGACTGGTACAGTAAGATGCTGTTCATACAGAATTTTAAAATACAGAAAATATAATTAATATTGCATGCTGTTTTACGCACAGACACAAAGATGCATGTGCACACACACATGCACACACATACACACACACACACAAAGGGTGCCAAAGAAATGTATACGCATTTTAAGAAAGGAAAACTATTAAAATTGCAATACTCAATATATACCAATAACAAAAGATGACTACAAGTCACATTTGACTTCTGCAATTACAAGAGGTGCTCAAAGTGATTACCATCAGCAGCCAGACACTTTTTTTTTTTAATTTATTTTTTAAATTTATTGGGGTGACAATTGTTAGTAAAATTACATAGATTTCAGGTGTACAATTCTGTATTACATCATCTATAAATCCCATTGTGTGTTCACCACCCAGAGTCAGTTCTCCTTCCATCACCATATATTCGGTCCCCCTTACCCTCATCTCCCACCCCCCAACCCCCTTACCCTCTGGTAACCACTAAACTATTGTCTGTGTCTATGAGTTTTTGTTTCTCTTTTGTTTGTCTTGTTCTTTTCCTGTTTTTGGTTTATATACCACATATCAGTGAAATCATATGGTTCTCTGCTTTTTCTGTCTGACTTATTTCGCTCAGCATTACACTCTCAAGATCCATCCATGTTGTCACAAATGTTCCTATATCATCTTTTCTTACCACCGAATAGTATTCCATTGTGTATATATACCACAACTTCTTTATCCATTCATCTATCGAAGGACATTTTGGTTGTTTCCATGTCCTGGCCACCGTAAACAAAGCTGCAATGAACATCGGAGCACATATACCTTTACGGATAGATGTTTTCAGATTTTTGGGGTAGATACCCAGGAGAGGGATTGCTGGGTCATATGGTAATTCTATTCGTAATTTTTTGAGAAACCTCCACACTGCCTTCCATAGAGGCTGCACCAGTCTGCATTCCCACCAACAGTGTATGAGGGTTTTTTCTTCTCCACAGCCTCTCCAACACTTGTTACTATTTGTCTTGTTGATGCAGACACTTTTGATTATGGCAAACTACTGCTCGAACAATGTTGACCAAAGTGTCCACTTGTATACACTTTTTTGGTGCCCCGGTATATATACATACAAATATATACAAGAAGTTAAAAAAAAAGATTGGAAGTTTACATATCAAGTTTAAGATATTAATTTCTTCTATAACGATATTGACAATAGTGGGTGGTTTAGGTGTGGATTTTACTGCACTGGTAAAATTTAACTTATTTTTACCAAAATATGACATGTGATCAAAATATATGGTGAATGCTGCTGCCGAGTTTCATCCAAGGAAATGGCAGGGATCTTCAATACAGGAAGTGGCACGACGAAACTTAGTAACAGTGTGTGACAAGTTTCAACTTGTTCAGTGCAGTCAGTTGGGTGTGAGCTATGGTGTGCAAAGGTGTGTATTAAAGTGTGCCGTAAATCATCCTCCATCATGACAATGCTCTGTGTCACACATTGCTTCTAGTATATGGCAATTTCTGTCAAATAAAAACATTACGGTGTGTCCTCATCCACCTTATTCACCAGATCTGGCACATGAGATTTCTGGCTCTTTCCCAAAGTCAAAATGACCATGAAAAGTAAATGTCTTGAATCGATTCAGGACATTGAAGCAGCCATGAGAGTGCAACTAAAGACACTCATGAAAGAGGACTTCCAGAACTGCTTCAGAAAGTGGCAAGAATGATGGGATAAGTGTGTTCGAAGTGAGGGGGATTAATGACAATGTGTCTTTTACTATAATATATTTTTTTTTATTTAGAGCAAAGAATGACAAAACAGAAACATACATTAAATCTTGGTGGTAAGGAGTCTCTGAACACTTTGTAAGTTTGCAATATTTCATAATTTTCTAACATAATTTCACTTGTACTGGATTTGCCCAAGATGGGTAGATAGAAAACATGGTCAAATTTTACTAGGATCAAATTTTCTAAATATTTAAGAAACCCATATTTAATTGCGTGTGAGGGGTAGTGCAATAGGAGCAGCAAATAATTGCAATTGTTTTAAGAAACATATCAGCCAAATATTTAATTAATACTTATTCTCAAATATAAGAATAAAAGTGTACAATTTTCTTTCAGTCATATGTATTACTCTTTACCAAACAAGCTGACATATATAGTTCTAGTCATAATTAATCACAGCCTTTTCAAAATACCTTAAATTGGAAAATAAGGCACTGTATATTAATTTAAATCTGCTTAGTATTTTTCTTTAACACTGATAATTATGGACACAGGTATTTCTTCAGCATTAACAATGTGTATAATTTGTTACATCTATCATTCTTTTATAAAAAGTTTTGATAGTTTAAGTTGATGGAATATTCATATAAAGCCTGAGTTTAAAAACAAAAAGAAAGAAAGAAATTTTGACTTGGTAGGAAAATATAAAATCCCTTAGTATACCTAATTTTACTTTAAACAGCCAAAGAAAAAAGTCACACACCTTTCCAGATAATAGCGATACCAAATAACTATTTCCTTAATTATGTATATTACATATCTTAGCTCTTCGTTATTTATTGGCTGTTTTGAAACCATTCCCAATTGTCATTAATCCAGTTTATTGAAAGTTAAAAAGCCAAAAATGAAAAAAGCAATTCTGAATGTTTTCCTAATATGGGAATTATAGTCTTTGAGTATAGTAAAAAGAGAAAACAATAAAATGGTACCAGAATTAAAACAAACAAACAAGCAAAACGGGCTCAGAGAATTTAGTAAACCCTAGACATTAAGAATTACTTGTATCAATATCCACTGACTAATTTTGATTGCCAGGTTATTTCAAAATAAAACCTGCAAATAAGTTCTGCTCATTTACATCAGGCTTGGACTTCAGTTATAATAGGATTATAACTTATAAAAATAGCAAAAATGAAAATCTCACAGGGAGAACACAAATCTTTTGCATGAGACTGTCAGAGTAATTTCAGACATTTTTTTAACTTTGTATTCTGACCTCCCAGTATTAGATCTTTGCCTATTTTGAATCCTGGTGTCCGTACTGTGAAATGAAATTTATCAAGTCAATTTAAGGTCAATACTAGGCATTGTTACAGAAAATAGTAATTTAGCTTGTTCTGACCAAGGAATAGTCAAATGAGACAAAACGTTGTTCTCACCACTTTTCTGTAAATTTGAGCAGAGTTTATAAAGAATATATATATATATATATATATATATATATATATATATATATATATATTCATCTTAGGCCGCCCAAATTTGAAACTTGTAGTTTTAATCAACTATTTTCCATTCGTCTCTCAAAATCTCAAAACTGAGAATGGTCTTGTTTTTGCTATCTACCATAAATAATCAGAAATCAGTTCCATCTTAGAAATTTCACTTTCCAAAATGAACCCTCTTCTATGATACACAAACTCTGTTTGGAAAACAAACTTAATGTAAAGTATCAATTTATCTTTGATATTCATTATCTGTGAGTGTTTATTACTGTCCTAGAAAATTATATTACAATTTTCTTTTAATTATCTTCCTGAGGCTACACCTCATTTCCTGATGACAACTGGAAAACATCCAAATGCCTATGAGCCATAATTATGATATGTTACTTATTCAGAAGCTTCACTAGCTATTCATATTCAATGAGAGTTTATTAACGTCAGTTTCAAATTGTTACATTTTTTTAGCCTTGTCCATAAAATATCAGAGTATATAGTACATATGTTAAAATGGATACATTTATTTGGTTATTCATATGAAGCTGTTTTGGAAAATTTGTCTTTCAATTGACCTTCAATCTGTGTGAATAACTAATGTATACATAAGCTGTATATACACAGAGATACAGAAGGAGTCAAGCTATTGCATTTCAATTATCGAATGTATTCTAGGGAAATAAGCATATAATTGGTTAAAGAAGAAAGGCTTCCATAGGACCCTGAATGTCTTGAAAAAAAGAAATATTAAAGAAATGGTGTGAAAAGAAGGAAAGTATATGATATTTAGAGAAAGAATATAAAGATTTGTCCTTTTTGAGTAATCAAAGACTGTGCAAGTGGTATGGATTTTAATAGTAAGTGGAACATATAGGCACATATTTGAGACTGGCCAGAGGCCTGCAGAATAATACCTTTCAAATAGGAGCGTATCCAACCATGTTGTTCCACGGGCTTGAGTGTGTTCATAATACATGTGCTCCCGTCAAGGAGGAGCCCAGACACAATCACAGCCACATCTGCAGGAGTCATGGGCAAGATTTAGTCATTCACAGGAGGAAAATGGCATTGTATTGTCCCTTTCATATACCAAATCCATTTATGGAGCAAGCACATAATGAATGGTAGCTTTCCTACCATTGGTGATGATGTGATTCGAAAGAATCCCTGAAGTAAGTGCAGCTATTGGATTTTTCCAGCAGGGGGAAGCAGACCCCTTCGTAGTTGGGGTGGCTGATTTCAAAGGCATCCCATTTGCAGCTAGCAATTACTAGGGAGTTGGTTTCCTAGCATCCCAGAGTTGTCATTATCAAAACATGACTGTGCTAACCCATCTTTGTAATCTTCCCTCTTCTGTAGACATTTATTCCTTCAACCTGCGTTTCCTTAGTTAAATCTGATGGAGGCAGTAAATATTTTAGGGGCAGTACATGGAGTTACATGAAGTATTTTATATTTTTTATACATTGATAAATATATTACTCTAGTCTAGTCCATAATGTAACCTCAACTAGATCGATCCTCCAGACACCCTACTGAGTCTGGACCCTGGAACCACAGACTACTTGGCTGCCATCCCCAAAATCTGGACATAACCACAGACACATTGGAGGTACAAACAATATTGAGACCTTCACAGCTTGCCCCTCCAGCTTGTCTGTGGCTATGTGTTTGTTTTCTCTGTTTTGTCCAGTTGCAAGAAGTAGAGTCGGCAACAATTACCTAATAATATTTATTTAGTCAGAATTCTAAGTTTCTGTTAAGCCTAGTGGGACTAGTGAAGCTGCTGCCCTGTCTTGTTCCATATGTCAGAAGTTTATACAAGGTAAATTGAGATTAGCCAAGATGGCTGGGTTTCTTATAAGAAACTCAATCTCATCACTTCCAGGTCTGATGCCTCAATTTAGACTTGACAAGAAGCTTAGAATAATGGATAATAAATATTATTAACAACTTTTGGAATCATGATGGATTTTAACCTTTGAATTTATAACTTTTTAGTTTCCCAAGTACCTTCTGGAAACAATGCCCACCATAAATGATTATATTATGGATAATATTTGTTATTACAATTTTATTTGTTTCTTTGTTTTTTCTCATCTATGAATTTAAAAGGTAGACTTATAGTCTAATTTGGAAAGGAAACAAAAATAGTAACCATTGTTTAGAAACGTTGGACATGCTGTTGATAGGGAGTTTTAAGGTTTATTTGTACATATGTGTTAGAGAGAGAGAGAGAGAGAGAGAGAGAGAGAGAGAGAGAGAGAGAGATCCTTTTTTATATTATCAAGTTCAAGATTCTTAAAGGCACCAATCAATGGTTAGTGGCACCTAGAGGACTGAAAGCAGGTGACATGTACACATTTGGGTGCAAAGTGAGCCAGGCAAACTTGAAGCTGCATGAGTTCTGCATGGCAATATGAATAGAGGGGACCACACTACGGCTGGCAGAGGAGGTTTCAGATGGGAATTGCAGGGCCACTGTGTATAGTCATGCACCGTGAACGCTGCCCAGGGTGGAGTTTTGCATGTAGTACCCTTGGAGTTGTGCAGTGTACAAACCTCTTAACCACAGATGGTGATACTAGGCATGACAAGTGACAAAAAGCACTTCTAGAAATTCCTCAAAATATTTATGAGATTATGAGATTACATAATGTCATTAGAGATGAGGACCCAAAGTATTCAGTTTGGATAATAACAGGAAGGGTGAACAAAGAATACTGGAAATTTCGGAGTGGTGAGACACTTTGAGTTTAAAGAAATTTCTGCTACCAGCTTCCAAAGTTTGCTGTGCTCTTTGTCCTATCAACTAAGCTTTTTCCACTGTATGTTTATACTGTGATTTTGCCATCAGAATTGATCTCTAGTTCCCATTCTCTTAATGAAAAAACAAAACAAAACTATTTCTTTCATACATATTTTTCCTGCCGTCTCTAGGTTTCTGTGCCATATTCCTTTTGCAGTTTCCTTGAAATAATTTTTACCTTTCCCTTCTTACACCCTAATGGCTGAACCTCCTTCAAGCTATCCTTGTGCTCAATCCCATAGTTTAATCACATTAAACATAGAAGATCTATTATCACAAAAAGTGCATAAAGAGATATATACTTTCAACGTGCGCTTATTGTTTACTTACCACTAGGAGTGGTAGGAACGCCACTTCTCCCTGTGTGGTTATCTCTTCAATATGAGTTTTATTCTCTTCCACATTAAACAATAAAATCAGGATTTTTCACTGCCATTGAGGAAGTTTAAGAGTACTTAACTTATTATGTTTCTGCTCCTCAAAGTGATATGATTGAAAGGAGCTGGAGGTGTCCAAATCTATATTTACACCAATAGTTGACAAGCTGTCTGTTTTACCAAGTCTCCTCCATTTTGTTACCTAGAAAGGAGAACACATTAGCAGACGTTATTTTATCCATACGGCATAGGTTCCTGGATTGTTGAACTCCTACTTATCTTTCAAGACATCACTGATGCACCATCTCCTCCATGAAGGCAAAGCACTGATTACTTCCTTCTTTGGTATGTGGACTTCTGTACGTATATGTCCTCTCATGGCTCATACAGTTTGTTTTAGAAACAAATGTTTACTATACTGTACTGTCCATAAAAGACTGTAAGGCCGTGACTAGAGGTTACTCACCATGGTGCTCAGCAAACACCCAGCAGGTAGAGAGCACACAATAACTGTTCTCTGAATTGGACTGAGTAGGGGAAGAGCTGAAGGGAGAAGCAGCTACGGAACATTACCGGAGTCCCTGTCCTCTGTTTCCACACGTGTTTGTCTTTTAAACACTCTCATGATTCTCTAACAATTCTGTTAAGAGAGCACCATCCAGGATGATTCAGAGAGAGAACGATTGGACATGGTTTTTCATTACCAAGTGCATGTTGTTTTGTAGTGTCGTTCCGAATTATTTCTCTGCCAAAATAAATTAATATTTGTATCGCAGCTGACTCACTTGAAACAAATATTGTTACAAGTTAACAGGAGAAGAAGGGTGATACAGGCATTTTGGAGTTTATCAAGGAAAGATAATGGTCCCTTTATTTCTTTCACAAGAAAAGCAACCCCTGGCAATATTTATATGGATATTTTCTTACTGGACTGGAAATTATAAAAGTGGTTATTTTAAAAGTACTCACTAACTTATTTTCTTATTTGGTTTAAATATTTAGAAGCATCATTAACACTTTAGTTGGTGGTAGAAAGTGTAAAATACATTGTAGCTAAACTTAATGATAACACTACTCAAGAGTTAACAACGGAAAAGGTGTTTTATGACCTTCCCTAGAGGAGGGACCCCTGTCAGTCATTCCCCATCACCAGCATATATCATACTTTCTTAAAACCAGACTGGGTAATTATTATAGAATTTTGGTAGCTATTTATATCCTATAAATAGTGAAAGTACTTAGAAAAAGAATATCTGGCAGTGCTAATGAAATACTCATATAAATTGGTTTTGTATAGAAATTGACATTGGCCATTTGTGGTTACCCCAAACTTTTTAAATACAATTTTTTTCATAGTTTGATAATTCATTACATTCTCACATTATTAATTACCTTTCTCAAAATAAAATAAAATGAAATAAAAATAAAATAAAAATTTCCCCTCTGCCAGTGTGCGGATATGTAACTAATGTCTCACAAAATAGACATAGCCATGCAACAGTTTGAATTGGAGATGAGCTTCATGGAGAATGAGAGGGACCTCGTTTATTGCTGCTGGCGTGGGTGGAAGCAAAGGCTGTTCTCTGCAGCAGCAGCAGTGTGGCTTAGCAGACCCACTGTACAATGATGTTTGGGGATTTATTCCTGGAAGCATATCCTATAGTCTTCCTGCAATACTGTGAGGTATCAAACATCCTTTAATAAATCTATTGGTGCATAAACTAGATAGAATAGAAACTATGTCTTATTTAGAAACTATGCAAATAAGAAACTATGTCTTATTTAGAAATATATCTGATGCCTTCATATACTCAGAAATCTGTTTTAGCTTCACTCATGGTGAATCCTTGAAAAACATTTGTTGATGATAAAGATAATAAGCACTCGCCAAAATATAATTTAATAGGCTTTATTTTGTTTAAAACTTGTGTTTTTTATTTTTATCAATAATGTAC
The DNA here is from genome assembly GCF_036562045.2 of Rhinolophus sinicus. Classification (NCBI taxonomy): domain Eukaryota; kingdom Metazoa; phylum Chordata; class Mammalia; order Chiroptera; family Rhinolophidae; genus Rhinolophus; species Rhinolophus sinicus. The sequence continues at coordinate 86,328,331 of NC_133751.1, forward strand.
ATACTGTGTATTTAAATAGATCTCCTTCTTGTTATGAAAGAAGATGCATGCATTATAAGGATTTCTTTCTTTCTTTCTTTCTTTTTTAATTTCTGATTTAAAAACCTAACTTTGCTATGCCAAGAAATGTGTTTTCTGAAACCTCTGTAAGAATGAATATATGTATAAGCCAAACATTTTCTTTTCTATATCTCTCTTGGAACCAGTTCATAAACATTTCTGCAGCCAAATACATGTCAGTTTTTTCACTTTGGAAAGCAAAATTTATGGATTTCCACAAATCATTGCACAGTAAAATGGAGGACAATAAAGTAACATGAAGTATAAAAATGTTTTTTTTAATCAATTCAGTGCTCCAGTATTCTTTGTCTTCAATTTTGTATTATCTACATTAAAAACAAAACAAAAGAAAAACATATTTACTGTTTAAACCTTTCCTTTTTTTCATATAACGTCCAAGATCATCTAACAAAATCAATATTTTAATATAACATTAGTCATCTTGATGTCCTCGTAAATCAAACTGCTTAAATTGTATTCTTTCCTGTTTTATTAGAATCATAAGAAGTTTAAGTTTTATTGGTGTATGAGAAAGCTTGAAACATCTTCCTGACATTTTTTTTCCACTTTACACCACAAGTGCACATAATTGAATTGATCAAAACCCTTAGTTATGATGTGTTCTCATCATTGGTTCATATTCAGCCTTCATTTAATTATTCCTTATACCTTTGTTTCTATGATAATATAACAGACATCTCTGACAATTTCTGGCTGTAGTTTGTGTGTTCCATATTTATAAAATCAGCACTCTTGGAAGAATATCAAGCTACTGTGGGAGACGAAGCAGAAGCAGGAGGTCTAGCTTTAGTCTTTCAGTAAACGACTCAGTGTCTTTATAGAGAAAGGACATATCATTAAACAGAAATGTGTAATAAAAAATGTTAGTATAGAATTTCTGGTAGTTATTGTTTTCACAAATTAGAACTGCTAAAAGCGTAGAAGAATATTTAATTAGCGGATGAATAATTTGAAACCAAGGCTACATCAACTTGTGTAAGTCATGCCTGCTCTACTATCTGTATTTAAGCATGATGTCTTTTTTAAGATGGCACATAAACCCAAACCAGCAGCTGAAGGCGGAATGAACACCATGCTGCTCACTTATCCCCAGGTATGATTAAGTGGCATGGATCACTCTAGAGACCCTAACTGGTGTAGCAGGTAGGGGAGCCTGAACAAGAACAAGACTGAATCCCCTTCAAACAAATACATTACAAAGAATTCTAATAACCTCATACTTTACCTTTTAGAATTAAGCATTTTGCAATAGTTCTATAAATACATTGTTTATATTCATATTTTCATAGATGTCCCATTAACTCATCTTTGTTATGTATAGATATTTGTTAGCTTTCCTTGAGCTAGAAGATTTTTGTGGAAGATCCAATCTGGTGGAGTGACATTAGCTACAGACGGCTTTCACATTTGGAGTACTGTTATGGGTGAAAATGGAGAGGCAGGATAACAGCTATAACAAGGAGCGAGTATTATTAATAATCTTCATATTAATAGTCAACTGAGATTAAGAGGAGAAGTAAATGCTTTAAAAGAAAGTGTATACAAGTGTGATGGCTTTCAAAAGCTAGTCAAAAGCAAACAGGTGTCGTTCTTTATTTTTATATTACATCCCCATATTTGTCCTCTGGGGATTCCGTAACAAAACACCACTGACTGGGTGGCTTACACAAGAGAAATGTATTTTTTGACAGTTTGGAGGCTGCAAGTCCAAGATAAGATGTGGGCAGTTTATTTTCTCCTGAGGCTCCTCTCATTGGTTTACAGGTGTCTCCCAGTGGCCTCGCATAGTCTCTTCTCTGTGCTCCAGTCCCCCTCTTGTCTCTTTTGAGTGTCTTAAATTCCTCTTTTTACAAAAAACACTAGTAAAATGGATTCGATTTTAGGATCAGGCTTAAAGGTTTGATTTTAACTCACCGCTTCAAGGCTATATCACCCAAAATTGTCATATTCTGAGGTACTAGGGTTTAGACTTCAACATAAGAATCTTAGGGGGACACAGTTCATCCCATAACAATCCCCTTACTTGAAATATAATCATCACCGAGACATATTATGATCCCTATACTCTAACCAAATTAGAAAATCTCTCTTTTCCTGATCAAGCCAATATTTTATTGCCTTCTCATTTTTGTAAAATATATTCTCTATTTTTCTCTGTCATAATTTTTCTCATCCTTCAAGACTCCACTGCATCTCCTAGGGGCGTTTAAATCAATCTAGCTAGAAGTGATCCCTTCCCTTAGGTTCCATTAATATTTTGTTTGTTGACCTCTATTAGAACTTTTATCAAATGCCATCTTCTATCAAAATTGATGTGTGCCTTATTTCCTCTTTCATACTATATTTTATAGAAGTCTTGGCTTATTTATTTCCAAATCCCTACATTACACAGTACAATGCCTTGTATACAGTGGATTTCAAATATATTTTGTTGACAGGTTATAGACTTGATGTAAAAGGTTGGTTATATATGTATTTTTTCTCCAGTGAGTTAGCATTTTTCTTAATGTTTTTGACTTTATCCAAGTAGGACTTATCATAAAAATCTATCTCCAATAACTCACATTGAACTGTTATATGAGTGTCTTGTTTAGCATAGTTGTGCATATTTCAATGTAAGTCTCTCAGTATTTGATAGATAGGCAGACAAAAAAAAGACTAGCAGGGATAGGGAAGATTTGAAGAATTAATTAACATTAATCCAATTAGTTTATATAGAACAAAATTAATTACTTATTGGGAATAATACAAAGAAAAATCTCCTGTTTTAATAGCATTCTTAGAATGGGAAGAGAGTGCCATGGAGTAAAGACACAGGGAAAAAGAACATTTAATAAGAATTTACTTCAGGAGGATAACAGTGGTGTGAAAGACTCCAGGGCTTCCATTTTCTGTTTTGGGGACAGAAAGAAGTTCCAGACCAAAAGCCATACAAAATGTGCAGCATTCTTATATATGTATTTTTTATTTGGAACCTATTTCCCTATACAGATTTGTAGCGGAATCATAAAACAAAACAAAACAAAACAAAACAAACAAACAAAAAAGTCTGTGTCTTTTTCTATAGGAACAGCAACAAAAGGAGTTGGATTGTGATGATGACAGTGCTTTGGAAAGTATAGTCATTTTTCCCAAGCAGGGTTTGGGGGAAATGGATAATCTCACCTGTTGAGAATAAATAAAAAGAGGCTTAGTTGGGGGTTAGGGGTGGTGCTTACTCTAGGATATAAAGAAGATAAGAAGAGGGGCTCTTGAAGTGGTATAATATTCTATAATACCACATATGGGGTTTCCACAGATAGGTTTTTTTGGTTCTGTTTTTGTCTTCCCTTCTAGTATGTAAAAGAAAGAGCTTTTTTTATATGTCCTAGTTTTTGACAACCCATCCAGGAGGCCGGTCTTTGAACTTCTACACATCCATTCCCACAGATATTAAATTTATCTAGAGCACATATTGGCTCTAAACTCAGAGCAGATGGAAAAGGATGCTGTCTAGGAAAAGCAGACATGACAGAACACGTTCTGGTTTGAATGTTCTCTATTAAGATAATTTATTGTGTTAATGCTGTGACTACATCATCCTACTCCAAAGGTAAGTGACTGCTGGCCTAAACATGGCCAGACTAGATGAGCAACATCATTCCTTTTTTGTTGTTTTTTCCTGGCCAACAATAAAGAAAAGATAAAAATGGAAAGAGGATAAAAGGCAGAGGAAGGAAAGAAAGGTCTGTCCCTGGAGAGTCATATTCTAGTATGGGGCGGGGGGGCAAAGAGTGGTCTGGGGAAGTGTGTGTAGGAATCTGTATATTTAAACTCAGGCAGGCCTTATGAGCAAGCAACTGGGAAGAACGTTGCCAAAGTTCTCTTTTATTCTCTTTGAGGTCATGGTGATTAAAACACAAAAATATCCCCCAAACATAGGAGTAACTAAAGAAATGCTAAACTAATCTGTATTGAATTTTTTAAAAAAGAAAAAATGGTAAGGAATATTGTAAGGAAATTCTTAGGGATGTAGCCCTGAGAGATCTAGGCTAGATCAGGGTTTACTTCTGAAACTGAAACACATAAGTGGTACATTAAATTGCGTCAAGAATGGATATGAAATCCTGTGCAAGTCCCTAGATGGCTGTCATAGATTCCAAATTCCCAGAATAATCTGCATGTTCCCTGAAATTCCTTCTTGGACATGGTCTACCCAGTTAGTAAAAATTAAGGGCACATTTTTTTTTTTTAAATTAACATTGTGGTAAAATAAAGTAGAATTCTGATTTCCTGTGTTTTGCACCATGGATGGAAACATTTGCTCCATGGAATGACACCAGGTGTGGCCACTCCAGTTCTTGTCTTAGATCAGTGAGTGCTTCTTAAACTTGAATATGCCACCAATCACCTGTAGAATCTAGATAAAATCCTGATTCTGACTAAGTCTGGGATGAAATTCTGAATTTCTAACAAGCTGCCAAATGATGCTATTGTTGCTGGTTCACAAACCGCACTTTAAGGAGCAGGGCCTTAGGTGACAAAAGATTCCCCCTCGTATCAAATACTTTCCTAATGAGTTTCTACATAGCTAGACATTTTAATCAATTATTTTTGGAGAACATTTAAAAAATGTAAAGTCCTTAAGTTGGGAGAGAGGCAATACGTGCAAGATAGCATTTTAATTTTAATTTTATAAATGTGACCATGGGATATCAGAGAACAAAAATCATGGAGACACCAGTATATATATGAATAAAATTTAATTTTGTATTTAAAAAACATAATTATTTTGATTTAGTGTTAATTATTTAAGTCAAGTCTTGTCAGTCTTCTCTTCAGACATTAATTTGAGTATGTAGCAGAATTCCTGCCGTTTGTTGGCATTCAATAAATATTTTCTAAATAAATAAATGAGAAAGTAAGGAATATGCTTAGAAGTTTTATGGTTCATGGCAATTATGTATGATAAATAATTCTTAAAAACATCTGTAAATTATACACACACGAGGTATAATAAAAATACAGTGAATATTCATATTTAAAAAATTTATTACAGTAAAAGACACATTGTCATTAATCCCCCTCAAAATACTCCTCACTTCGAACACACTTATTCCATCTTCTTGCCACTTTCTGAAGAAGTTCTGGAAGTCCTCTTTCATGAGTGTGTTTACTTCATCCTCCATCATGACAATGCTTCGTGGCACACATCACTTCTAGTATACGGTAATTTCTGTCAAATTACAGTGTGTCCCCATCCACCTTATTCACTGGATCTGGCACCATGTGACCTTTGGCTCTTTCCTAACGTCAAAATGACTATGAAAGGAAAACACTTTGAATCGATTCAGGATGTGGAGGCACAACTAAAGATACTCACAAAAGAGTACTTCCAGAACTGCTTCAGAAAATGACAAGAATGATGGAATGAATGTATTCGAAGCAAGGGGGAATATTTTGAGGGGGATTAATGGCAATGTGTCTTTTACTGTAATAAAGTTTTTTAAATTTAAACATTCACCATATTTTTCAATTATAACACACATACATACATATATTTTTAAAAATACATTTTACATACCATGTATTATGATTTGAGTAAAGGTACGCTGTCTTATTCTTTGTCCCCAGAACTGCTTTAGACACCATCATGTAGCGATTCATTGGGACAAAAAAGTCCCAAATATTTTAAGAGAAGCTGATATCTTTATGGTTAGGATAAGCTATGTTGATTTTCTTGTGGGAAAAAAAACAACAAAAAAAACAATGGAAAAATGCGAGGTTTAATAAAGAGGGGCAGGCAGACATTTAGAGAAGGTAGCAAAAGTGTCATTGGTAAGAGATCACAGAATATGAGAACAAATTATGTGAGGTAAGGAATGATCTTACGAGATGACTTATACTTACTTTAAAACATTTCTTAATGCCAGCTCTACTTTTTTTCCCTTTTCAGAAAGAAAAACTTGACAATGAGTCTCCTCTAGATCCACTGTCTCAAAGTTTAATCTCTCTTGCCTTCTGGATCCCAGAGAACACTTGGATTTTCTCTACCTCTTAAGACCTCTGACCACAGAGTGCTGGTTAATTTTAGTTCTAATGCTATGATTTGTATTACATTTACCACATCACTATGAGTTGTCTCGCCAGTAAACTGTGTAGGTTAATTAAGATAATGTATGTGTTAAAAAAAGGACAGCTGATTGTAAGCCAGAAAATTCAGGCTCTGTTCTCAGCATTTCCAGGCTTTTTCTGTGTGACCTTGAGAAAACTACTTAAAGTTTCTTGATTGGTGAATGACAGTGGGGGAATTCCATCAACGTCTCTGACCCTGAACATCTAAATTTCAATCCCATGAAGCATTTTTGAAGTAATCCAAATTACTATAGAATGCAAATCACAGACATTTGTCATCTCCTATTTCCGTTAAAAATATCTTTACAGAACTTTCCTTTGATGCTGTGAAACTATACTTGACGTAATCAAACTTATGTTTATACTCAACATTATCAAACTTATGTTTTAATAAAATGTCTTTGGAAAGTGAGAGTTTCTAATGAAATGGAAACTGACTCTGTATCATGTTTTAACACAAGGTGTTTTTTTGGTTTTTTTTTTAAGAACCATAAAATTATATGTGTGATGTATTCCTATTAAATTCTTGAGCTTTTGAAGTCATTATTAAATCAGAGGTTAATTTTATTGTATGTCGGTGTCAACATTTTCTGCAATGGAAATCTTGGAAATAATTTTAAAATCTATGAGAAATTAATATGTTCATATTTATTTATCATTTGCTTTAGTACAAATACTTAAGCCATTAAGAGAAAACTCAAACTCCAATCATCTATTTATATAATTTTTCAACATTTGGCTGTCAGTTAGTTGGATGAGGCTAAATTCTAGTTTTCATGTACGTTATAGACTAGAGTATCTCTATCTCGATCTCTGTAAAAGCCAAAAAAATCCTGTGCAATTTTCAAACAGTGTTGTGAAGACCATATTTTTTTTCTCAATTAGAAAAGGTAAACTTACAAACTCTAAAAGAAAAAAAAAAATCAAGTATTTGAAATAAGGGAGACTCAAACTAAACTTTAATAGGATTGCCTTGAATTATCTCTGATCCTTCTTGTATCTAAGGAAGATACTAAGAAGAACTTATTTCTGTAATTGTCTTTTGGGGATTATTATCACAATTTGATCAATGTAAAACCATCTCAAATGTCTGAAATAGGGATAATAAAAAGATATCCAGGGGAGGAACACAGATTATCTAAATAATTTACTTGAACATTTCAAGAATAGATAAGAACTTTAAACGGTGTTTGTAAATACTTTCACCATCTGTATAACTAAAAGTCCTTCTATTTCTAATTTCATTTTGCTGTTTGTTTCACTTGGAGGCTGATATAATTTTAGTAATAAAATTTTGCTTTATCAAAATATAAATTCAAAGTATCTTTTGGATTTAATTATTCTACAGATAAAAACTAGAAGAATTATTTGTTGCACTGATGGTTAAATTCACATTTCTTAAGCACATTTCTTAGCGAGCATAAACATTTAGATTATGAAAATTAAATAATATACTTTTATCCTCTATTTTTCTATTTCAAAGTCAAAGAGAAAAACAGTGCAGACTTAAGATCTTTTACATTGAACTTTTATAAAGTCCATTTATGAAATAGCCATCTGTCTCTAAGAGAATTGTTAATTTTATTTTTTTTTCTCTTTCTTCTGGAAGGACAGACTTTCCCAGGGGAAGAATAGACAAGAAGCTAAATTTCCCTTCCCTAACAGTCAGGGTCAGACAAACTTGAGTCATTGAGAAACAAGGTTGAGAGTGAAATGGTGGTTTCAATTCCAAAATTCCAACATGACTTGCCCTGTTGGGAAGGGAACAAAATGGTTTTAAAGTCTGTTAGAGAGCAGAAGGACTGGTGTTTGTACTGAAAATCTACCCCCAGCCAGTGGGGATGGCCTCTCTGTAGTGGGTTCTGATAAATCTCATGTGGGAATCTCAGATCCAGGAATGCTCTGGGGATTCATCAAACCCCTCTCCCCAAACAGCGGCAGCTTTTCATCCTCTCATCATTACATTACTGATAGGTTATGCTTAGTTAGTATAAACTTAACAATAAGCTGTCAGAAATAAAATTTTAAGTAAATAGATAAGGGTTACTGATTTTTTATCCTAAATACATGATTCCTTCTAAAGAGTGGCTTACCTCATTTATACCTAGAACCATGTCACCTAGGAGGAAGTACCTTTTATTTCATGATTCAAGTAACATTTTAAGTGGCACTACCTCTTATGTTTAATTCATTTAATGTTTAATGCGTTTAATGTTTAATTCATAATATGTTAAAGCTGATTAACATCAGATCCACTCTTCAGAGCAGCTTTCACAGGAAAAGTAGGAAGAGAGAAAGACCGCTCTGTGTCAGGGAAAGGGAGGAACAGGGAGACATCACCCAAGGGTTTTGCTGAAGAGAACTTCTGTCACTGAGTAACTAAATTGTGGCAGCACTCTTGCTGATGGTCTCCTCTTTGCTTCAAACCACCTGGGTACTCTACTCAGTACTCTAATAAGATTTAACACCGTAATGAATTAGCAAATGATGATATTTTAATGAGATTTCACCGAGAAACAGGAAAGTAAGGTTTTACCATGTACCCAAGAGCAAAACATAATATGCTTCTCTCAGGATCATAAATCTTTGTCCTGAGTTCAACAGGCATGGAATAAAGCCCTAATTCTCAGTCTCTTGGCTGCCCCCCAAATTAGATGATACCCTGAGGGAAAGCAGATGCAAAAAAGTCATCTCATTTCTGGAATCAGCCATTGCTTCATTAGTTCTCATTGCTTCATCAGCTCTCCAATAGTTTTAAGTATTTGGTGTATGTATTATATTGGCTATGAAGTTGTTTTCTGTTAAGTTGGTGTCTGCTGAATTTTCTCTTATTTACTCTCTGGAGGCAGATGTCCCTCTCTGAGCCTTTTTGTCTCAAATCTTGTTTCATCTTAAATGTGTTTTCTTCTATTAAATCTTTGCATATACTTCTATTTATTTTGGTTGTTTCATCAAAAATATTTGTTATATTCTTATTTGTAATCTTCTTATACATCCTCTTTGTTTTTAATTCTGCAAGAATTCTCTAATTTTTCCTTCACAACACTGATGTTATTTTCTTCATTACCATATTTGCTCTTTACAGTTTCAAGTGCAAAATTTCAATTTTTTATTGCATTATTACATTTTTTTTCAATAATATTATGAAATTCAGATTAAAGTACAGAATTAGTGCAAGGCTGGGAATTAGAGAATTGTTAGATTGTGGATCTGACTGGAATATTTTCAAGTAGGAGTATAAAATCAGATTAGATGTAAATATCAACATATATTTTTCTTATTGAACCTCATTTTTTTATTTCCAATGCCCCATCTCCACTTTGCTTGAAAAAAATTATTCTAACGTTTATCAGTCTTTAGCATCAGTTTACATAAACAGTGACTATTATAAAGCTATAAACTAAGATTTAAAAATATTATCATCAGTGTACCTAACAAATGACACCTTATAAAGTGTTCAAGTTGTTGACAGAAAACCTAACCTGGACAGGAATGGGGAGAGTCTGTGGGAGAAGCTCTCGCATCTCGTGTTCTCTCAAAGGCCCTGCAGGGGGAACTCTGGTTACAACAGAACTCCATGGTAGTCATCATTCCTCACCCCTGAACTTCCTGTTCCCCTCTGTACAAAAGGGGGCTGTTTCTTCCTGTGGAGTGTGTGCATGTAGCTCTCCGTGGCTCCACGTACTGCACTACAATTCTTTCTTTTTCCCGAATACATCCTTTTTAGTGACTGAATACCAAGTCAAGTTTTATTTACAGTTGACAAAAACTAGAAGTAGGCAAACAGTTCTCAACTCAATTGTCAGATTCAGTTGAACATACTACCCCACACAGTCCACACTGTAATTTTCTTTCCCAAAGTTCATTTAGTACCAGGAGGTACTTTAGTAAGAATGATACTCTAGAATGTTCTGGGAGTGCCAGTACCATCCTTTGAAGGCATTTGATAATATAAGACAAGCTGTCAGGTCTTTAGGCCCCTTAATCAAGACATACCCTATGTGAGTAAATTAATTTTGAATGGCACTGCACAGTTACATTAATTGAAAATGATTAAATAAATGGCATAATGAAACATAATAAATAGGAAAGTAGCTAAAATTACTATTCTAAGTCTCCTAATTTAGCTAGAGCAGTTTTCATACCAACCCAAGCAAGTGGCCTTTTGTTGTGGTTCACAATCCTTTATAAGCTTTTGTCATTTGCTTTTGTGAGCTTTTAGAGTGATTTATTAAAGTTTAATTATTCCTTACAACAGGGGATCAGTGTGCACCACCAATCTGCTGCAGGCTTAAGTGTTCCAAGCGATGTTATATGAGTTGGGAGAGAGGATTATACATTCTTTCATTTAAGGTGAGCACAGCACAAGTGATTTAATTATTGTGACTACCATTTTATAGTAGTGCTTTGCCTGTAGTATCTTTTCATTTGCTTTGAAATTACAAAATTTCTTTGTGTCTTTCAATTGACTAATTTACTTACTTTGTAAATATACATATAATTCTTCTGGCACTGAAATATTAAGAAAATATCATTATCATTTGACTACATGTTAGATTTTGTATAGAGAAGATAACATATCACTGGAATCTGAGAGAGGTTACCTTTTACCATTTTGAGGAAAAAGAGTGTCAGATTATTTCTACAAAAGTCTCTTCCCTGTGGAGAGCTAACAAATATTTTTTTTCTCCCACAGAAGATCCTTTCTATCCTGGCATCTTTCACTAAAGTTTATTTTTACCTACTAGTGCTTCTCATTAGGTTATAATAAGTTTTTCTAAATATTACAGTATTAAAGCTCTTGATAACAATAAAAAAAATTAAAGTTCTAGATGTGTGTAGGGTTTAGTTCTTATTATAAAATAGAGTATTGTAATAAATAAGAATTTTTAGATTCTTACCTTAAGTAAAAACATGTGATAATTCCTTGAGACTTCATCAAAAACATCCCTTATTTTACTTGCAAAGTTTCATGGTAATTTTTCAAAACTTGTTTTTCTTCTTACCCTCTTTTGGAGAATGACTTTAAACTCTCAACTTTGTTAAGATTTTATGTCACATTTTATTCCATCAGGTTATTTTGATCCATTCTGTTATCTGCATATTTTACTTCAGCCTGGTAGATATATTTGAACTTCAAAGAGAAAAAGAAAAGTCTAGAGAATTAAAATTCCTTCAATTGAGGAAGAAATAATGATGGGCAGACTTGAGTCCAAGTCTCTCTTTATCTCCATCCCAAAGTACAATAGGGTGTCCCCATTCACACTAGAATAGGAAGTGACCAACTGCAGCATCTTAGGACAATGAAAGAGAAAATCTTAAAAGTGGTCAGAACTAAATTTTTCTTCTCTACTGCAAACTCATATATCTAATTACAGAGCAAGAAGATCCCATGGGAACATTTGATTCAATTTTTTCAAGATCAAATTTTTCATCATTTCTAATACCCTCACATTTTTTCATCCTTTTTTAGAGTCTTTGTACTCCTTCTATTTGTTTGCATTCCACTCCCAATGCAGAAATCTGGATGTTCTTTCTTCATGACCCCTCTCACTTATACTTTGTATACACTAGTCAACAAGACCTGAATAGCCGACTTTCTAAATTTCTTTCCAATACATTATCTTTTCTCCCTTATGCAAATAGCACCTTGCTGGACTTCTTCAAAAGTCATCCCAACATATTTAAATCATAGATTTAATAAGACGTGAACTCTTGATTCGGGTTTTATGCTTGCCCTTTGTAAAATCAATGACAGTCTTTAACTTATGAAGAATTCCTTCTGGGGAGGGGAGAACAAAAGACATTCCTCTTGGGTGTGCAAAAAACATTCCTCTCCTGGGATAGATTCCAAGGAATGCCTACTCCCAGGGTTTAAAAAGCAAAACAAACAGAAAAAAAAAATAACAAAAATGGGATGATCCTTTTGTCTGGCTGTAAGGATACAGATGTTGTAAATCAGACTTTACAGAGTAACAAGAAGTGATTCTCTTTGAAAGATATTTCCAATGTCAAGGAATACTTATATTCCTATACAATTCATTTGAGTATGGGCTCCCTGAATCCTTCACTGTAGGCTCTGCTTACCAGTAACTGAACAATCCCCTCATCTGATAGCGATCTGGTTAACTCAATCTGATATCATTCTGGTTGTACCACACTCCCACAAACAAACAGATGAAAGCCACAGGACACTGAATGGAATGACAAAGACTTTATCTAACTTTCTGTAAAGATATTCCAGAATAGAGAAACCAACAAACTTCCTAGATAAAAAAATAGCTATGATTAACCATAGATATTTTACTTTGACAGCATTGTGTCCTTTTGATCTAATATAATTATATCCATTTATTTATTTATTTATTTATTTTTAATAAGACTGGGTGGTTACTTTCCTTTTTCAGAACTCTTATGTGAAAAATTGCTTTTGTGTACAGGGTTGAAATCCCAGCCCTCAGCAACCATTAGAAGGGGTCAAAGAGCTTGTTCTCCCTGGATTCAGCACCTTAGTCATAAGGAAGAGGTCAGGGTTCATATTTAATTTCTGAAAAGTCATGGCTGGCCAGTCCTGTGTATCTCTGACCAAGACCTCTGAGGTGGCTTAGGGCATAAACTGGTCTCACTCAATCTGGGACTTACCTATTTTCTTTTAGGATTTTGGTAGATCATCATGCTTCTGTCCAACAGAGACCCTATAACTCTGAGCAGAGCCATATTGGATACTTTCAGCACAGACACTATTAGAATCTGCTCTATAGGGGCTCCAACAAGCATCCTCCATCCAGCAGGAACACTGTAGGTATGGATGTCCATTTAGCACACAAGCAACAGCAAACGGGCACTGACAAGTCTCTTATGGAAGCTCACCTTAACTACCTGAACTATAGACATGCTATCTATCCATAAAATTGGTCTTCCCCTTGGCATCTATTTGACAGAATTTTAGTGAGGATTGTATGAGGTACACTTTAGAAATTATTTAGTGCTAAGTATGTAAGAAATGAAGATAAAGTTTTGATATTTTTGTCTGTATTTTAGTTTATAGTTTATAGATATTTTAGTTTTAGTTTATAGATATTTTAGTTTATAGTTTATAAACTACTGTTATGTGGTTGTTGGTAGTATATTTCTCGTACACAATTTGTGAACAATGTATTTTTCATTTCTTTATGACAGAAGGACTTGGTATTTTATGCAAACAGACCACTGGATATTCCATTCACTGACAACTGAACATTGGGATGAAATCAACTTACATTCTCAAACTAAAATACCTCTCATGTTAATCAACTTCTCAGTGCCTCTTTTCCTTCTTTGTAAAATTAAATTAGTAGTATTCTCACAAGATGTTGTGTCAGAAAATTGCTTGTTGTTTTTCCATATTCTTTTCCATATTCTTTTATGTGAATTCAATAAACGTTTTGTGAATGAATATAATGTGCCAGGTGATGGGCTGAGAAATGGGAATATCAAGAACTAAACTCATGGCTTGTCTTCAAATGGACAACAGGTGTGAAAACAACTTGAACGTGACATTGGTCTGCAAATGTTAAGGCAAAGTAGTATTTTAGTGTTTGTAACCTCAGATATCTTGAACATGGTGATTAATTTGAAATTTTAATTTTAAAATGAATTAAGAATTTATCATGCAGAATTATCTGAATTAATTATCTGTCAACACATTATTTTAAGTGTAAGAGTATGTGGGATATGGCTTTACTCTTAAGCCTAAGATTTTTGTATAATTTATCTATTACTAATAAAATAATAATGAAATTCATGTCACAAAATAATTTAAATTTGGTATAATATATATTTAAATAAGCAATGAGTATGAATATTTTAAATGTCTAATAACACATTGACTAATTGGTATTCTCTTCATGAGAAAACATGATCCTTTAAAGATACAAAGCTGGTACTAAAATTTACCTAGGACTCTAAACTTGCTTTCAATCTTTTTTAGAATGAATTACAATCTATATTTTTAGGATTTCTAATGCCATATGAGCCTGCTATTAAAGAAAAGTTTGGATGTTACTTTTAGTTATATAGCCCTGTTCTTTGACTCATATGACATACATTTTGCTAATCTGTACAATAGTTTCTTTTTTTTTCAATTTACAAAGTAAACCTAGTAGTCAAGAGAGCTATTTAATTCTTTACTATGTTTAGGGCATATTTGTGGGCTACCTGATCTGACATCATTTGAAATAACTTCAACCATGCAGTTACGTAGCAGCCTAAACAAAATGTCTCACAATAAAATCATGAATCTGAAGGCCTCATTTTTAACACTAGTATTAAAATTATCTTTAACATGCTTATAACCAGAAATTGAATCTCTATCACAAAGCCTTATTATCTATTTCTATAAATACATACAGTAGTGTCTGACCTCCCTTGAAATTGTCACATGCACTGCTTCCTGAAAACAGTAACTGATTACATGACAAATTCAAGAAACTCCTGGTTATATACATTTGAATTTCACATAAAGCACTAAGAAGAACCTGTATGTTGACTTAAAGTTTCTTTAAAGATATTTTGGAAAAACTGTTAGGTATATATCCTATATGAACATTAATTTAATACATAATAATTGAAGTTCAAGTTTGAGTAATAGATAACAATTTAGTGGCTTGATTTACTTTTAAATTTTAGAGTCAATAATATTGATCCCGAGTAGTTTCTAATTTTGATGTTAGTATTTCTACTAAAATGGTGAAACTTGGGTAGATCAACGATTTTCATCAAATATGTTCATAAAGCATTTTTAGGTATTTGAACAGTCATCTTGTTCAAGTCCTGTGTGTGAGTGTTCCATCAACCACAGATCCCTCCAGTGCAATACACATTGCATTTGTGAAGAGAAACACAAGCAATAATGATCCATAGTTTTAAGTCTTTTGGAAACAGCCAACTTAATTTTTCCCTTGAAGATTTTTATTCCTGCAGTTTTTAAAAATGCCTGCTTTTAGTTAACTCTAATTCAGTAAGTATTTGATGAGTATACACTATATTCTTTGTACTCTGTTGGGTACGGAGGGGGAAAATTACATATGGAATAAGGCTATAGTAAAAAGGGGATAAGCAGAATCTCTTCTATAGATGATTATAATTGCCACACCATTCTGGAACTTGAAGTGGATCGTTTTGAACCACTTTCTCTTTTTTGCCTTGAAGATCTTTTTCATCCTAGGTAAGAACCAATTTTGTCCTCACCCCTCAATTTGACAGTTGTTACTGGAGCCACTATTGTCTTTGTATTCCATAGCCGTTCTCTGACTTGCAGACACTGATGCTCTGATGTACTTCTCTTTGTACAGTTGTTTCTTCTACTTTGTTCAACAGATACTTTACTTTTAAAATTAGGCTGGCTTGGAGAGAAAAACACCAAGTATGTTATTTTAAAAATATATAGAAGAAAGCCTATTGTTGCATCACTTTTGGTGGGTTAGACATCTGGGTAGAGTTTTATAACTACAAAAATTCCTCATAAAAATATAATATAGTTGTATACTTTGTGGCTTATGCTTACTTACATCACTGAAAAAAGGAAATGACAATGTTACTAAATCACCTTTGTTTCTAAATCATATGATGATCTTTATTCAAATCACAAAGAGAATCATTGAAATACTTATGCTAAACATTTGTTTTAAAGAACAGGAAAAAAGAACAGTCTTCAAAATTTAATCATTAAAGTCCAGTCTAGCAATCATGCATTTGGATACTCTTTTGCCAAAATTTGAAATTGACCTAAGTGGAACATAGATTTCCTAAAATGAAAACATATAATGCAGAGTGACTCTTTTACATAAAGACAAACAAACAAACAAAAACACTATAAGCATTTTTAAATGTTAAGAATTCTGTTTCTCATATTTGTATTATACTCTCTCCAGCACTTCATTCTGTACAGGAAATGAGCTCTGATAAGGTGAGCAAGTCACTCAACAAAATTAAATTGTGACATCTAAATTTTTGATGATTAAATAATTATTGATAAAAATCACCTTTTTCATGTGTGTTAGCTTTTTTCACCCTTATCTGAGTACAATAATCCAGAATTTATGTTTTGTTATATTAATATAGTAAATATAATAGCATTATAATTTGGAAAGTAAGACAGTATTAAATAGGAAATTTAAAATGCTCAGTAACCATAAATCGCTTCCCAAATAGTTTTAAACATTATTTTTATCAATCATTATGCAATCCTGTTACATGGCAAACACCATTTATCCTTTCTTGCTATTTTTCACGGCAAACTTACAAGGTGAGCACTGAAGTTCAAGAGATTCATCAAAGGCAACATATACAGCCCACTCTTTCTCTATTCCATATTGCATGTGGCCTCTGAAATTTAGAGAGACGTTGCTAGGTCCTATACAAATTCCCATGTATAAATCTTGTCTTTCCTGCTGCCAGCGGGTGTCCTGAGACATAAACCAAGGTGAAATTGTATTGCTGGCCAGCCCAGCTTTTCTAATGCTTCTTTAAAATCGCATAGACATGATTTCAAACTATATCACTGATCTCTTGGTTTTCCTAAACGTTATACTAGGAATGATTAAAAAGAAAATCAGTGACTTCTTGCTTTCCTTAAACATTACTCTAGAAAAACAAATGTGTTTTTGACTCTCTATTCTACTTGTAGTACATAGTATAGTTCTAGGCTCTATGAAGTACTTACATGCTAGCCGTGGCCATTATATTACTCCTCAATCAACTTAAACAATAGTAATTTAAGACAGAAAAAGTATGTAAAATAAGCAGATAGGACAGAGATTTACGGCATTACTATAAGAATTTAAATGTGACTTGCAAATATTAATTTGGTAAGGGTAGCATCAATTTTGCTGGGTTAATCAAGGAAAAGTTCATATTGGAGAATCCAGTTCATAGATTAATAAAATATTAGAAGTAAGGTCAAAGACCGATACAGTTTATTATTACTTCCCACTTTAAAAAATGAGCAGAACAGCAGCAAACAAGTGAAGTAATAATCAGAATCTTACAGAAGAAGCCTTTACTCTTTGCTTTCCCTCATCTGTGAATATTTCTTCAATTTCAAGGTTAAACAAAGCTCTTTTGACTCCTGGCCAGTGCACTTTTAATTATGCACATTGGCTCAGACATACTGTTTAAATAGATAAAGAAAAAAAATGGAATAAGAAAGAAAATATAGAGGATTTTGGTGAAATCAAAAAAGAAGAAATTGAAAACACTAATTTGAAAAGATATATGTACATCTATATTAATTGTAGCATTATTTGCAATAGCAAGATATAGAAGCAACCTAAATATCAATCAGTTGATGAATGGATAAAGATGTGTTATACAAATGTGTATACAATGGAATGTTACTCAGCCATAAAAAAGAGTGAAATCTTGCCATTTATGACAACATGGATGGACCTAGATGATATTATGTTAAGTGAAATAAGCTGTACAGAGAAAGACAAATACTGTATGATTTCACTTATATGTGGAATCTTAAAAAATGAACAAATAAAACAAAATGGGAACAGACTCATAGACACAGAGATCAAACTGATAGTTGTCAGAGGGGAGGGGTCAGGATCATGGGTGAAATAGGTGAAAGGGAATAAGAAGTACAAACTTCCAGTTATAAAATAAATAAGTCACAGGGATGTAATGTGCGGCATAGGGAATATAGTCAATAACAATGTAATAACTAGACTTATTGTGATGTTCATTTCATAAGGTATACAAATGTTGAAACACTATGTTGTACACCTGAAACTAATATAATATTGTATGTCAACCATACTTCAAAAAAATTTTAAAGTCTAAGAAACAAAAACAAAAGATAAAAATAGAAAAGTGCCAGATGAGTTTTGCAGTATTCTGTAAAGAAAAAAATGGACTGGCGTGGGAAAATGTGTACTGGAACATTCCTGGAAAGGAGAAAGTTCAATCATTTTCATAATTGTGAAGCATAAATTTATGGAGCTTAAGTTCTATTTTATGGACAATAAGAATCTGAAGTTTTTCAACTGAAGTGGAAAATGTGATTTGCAAATGATAACTTGGGAACAGTGGTCAGGGAGTTAGAGAAATAAGAAATGAAGATGGGGAGTGTAGGTAGTATAGGCTGCTGTGTAATCCAAAATAAGGCAATAAAATCTTTACTAAATTATGTTAAAGGTAAATCAACCTATGGAAATGTGATGGGTGCAGTGTTGATAATGCTGCTGAGCATTGATTTACAAATTCCTGGAGGAACGGAACTATATTGACAAAATAACATCAGAAAGGGAATTTAGGTTATATTTTTGGGTGGGGGAGTGATGGCAGAGAGGGTCAGTTTTGCTTTAGAAATGCTAATCTTGAGAAAATTCAAGTCTATCCAAAAGTAAATATAAACAGAAACAATGTTAGCACAATTAACTTCTGGAAACTTTTACAGGTAAAATTTGCCATTTAACCAATAATTTGTTTTTTGTTGAGAGTTCCATACTTAGATAGTTTTGGATTCCCCAGGTTAAATCTAGAAAATGGAGAAGACATATGTATATATATAGTGTAGCAGTTGCTAAATGTAACTTTTTGGATTCCTCCTGTTGTCTCAGAGGAGCCCAAAGACAGAGGGAACAGAAGCCAGGCATAGATGCAGGATATTCTATGGTATTGCAACAGGGATTTTTGTGACCTGCAGCTCATCAAACACTTCACGGGGATACATGAGAAACTGACTGACAGAGAAGTTTCCTTACAGATAGATTTTTAAGTGTTATAGGGGTACCTACTCGTCCAACTGAGTCAAATAAATAAAGGGACTTCAGGAATCATATATAGTGTTGACATGTCTGCCCTGAGAGTAGGGCATTTGCAGATTGATACCTGGCTCACATCTTAAAAATATCTAAGGGCAAGAGGCTGTGGAAAGGCCAGGATAACAGAATGAACAGAGGGGCAACGCTGAGAACAAGTGTAGTTAAATGTGTGGATTTCCTTTGGTCTAATTCATATCAGTTAAGCCAGTATAGAGAAAGAAATGCAACACTTTTATTATTATTATTCTTATTTTTTTCTTCAGAGGTACAATTATTTCCTCTGTAGTTCCAGCATTGCAAGAGAATACACCCATCGGGTGGCCAGATAGCTCAGTTGGTTAGAGCGTGAGCTCTCAACAACAAGGTTGCCAGTTCAATTCCTGCATTGGATGGTGGGCTGTGCCCCTTGCAACTAAAGATTGAAGATGGTGACTGGACTTGGAGATGAGCTGCGCTCTCCACAACTAGATTGAAGGACAACGACTTGGAGCTGAAGGGCCCTAGAGAAACACTGTTCACCAGTATTCCCCAATAAAGCAGAGAGAGAGAGAGAGAGAGAGAGAGAATACACCCATGAATTTACAAGTGAACCAAATTAAGAATTAACATTTAAAATGTAAACGGGGGGGGGGGGGGGAGTCTGTTCAAGATGGTGGAGTAGGTAAACTCTGTGCCTGCCTCCTCCCATGACCACATTAAAATTAGAAATTAAATTATAGAACAATTAACCTGGAAAATCATCTGAAGACTAACTGAACAGAATTCCTATAAGAATCCTATAAGGAAGAATCCACATCGAGACTAGTAGGAGAGGTGGAGACACAGAATGAGCTGGTCCCACACCAACATGTGGTGGTTGAGAATCAGGAGGGATAGCTCAGCTGAGGAGGTCCCCTTTGAAGAGTGAGGGGCCCCAGTCCCACACTGGGCTTTCCAGCCTAGATCACCAATGCCAGGAAGAGGAACCCTGCAACATCTGGCTGTGAAAAATAGTAGGGATTCAGCCTGTCCTGGTGAGACGGAAGGCTGCTAGAAACCCGGACATCCTCTTAAAGGGCCTGCACACAGACTCACTCACTCACAGGCACTCACCCTGTGCTCTGGCAGAGGGACAGTGGCTCAGGAGGCACCAGAGACATACAAGGAGAGACTGAGTTGTGTGGCTCCAGGTCAAGGGCTGGAGGGACAGCCACCATTGTCCCTGTGTTGAGCCCTCTTCCCATGCAGCTTACTGGTGGGTGCCCTCTTTCCTATGTTGAGCCCTCCCCAACATGGACAAATCTGAATCTGCATCAACCTGTTGAAATCTGCTCACCTGACCCTGGAGTCTCCGTGGACCCTGCCCCACCCAACTTGCACACTGCCAGAGTCAATTTTGGCAGCCTACAGACAGCCCCAGATGCAGTACAGCATAGGAAAGTTAGTCAATAACATTGTCATAACTATAAATAGTACCAGGTGGTTATTAGACTAATCAGGGGGATCACTTCATAAATCATAAATGTCTAACCACTATACTGTTCACCTGAAAGTAATACAAAATAATATTGAATGTCAACAGTAATTAAAAAATAATAATAATTTAAAAATAAATAAAATTCCCAACTTTGGCCTCATAAAAAATTTAAACTCAAAGTGAGAGATAAATACAGACATATATCTTCAGGATATATTTGGTGAAAATTAGGAAAGGGCCATAATTCAGAATTTTAGGTAAAACTTTCATTTGTGACTAATTTTGTTTATTAATCAGTTTGTTGCATAAGAAATGTCCTCGTTTTCTCAAGTAAAGCAAAACAGAGCCATTCTATGGAATCTGATGGGCTTGAGCTTCTTTTGTTTAGCGTTTTATAGAATACCAGTCCTTTTTCTTTTTTACATTAAATTTGTTTCTTCCACTTGTACTAAACAACATATTTATTCCTATACCTGTATCTTTCCCAAATATTCAACTTTCTCTTCAATTTCTCTTGTAAGATTGCTTTATTCAGGTTATGCCTCCAATATAGGAAAACCCCTTATGCGGTTCTCTATTTGAGTGAATTTACTTATGTTCTTCTGTTTCCATTAAGAAAAATGAAGGAGATAAGAAGTCAAGGAAAGGAACAAGGAAAAAAAGCACCCTGATATATTTCAAGTTCCTAGATAAATGTAAGGTCCATTTTAAATTCTTCTGAGATTATTTGCCTTAAAAATCTCACGAAGAGTTAAAACTTATAAAAGCAATATAAGTTCATAATGAATAATATCCAAACTTTAGAATAATATTAGGCCAGTGCAAACATAATTGCAGTTTTTGCATTTATTAACCTTTTAAACAGCAACTACTTTTGCACCAACCTAAAGTAAAATTTACAATGTCTTTCACAAATATTTCTTCATTTGTATATCACAACAAATTAAAGTAGGTTGGGTAGGAATTGTTGCTTTTATTTCACATAGAAGGAATCTAGAGCTAGAGACAGAAATGAGAGAGAGAGAGAGAGACAGAGAGACAGAGAGAGACAGAGAGAGAGAGAGAGAGAGAGAGAGAGAGAGAGAGAGAATACAATGTCTTGATAGGGGAGGCTAGAGCTAGAGGATCTTTTTAGAGAAGATACATTAGTCTGCTAGAGCTGTCATAACAAAATATCACAGATTGGGTGGCTAAAATAATATAAATTTATTTTCTCACAGTTCTGCAGGTTAGAATCTAAGATCAAGGTGTTGGGAGGTTTGGTTTTTCCCAAGCTCTCTCTCCTTGGCTTGCAGAAGGCTGCCACCTTGCTGTGTCCTCACAGAGATTTTCTCTGTCTACCCACATCATTGGTATGTCCTAATATCCCCTTCTTATAAAGACACCAGTCAAATTGGATTAGGGCCCACCCCAATGGCCTCATTTTAACTTAATTACCTCTTTAAAGACCCTATCTCCAAGTGCAGTCACATTCCCAGGTCCTTAGGGTTAAGGCTTCAACATATGAATTGGGGGTGCGGGGAACCATTCATTCCATAACACAAAATACAATCCTTTCATTAGGGAAGACAAGAATATGTAGGGACAGTAGTAATAGGAAGAAATACATTACAGATAATTTTTTCATGTAGAATTAAGAGGATTTAATGACTAAATTGATGTGGAAGGTGGGATATAGGGAATATTGAGAATGTCTTTAAATTTTCTGGTTTGGCCTACTGGATGTATAGCAGTACACTTAACTAAAGTAAAAATATACATAACATAAAAATGCAGATTTGGAGGGGTAAATTAGGACAATCACTTATTAATTCATCCAACAAATATTTAGCATGCTTTTACTACATACCTAGCACTTTCAGAGAAACAAAGTCCCTAACCTTGCCTAGTTTACACTCAGTAGTTCTCTAAATATGTAACACTTGAGGTATCTATTAGATATTGAAAAACTTAGATATAAAAAAAGTAGAGCTGTTGAATGTATAAATCCAGAACTCAAGGATTGGGTTGGCACTGCTGCTGTGAAATTGTAAGTTTCAGTATTATATATATATATATATATATTATGTATATAAGTTTTAGTATGTATATAAGTTTTAGTATATATATACGATATGTATATATGTGTATATATATATTGTATATATATGTGTGTATATATATATACGATATGTATATATGTGTGTATATGTGTGTGTGTATATATATATATATATATATATATATATATATATATATAATTAAAACCATAAACCCGAATGTATTCACCTAAGTAAATGTATTAATGTATGAGTTATAAAAAAGAGAAAGGACCAGTAAAGGCGGAGGGGGAAGGAACCTGGGTTCAGAGAAGTTCAGCAAATTGCTCAAGATCGTAACACATTAAAAAAAAATATCTCAAGGTAAAAACTTGTAGCTAGTAGGCAAATAAGTCTGGAGCTCTAATGCACAACATAGTGGTTATAGACAACAATACTGTGTTATAAAATTCAAAATTGCTAAGAGACTATATCTTATTTTTTTCCACCACAAAAAAAAGATAATTATGTGATGTGATAGACTTGTTAGCTAAGCTATGTAATGGGTAATTATATTACAATATATCAATGTATCAAATCAAAACAGTGTACACCTTAAATTTATACAATGTTATATGTCAATTACATATCAATTTAAAAAATCCAAACTTTGTTTTCTGAATCTATATGCTGGACTCTAGCTAGTGTATATATAGTATCTATGCAATCCTTTATACTTTCTCTGTAGTTTGGAATAATTTGAAGTACTTTATATTCACAGTTTAAGTGTATTTACTTATATCAGCACATATTGTGATAGAAATAAAACTTTCCTGACATTATTTCAATTTTTTTTAGTTGAGGAGTAGAGAGGAGAGAGCACCTTAAAATTATTTTAAGTAATATTCTATTCATAGCCTCAAAAGCTAAAAAGTAAAGGCTTGCTTCCATTCCCAAAATTTCAGATTCAGGAACTATGAAAATATGAGAATACTCACTGTTAGGCACTGAGACCTGATTCCTCTGACAGTAGTTTGACAATCCCACTTATTCAGCAAAAACAGTATTTCAGTCAACTCCAAGGAAGTATATATTTGTCATCATTATGTTTTTATTTTTACAGAATTTCTAGAAATAATTATTAATTATGGAGTCATTACACAGTTTTCAAGGTTTTAACAACTGCAACTTTCATGTTTGTCCAAAATTTATCTTAAATTTTCTGATAGGTGTTCAATGGAAGATATACCGGGAATAACAAGTAATGTAGTCCCTTGCCTAGGGCATCAAAACATTTCATTCCGTGCGAAGTGGTGCAGAATACATTTGCATGAATAAATGCCAAAACAATCTACCTTGAAATGACTTTGATTTGGTCCATGCTCTGCATTCCCCCCTGAAACTTAGACTAACAAACGAAATCTCCATTTCCTGAGTTATTGCCGTCTCACTGGCACTTGGTTTCTTTATTCACTGTATGAACCATTTTTACCCAGAGACGTCTGAATTATTTTAGTTTATATCTCAATTTGTTTCATTTAAAAATTTACGTGACAATAGCACAGTTGATTTAAAATATACTTTACCTAATTTTTGTCTTTTTATACTTTTCAACCTATTTGGGTCTAAAAGAATATCATTCGAAAACAAGGCTTAGAGACAGCATTCTTTTTAAATAGGTATCAAAGTAATAAAACTATGTTTTATCTTAAATAATGCATATTAACCCCCCCAAATGACATTAGCAGATGATTTAAAAACTAAATGTATAGACATACAAATTAGGTATTTGTGGAGTATAAAAGTAATCTGTTTTTTAAATATAAAGATATTTCTAGTAATAAAATGATACATTTGTATGTATTAATCAGCAAAATACAAACCAATACTTGAAACTGAGCTGTAAATATTATACTATTTCATTCATTTATAATTATAGAATGATTCTCATAACTTTACATAATATTTTTGGTATACCAAAAATGAAAATTTTAAAACATGTTTTGAGGTAAATTTAGTGATCATGGAATTTACCAAAATTTTATGAATATAAATCAGGTAACGATGTAATGTCTGATCTCGCAAGGGTATTATGAATCCAGGTGCAAATACGATAAACTGTCACTTAAAATGGATCTGGTTTGGTCAAGATCCCCAAAGCAATACTGCCACCAATTAATGAGTTAAGCTTATGTGATCCAATGGCAGCAAGGGTATGAAAGGCTAGATCTAGACATACAGGACTCAATGCTGTCCTCAAGTGGACTGTGCCTGCTTGCCTTTGCGTATCAGTTTCTGTAGTTGCTGAATTCAGTGGTGAAATAAGAGTGTCATTGTGGCCTTTGGATGGTGAAGCTGCATTTGCTGTTCTGGATGCGGCCAGTGAACCCAGCCATTGCCTACAATCTGGAGACCTCTGTCCTTGGCAATCCTCCTTATGACCTTCCCTATCTAAGAGCCCATGAGCTCATTTGTTTGTTAGTTCTATGTAACACAGCACCAGCTCACTAAGGAATTTCTAGACCCTGCAGAGCACATGTGGGAGGAATACTCAGTTAAAGTCATAGACCTAGATCAACACTCATCAGTAAAATAGAATGCAAGCCACATATGAGGTCTGACAATTAAGTTCGTGAATTCGTCCTAGAAAAAGTGCTACATACCTCATTGCTGAATATCACTATGGTCACCTTCAAAGTACTCCCCTTGGGAAGCTATGCACAGACACCAGTGCCTAGTCCACCCTTCAAAGCAATTTTGGAACTCTTTTTCTGGAATGGCCATCAGAGCTCTCCTCATATTACCCTTGATGTCCTGAATGTCATCAAAATGTCATCAAAATGATAAAGGAAGATATTTTTCCTTTATCTTTGGGTAAAGAAAGAAGTCATTGGGGGCCAGATCAGGTGAGTAGGGAGGGTGTTCCAATACAGTTATTTGTTTACTGGCTAAAAACTCCCTCACAGACAGTGCCATGTGAGCTAGTGCATTGTCGTGATGCAAGAGCCATGAATCGTTGGTGAAAAGTTCAGGTCATCTAACTTTTTCACGCAGCCTTTTCAGCACTTCCAAATAGTAAATTTGGTTAACTGTTTGTCCAGTTGGTACAAATTAATAGTGAATAATCATTCTGATACCAAAAGGTTAGCAACATCATTGCAACAAGTTTGCGAACTTAATTGTCTGACCTTGGTATATGAACTACATCTATTGTGAATTTTCTAGTAGCCATATTAAGAAAAACTAAAAAGAAACAAGTGAATTTAAATAATTTTTCCAGTATGTCCAAAGTATTATTATACAAATATAAATCACTATAAAACATTATTAACAATGAGATACTTTACCTTATTTTTTCTTACTAAGTATTCAAAGCAATAGTATGTGTTTTACATTGATAGCGCAAATTAATCTAGCCTCATTTTAAGTGTCAAATAGCCACATGTGGTCAGTGACTACCATTTTGGACAGCGCATATTTAGACACCTCTCCAAACTATTAGTCCCAAATCATGATGGGTTGATAGCCACACAGAGAGACTGTACAAGTTTGGACAATTAAGTTCACGAACTTTCCACTGTGCACTTTCATGGTGGAAAGTTCGTGACCTTAATTGTCTGATCGTTTGGTATGCATTGTTCCCTGGGACAGTGGACTGCTATCCCCAGTGCTTTGAATTCCTTCATATCTATTTAATGCTTTGATAGGAGGCTCACCCCAGTCCTTTCACCCGCCTCCCCACCAACATATGTGGATCCAATCCTGGTGTATAGAGGTAGAAAACAAGGACACCGAGCCTGACTTCCTGACACCATCTCTTCCTTTACCTGAATCTCTCTCTCCATCACCACAGAAGCCTCATCATTCCCTACCTAGTTGCAGGGGGTTCCTTTATATCACATGCTGAGTTCTGTCTACCACTGGTTTCTGGTGGACCCTCAAGGTCACAAGCCCTGGATTTTTACATGCTGATATGACTGTACAGAATTTAGAAAATACATTTTTCTCTCTCAGCAACATCTGGCTATTAAGACTATGGTCTCCCTAAAGATTAAAAAAAAAACTATTATGATAATCCTTTCTCTTCTGCATTTCTGATTTAATAATCTTAATCTTCTATGAAGTAAACAGATGATTCTTAAAAGTAGTGTGCTGATAGTTAGCAACCTGCTCTCCCCCGCCCCTGCCCCAGTGGGGAAGGTGTTTGCAGTGTTTGCCTATCTCTGTTGTGTAAAACCATGTTCCTGCACTGAGCTGACATGAGGCCATTAACTGAGAGACAGAAAAAGATGAGAAGTGGTACACCATCTCAAAGTATTTCTACAGTACAGATACAGTAGTAGCAAGTAGCCTTAAGAACACGTACATTAATAAAATGTAGTAAAATAATTAACAGGCTGAATTTTGAGTATTTATTACCTATGTTTTTAATATAATTTGTTTAGGTATAGATTTGTAGAATTTAATTTTTAACAACCAATAGTTTGCAAAATTCCTGAAAATTTGACCATCAGCTCCTGCAAGCCAGTACAAATCAGAAACAGCATACTACTTTCTCTGAATCACTAGAATGAAATAGCATATAAAGAAATTTCAATGCTGCAATGAACATGGGAGTGCAAATATCTCTTAGAAATTCCGATTTCATTACTTCTGAATATACACCTAGAAGTGGGACTGCATGATCACATAATCCTATTTTTAATTTTTTAAGGAAACTCCATACTACCCTCCATAGAGGCTGCACCATTTTATGTCCCCACCAATAGCATAAAAGAGTTCAAAGTTCTCTATGTCTTTGCCAACACTTGTTATGTTTTTATTTTGTAATAGCAATTCTAACACATATAAGGTGATATATCTGATTGCGGTTTCCCTGATGAGAAATAATATTGAACATCTTTTTATACATCTATGGACGATTTGTATGTCTTCTTTGGAGAAATGTTTGTTGAAGTGTTTTGCCCATTTTAAAATCAGGTTATTTGCATTTATTTATTTATGTATGTATGTATGTATGTATGTATTTACTATGCAGTTGTAGTTTGTATATTTTGGATTAATCTCTCATCTTACGTGTCGTTTGAATGTGTTTTTTTTTCCCCGTTCTGGAGGTTGCTGTTTCATTGTTGATAATTTCCTTTGCTATGAAAAAGCTTTTGAGTTTGATGTAGTCTCACCTATTTTTGTTTTTATGCCTATGCTTTTGGTGTTATATCTAAGAAATAATTGCCAAGACCAATGTCAAGAAGGTTTTCTCCTATGTTTTCTTCTAGTAGTTCTAAAGTTTCTAGTCTTATGTTTAAGCCTTTAAGCTGTTTTATGTTGATTTTTCCCCCTCATTGTGTATTCTTGGCATTATTGTCAAAGATCAGTTGACCATAAATGTGTGGATTAATTTGAACTTTCTGTTGTATTCCATTGGTCTATATGTCTGTCTTATGCCAGTGCCATGCTATTTTAATTACTATAGCTTTGTAATATATTTTGGAACTACGAAATCTGAATCTTTTAGTTCTGATCTTCTTTCTCAAGATGGCTTTGACTATTTTACACCTTCAGTTATTCCATATGAATTTTAGGATTGTTTTTGATAATTCGGTAAAAAGTGCCATTGGAATTTTGATAGGGTATCATTGAATCTGTAGTTCATTTGGAGTAGTATGGACATTTTAATATTATCTCTTCTAATCCATAACTATGGAGTGTCTTTCCATTTATTTTTGTCTTCTTTATTTTCTTTCATCACTGTTTTGTAGTTTTCTTTCTAAAATACTATGTTGAATAGAGGTGGTGAGAGTGAGCACCCTTGTCTTCTTGCTGATCTTAGGGAAGAGCTTTCAATTTTCATTGTTGAGTATTATGTTAACTGTGGGCTTGCCATATGTGACCTTTATTAGATTGAAGTGCATTTCTTTTGTACCTAGTTTGTTGAGCATTTTTATCATGAAAGAGGATTGATTTTCTCAAATGATTTTTGTGCATATATTGAGATGATTATGTGATTTTTATCCTTTATTCTATTAGTATGATGAATCAGATTTATTGATTTGGGTATGTTGAACCATTTGCACATCTCAGGAATAAGTCTCCCTTGGTCATGGTGTGTGATTCTTTAAATATGCTGTTGAATTCGGTTTGCTAGAATTTTGTTGAGGAGTTTTACATCTATGTTTATCAAGAATATTGGTCTGTAATTTTCTTTTCTTGTATTATCATTGTCTGGCTTTGATTTCAGTGTAATAATGGTTTCATAAAATTGGTTGGAAGTGTTCCCTCCACTTTAACTTTTTTTGGAAGAATTTGAGGAGGATTGGCATCAATCCTTTAAATATTTTGGTAAGATTAAAAAATTAAGTCATCTGGTCCTGGGCTTTCGTTTTTCAGAAAATTTTTGATTACTGATTTAGTCTTCTTACTAGTAACTAATCTGTTCAGATTTTCTATTTCTTCCTGATTCAGTCTTGGTAGGTTGTATGTACCTAAGAATTTATCCATTTCCTCTAGGTTATTCAATTTGTTGTCACATAAAGATATAGATACAACCCAAGTGTCCACCAACAGATGAATGCATAAAGAAAATGTGGCATATACATATAATGGAATATTATTCACTGCTTAAAAAGAAGGAAATCCTCCCATATGTGAAGAAATGGATGAACCTGGAGGATATTGTGCTAACAGAAATAAGCTAGTTATAGAAGGACAAATACTGCATGATTTATATGAGGTATCTGAAATACTTAAACTCATAGAAACAGAAAGTACAATAGTGTTTGCCAGTGACCAGGTAGGGGGAAAATGGGGAGTTGTTCACTGAGTATAAAGTTTCAGTTATGTTAGATAAATAAGTTCTAGCGATTGGCTGTACCACATAGTGCCTATAGCTAATAATATGGTGTTATGTACGTCAAAACTTAAGAGAATAGATATTAGATTAAATGTCTTTAACACAGACACCCCCCCACACACATACACACAAACAAAACACAAAAGGACACACACACAAAAAAGGTTGGGAAGTGTTAAATATGTCTATTATTTTGATGGTGGTAATATATCACAAGTGTTTGCATATATCCAAACTCATCAAGTTGTACACATTAAGTATGTGCAGTTCTTTGTATATCAATTATACCTCAACAAAGCTGTTAAAAAATGTGAATAAGAGAATACATTAATATATTTTAAAAAATTCACTCTTCAGTGCACAAGCACTGTGTTAGATAAGACAGGTTGTTAAAATACTTCTTGGAGTTAAAATTTACCTGGCTCTAATGTACATGAGGCCTACAGAAAGTGTGAAAAATCCTAAAGGCTTCTGAAAACAACAATCTCTATGAAAACACATTGTCTATCAGTTCATGATTTCAATTTCGGTTTCGCAATGTATTACCTTGGTGATTTAACAGATAGGAGTCCCAAGCTTCTCTCTGTAAAATGAATATAAATAGTTCCTGAATGGTGGCACTAAGAGTACAACAAATTTAATCATGAAAAATGAGGAGTGCTATTATTGTGAAGTTGATGCACAACCCTTATTTTTCACTTGAGCAAAACTGTCACAGAAAGCATAAAAATGAACACAGTGAAACTCGCATCGTACAGAACTCGCAGTAAATGAAGCTGAGATATCTCCCAATGACTATGACGAGGCCGTCTCCCTTTAATCCCACTTCACAAAACCCTATAGAAATAAGGAATTATTCTCTTGTAGCACCTTTATTTAACTTCACCAAAGTAGGGCGCAACCTGGTATAATTCTCATGTTCCCCAAGGGTGCCTTTCCCAAGATGTTGTAATGATAATAGCATTGTTAATCAACATCCAATTTGATTATTCATTTAAATTTTCTCTATAATACCTATCAGGCAACAACTTTACCAAATAATAAACAATTTGTTATTTGCCCCATTATATACAATTGTTTACTTCAAAAAATTTTTTTAACTTAGTGAAAAAAATCCTTAATTGTAACTTTGAATAAAATTTTTATTAGCTTATTAGTTTTTGAGAAATGAAATATTAGAAATTGCCTGATGGCAGATTCTATTATTATACATTTTAACATCTGTTATTTCCCTTTTCCGTCATAGGAGAAACTCTGAGCTTATGGACACCCAGGGGAAAGACAATATTTCTCAGTCTCTCTTCGCCTCTTAGGCCAGATAACTAGTTTCTAGCTAATGGCATTGAAAGAGAAGTTTTATGTGACAGCTTTAGGAAACTTCTTTAAAAGGAAGCTGCACATAACCACGACTATTTGCTCTTTATTATTCTATCTTGCTTCAAGGAATCCAGAAACTATCAACTTGAGTCATAATAATATGTGCCTAAACTTGGGAATGGGGACACTTGATCTGTAAGGAGACTGATTCTTTGAAGGAGCAGAGCTGACTTAACAGCTCTAAAATACTTATCTTAGAATGTTACTTATTGACATAGAAAGAAACTTCTGTTACTGAAACACTGCTATGCTTTAAATTGTTACTTGCAATCATTTCTTAAGTAATACACTGGGTTTATGATATTAACTTTTATTTTTTATCTTATTTTATCTTATCTATCTTATTTTTATCTTGAACATTTCATTTCATTAAGGATTTTGTGAACTTATCCACAAAATAATTTATTGACTTCGTTATACTGCAAAAAAATACTATATTAAAATGAAAATATACATTTACCAATAATGTTAGTTATGTTTATTTACTTAGCAATCCAACTAGTCATTTCAATATTTTTAAGGGAAATCTTCATTTTCACTTTTTGAAGATATCGACATGTATCTTTATATATATCACATATAGTGATTTAAAGGGTACACTGTTCCACCTGGAATAGTTACTTACCAATACTTAGCTGTATAATTTTCTTTATGTACATGAATTTCCAAGTATGGTATGATTTTAGTAACAAAGATTATTATACTGTAGGCCCACAATGTGTAAAAATGAGTAATTAACTTGAAATTTATATTTTCAAATTTCTTCTTATAAAATTCATACAAGTAATTTCAATAAAAATTTTAAAACGAAATTGAAACCATTAAACAGATAAACACTTACATCAAATCAAAAGAAAGAAACAATACATTCTTTTCATTTAAAGCATTAGCTAATCAATGTTGGAGTGAAGAAGAAAAAAAAAAAAAGAGAAAGAGAATCGCAAAAAAAGATATTTGGGAAATTTTCTTTAGTCCTGGCCTGTGCAGGCATTATTTGTAAGCAGGTTAATGAAAGTCAGAGAGAAGAGAAACAAAATGATACTAGTGGTTTGCTAAATGAGGCTTGAAGAAGTCAACATTTTTGAGTTGCTTTTTTTTTTCCTTTGACGTTTTACAACTACTGCGTGGGTGTATAGAAAGGCATCTTTCCAGTCTACATTTTCTGGCTACCTCTTGTGAAATTAAGAAAATCTCTGTTAGAACAAAATGGTAGGTCCATCTGTTAGTCTCCTTTGTAAAATAAAACCTACACTTGCAGAACTGTGATGTCTGAGCAGTGCTAATATTATTTGAATATGATAGCTAGAAGAAACTTGTGTGGAGTATTTCTAAATATTATTCTTAGATTTCCATATGATAGATATCATCTTATAAATGTTTCCTATTACTCTCAAGCAAAATATTTTTCTATGAAAATATTTTCCTTTCTCTCCTTGGTAAAAGTCCCATGAAATGTGTTGCTGCATGCTTTATACCAGTTTTGAACTACGTACAAGATGTAAATTCTCATACTTACAGAGAAAATACTAGTTATCTCCATATATTTATTTATCAATATGTTGTAAATAAAATCATATCGTCTTGAAGACTGTATTGTACAATCTTGAAGCATACACTGTTATAATAAATATTTATATATGTAGTTGACTAGAATTGATCCATAGAAGAAGTAATACATTAGCTGAGTGTTGGTACTGAGTGTTCTGATGAGCTGTGGACAGAATTACTATTGAAGTGTAAATCACTAAATAAGATGTCTACAAAGAAAACAGACCTCTTTAATTACTATTTTTAGAAAAGGAAGAGCCATCAGCAGTTAATCGAATAAAAATGGACAGGCAGGGACCAAGACAAAGGGTTAAGAGGAGTGAATAATACCTGAAAGAAATAAAATATGTTTTCTTTGTTGCTATATCTCATGTATTTTGAGGTCTTTGTATAGGAAAATAAAAAGTGGCAGTTTTTATGAAAAGTGGCTATGAAAAGATCCAGAAAATAGACATAGTAGAAAATGTGGTT
This sequence comes from Rhinolophus sinicus, assembly GCF_036562045.2. Classification (NCBI taxonomy): domain Eukaryota; kingdom Metazoa; phylum Chordata; class Mammalia; order Chiroptera; family Rhinolophidae; genus Rhinolophus; species Rhinolophus sinicus. The sequence continues at coordinate 86,361,055 of NC_133751.1, forward strand.
AACATGGAAGCAGGGTTTTCAAAGATTCTTCAATTTTAGGATGAGGGTAAAATTTTGTAGTTAGGAAAAAAAAAATATACATCAAAGTAATTTGCATGTGTGGTGAAATACAGTATAAAATTAAAGACTGGACTTGGACCTAACCCCTTCCTCTTCCATTAATGAGAGCCCACTAATTCTAATTCCTTCACTACCCTGTCCTACCATTCCCTACCCAGCCTGATCTTTCTCAATCTTACTCTGCAACATTTCTCAGATAAAAATCCCAGACATATTTTTACCTATTTGCTAACTGAAGTCAATTGAATTGGAGGCATGGCTACCACCAGGTAAATGTCTGGTTTCCATGGAGTTCTAGTGTATTTTTACCCCCTTTAAAGATAAATGAAAAAATTGTTAATGAAGCACCCTAGAAGAAAGAGTAGGAGGCAAGTCTTATTTATAAGGAGGCAGTGAGGTGAAGCAGAAATAGGTGAGCTGACAACCATAAGTAGTCCAGTTCAACTAGCACTTTCTGAACTCCTGGACTGGAAATGCCATTGTTCTAAAGACTAGTACTCCAAGGACTTCTGCCCTCCAGGGGCAAGCAATCCTATGAAAGGGAAAGCTATGCAAGGATAATTTTAACTATAAGATTAAGCCTCATGTGAGCTGAAGGAATGAATAAAAAAGTAGAGCTGATACGCATAGCGCTTCCTGTGAGCACCCAAAGGGATGCAGGACAGTTTCTCTGTCAGAGAATGATACCTGGGCTGAATCTCATGAAAATAACTGGGAATCAGGAAAAGGATATTCCAGGCAGAGGTACTGAATAATCAGAGAATATACTTAAGAGGAGGAATTCTAGAGTTTGGGGGTTTAGTGAGGAGATATTGGAGTAATTAATATAGGTAAGATAACATTGAAGACCAGAACTACTGTCTTCTTACTTTAGAGAGAGAGAAGCCATTTTGGATTTGAGAAATGTTTTGGAAGTAAAATTATATAAGGCCTGGGGAATTTAAGAAACAGTTATCCAGACAACTTGTATGTCCTGCATAACATTTTTGAGTTGCCTTCTTATGTTTTGTCACTTTTTAGTCTCCGTATGGATGGTAACGCCAACATGTGAGATGAGATTCAGGTTGTATAATTCTGGAAGTTAAGATGACGTAGACTTGTTAAACAGGAAGTATCTGGAGAATATCCAGAAATATATGTCCATCAGTCAGTTGTATACAAAAATAGGAAATACAGATACCAGATTAGTGTTTGATATATAAATGTAGATGTTACTAGCAGATGGTCTTGATTAAAAATATGACAGTAAGTAAGATCATGCAGAAGATAACAGTAGATTAAAAAGCAAAAACTCAGTGAATTAGGACCATGAGTATTACTAATAGCTAATGGGAGAATGAAGAAAGAAGTTCACAGAGGAAACCAAGAAGAAAAGATCAAAAGGGTTGGGAGAAGAACCAGGAAAACGTCATATCACAAGAAAAGGGAGTAATTTTCCAGCAGTAAGAAAAGATCAATACTGTGAAATGCATGAATGAGATCACTGTAAAACTGAAAAGTGTCCAATGGATTTTTCATAAGGACTGAAAAGTGTCCAGTGGATATGAAGATATGAAGGTTAATGGTGACAGTTGCCAGAAGAGTTTCAATAAAATGACTGGAGAGTGTTGAGAGTGAATTGGAGGGGAAGAAAATGAAGACTGTTTGTATTTTCAAGACCATTGACTGAGACAGAATAGAGTGTAAGGATAGGATGACCCATTATATAATATAAGTTCTGGGACTTGTCTAAAGTCCCTAAAGTCAAGTTAATAATACTCACTTTGATTTTTATTTGATAAACTAAATATTTTCATGTTAATTCACTAAATACTTTCATTTTTTATTAATTTTACTGAAATAATTTATTTATATGGCAGTCTTTCAAAAATTAATTTAATATATTATTTTTATCATCTTTTGGTTAGAATAAGCTCATTTGTAATTATTTAAATGATACAGTTCTTAACTTTGGGATAGTCACTTAAATTTGTGGCTGTCTACTTTTATCTTAGCACAGTAACTGTCCAAAAATGGCATGATTTCAATAAAGATGTTTATTGAACTATATATGCACAAAGTGTAAGGATTAAGAATGTAGCAATTATTTCAGGTGTACAATTTAGTATTACATCATCTATAAATCCCATTGTGTGTTCACCACCCCCAGTCAGTTCTCCCTCCATCACCATATATTTGATCCCCTTTACCCTCATCTACCACCCATCTCCCCCTTTACCCACTGGTAACCACTAAATTATTGTAAATTTGCTGATAATTTTCACCCCAATAAACTTTGATTAAACAAAAAAAAAAAAAAAAGAGAGAGAGATTTTCCTGGAGATGTCATCAAAATGGCGGCGTGAGGTGAGCCTCTGTAAATGTCCCCTGGAATTTACAACAAATCTAACAACTATAACTCCATAAAGGAGTCCCTGCACAGCAGGCAGGCAAGATGAAGAGGCCCGCTACTGAATTCACCTAAAGGTGGGCGAATCACGTGAGCAGGGGAGGAGGGAAGGGAGAAGTGCAGAGACGGAGCCCCATAGGGTGAAGGACGCAGACCTAGCTCAGTTCTCCGAGCTTGCTGGATCCCGGAACTATGGCAGCTGTGGGAGAGGGAGGAACTCGGACTGCTAGGACTCTGTTTATGGCCCACAGGGCTGAGGGGACAGCATATAACACTGCTGAACCCAACACTCACGGAAGAGACCTCGGAGAAAAGATTGAGGGAAGAAGGCTGAAAACGGTGGTTTAAGCCCTCACTGCCGAGCAGAGAACAGAAGCCTTAGGCACTGAGACTAGCCGCCTCTCCCTACCCTCCCAGAGCTCGCCCCGACCCCACCTGCCTGGAGCTAGAAGTGGAACAGTAGTGGTGTCAGATCAAAAGAACAGAATATTTGCTGTTCTGAGAACTGTGGTCCTCAGACACAGATTCGCAGCCCAACTAGTTTTGTCAAAGTGGAGGCAGCTGTGGAAGCAGGACTGACTGTGGTGGTGGGCACCAACATTGCTCTGGGCCACCTCTCACAACTCACACCGCCTCTGTCCCCACCTATCTGGGAGGATCCCTGCAGGAGTAAATAGAACTGCTGAAACACACAGGCTCTGAATCCGGTGCAGGAAGAGCTTTGCAATATTTATGCCCCCAATCAGGGAACACCGAAATATACCAAGCAACTACTAACAGAACTAAAGGGAGAAATTGACCAAAACAATTATACTAGGGGACTTAAATACATCATTGACAACTATGGATAGATCATCCAAACAGAAAATAAATAACGGAATAGCAGCCCTAAATGACGCATAAGATGAAATGGTAATTGACATTTATAGAGCATTTCATCCTAAAACATCAGACTATACATTCTTTTCTAGTGTACATGGAACATTCTCAAGGATAGACCATATATTGGGACATAAAATCAGCCTCAGCAAATTTAAGAAGGTTGAAATCATACCAAGCATATTCTCTGATCACAAGGCTTTGAAATTGGATATCAACTGCAAAAAGAAAGCAGGAAAAAACACAAATACATGGAGATTAAACAACATACTTTTAAAGAACAACAGGGTCAAAGAACAAATGAAAGGAGAGATCAAAAGATACATAGAAACAAATGACAATGAAAATACATCCTACCAAAATTTTGGGGATGCAGCGAAAGCAGTTTTAAAAGGGAAATTTATATCATTACAGGCCTATCTCAAGAAACAAGAAAAATCCCAAATAAATAACCTCATGTTGCACCTTAAAGAACTAGAAAAAGAAGAACAAATGAAACCCAAGGTCAACAGAAGAAAGGAAATAACAAAAATCAGAGCAGAACTAAATGAAATAGAGAAGAAAAAGACAATAGAAAAAATCAGTGTGGCAAAGAGCTGGTTCTTTGAAAAGATTAACAAAATTGACAAACCCTTGGCTAGACTCACTAAGATAAAAAGAGAGAAGACACTAATTAACAAAATCAGAAATGAAAAAGGGGAAGTTATCACGGACACCACAGAAATACAAAGGATCATCCAAGAATACTATGAAGGACTATATGCCACCAAATTCAATAACCTAGAAGAAATGGACAAGTTCTTAGAAACATATAGCCTTCCAAGGCTGAACCATGAAGAACTGGAAAATCTAAACAGACCGATCACCAGTAACGAAATTGAATCAGTCATCCAAAACCTTCCCAAAAGCAAAAGTCCGGGACCAGATGGCTTCACTAGTGAATTCTACCAAACCTTCAAAGAGGATCTAATACCAATCCTGCTCAAACTCTTCCAAAAAATTGAAGAAGAGACAGTACTCCCTAACTCATTTTATGAGGCCAACATTACCCTGATACCAAAACCTGGTAAGGACAACACAAAAAACGAAAACTACAGACCAATATCTCTGATGAATACAGATGCAAAAATCCTAAACAAAATTCTAGCAAATCGAATACAACAATGCATTAAAAAGATTATTCATCACGACCAAGTAGGGTTCATCCCTGGGTCACAAGGATGGTTCAAAATACACAAATCCATCAATGTGATACATCACATAAACAAAATAAAGGACAAAAACCATATGATTATATCAATTGATGCAGAAAAAGCATTTGACAAGATACAACATCCATTTATGATTAAAACACTTAATAAAATAGGTATAGAAGAAAAATACCATAACATAGTAAAGGCCATATATGACAAACCCTCAGCTAATCTCATAATTAATAGTAAAAAACTGAAGCCCTTTGCTCTACGTTCAGGAACACGACAGGGCTGTCCCCTATCACCTCTGCTTTAGTGTTGGAAGTCCTTGCCAGAGCAATCAGAAAAGAGAAAGAAATTAAAGGCATCCAAATTGGGAATGAAGAAGTAGAATTGTCACTCTTTGCAGATGGCATGATGCTATATAGCAAACCCTAAAGACTCCACCAAAAACTATTAGAAACAATCAACGAATACAGTAAAGTTGCTGGCTACAAAATCAACGTACAAAAGTCCATTGCATTCCTATATACTAACAATGAAATCTCAGAAAAAGAAATACGAAAAACAATTCCTTTTGCAATTGCAGCAAAAAGAATAAAATACCTAGGAATAAACTTAACCAAGGATGTGAAAGACCTATATGCTGAAAACTATAAGACATTTTTGAAAGAAATTGAAGAAGACACAAAGAAATGGAAAGACATTCCGTGCTCATGGATTGGAAGAATCAACATAGTTAAAATGGCCATATTACCCAAAGCAATATACAGATTTAATGCAATCCCCATCAAAATCCCAATGGCATTTTTTAAAGAAATAGAACAAAAAATCATCAGATTTGTTTGGAACCACAAAAGACCCCGAATAGCCAAAGCAATCTTAAGAAAAAAGAACAATACTGGAGGTATCACACTCCCTGACTTTAGCTTGTACTACAGGGCTACAATAATCAAAACAGCATGGTATTGGCAGAAAAACAGACACATAGACCAATGGAATAGAATTGAGAACCCAGAAATAAAACCACATAAATATGGACAGACAATTTTTGACAAAGAAGCAAAAAACATACAATGGAGAAAAGACAGCCTCTTCAATAAATGGTGCTGGGAGAATTGGATAGCCACGTGCAAAAGAATGAAACTGGACTGCTATCTGTCACCATGTACCAAAATTAATTCAAAATGGATCAAAGACTTAAGCATAAGACCTGACACAATAAACTGCATAGAAGAAAACATAGGTACTAAACTTATGGACCTTGGGTTCAAAGAGCATTTTATGAATTTGACTCCAAAGGCAAGGGAAATAAAAGCTAAAATAAACGAATGGGACTATATGAAACTTAAAAGCTTCTGCACAGCAAAAGAAACCATCGACAAAATAAAGAGGCAACCAACTGAATGGGAGAAGATTTTTGCAAACAGTGCCTCCGATAAGGGGCTAATATCCAAAATATACAAGGAACTCATGAAACTCAACAACAAGAAAACGAACAACCCAATTGAAAAATGGGCAGAGGACCTGAAGAGACATTTCTCCAAAGAGGACATACAAATGGCAAATAAACATATGAAAAAATGCTCAACATCACTAATCATCAGAGAAATGCAAATCAAAACCACAATGAGATATCACCTCACCCCAGTCAGAATGGCTATCATCAACAAGACAAATAGTAACAAGTGCTGGAGAGGCTGTGGAGAAAAAGGAACCCTCATACACTGTTGGTGGGAATGCAGACTGGTGCAGCCGTTATGGAAGGCAGTGTGGAGGTTCCTCAAAAAATTACAAATAGAATTACCATATGACCCAGCAATCCCTCTCCTAGGTATCTACCCAAAAAATCTGAAAACATTTGTCCACAAAGACGAGTGCGCTCCAATTTTCATTGCAGCTTTATTTACGGTGGCCAGGACATGGTAACAACCAAAATGTCCTTTGATAGATGGATAGATAAAGAAGTTGTGGTATATATACACAATGGAATACTATTCAGCGGTAAGAAAAGATAAAGTAGGACCATTTGTGGCAACACAGATGGATCTTGAGACTATAATGCTAAGCGAAATAAGTCAGATAGAAAAAGCAGAGAACCATATGATTTCACTGATATGTGGTATATAAACCAAAAACAGGAAAAGAACAAGACAAACAAATGAGAAACAAAACCTCATAGACACAGACAATAGTTTAGTGGTTATCAGAGGGTAAGAGGGGAGGGGGGTGGTAGATGAGGGTAAAGGGGATCAAACATATGGTGATGGAAGGAGAACTGACTCTGGGTGGTGAACACACAAGGGATTTATAGATGATGTAATACAGAATTGTACACCTGAAATCTATGTAATTTTACTAACAATTGTCACCCCAATAAACTTGAAAAAGAAAAAAAAGAATGTAGCAATTAAATCATGGCTTGTATTTTCTGATTTGCTTATATAAGAAATATGCAAATCATATTGTAAAAGCATATTTTAAGTTGATATAGAAATAAATAAAGACCTCATTAGTTACATAAATCCCAAAGTAAATAATAAAATAATTTTATTCGTAATAGTACGTAATCAATTTTGGATTACAAGCAAGCAAGAGATAAACTGCACAGAAGACATTTTACAAATTATACAGACTGCTTGCCCTTGTCTAGGTAACATTTACAAAAGCAGGTAGAAAATTTGTAAGAGGAGACCAAAATTGTTGTTGGAAATTTGGTAAATAATTTTTAAGGAAGTGAACATTTTTGAGTTGCCTTCGTATGTTTTGTCACTTTTTAGTCTCCGTTGCATATGGAAAGCACATTTCCAGTCTACATTTTCCAGCTACCATTTGTGAGTTCAATCAAATTGCCCTTAAAAAAATCTTCAGTTTTGCCTGTGTCCTTCAAGTTATAGAAAAAAGCCAACTCCTTTAATTTACTTTATATTTGCTCATATTTTCTTTGAGATTATAAATGTTATTTTACAAAACAAGGCCTCACATTCTTAAAAATGCAGCTATGGTGTGATAACCATTTTGAAGGTTCTCCAATATCTGGTTCTCCTACACTTTTATGCACAGAAAAGACAGCACTTCTCAGCCCTTCAGACAAACAGAGCTTTATGACTAATTCTGTGGTGTGACATGAGTACAGATCTGGTGTTTGTCACTTCTTGGCTGAGGCAGTGAAGAGTTCATGGAAAATTTTCCAGGCTCTTCTTCCTCTGTGGTAATTGTGGAGGTGACAAACTATTGAGAGTTGGCCCAAAAGGTAGAAGCCACCTAAATCACTGAGATGCCATGTGAGGATTGCTGTCCTGAAGTTGTCCAAAACTGTAGTCAACTTTGTGTGAACAAGAAATAAACAGCAGAAATGTTGAGCCACTGAGTTTTGGAGATTACTTGTTATTGTAGCAAAACCTGTTCTATTCTGACCATTTAAAATTCAGTGTGTCCTTTTGATCTAAAGAAAAGTCTGTCACCTAATTGCCTTTTTCCTTGGGTGAGTATTTGTTAAGTAGAGTTGAAAAAAAAAAAAAAATGGGGAGGGAAAGTCAGTGGAGTGGAGCCAAATGAAATTTAGTAAAATCCCAGGACCAGTTAATGGACTATTGCTATCCATTATGTTTTTTATCGTCATAGTTAACTTAAATATGTTTTTCCTCCTTACCCTCTCCAACTCAGTGAAGAAATAACTTGCCACTGTTGTTAGAGGAACTTCCTTACCCAGGTCTAATGAGGTAGCTATCTGACATTTCAGCTCTCTCATTGTTTGTATTCTTTTTTTCACTTGCACATTGTCAAAAAATATATATTACTGCTTTCCTTTCTACTTGGAAAATTTTGCTATGTGTGTTTTATTTGCTGTAAATGAAGATATTTATTATTACTATATCCTTCCTCTTTCTACAACTTGTCCTGAATGTTGCATCTGGGTATTCCATCAAGTATTCCAATTCTCATTATATCCCTTCAGTTGCTCATAATTACAGAATGAATCAAGGAAAAGTGCTATCTTTGGACATCAAATGATTCTACCACCTATGACTTAGAAACTAACCATGATTTTGTGGGGGTTCATAACAATCTCAGACTGCAAGACTTTTTTCTAGGTTGACCTGAGCTACGCTGTACATATGTGTATGCACATACGCATGTGTTTCTACATATAGTCAGTCCTGGGTTTGACAGTGGAAAGACAGAATATTTTCTGTAAAATTTTAGGATATCCAACAATCTAGAATTTTACGTTATTAGAGGATGAATTTTCGTTTTGTAAAGGTACTGACAAATGGTAACAAAATGAGATGAGAAATGTATATACAAATTGAAAAGGAGTCTGACAATCCTATCATAATATGGTCTTTGTCCTCCTGGAGGGTTTTGAGTAATGAGACAAATACCAATACTGGCTGGTTAGATAGAGGATATATTCCCCTATAAAATGTATCTCCTTAATGAGAAAATTAAGCTAACATGATTCCTTATAATTAATTTTACGTATTTTTTAAATCACTAACTAAAATGTCATTCCAGCTGTAAAAGTATACTTCGGCATATTGGCATCATCTCTGTGTTAACTCTGGTAGCACAATATTTTTGGCTGTTTCAAGAATTTTTGGCACTACAATTTTGGCTCTCCCTAGGGTTCAGCCCAACAATCTGTTCCCTTTTAGAGTACTGCTGCTTTTCTATAAGTCTATTACTCTAGACCTTATTAGAGGTCCTTAGGATGTTGTCTGCATGCTGGTAATCATGAGCATGCTTAGTCTTTGATATGCTATTTATCATGTCCCCATTTCTATTTAGGTGGTTTTGCCTAATGGACTGGGTTCGGCTTGCTGTTCATCGTTTTGCATTTAATGTTCACCCATTAGTGGCTTTTATGGCAAACATTCCTTCAGTCAGGGAGAGAGCTGTAGATGTGCCAAGCCCCATCACCCTCTCCTTGTTTTATGAAGCATGCTGGGACCAGATGGTATTCTAAATAGAGCTTTTAAAAAGAGCTTTTCAGCATTTGTGTTTCAGGATGTAATTTCCCCTCTTCTGGTGAATAGGTGATTTCTTGGGTGGGGTCTGTGTGAGCCACTTGCTCTTTTTTTCTTTTTCTTTTTTTGTTTTTTTCTAGACTCCTGAGACATTTTCATGAGGGAAAAGAAATGGAAAGTGTATCTACTTTAAACTTTAAAGCATAATGGGTGGAAAATAGTTATATTCAAAATGCTTTCATATAACACTGTCTCTTTCTAGTTTTATAACAACACTTAAGATATGGTAGAAAAATTATCTCCATTTAAAATAAAAAACCTGAGAATCAGAAAGGTTAAATTTCTTGACTTCTGTCACAAAGGAAGTCCATGTCAGAGCTAATATGATAATCCCAATGTGCACTATTTTATTTCTGACTCTTTCAAAAGTATTTATTAGTAGCTGCTATGTCAAGACCCAAATCATCACTGCATGCCCGGAAAAGATAGAGAAAAGAGGGAAAATATGTAAATCCTGTTTTATTTTCTATTTAGTTCAATTTCATTTTTCCAAACCAACAGCAAGATGCATGTACGAGTTTATAATGTGATGAGGAGGAATAATGAATGACATGGATATCAGTTTCCAAAACTTGACAAAGATTAGGAAAGAAAGAATGCATGGAAAAATTGTTCTGCAATAACTATATATAGCTTGTATTATATATTCAGCTGAAAATGTTTTTACCGAACCATTTTCTTGATTTGGTTGGTTCTTTTTTCACAACAAGTATAAATTTACCTTAATCATTAAATCACTTAATCAAGATCTAACAATGGACTTAGTAGATGTTGACTTTTAATTTATTTAGTAGATATTGTTATTTCCCTTTCCTAGACTATTTTATGCTGCCAGTTTTATTTTTGATCTCTGTAAAAGAACCTATATTTCTTCTCATGGCCAAAGATTGTATAAGGTTTAACCAATGCCTATAAGACCCACAAATTCTATTTGTGGTTTCATTGGATTTGATTTAATTAAATGATTAAAATTATTTCTTAGTACAATTTACCATCAGAGAGAGAAAAAAAATTGTAATTAAACCCTACATATAATACAAAAGCAAAAGTATAAGGACGTGTTTTTACACATCCAACCTTAATTAATGTAATAATTGTAATAAAATGTCATAAAAAGGTAATTTTTATACAATAGAAAGTTGCATTGAAATATTCATTAAAAATAATTCAGCAGATTATTTTAAGAATGAATAAAAATTTCTAGAAAAGGTTTAGGAAGATTTTATATTTCTTTCATTTATATTTTTTATATTGTCATCATATACTATTTAACATAAACTGCTACTTTCCCACTGTATATTCAAACATGTCTTGAAATGTTCCAATTTCAAGTAATATGCAAAAAGGTCCTTAACATTAAATGGGGGAAAAAGTACCTAAAAAGAGTTTTCTACTTTTTCGATTTAAAATAAAAGATTTATTTTGATGGCTCTAAATTAGGCCATATTTAGGAAAAATTATCCAGAATGTAAGTTTTCCGTTATCATTTCTCTATCTTTAAAGTTTATTTTTTTTTCTCCCTCATTTTAAAAGCCCTCCTAACCACAAATGTCAGAACTGCCAATCACTCAGATCCCCATTAAGTGACACACTACCAAGGATAAGATCTCCTAACCAGGCAGTGAATCTATTTTCCAATCCTATATTTCCTTTTCACCAAAAATTAAAATCAACTTTTGTTGTCATTTTCTTTTGTTGTTAGTTAGCTACAGAAAGCTACATTTTAAAGCCATGGATAAAGGACATACAACGTGTTAAAATCTAATAATATGTACTTTCATGGGAGAAAGTCTTAACTAAAACTCATTAATTTCTAATAGCACAGTTGCAGCAAGGTTGTTAAGTAAGGTATTTGGCACTTATTCTTCACCCTCAACTTATATTTTTCTATACCTGCTTTCTCACCACATATCTCCCTGTAATTATCTTAAATAAGGGTCATCCTACAATGACTTGGAGGCCAGAAGAGACAACTATAATTCCTTCTACTTTGGATTGATATCATTTACTTCTCTAAGACAAGCACATAAATATTTGGTTTTGGTTCAATGGATTCATACCCTTAATCAAGAAAAGTTTATTTTGGACTTGTAGCATTCTAGTCACTGTGGAGTAAATTTACTACAGTGCAGTAAATTTAATAATAACAAATGAATCACCACATTTTACTATCTTATATTTCATATATTAGAAGTACACTTCTTAGATATCAGCCAAATAATATGTTTCTGGTCTGGCATGTGGTCTTCTATGCGGCATTTCCAATTTGTGGCTTTACCGGTACCTATTTCTAAGGGGTCCTCTGCATGTAGCCAGGCAGAGAGGAAAAACAGACCATAGAAAAGCCTCACTGTGTATAAGTTATATCTTGAAAGTGATGCACATTATTTCTGTTCTTATTTATTTGGCAAAAATCGCTATATGCCAATGATGCTGGGGAATGAGAAATCAACTACCAGTGACACCTTAGAAAAACAGCAAATCATTAACACATCAACAGTGGTAAGGATTGCACTAGATAATTTAAAAATGGAAACAGTCATGAAGATATTGGAAATAAATTATGGTGTAATTCTATCAAAAGCTTAGTGGATAATCTTGAGACATGTGAAATTTATATATATTCCAAAATTGTCAATGTCTACTTCATCCTTAATTCCTCATAAAAATATGTATCTGTGAAGGTTTTAGGGTAATAAGCAGTAAAAACCATCTAAAATTAACTTTAAGACAAGAATGATAAACTCTGATGGCTTTAATGATCTCTTGTCTGTAATGATTTTGGTACAGATCCATCATCTTTCTCTGGAGACCAATTCAAATTTTCAGTCGACAGGCAGTTAGTAGTAAGTTGCTTATTTTACAGTTCTTAGGTGTGTACTTCCTACATTCTGGAGCACCAGCTGAGTTAGGCAGTCTTAATCTCAGTTCAAAATTCTAGAAGAAAGCATCTGATTGGTCTTGGATTCGTTTTTACTCCTAGACCAATCTATTGTTGGAAGACATATAGTATATACCTAACCTGAGGTATTTACATCTGAAATGTACCTTGGTGATCTCTGCCTAATGGGATACAGCTCAAATAAGCAACTAAGAAGCTTGAAACTATTGAATATAAAAACTAGATCAATATGTTTGAATTAGAGGATGCATAGATGAGAAAGAAGATAGATAAAAATGAGGTAGGTGGGTTTGAGGTAATTGTAAAGAGACTTAGAAAGCCATACTAAGCAAAGTTATAATGGTGTGAGCAGAATGATGATTTGGAAAGATCATTCTGCAGACACTGGAGAGGTTGAATTGGAATGAGAAAGTATTCTGAAATTTCTCTTAGTGATTGGCCTGGTTAGTGGTGTTGAGGGAGAACTGGCTATTTCAAATGTAATAATCAGAATATGACTTAGTTTTCCTTTTATGTATATATTTTAGTCATAAGTTAAAGAACAGTTTTTAGTCATTTTTGGAGGCTTAGATCCTTTCAGGGACTTTGCTTCACCTTTGTGCTTGCACCTGTTTGGCCCCAGAAAGATGGCTGGTCAGCCAATGACGAGTAAAATTCCCCACGGGGTGGGTGGGGGGGAGGAAGGGACAACTCAAGCCAGGCTCAGTCCAGTGGGGACCAACAGGAGAATCCACGGGGTTCATAGAGGTGGGCATAGCCCCTACCTTACCCCGGTTAAGGAGAGCCTCTGCCTCTGTGGTTGCATTCCTTCCCATAACCTGCAAGGGAAGTGATTCAATGATGTGCTCTCCATCTATTCATATGCATAAAGGTTTTATCCCTTGGGGAAGTACATACATCCTGAGAATTAGGGTTCAGCTGCCTGCAGGCAAGGGTGATTGGTTTGAATCAATTTCCTATTATGATGTATAGGAGTCACAGATCTTGAGATTGACAAGCTTTATCTCCTTTACTTCCCCACCTAACTAATAAAAGCTAATGCATAGGCCCGATTGCCCAGCCCAGTCCTTGAGGCTGAAGGTCCCTTGGCCCAACTTAAACTCTTTTCATGGCTACTGTCTTTTCTTAACCCTGCTGCCACCCTCCTCCCTCCCCACAACCCTCATCTCCCAGGGCGTGACATCCAGAAAGAACACAGCCCTGTTTATAGCTAATGTTGATTCTAGCCTGAACTGATTTTGGACATCTGATGTCCAGAACTGCAAGATAATACCTTTGTGTTATGTTAAGCCAGTATATTTATGATAATTTGTCATAGCAGCAATAGGAAACAAATACATTTGCTTAATTAAAAAAAAAATGAAACCGAATGCACACTAAATTAGCTGAGAATAGTATAGTCAATATACTCTGAGATCATATTAAAATTTTGCAAAGTGAGAAAACCTTGCTGCAGTCAGAAAAAAACAGATAGAAAGTGAGGGCAAAAGTTCCAGGAAAAACACCCCATCTTTTCTAGACTGTATTAAGAAAAAGAAATTAATTTTTATTAAAGATTTAATTTAGAGGAAATTTACCATAAAAAGAGGAACATTTCCAAAACAATTGAATAGATCACCCAAGCTCGTGAAGAATTGGGCACCTATAAAAATACAAGTCATAATTTCCTAGAAAAATTGAAAATAATCACTGGCAATTATCAATGCCAGCTTGTTTCATATGAGAGATATACACACAAAACCCGGTTGAGAGTTCTAATGGTTAAGAGAAACCTTGATAATCTAAGGAAAACAAGCAAACTTAAGACAAGTCTTAGTTGAGGAAAATCTTAAATGTGAATATTTCAACATGTGTTCTTAAGTCCTAGTTATGATCCAGATTTTCCCAGTGTGACATTTGGCAGAGAGGCTTGAGAAGACCACCAGGAACACTCTGGATAAACTGATTCCTAAGGAGGAGGAAAATCAGGCTGTGATAGCGACAGGCCATCCAGGGTTTGGTGTTTAACATAGAACAAATGACACCCAATGGGACCATGACCCAGGAAAAGGATCCCTCCATCTGTTGCAACTCCGTTCTGATACATCAGATCCTCCAAAAATCAGAGCTTGTCCTGATGCTCCTTGCACTGAAAGAATCTTCGGACCCTTTTAAAATTCACTTATCCCATCAGAATGGCACAGGCTCTGATGCTTAACATAATCCTCCAGCCAGAAGTCAGATGTCACAGAGGAGTCCCTGGCAAGAGGCTCCCTACCCTTTCCCCTGTTCTGGAAAGCAAGGGCAGAACTTCTCCAGACTTCTCTCTCCCGTGGGGCTTCCCTAGCCCATCACATCCTCACTGGTGATAAGAGACAGTGAATCCAAGCACTGGATTCAGACTTCTCACTACACAGTCTGATAATAGACATGAGTCACTCCCCATGTTATCTATCCTTCTAGTGAGTCTGCTTCCAGAAACTTAGCAAGATGCTTTTTGTTTTTCTTTTCTTTTTTTTGTGTGTGTGCTGCTAAATTTTCTTTTCTTTTTTTTTTAAATTCAAGTTTATTGGGGTGACAATGGTTCATAAAGTTACATAGGTTTCAAGTGTACAATTCTGTAATATATCATCTATATATCATATTGTGTGTTCACCACACAGAGTCAGGCCTCCTTCCATCCCTAGAGGTTTTTTTTTCCTTCCTTTTTTTCACTTTATTGCTATTAGTAAAGAGGAATTTACTCAAATGAAAGATTGATAGAATTATGATTCACAGGTAATGTCATTGTGAAGTGTATGATTTAACTACTTCCATTTAATCATAATTGCACTTTGTGTATTTTTGGGGTTAACAAATGTATTAAAATAATTGAGATACACAGAACATTTTTTTTTTTTGGTCTCCTAAAATAATTTAGAACTTTTTCTGTTTTAGTTTTCTTATTATTAGTTAAGTAATTATACTATAGTTGAAATGGAAACTTCACAGCATTATAATTCTTGGAATTGTTTTTTTAAATAAATGTATATTATGTAAATGTAAAGCTTGTTAATGAATTGTTTCCATTTTATTTGATTGCTAGATGGTTTAAGCAGAATATTTTTGTTGTTGCTATTTAACAAGTCTCTTTTCTTGATCCATAAACAGATACATTTTTGTCTGTCATCTAAAGTATGAATTTTCTTATTTCGTTTTGCAGCTTTCGATAAGTGATTGGAAAATTGCTCAAATGGAAGTGCAACCGGAATTATAATCTACAGCATAGTTTTATAAATGTATAATAGCTTATTCAGGAGTGAATTTCATGAGTAGGTTGTTTCCTTTTATTCTATTTTTAGAAAGTGTAAGGATAGTTTTTCATTGTTTTTGTTTATCTAGTTCTTAATATGAACAGCATAATATATCTCCCATTTGCAGACATTTCAAACTTAAAATCTGTATCTGTGTCCTAAGTACTGAATTTATTCTAGTTATAAGGCTAATATATTTACTTAAATAAAAATTTAGTTAAAAAACAAAAACAAAATACTCTCTGATGGCTCCTATTGTGTTTAGTATAAAATCCAGACCGAAGTCTTTCACTACGAACCATAGCTTTAGTAAGAGACAGTCTCCCATGGGATGATTTTATGGGTAAATGTGAAACCAAGTTTGCTACAGGGATTGAAAAAAACAAACAACAAAAAACCCAGCCCCACCAAGAAGAATACAGCAAAGGGAAGAACAGGGAAATGGAATTGGATTATTAGGTTAAGTTAGTCCAGAACTCCACCCTTTATTATTTCCAGTTATGTAAATCAACACATCTCCTAAATATTTGAGCCAGTTTGAGTTGAGTGTTTTGTTCCTTGCAGTCAATGTCATACTAATTGCTATTTTCTCCTAGCAGCATTTCAAGCTAAAGTGACATTAAATATGTTATTTTAGATATTTCAATAAGATTGAAATTCCTGTAAAGAACAGGAGTAAAAAATTTGCTCATAAATGAAATTATTTCTTACTAACTTTCATATTCCGGTAGACAGATGATCTGATGTGCTACACAGACTCCTACTCAGGAGGAAAGGCTTTGACTCCCTACCCCCATCCTCTTTGAGGAGAGTGCTGCCAGCACCAGCCCTCAGGATTCCTCTGCTGAGAAGGTTCACTTCGCTCAAGTTATACCCTCCTTCCCAGGACAGCCTGTATCCCATAAATGATTGAGGTGAGTGTATAAAGTCCTGACTGCCGCCATCCCCCACCCAACTCTGAAGGCTCATCTTAGCTTCCGAGCTTCCCATTGGTTTGGCCGAGACTTCCGTTCAGACGGCGTCCGAATTCAACCTCCCCTCTACCCAGTCAGGCTGCATTCCCTTTCTTTCCCTTCTCTTCTGAGGAGGAGCTAATCTCAACAGCACTTCCCAATAAGCTTTCCATAGCTAAATTCAGTGGAAGAGTGTTTCTCAGAAAACCTGACCTGAAGTACAGGATAACACTGTTTCACAAATGGTTACATGGAGAATTAACTCTCACCCTCCAAATCTGGTGAAGCAGATCACTGTTTGAAAAATCTGAATTTTTGCATTGTTGATTAACTTGCAATTCACTAGAATGAATGAATGTTTGCCTTTCCCTGAGGACTTCTCATCACACTCCCGATCTTGTCGATTAACAGGTTGTCATCACTGGGAAGTGATAAAAGAGTTAAAAGAGTTGTACAACTTTACTTCCATATTCTGAAATATAAACAAACAAATAAATAAATAAGTAAATAAATAAATAAAGTAGTAGGGTTTTGATAGGGTTTTTATCTTCTTTCTTTTAAGGCTCTTAATTTTAGATTATCCAAATGCCGTAAATTGATATTATGCTTGATTGGTGAAGTTGGAGACTCCCCTTGTGAAGACTGTCTTTTGTTTTCCAGATTATAGGACTCCATTTTCAGTTTGTCTTCTGATAGTTATCTCTCTACATGGTGGTTACAAGGTCCCCTCTTTACTCTGCCCATCACTGCCTTATGTTTAATCAAAATCTCTGCAGTCTGTCTAAACACCAGTTATTTGATGTTCCTTTAATTCTGTTCCCTTTCATTTTCTCTTTTTCTTTTCAGTTCACTCTCCTGGGCCAGTGATTTCTGAGAATGAATCTAAGGTACAATAATAATATCCTCAGACACTCACTACTGCATGGAACACAGATCAATATCTTTGAAAATGGCTAGTAATGGAAAGAATTTCTTCTCAAACATAAGCAAGCCTACAGTTTCCTAGATCACATCAAGGTGAATTTGAGCCTGTCATGTTTGTGTGTGCTGGTTCTGTAATGAATACTATATTTATATAGATGCAATATGCTAATGTATATATCACAGAAAGGGCCTTAAGAAGGCTAATTTCGATGCATTGCACCAACTTAGAGAAAGTAGGCCCAGGCCTAATGTATCTGCCTTAAGCATTATCTCTTTAACAAAGAGAATGAATGAGCTTATACTTGTTTCTCCATTGGCCAGGATATTAGTAACTTGCTCCTCCTGTACCATTTGGATTTCCCAGACTTCCAGGCCGTCTTACTCAATGGACTGTTTGTACTGAACTTGGAAGGCTATACGGACAGCTACACAAAGGAAAGTATTTTTGCAACATATAAAGGAGAAAATATGACCAAGACAAAGCTAATTTTTGGCAATATTTACATGCAGGGTAATTGTGAATGCAATATTCTAAGTCTTGTCTTTCTAACTATTTTTCCTTTTTTTCAGAGTCTCAAAGAACATGATTAGTCTAGTTCCTAAATTATCAGGGTATAATATCTAATCAAATATTTGCTCACTAAAAAGTTAGATTCTTAATTTGCTCTCTACCCATGTTAAGTCAAATTTTGAAAAGGCACGCCTTAGAAAATAAATGACCCAATACTACACTTATTGGGGTGATCACTTCACAAGTTATATAAATGTCTAACCACTATGTCATACACCTGAAATCAGTATAATATTGTGTGTCAACTGTAATTGAAAAATGAAAAAAAATTTTAAAAAGATAAGAAAGGACCCAAGGATTTAATTACTAATATTAAAATCATCAGCACCAATAGAGGGTTAATATTTGTCCACAGAGCTGATAAAATACCACAGTCTAAATTATCATTATTTTTGCCTGGTAATGTAATGCTCTTGGAGATTCCCAAAATAAAGATGGTCTTTTACCTTCCAGATTTGCAGATAAATTCAGAAACTTTAACATGTACTAAATTACAAATGAGATGCATTAATTAATCTTAACTTTGCTGAGATGGACGAATATCAAAAGTTGTCAGTCTCTTTAAGCTAATGTTGGCTTTTAGAGTCCATATATTTTTACTGAAAGATGAATAAAACAGTATTTTTTCTAGGTGAAACTCATATTTCACAGCTCTTAGATCATCTCTAATAATATTGGAAGTGAAATGAAATTGCATGAAAACTTAATAAAATGCACATTAAAATATTAGTGAGATGAACAGGGTCATGTTGATGGATTAAATGATCATGAATATTGACTTTTCTCTGTGTTTGGTGTCTAACAATTGCTGGTCACCGTTGCCAACATTTTTATGTGTTCATCCACCAGGATGCCACATGAAGCTGTGCAGGCTGGGATATGCATAAGATACATCCAGACATGGGAGTGAAAGGAGGTTGCTATCCAGCCTGGGCTCTGCTCAGTACAGCATGTGCCCTGGCAATGGGCTGTACCTAATCAGAGGGGGGCCTTTTTCTAATTTGTATTAAGTCCTGCTGTGGACAACCTGTGGCCCGGGGCATGTGTGCATTTGTTGCCTCCCCCTCTTCTGCATATCACACTGGAGAAAGTGTTCCTCAGGGGAAAGAGTATGTCTTAAAGGTACCCCGTGTCATAATATCCTAGCTTTGTAGTGCAAACAACTGCACTCTTAGTACATGTGGACAAAATGAAAGGAGGATGTAAAGAAAACGGATAAGATGTAAATAGAAGCTAACCAAAACTATGGAATCTACCTGAGAAGTTGAGAGCAAAGGGAATTAAGAAAAAGCACATATACACTGCACTATGCTTATATACAGTACTTTGCTTTTGAGAATTTCAATAAACTTATTCATCATCATCATAAAAAAAAAAGTAAGTGAGAAGAGTGACATATGAATCCAATGCCTAAATGTGGGTCTTTATCAAAGAATGAAACAAAAAGATTAGGATTGCCAGAGAATATTTATGACTATCAGAAACTGAAACATGGGAGTGACCATCAAGTAAGAGTTGACAGGTGAGTGATAAACTAATACTTAGAGTTAGCCTTTCTTATAGAAGCAAGTGGGGTTTCATAATCAGGTAACAATCTCCAGGGCCCAGCAATGGCTCCATCAGATGGTTACCATGACGGTGGCACTGGTACCTCAAGGCACAGTTAATAACCTCATTACTGCTGCAGGAAGCATCCCATGAATACTTGACCAGAGAATAATTTGCTACTTAACAAACTATACAATTTCTCCCAACAAGGTTAATAAATATGTCTCTAAACAAATAAAAATAACCAAGCATGATGGAAGATCATTATAGGAAAAGAATTACTCTTCCAACATTGAATTTGATGCGTGGTATTGAAACTCATCATGAAAAATTTTAATATGTGTTGAGCATTCTTACAGCCCTATTTAGATTAATGACAAAAAACAACATTGAAAAAGTGTCATTTCATGTTTAAGGAAAAGGGAATTTCTGGGTGTCTTAGTCTATATGTGGATTAAATTTTGTGAGTGATAAAGATAAGACAGTTACACATTTTCACTGAAAGAAGTTTGATATAAAAAAAAAGAACTATAGGTTTAAGTGCATTTTAATCACTAGATATATCTTCCCTAGAGACCTCATGGAAATAATGGCTTTTCAGTTAAATATGGTCCAGAATTTTTATAAAAAAGAAGGAAGGGAAAAAGGGAACGATATGTCCTTTGCCCATTCTATGGAAAGTACTTTCAGAATTATTTGCCCATTGAATCAGCTTGATTCACTATGATGGTATAGTGTTAAATGCATCAGGTTAACTCTTTTCTTTTTTTCAGCTTTGTTGAGATATAATTGAAATATAACCTTGTAGAAATTTAAGATGCACAACATGATGATTTGATACACTTATATATTGCAATATAATTACCACCATAGCAGTGTTAGCTAATGCTTCCATCATATCTCATAATTAGCATTTCTTCTATGTGTTGAGAAAATTTAAAATTTACTCTTTTAACAACTTTCAGGTATATATAATATACAAGTATATATGTTTATATATATAAATCCTGTGTGTGTGTGTATGTGTGTGTGTGTGTGTGTGTGTGTGTGTGTGTATGGTGAGATGAAAAAATATTGCGAATGCTCCTGCTGAGTGCCATCCAACAGAAAGGCAAGGATCTTCAATATGCGAAGCGTCACATCGAACCTTAGTAAGTGTGTGACAAGTTTCAACTTGTTCAATGCAGTCAGTTGGGTGTGAGCTATGATGGAGAGAAGTTGTGCTTTAAAGTGCGCTGTAAATCATCCTCCATCATGACAATGCTCCATGTCACACATCGCTTCTGGTATGCAGCAATTTCTGTCAAATAAAAACATTATGGTGTGTCCTCATCCACCTTATTCACTAGATATGGCACCATAAGACTTCTGGCTCTTCCCCAAAGTCAAAATGATTCAGGACATTGAGGCAGCCATCACAGTGCAACTAAAGACACTCATGAAAGACGACTTCCAGAACTGCTTCAGAAAGTGGTAAGAATGATGAGAAAAGTGTATTCAAAGTGAGGGGGGAGTAATTTGGGGGGATTAATGACAATGTGTCTTTTACTGTAATACATTTTTTAAAATTTAAACATTCATCATATTGTTTGATCACCCCTCATATGTTACATTATTGTCAGTTATAATTACAACACTGTGCATTAGATTCCCAGATTGTCTGTAATTTGTCTCTTGACCAACGTCTCTCCATCTCCTCAACTCTTCAGCCCCTGGTAACTACTATTTTGCTCTCTGTGCACTTTTGGTGGGAATGTAAATTGATTCAGCCACTATGGAAAACAATATGGAGGTCCTCAAAAAATTACAAATTAAACTACATATGATTCAGCAATCTCACTTCTGGGTATAAATCCAAAGGAAAGAACACAGGATACTGAAAAGAAATTTGCATTCCCATGTTTATTGCAGCATTATTCACAATAGCCAAGATATGAAACAAGCAAGCTAAGTGTCTGTTAATGGATGAACAGGTAAAGTTGTGGCATATATATATATATATATATATATATATATATATATATATATATATATATAATAATAAAATATTACTCAGCAATGAGAAAGAAGGAAATCCTGCCATTTTCAACAGCATAAGCCAACTGTGAGGGCATTATGCTAAGTAAAATAAGTCAGAGAAAGCAAGACAAACATGGTAATCTCACTTACATGTGGAATCTAAAAAAGCTGAACTCACAGAATCAGGTTAACTCTTTATTAAAAATAAAGAAATATGTAAATTTAAACCAGCTTGGGAAAGTGCATGGGATTTATGTCTTTTTGCCTTATTAGTATAATTTAAAAATTAATATCTGATTCATTAATCATTTTTAGTTTTATAGACTGAAGCATTTTGAACAAATCTTAAAATGTATGTAACTCATATATTTCCAGTGTCCTTTCTTTCCTCCTTTCCAAGGGACACTATATGTAATCTACACTAGATTTATAGACAGACTTTGGTGTTACTTCTAATCTCTCTCTCCTTTCTCTTATTTTCAAGCAAAGGAAGCTGCTTTCTGCAGTATCACACCAGGAGGGATTACTATCATCATAGGTGAGTAAATCCTAAAAAATTCCATAGAAAAATAATAAATGGCATAGAAGCATTTACGCTTTAAAGAGAAGAGTGAATTTTAAAGTAGTTTCTTTTAAAAACCTGCTGGAACAGAGGGGTATGAGGGATTTAAACCCCGCCGTACGCAACGTGTTAGTATAATTTAAAAATTAATATCTGATTCATTAATCATTTTTAGTTTTATAGACTAAAGCATTTTGAACAAATCTTAAAATGAATGTAACTCATATTTCCAGTGTCCTTTCTTTCCTCCTTTCCAAGGGACACTATATGTAATCTAGACTAGATTTATGGACAGACTTTGGTGTTACTTCTAATCTCTCTCTCCTTTCTCTTATTTTCAAGAAAGAGGGGCTTATTCCTAGCTTCCTGGGTCTTTCCCAAGAAGCTCTGGTTCTCTTGACTATCACAATGTGTTTTAAGACATAATCTATACACTACCAGGAACCCTTCACTTCCTACAGCCAGACACCCCTTTTCCAACTCTGCAGGTACACATACATTTTTGACTGAAGAAATAAGATGGTTTTAAAGGATGGCTACCTATAGGAGGGAAGAGGTTAAATATTCAGCTACCAGGACTTTTCCTTGGATTTCAGAAGATTGTCCCCAAGTAGAGGGCTTCCCAATGGGCATTGCCTTCATTCCAAGCTTCAGGTTTAAGTTTCCTATCCCCTATCCATAGTAAATAATCTATGTCTTGAAGTAACCCAACAAAAATGCCATAGCCCTCCTTACATCCTGCAATAAAGGAAAATTCTATGTCTACTTACGGGAAGAGACGTCTTTTTAAATTCTTTACCATACTCTCCTAACTCCAAAGTAAAGTGAAAAGTCATTGGCAGGAGTTAAGAGCTACAATGTTTCTTTCCTTACTCAGTGATTCTCTCACCTGGTGATATATTAGAATCACCTGGAGAAGGTTCTAAAAATACTTAAGCCTCAGCACCAGTATGATCATCCCCAAAGACTATTATTTGATTGGTGTGATGGGTAGTGGGAGAACACAGTTATAAATATTGACTACAAACACATGATCAGTTGCAGAAAGAAAGACTATAAGAGTTATTAATATCCCTTCCTTATTTTGATATGTTTGTATATTGTGATGGTTAACTTTATTTGTCAACTTGGTTGGGTTTTGGTGTCCAGCTATGTTGTCAAACATTATTCTGGATGTTTCTGTGAGGGTGTTTTTATTTGAGATTAACATTAAATCAGTGGAGTTTGAGTAAAGCAAATTGACCTCCATAATGTAGATTGGTTTCGTTCAATCAGTTGAAGTCCTGAATAGCACAAAAGACTGACTTACTCTGAGCAAAAGAAAATTCTGCAGCAGACAACCTTCAAACTTGAACTATAATATTGGTTCTTTGTCCTTCAGACTTGAACTGCAGTATTGGCTCTTTCCTGGGTCTCTAGCCTGCCGGCTCATATGCAAATTTTAGACTTGGCAGCCTCCATTTAATTTAGAAAATTAATCTCTTTCTAAATACGTCAGCATTGTATTGATTCTGTTTCTCTGGAGAATCCTGACTAACACAGATTTTAAGAGCGTGAAGTGAGGTGCTGCTGTATTAAATACCAAAAGAGACTTTGGAACTAGTTAATGGTTAGAGGCTGAAAGAGTTTTGAGGTGCATACTAGGAAAAGCATGGATTGCATTAAAGAATTGGTAATTAGCAATATGAACAATAAAAGTGATTCTGGTGGTGTCTCAGATAGAAATGAAGAACATGTTACTGGAAACTGGAGGAAAAGTGATCCTTGTTATGAAATGGTGAAGAACTTAGTTGATTTGTGTTCTAGTGTTTTGTAAAAAGTAGAAGGTAAATTGATAAACTTGGATATTTAGTTGAGGAAAATTTTTTTAGCAAAGTATAATATTAAAGATGTGGTCTGGTTTCTCCTTGCTTCTTATAGTAAAATGCAAAAGGAGAGAGATTGAAGAAATTTGTAAAGTGCAAAAAAACCAGAATGGGAAGATTTAGAAAATTGTCAGCTTATCCAAATTTCAAAAACTGAGAAAGTGTTCTGGAGAGAGCACCAAGAGTGTGGCTGGAAACCCATTTGATAGAAGATTATGGGTATGACTTACAGCTATAAAGAGACATTTCAGTAGAAACCAAGAATAGATATGGGGATATATTAGCAGAAACACTGCCAGCTTAGAATAAGGTAAACGGTGACAGGACAAAATGAAGGGAGGCTGTTGAACTTCTGACATTCTACAGGATGGGACAATAGAGATATCTGGCTATATGCATGTGTTAGCCTATAAGTAAAGGGAAGAATGATCCTGAAACCTTTTCAGAGATTGACAGGGATGCCATTCCCATCAAGGTCCCAAGGATACAGATCCAAGGAAGGAGGCCATCCTCTTCTAGATTTCAGTGAGCCCAATGTTGCCACCCAGTGACTAGAGGCAAGGCCACCACCTGAGGCTGAGAGGGTGATTCAAGGTGGGACTGTATTCAGTCCAGTGGGCCCAGAGGGAAGAGCATTGAGCCAAAAAGGATTATTCTAAAGCTTTAAAATCTGATGGAATTTGCCTTACTAAGTTTAAAATTTGCTTGGGACCCCTACAATTTCTTCTTTCTTTCTTATTTCTCTCTTTTACAATGGGAATATCTATTCAATGCCTGTCTACCAACTGTATTTTATAAACACATAACTTGTCTGCGTTCTAGGTTCATAGCTGAAGAGGAATTTTGCCCCAGGATGAATCATATCTTGAGTTACATATTTTAGGTGATATTTCGATGACACTTCTAACATTAGAGTTGATGATGGAATGTGATTGTATTTGGAGATAGGGTCTTGAAGAAGTAATTAAGGATTTTTAAATAACATCATAAGGGTGGAGCCCTAGTCCAACAAGGTTAGTGTCCTTCTAATAAGAGGAAGAGACACCAGGAGTGTGCATGCATACAAAAAGAACCATGTGAGGACACAGCCATCTGCAAGTCAAAGAGAGAGGCCTCAGAGGAAGCCAAACCTGCCAACACCTTGATCTTGGACTTCTAGCCTCCATAAATATAAGAACTGAGTGAGTAAACTGTTCAAGTTGCAAGAGAAAATATCATGGCATAAAACTGTGTAGGTTCTAGGGCCATTGTAAGGACATTGACTTTGAGTGAGAAGAGAACTAATCAAAGGATTTGAGACAGAAGAGTAGAATAATTTGACTAATGTTTTTGAGCTATCTGTCATGAATAACAACTGGGTGGGATAAAGACTAACAAGGGCTGAAGCAAGAAAAACAGTTTGAAAGCCATTGTAACAATCAAGGTGAGAGATGATAGTGTTTGGCACATGAATGAATGATAGAAGTTGTGAGAAATCATCAAACTGTAGATGTAAGTTAAAGAAATAGCTGATGAAATTTGCAAATGGAGAAAATATATAATATAAGATAAAGAAAGACCTTAAGTATGTCTTCAAAGTTTTTGTTTTGGACATTAGACCAATGGGACTGACATTTACTAAGATGGTGAAGAACACTGGTGAAGCAGGTTTGAGGGGAATATTGGGAGCTCAGTTTAGGATACATTAAGCTTGAGGTAAATACTGGACATTTAAATGGAGTAGTCAAGTAGGCAGCTGGATATATGAATCTGGACTTGAGAGGAGAACTCTGGTCTTTAGATGTACAAGGAAAGTCCTGAGCATATTGTTAAATTTAAAGCCATGGCCTAATAAAATAACCTAGAGCAGTGGGTCTCAAAATGTGGTCCCAGAACCAGCAGCATCAGCATTACTTTGGAACTTGTTAGAGAGGCAATTTCTTGGGCCCACATCAGACCTACTGAATCAAAAACTCCAAGGAGTGAATCCCAGCATTTTGTGCTTTTTCACGTCTTCCAAGAGCTGTTGACTAGCACAGTTAAAGTTTGAGAAACATTGTACTATTGCTCCCATAATGAAATACCATAAATTGGATGGCTTACACAATATACATTTATTTTCTCACAATTCTGAAGGCTAGAAGCCTAATATCAAGGTCAATTTCTGTGAAGCCTCACTTCCTGGCTTTCAACTGGCCACCTCTCGCTATGTCTTCCCATGGCCTTTTTCCCTGTGTGTGCACAGAGAGCTCTCTGGTGCCATCCACTTTGTTTATAATCCCATCAGATTAGGGCCCCACCCTTATGAACTCATTTAACCCTATTTGCCTCCCCAAAGGCTCCATTTCCAAACACCTCATCACCTTGGGGGTCAAGTCTTCAACATAAAATTTGGTGGGAATGGGTACACAATTCAGTACATAACAACCACTAACCTACTGAATGAGTGTAGAAAGAGAAGAGTTCCAAAACTAAGCATTTGGGGCACTTTATGTTTTGAGTTGAGAAGATGAAGAGAAACATCTAAATAGACAGAGAAGGAGCAACCAGTGAGGGAGCAGGGGCACCAAAAGTGTCTGGGTCTTGGAAAGCCAACTAGGAAAGTGTAGAAGAAGGTGATCTATTTGGGAAGAAAATGGTACTGACAGGTCAAGTAAGTTAAGAACTGAGAATTAGCCTTTGGATTCTGCCATGTAGGTTCACTGTTGCTCTTGATGAAAGCAATCTAATTGGATGGTAGAGGTCAATGCCTAATTGGAATGGGTTAGAGAGAAATGGGAGGAGAGGAATTGCTGATATAAAATGTGAACAATGTTTTCAAGAAGCTTTCTATAAAGGGTAACAGAGAAACAAGCTGATAGTTGGAGGAATGTGTAAGAGTATGCGAGTTTTATTTTTAAGAGAAATCACACCATGTGTTTCCTGATAGCAATAATTCCGGAAAGACAAAAAAAACAAAAAAAATTTAGATGAGAGAGGAGAGAATTTCTAGAGGATATCCTTGTGCAGATAAGATGAAATGGGGACTAAAAAACAACTGTAGTTATTGGTCTTCATAGCACACAACATAGCACACAACATAGAAAGGGTATTTATTATAAATAGAAAAGTTAGAATTCACAAGGTACTTAAGGACTGACCTCTTATTACTGATTGCAACTCAATTCATTGGTCCTTAAATATAAGAGATTGGTTTTGTCTTTTAAAACTTGCACATGGTTTAGCAGTTCAATGCTGAATTCCACTTTGTTCTGAGATGCACATATATCTAGTAATAACATTCTAATTGAACACTGCAAATGAATATAACCTACATGCAGAAGGGAAATGTAATTTATGTGCAGAAGAATAATTATAAACTAGAAGAGCAGTCAACCTAGTGAATCAAAAGTGAATTGGCAAGTCAGTTAACAGATTTGTAAAATCTATCTGGAGTTTTCTTTACTGAGATTGTGTGAATTCAGCTATTTAGTTAATTTAGTTTTTAGCAGGCAGAATTAAATTTTACTCTTAAGCTTTGTTTGTCTTCAGAGTACTAATGAGGAAAAGAAAAATATTCATTCAAGGGGAAAACAAATGCAACTCTGATGAGTCTGTTTACTCTGGGAAAACAACCAACATTTTGTTTCTGAGTATTTCTTGTACAGGTATTTAATTTTGAATGTTTTATGATGCTTTAACATGTACCAGACAAGATACTCTACTTCAAATAAAATCCTTTGTAATATATGCATTTCCCTTTGGTGATACCCCTTTACATATGTTGCTGAATGGATATCATTAAGTATTAACAGATGTAAAATGTGTTCTCTTTGCCACTTTTGTCACCCCTTTCTCTTTTGTTTAACCATGCACCCACATTTAAATGGATGGCTGCCAGTGACTGAAGAAGGAGCTCTCACAGGAGGATCCATTAAACCAGTCAGCCAATTATTTACATATAATATCAAAATCACAGTCTACTTTTAAAGCAGAAAATTTGAGACAGATAGAGATTTTCCTGAGAGGGAGAGAGAGAAAGGAATTTCAGGGTACAATTGAGAAAATAATTAAGAGTATTAGATGCTTATAAATGTTTCTAAGAAAGGACTGGAGAGACCTATTAGCCAACTAACTGTGCTTAGCTCCACGGAAGGAGGAAATTAAGATGGGGGTCTGAGAGTAGACCATTGGGAGCTCTGGGACATGGTGACTTTCAGTAACTTCCAGTTGCCTTCATAAACACAGAAATAGCTACATCAGGAGTTCAGTCTCTGAGAAAATCCCCCAATTCTCTATGTCCTCAGTGCATTAAAGAAGAGCATCAGTGGACATAACAGTCTCATCATTGTGGTAAGGTGATGATGTGGCAGAAAGCTGCATGGGACATTCTGGTGGAGGGCACAGGGAGTTCATGTCTCAGTAGACACCAGTGAGGAGAGGTGATGAGGACCAAGAATCAGTCAGGAAACGTACATCTCTTGGGTACCAGTTACAAAGAACAAACATCTCCCTCTGATGCCATGACTATAGTTAAGAGGCCCTACCCTTGGGAACTTAGATGATACCCACGGGGGGGAGGAAGTGGGAAAAATACTTATTTGACTGAGTTCAGATTGAAATAACAGTAGGGACCCACAAATGATAAAAAAAAATAAAAAAAAAATTGTTTTGTGCCATTAGGTAGAAAAGGGCTGAAGATTAATTAAATTCAGTATTGAAAAATAAAGAATGCTCTATTCTTTGGATGTGTAAGTATATGTCTGTGACTTCATACCCTTTGTATGTACAGTGTATTCCAGAGTTACAGAGATATTTCAAGTTATTATGGGAACATAAATCTTTAGAAATTATCACAAATCTTTTAGGTTTTAAAATTCTAGGTCTTAGTCATATTTAAGTGTGATGTGATGTTGGATGAAAATTTTTATTTGTGGATTTTAGTCAAAGTACCTACAATGTTTCCCCGAAAATAAGACCGGGTCTTATATTAATTTTTTGCTCCAAAAGACGCATTAGGGCTTATGTTCAGGGGATGTCATCCTGGAAAATCATGTTAGGGCTTATTTTCTGGTTAAGTCTTATTTTGGGCGAAACATGGTACATACTGTAAGGAAAGATGTAGAATTTAGTAAAAGATAGCAAAATAATTCTAGCAATGACAACCCCTGCATCCTCTTTAAGAAAATACCAGAATGAAAAAGAAAAAACGCACTTTGAAGGGACTTCAAGCAGTAGAGAATGCATTTCTTGCTTATTCTCCTTATTTCCTGTGAATATTAGAGAGTGGTTTCTCTTAGTATGAGTAAAGTAAATCTAGTTTGCACCCCTTACAAACCAGCTTATTCAATAATAGACTACCATATTTCCCCGAAAATAAGGCCCAGTTAAGATCTCAGCCAGGATGCATTTAGTACATTATAACGATGTTCCAGAAGAAGATGACATGACTATTAGAATAAATGTAGATTTTTTTACATGAAAAAAGAATAAGACATCCCCTGAAAATAAGCCCTAATGAAGCAAACATTAATATAAGACCTGGTCTTATTCTCAGGGGAACACTGTAGTTGCGTTTGTTAGTAGTGCATTTGTGACCTGCAATGAAACCTTAGAACTTTAAGCCCATGAACTCAAAATAGTCATTCTTTTCAGAGAAATTCAGAATATCATGTAAAACTTCTTTAACCTCTTCATGATATGAAGAAGACATTTCGAGAGTAATCAAGATTATTGAAAACCCTTACGTTGTATGTAAACTATTTGCTGAATCATTTGGGTAAAAAAGGTAAAGTAACTTTTTAAGCTGTTTTTTCTGTCTAACCCATTTCTACTTTCTGATAATTCACAAATTATCCAGTTTACAGGGATGATGCTATTCCTTTGATACAAGGAAACATTCCTGAGTGCCTCTACCAAGTACTGTGGGAGATCCCCACCCCTTCTTAACATTTCCAAGGAGGCTTGGGGGAAGGGGACTCCGGTTTTATTTTTCCTGGTCATGTGCTGCTTCAATTTCCTGCTTCGTCTGGCATAGCACTTTTCCTCTATTAATAGTTTTTGTTTGTTTGTTTTTTCAGTATGCCAAATTTTTATTGAGGGTATGGAAGTTACTAAAGAGAATTAAAGCACAGCAAAGTACAGGCAGTAACTTTAAACTGAATATGAAACATTATTTCTCACGGTGATGCTATTCCTCGGAGCTCCACCTGCTTTCTTGTTGCCTAATCTTCACTATCTTTCTCCATAGTTCCCTCTTCCTGAATCCTATCTCTATTTGTAACTCACTGTTCAGACATGTGTAAATTAGTTTTTACCTTTTCATTTGGACAAGTGATATCATGTAAACATATCAAAAATATATTTATTTATGCAAAAGAGTTAGCGCTCAACCAATATTACAATTTTAGTTTATGTAATTCCATGTATTTTAAAGTTTAGTATTATGACCTACCAGCCTCAGTAACTACAACAAATTTGATATTTAACAAGTTCTGGGAAAACACAATTATTACTCAATTGATTTTAGAGAATTATTTAAATTTTCCATTGAGTTTAAATATGGATGCGATGTGATGATTTTATAGGTTTCCTGAATATTTCTGTCTTCATTAGTTATTTCCAAGGGTTAAATTCTGAAGCATAAAATGTGAATGTCATCTTTTTGCATCTGCTGTTACATCAATGTAGAAAGTCCTATAATCTTCTTTCCTTATCCACGTACAAGAAAATTGTCCTTCAAAGTTCAAGAAAGTGCCACATCTTTGGTAAATGCTTCCCCTAATTGCCATAAATCACAATTCCCCACATGTTTGATATAGGACTAATATAATTTTGTTTTCTAAATTATCTCCTGGGTATTAAACCTCTTCTAACTATGCTATAACTTCTATTTTTAATAAATTAAGTGCCATGCATCTTTATAACTGCCTAAACATAAAACCAAGAACATGATATGCACTTGGTAAATTTTTTAAATAAGTTTCATTGAATATTAATTATAGTGTGCTGGAACCTCACCAGTACTTAAACACTCAACCCCATCATATAATAAAAATGATTATGTGCATACATTTTTGTTTGGGAAGATACTTCTTTTCCTTTTTTTTAATTAAAGCATAGTTAACATACAATATTATATTAGTTTCAAGTGTACAACATATTGACTCTACATTTATATGCCTTATGTGGTGACCACCACGATATATCTAGTAACCATCCATCACCATACAAAGCTATGACAATAGTATGGCCTGTCGTCCCTGTGCTGTACCCTACATCCCTGTGACTTTTATTTTATAACTGGAAGTTTGTACTTCTCATTTTCTCTTCACCTTTTTCACGTATCCTCCCACCCCTCTGGCAGCCATCAATTTGTTCTCTGTATCTATAAGCCTATGTTTTATTCTGTTTGTCCATTTTTTTTTACAGTCCACACGTAAGTGAAATCACATGGTATTTGTCCTTCTCTGTCTCACTTATTTCACTTACAATACCATCTAGGTCCATCCATGTGGTTGCAAATGGCAAGATTTCATTCTTTTATCATTGCTGAATAATATATACTACATATATATCTCACATCTTTATTCATGGACACATAGGTTGCTGCCATAGTTTGTTTATTGTAAAGAATGCTGCAATAAACATGAGGATGCATAACATTCATATACTTTAAAATTACTGGGTTTGGTTTTGTTTTCTTTGGATAAATGCCCAGAAGTGGAATTTCTCGATCATAAGGTAGTTCTAGTTTTAATTTTTGAGGAAACTCAGTGCTGTTTGCCATAGTGGCCGCATCATTTTACACCACCAACAATGCATGAGGGTTTCCATTTCTTCACATCCTTACCAGCATTTATTTGTTGACTTTTTGATAATAGCCATTCTGACAGGTATGAGATGATATGTCATCATGATTTTGACTCACATTTCCCTTATGATTTATTGGTATAATTTATACAGAGTGAAATGCATGAATCTTAAGTTTGAGGAGTTTTGACAAATGCATATGCTCCTATAATCCACATACTTGCCCACATAAAAGTGTGTGTGTGTGTGTGTGTATATATATATATATATATATATATATATATATATATATATATATATATATATATATATATATATATATATATATATATATATATATATATATATTCATTTCTATCACTCTAGCTAATTCCCTTATGCACCCCCCACCCCAGAGGCCACTAGTATTCTTACTTTTATCAACATTGATTAGTTTTGACTCTTTTGACACTTCAAACACAGAATTTTGCAATCTGTACTGTTTCGTGTCTGCCTTCTCTAACTCAGTATAATGTGTTTTGAGGTTCCTCCCTGATGTTTGTATAATAGTAATTGGTTCTATTTTATTGCTGGGAAGTATCTCATTTTACAAATGTATACCACAATTTGTTTATCTATTTTCTTATTGATGTTCATTTGAGTGTTCGAGTTTGGGACTATTAAGAATAAAGCTGCTATGGACATTGTTGTACAGGTCATTTGGGGACATATGTCTTTATCTAAGCTATCTTGGAGATAACTAAGAGAAACTGCTGGGTAATAATATGGATATAAATTAACTTTATAAGAACCCACCAAACAGCATATAAAATGATTACCATTTTGCACTTTTATGGCAATGTTAGGGATTTGAGTTGTTCAGCCTTTTTGCTCACATTCAGTGTTGTCAGTCCTTTTAATTTAGCCATTCTTTTGAGTGTGCACTAGTTCCTCACTGTGGTTTGAGTTTACCTTTTCCTGCTGACTAATGCTAGATTAATCATGTGCTTCCTAGACATTTTCATTTCATATGTGTATGACAGTTTAGATATCTTTAATTTACAAAATGTATTCAAGTCTTTTGCCATTTTCTGTCAGTTTGAGTTTCTTTGTTTTACTGACTTGTATGGATGTTGGCACTTTCTATGAACAAATCTTTCCTAGATGTTCTGCAATGTTTTGTCATACTTTTCGTTCTGTTAAGGTGTCTTTTGATGAACATAACATCTTAATTTTAATATAATTAAATTTATTCTGTTCTTTGATGATTTGTGCTTTTTGTCTCTTGTTCAAGGAATCTTTGTTTATGGTTATGAAGAGCTTCCTTCTCCTATGTTTCATTATAGATTTTTGTGTGTGTTTATTCCTCACCTAGATCTGCGATCCATCCAGAATTGATTATTTTTGTTTTGTAAAGTTTAATGTAGGTGTCAAGATTAATTTTTTTCCCACATAGATATCAATTGTCCCAGCAATATTTGTTGAAAGATTATTATTTTCCCTCCAAACTTCACTGACACCTTGTCATAAATTAGGTGACAGTACACATGTGAATCTATTTCTGGGCTCACCTTTCCATCCAGTTGGTTATTGTGTCTATTCTTTTACTGTTTTAATCACTATAGCTTTCTCATAGGTCTTGTTATTTAGAGGTAGAAGTCTTAACTGAGTTCATTATGTTCTTCGTTTTCAAATTGCTTTGAGTATCCTTACATTTTACATTTCTTTATGACTTTTTAGAATCATCCTGTCAATTAAAAAAACAAAAATAAACAAACAAGATGCTTATTATGGCCCTTATTGGAATTGCATTGAATCTAGAGATTAATTTGGAGAAAATGGATATCTTTACATTATTGAATCCTTAAACCATGAACAGAATCAACTAACTTCAGCTACAATAATGCTATCTTACAACCCCAAATTTCAGTGGTTTAAAAGCAAAATAATCATTTATTCTCACTGATGCACTTGTTTGTTGGGGAGGTTATGGTGGCCGGAGTGGCTCATCAATACATGACCCCTCCACATGTCTCTTGGTCTTCCTAAGACTCCTGTACATGCCTCGCCTGGGATTGGTAGGTAGAACAAGGACATAGCCTTCTCATGGCGATGGCAGAATTGCAAGAATGCAAGGCTAATTGCATAAGTCTATTTCTAACTACTGCTTGAAATCCATCTGCTAATACCATATTGACCCAAATAAGTCATTTGGCTGAGCCAAAGTCTAGGGTGAGGAAGTGCTTTGCGCTTTTGGTGGAAGTACTGCAGGGTACGTAGCAAAGGGCTTTGGCATCCGGGTGGGTGAATAATTGGGCCTAATCTAGTTCATGCGTCACTCCAGGCAAGCTGAAAATCCTTTTTCTCTGACAAGAATTTGGTGTTGTCAAAGCTGCAAAATCCTTTGCATGCCAACTGTTTCAGTCTCCTTTGAGTCTTCAGGGTACTTCTGAATCTGTGTTTCACAAGTAGAAAAAGTTCACGTTTCCTCAGCTCTGCACCACTTTATCCCAAGTGTCCTATAAAAGGCAGAGTGAATGTACTAAATTTCCCACATTTTCAACCCACTTACTGCATTTCCCGAAAATAAGACCTAGCTGGACCATCAGCTCTAATGTGTCTTTTGGAGCAAAAATTAATATAATACCCGATCTAATCTAATCTAATCTAAACATAATAATATAATACCTGGTTTTATTTTATAAGACCTGGTGTAATATAATATAATATAATAAATATAATATAATATAATATGACATAATATAATATAATACTCGATCTTATTTTCATATAAGTCCCGATCTTATATAAGTCTGGGTCTTATATTAATTTTTGCTCCAAAAGATGCATGAGGGCTGATGGTCTGGCTACGTCTTATTTTCAGGGAAACATGATAGCTTCTGTCTGCTGCCCCTCTTTTCCTAGCTAGAGTCAAACTAGAGCTTTTAAGTTGTTGGAATGTGTAAAGGGAACTGGCATCCTCAGGCCATCTGCATTCTCTGTCCACCTCCTCTGGTTTCCATATAGTTCACAAAACCTTCTCCTTTAAGATACTCTTGTCGGTGTTCAGGTCACTCACATAAAGGTACTAAAGTCATCATTGAAACATTGTTTGTGGTAGTGAAATCATGCACTAGATGCAAACTCTACTGTTTCTCATACTGAAACAGGGTGGGTTGGGACCCCCAGAAAAAGGCCTTGCAATGTCTCTGGCCTGGCCTCTCCCTGCCCTAAAGCTTAACAATCAAAAAACCCCCTGCTTGTGGTTTGAGCTTGAAATGTCCCCTGTCCAGTTCCTTGCTTTAGATAATTACCCTGAAACTTGTGCTTGCTTATGGTCAAAATACCCCTTGGTTACTGATCACAATACCCCTTAGTTACTAATCACAATCCCCTTGGTTACCAATCACAATACCCCTTGGTTATTGATCACAATACCCCTTAGTTACTGATCACAATACCCCTTGGTTATCGATCACAATCCCCTTGGCTACCAATCACAATACCCCTTAGTTACTGATCACAATACCCCTTGGTTACCAATCACAATACCCCTTGGTTACTGATCACAACACCCCTTGGTTACTGATCACAATACCCCGTAGTTACTGATCACAATACCCCTTGGTTACTGATCACAATACCCCTTGGTTACTGATCACAATACCCTTTGGTTACGGATCACAATCTCTATGGCCTAGCATTCTTTCCAGGTTGCTGTCATCACTGCTCCTGGGTTGACAACCATATTGGAGAACCACATTGCCAGAGGGAGAAACCATAACGTGGCCTCTGGAGGAATGCCCAGATTTTCCCTTAACTATCCCAGGCTAGTCTGAGAATGTTAAGGCAGTTTTTGGAGGTGTTGACCTGCTTCCTTCTCAGACCACTGGTGCTCTGATAATAAACGCTTATCTATGACCCAACTCCTGTGTGGGTCTATTGGTTGGGCAGCGCACATAGCATGAGCACTGGACTCGATTAAAACTCCAGTTTCAACACGATGAAATACTCTTAGTAATTGAAATCAACAAATATTATTTACATATATTAACATGTATAAATGTCAAAATATAATATTTAATGAATAAAAGTGAGCTGGAATAGGACACATTCAGTATATGCCATTTATATACATTGAAATAGCAGTTGTTCTTTAAATTCATTTAATACAATAAAAGTCTGGGTTTTAAAACATGGTTATGAGGATGTAAATAAGGCTTTATCTGGTAAAAACATCACAAACAAATATGGTTTCTTTTTTTCCTGTATTCAGTCAATTATTGCATGAAGTGTCTTTTGTTTGATATTAAACAAAATAGGTAGATTGTGATTCTCTGATTCAGAAATCACACAGATTCACTTACTAATATATAATGCCTTATATTTCTTTGAACATGAGAAAATTTTTTTGGGTATGTACAAAAATTTTTGCAAATTGAAAAATAAATAGTGGGAAGAAAATATATGAGTAGGTAACCCTGCATACATTATCATCTCATTGGCATAAAAATAATGTTATTCTGGATGTAGTTATGTGAGATCTTCCAGCTGAAAAAAATATTTTTTTGGAATGGGGCTGGAGGGGGAAAGTGAGGAAGGAAGTCAGTTTACCTTCCCAGATGACCTGAAATGAACACTAAAACATTACATCCAGCTTCTTTATATTTAAACACCTGTCCTGTAGCCGAAAACTGGAGAATCAAGAAAAACAGAGTAAAGAATAGCCTCATACCAATTAACGCTGGCTCTAAATCCAGAGTAATACCAAATTTAAGAAACTGGGGCTATCTTTGGTGACCCTCCTTCCCTCTCTAGTTGCCCTGGCCTCCACCAGAAAGGCCAAGAAAATCCTCATACTGACTTATTAGTCTTCATATCACATGTGCTGAGCCCCAGCTGGTCTTACCCTCTCTAGATACCTGAAAGCTACAGATCTTTCCTTTTATCCTCTCCTTTACTCTTAACTTACTCATAGCCCATCATCTTTGGCCAAGATTGTTAAAGTGGATGAACATGAGGCAACACCTGAATTTCCTGAAACTGTATTAAATTGTGCGACTGTGTGTGATGTGGGTCTGTGAATGTTTATTATGCTAAAAAACATTCATATACTTCATCGGATTTTTAAAGAGAACCATAACCATGAAATTGAGAGATACCCTCTTACATAGGAGTCAAATGTCATGTGAATATGTTAGAGATCAACAAACTGGCATTTAATGAGAGCCAGGAAGAAGACATTTCCCAATTGTGAAATAGCTAATAAACTGTAACTATGCAGATATTCTTCCAATTTCAAGACATTTACTATGTATCCATTTCTTTGATTTAACTAATGTAAAATACAGAAAGTCCAATAAAAATGGTAGAGTGCAACACTAAAGAAAGTACGGTGACATTATGTTTATGCCTAAAGACAATTCCTTTTGAATGGCAGTATGACAATGCACTTAAAGGACTCAAAAGGAGTTTGTGCTATTTGAACCCATCTACTTCTGGAAATGCCCTCTAATGAAAACCTCAAATAGAAAGGAAAAAAAAAAAAAGAAAACCTATTTACAAGAATATATTCATTTAGAT
The DNA here is from genome assembly GCF_036562045.2 of Rhinolophus sinicus. Classification (NCBI taxonomy): domain Eukaryota; kingdom Metazoa; phylum Chordata; class Mammalia; order Chiroptera; family Rhinolophidae; genus Rhinolophus; species Rhinolophus sinicus. The sequence continues at coordinate 86,398,554 of NC_133751.1, forward strand.
GTTATTCATCATAGAAAAGAATAGAAATAATTTAAATATACAGTAAGAGGGGAATGCATAATTATATTAAGGTCTGTAAAGTATGAAATATTAAAGTATATTAAAATAATTATGAAAGCTTCACAGTAACATGAAGACAGTAAATAAAATCTGAGAATTTTTGAAGTTAGGTCTATCATTCTCTGTTATGTTATCCATTGATGCACTGATCATAACCTATAGTCCTTGAATTCTCCATGTTTTTTACGGTGCCCTGTTGATAGCCAGTGAGACTCCCAAAACCTGGGCTTCAAAGAGCAATTTATATGAACTAACCTTAAATGACAACTTCATTTCTTATCTTACTTTCTTTATATTAGTGGGTTTTTATAAAAGATCAGAGCAGATAGTTTTTACATTTGAGGCACAAATAAAATAAAAAATCTTACTTATATAATACTACCTCACAAACTTAATTTTAATGTGCTTATATCTATGAATAAGAATGAGAAACATGAATCAAAACATAAACCAGTAAATTTTACCAATAGCATCCATACAGAAAACCTTAAAAAAAAAATCATCATTAAAGTAAGCATAGGGAATTTCTTAAAGTTGTCTCTGTGCTTTTTCTTCCTGAGAAATGAGGAAAGGCAAACAAAGCTGCTTGTTTATGTCCTGTAGGTACCATGGGGGAAAAGAACGCTCATTTGACAACTAAAATGATTTAGCTCTTGGTTATTAAACATCGTCTAACAAGTAAGATAAATTAGGTGAGCAAATAATAATTAGAATCCTGCTTCTAATGGATGTGCCTTGCATAAGTGAAACAGAAAATTACAACATTAAACAAACCTCTAACAGTGTTTGCTCTGATAGCCTTGGGGAGCTGGACCAAGGTGGTACAGACCTACTGCAGGAAGGAGGGTGAGATAAGGGCTAAGATGGGAAACGGAGAAGCAGTTTCTGCTAAATTAGGTGTCACACTGAACCCTCACTTAACCTTCTGACTTGCTATTGAATAGCCCAGCTACCCAGAAATCAACAAGTCACAGTAGAGGTAAAACTTAAATTACATGTGTCACCAGCTGCCTTTTTTTCACAGAGAATACTTGGTGCAGAGAATTGTCTAGAGACAGACTCTGGATGTCACCGCGGCCTCTGCTACCCACTTTATCTAATGAACGTGCCTCTTCACTCTTTGAGGAATGACATTTTAGGAGTGTTCAAACAAATGGGAATGCTAAAAATATGTGAGTTAAGTACTTTTTCTTGCCCTAATTCCTGAAGCTATTGAAAGATGCTAGTTTTATGTCTGAAGTAGCTTTCCCTTTGCTCTATACTTCCAATTTAATTGTGATTTTCTTTTCTATAAATCCAAGTTAGACAGACATAAGGACAGCTGCTACTCAAGAAGCATACATCATTATCTGGGCCGAGGTGAACCATTCAACCCCATTCAAAGGTTTTTTTGTGTGTGGCTGTGTGGCTTTATTGAGCTACTGGACTCTTCCTCTAGACTTTTTGTTAAATGTGAAAAATAACCTCCATTTAATGAAGTCACTTAGACATAGTTTTTGTTACTTGTATTCAATTAAGTACCACCAGATTGATGAACTCTGTTTTTAAAATATATTTAAAAAAATAGCTTTCTATCATTTCCAAGTCTTACATGGGAAAGATTTTGCCATTCAAAGTACTCTAAGCCTAACATGATCTCCATTGGAGGAGACCCATCAAGGAAACAAATAGTACTTTCTGAAGCCAGATACTTTAGATACCATCAATAAATATGTAGTAAGAAAGCATTGTCATTGTGACAATACCTTGTCTTATCAAAATATAAGGTCACCACCCTCAGCATTTACAACTAAATGAAAGCCTGAGGGGCCACAAAACGAATTAGTGTTTTATGCTGAAGATTGCAGACAATCACAAAACCTGTGAACGTGGATGGGAGCAAAGAAAATCTGGAGGCAATCAAGTTAGCACAGAAGATGCTGCTTAGAATTCTCCTGAGTGGGGGAAGAAAAGTATGCTTCCAAGATCAAAGTGTTTTCATGGAGGAGTTTTGCTGTGAAATGCTAATTCCAGGACAATGCTCTTGGATATGACAGGCTGGAGGAGACACTGCTTGGAATTAATTTTTTAAAAAAAATCAAAAGTGATGTAGTTTAGATTCTTTACATATTCATTCAAACCAAATTCTGAAATCCTGAGACTATTAACAAGAGTATTTGGAACAATATATTATTCTATTTTTTCAAAGTAAAAATAATTAAAACTCTTCATTAGACTATGTAGGCATAGACACAACATATATTTAAAAGAATACTATATACATCTGTGTGTGTGTGTGTGTGTGTGTGTGTGTATATATATACACACACATATATATATATTTTAATCTTGATTTCTTGCTCCAACATATAAGAAAAAAAAAAAATAGAGCTGAAGTATCATATGGTTTGACCACAGGAAAACTGTCTGATGTATAAAGATGCCAATGATACTTGGATGTTTATGTTAGCAAGATGAATCCTGCCTGGAATTAGTGAAGTAGCAGAAAGTCACATCTCAAAGTTTCTTCTATTCCTAATACTGATTAACTTACCATCCTTTTAATTGCATTGGATAGTAATGTTACCTGATTTCCTGAGTGTTACGGTATCAAAAATCTTAAGAAAAAAAATATTTGAAAAAACGATTGCAATAAAAGAAAGGTTCAAAGAGTATCAATGCAGTAATAGACTAGGACATTCATGCACAATATAACTGAGATTCTATCTAATTACTAGCCCCTGTGCCACTGTGCTGGCACAAGGCATGGGTAACCTCTCTGTGACTATAAATAAAAAGGTCAATGGTAAAACAATATCACAAGTTATCATATCCTTTAAAAGACTCTTACCTCTATGTAAATTTAAACTGAGTGATATATACAAAGCGTCTTTTAGGATTATTTAAAATTACAATGTGGGCAATGAAATTTACAAATGAAATATTCTGAATACTGTTGGACATTATTTGAGATTATTTTAATCATTGACTCTATAATAAAATGTATCATCACTAAGAAATGGCAGCTTTGGAAAATTCCTGTGGATTAAAATTGAAATCATTAATGAACTGAGTTGATGAATGAAAGTTGTAAGAAAACATATTCTATGTTATTTTCTTTTTTTTTTCCAGTTTCAGGTGTACGAAACAATGTAATAGTTAGACATTTATCATTTATACCCCTCACACAGTGATAACTCCCCTGCCCCAATCTACTATCCCTCTGACATTGCATCCTTAAATTTAAATGTGAAACAATAGATAATTCTTTTTTGTGTGTGAAAAATCTTCTTTCAATGTTTTAACATACTAAACCAGTAATACATACTGTTAGCCTTTTTTCTCTAACATTACTTTTAATTACCAAATAACATGCATTAGTAGTAAAAAAATATATATAATAGGAATAGCCAAAAGAAAAAAAAGTCCCATCATTTAGAGAGAACACTTGTTGATATTGATATTTTCTCTATTTACTATTTCTGTCTTGTCCAGCACGACAAGAGCAGTGGGAAGTGAGAAGGGCAGCACAAGATTAAGAAAGAGAATCGCCAAGAATAGAGTGCAAGGAGGGCCAAGGGACTCAAGCCTCAAGGACTGAGCCCCGAATCAGCAGGGCTTTTATTAGTAATCATACAAGGAAGTAAAGCTTGTTTTTTTCCAGGGTCCACGAGTCACATGCCTGACTGGCTGTTCTTCCGGAAAGTCCCCATTGTGCTCCAACACATACTGTGCCTTCACACCCACGTATAACCCCAGGGGATGGAATCACTTGTACTGAAACCATCAGATAAGAGCGCCTGACCAATATTATTCCATCAGTTCCTAGCTTTCCGGGACACTTCCTTGTGATGTCATGGGGAAGGTGCCGGGAACAGAGATTTCGGCAGCTGTAAGGCAACATATTTCACTTAAGGTTTTTAAAGCAAAATATTTTAAATATTATGAAATTATTGAATTTTTTTCTTTATGTTTTCTACATATGTTTTAAAATAACTTTTTCTCCAAATATCCATATATGCGTTAGTACTGTTGTTGTGTGTTTTTTACATTTAAATCCATTAGAAATATATTTATATTAATGATGTAGGAATCAAATATTTTCTCCCAAATCGTTAGGTAAGTTCCCATAATGTCATTTGCCTTATCATATTATTGACTAGTATATATAAATACACTTTGGTTTACTTCATGATTTTCTATTGTTTCCACAGATTAGAGATTAGTATCACACTGTTTTAATTATTATGATTTTATAATACATTTAGTATTTGGTAATATCGTGTTTCCCCGAAAATAAGACCTAGCTGGAGAATCAGCTCCAATGCGTCTTTTGGAGCAAAATTAACATAAGACCTGGTATTCTATTCTATTCTATTCTATTCTATTCTATTCTATTCTATTCTATTCTATTCTATTCTATTCTATTCTATTCTATTCTATTCTATTCAAGACCTGGTCTTATATTACAGTAAAATAAGACCAGGTCTTATATTAATTTTTGCTCCAAAAGACGCATTAGAGCTGATTGTCTGGCTAAGTTTTATTTTTGGGGAAACACTGTATGTGATAGAAGAGAGCGTTTCACATTTTTATTTAAAACACAACAAAATTTCAGGTTTCTTAACACATCCTGTTAGAAATGCCTCTTGTGACCAATTGGGATCACAAAATTGGAAGATTTGATGGAAGACAAATAGAAGTGGTAGCTTAGGGGAATTGCAGTTAAGAACAAAGAGCATTGGACATTGTCTTCATCAAGTTCACAAATGAATATCCAGCAAAACATTCATGAAACTGGATAAAATACCTTATCAGTTGAATGCACGCTTTCTTTTAGTTGCAGAACATCCTCCATATCTGGTAGCATACTGTGACTTTCAGCATAAGGCAAAAAGAACATAAAGAAAGTTCCTCAGCAAAGTGTTTGGAGATGTACGAGAAGAGGTACTGAAAAAGAACGGTCCATTAAGGAGCTCCAGTACTAAGGTGTGGAAGCCAAGTTAAGGAGAAGCTGATTCTGGTCCAGGCTCTCAGCATCTCACTTCTGATGGGATACCTGGACCACCAGGAGGGAAGCTGCCATCCTAGCCCACACATCTATGAGAGATCGAAGCCCCAAATCAATATTCATGCATAATGTTGTATATAAGTTCTTCCTAAGCAAACATGTTAAAATTGTTATGCATTTTCTGTTTGCACAGAATTTCGAAAAGTAATATACTCAAAGGTTAGTAGAGCATAGATATTATGATTATATTAGTGCTTGGGCTGAGCAAGTTCATTTTGCTCCCAAATTTCCTTGGTATCATGTACCAAGGTAATTCATCAGGCTTGTAATAATTTATAGTATTTGACTATAGGAAAAATTTAACGTTAATTCTAATTGTACCAATGTCAAAGTGAGACAGAAGAATTTTCCCATGCTGAGCAGAATGAAATGATTGCTTACTAGCCACAAATCACTTAGTTCACAGTTGTGTTCCTGTCTCCTTAGCTTGCTTTTCACCTCTTTGAGGGTAGATATTTTAGAGAGTACTTCATTGGTTATAATGGGCAAAACCAAACTAGAAATAGTTTCATCTTGAAAAAGAGAGGATGTTATAAAAATGCTTAAATATCTCACATGGCCCATGGGCAGATATGAGAGTGGATTTTGGAATCAGTGGAGTTAAAGCTGCTAAATGCCTACAAAGAGAAATCTCTCCAAATGTTAATTTATCTTATCCTGGATTCCCTCTCAATATCTTTGTCCCTTTAGATTGCCTTTTTCCAGTGCTGTAATATACATGGTAGAAATTCAGCTTAGGGCATTTCTGGGGCTTTAAATCCTATGATCCTAGTAAGACAAAGTTTGATTTAGAGTGCCTCACTTCATCTACAATTCAAAATTCCCAGAGAAGGGATTCACTGGCTCCAGTCCATCTTATTGACTATGAACTAGGAGCAGGGTCAGACTGTGACATGACTGCTCCCTCTGGAAATTTTTCCCAGAAGCAGGGAACATTGCTGAGCTTAAGAGAGAGAAAAAAAAGTTAAGATACATTTTTTTTTTTGCCATAACTGTATTGTCCATAGAGTCCAACACATTGTTTCACAGGCATTCATCAAAGGCAATAGTATAAAGGAGTGATTTCAGTTCTTTCTGATTCATTTTATTTCTTTATCTGGCTCCTATTTTTTTTAAATTAAAGTTTATTAGGGTAACAATTGTTAGTAAAGTAACACATGACTCCTAATTTTTAATGTTTTAAATGTCTCATTTTCTTAATGATGTAAAAAGTAGTATACACAGCTGATTAAATCACTCCATTCACATTTCTAGTAATGATTTCCTAATGTGTAGTAACCTTTACAATAAAAACATTTGTAGATCTGTGCATAGAAATTACAGAATGGCATTTATACCAATGTCTAAATATGAAAAAAAGTTATATGTTGCATTTTAAAAACTAAAAATCATTGTACCAATGTTTTCCACAAAACTATCAGCAGTTAACATACTTAGTGTAATTCCATTTATTGATAAGGACTTATTTATTATTGAATTTCTCTATAATGAAAATTCTGTACTGGTTCAAATGGATTCCAGACTAAAATAACCCCGAAACAAAAAACTAGGATTCCTCCTTTTAATTTTTAGTTTTCTTTTATATCTACATATGTTTAGAATAATTAAACTAATATTTGTGTTCAGCCTGAATTTTAGAAAGAATAAAGCATGAGCCAAAATAAAGCAACACAGAAGAAAAAAAATAGAAGCTTTTATAAAAAAGGAAATGCATCATGAAAATAATTAGCAGTGGAACAGCTGAAGGAAGTAAGAGACATGCTGAGGTGGCAAAATCAATCCCTGGCACAATCCACAGATTTTTATTTTGTTCTTGCCTTTTTCACTTATTAATTGGTTCTGACTTATCTCTCAGCTGAGACCGCAAGGAAGCAAGAAGAAATTTTCTATTTCTTTTATAAATCAAAATGTCATTGAATGGAGGAGAAATACATTTTAACCTATTGATAAACTTTAATTAATTCTGAAGCTCAGTAATCACAGTGATACAAACATGAAGGGAAATATCCAACCCTTCCTCCTGTGCACAGCTAATGGCTGCTTTTTTTTCACTGAGAAAATAGAAGCATTCAGAAGAGGATATGCACAGGCTCCTGCCATTTAAATACTCACCGATATCTAGTGTACCCTGTATTCTACCTCCTCTCCTGCTACAACGGATTGGATGAAATCTCTACATCCTAAATAAACCAAACTCTTCACTTAAATACTAGATGGTGTCCTCTCCAGCTCACTCAAGGACTTCGCCTTGGTAACTATTTTCTCTCTCCTACATCATCAGTTTTTCCTTGCTCTATAACCATTCCCCTCAGCATTTAAATAGATATTTAAATACCTTTTCCTGCTACTCACATTCTCCTTCAGCTCCTGTTTTCTTTCTCTTCTATTAAATAATAGTAGTTGAAATTACATAGCATTCACTATGTGTCAGACACAGCTGTAAGAGCTTTACATATTTTAACTAACTTAATTCATTTGGTTCCCCAATAATTTTACGAAAACTATTTATTTTACAGATGAGAAAACCAATGCACAGACAGAATAAGTAATTTATACATCACAGAGCTAGCAGGTGGTGGAGGCAGGATTTAAATCCAGGCATCCTGGCTCCAAGTTCATTCTCATTCCTGTATTACACTACTTTCAAGCAAAGCTAGAAAACGTCTATGTGGAGATCTCTCATTTCTCTCCTTGGGCTCTCTTGAGTCACTCCAATCAAACTTTATCACTGTCACTTCAACGAAATACTTTTTATCACTAATGCTCTAAATGTTAAAAAATCCAGTGGTCATTTCTCAGTTTGATCTTTCATGATCTCCCAACACTATTCTTCACACTTATTCACTTCCTCCTTTGGAAACTCCTTTTCATTTGAGTTCTAGGACTTTCCATTCACCCAGTCTTATTTCTATCACAGTCTGCTCCCCCAACTCTTTGTGAGTTGCACCTCATCTGAAGCTCAAGTGCCCTAGGGCTTTGTCCTTGAGTCTCCTCTCAATCTGAGCACATCCTCCATGACCCCATTTAATGTCATGGCTTTGAATACTATCGTGTTTCCCTGAAAATAAGACCTAGACGGACCATCAGCACTACTCTGTCTATTGGAGCAAAAATTAATATAAGACCCAGTCTTATTTTAATATAAGACTGGATATGATATAATACAATGTAATGTAATGTAATATAATGTAATATAATATAATGTAATATAATATAATACCAGGTTTTATATAACAATATAATATAATACCAGGTCTTATATTAAGTTTTGCTCCAAAAGACGCCTTAGAGCTGATGGTCCAGCTAGGTCTTATTTTCGGGGAAACACGGTATCTATTTATAAGCTGATGACTCCCAAATTTATATTTCTGGCTCAGATGTTTTTCACCAAAGATATTTAGTAGTATATATGTTAGGTTCTATGGTTCATGTTTTCAAAGAATAATGATTTTTGAAAGTTATTTCATAGTTGAATATTAGAGTTATTTATATTTGTTTTATTTTGAAAATACGATTTTGATTACACTCATATATACCAGTGTAATATAGATGTAGGCCTAGACATTAATGAACAGTCAAGCCTATTTGACCTTACATACTCAAAGTTATCAAGAAATAATCACATCCTTAGTTAAAACAAATGAGAAATTGGGATAATTTCCAAAGAACTATTTTGTGTAATAAATGTGTATATATTTAATTATCCATGTGTAACATAGGATATACAAATAAGTAATTATTAGTTATATAACATAAAATCAATGTTATTAACACCCAGAAAAACCAAAAAATAAGCCAAGCAACTAGAACTAAAAAAGATGACTAAGACTGCAAAACAAAGATCTACTTCTACAAACAAAAATCATACCTTTACATCTGCATATAATAACTAGAAATATGAAAATAAAGATACCACTTCAAATATCAATATGGGGTGGCTGGTTAGCTCAGTTGGTTAGAGCGTGGTGCTGATGACACCAAGTTTGCCAGTTTGATCCCCACATGGGTCACTGTGAGCTGCGCTCGCTTCAAAAAAAAAAAAAAAGAAGAAGAAAAAGAAAAGAAAAAACTCAATATAATAATAACCTAATAAAGAATTCCCAAGACCTTTTTTGGGAAAATATAAAACTTTTGAACACACTAATTTTAAAACATATGCTGGGAGAGCATAATTTCTGAGTGTAAAAACCATTTTTAAAAGTAGAGAAAAGATACTTTGAGAAATTATAAATACATAATATTTAAGGCAATTGAGGACAGCCACAGAATAAACTAACAAAAAGAAAATTGAATATGAAACTTAGAAACTGACCAGTGCATAAACTGATAGGCTGTCATTACCAATCAATGGAGAAAGGGTGTATTATTTAGTAAATGATGTTAGGAGACCAGGCTCACTATGTGAAGAAAAACCTCGATGGATCCAAAACTTCCACAAAATACCAACCCTTGATTTTTAAAATTTCTCTTACTCATCCTCAAAGGGATAGGTACTTATTCCAGGTATGAATTTTCCTTTTCCGCCCACAGAACGTCATCCAATTTCTGGAGAAGCTTATCAAAATTCACACAGCATTGCGTGTAACCGAGGGACCGCTTCAAAGTACAAGAGATACAGAAATGCATCCACGACCATGAGATTCACTGATTGCAATACATACAGCACCATCCAGAGGCAGCCAGCTTCATAGAATGCTGGAACAGTCTTCTAAAGGTACAGCTAAAACACCCGCTGAGTAACAATAATATGAAAAGATGGGGTGTTTTCCTTCAGAATGTATTAAATCAGAGGCCTCATATGATACGATGTTTTTAGTAGAATAATACATGATTTCAGACGTATTGTAACCACTGGATGAAAATAAAAGTAGTCCTTCTTATCATTACACCCAATGTTTCACTGTGGGATTTTTGCGTCCCATCCTGATTGTTCTGGGCTTTGCAGGATTAGAGGTTTGGTCTCTAAAGGGCGTGCACTCTCGCCAAAGGACATAGCAAGGAGCTTATAGAACTACAAGTACGGCTACCAACAGGGCATTTCAGATTTCTTGTATCCAAGAACCTGCAGGTAAGATGAGAAATCACCTTGATTTCAGAGTTTATTAACCCTGATTGTTAGGAAGAGGTGGGACTACTTTTACACAAGGACAGAAAAGACTAAGTGTGCAACACAGATGATTTATTTGTATGCATTTTGGCACTTCTATGTGCAACTGAAACTGTAAATTAACACATGTAGCAACTCAGATTGAGAAGAAGGTGATTTGCAATGGTTGAGACACCTTAGAATTGAAAGTTAGGGTCAAATGAGAGCTCAGTCAACTATAACTGCCAAGGTGATAGCTGAGCATGACAGGAATTTAGAATGTTAGTGGAGAAGGCAGAGGATGAATACTAGTTACAGGAACAAAATCAACTACAATGGCAGAGATGGTAGTTTCTCCCACCAACTTTCTTCTTCTAAGTGGTGTGTTGGAACCATGGAGAAGCTATTGTAACCACACATGAACTTTATTTCTTTAGCATGCATTCTGCTTTAATCCAAGCTAGCTTTGTTTAGCTTGATAGAACTGTAACTCACCTGCATTCTTTCCCCAGGTCCACCTACCTGTGCATATACTGTATGTCTGCTCCTTTTAATCATTAAGCCCTTAGGATATTAAGTTCTGGTCAGTGTCAAACTCACTTAAGAATAAAGCTTCAGCTTTATCAACCCTGACCAAGATACAATAACCAAACCTCAAACTAGAATAAGGTTTTAGTCAAACAAAGATAACACCTTGGTCTCAGCTTTGTTTCAAGTCCAGACTGATGAAAGCAGAATGGCCCCACGGACTGCATCCATCGGAAACTGGACCAAACAATGCCATTACTGACACAAGGACCTGAAGCCACAATCCATCGCTCCTTGCCTTAACCCTCAACCAATCAGTAGAGCCTGGGTCATGACTACCCACCATGACCTGTCCAATTAGGAATTTATGATCAGATCACCCTGTGAAGTTACTTTCCACAGAACCCATTTTTTTCCTCCACAGAATCTATCTCAGGGGCAAGGAAATTATTCAGTTGTCAGCAGTTAAGCAGGTCTAAAAAGTAACCAGTCAGATTGGAACTAAAGAAAAGAAGACCCTGGGAAGGATAACTCCAAGAAAAATGGAATTGAGGAGATGGAACATATGGAAAATACTTTAGATAGACAAATGGCAAAACTTTTAGAGACTTGGAAAATTAATAGTGGGTACATAAAAAAAGTCAACTGAAAAATGAAACAATCATTAATTCCAGGGGGAAAAAACAAAAGGTGCATAAAAAGAAGGCATAGACAAAATTTGCTCCTTGACTCAAGAGTAGGAAAAATATGTTAGGGATGAGAGGAGAGCCAAATTATTACCTACCAACATGGGAAATCAGAAGATAATGCCTAAAATACTTTTGCCAAAGTATATGAATATAAAGATTTAGAAAATTGTTTGTCTATAAAAGGGAAAATACCATAAGAGTTGAGGATGGGTGATACTGGTAAACAGTATTTTGGGTGAAGTAGAAAATTGCAAGACATTGCTATAATATGTTCTTTATATATTCATTATATGTTCTTTAGCAATATTTGATTTTTAAAGTGTATTACTTTGAAAATATTTTTTAAATTTTTAACAAAAATATTAGAAAACTTGAGTTGAAGAAAATAAAAAATACCAAAAATTTGAAACTGGAAAGAACATTTTGAAAGCTGAAAGTGAAGATAAAAGCCTAGCAGGAGTTCTCGATTTTTACTGTGAAATAGTGGAACGAATGTTCCATGAGCTATCGGGGCTTTCCAGGCTAAGATAAACTTTATCTTGTAACTTGGGCTGCTGGTAACCTTTTCTGATCAGGGAAGTTGTTTAGTGAATTTAACTGGGCATCGCTGTAAAACAAGAATGAACAATAGACAATTAGGTATAAGGTCATGAATGTAAGGACTAGATTTGGGTTTGGAAAGGAAGAAATATGGAATACTATTCTGCCATAAGAAAAGATGAAATAGTGCCATTTGTGACAACATGGATGGATCTTGAGATTATTATGCTAAGTGAAATACATCAGATGAAAAAAAACAAGAACCATATAATTTCACTGATATGTGGGATGTAGAACTGAAAACAACAAAAGAACAAGACAAACAAATAAAGAAACAAAACTCATAGACACAGACAACAGTTTAGTGGTTACGAGTGTAAGGGGGGAGGTGAGTGGTAGATGAGGGTAAAGGGGATCAAATATATGGTGATGGAAGGAGAACTGACTCTGGGTGGTGAACACACAACGTGATATATAGATGATGTATTACAGAATTGTACACCTGAAACCTTTGTAACTTCATTAACCATTGTCATCCTAATAAACTTTAAAAAGAAAAGAAAGGATGAAATAGGTCTCAGAAAGACTGAGGGAATAACCTCAGGTGGGATTTGAACCATTGCTTGATTATTGATTCTAAAGAAAGCATAAGCCAAAGGAGATTCAAAAATCTAAGTCTGAAGCAAAAATACATATACACATGTACACATCTGAGATACATACATAAAAGTAGGTTTAGTTTTGCATTTTCAGAGTTTAAGTTAAGGTGACAAAACCATTCAAAAAAAGCATTTGTTTGGACAGCTATATTGTACTTAAATAAAGTGATGAGGTGATTTTTAATATAACAACTTTACTGAAAATTATATGTTAAAATAAAAAAGAAGCTAATGAATTCAGTTTTCATTATTCTAACTTTCCCTGTCTGTAAAATTCTTCTTATTTTCTCATTAAAAACATAGAGAAGAGTTCTACACAAATATAACAGGTATCCCCTTGAAGGAAAACAGCATCCTAAAAGGTCATTTCATTGCTAAGAGAAATAATTTACCTTTAAACCAATGAAAAATGAGTTAAATTAAGTCACTAAGTGAATTTGTAAACATGACATATTCTGAAATGGAGCAGATAATGTTTCATAACTGTGGTTGGCCCATTAAGCACTATAGTCACTGATAAACCTGGCAGTATCAGAGCACAGAAAAGATCCATTTTTTTTTTTCCAAAGTGAGATGAGCACATCTGATTGTTTAAGAGGAGATCAGAAGCACAGTGAAATCTGATATGCCTTTTAAAAAAAATTATTATTTAGACAGTTTAGTCTAATTAAATTCCAAGAGGATGCTGTAAAAGAAAATGGCAAAGCATAGAGTTAGGCAACACCAGTCATTTGTCCTCTTAAAGTGAAGACAGTTTTGAAAACTGAACAATGAATGACAGCAAATGAAAAATATATATATATAAAAAGACATAAAGCAAATTGAAAATGGATTTTTTTGATAATTGTCTTAGAGAACACTGAGGATGGAAATAGCATGTAATGTTGAATTCACACTTGCTGAAGGGCCAGGATAAAATTATCCTGCAATGCTGGGTTACTTGAAGATACACAACAATTTTCAGAAATAAAACAAAAATAAAAACAATAGCTGTGTAAGGGACCCTAGTACTGTTAGGAGTCTATACACAAACAAACAAAAATAAATTTTTGAAAGAAAAAATATGTATAAGCAAAATATAGAGAAGTATTTCCCTTTGGCTGCTAAAACATTTCACAGAGTAGTCATTCCACAATTTTCATTAAATGGCTGCTGCCTGCTAAGACCTACATCATTTTGGGGCACTGTCATTGCTAAGACTACACTTTTTTTCTGTTCACAATTACATTTCTGGTGATGTTACCATCTGTGACTGCATGCAACTCAAACAAAGGAGTCTTATGTTAAAGAATTAGACTTGTATCTCATTAAGCTTTGTAGAATTTCATACTAGCCATACATCTGGAATTCAATAAAATATTGTTTGACATGTTTCAAACTGCAAATTAGACAATATAAGAAAAAGGGAAGGGTAATGAAGCAGTAAACGTGAATTCCTAGAAAGAAGCACATACATATTTCTTTTATGTTGACTTTATTATCTACAACAGAGCTATTTATCTAATTGAAAATATCTAAAGCAATAAATAATGCTGTGGAAAATTTAAAAAAATTACAAAGCACTATTCAAATAGAAGGTGTTAATAATCTACCAACCTATAAGTAAATTGATTCCAAAAATTAGCCTATGATTTTTTGTAACAAAATATTCTATTAATTTTAAGTGCTATGCTATAGACAGAGAGCTATTGGGCCTATTTTGAAGGTCCAATAGATCCTCAAAACAAGAGTAAGCAGTGCTTAAGAGGTGTATCAAAAGTAAACAAGTGTATCACTTGAAGAAACCCAGTTCTTTTTTGTTGAGCGTCATACACTTAAAGCAACTGTCGGTTTCAATGCTGGTTCAGAATATGGAGATCTAAATCTGAAGCGAATCATGCAATATGTAGGGCAAGAAAGCAGGAAGTCTGAATTTACCAGATCATTCAATGTCAGGAGTATAAAACATCAGAATTAAGAGGTCTAAAGGAAGCCACTCAAGCTAAAATTTACTGATTCTCAATACCATGATGATGCAAAGCCAAGGCTTATATATGCAAAAAGAAGCCACTGAAGGATTGAAGGGAAGGAAGTGTTGTACGGTGATTTAAAAAGAAACTCATTTTTGCTGATTTAAGAAATACTGATTGGAAGGGAGAGAGTGTGGAAGTGGGAAAAAGAGATGCTGTTACAGCAAGCCAGATGAAATGGATAATGGTCCTCCTACTCTAATGACTGTTCATTCTCATTCACTTTTCCTGGTACCTCATCTTTACTGTGCCTATTAATTTTGGAGGATCACAGAGTTTAGCCCATCTCTTTTCAATTTTCATTCACTCTTTCGATGATTGCATCAACCCCCGTCAGCTTTAACTAGCAAATGTTTTCCAATAATTCCTAAGTGTATACCTCCAACTCAGAACTTTCACCCAAACTTCAGGTATATTTTTGCTTAGAGGTCTACCAGATACCTAAAATACAAATATTTAAAACACAACTCTTGAACTTTCTTCCTAATGTGTTCTACTTGTATCTCTGTAGACAGTAATTCTGTATGTTCAATTGTTCAGGTGAAATTATGGACTCATTTTTTGATTCGTCTTTTTCTCAACCCACATGGAATATATTTGAAAATCTCATTGGCTCTACTTTCAAATATAGCCTAAATCCTAACATTTCTCACAATACTCACTATTAATGCCCTAATCCAAGTCCCTATTATCTTCACTAGGATTATTGTAACAGTTTCCTAAAATGTCTTACCTAACATGTCTTTCCTTACATGGCTTTTGTCCTTTATACCCTATTATCAGCCCAACAATCAGTGTAGTACTTTTAAAACTAAATCAGATTGGAGAGAAGGTTCAAGATGGCAGATTAGGTAAATGCTATGCCTACTGCCTCCCAGGATCACACAAAAATTACAAACAAATTATAGAATAATCAACTTCAAGAATCATCTGAAGACTAGCTGCACAGAACCCCTATAACTAAGCATATAAAGAATAGGCCACTTCGAGACTGGTATGAAGGGTGGAGACGTGAAATTTTATGACCCCAAACTCACAGAAAGCAGTTGAACAGTGGGAGGGACACGTCAGTGGTGGAGGTACCCCCAGAAAGTGGATGGGTCCCAGCCCGACATTGAGATCCCTACCCCAGGGGTCCTGTGCCAGGAAGACAAATTCCTACAACATCTAGCAGGAAAAATAAGCAAGGACTCTGTCTGCTCATCCAGGTGAAATGGAAGCAGCTGGAATCTCAGACACCCTCTTAAAGGACCCACACATAGACTCACTTGCTTGCAAACATTCACCTGGTCTCCAGTGGAGGGGCGGCCACTCGAAAGGTGCCAGAGACATACTGGGACAGACTGAATTGTGTAGCTTCAGAGCAAAGGCTGGAGGGACAGCAGCCATTGTCCCTGCATGGAGCCTGCTTCATGTGTAACCTACAGGAGGGCACCATCTCTTCATGTTGAACTCTACCCACTAAAGCCAAATCTGAGACCACATTGGTGTGGTAAAAACATGCGTGCGCACCACATTGGTGACACCTTAGGTCCCCACTCCACATAAATAGTACCACATCGCCGGCAGCACTGTCAGCTCCTGGGTCACTGGCCCTGACCCACAAGCTGTGGAAATCTTTTACAGCAGTGGATGGACCGCAGCTGCCTGGAGAAATTTTTGGTGGTGGGCAGTGACCACAACTTGCACCACAGCCTCTCTTGGGTGGCTTTCGGGATCTGCAAGACCAAGATGAGCAGTGGTTGGCTGTGGTGTTCTCAGGACATTTCGCAAAGTGGTCACAGGTCAGGCACTGGCGCAAGAACTGAATCTGCATTAATCTTGTAAAAATCTTCCCTAACCTGGTGAAGGAAATACACATACAAGCCCAAGAAGTACAGAGTCCCAAACATGATGAACCCATTTATGCACCCAACATAGGAGCACCTAAATATATAAAACAAATATTGACTGACATAAAGGCAGAGTTGGACAATAACACAATCATAGTAGGGGACTTTAACACCCCACTGACACCAATGGACAGATCTTCCAGACAGAAAATCAACATGAAAAGAGTGGCCTTAAATGACACACTAAACCAGATGGATTTAATTGATATTTTTAGAGCATTTCAACGCACAGCAGCAGAATGTACATTCTTTTGAAGTGCATATTGAACATTTTCCAAAATAGAACACATGTTAGGCCACAAAACAAGTCTCAATAAATTTAAAAAGATTGAAATCATATCAAGCATCCTCTCTGACCACTATGGTATGAAACTAGAAATCAGTTACAAAAAATGAAAAAAGAAAACACACAAATACATGGAGGCTAAATAACATGCTATTAAATAATGAATAGGTCAACAATGAGATCAAGCAAGAAACCAAAAGATATCTTGAGACAAATGAAAATGAAAACACAGTGACTCAAAATCTATGGGACACAGCAAAACCAATCTTAAAAGGGAAATTCACAGCAATGCAGGCCTACTTAAAGAAGCAAGAATAATCTCGAATAAATAGTTTAACTTTATAGCTAAGGGAACTGGAAAAGGATAGCAAACAAAGCCCAAAGTGAGTACAAGGAAGGAAATAATAAAGATCAAAGTGGAAATGAATAAAATAGACATTAAAAGGATAATACAAAAGATTAATGAAACCAAGAGCTGGTTGTCTGAAAAGATAACAAAATTGACCAACCTTTAACCAGAATCAGCAAGAAAAAAAGAGAGAGGACACAAATAAATAAAATCAGAACTGAAAAAAGAGATGTGACAACCAATACCACAGAAATATAACAAATTTTAAGAAAGCACTATGAGCAAATGTAGACTAACACATTGGACAAACTGGAAAAAAATGGATAAATTCCTAGAAGCATACAATCTTCTATAGCTGAATCAAGAAGAAACAGAAAATCTGAATAGATCAAACACTACTAACAAAATCGAATCAGTAATTAACAAGCTCCCAACAAACAAAAGTCCTAGAGCGGATGGCTTCACAGGTAGACTTTACCAAACATTCAAAAAAGGATTAACACCAATTCTCCTTAAACTATTCTAAAAACATCCAAGAGGATAGAAAGCTCCCAAACTTATTTTACCTGGTCACCATTACCCTGATTCCAAAACTAGATAAAGATATTACAAAAAAAGAGAGAGAGAGAGAGAGAGAGAGAGAGAGAGAGAGAGAGAGAGAGAGAAGGAAAGCAAGCAAGAAAGCAAGAAGAAAGAAAGAAAGAAAGAAAGAAAGAAAGAAAGAAAGAAAGAAAGAAAGAAAGAAAGAAAGAACAAACAAACAAACTATAGGCCAATATCCTTAATAAACATAGATACAAAAATCCTCAACAAAATATTAGCAAACTGAATTCAGCAATACATTAAAAAGATCATACACCACAATCAAATTCTTTTGAGATCATTTCTGCTATGCAAGTTGGGTTCAATATTTGCCAATCAATTAATGTGATACACCACATAAACAAGATGAAAAAAATAAAAATCATATGGTCATATCAATAGATGCAGGAAAAGCATTTGATAAAATCCAGCATCCGTTTATGATAAAATCTCTCAGCAAAGTGGGACTAGAGGGAACATATCTCAACATAATAAAGACCATATATGACAAACCCACAGTTAATATCATACTCAATGGGGAAAAGCTAAAAGCATTCCCCTTAAGATCAGGAACAAGACAAGGATGCCTGCTTTTACAACTTTTATTCAACATAGTGCTGGAAGTTTTAGTCACAGAAATCAGGCAAGAAAAAGAAATAAAAGGCATCCAAATGTGAAAGAAAAAAGTAAAACTGTCATTATTTTTAGATGACATGGTACTATTTATAGAGAACCCCAAAGATTTCACCAAAAAACTATTAGAACTGACAAATGATTTTAGTAATATATAGCCTGTACAGAACTCCGTGGACCACTAGACTTTAGAGTTTCCTGATACCTATAAAGGAGTGTGAGTGATTTCCAGCAGTTACAAGTATACTGGATCAAGAGTATTTTACGTGTAAATCAACCAATGTACTCACAGGGATTGATCAGTTTGCTTTGAGCCTTACATTTTCCTGAGGTTACTTTCCCAGCCAAAAGTATGGGCATGGTCACTGCTATATCTGGAGTCTACTGCACGGCTTTTTATTAAATCGGACATCCTCAGTGTGAGGATACAGTGTAACTGATCAGAGCCCTGTGTCTTCTTCCAAGATGTAACACAGAAATGTTACAGCAGTTACGAAGAATGAGTTAATGTTCCTTTGAGATGGTAACATGCATGTGTATTCAATTCCTTTTTGGTTGTCATTTTGTTGCTGGCTCATTCCATTCATATCCACCAGCATAGGGAAAGATGCTCTGGTTCCCTCAGCTACACTGTAGCCCTCCTGGGACTTACAAAGTTGAGGACTTGTAAGCTCAAGGACAAGCAAGGACAAATTTGGTTAACTCCCTATTTGCTATGTTTCCACATTCAGGGATTCTGCCGGGAGTTCCCTGCATTGGACAATAATAAAATGTATTAATTGTTCCCCTCTTTGTTTATATGTTTGCAAAATTTAGGATTCCAACCACAGCTTCTCAACTTCTCTCATTAGTTGTATTTCTTCATCTTTCCCTGGATGTTGTCTTGGGAGCTGGTTACCTTTCCACCTTTTTGCCTCCCTCTGGCTTTAGACAACCCAACAGCTTAGAGTACCTGAGAGGACCCTATGTTGTTGTCATTGGTAGGTGACTGATATCAGGGCATGGTGACATTCAATATCTCATACTTACACTTTTAAATCTGAGACCTCTTAGTCAATTTTTGACAGTATTTTGTGTCTGACACCATGTGAATGAGTCCCACAGATGATTATGTGGAGACTGAATATCATGAACATTCCATCACACAACGTTACTTAAGTTGCATCCATATATGAGCAATAAGTTCAAAGGAATCATCTTTCAACGAAGGATGAAAAATAATATTGGCTGAGTTGCTTAATGAGAAAAATTCTGCAGAGTCTCCCAGTCCCCTTAAAGGAAAGTATTTATCATCCACCCATATCATTCAGAAATTTCACCATACTTTGTATGGCAGCAAATACTTCCTCACTGAGCTACAATGCTGAATCTAACTTCTTGGCTCTAGGCATTTTTCTTATTTCATCGTCAGTGCCATATAGCTGGCTATCTGTAAGTTATCTAGCGATTTCCAAACATCACAAATAGTGACTAGGTTGAAACTGTGAAGGATAATTTGTCTTTGTACAGGCATCTATTTACTGAGCTTAGGACAGGGCACAGATGTTTTGGCCTCGACCCACCACAGCATATAAACATTCAGATTTGATTTTCTCCTATAGATATGTAGATATCACCAAAATGTTAATAGAGGCTATTTTTGGAAGATTATAATAGATAGTCACTTTCTTCCTTAAAGAAAAAGGGGAAAATAAATATTTGTGGAACATTTTTGTTCTCATTCAACAAATATGTAATGAATGCCTTCCAGGTACCAGCGCTGTGTTAGAGTGAGGAGTAGAGGAGTGAGTACAGTTAAGTTCTGGATAAGATAGCCGGTCTCAGCTTTCATGAACTTTAGATTAGCTGGAAAGAAGAGAAGCAAATATGCAAACCACAGTGATGCATGGCGATTACCAAATCTTGGCCTCCTGCTACTGGGAACATATCTGTAGTCACAACTTGTCTTATTTAAAAACAATAATCTCGCATATAGCTCATAGATGAGATTACTATAGTTCATGTTTTCAAGATATGTAAAGACAGAAGAACATATTTGAGACAATACTGAAGGAAAATCAGAATGATATAGTGGATTAAACATCAGGATATTGTGTTGCAGAAAAAGTTTTCTCTTTTAATCTCATTCAGCCTTGATAAAATGATAAAATATAATCTTAATTTTTTGAAATTTCCTTCCTGACGAAATTGTGACTGTGGAAGCATAAAGAACGAATTAGTAAGGAACTGGATTCATATATTATATTGTACTGCTGTCATTTAGAAATTACCACAAGTGTAGTGACTAAGCAGTACAAATATATTATCTTACGTTTCTGTAAGTTAGAAGTCCAATACAATCACCTTGGGCTAAAATCAAGCTCTTGGCAGAGCTGCATTCCGTTCTATAGACTCTAGGGAGAATCTGTTTCTCTGCCTTTTCCAGCTTTCAGAGGCCTCTCTCTGGTCCTTGCACATGACCCCCTACATTTGAAAACCAGCAATGAGATAGCAAATTCTTCTTGGGCTGTCAGTTCTCTCTGGCCACAGCTGGGAAAGGTCCTCCATTTTTAAGGTCTCATGTGCCTTAGATGAGGTCCACCCAGATATTCCAGGACAATCCCCTTATCTCAAGATCCTTAACCTTTATCATATCTGTAAAGTCTCTTTTGCCATGTAGGGTAAGGTATTTATAGATTCCAAGTATTAGGGTCTGGACATCATTGGAGCCATTGTTTTCCTTCATTGATATTTTTAAAATCAACATTAAAATTTGCGATCAATTAATCAACGCATACAGAAATACAGGGACATTTTAAACGAACTCTTCTCAGAATTTATGGTGCCTGTGATAAGCTAATAATAGCCTCCCAAATATGTCCACATCCTAATGTCAATTGCAATTTGGACATGTACTCTGTGTGTCCCTGACAATAAATTAGTATTGCATGGCCAGACAGTCCTAATATGATTCTAATATGATAGTGGCCAAATAAATAAGTAAAGAAAATATTAATATTTACTGATTTTTAGGTAAGTATTAGAAATATTAATATTTGCTTTGGCTGTAACACTCTGTCCCAGAGAGTTGCCAAATCTACCACTTCATTCTAACTATGGAACTATTGAATACTTTTTAGAATTCTAAGATATTATGCAGTGATTCTAGCCCATAGACTGTGTCCAGCTAAGAGTACATTTAAATAGTCCGGGCCACATGACCACATGAAATAGATCAAATTTCAGGGATGCTAACTGCTAGAAGGATGATATAGGAAAGCTTTAATTTGAGGGAAGTGATAAAAAAAATAGCAATTTATTCCCTTATAAAACTGAATGCAAGTTGGGGGTATGTAACTAATTGGGAGGAAATGACATTTCAGCCTCAAAAGCACTGACATATTTATGTTCTAAGCAATTCATAAATAGAAGAAAAACAATCTCATAAATTATGATTAAATAAAACCATATGGAGGGCAATGTTGTTGTTTTTTAAAGAATATTTGTTGTTTTAGGATATCAGAGATGTTTAATTGATCTGCAGCTAAAATCACCTAGTTTGAGTTTATTAATTTTCATTTAACTTTTGACAAGCATGGGGGCATACATAAATTATCTATTTTCTCTTACTCCTTTAAATCTTGAGGTATGTGGTACTTTTCTTTTCTTAATAAACTTAATAAAGTATTTAAACCTGAATCTAATATTGAATTTATCTGTTAATAGAATTCAAATAAAGCCAATTAGGAAATATTTACTGAAGCTGTACTACAAAGAAGCTTACTTGACAGTTCATTTCAAAGAAGAACTGTATTATGTTTCATATTTAAAATCCATTATTTTGTATATATGGTACAAGTATTACTAATAATAAAATGCTTTATCAAATTCTAGAATCATCTCCATTCTACAAAATGAATGGATAGTTGACCATAAAAACCAATATGGTTGTGCATGATACATAGTGTCTGTAAATCTGAGGACGAATGGATCCCATATGTGAGGTCAGTTTGCGTAAGCAAACCATGGATGACTGATCGGAATCTTCTTTGTTTCTGAATCCTAATGACTTGCAGAAGGAGGTCGTCTTGAGGCCCTGCTTTTTACAAGGAGAGCAAAGAAAGTAGAAGAAAAAACTTTTTTTCATCTTCTTTCACCCACCCAGACCCATTTCTTAGTATAGTTCACACCTTGTTTATATTTTAATCAGGAATAAAATGTCTCTGAAATGTGAAATGAAATCTACCTTTCCATAAGCAGTATGGCCACTAAATGACCTTCCATATGCTTTCTAGTTTCATGGTAAGTCCACTTTGTCCTGGAAAAGGTAAAATTCAGGTGCAAGACCACCAACATCTGGGGAGGCTTTCCAGGCTGTGACCCCTGTAACATTTAGTCTCCTAAGGTTTTTGCATTGGAAATAATCCAGCAAAATTTTCAACTCAATGCTTCTCAGATTGTCAAGTAAGAAAAGAATATTTGGCAGTAGATGAGAAAACGAGAGCTATGATTATTCTTAATATTCAAACTGCTCTAATACGTTGTCCCAGGAAATGAAAATAAGTGGGGATATTAAATCATGAAGCATTGTTTGTTTTGGCCTTAATTTTTCCATCTGGCCAGCAAATCAATTGTCCTGGGCCTGGAAGTTTGATTCTAAAAATAGTAGGGAGCTAATTGGAGAACTATCCTGAAGAGAAAGTCTAAAGATTCTAAGCTGTTATTTCACTGTGTATTTCCACAACTATATAATGGAAAATTAATTACCTTTTCTCACATCCTATAGAATAATGGCTACATTTGTATCCTTGGATCAAAATTGTTTGGAGGAAGTACTTTCCCACAAGTACTGTTTTTCAGCACCTTGCACTTAAAATTTAGTGTTTACCTTGCATACCATTTTGTACCATCCTTCATTAGAGAAGGAATTAGATGTTTCCCAATTAATTCACTTGCATTTTAAAATCAATGTTGTTTTAATGCACTAATTTGAACACTGTACGGAGGATCATCTTATTTTATCATTTGTATTTTATACTGTTCTTATATAGCGGTTGGATAGTGAAGGTTGTGTTTTACATGGCAAGCTATGAGACTTCAAATGGGAACAAATAAAATATTAAGTAACTAAGTAAATAGCATAATTATAACCAAAATAAATATGATTTTGAAAATGAAAAAAAATGTATAAGTAGAGATAAAATTTATCCTTTTTTTCTGAAGCTGACTTCTAGCATGCTCTGTCCATTTTGAAGAAAGACTTCTGAAACACAAAATATACTTTAAGAAGAATTTAAAAATAGTTTTAAACTGTCTAATTATATTTGTAGAATAATTTTAAAAGAAATAATTTCTAGTCTTATTTCAAGTACTACACACACACACACACACACAAAGGGTGCCAAAAATGTATACACATTTTAAGAAAGGAAAAAAACTGTATTAAAATTGTAATACTCAAATTGTCACTCAGGGTGGCATGTGGTGTCTCAGCTCCCGCTCCCCACATAAGAACGCAGGACACGGTGAGGCCAAAAAGGAATACCCATGGAGCCATGGGAAGGGGAGTCACGCCACTATAGTGTCACTATAGGCTGGATTCACACGACGTGCGACCTGCTGTCCGCTTTTCTGCCAACCGACCGACTCTCCTCACTAGCTGTAATCTGCCATGCTAACTGCAATCTGCGCTTGCTAGCTCAGCCACCATCTTCTTGCTAGCCCCCATTTTCTGCTAGTGTAGGCACGGCAGTTATATTAGTGGCCAATGGCTCACTAGTTACAGCTGACGGCCAACTAGCCATAGCTGATGTCCATCCAATCACAGTTGATGGCCTTTTACTACCTGAGCCAACACCTTTCCACGTGAGGCCGAGAGCCTGGAAACTGCTCTCTGGGGCTCTGTCCGCACACAAATATATACCGATAACAAAAGATGAATACAGGTTATATGTATATGTTTTCTGTTTGGCACTCCCAGGGAAGATATATATATAATATCTAAATCTATATCATCTATATCTATATATATCTATCTATATATCTGTATATCTATATATCTATATATCTATATATCTATATATCTATATATCTATACTCTTTGGAATTTAGCTTTCTATTGCTGTTTTTAAAAACAGCTTGGGAGAATCTCTAATCAGAAAATAAAATAAATAGATCATTCAGGCATGACAAAAATACTATATTATGAAAAGTGCTTTGACATGTGACAAATTGCAAAAGCTAAGAAGCCTTAAGCCAACAAAAGAAACACGGAAAAGAATAACTGATATATTTATAATTAAGAAATGCACTTTAGCAAAATATTCACAAACTCAACTGATTTGATATGAGGGAACCCAAGCTTATAACACTTCAGTAGGAAAGCAATCAATTTGTAATCTAAAGATGTACTGCTTTTTGATAGAATATATTCAGTTTTCTTTTTTATTTTGATAGCAACTTATGCTTGATGAGCTTATGATGAATGGACCATGGCTTAAATTTCTAACTCTGAATATATATATATATATATATATATATATATATATATATATATATAGATGTATGTAATTTTTTTCCATGATCTCTTTTGATATTCCAGCACAGGGCTTCAGCATGGGACATACGAATCATGCTACTCCACATACTAAAACGTGTCAATGATGCTGCATTGTTTAATGTAGAGGGTTTTGTACACTAACTGTATTCAAACTGAAGAGAAATGGGGTGTGTATGGCTCAGCTCCACACTGGTGCTGGAACTATTTATCCGTGGAACCATTCCCCACACTTCTCCTGCTCTGCTTTCTTCTACATCCCACCCTACTGCCGCTGCCTAGCATTTCCTGGGCTCCAAAGTCAGCTGCCTTCCAGCAGTGTTTAGCCTATAGGAAGCACCGGCGGGACCTCCTAACATGGGCAGAGTCTGTTGCAAAGACTACATCTTTTTTCATTCTCAGGTCACACACAGCAGGTTCATCTGATTGTGTTATAAATTCTCCTTGTAGTGTTAGCAGCTTGGTAAAAGTAATACCACCTTCTCCTTTTTCCCTCCAGCCTTTTGTCCTAAAGGTGGTCATGGTTTCCAGATAGCTTCCAGGTGCCTCACCATCCTTCTCTGATTCTCAGATTTTCATCACCTGTGCACCGAATCCCTGTACCATGTTCACTTTGTTGTAAGTCCTTGCGGGGTATTCATCGTTCTTGGGTAGTCTTTGACAGATACAAGACCCCCACATGTTCTGTAACTAGAACTGCTCCTTGTTTATATATTGAACTGTTGGATTTCTAAATATACTTTTGGGTGAAGAGAGGGTTCTGAATCCATATAAAAGGTTTGAAACTCTCAGTCTAGGTGCCAAATCCAAATTCCTGGAAAATTCAACACCTTCTAGTCTCTATCCATAACCTGACTTGCCATTCTTACTTGTTTCTCCCCAAAGTGAAATCCAGGAACTCTAGTCATGCATTTTCCTATGATTGTGACTTTGCTGGTACCATGGTCTCTTACTGAATACCCTTCCTTCTTAACTATCCATGCTGAAATCCCACCCACATGTCATGGCCCTGAACAAATACTGGAGATTCTCATTATTTGTGGATTTCATATTTGCAAACTTGCTGACCCGATAAAATTTATTTGCAATCCCTAAATCAATACTTATGGCTGTTGCTTAGCAACCTCCTCAGGAGCTAACTGGGTGAAATGTGAAACCTGCCTCCACTGGCAGAGGGTTGGGAGAGACCAAATTACAAAGGCAGACCACTCCGGATTGGTAAACGGTGGGTTTCAGAAGGAAGATTATTTACGAGACTTGTCTTGGGCAACCATAGTAGATTTCTCTACCTACCCACCAAATCTTAAAATCTATATGACAAGCCCTAACTTGATTCAGCTACCCACACAGGGGGCCTTAACCGGGTTCCATCATGTACCTGGTATAGATGGTTTCAGCACTTTACTATCTGAAGGCTGTGTTCTTGGGCTAGCTCAGGGGGGAGGCAAGTGGAGCACACATTCCAAAAATAGGGGAGGGAGTGGGGCCCTTGTCCAGCTGGTGGGTCCAACCAGTTGTCACATATTTTCTATGACCTTCCCCAACAATGGCACTCTCAGCCATTTGCAGACAAAGGCAGAATGGCAAAACATTTCCCATCAAGTCTCCCAACACCAGTTTTCCTAGCTGGCGTAGAGCAAAAGTGGTGCTCTGACTTCTTATTTCAGTACTCCTACTAAAAACAAATGTCCTTTTCACAGTCAATTTAGTGCCATATTTTTCACATTTTTTTTTATTGGTGTTCATTTTGTTAATGATTTCACTGTTTAAAAGGGCCCCCAAATGTAGTGTTGAAGTGCTGTTTGGTATTTTTAAGTGCAAGAAGGCTGGGATGTGATATATGTAGAAAATGCATGTTAGCCAGTCTTTGTTTGGACATGAGTTATATGCTGTTGGCCATGAGTTCAATGTTGACGAATCAACAATATATATTAAATAAGGTGCCTTTAAATGGAAATACACATAAAACAAGGTTATGTATTGATCAATTGACAAAAATGTTGTGACTACATGTACAAACTCAGTATCCCCCTAGGAGCAATGACTTAGTATTCACACATTCAGTGTTCACAGTGACTTTATAACTAAACATGAATAAAGAGAGTTTACTATACTCGCCTTCCTAGGAAACTTCCTGATATCTCTTCCTCCCAATGGTCTCTGCTTAATTTCCCATAACCGTTTATCTATCTGAAGCTCCTTCCCCTCTTCTGACTAAGTCATGCTTAGATATTCAGGGCAAGCCATACGAGTGTCTTAACAGACTTTTCAGGGAGAACAAATTTAAAGATGCAAAGCAAGTCAAGAGCAGTGGGTAGCAAGGTCAGTAAACCAGGAAAGGAAGGATAAGTAGTATGTCAAACCACGGAGCCACCATGGAATATTGACAACTTATATTTGCAGCCAGAAATAAGACAGCTCAGAGCAAATACCAAACAAGTGGATTCTAGAAAAAGCCTCAAATTGGTATTTCTGTGTGTGACCAGCTTTTATGTGCTTACTATAAAATGGTTTTGAGGAAGACTGGCTGCATTGAAAGTGCCAGAAATTAGGCAGATACCTGTCATCACTTTGAACCTTCTATTATGGTTCTTTATGGCCATGTCATATCCTATATACTAGCCTATATCCTATACACTAGCCTATACATACTAGCCTGTATGGTTCATTTGTGTTAATGTCTAACAATGCCCTACACATAATAAGTATAAATTATTTTTAATAAATACATAAAAGAACAAATCCTGTTTTATACTTCATTAATGTAAAATCTGCAGTTTTTACTAATTAACAATCTGATTCTCTGGGAGAAGTTTTTATTGCTTAAGTTTTAGTTACATGACGTTTCACTTACATGGCTCATGGTTGTTGTTCTTTTAGTTGTTGAACAAATAGACAAATTCCTTGGGTAATCTAATATAAACCAAGTGTGATACCATTAGTATGAAGTAAATTGTGTTATCAGTGTTTACATTATTTTTGCAAGAAGTTTAGTAAATAAAAAGCTTATTACATTACTTTTTTTCAGTAGATCGTGCTTTTTATAGAAATTGTGAGTTTAAAGTTTATGAAATTGAATTTCACATAACTATTATAAGGAAAAGACACTGTTTCTGTCAGTCAGTGCTGGTACTTTATATTCATATTACTCACATCTATCAAATTTTCTCAAAAATATTTTTGGTTTTAGAAAATATAAAACACTAGTATAGATTGGATTTTAGCCCAAAGGTGATCATTACTAATAAGGTTATTGCTTTGGTTCTTAGTTATTGTTCATGTCTCATTTAATATAATGGTAACATAGAATTAGTCTAAATATGCTCTTTGTAAACTTTTTCTAAATTTGTAAAGAACTTTTCCTACATGTTTGGACTAATAAATCATTTATTACCTCTCAGACATTTCCTGGGAAAAAAAGATGCCAAATTGATTTGAAAACAAGAATTCTCATAGGGATATATGGCATTGACATAGCCAAATATTATTTTCTCATTCTTTCTTTACTTTGAATAATTAACTCCTAATAAAAAGCTGTTATATAACTTCATCTGCTCATGTTAGTTTTAATTGTATTGGTAGAAACTAAAAGTTGGGAATTAGCTATCTTACAAATCAGTATCTTTATATCTAGTTAGCATTTTCTTGTTCTAAATGATAAGGCTTTTCACAATAGAAAAGCGATAAGCCATGCTCAAAAAGCTTATTCTAGCGTTGTCTTGGTTTTAAAAAATTATGATTGGATCTTTTTGTTCAATTTCAACTTCAGTGGGCCCTTTCCATGAAATTGCTGTGCTTGACAGAATTGAAATAGAAGGCTTGATGAAGGAGATCTTTTGATGTTTATTCACTGAAAAGCTACATTGTGTCTTATTGCTATTTAAATTTGCTGAGGAATGAAATGGATTGTAAGGTGATGATCTGGAGAAATGATAGAAGTAAAAATAGGTCTTTCCCATTATTGAATAGCAGGACACACGTTTATAGGGCATTTCTACCAAGACAAACTACATGTAGTTTTACTTTTAGCAGCCATACATGTTTTAGCAATTTTAACCATATTCCACTCTACTGTACAATATTGTTAAATATTTCACTGCATCATAATCCTGAATTCTGGAAATGAATCAAATGGTCTGAAAAAAAGGCTTATGTTCATTGCAGAGCACAGATACTATTATTAAATAAGTTTGAGTAGATTAGTAATTTAATTTTAGAGATAAAAAACTCATTTTATAACAAATTTAATTTTTATTGCTCCTAAATCTCTCTCTCTCTCTCTCTCTCTCTCTCTCTCTCTCTCACACACACACACACACACACCCTCTCTTGGGCTCATTGTTCTTCATCTCTTTTTATGCAACATGGAGGTAACAATGACTTGCCTGTCCTTTCCCCCACTTCCCATCCAATAACTTAGAAATAAGAGGAACACAGCTAACCTTTGAGGAGTGAATAACAAATCTTCATCTCATAATAGGAGACTCAAACCATGGAACTATAACATCAGTCTAACCCTGGATCAGTCAATGATGTGTTAAAAGATAGGGAACCAGAAACAGTAGGTTCAGTAAGATAAAACGTGGCACTGAGCCTGTGAGGACACAATAATCTATATCACAGGAAAGGTCATTCATGTGGAGGAGCAAGAATATTTCGTCAGGTTTCGTCCTGGACTTGATACATAGCCCACAGGTCAGTCCATTTATCTTTGCTTTAATTCTATGGTTATTACAAGGTCTGACAATGAAGTTTGCAAACTTGTTGCAACAATGTTGCTAACCATTTTTGATATCAGAGGGATTATTTATTATAATTTGTATCAACTGGACAAACAGTTAACCAAGTTTACTATTTGGAAGTGCTGAAAATGCTGCGTGAAAAAGTTCGACGACCTTAACTTTACATCAACAATTCATGGCTCTTGCATCACAACAATGCACCAGCTCACACGGCACTGTCTGTGAGGGAGTTTTTAGCCAGTAAACAAGTAACTGTATTGGAACACCCTCCCTACTCACCTGATCTGGCCCCCAGTGACTTCTTTCTTTACCCAAAGATAAGGGAAATATTGAAAGGAAGACATTTGATGACATTTAGGACATCAAGGGTAATAGGACAACAGCTCTGATGGCCATTCCAGTAAAAGAGTTCCAAAATTGCTTTGAAGAATGGACTAGGCACTGTCATTGGTGCATAGCTCCCCAAGAGGTGTACTTCGAAGGTTACCAAAATGATATTCAGTGTAGCACTTTTCCTAGCATGAGTTTGTGAACTTAATTGTCCCACCTCATATGACTAAGCAACCTTCTGATCAGTAAAGCAGATTCTCAGGTATTTTGGGGGGAAAAGGGAGAAACACGCTCTCGACACTAGATATGAGCAGTGCAGAGGGACTGAAAGCTGTAGTCCCCATTATAAATTAATAAAGACATAAGAAGGTGATAATTCTATACTGGAGTCAGGTGAATACAATTATTATTTATTTTTCTCCCTAATAACCAACTTATTTCTAGGCATATTGGTAAAATTCTAATTCCCATTTACAAAGTTGAAGACTATAACTTACTCCTTGGTAAAGTCAACCAATGGTCATTGGTGCCAATTCAACACCAACAGGAATATCCAATTTGAGGTGCACTGAAGAAGGAAACTTCATTCAGATCAAACAGCTCAATTACGATACAGCATGGCTGTGAGGCGGTCCTGTCATGAGGCAGCCCTGGAGTCAGGCCCCTTCCCAGCTAGACAGCTCTGCCCTACTCTGCCCCACTCTGCTCTGCCTGCTTTTCTTCTCTCAACTCAGCACCAGCCAGGGAAACACCTTCCTCACTCAGTCTCCAGTGGAAAGGGAAAGAGTGCTACGGAGCCAGAGGGGAGCTGACAATAAAGACAGAAGTTCCTGTCCCTGGTCCCTGATTGATCCATCTTTATGCAAATAAGCACTCCAAATTTGATTGGTCCAAAATGTGCTGATCTGATTGGTTAGAGTGGAGCTGATCTCCACTAGTTGGTGAAGATGCTGATGGGGATATAGCTGCACAGCTCCGATTCGATGGGGAAAGCCTCAGTCCAATTGGTTGAAATATAATTCCAGGAATTCCTTTATAAGGTCTGGCTTAGATGGCAGGAACACAGTGTAGTCAGGTAGATAGTTGAGTACAGGCTTATCCCTGAAGGGCAGTTTGTATGAGAAGTCCCTGTGTAGAAATGGCTGCTATGCTGTTTTTTTTAAGTTGAGCTCAGTTAGCCTGACAGCTTTGATAAATGGTAGCATAACTACATAACTCTTTGTCAAACATTAATTACAAAAATATTACCTAATAGTAAATTATACAAATTATCTCTTAATGTATGCAATAAGTTTATAGTTATTTTCTTAATTAAAATGAGAAAACTGCTTTTAGTTTTAACAATATGCTTTTTTAACAAACTGCTTTTAGTTTTCCCAATATTAGATATTTTTTCCTACAAATTTGGCAATTTCATATGATTTCATTTAAAACTTAGCCTCTTTTTATTTCTTTGTTAAGCTCACACAACTTGTCTCACAATGACCTTTTCCTTGCTCCTTAAATATCCCACCTCTCCTCATTTCTCCTTCTTAGCATATACCAATAAGATCGTTGTCATGCAGGGTGTCATGCAGGGTCTCTGATCCCACTCCCCACATAAGAACGCAGGACATGGTGAGGCCAAAAAGGAACACCCACGGAGCCATAGATAGGGGGGGTCATACCACTATAGTCTCGCTGGCGGCTGGGTTGGAGACACAGGAAGCAGGATCCACACAATCTGCAACCTGCCATCTGCTTCTCTGCCAACCAACCCACTTGCTAACTGCAATCCGCTCTGGCTAGCTCAGCCACCATCTTCTTGCTAGCCCCCATTTTCTGCTAGCGTAGCCATGGCAGTTATATTAGTGGCCAAGGGCTCACTGGTTACAGCTGACGGACAACTAGCCACAGCTGATGGCCATCCAATCACAGTTGATGGCCATTTACTACCTGAGCCAGTGCCTTTCCACGTGAGGCCAAGAGCCTGGAAACTGCACTCCTGGCTCTGTCCCCACAATCTTACGGTTAATGCTCAGCTGCATTCTCTTCCTAATTCCACTTCGACGACAAATAAATAATTTCTGAAGCCTGATTTTCTCATGCTCCCTTCTCACCTGGTTTGCCTGCTGGATTTGCCAGTGGGAGGCACTGATGGGACAGTATAAGAGAAAGAAGTAGGAAGCCAGAGCTATCCTTCTTCTCCTCCGTTTCTAGGTGTCATGCAGAGTATCAACAGGGGTCTCAGCTCCCGCTCCCCACATAAGAACGCAGGATATGGTGAGGCCAAAAAGGAACACCCATGGAGCCATAGGTAGGGGAGTCATACCTCTATAGTCTCACCGGAGGCTGGATTCACATGATGTGCGAGACTGCTGTCTGCTTTTCTGCCTGCCAACCGACTGACTCCACTTGCTAACTGCAATCTGCGTTTGCTAGCTCAGCCACCATCTTCTTGCTAGCCCCCATTTTCTGCTAGCGTAGTCACAGCAGTTATATTAGTGGCCAAGGGCTCACTGGTTACAGCTGACGGCCAACTAGCCACAGCTGATGGCCATCCAATCACAGTTGATGGCCATTTACTACCTGAGCCAGCACCTTTCTATGTGAGGCCAAGAGCCTCACAGCTTTGATAAATGGTAGCATATGGAAACTGCTCTCTGGGGCTCTGTCCCCACACTAGGCTTTGGCGTTCCTCTGGTAGCAGTTGCATCTCCTCCTGCCCTCATTGGGCAGGCTTCCTCCATTTCCAGCTTCTGTGGTGTGACCTTAGCCTGGAATCAGTAACACCTCCTCTTCCCTGTGACTTACCAATGTAGGAGAAATAGTGAGACCCTGCTGTCCCTAATCTCTGTGTTATCTGAGAGTCCCTATGTGGGTACTCTGCTCTGTGTAACTACATTCCTGCCTTGTGTTCTTTCAGTTGTAAACCCCTGAAGTGATTTATCTTTTCTTCACTAAAGCCTGGCTAATACATACCTAAAAAAAAGGTACAAACTGCTAGATTTGAGCCCCATTTTATTTACATCACCAAGTCTACAAACTAGTTGAGTGTGAATTCATCTACTCCCTTCCTATTATAATAAAGGATTTGTCCCGCTGTCAAGAGCAGACTCCTCCACTTACCCTTTATACCCTATCTCCTCTGTTTTTCTCGATTTCTTATCAGTCTTAATGTTTTATATTCATACAGCCCATAAACACAATCAGACTTTACCTTTATCCTTCAAAAAGAGCTCCCTTGGCTTTAAATTCCTGTACAGTGAATGTATCATTTCCCTGCTTTGTTTCTTAGCAAATCTAACCAAAATGTTGTCTAAACTGCTTTTGCCCACTTCCTTGACTTCTAGTCAATTAATTTAAAGCTAACTTCCATCCTCATCCTTTTCTCCACCTGAAACCTGTTATCATTTGGATCAACCTCTAAATCAGGGGTGTCCAAACTGCGGCCCGTGATCCATTTATTATTGGCCTGCAGCAAATTCCAAAAATATATTTAATTTACTTAAATAAACCAGGTGAGACAATACGTACTTCATCTTGAGTGAGTGGCCCAGCTGTTTGTGTATTTTACCGCATATGGCCCTTGGTGAAAAATGTTGAAAAAAGTTTGGACACTCCTGCTCTAAATGATGAAACCCGATGAACACTTTTCTGTTCTCATTTCAATTGTCTGCACAGCAGCTTTTGACAAATTACCAGCCTCTTTTTCCTGAATGGTTTGGTCTCTCCCAGACTGGAGATTCCATACAATTTTGGGTCTCTTGTTTATTTCTTTGCTTGCTGTTTTCATTCTCCATTTCATTTGCTGGCTGTGTCTCCTCAATATAACCTCAAAGTTCAGGACTTCCTAAGGGTTTGGAACAGATTCCCTAAACTTTGCTGACTTCATTCTCTGACTGGGTGATTTAATCTTTTTTTGTGGCTTTAAGAATTATGTCTGTAGTGATGGCTCTGGAAAAAATTTAACTTGGTGAAGTCCACTTTCTGAAATTCATATCCAATTTCTAATTGAAATCTCTACTTGGCTGTCTCAAGGACACCTTATGTTTAAACTATAACAATTTAATCTCCATTTCCCCAGTCTTACCCTGTCTTACTTATCTCATTAAATAAGATCAGTACAAACCAGGGGTGTCCAAACTTTTTTCAATGTTTTCCACTAAGGGCCATATGCGGTAAAATACACAAACAGCCAGGCCACTCACTTGAGGTGAAGTACATATTGCCTCACCTGGTTTATTTAAGTAAACTAAATATATTTTTGGAATTTGCTGCGGGCCAATAAAAAATGGATCACGGGCCGCAGTTGGCCCATGGGCTGCAGTTTGGACACCCCTGGTACAAACCTAGTAGCCCTTGCCATGATTATAGGAGACATATTTAATTCCAATCTGTTAGCATTATAAGTAACATTTATTAAATGTGTATTATGTGCTGTGTATCATACTGTGTTACTTTCAAACATTAATTATTTAATCCTCATAACCCACATATGAGGTGTATACTATTATTTACTCCTTTTTATGGGTGTGGAAATTGAGGCAGAGAAAGCTTAAGTGATATACTGAAGGACATAGTAAGTGATATAAGCAGGATTTCAGGACAGATGGTTCAGTTTCAGGGCTCACGTTTACAACCATTACACTATGCCTCAAATTAGAATAAAACCATAGTTAACACATTCATAGCATATTATGAGCCAGGCATAGTTTTAGTGCTTTAAAGATACTGAATCATTTATGAGAAGTGCATTGTTATTATGTCAGTATATGCACAGAGAGGTTAAATAATTTACCCAAAGCCAGTAAAGTATAGAGACAGAATTTAAAACTGGATACTCTGGCTCCAGAGTCTGTACTGTTAATCACCATGATACACTTCATCTAAATTGTCCTCCTGCTTTTACCTGCAAAATACATTTTAATGTTTTTGTCATCACCTTTGCATTCCATGCTAAGATTTTTAGGAAGGAAGAAGGCAAAATTCATAAGTTATTAGGGAGCTAGGTTGACAATCAGAACATTCCAAACTGGATGAGCTCACGCTACAGAGTGCAGGGGCATGTTTAGGATTGTTAATACTGTGTTTGGGTCCAACCAGTTGATAAATGTAGGCCTCACAGGAGGAAAACCCACCACTAATTCCTTCAGCAACCTAGCTAACAGGCAGGAAGCAAACAAAACGTCTCTTAGTCATTACGAAAGTGTGCTATAGCTATGCAGGCAGAAATACTCATAATTTATAGCTTAATTTTATAAGAAGCAGAGGGGTTAAAGGAGACATCTGTATTGTTAAATTAATCCACAGGTGATCTGGGACTTAGATCTAGGACTCTGATTCATACTCAGGTGATTTTATTACACCATGTAGACTTTCTCCTGGTTCCTCATTTGGGTTTTCATAACAAGCCAAAAAATAAGGCATTAGGTTTGAGAGCAACAAAAGATACATGAAAAGGCAATGCCAGGGGTCAAGAAACAAGGGAATTGATCATCCTACCAGAGAGAAATTCTAAAAAGTCAACTTCAGTTTTCATACAGTTTGTAAAATACTGTTTCAAAATAAGTTCATATAATTTGGGGGTAAATAGGAAAGAAGTAGTGACAGGTTTAACAGTAGTATTTTAAAATATTCTATCTTGATGTCCTATTTAGCTGAAATATTTTAAACTAGGATACTGATAAGCTACCAAAGATACTTCTACAATTATAAAAATGTGTAATATGTGGGACCAGCTCATTTACATATGATTTAAATATACCATGAGAGAGATAAACAACAGAGAACGTCAAACAGAAGTATCAGTCATACTAGAACCGAATTACAAAATCAAGATTTAAACAGAAAACTTATGAAGTATCTTTGTATATAGAGCACTTTTTGTCACCAGTTAAATTTTAGACAGAGGTACATAAATTCTTAAAGTTTAATTTTTACATTGCCATATATTGTGGATGTTAAAAGATTAAGATTCATAGCACAGAATTAGGTGCAGACGTCTTGTGTAAAGATAGGGGGATTTGAGCTATCATAGATGTGTAGAGTACAATTTAATGAATGCTTTCATTATCATTATCATATTTCCTGAAAAATAACAAGGGGAGTGTTGGTGCAGTACAAGAATTGTTTACCAAAAACTCTTGGGCCAAGACAGAGAAAGACAAATACTGCATGGTATCACTTACACGTGAATATTAAATTTAAAAAAAATGGATTTCATAGAAATAGATAATAGAATGGTGGTTGCCAGGGCCCTGGGTGGAGGAGGAAATGGGGAGATGTAGGTCAAATGGTACAAACTTTCAATTATAAATGAATAAATTCTGAGGATCTAATGTACAGCATGATGGCTATAGTTAATAATACGGTGTTGTATACTTGATATTTGCTGAGAGTAAACCTTAAGTGTTCTCACCAGACACATAAATAGGTAACTATATGAGATAATGGATGTGTTAATTATCTTGGCCTTGGTAATCATTCCACAATGTATGTGAAATCATCATGTTGCACACATTAAATCTATTCAATTGTATTTGTAAATATTCCTCGATAAAGATGGGGGAAAATAAGATGATCTTGAAAAAAAAATATCGGGCAAGATGTTTTTCAGAAGTTATAACCTGTTGTATTGAAAAAATATAAGGTGGGATATAGTTCAAATATTATATAACCTTTCCTGGGGGTTGGATAGCACCTTGTAATCAATCATATTAACCTTTACACTAAGTGGGAAAGGAAAACTATAAGTAGTTTATTGTCAGATCAAGTCAGATTTTGCTATAAAGTAGGTTGAGGTCAGGTTTTGCCCTTCCAGAATATGTTAAGATAACTCTTGGTTTTCTGAGTTTTTGGATTTCAAAGTAGGGTTCATATAAATCTTTGTGGATTTATCCAGAACTATCGTGGTGATTAAGAGTGACATCTAGTGGTGAATGCATTGATCTGCATACACATAAATGTTAGTGGTTATCGTCCTAGTAAAACTTAAATTTAATCCAGCAATTAATCAAGTATTTTGTGTCTGGGGATATAAAAATAGATAAAATATCTCCTACATATAGAAAAATTATTAGTCTCCTAGTGGATGGAGTCAAGTGCACATCCTGTCAATACAATATGATCAGTGTAATGGGAGAAGATAGTGAAGAAAAGGGATTAAGATTGTTTCTACAAAGAAAATGCAAAGAAAAATCACTAACAAGAAATAAAAATTGATACAGGTATTAATATACAATGAAGTTAGATAGGCCAAAGGGAATTATTCAGGATTGCCAAATGATAAAAATGTTTGTTTATTACTATTTGTGAATATTCTATTTAGCTTAATTTCATTGCTCTCTATTATCAACCATTAATAGAAAATAAATTAAAACGACATATTATGTTCTATATATACATTAAACAATCAAAGACTATTTTGGAAATAGAAAACTATTATTTAGAAATAATAGAAACCAAAATTTTAATAATGAATTATTTGCAACCAATAATTTACACTTCACAATATGGTCGATAATTCAAGAATGAGGGTAAAATGAGACTGAATAAGAGTGGTAATCATATTATTGCATTTAACAATTTACCATCAAAACTCTACTGATAAAGTACTACAAATTATTTCACAATTTGTCTTATAACTGTCTCTTTTTAAATTTTCATTTTATTTGATACCAATCTGATTGAAACTCATTTTACCTTCAATTATTTTGAAACATTGTCATGATATTTAGACATTCTGGCCTGTGTTTCCCAAATTATAATTTTATTTTCCATTTTCAATGAAATATGAATATTTATTTTCTATCTGATTGAGAATCTCTCAGGTCACCATTCATGGAACTTTGGTTTCTTTGCTTAGGACTCTGTTTGGATCAAACCAGAAGGAGTCAGAGCCATTGTAATCCAATGGGTCCTTATTAAGACAGAAATGAATTGGTATGCCCCATTTTCTAGGTAGTGGCCACACTACCTCGATGTGTACACACACACACACATACTCACACACACAAATAAATGCAACTTTAATTTGATCAAAAAATATTCATATTTATTAGATGCATTACAGTCTGATATTTTCTAATCTATTTCTCCTTTTAGACTTTTCTTTCTTTTGCTTTTATTTTTTACTTGGTTGTTTTATGCTAGTCACAGTGCTCTCTGTTGACTTCGTGATCCACTAATTGATCTTGATTTGGAAAACATTGCTTTAGAAGAAATACTAATTTTCTTCAAGAGATTATATATACAAGTAAAATATTTGAATAACAGAACTATATATGAGGTATAGACAATTATTGTTTGGGGTTCAAAACAATGAGGTCAGAAAGGGGCTTTATTAGAGAAAATAAGCCTTGACATTGGCCTTAAAATGTATACGGAGAATGGGGCAGCATTATAGGAAAGAGCAACCTCTTTTGAGTGATGATTCCTTTGGGTTGAATTAATATGTATAGGGGCACCCAAAGCAGTTCAGATGAGTATGAAGAAATCTAGCAAGACAAGATATTAATGATGATAGCAACTTTTTTTTTTTTTTTTTTTTTCTGATTTGGACTTTATTGGGACTTTGAAACATATTATTGTTTAATTTATCTTTACATTCACCCTGTGTGGTAGGTGTCCTTAGCCTCATTTTATATAAAGGAGGATGAAGAGATTTAGAGGCTAAGTTACTTGGCCTGGATCTCAGACCTACTGGGAGACTGATGTTTAAGATCAGTTTTCTGATCCTAATGCCTGTATTCTTGACTACTAAAATAGAGGCAGATGAATTAGAAAAAAATGATTTACGTAGTAGAATATTTGAAATACTAGGCTGAGTAGTTCAGATTTTTATCTTATAGTCAATGAGGATTATTAACAGTGTTTAATCACAGAAT
The DNA here is from genome assembly GCF_036562045.2 of Rhinolophus sinicus. Taxonomy (NCBI): domain Eukaryota; kingdom Metazoa; phylum Chordata; class Mammalia; order Chiroptera; family Rhinolophidae; genus Rhinolophus; species Rhinolophus sinicus. Next base: position 86,437,391 of record NC_133751.1, read on the forward strand.
GACATACAAATTTGTTTGAAATGCTCACTCACCAGAATGATGAACTTGAGTATGCCTATGATGTTATTAAGGCATTATTAGATATTCCAGGGTTATGATGGTAAGGATTAGACTATAGTTCTTAAAAAGTCATGGAAGCATTATCAAGATCATTACCAAACCAGAATTGGCTACAGGAAGAAAGGAAAACTATTAGACTATTTAAGTCTTATTTAGGGCTAAAGATAAATGGCAATATCTAGGAATGGAAGCCATAAGTTGCAAGTTCCCACTTTCTGAAGTATTTCCATATGATTACAACCAAAGCCAGATATTCAAGCTTCCAATTTTTGGTTGAAATTTAAAATGGAAGAACATTTCAAAGACATAAGGATTACTTTTTTAATTAAACAGATAATGTTTGGCCTATCTTTTAGTAAATACTAGAATGAATAAAAATGAACATTCAAATTTTTAATTTTAATTTTTAAGAATTAATGCAAGTGATAGAGAAAATTTACACTCTCACAAAAATCCAAATGTACATAACTCAGTTTAATTAAAAATGTTAATCTAGCTCAGCCTAAATACAATTTGTGGGTGTTTCTACAATGTGGTTTTCACAAAATGTGAAAAGAAACAATTGGAAAAATCTACAAATCTTAAAAATTTCAAAAAGTGAAGCAGATTTTGCTTGACTTAATTCTTGAGGATTAGGAACAATGAAGATACTCCAAACAAGGAAAAAAGATAAAGTCAGTTGCATCTCATTCTAGTTACTGACAAACCATTAAAATCTTAAGATGAGTCCCTTCCAAAGGCCTTGAAGAAAAATATGGGCATTTTTATCTCTTGGCATAAGAATTTTTGGTATTCTTAAAATTTGGGCTGAAAATGCTTTGATTATAAGTTTTCACTGCCTTTGCCAACAATGAATGTAAGATGACATTGAGATTTGGAATTTTATTGATTAGATCTCCACCACGGATGCTGGACGAACTGTTTTTTTTTTCTGGTGATAGCAGGCTATCAAATTGAAAATGACTGAAAATTCAGGCTTAGATCTCAAATATGTTTTGGTTCTACTTCTGCCATATTCAAGTTAAATAGATGTTCTTTGAATTGAAACATTCCATTCATTTTAGCAGCATATTTCCGTCCTTTTCTGCCTGTTGAAATTCTAATTTTGCTTCAAGAACCACTTTAAGGAAAGGTATGCGTGAAGCTCTTTTTGGATGTCATCTCTCGACTTTTACAACAACTTTTAAATTGATCTCTTTTCCAAAATCTTCTTCCTCTCAAATCAATCATCCTCAAAACCACTATAATTTGTTATTCAGAGAGTAAGGGTTTGGGAATGGCCTTAAGGAATATCCAGTTAAAAGACAGAGGGAGGACAGAGGGAGCCAGGGTAGTGATATCAGTAGACATCCAACATATTAAATAATCCAGAGAGGGAAGGCATTTCATAAAGCATGTGGTACCAAGAATGTCAGGCACCTTGGATGAGCAAAGAACATTAAGTTCAAGAGAAAAGTAGGAATTAGAGCCAGACGGCAAAGAGATGAGAAATGTCTGTTCCCTCACCTCAAGGGTACTTCCTTGGTACCCACCCTTCTTACCCTTCCAAGTTCTATTAAAATTATCTGTTCTATGAGACTATAAAAGCTTTATGAAATGTCCAACTGTTGTTTACCTTCATGTAGCTAGTGTATGACATAGTCTACATGCATTTCCTTTATTTGGATTTATACTAACTTCAGGTGACTTCTTTATTCCTTATGCTCAAATTCTCATTTTGCCCCAAGGCTGATCCTCACACCCAAGACGCTGAATAGGGCTGTGCACAGCTCAGAGCTGCCTCAGAGACTCTGTGAGATCTCTTCCTTATTTCTTTATTCCCCATCCTGATTCCTTTTTTTTTCAACACTGAGACCAGGTGCCTCATCGTAAAGTCAGTCAAATATAAAATATTTTATTACACACGCCACTGCTCATTAGTTTTGATTTAAAAAATGATTCACTTGTGGAACTGTCAAAACTACAAATTTAACCAATATTTTGAAAGCTTATTAACATTTCTTTTAAATTTCCACCCAGCCATGAAGGGATGCAATGCAATTCGAAACTTCTATAACAGCGTTAGCTCTTTATAATTATTTTAATTGGAAAAACTAAATATATGTTGGCTACAATCATAATGAAGAAAGCAGTAAAATATTCTAAAAAGTATCTATTTTTAGATGAAATAATAAAACATAGTTATCCAGAGCCATGAGTTCAATAAAAAGAAGAAGGAAGCAAAGGAAATTAAAGTTAGGCCAGACTGGGAGTGAAATCATTTTAGATGAATGGGTTTTTTCCAGTTCCTTGGGTATACAATTTTTGTAAAGTGTGATACAGGCTTCCTGAATTTTCCTTCTCAAATGTTTTATGACAACTCTGAAAAATTCTTAAAATGTTTTCCTTTTAGACACCAAGATTTTCTTTTTCCTTCACAAATGAGCTTCTTTGAAAAGGCTGACTAATGAAACAGAGATGCAGTTTTATTAATCTTTGGACTTCTGTTTGTTTCTCATTTTGATGCACAGTGGGGTGTGATTCACTCCCTGATCAGCTTGTCTTATATCCATGAATTATCAGCATCATGCTATTCCCTTGGCTCTTGGGTCTTAGAATCCCAATGCTTTCTACTTCTTAGCTTTTCCCTTTAGGCAAAGTTTCTGTGTAGCTATAAGCTTACTACTTATCTTTTTCATTCGTTGCCAAGTAGAAATTATATAACTTGCATCTACCCTTCTCATTTTCATTGGATTGACATCCTTTCATGCTACTTTGTATTGCTTTTACAGCATTTTTATGTTTTTTTTATAGCTTTTATTTTTGTTTTTACATATGTAAGCATATAACTGGGCTCACATTTCATCAGTTTGTAACAATTCATTCAATAATTCAACAAATCCTCTGATGATTTCTTGAACATGACTTCTGTAATTCAATAAATCTTATATCATCAAATGTGACTTTTCTATCATTTACTCTTACCCTATTAATTTGCTTGCCATTTCTTTTGTCACTTTTTAATATTTTACAGAAATAGCTATCATTTTACCAGTATTTTTATAGAGTTTGTGTGCATTCAGTAGTTTTGCCTGGATTCATATCCTTTCCTGTCACATTCTTATTAAATTTTAAAATGCAAAAATTATTTATTTATGTAAAAAATCATGGTCTTCCTTTTCCCTTTGGGAAGATATATTAGATATGTTCGTCTTATTATGAAAATCTCTAAAATTACACAATCTATCAGTGGAAATCAGATAGCTAATATACAGATGGGTATATAATCTCAAATCAAGTTTTTAGATTTGAAAATGTAGAATTCATAAAAATAAAAGTTTATCCATACTATTGAATCTTTTAAAAATTAAGTAAGGAAATGAAACCCTTCTTTCATTGCTTCAGTTCTATATAACAAGATAACAACTCATAAGAGTTGTATATCCTTCCCACTTTTTCCTCAACTTACACAGATACAGCAATATGTATATTAATGTGCATATTTATTTTTACAAATCTCAATATATGTGCATGTATATGTATACACATTTTTATTACATATCAGTGTGCAATCTGCTTTTCACTTGAAATTCATTTATTACACATGATATATTTTCTTTGAAAAGATTTAAATTATTATGATATTTCAGATTGCTTCAAATTTTTGCTAACACAAACAATACTGCAATGAAATCCAGATATATATGTACATGTCTCTGTGGGTATGTGTATATATATTTACCTGTATATATATATATATATATATATATATATATATATATATATATATATATATATTCATGTTCTATTGTTATGTGGGATAGATTAGTATAAGAGGAATTGTTGGACCATGGGATATGTATTTTTATATTTCTATTTTTATTTCAAGTATTTTCTGACTTTACAAGTAAATATAAGTATAACTTTGCTCTTCTTATAGTTTTGTTTCCCAACTCATCATGTTTTCCCTTTCAAAACTCTTAAAGTACGTAGGAATCCTCACCAACTTTGTCACTATATGAATTTGTGCTAAATCTTCTCTCTTTTTAGAATAATTTTAATATAATGTCATGTTTTATTGATTCTTGTGGCAACTTCCTTGGCATAGTGCCTGATTTTTAAAATTCAATCTTTATTGCTTTTCACCTTCTCTTGCTGTTAATGTTCTATTGTTAATGAAGGGCATGCCTAACTTCGGTTTATCAATCTCTGTTCTCTCCTTTTTCTATGTTCATCCTTCATTTTTACTCTCATATATTTGTTCAAGGATAGTTCTCATTCAGCTAAATGTCACATAAGCAGACTCAGTTCTTTAAATTCCTTCAGCTGTCTGCCCAGAGACCACAATCACCCCTGACAGCCAGTGCCCAGGTTTGATCAACCGTTTAGTGAAGAAGACATTTGGAAAATAAGGGTCATAATGAAATATTTCACTTTACCTGCAGTAGTTTTGATTACACTGGGCCTTCAGCCAAACCACATCCATGACCTTGTTTTTTGGCAGTAATACGAAGGTGATATCTGTGAATGGAAATGAAACTGTTGCTTTTCCTTAGTACCCTTGAAAATTCAGACCTATAAACCACTCAAATATAGCTTACTGTCATGATAAGGAAAAAAAACAAAACAAACAAAAAAACTGTGAAGCTGGATAAGATTCAAGTCAATATATATCATTCTCTTATTTTTTTACGGAACATATGTTATTTCCCAACAACTTTGGATTTTGTATCTTATAAACAAACCAAAAGCATTTCTCATGGGTTCACCTTGATGAAATTTAGTTCCAATCCTTGGGTATCATGGATTTACTTTCTAAGTCCACATGTTTACTCTCTTTTTCTCTTAGTACATGCACCATTTTGCCCAAAGTTGATAGGTGGAAATATCCTCTACTTGGGCAAAAATACAAATAAATTTCTCTAATTTTTTCATAATGTGGGTATTACCTTGACACCTGAACTCCTGCCATTTGAAGCATATGACTCTCACATTAACAAAGAACACAAAATATTTGAACTCCAGATATTTATTGAGAGTTTAATCGTCTTATTTGATAACAGTAGGAGCCATAATTCAAGAACAAATTGGAGCCAAGCTCTTTTTTGTTTTGTTTTTTCTTTTTTTGATGGCTTAGGTGCATTTTATTGATTTTTTTTCAGAATCCTTCTACAAAAGAGGAAAGTTAAAATTCAAGTCCCCTAGCAAGAGGGTGAGAAAACTTCCCCTTCCTCCAGAGCCCTCCACCCCTCCCAATATTCATGTGGGTGGAAGGCTGACTACAATCATTCCCTACCAAGCCCCCAAAGGAAAAGACCTACCACCTCACATACCTGCCCCTCAGCCCCATCCACTACACATTGAACCCTGGTTGCAGGAGGCTGTTGTAAGAACTGTTGGCAGGAGTTCGAAACCCTAGGAGACCATGGCCAGGACACAATTTGTGAAAAAAAGAAAGCAATGCCTATCAAGCAGCCATTTCTTCAATTTTCAAGCTTTATATTTATGTAATTGCAAAGCTACAAACCAAGGCCATTCATTTATAGTACTATAGAAACGACTTCTATAAATGGTTATTTAAATAATGTAATATCAAGAGGCACTCATGTAAGAAAATATTTCTGCACCATCTGCCAAAATACTCTTATTTCTATCTGACCCAAGGCACATTGTTTTACTTTGCTAAGACACACATTTCTAGGGGGCAAAATTAAAGTCTTGGATGACATTATCATTTGACTTTGCTAATGTTCACCTTCCACAGTTCCATAATAGCACATATTTAAAAGGCTCAATTCAGACTATAAAAAACAGGGGAAATTTGTCTTTTCTAAAGAATTGGGATGCTTCATTTAATCAGACAATGTATAGGAAATCATCCATTGTGCTTTCTTTCTCCCTTGGCTGCTAGAAAAATCTCAATAAAATTTTATTTTCAGTTGCTATGGTTTTCTTATCCCAGTTCCCTGGCATAATATCTACCACCTCTATAATTGGTTGAAATTTTTGAAAATAATTTTGCATACTAATATATATATATATATATTTTTACTCTAAGCCACCTTAAATATTTTGGAAGTTAGATTCGTTATAAATATATATAAATGTAGTTTCACTTTGACCATCCTGCTGTATTGTTTGATTTTTAAATGTTTTCTTGCATATTTTCTTACATTGTTTAAATGAAAATTTATTTTACTGTAATATAAACATTTTAGATATATTTAATATAAACATCTTGGATAATTCAAACAAGTACACAAAAGAAAATTTAAATTGTCCATTTTTATTTTGTAAATTATTTGGTTGTAAAATCATAAACCTACTCAAAGAAGCTTAAGCCATAGGGACAATCTAGACTATAAACTACAGGGGCTTTTATGAAACCCACATCCAGAAAAGTCTGAAGAAGCTTAAAAGAGAAGAGTCAGGAGCTATAGGAATCTTGTTTACTCTTCTGTTTGTCAACTTTATTTGCTTTCTCTGTAAATTTGTTTTTGTTGCTTTAGCATAGTACATGTAAACACATGTAGTAGAAAATGACTAATCCAGTTATAGTTTTACCATATGTCATACAGGGTCTCTGCTCCTGCTCCCCACACCAGAATGCAGGGCATGGTGAGGCCAAAAAGGAACACTCACGGAGCCATGGATAGGGGAGTCATACCACTATATTCCCGATGGTGGCTGGGTTGGAGACACAGGAAGCAGGAGCCACACGATCCGCAGCCTGCTGTCCGCTTCTCTGCCAACCGACTCCACTTGCTAACTGCAATCCCCCTTGCTAGCGTAGCCACGGCAGTTATATTAGTGGCCAATGGCTCACTGGTTACAACTGATGGACAACCAGCCACAGCTAATGGCCATCCAATCTCAGTTGATGGCCATTTACTACCTGAGTCAGCACCTTTCGACGTGAGGCCAAGAGCCTGGAAACTGCACTCCTGGCTCTGTCCCCACAGTAGCTTAAAGCAACAAAAATTTACTGGTTGGTAGTACTGTAGGTCAGAAGCCCAGGTGGACTCAGCTGGGTTCTCTGCTTAGGGTCTTATGAGACTGAAAGCCCAAGGTGTGTGGGGGCTGGGCTTTTACCTGAAGGTCTAGGGGAGAATCCTTCTGAGCTCATTTTGTTTGTTGGTGGAATTGAGTTCCATGCAATTGTATGGCTGTGGTCCCCATTCCTGTTGGCAGTCAGCTGGGGTCCCTTTTTCAGCATCTTAATGCTACCACATTTCTTCTTATTTGGCCCCCTCAACAAAGCCAGGATGTGAATTCCACTGTTCTTGGAATCTTTTCGACTTCCTCTTCTGTTTTGGTAGGAAGTAGAAAACTGCTTTTAAAAAGGTTTATGTGATTATATTAGGTTCACCTGGAAAATCCCCCTATTTAATGTCACTGCGCCATATAACATAACATAATTATGGGAGTGATAACTGGTCATATTCACTTTCCAGGGATTAGGAATGAAACCTCGAGGACCTGCCACAAAAAAAACATATAAATAGGATTGTTCCAAAACACTATTCAATTGTTTCAAACCCATTTATTGACTACTCCTTTGGTTCCTAATGATTTGTAATTACATATATACAAACTATTAAATTATATAGAAAATAACAAAATAGTTTCTATTTCTGAGTCATTTGTTTTATTATAGTCTTCTCATGCTTGTTGATATATTTTATTTCTTTAATAAACATAATTTCATAATATAATACATAGAAAGGCAAATTCTCCTCAACATTTTTCCATTTCCTAAATTATGTTACCTATATATGTTTATATGCCATGCTAAGTATTCTTATGTATATATATCTTTTTATTTTATAAAATAATCTTGACCTTTGGTTAGAATTGTATTAAACTAACTTTATATTTAGGCAAACTTGAAATCGAGTCTAGGAATACATACAGGGCCTATATGTTTATAAAAAGCCAACTATTTTTTGCATATTATATTCTAAAAATATATTCAAAGGCTTATGTCTATAAGTGGACACTACACCTGTGGGGACAGAGCCAAGAGTGCAGTTTCCAGGCTCTTGGCCTCACGTGGAAAGGTGCGGGCTCAAGTAGTAAATGGCCACCAACTGTGATTGGATGGCCATCATCTGTGGCTAGTTGGCTGTCAGCTGTAACCAGTGAGCCACTGACCACTATTATAACTGCTGTGGCTACGCTAGCAGAAAATGGAGGCTAGCAAGAAGATGGTGGCTGAGCTAGCAAGAGCAGATTGCAGTTAGGACGGCAGGTTGCAGACAGTGTCGCTCTTGTTTCCTGTGTCTCCAACCCATCCATCAGCAAGAATATAGTGGTATGACTCCCCTACCTATGTCTCCGTGGGTGTTCCTTTTTGGCCTCACCATGTCCTGCGTTCTTATGTGGGGAGCAGGACCAGAGATCCCGCAGGCCACCCCGCGTGATAACACCCATAAATTAAAAGAGAATTCTGTTCCAAGAAAGCTAAAATGTTATGTAAGTTCTGTTTTTGGTTTAAAAACATCATTTCCTCAACATTAAAAGCAATAACAGGGTTATTTTACATAATGGAACTTTTGAAAAAGATATTACCTTTTATCTACAAAAAAAATGCAAGAATTTTCAAAACAATGTTAATAATCGTTTTAATTATAAACAGAGTTTTGACTATAAGAACTTACTCTGTTATGAAGTTACAAAAATTAAACTAGATGGATAAGGCATAGAGACAGTCAAATATAACAATAGAATAAAAAAACAGAATCTATGAATAGATGCAAAGATATATCAGAATTTCATAAAACACAAAAATCAGTTCTGATCAGTAGCAAAAAATCTATATTTTTCAATAAATAGTTTTCTAAAGACTAAGTAACCATTTGAAATATTTAATGAATTAAGCTTTGTCCCTACCTCACTTATTGCATTCAATTAAGTGATTAATCAATATATTTATTTATTCAACACATGTTCTTCAGCACTTACTTTTGTATGGCTCTATTCAAGGCACATGAGATATAGCAACAAAGATTTAGAGATAAAACCATTATGAACTTAGAATAAAATGCTGTTATATCTCCTTATACTTTATGAGAGAAAAAATAAACTGTCTCTGGAGGACACAAATCCAAAAGCCAAAAAAGAAAAAGAAAAAAAAAAGGAAAAAAGTACATTTTAATTACGCAAATAGTTAAAATTACTCCTGGAAAAAAAAAGCACAGGCATAGCAGGAATGTAATTGCAAGAAATACTAAACAACAGAATGGTAAATATGTTTCCAGCATTTATGACAATGGAGCAATTTTCTAAATACAAAAACAGCACTTTTAACTGAATATGAAAAGAGTAACAAAAAAATACACAACACATTAAAGAATGTCCATTTCACTCATATTTAAATTAATACAAAGTTTATAAATAAGACACTGCTTTGAAGATCCTGTCAAGATACCAGAGTAGGTAAACGCTGTAGTTATCTCTTCTTATAACCATATTAAAATTACAACTATGCTGCAGAACAATCATCATTGAGAACTGCCTGAAGTCTAGCTGAACTAACACCCTACAAATAAGGACATGCGGAAAAAGCTACCTGGAGACTGGTAGGAGGGACAGAAACATAGAATGGGCTGTTTCCACACACGCATGTTACCGTTAAAAATCAAGAGGGATATCTTTGCTGCAGAGCCCTCCCACCTGGAGGAGCAATGGGTCCCAGCCCCACACCAGTCTCCTCAGCGCAGGGTTTCAGTGCTGGGGAGACACAACTTCTGGCTGTGAAAAACAGTGGAGATTGTGGCTGAGTGAGACAGAGGGTGGGTGCATTCCCAAGTGTTCTTCTTAAAGAGACCGTGCATGGACTTGCTTGCCAATAGACTTACTCACTCTGAGCTCCAGTGCTAGGGTGGTAGCTGGAAGGATGACAGGGACATATAGGGAAGAACTGAGTTGTCTGGCCTCGGAGCAAGGGTTGGAGGGGCAGCTTTCTCCCAGATGGAAGAGCTGGTGGAAGCTGTTGTTTCTTCGTTGAGCCCTCCCTGCTCCTGCCCTGCAGACAAAGACAGGCACCATATATGAGTCTCCATCAATGTGGCTAACACTGTTCATTTACCCTGATTCCCTGAGACCTTTTCTGATCAACTTTTGAGGCCAACCAAGTGGCTTCCAGTGGCTTTTCCATATAAACAGCTTGTCTTGGCTTATGTTGCAGATTTTCCTAAATCTCTCAAGAGTTCACAAAACCCAAACAAGCAATATCTGGCTCTGGCCTGTCCCATACCTCTGGCTGAACAGCCTAAAGTCTGGCACTAGTGACAGCCCACCTTGGTTTGCAGCTTGCCTCTTGAGTCACCTCCAAGCCCAGCACAAGTGACCAATTTGCTTGCAGTCTTCTTATAAAAGATTGAGATTTCCTAAACTCTAGAGTCTCTAGTTGTGACACAAACTCACTGCACGTTTGGCATCCATCTACACTCACCTGTACGTCACCCCATGTGACTTGGATGGGTGGGAGGGACAAACACTGATGCTAACGGAGCTCATACAGCTTGCTATACCTTTGCTTCTAACCCCAGTGCCTGTGCCTCCTGCCAATGCCCATGAATCTGTGGCAAGTTAAAGTGTTAGCTTCCAACTGTGGAAAGATCCCTTCATGGTTCTTGACATTACATGGTTCTTGAATTACACAAACATTTAATTAAAAGAAGATACATCAAATTATAATTTAAATTACACAAAAACTTATAAATTCAACAAAATATAACATTTTGACATACAGAGTTAATGAAATACTCTGGATGGTAAAATTGTCTATTAGGAGAAAGATAAAAAGATTTAGCATCCATGTTTCCGTTCGTATTCTAACAGGTTCACTTAAAATAGCATGTGACAGAATGTAGCACCTTGTTCTTTGAGTGGTGTCAGAAACCAACATACTTGTCCGTTAATACTACCCTCAAGAAAAATCTGTGTTGTACTAAGAATACAGTATATCAATGTAGAATTTAAAGGGTAAAAGCAATTAAGGTCATTTTGGATTCCCAGCAACAGATTTTTAAAGTCTAATATATATAGTATATATACATATACATATACTGTGTTTCCCTGAAAATAAGACCTAGCCGGACTATCAGCTCTAATTCATCTTTTGGAGCAAAACAATATAAGATCCAGTCTTATTTTAATATAATATAAGACTGGGTCTTATATAATAGAATACAGTATAAGATCCGGTCTTATATAATAGAATAGAATATAAGACCGGGTCTTATATTAATTTTTGCTCCAAAAGATGCATTAGAGCTGATGGTCTGGCTAGGCCTTATTTTTGGGGAAACAGGGAACATATATGATCAAAAAATGTATACACATTTTAAGAAAGGAAAAAACTGTATTAAAATTGTAATACTCAATACATATTGATAACAAAAGATGAATACAAGTCACGTTTGACTTCTACAATTACAAGAGGTGCTCAAAGCAGTTACCATGAGTGTAATTTTAATACAGTTTTTTCCTTTCTTAAAATGTGTATACATTTTTGACACCCTCTGTGTATATACATCCATACATACACACACTCATTCTTTATAGATTAGCCACAGAAGCATCATATAAAAGACAACCCTTTTCGTATTAACATAATTTTGTTGAATGAATTACATTCTCCATATATTTAAGATGCTTCCTGGTTTTATGAATAGTAATAACATCCAAGCGTTGAGAGAATTAAAATTAAGTGATTTACAATCAGCTTAATTCCTTATCCACTTCCACAAACCCTCAAGAGCCTACTTAGGATGTTTTCCACTTGGCTCAGAACATAAGGCTCATACAATCTGAGGCAAAGGCATGGTTTCTTATTCTCCACAGAACAGAAGAGAATTTCAGCATGGCTGCTGTGAATCTGAATTCAAACACTACTGAGATTATCATGACTAAATGTGAGCTTGTGTTTTGGCTTGTGGGGGCAAACAGCTGCCTACAGTCATTTGATTGATAGTGTGCTTTTTCTATTTTTCCTCAAGTTCCCCTTATTTTATTTTTATTTTTATTTTTGAGTGAGATCATCTCACTCGTTGGTCCAAAATCCTGCAAAGAAAATTAGTCTTACAAGGTTTTAAATGACCTGCATGGTCCTACATGACCCGGCCGCTCAGTTTGGTCTCTGCTTCCATTTTCCCAAATTACAGAGTCTGATACAAGTGTTTACAAACAAGGAGTTTATTTTGGGAGGTCATTGCAGAGAACCAGAGTGAGGAGACTAGAGATAGTAAAGTGGAGAAGAGAAAGCTGTCCCAGGATGCTGGCTATTTCTGTGAGCAACTGCAGGTCACAGGTCCTCTGTGCCTAGAGAGAATGGGGGAAGTTTTATTAATTGTCAGTTATCCCCTATTGCTCCCGGGGACGGTATCTTGCACAGGAGCACACAGAGCAGAGTGTGTCCCATAAGCATCCTTGCAGCAAGGTACGCTGCGTAGCCTTAGGTACGCAGGGATACCAAGCCTTATCTGCCCGCTGAAGCAGCAAGACCAGAGTGAAGATGGAGTGAGGGAGAAAAGATGTCAGGTAGTGTCGCCCTAACACAGGCACACACACATGCACACGACGCCTCCTGAGCTCCTCTCCTACTCCCCTCCCTCTCTCTGATGCTCCTTGACCACACCAAGAACCACCTGCATGAAGGTATTTGCTTCAGCTGTCCTTTTTGTGTGAAATGCTACTTCCCTAGACTCTGTCCCATCTTTGCTCAAACTGCACTTTCTTGCGGATGCAGATACTGGTCACTCTCATTAACATCACAACATGTCCTTACCCCTCTTCCCCACACCCCAAACTCAATCTCCCACCCCTTCATTACTAAGGAAGGAAGTAAATCCTTCCTTAGTAATGATTACCTGCAAATATACCTTCTCACTTATTACTGATGCATACCATTTATAACTTTACCCCCATCTCCAATCTACAGGATGAAAGCTCCTTTAGAATCTTTGTTTGATTCAGTAACTTATGAACATACTGGTATTTCAAGCAGTCTTTGGACTGCGTTCAGTCTTTTTCTTTCATAATATGTTTCGATTCAGATAAAAAATAACACTAAGTATCCAGGTTTGAAAAATGGAAATTAAGGATCAAAGGGCTTACCTTTTTTGCAGTGACTATTAGACATTAGTGCTCTTAGAGCAGAATAATTAGTGTTCAAGATTAGTGAATTATAATGCTTGAATTTAAAGCAATTTGTACTTTTAGGAATCTTCTAAGGGCACAAGTGCAAATCTCTTGTAGTTTAGTTTTCTCCTTATTATAAACCATAGGTCAATATGTCCACTTGATGGATATTTAATGTTAAAAGGATGACTACCTAGTCTAATAACAACAGGCAGGGGTAAGGATGTGGTACTATAAATTTTATGTTTGAAATTTTGTTTTAACTAATTTAGAAATCCTTCATTTTTACTCAACTGCTAAATAGAAAATCCAACATAAAATTTGCCACTCTTTCTTTGAGAAAACATATTCCCATGATTTAGTTTTCTTGGATAAGCTTTGTGCTTTGGCTACACTGGTAACTACGTTTTAAAAACAGAGGCAGCAATGCTTCTGAGGTGACCACCGACATTAAAAAAAAATTGTCAAATCAGGTAATTAAGCATAAGGAGAAAAGAGATCCAAGGATGTCATTGCTGCTTCAAGATATTTTCAAAAGTAGAGCCATGCCAAATAAAGTGTGGTCCATAGGCCAGTCCAGGTCCGGGGTCCTGACAAGCTAAGTACAAAAACTGAGAACAAGCATTTGGAAAATCTTATAGCAATTTGTCACTTCAGTGACATCAAAGTTCATAATCATCGCGCTCACCTGGTTGAACAGGGTATAGAATACAGTGGGTGCCAAAAAAATGTATTTACATTTAAGAAAATAAAAAACTGTATTAAATTTGTAATACTCAATATATACTGGTAACAAAAAATGAATACAAGTCACATGTATACATTTTTCTGGCACCTCCGGTCATTTGGGTGTTGTGAAACTCACCTGGTGAGTCACTTATGGCACCATAAGTAACTAGTGTCACTAGTCATACTCTGTATGACTGTCCTACTATAGTCATACAGAGTAGGACAGGTATGGACTGTTTGGACACATACTCTAAAAGAAAATAAGTAAATAAAATGTATCCCACTACTCGGATCATTTGAAAATTCTTCCCTAGTGGTCTTTTGATTCTCCAGTACCTATATTTGAATTAGTCATGGAAAAAAAAAAAAAAGATTTCAGTTAAATTTTGAAGTAAGACTTATTTTGATTTTTCCATTGTCCTCTAGCCAAAACACTGTTTCGTTCTTCTGAGGTGTTACACTATGGGCAGTAACTCTTCATATTGCAGTGACCACAAACACATGATTATCCCCAAGGAAGTGTCTAAACAAGATTTTTATAACTTTCTACTGATAATGTCTAAAAAAATTTTTGGAAAGGTTTTCTTTAGAATAATTTGCAGCCATTTCTTTCTTTCTTCCTTCCTCTTTTTTTTTTTTTTTTTGTTAGCAACAATATATCCTTTAGACCAATGGTGATCAACTCAAATTCTTTATGGGGCCTGATAGGTGTCAGAAAAATTATTCAAAACGTAAAAACAAGCAAAAGAGATTACTGCAAGTTCATGTACTTTTGGACTTGACATTGCCTATTTTACCACTATATAAGTAGAAAGATTAACTTGTAAATTTTGCTCAATACAAATGCAAAAGAATTCTTTTCGGGAGATGAAAAATTATAAAGAGTCATTGCTCTGTGAAACATTAACCAGTGTTAGATCAAACCCAAATACAGATGCTCCTTCCTTACGATTGGGTTACGTCCTTATAAGCCCATTATAAATTGAAAATATATTTAGTCCACCTACCCTAGCTAACATCGCAGCTTAGTTTACCCTACTTCAAAGGTGCTCAACACATAATATCCAAAAAATGCTGGCAACACAGTGCACTAAAGTGTATCTATTGTTTACCTTTGTGGTTACATGGCTGATGGAACTACAGCTCCCTGACACTGTCCAGCATCGCAAGAGAGTATTTACCTGCATATCATTAGTCTGGGAAAGGATCAAATTTCAAAATTCAAAGTATGGTTTCTATTGGACATAATATATATGTGATATATATACATATATGTATACATATGTACACATATATGTATATATATCACACATATATATATAAATGTATATTTCAAATGCTTTTTGAATTTGTCATACCACTTTTGACATGTTTATTTAATATTTAGGAGTTACAATTTTATCATTTTGGATATTAACTTTAATATAATACATTTAATACAAATTATTTTTTGCTTCAGTTCAATTGAATTAGCTTTCTTTGACTTTCAATTAAAAATCACAACACATAGAAAGTCTGTATGAACTGGGAATATACTAAAGTTGTTGAATATACTAAAATATATACCGATAATAATTTTTTACAGAATAAAGAGACACAAACACTGAATTTTTCATATGTGAAGAATAATTCATATTCACAGATATAATTTCACTTTTAGTTTTTATAAATGCATAAAATGGTTGATATATAAGAAAGCATTGGCAAAATAAGCATTTGAAGGCATATTCCTATATCACAATATTAACAATGTGAGGTATTGTTAAAGTATTTGTAATTGATAAGACAGTTTTCATCCTTCCTTAGCATCAGAACAAAAAATTTCAGGGATTTCAAAGTGGAGGAAAATATGCAGAACAACACTAATTCATTCAAGTCTAGTTGATTTCTAAAATATTAATGATTGCATTTAAGAGTAAATATTCTTTCTCATTGCCTTTAAACAAAGAAGACTGAGTAATATATTATGCTCTCAGACAAGAGAAGGACTGACTGTGGATTTTTCCCAGTTAAGTGGCTGCTTATAAATGCTTTCTTACTCTAATTTAGTCTCTGCCATTCTGTTGCATTTTGAAGAACTGTATGAAGTATTAATTGAAATGACTGACAAAGCAGGTGCAAAAATAGTACTAGAGGGACATCAAAAATTCCTAGCAAAAGTGTCACACTGGGTGTTAATATGCAAATTTTATGAATATTCAGGGCAGGTGAATGTTCCAGGAATTGGTGGTGGAAACAGATGGGAATGATAGGACATTACGAATTGCTACACATTGTCATATATTATAAAGGACATCATAAAAAATACTGCAGACTGGGCCGAAGTAAATAACAATGCATGAACGGTGCTGAAAGAAACTATGGCTGAGGGCCAAATTTCAAGCCCTGAGAAGTTGATGAGAAGCAAACACCAACTGTCTTGAGTACATCTCCATAGAGTCTACACTCTTACAGATACTGTGTAGCCCATTTTGAGGATCACACTCACATTTCATGAACGTCATCTACCTATAGTTTTAACATTATTATCTGGATAAGAAGACTCTCTGACAGTTTGTGTAAGAAAATCCTAAGATGCTTTGAGTGCTATATTCTCCTTAGAGAGGGAAATAAATTGGTAAGTTAAATGCTGTTTGATGTTATGGTTAGCAATCCTGGTTTGCCCACACTATAACTCTACATTACACATCATTGAAAAAGTCACGTACACATTGATAAGCATCACCATAGAATTGCATTTCGGTTATTGGTAAGTTTGACGTCAAACATAGATGAAGTAAACTGAGTGAATGTGCTTTACAAGGAATCCAAAAGGGTCCAAAAGAATAAATAATAATAGTATCAGGCAATTAAATAAGTTTCTTAAAGGAAGTTTAAAATATTCTACAACATATTCTATAGCTATGTATCAAAATTTATTTAACATATTTTATTTACAATGAAATGATTTTATTTTGGTGGAGAAATGGTCATTATGAAAAAAAGTAATGAAAATAATGGCATCAATATAGATATTAAAATATGCCAATCATATAGGTAGTTTATGGTAATAGTTAAAAATACCTTGTAGTATCTTATTTTGTTCTGTCTTCATTTCTAAGCAAACATAAATTATAAGGATTACACTGTAAAGAGG
This sequence comes from Rhinolophus sinicus, assembly GCF_036562045.2. Lineage (NCBI taxonomy): Eukaryota > Metazoa > Chordata > Mammalia > Chiroptera > Rhinolophidae > Rhinolophus > Rhinolophus sinicus. The sequence continues at coordinate 86,454,441 of NC_133751.1, forward strand.
AAACTCATGCAGAAATAATTTCCCTGTAATGTTTCAACTAAAATGTTTTAGTTGGAATAATAATATAGTTGTTTTTAAATGAATATATCTATGGTTTTTTAAATGTTAAATAGTTAAATCTTAGAATTTGATAAAAATACAATGTGAATATGTGGAACAGTACACCACCAAGCCCAATGATTTGATTTAATGATTTAAACAAAAACAGCTTAAACAGGATAGGGACAGTGAAACTAACGTTATGCTGATATAGAATGTATCTGTGTAACTTCAAATAATAGGAGAAAAATGAAACAATATCTATAAAATATCTAGGTTTGATAGTAAACGATACAAAGATAGAGATCAACTTAATGATTAATTACAAAAACACCTGCTAAAAACAGTGAGGAATGAATAAAAACAGGAACCTAATATGTAGGTATTTAAGACTGAAAAGGATTTGACTTTGAGCATTAAATCAAATAAACATGTAGAGCTAAACAAATTTATTGTAAATTTGCATGCAAAGTTAAATAATGAAAAAGAGAAAATTGAATATGATTAAATCCTGAGTTAAATTAATGAAAACATGTAAAGGGATGTAAAGAAAGGGGATACTATTATTCTCAAAAGTGAAACAAAAATGTTATATTCCTAATCTTTCTTATGGGAGTTTCAAATTGTTATTATACTTTAACATTTATAAGAAAAATGGGAACATACATTTTTAAAGTTTTTCTCATAAGGAAATATTGAATTATTTTGACCGCAAAAAGGGCTCCTAGAATTTATCATTAAGAAAATAAAGTGCATGAAGATATTCAGTACTGTGTTATTTTTAACAGCCAATACTTGGAAACAGTCTCTTTAATACTAAGGAAAGGATTACATAAGTACATTTGTTCATAATATAATTTAATAACTAGACACAAAAGTGATGGTGAAAAATAATTAATAATAATATGGAAATATGCTTAAAATTTTGGATGAAAAAATTCATGTGTATGTAATTTATATGTGCATGTACACAGACACAATATACATTACATACAAAGTACATTAAAAATCAGCCTAAACTCTGTAAAATGTATGTTCAAATAAATACACAAAAATTGGTTCTTGTTTACATAATGGTTGTGGAACTCTAGGTAATGTTTCCTTCTTTTAAAACACACACATACACACACACACACACACACACACACACATACATCATGATAGTTATGTTCTATAAAATCATCACAAAGGCTGAATTAGTGAATAGTGAACCATTACTTCTGGGAAAAACGTAAGGTTAGGGCCTATAAGACTATGATCACAACATTTTAATCAAAATATCAATATATAACCATGTTTTACATGTTTCTATTTAAAGACACATTATTCAATATATTTTTCTTACAAATAATTATATGCAGTATTTATTTATAACAAAACACTAGCCACAGAAGATTTAATGTTTTCCTGATTCAGGGCAAGTGAATGTAAATATCTTTGGCTTTCAGCTTCACAATAGTAATGTCCAGGACACTTTTCTTTGTAATTGAAATATATTTGACATACAACATTTTGCAAATTTAAGGCACACAGCATGTTAATTTGATACATTTTTATATAGTAATATGATTGCCATTGTAGTGATGATTAGCACCTCTATCATATTACATAACGATCCCTTCTTTTTTGCAGCTGAAATCAGTAAGTCCTAGTATCTTAGCAAGTTTGATGACTATAAAATGATGTTGTCTATATTCAGTATACTGTGTATTAGATCTCTAGGGCTTATTTACTGCTTGTTGCAAGTTTGTACCATCAAACAGCATCTGTCTTATCCCCCACCCCCATCCCTGGAAACCACCATTTTACTTTCTGTTTTTTATGATTTTCTCTTTTTTTAGATAAATATAAATGATATCATATAATACTTGCAGGAAATGTTTTTTTTATCCATGGTTACCTCATGAATTCATAAATTGAGCCATTTTCTGTTTTTCCATAGCTTCATACAGAGCATTTTTTTCTTATTTTTCCTGGATCTACCATATTGTTGAGCCATTAACATTAGACTCAAGGACAACAGCCCTAGAACTCATGCCTGAATGAAACCTATCCAACACACAGATTTTTCCTCCTTAGGACACATCATAGCCTTCTGGTTTTTAGGACACTAGACAGCACTTTAGCCCTATGCATAGGGCCCATTTTAAACTACAAATTACCAACAAAAAGCACAAAATGCAAAATACATGGCACTAAATGAACTGCAGAAAGGACACTTGTTTACGGTATAAGAGCTGAAACAAGAAGGCAGAGTATCTCCTTGTTTGACCTCAGCTGGGAATATACCTGGGGTGCCAAAAAAGTGTATACACATTTTAAGAAAGGAAAAAAGTGTATTAAATTGTAATAATATATACTGATAACAAAAGATGAATACAAGTCATGTGTATACATTTTTTGGCCATATATATATATATATATATATATATATATATATATATATATCAATACTCAAGCCATGTTTTCAAAAGTGGAGTATAAAACTTCATAGCAAGCATTAAAACAAATTTTAGTCCACAGAAGAGTAGGTTGAAAAAATGGAGCATAACAGATAAACTGAGAACGCACCTTATTATATAGAAGCACTTAATAAGTAATGAAGAGAAATCACAACTTAGCAGAAAAAAAGAAAATCTGTTAGTAAATAGTGTAAGTTTAATTGGGACGCTTATTTATTAATATGTGTGTGTTTACAGAGATATTTAAGAGTTTTACCTCACATGCTGCTTCAATATTAATTACAAATATTGCTTTATTAAGTAATTGCTTGATTTAGAACAAGCCACTTAGACCCTCTGCATCATGGATCCTCCGTTTCTAAAATAAGGTGGTGGATCTGTCATTCTAGAAAGAATGGTAGGCTACATTAAATGATGTTCTGAAACAGGCTCACAGGCTCAGAAAGCTGATCATACAGCTCTCTTCCTAGTTCCATTTTTTTTGTGACAGCAAGTTGGTAGCTTGAAATTGATCATGGTGGGAATATTTATACCAGGGATATTGGTAAATGATGTGAAGTACACTCCCCCCAAATAAAAAAAAACCCAGCATTTAGACACTTATCAAAACACCACCTACTTATACCTTTATAGATGATATCTGTGTTATCATATATAAGATTTGTTAATCCCAAATAATTTACAATGAGTAGCCATTTCAAATAGCATGAAAGGAGTTTTTGCAGAAAAATCGGAATGCTGTGAAATTATATTTGGTATAAACATTAAATTAGAGATTGAAGACACTATGGAGATATTTGGGATATAAAATATGAGGTGATGTAATTTCAGGCATGCAAATGATCTAGGGTAGTGACACTCAGCAGTCTACACATTGGAATCACATGAGACACTTGTTGGCACCTCCGTTCCTCCAAAGCTTTTTATTCAATTGGTTTGGGTGGGGCTCAGGCATCAGTGTTTGTTTAAAAGTTCCCGCAGAGTCAGACTGTCCTAAAATAGTCACCAGTGTTCTCTACAATTAGGGGGCTTTGCCTTCAAAGTTCCCATTTATGCTTAGATGTGCTTGAGTATAAAATTTTGTTTAGTTTTAAAAGTTGCACTTAAAATTCCAGTTTTCATACCTTTGACATTTACAGATTGACAAAGGTGAATGTGCTAAATGAAGGAGCTCAAAGCTACTTTCTTTGGCTATTAGAAAAACAATCTGCCGCTGTGGATAGAGGGGCTATGATTCTAAGTAAGGCTGGTATATATAATTTCCAAATCAGTGGAGGGGAAAACTGGGAATAAGGAAAACTCAGCAAGCCAATAGAAAAAACAAAAATGGAGAAAAGTAAATGGTGCGTAGAAATAGCAGCATTTTCAAAAACAATAAGATGGTAGAAACAACAGTTACCATAAACATAAATGAACTAGCATATAAAAAATGAAGACAGACTTTGTTAAAGAATATCCCAATTATATGTTATATATGTACAAAGAGATACACCAGAAACATAAAGAAAAGAGAAAGTTTTAGTCATTTGCTTTTCTTTCTTTCTGTTTTTTTTTTTTTTTTTTTTTTATTTACTCAAAAATTGTATACTGTGTTGGGCAGCATTCTTTGTTCTAGAAGTAGAGCCATAAACCAAATTCCTCCCCTCTTGGAGCTTCCGTTCTATAAACACAATAACTGGTGTTAGTAAGAGTAAGTAATATCGGGAAATAAAAAGCAGAAAAGGTCTATAGAAAATGTAGAGAGAATGATCAGGGAAGCAAGACTGAGAAGATGAAATGTGAGTTAAGACTGAAGGCCACAAGGGCACAGCAGCACAGATATTGGGAGCAAGAGCCCTGCAAGGAATTGGCCCACCTGGAAGCCTGCCTGGATGCTCAAGGACAGCCAAGGTGAGCAAAGGCGGAGTACAGGAGGAGGACAGAAAGGTTCTGGTCCAACTGTGAAGAACTTTTTAAATCATTGTAAGGATTTTGTCTTCATCCTGTGTGAAATGGAAAGCCACGAAGGTGTTCCAAGCAGTGGATGAACTGGGCTTATAGTTTAAGAAAAACCCTCTGGCAACCATGTTGAGAATAGATGGATGAAGAACCAGTTAGTTAGGAGGCTGTTGCATTGATCTATGTGAGAGAGGTGGTGATTTAAACCAGTATGGTAGCAATGGAGGGAAGGAAAGGTAGAGCCTACTAGATTGTGAGTCAATTGCATGAGAACAAAGAGGAATCAGAGATGACTCATATTTTTGGCCTGAGTAACTGAAAGTATGATGCTGCCATTAACTGAGGCAAGGACGTTTTTAGGAGTTGCAGGTAAGAGTGGGAGAAGGTAGCATTTGGAGTTCAATTCACTGTGAACTTGACAAGAGCAGTTTCAGTGGAGATTAAGTCTGCATGCAGTAAAGTTGAATAGGATGGAAGGGGAGGAATTAGGAACAGTGGATGTATGCAATTGTTTCAAACAGTTTTACTGTAAAGAAAATAAAAAAGAATGGGACAGTTGTTGGGGGACAAAATAATGTCAAGACTTTTTATCCATGGACTATATAAGAGCATGTTTGTTTGATGAGGAGGAACATCTCAGGTAGGGAAATCATCGTGGTGAAGAAGACAGAGAATGCTTGATAAGAAGGTTCATTTGGGTGAGAGGGGAATAAGGACCCAAGAAAGTGAACACCGATAAGAAGTGTTGATGGATTATAGGTCCTTGTAGGGCTTAAGCAGTGTTGAACTTGAGTTACCAGAAATATAGTAGGTGATGTATGGAAAGTTGGATATTTTGATAGAGATAAATGGATAGAGTAATAGCATAGTCTAATCTGTGCCCACTAGTGGTGGAGGTTGGGTGAAAAAGAAATCAAAGAACTGAGTGGCCAGTATCCTGGAACTGATTGACAAATGCATATTAAAATCAATAAGAATTATGTCAGGAATAATGTTGTAGAGCGTGGCAATGAATCCAGGATTCTACTGACGACAGCAATTGAAGGCAGAATAGATAATGTAGGTAAATGATATATGAAGCTGAGGATATTTGGGGAGAAAGGGGTGGTGAATAATCTGAAAGCTGGAATGAGGAACAAGGGGAAAAGCTTCCCTACTTTTTGACCCGACAACACCTGAGGTATGGAAGGGAGAACTTCTAAACTGCATAGGAAGTACTGTCATTCCCATGGGATATCAGTAGGGAGTGACAGACACAGTAAGAAAAATAAAATGATGTAACAGAAAAATTGCACAAAACAAATTGGTAGTGCTATATTAATTCAGCTAAAACTGACTAAGGCAAACAAACAACAGTGGGGATGATTTTAAAACTGTTCAACTCCATCTGTTCTTTTAGACATGTCAAGGGCCCAAGTCACATAACTCTCACTTGTTGTCCTCCAGAGAATCTACTTGGCATCCACCAATGCACCCCCTGAGAGTGCAAAGAGTTAGCACAGTGTGAACATTCTTGCCTAATGAGGACGGGAGTGCTTTGCTCCATGGGCAAATAGTTTTGACATGAATTCGTAAGGTAATTAAGAACGTCTCTGAAACCTACAGCACTAGACTAATTCCACAAGGCGTCCTTGATTGGCTTTCCTTCTTTCTTTTTTTCTCTCTGCTTGTTCCTCACTCTTGCTCGCTGGCATCATCTCCAAATAAATTACCTGCCTGCTTCTGTCTCAAGCTCTGCTTTTGGAGGATGCCAAGTTTAGCACATGATTATCGTATCTTGTGGCCAGTCTATATACGTGTGTGTATGTGTGTGTGTTTGTGTGTGTAAATGGAACTACGTCTTATAATTGGCCTTATTGTGTTGATTTATGTGCAACTTGTGTACATTTATAGGTTTCAAACACTTGAGAGAACCTGGTATTAGTCATATGGTTTTGATAGAATATTTAGGATAATTTGATTAAATTTATTTAATACATGTATAAGATCAAGATATTAAATACTAAGCCAGGTCATGACAGTTCCTCTGCACAAAGTACCTCCCAGATATTACAAAATAATGCAACAATTGTAACCAGTTTTTTTAAAGAGCAGAGGGAAATTCTAGAATTCTATAAATTCTTCCTCGGGAATTCATGAGATCCCTGAAGATAAACATTCCAGAAGTTGAGGATGATGGGCCCTGGGCCTCAGAGCAGCACAACCCAAGGCCTTAGGAATCCTGAGGGGTGGGATGCACAGAGGATGTTAACTCCATCTGGGGTCCCGTAACATATGCACATTTCTCTGATCTCTATCCCTCTCGTTTGAAAGTGTAATGTCTCCACTTCCCTGGAGCTTGTCGGTGAATTCCCAATTTTAACAGCATCATGTTGCCTGTTTTCTCCCTCTCCCTTATAAAGGAAGCTCAGAACAAAGATATTAAAACCTGAGTATACTTCTTCTGAGAGAAAAACAGTTAAAAACACATTTTTTCCTTATTAATTTATAATGGCAAAATAACCAAAAAAATGAGGGACTCATTAATCTTTTAGTGAACATGTTACTCAGTAATGAATGTTTCTCCTATTTTGAAGATTTTCTTTAGGGAGGATTCCCAGAACTGGAATATTGAAAAAAGTTATTAAAAAATAAAAGGGCATTGTGTTTGAAATACACTAGCAAATTTAACCCCTTAGGGTACTCAAGGGAACCAATACACACACCAGTTTGCCTTCATGGTAACTGGCATTGTTTTTGTTTTGTTTTTCTTCTTTTTTTTTTTTTTTTGCTTTGTTTTTTAATCTGCAGATTTAGTAGTGAAAATAAAAACTGATTACACAACCACTAGCATCATCTCTTACACCTTCCACTTTATATAATTCTATTCTGTAATTTTTCTAAATCATTTTATCAATAAGCATGTGGAAGCAGTCCATTTTTTGTGTTCAGTTCTCATTTGAAACAGAAATTATTGTTTAATTATATCATCGTCCATTGAGATAGTCACCTGAGCAATTTACAACCAGGGAGTCCTCATTACTTATAAAAGACAAGTGTAATCAGTTAAATTCTTCAGTGAAGCTGAAAGAATTGCCCCCCAAATATTTATTCCGATCACCTACCAAGAGTATAATGTATACATAGCTAAAGCATGAGCTTAAGAAAACACAACCCTCAGCAAATTGCTCTTTCTAAACTTTAGCATTAAGCAGTTACCAATAACCACAACACTTAATTAGTATCCGCCAATATTGACGAATAATATGATCAGTATATTCAAATGATTTAATATGTTTGGTAATTAGTAGCAGGATGTTTATTCTCCTTCCAAAGCATGAAGTACATTGGACTTTGGCAAAGTTAAGTCCATGGGAACTACAGCAGAAACCACTATCCCTGTTAGTTCAACATTTAGTAGTAATTTTGTTGTGAGCGCTCCAGTTTTCCATCTGGCTAAGATATAATTGGGAGACATTCTGCCCACCATTTCCAAATTTGGAGGCATTTCAAGGATGCAGCCTTGAGAGAGTAAGGTGTTGTTGAGACCATCTGGTCTGCATGAACCCTGTTCAGGCCTCTATATAAACTTTTAAGATTCTGGCAGACAGGTGCAGAGATTTATTCATCTTGCAACCACCCAAGGCAAGCCTCAGGAGTGAATTCCCTTGCTTATTAAACCTGCCTCCTACCCTACCAAACCAGAGTGGTCCGCCTCTCTCCTTGCCCTCTGTAATCAGGGGAGGGGGGACCAGTTTCAAATTCCACCCAGCAAACTCCCAAGGGTGAGAACCAACAGGAACATAAGTCAGTGTTTTAAAAACTTGAAATGCCATGAGTTTTACTTCAATAACAATTCATTACTGTCATGCGGGGCAGCCTGCGGGGCCCCCTGTCCCACTCCCCACACCAGAACACAGTATTTGGTGAGGCCAAAAAGGAACACCCACAGAGCCATAGGTAGGGGAGTCATACTACTATATTATCGCTGGCGGCTGGGTTGGAGAAACAGGAAGCAGGAGCCACACGATCTGCAATCCATACTCCACCACACTACGCGCTTGCCAGCCACCATCTTCTTGCTAGCCCCCATTTTCTGCTAGCATAGCCACGGCAGTTATATTCGTGGCCAATGGCTCACTGGTTACAGCTGATGGCCAGCTAGCCACAGCTGATGGCCATCCAATCACAGTTGATGGCCATTTACTACCTGAGCCAGCACCTTTCCACGTGAGGCCGAGAGCCTGGAAACTGAACTCCTGGCTCTGTCCCCACAATTGCACATTTTACCAACCTCTTGAGTGTTCTTAACAATTGTGGGCCTTGAAACTAAAGCATATAAATTAAGTAAAAAATGAAGTACATACTACTGTTCTCTTTTCTTTATTAGTTAACTCTATTCCTTTGAATTGTTCCTCTTAATATGCTCAAGGTAAAATATGGTTATGCCTAATATTTTAAAACTAGGACAAACTGTATGACAAGCTCTACTAATATCATTGAAATTATATTTCACTGAAGTGAAAAGTTATTCTTTTTTGGAGTGGGACAAGGATACTTTAGGTACAAATTATAGATTTTATAGTCGTCATGCAGTTATTATTTTTCTATATAACATAACATTTATCTTTTATAGAAATTATCCTTTGTAAACTGGACACACATTTCCATTGTAAGTTAAAATACCCGCAAATGCCCCAAAGCTAAAGAATAGATTAACATATTCATAGTAAAACTATAAAAAGCTCTGAATACATGTACCCACATGGAAATCATTCAAGCTATTCTCTTCATCTGGAATGTTTTTCCCTCTTCTTGCCTGCTGTGTATTGGTTTTGTTTGGATTTCACATCCACTTGTTTAAGACTTAAGTGAAGTTGTTTTGATCTAAGGGTGAATTTGTTTACATTGAGGAGGCTGTGCCAGGATGTTGTCATAAACACACAGTAGGTCAGCAATTGATGGGGGGACTTACCAAGAAGAACATGGGAGGAGGGACAATCAGGTGATGAACTTTTAAACTTTAAATACCAAGAACTTGTGAGGACTGACTAAGAGTGTTTGGTGGGCAAGGTTACTCTTTGCTACTCTAAACAGTTCTCTGAAGATCTAGAGGCACTCGCTCCTGCCATGACCAGGCTGTAAGGGGGGAACTTAAGAAATCAATAAGTTAGTCAGCCTACAGCTTGATTCACCTCCTAGTTTGCTATTCAGTTGTTTTCTCTTTGTTTCTCCCCCTCACTGCCCAATGTAACTGCTCTGCTTTCCCAAGGCTACCTGCATACCTTGTTAATCTAGTGAATCAGCAGAACTCTAACTTGCAAGAAACTGATACAGCCCTCGGGACACCAGCAAACAGGCGGTGATTCTGGACTGCGATTTTCTGTCAGATGACAAATGAATCACCCATAAGACAGGGTTCGAGATAATCATCTCAAAATAAACTGGATCCCAGGAGATGTTGTTTGGGAGGAGGCTCATAACTCCTCCTTTCCTTTTTTCTGCTTCTTCTTGTCGACCTATAAAACCTGCTGACCGTTCTAGGAACATAGAGAATGGTCTTTGGAACAGGAGTTGGCCATCCTCCTGGAATGCTGGCCTTCTGCAAAAACCTGCTTTTCTTTCCACCAAATTTGTCTCTTGATTTTTGACTTTTTCAAGCTGCAGGCAGCCGGACCTTAGCATGATAACAAGGCTACTCTTGACCTGCAGGAGTGTTAAATAACTCAGCAGTTTCTGGAACAGAAGGGACATGTGTTTCCTGCCTTGGTGGAGCTACTCCTAGGAGGCAGTGGTGCTAGTGGTGTATTGGTCTTTGGAGTAATTACCTTCGGAGCAACCCACCTTGCCTGCAAACACTGGAGCCTTTGCCTGCTAGCTAAGTAAGTAACCCAGCAGCGAGGGAACTAAGCCATCAGCTGACACCCAGCTTTCAGTTGGAAGGATTGACTCCACCAAGAACCAACTCCTAGAAAGGTAGACCCCAACTAAATTTGGACTTAATTATCTTTCGTTTTCCCTTTGCTGGAACAATAATATGATTGATCTACTTTGGTTTGGAGTATATTTCTTTATTGACTCATTAAGAGACATTATCTTATATGCTATGGACTTACAAAATATTGTTATAAATTATAATTCCCACAGTAAACCTGTGTTCAATAAATTATTGGCAAAGACAATCTCAATCTCTGAGTATAATTTGCCCCAGATAAAATATTGCCAAATTTGTAAATTCTACTAATTATGAACAAGTTAATTTTCTGCCTTTAAAAGTGTTATTGATAATATAGCCTCTAAATTTAGTTACCTTAAACAATGGTCTCTCCTTTTCTTGAATTCCTAGAGCATTTATTGACAGTGCCTTCTCCTCGGAAGTTAGCTTAAGTTGGTTTGTAGTATTAGTTATGTTTTGTAAGTGTTATCTCTCTGAAAAGACTTCTTGTTCTTAGATCTGAGGGACTGACTCTTATAACTGTTTGTATCCTCCGGGCTTCAGGTGGTATCTATTTGTGATTATTGGAAGTCAAAGGAATTTTGTACTGATTAAAATTTTGAGTCTTCTTTAAATTATTTGTATGATAATTGGTAGAAAGAAATAACAAATCACAAATATGCATGCATATATTATCATTGCACTTTTGTTAGTGCAATTTCTTCATGTAATTTGAAGGGAAAAAAGATAAAAGATAAAATTTGTATTTTAGAGTGAGACTGGCAAATTGTTTTTGTTAAAGGCCAGGTAATAAATATTTTAGACTTTGTGGGCTATATTATTTCTGTAGCAACTGCTCAACTCAGCTGTTATAGTCTGAGAACATTTATAGACAATACATACACAAAGAAATGAGCATAGCTATGCTTCAATAAAACTTTATTTTTCAAAACCAATGGCAGGCCAGATTCAGCTGCTGAAATATAGAGGGTTTTTCTAGTCTGTTGTTCTACAGTGTTGATCAGAATATATTAAATTAAAAAATACATCTTATTTCATTTGTACTTAGTGAGACAGAGTAAATAAACCAATATTAACTCAGAGTTTATTTTTCTCACATATTCCCTGATATTCAGCAAACTTTATGCTGGAAAACACATTTTATGTAGACTTTGGTATTGCAAATTTGGAAAATAGTAGTACAGCATAACTTGTCTGTGTTTTAAAAGTGTTATATCTTTTTGTATATATGTGGTTCCAGTGGTAAGATTATTTAGATAAAATAATAAAATAAATGTTTCATTATTATTGAGAATTGAAACACACAATTATCATTTACTCATGATTCAAAGTTCATTTTAGACAGTTTAATCATGAAGTATGACTTTTATTAATCAATAAATGCATTTGGGAATCTTCTAAACAAATGCCACTTGAAGGGTTATTCCAGGCACCAGGAAAAACTTTGCCCAACTATGTACCTTCATCCTATTTGTCCTAAAAACACATTCCATGTGCATACTTGATGCTTCTCTTTTGTGTGACTCCAGATTATCTGAAGAAACAATTATAGATAGGAAGATGGATAGACAAATAGATAATTGTCTCTGTATAATTCATAAAAATATTGAGAAGTCAAAGTCAAGCTTTGGATTTTTATTTACAGGTATTATTAAAAATAAAATTATATTTATTTTTGAGAGAAGTTTGTTTTCCTGACAATAATCAATATTCACGGATCAAGTTGAACAATTCCTTTTGTTTTCACTGCTTTAAGTGTGTGGTAGTGCCACCTGCTGGTGAACTTTAAGCAAACGTTAGAATCATGAATAAAAGCAATCTACATGTTGGAGATACGGTAGTATAAAAATGCCTGTGAGAAGCTGCAAAATTAAATTATGTTGAACACTATGTAAGGTATGTGAAGTTACTTCATCTATTTTTAATGTTATTGTTTAAAGATTCATCTTTAAAGGCAATAAAATTGTCTGAGACCTTTAATGATCTTTTCTGTTATAGTAAAACTTTCTACTAAGGAATTTATAACTTTAGGTACCAAAATTGTGTTTATGCAACTTTTTTGTTTGAAGCTTTTCTAAAATATCTTTTTCTTTTTTTCCCTTTTTTTTTAAATAAAAAAAACCTCTTGCATTCGTGGAAGCTGCCTAAACAATTTTAAAACATTTAACCTGCTTAAAGTAGAATTTTAAAATAATCATAATGGAAATATTACTGTCAGTTTGCAAAAAGGAGTGTAATTTAATGCTAGAATGTTTGTAGCGGGAGAAGGAGAGCAGACACAGATCTCTCTGACTTAGAAAGATTTTTCGTTTGTTTGTTTTAATGAATGAATAAACCCAAAGTTTTAGCACCACGTATTAACTCTCAGTAACCGACTCCAACCTTCATTCACCCCATTCCTTCAACATCTTTTGGATAACAATTAACTGCTTTTTTCCTGGGTCAGAAAAGTAAGTAGAGAAGCAGATATATCTTGCAGGTGGAATTGAGTAGTAGACAAAGTTCATACAAATGTAATAGTTCCTTCACATTCACGTTCTGAGTATTTCTAAGAATCCCCTCTGACAACCATCCCCCACTTAGTATGTGTCTTCACACAGCACTCTAGCTACACAATGACTGCCACTAAAATACTGAATACATGGGATATTTACTGTCTCCCTTCATGCAGTCATCAGTACATAGCAGGTCCTGGAATAATGTCCTTTCGTTCAATGTTGTTCCGTTATAACATTAATGGGATGCTCTAGGAAATTAACTCTTGTTTATATTAATTAGTCTATGGTAAAAATGGTTTTGTTATACATTGTTTCACCTTAAGTTGCATAATTTATCAATGACATTAAATGAGACCAAAGGCCATTGTACCCCTCTCTGCCTCCCTTCTACTGTATGGCTTTCGACATTTCTTCCTTATTTCATTTTTAATTGTCTAATTTTAAGTGCGTTTACCACAGGCAACCTCAAATTCCTTTAAAAGCAGTCTGAGTATAAAAAATAAACATATTCAATAAATAAATACCTGTTGCATAGGCTTTTTTTTTTCCCCTTGAAGACCTTTTTCTGAAAAATGATCTGCAGACCCAGTGGCTTAATGAATTTCTGGTTAAGGCTTTGCATGTTTGAGCCTTTTGAAAACTTTGCTTAAACCAAAAGGAGTCATATGAATGTGAGCATCTTATCTACCTGATATATTAGTGCTAGGTTATGGGGAGATATGAGGTCTTGTGGGTCTCTGGAAGTCCACAACATGTTTATTGCTTTTTCTACCCCAAATTAGAGCTGATCCAATGGGAATTTAACATGAAGGTGCCAGGACACTCTCATCTTAGTTTTGTTAGCATCACAGCCTACTTTGACAAAACAAAGAAACAAACTAAAACTTTTGTGCCCTTGCTAATGTGAAACAAATCTAATGTGACTTCTGTAGCAGAAACATTTAATGCTTTATAATGCTTATATACTCCACTAAAATGTAGCAAAGCCATATATTATCCCCTGTCTCTGTGGACACATATTACTTGACTTGAGTAGAGAATACTTTGTATTAATTCAAAGTATTAATCTTTTGAGGAAAACAATCATTTTTGTTGCCCTGTGGTGCTTTATCATTAAATGATAGTCAGTGCCAGCCATCTGCTTGAATGAGCAACAGGAAAAGTGACTAATTCTTTTTGGTGCTAATTCGTTGAGGGCTTGAGTTGGCATATCATTGAGGCAGCCTTCTGTTATTTCCTTAAACAGCTAATCTCTTTGTGTAAATTTGCTAAAGTACCTTGTCTGTCTCTAAAGAACTGTTTTAAGAAAGAGTTTCATCTGAATAAAAAACTTCATCTTATCTTATTACGCTCAGAATTCTAAATTTGCTCTTGGAGACTGTCTAGCCCGTCCTTGACAACGCACAATGCAGACTGTCTTAGTGACTATATCACTGTCAGAATAAACGGGACACTTTTTCAAGGTGTGCGAATTACCAGGAGCTAGCAAAATGAGATTTAGTAAAAACGAATGCGAATTTACTGAAAAGTGCCTGCTTGTACAATAGAAGATTATTTGCTATAAGAAGGTAATGACAAATTTTCTGCTTGTGTTATTATTAATACTCGTAGTGACTAACTAACAGTCATAGCCTAATTCAAAGACAGAAAGGTATGCACATGATTTCCTTAAGTACAAGAGTGCATATAATCCTAGCAAAAGTGAATATCCAGTAACTGTCCTGCGACCCAGTGCCAAAACTTGGGACCTTGGAAAGCATAATAAGGATTTCCGAAGTTATGAAGATCCTGTGCTAGAAAATACAGAGGCTCAAGTGTTGGTCCATTGCTCTACCTAAGCTGAGTGCTGGTATCATTTCCCACTCTGGATATTGACTTGGCATATAAAGTTTTACACTGAGTTATAGTGCTTGCTATTGAGATTATAGGTAAAACTTATGAAATAGTTGAAAGGGGGCCAAAAAAATGATCCATAAAAAATAAATAACCCATAAACATGCTCACTAGTAATAAAAAATAATCACATTAAAAAGCAACAGTCAGTGACCATATTCTTTCTATCTACATATCGTTTAGCCCTTGAAGGGTATGTTGAGAACTTCACACTCATAAACAGGTAGTGAGAGTATAAATTTTAAAATCCTTTATAGAATGTAATTTGGCAATATGCATGTAAACTCTGAAAGTGTTCCTATCTTTGAACAATTCATTTTCATAGCAATTCATTTTTATTAGTCTATTCTAAGGAAGTAGATGTTAGCAAATAGTAATTTGAGCATTATGTGTTATTAGTCAAATATTGAAATTGCCCTAAATATTCAAAAATAAGTTAGCATCAAATACAATAATATACATGAGAAAATATTATGTAGACCTTTAAAATATCTTTATGAGACATTTTAAAGACATGGAAAAGTTCTCATGCTATTAAATAAATATAATATAAACATATATTGACAGAAATTATTAACCAAATTACGTGTATTTGGCTAATTAAACACATATATCCTAATATTTTTGATGTCTTTCTTGTCTTGGTGTTTTCTTTCTTACATGGGCAAATGTTATTTTAGGCAAATAAAATAGGCTATAATTAAAAATTGATTGTAGGTTTTAAATTAGAGCTCATAATACTAAATTCAATATTTTTTATTTTTAAAGATTTTATTGGGGAAGGCGAACAGGACTTTATTGGGGAACAGTGTGCACTTCAGGACTTTTTTTTTTCAAGTCAAGTTGTTGTCCTTTCAATCTTAGTTGTGGAGGGAGCAGCTCAGCTCTAGGTCCAGTTGCTGTTTTCTAGTTGTAGGAGGCACAGCCCACCATCCCTTGCAGGAGTCGAACCGGCAACCTTGTGGTTGAGAGGGCATGCTCCAACCAACTGAGCCATCTGGGAGCTCAGCGGCAGCTCAGCTCAAGGTGCTGTGTTCAATTTTAGTTGCAGGGGGTGCTGCCCACCATCCCTTGTGGGAGTCGAGGAATTGAACTGGCAACCTTGTGGTTGAGAGCCTGTGCTCCAACCAACAACTGAGCCATCCGGGAGGCAGCTCAGCTCAAGGTGCTGTGTTCAATCTTAGTTGCAGGGGGCAGAGCCCACCATCCCTTGCGGGACTCGAGGAATTGAATTGGCAACCTTGTGGTTGAGAGCCCACTGGCCCATGTGGGAATCGAACCGGCAGCCTTCAGAGTTAGGAGCACGGAGCTCTAACTGCCTGAGCCACCGGGCTGGCCCCATAAATTCAATAAAATTTTACATAGCTATCACAATCTAGTTAACAAAAGGAAGAAACATATCTGCTCATTTTGATCAATATGTAAAATATATATGTATATTTACATATATACGTATATATGTATACATATATACACATATATATGTATGTATATATATGTGTGTATATATGTTACATATATATGTAACATATATATGATCAATATCTAAAATATATATATATATTTTTTAAAAACCCTCAATTCTTAAGGCACCATAGGCAAATCTGGATAATGGATAGATGTTTTTTATTTGATTTGCATTAATCTTTACAAGATAAATATCATGCTTTGTATATATTCTTAGCCTCTCAGTGACAAGCTGTCCCACCAGGATGCCCAAATTAAGTATTCCCACCATCCAATCCTAAAGTCCAAGTCAATATGTGCCTATTACATGTCCAGTTGGGATTCTGTCTATATTATATAAATCTTACGATTTGTGGTTATGATGGGTCATAACTACATTTCCCCAACCATAACAGAGATGCATAATATAGAGCCCTATATCCTGGTTTACCCAGTTCACACTTGTTATCTGGTATAATTGTTAATAGTACCCACTTTCCTTCTAAAGACTGTCCATATTTGGATAATAAATTATATGGACACCCTAATCATTAGAGAAGGTGACTGTTTTAATAAAATTTAATGAAAGGATAACCAGTGGTTATCATCAAAGACTTATCAGTTGAGATAATTGTCAAGAAGGATTCTAGAAAGGTGTGTTCAATAACATCATGTAAGCAGCTATTAATTAACCGACATGTAGGACTAGTCCTGTTATTGACTTAGGGTTAGAAATGAAATTACTCAGTGCATTATGGTCACTCACTCATTTTATTTTTGCCACTAATTAAAATAACTTTCTGAACCTTAATTTCCTCATCTGTAAACTAAGACTGCTATTTCCTGTACTAATTACCAAAAATTAATTGTATAACTTAATAAATTATGTATATTAAGTTCATTGGAAGAGAAAATATGCAACATGATTTTACAAAAATTTGCTTTTTTTGGTTACATCTATTTTGGTTACTTCTGGGTTTTTTTTTTATTAATGTGTCTCATTTATTTGCACTTTCTTAAAACATTGTTATTTTTCTGTATCTTTATAATAAGGCTGATTTACTTCTAACCAAAGGGGTTAAGTTTGATTTTTTTGAACTTCCCATGAAATTATTCATTTCATTTTCAAATATAATCTTGCAGATTTTAATATTAAATATTAATTGTAGAAGGTGTAAATGTTCTTTCTCCCAGCTATGCTTTCAGTAAACTAGATAATCATTGCATTGCAAAAAATCCTTTAAAACCAACAGATGTTCTTATGCCAGGAACTAGCTCCTCTAATCGTGGTGGATGAAGCCAGGGAGTAGGTGGAAACAGACATGATTCTTACTTATCTCAAAGGTGTAATTAAGAAAATGTAGTAAGAACCATCATTCTGGAAAGAAGTGCATATGAAGAGATTTTACAAAGGTTATATGATAGTGACATTCTTTTCAGGTTTTTTTTTTTTTTTTAATTTGTTCAACAAGCTCCAGCTCCCTTCTACATCCCAGATTGATCATTCATTCATTCATTTGGATAAAGTTAGATTTGGATTTTTTCAAAAAGCTGATATTAGAAAACAGCAGTGTAATTAGGATATTGCCCTAGTGGCCATGAAGACAAATAGGAAAGCCATCCCAATTGCTTACTGTATCTCCTCTGGCAGCCTCTGCAGCTTCTCTCATTTGGCCTTTAGTCTGGCTAGTCCACAGTGCCTTCTCTCCAGTTCAATTGCTACCCATGCTTCAAGGCTGCATTCCAGCCTTAAGCTCTGTATAAGTAATTTTCATAATGACCTCAAATTAAACAATATCTTCTTTTGCAATCTCCTTTAAATTAGTCTTAGAATTGAGGGCAGAAATTTTTTGGAGATGTTAGTTTACATTTTCTCCTTGTATTTTTTATCTTTTCTTTCTCCATCTTTTCTTTCCATCTCTTCAAGTGTGTCCATGGCTATTGTTGCAAGGCTTTCAGGATTATTTCCAAAAGTCTAAATAAAGACATGAGGAAAGGGAGATGTAAGCCCTCAAACTCTTGCAGCTGAGAAAATAGAGTGAGGTTGATACTTGGAGAAGAGGAGACATGCAACTCTCTGGAAGGACCCAAGGACCTCAGAAAGGTTGGTCACAGTGCTTGAGAAGGTGCAATCCACACCCAGAGCTCTGCACCAAGGATTTCTGTGTCACAAGCATGGCAGAGATGTAACAATGAAGACTTGGAGACCATGTAGGTCAAAACAAAAAAGGTATCTAAACAGTAACCACTGCAACCAAATGATCATACCTTCAGAGACTAAAGACGCTGAAAAAAGTGGGGTTGGGGAGCTCCAAGAATACCTTAAGGTAAATTTCCCACCAGCCTTACCAGATGAAGTATTTGAGGTAAAAAGGACATGACTTACAGAAATTAGCATATATAGTATTTCTTCTATAGCTGAATTTATGAGTGGATATTCACACATGTTGAAATTATTTTAGAGAGCCTCTTGGGAAGAAATTATACCCCATCATGCTTCTTCATTATAAAGTAGAGCTCATTGGAAGATGTTTCTTATCAGTATCTAGGTGTTTAAACATGTATAAGGCTAAAATCTCAGACTCCGTCAATGCAATTGTTTTTTACCAACCTCACCTCTGGTTGGGGGTGGAGGGTGGGGAGGAAGCCTTTTAGAATTAATATTCATTAAAGTTACGCTCTGAGAGATGACTGTTGTTTTTGAGAGCACTTGCTTTGCCTTTTCAATGCTCCATTCCCAAAGTCAAATGGCTGTAGCCTGGTGGGGGCAGGGAAGGATTTCTCATGCACCATGATGCCTTCAAAAAGCATAAGCTGGGTCCTTGAAGTGAGAGTACTGAATGATAGGAAAGAAAATATGGAACAGGGACAGTCAAAAGGTTCATAGGCTTCCATCCAGAGCTGTCTCTATAAGGTTTGTTCCTTTTGGGTATCTCTACCCACACCAACTACCACTCAATTTCTTTACTTTCATCTACTCCGAACCTCTTTAATAAACAGTCTGAATTCCAACCTCTAATATCTGATCTCCCTTTCACTTAATCACTGAGTAATCTGGTTTTGTATTAGATAACTCTTGATTTTTGTTTTTGCCAATGTCTTTGTTTTCTTCTTTAACTAAACCTCAGTTTTGTTGTGGGTAGCTACACCTTCTGTTGAATAAAATATGATACATATAAAATATATGGCAACTAAACCCAAGGTCTTGAATATTACTAAGGCAGGCATTCACTTTTCCATACGAAAAACAGATCTGGTGTAGATTCACTAATATGTTTATCTGCTTGTTTTTATTATCTGGAGATTTTCTTTCTTTCTTTCTTTCTTTCTTTCTTTCTTTCTTTCTTTCTTTCTTTCTTTCTTTCTTTCTTTCTTTCTTTCTTTCTTTCTTTCTTCCTTCCTTCCTTCCTTCCTTCCTTCCTTCCTTCCTTCCTTCCTTCCTTCCTTCTTTCCTTCCTTCCTTTCTTTTTCTTTCTCTCTCTCTCTCTCTCTCTCTCTCTCTCTCTCTCTGAAAGTATTAAAATTAGTATATTTATGGTGATTGTGATATATAGACATTTTTATATGCATATATAGCCAACTATGTATGTCTTTTCCTAAAAGAATCCTTTTATTGTTTTTTAAAAGTCAACTTCCATCATGAGATTAGATACTCACTTATAAATTCTACTTGCAAGATTGCATTTTTTTAAACAAACACTTTAATCCCTGTGTACTTATTTGGCATATTCTCAGAAGTGAAACTCTTAGTCCAATATATTTTTCAAAAGTAAGCCAAGTGTCACAGTACTATTTATTAAACAATACTTTCTTTCCCTACTGGTTCTTACAGACAGCTTCATCAAAAGTGAAATTCTCACATTGATAATTATATAAATGATTCTGAAATTATTAGTAGAATTTGAAAAGTTATCATAATTATGAAATACGAAAAACAATTTTTATTAAAAAACAATCCATTATGTTTTTAAGTTAAAATCTTGCTTTCTCTGTCTTTTGGTTCAAAGCATTACCAGTGACCTTTTACAGGTGCTGGGCATTGATTTGAATATGCTGATGAAATCACTTGACTTGAAAGATGTTTGATAGAAAAAAATGAAACCTTAAACTACCAACTGTGTTTGAACAGATGATGTTTTTCTGCCTTATGCACCAATATTCATTAAACAGAAGTATGTGTCCAAAGTTCAGGTATGAATAAAAATGAAATGGATTTTCTGGGTGCTTACATGTTAATCTCCATTAGGTCATCGTTTCTCAGTACCTTTATGATTTGTACTTTGTTCTTCCATATAAAAGAAGCAATTAAAATATTACAAAGCCTCCATGAACTCTGAGGAACTTTTGTTCTCATTACTAATCATTTTTTAAACGGAATTCTGTAGTTAGCCTTACAAACTTGCGTAATTATCTAATTCTAAGAAGTTGTTCTACTCCTATTTTCATCCTTCATATCTCCCTACATTTTTCTCTCCAGATATTGTATATCAAGTACATACAAATAGAGGAGATTCTAAGAAGAGTAATTTAAGAAGACAACATTCACTGTAATATTTTACACTGTGCTTACTATCTCTACCATAATGAACTGAATCATGATGTGGTATAATTTTCTTTTATATATATCACTTGTAAAACATGATCACATCCCCTCCCCTGTATGTCCCGTGTACCTGTTCCTAACTACCATTACACCAGATTCTCAATGGGTCTTCTAAACACATGGTGTATGATTAATCCTCTCTACTCCCCCATCTCTTTTCCCACAACTCCCTCTTCTTTTCCATCCCCTTCTCTTTTCCCTGACCCTTTCCAACCTATTTGACATCTTGGAAAATATGTAGTGTTAAAATAATTCAAATAAAAACCATTGTTTATTTCACTGTGTATCTATTAGTCAATATGTGTGTTTATTAAAGGGAAACGTATTTTATTAAATGATTATCTGTGTCTTTTATATTTTGTAAATATTATCAATATTTTAATCATTCATGACTTCTGAATCATTGATTTAATTTTATATTTTATTAAATGACTCCATTAAAACTTTTAAATTGTCATTTATCATAATATTCCAAGAATATAAATGTCACTTCTTTTAGTTATTTTATGTGTTCAAGTTTATTGTCATGTACATTTTCAGGTCAGTTCACTGTTTTACTCAGATTGATTATTTATGATGCTTTCAAATTCAGAATTTAGCTAATCTAGTTTTTAAAAATTCTGTCTAAACACTTTGTTTGCACCCTACATGTTTTCTGAAAAACTGCGGGAGAATAGCTTTATCCTCAGAGGTAGTTCTTTTTTCAGTGTACAACACAGTGGTTTTTATTTGCATAATCAACCCAGTGCAAGGCAAGTATTTCAGGGAGAGAAATTCTAATTTTATTTCCCCTTTATTGAATCCTTCAATTTTTCTTAATTAAACTTCTAGGCTCCTATCAAAAATAAGGTAAATGCATTTTTTTTCAATTCAGAGACCTAAGATCTACACAGCTAATTATTCATAAAAATATATATGTAAGCATACATGAGCTCGCGTATGCATACCACATATATGGTTCATTGCTATTGTTCAGGTCCTGAGGAAATATTATATAAATTGTCGTAATCTGTTCTTTCCAATTTTCCTTGCAGAGACAAACACATTCTATTTGCTTAACAGACACTTAACAAAACTTAAGTTTACCTCCACAGACTTGTTCAATCACTCTACTGAAAGTATTCTAGGACTTGATAAAAAAATATATGTGGAGATATTAAGATTTTCAAAGTAAGTACAAGTAAGAATATTTAGATATTTCTGTGATACTAACAATGCAAGAAATATAAAAGAAGCCTTTTCAAAGAAATATAAATATGTTTATGTGGAATAATCCATATATCTAACAATGTGGGGAAAATATAGGACCGAGATTAGCATAAAAATCACTTGGAGATTATCAAATTTACAGTCATTTAAATAACATATGATGGAATAACATATTTCAAAGCATGTCGCACAAAATATTCAACAGAGTAGATGTTCAATGAACAATAATGGAATCTAAATTCAATTTAAGAAAGGACTTATTTTTCTTTAAAAAATGTTCTTTTCTAATAATTAGGCACTAAATAGTACTTTGTGTCTGCGTGCCAAGAATTCTCCTCAGCACTATTCTTAAATAATATCCCCCTATAACCGAGACTTGTTAGTACATTTAGTTAGTTCACCCCATTTGACAAGCCATTTATTTTTTTCCCACTTAAATCATTAATTGAAAAAGATATAGCCATATCTGATTCAGAATAGTATAGATTTATGAAAGTTTAGGTTGTTAGATCTTTTGTTCCTCAAATGATTACACAGAAATTTCAAAGTATTTCATCTGTTCATGACATTTCTGCACGATAAGTAGCAAAGATGAAAGCAGCATAAGTTATACTTTTAAACATGGTAGTAAAACAGAAAGGTAAGCAGAAGAGGATATACTAAATGATATAGATAGCATTTTAGGGTAGGTAGTGTTAGAGCAGAATGTAGTATGAATCTGTCTTCTGAAAGCCTTCTAATTCTTCATTGTGATCTGTAATAAGTATTGTTTATCTTTACTTTTATGAATTTCTTTTTTACCAGCCATTGTGAATTACACAGAAATGAATGGATTTTTCCGTTGGCGTATTCCAGCCCTCCTCAAAAACAACACCAAACACTGAGGCAATCCCAAATAATCAAATGTAGCCTTTGATCTCTATCAGAGGAAATGAAACACCTTTCTTTCTTTCACTTTGCACCCCTGTTTACATTGTCTCCCTTCTACAACCCCTACATTAGATTATCTTGTGTCATGAACTAAGCCATAGCCAGATGATTATAATTAAATAATGTTGTTGCAGTAACTAAGGAAAGTATTCTGCTTCTTTCATCTTCGGAGATGCCTAAATGAAAAAGGATTCAGACTCACTCGGCACAGTATCAATTAATTTGCTGTGTTCTGTATTTATTTCTTGTTACACCATATGATATCCTTGTGTCACCCAGTAAGACTACTAAGGAGCTAATCATTTTTTTTTTAACATCAAGAGTATAAAGAATAAAAATATAAGATTTATAATTCAGGTTCAAACAGCAAGCCTCTCTTGTGAAAGATTTATACACTCCAAAATGTATCTTTATGCATCATATATTAATGCTGCCTAATAAAATTCAGGGCAAAGAGGTTTTCCAACTAAATAATTCAGACATATTGTTTAGATAAGACTTACTCTATTTAAGTGAATGAGACAAGTGATAAATCTACCTGTGAATTCCAGTACAACAGGGATATGGCCCTTATGAGTGAACATCATTACTAACTCAGCATCTCACCTTGACATTTATTTTCCATAAGTAACAAGTTTACCCTTTAGACAGCATTAAGAGAGCATTCATTTTCAGCAAGTTTGCAAGCCATTGTAATTATGTCTTCCTTGGGCAATAAAGAACCTTGGTTTCTGGATATGCAAAAAAATTAAACAATAATGAACTGAATAATGTGCACATTCATCGCTGCTTTCACTATCAATAAAGAGCCACACATGACATGCATGACTGTTGTGCACTTTAAATAATGTCTGCTTCCAATGTGACTGGATTCCTTTTCAGGCCATATGGTTGTATAATCTCTTTTCCTAAAAAACTGCTTTGAGTAAAATTTATCATCTTTTCAAAAGTTATGAGTTGTGGGAATACTACATTTTATTGCCACTTAGACTAACTGAATAAATTAATTTAGATTCATTTTCATATCCTGAGGGGAATACCCCCATCTTAATCTCTCTCCCTTTTTCTATTTATATATATTTATATATAGTATAACATAATATACATTTTTATGTATAATATATAGTATAATATATATATATAATATAATACATATTTATATATATATTATGTATGTATAAAATAACCACACATTGCAATCAGTTTGATGTGATTTGAACTGCAAGTTGGTGAAGAATGAATTATTATCAGCAATTGAACACATTATTGAATAGGGTAAAATTACTCAGCAGTGCTAGTCCATTGCTGTACAAGAAATAATATCTATATTATTCATGTAATATACCTGAGTACTAATGCAGGTTTATATAGAGATCCAGATGCTGAAAACATGAGAGCACTATATCTGTTAGAGAAAATTAGTTTTCTTCCATGTTTTCTCTCTGAATGCGTGTGACAAACCAAATAGCTACATATAGAAATATATAGATAGAGATGTGGAACTAGAGTTAGATAAATCTTGATATCAGTATTTTTTTAATAAAATATATGACAGCATTATGTAGCTTGCTCAGGCTTTAATTGACTTGGATTCTTATACCAGCTCTACTACTTACTATATGGCTTTGGTAAGTCTTTAATCTATGACTCAGTTTTCCAGTCTGTAAAATATGAGAATCAACTGAAATTATACCCATAAACATTCATTATTATTAAAAATTCACTTATTAATAATTGCTAACCTTATTAAGAATGTATTATATGTCAAGCATTTTTCTAAATGAAACAAGTATCAGTATTATCTCCATTTTATAGGTAAAATAAACCAAGACACTGAAAGGTGAAGTTACTTGCCAATCATTACATAGTTATTAAGATGTAAATTGGGTTAAAACTCCAATGACTTGGTTCCAGAATCTATCTACATGCTGAACCATTATACTATACTTTTCAACTGAAGCAAAAATGTAGAAAAATTAGAAAACATAGACATGAAAAAGAATAAAGTCTTTCAATTCTATTACCTGGAGATAAATAGATTTGAGTATTATTTCTTAATAACATAATATCATTTTTTCTGGGTTTATATATTTTCCTAAAATGTGATCATTCTGTTAAAACTTAAAAAATGTATTTTTAAAAAATAATCCTTTGCTTAATTGAAGAGGAGGTACAGTGAAAGAACCAGACTAATAAAAATGCCTGACCAAGACTTCTGCTATATAACTACCTTAACATGAAGTGGATTTTTCTTTTTATTCAGTTGATTTCAAATTGTGGTACAATTTTCATTCGTATCTAAGCAATTATAAATGAACTCTAGAAATGTAACGAATAAAAATCTTGAGAGGGACATTTTAAGCCTCCAAAATAACAACAACAACAACAAAATAAAACAGAAATAAAACCTCTGGTTGAGAGAGAATTTTAAAACTTAAAATCATTAAGAAATGCACAAAAGAAAAGATCAACATATTTAATTCATACAAAAACATTATGTATGTCATTGTCCAACATACATTTAAAAGACAAGAAAGAAATTAGGAACATTTTGATAATAAAATGATGAAAGCAATGAAAATTAATATTCATAATATTTTTAAAAAAACAATAGATAAAACTGAAATATGTTAAATAAAGGGCAAAACATGATATCTCTCAATTAACTAAATGGTAAGTACAGAGAGCTAATGTAGATATGAAAAGATAGCATATTTAGTATATTAACAATCAAAAATGAAAATTAATAAATCCAATTGTCTTAACAGACTAATAAAGCCTAAGCATTTAGACTCTATTACTGACAATTACATTGATAATACAAAAAGAAAATGTCAGTTTTATTCTACTGGTGCTATTGTAAAATGGTAGAACACTATCAGTCAAATTTTAAGGATGTCTTTCTAGATAACAATCCCTCACTGTCTACAAGTGCTTAAATGCTTACAGTGCAAACCAATCCATTTTCATGTGTGGACATGAGAACCATGTTGGAACACACCAATAGCCATAGCCAATCAGTGTGTTTCTCTCATAAATGTAGACTGAGAAACAGCAAGGTAATCTCTTTGCCTGGCTAAAAGCTCCAGGCATAATCTGGAGACCTGTGAGGTGGCATAGATGGAGACTCAGCCAGGCTGCTTTGTAGAGAGTGGAGAAAGTGAGGGACATAGAGGAAAAGAGTAGGAGAGTGAGAGAGATGTGGCAAATGGCTTTCCATTTCCTACTCAATCTCTGCCTATAGCCTGATCTCCTTTTTTTTTGTTCCAAGAAATCCCCATGTCTTCTAATAATAATTATTTTTTGCTCAACTTTATATTTGACATCAAATCAAAATAAAACAAATTATTTGAAAAAGACAAGCCATTCCCTGGGCGAAATTATTCACAGAATTATGTATTGTTATCCAAAATATACAAATGATTTTTAAACCTAACAATAAGAAAACTAACAACCCAATTTAAAAGCAGGCAAATGATCTGAACAGGCACCTTACTAAAGAAGAAATACTGATGGCAAATAAGCATTTGAAAAGATGTTTGTCATCAGATGCCATTAGAGAAGTGCAAATTAAAACAATAATGAGATACCACTGCATACCTACTGGAATGGCTAAAACCCAAACTACTGACAACACCAAATGCTGGTCAGGATGTGGAGCAACAGGAATTCTCACTCACTGCTGGTAGAAATATAAAATGGAACAGCCACTTTGAAAGACAGTTTGGCAATTTCACAGAAAACTAAACATACTCTTACCATATAATCCAGCAATTGCACTCTTTGTTATTTACCCAAAGAAGTTGAAAATTTAAGACTACACAAAAATCTGCACACAGACGTTTATAGCAGCCTTACTCCTAATTGCCAAGATGTGCAAGCAACACTATGTCCTTCAGTAGGTGAATGGATATATAAACTGCAGTACATCCAGACCACGAAATATTATTCAGCACTCAAAAGAAATGCTCCACCAAGCCATTTAAAGACATGGAGGAAACTTAAATGCATATTACTAAGTGCAAGAAGCCAATTTGAAAAGTGTACATAGTGTAAGATTCCAACTATATAACGTCCTGGAAAAGGCAAAACTATGGAGGCAATAAAAAGATCAGTGGTGCCAGGGGTTAGGAGGAAGGAAAGAATGAAGAGATGGGGCACAGAGGATTTTCAGAGCAGTGAAACTATTCCGTATTATATCACAATGGTGGATACAGTCATTATACAGTTGTCAAAACCTGAAACTAATATGAAACAATATTGAATGTCAACTATAACTGAAAAAAAAAAACACGAAACAAAACTAAGTATTCTAAAAATGACATTTCAATTTGTTTTAGAAAAATATTTAATAAGAACTGACACTAGAGTATATATTCTTAGAAGTATATATATATATATATATATTTTTTTTTTTTATTATTATTTTTTTTTTTTTTTAAAACATAGAGAGTACAAGGGTGAACAGTGGATTTGGGGGGATAATGATGTGTCAATGTGGGTTCATCAGTTGTAACAAATTTGCCATTTTGATAGGGGATGTTGATGGTGGGGAGAGCTATGAATGTGTGGGGTCTAAGAGTACACGTGAACTGTCTGTGCTTTCGGCTCAATTTTGCTGTGAACTTAGAACTGTTCTAAAAAATGGCTTTTTTTTTTTTTTAAAGCAATTTGGAAATGTTTTCAAGAACTTTAAAAATCTCATAAGACAAATTTAATACTCCTACTTCTAAGAATATATCCTAAGGGGGGAAATTCAAAACTATCCTGTAGCTATACTATAAAAACGCATTGTGTAAAAAACCATTTTGGACAAAAGAATTAATTGCACTATTATTTATAAAAAGTGAAAAGGAGTAAAATAAAACAACAATAAAAAAGATTAAATTGTAATAGATCTATACAATTCAATAGTATGTAAAATTAAAACTGTTTATAAAAATCTTATTAAAACTGATAATTAATAGTTTATAGTAGTACTAAGGGAGAAGACTATAATGGGAACATTTATTTCCTGGCTTTGTACAATTTTAACTGTAACATTCTGGCTTGAATTTTACAGCACAAGTAAATATTTAACACCATCTTAATAAGGAAATTTTGTCTAAGATTGCAATTTTAGAATTTTAGGTAGCATGGCAATCTGCTGGGAAAATATTTTTGTGTTTTGTTCCAGGCAGGTTTTACAGTGCTCTCCACTATTTATCAATGATTGATACACTTTACCAACATATTCCAATGACTCTAAATAATAATAGCAAAATCATTAGGGGCAATATTCAAGTGCTATTCTCTGTAAATATCATTTACTTAATTTTCAAAACATTCAATGCCCAATAAACATATTTATTTAGTTTCATTGGCAAATTTTCTTTATAAACACACTGAAAAACTTTTTTCAGATATGTGAGGTCTAAAATATCACAAGAATTCTGCAAGAGTAAAATAAGTACTTTGATTACCTATAATCTCTCATTAGAGAAGATTAGTAGAGCTTCAAAGATACAGAATTCAGGATGGAAAAATACATCATTTTAAGAATAAATATTTTTACAGGAAATATCTAATGATTTGGGCCAGCTTATAATATCTTTTCTTTCTATAAAATATTAACTGATTATTAACAAAGCATTCACGTTTCAATTTTTTTGAAAATGTATTCTGGTCAATATTAACATTAAATTAGCACAAAGCAACCAATTCCAAGTTCCAATCTTGAAACAGTCCATAATATAAAATTTAAAGAAAATCTAATGAAGCGTGGCCCTTGTTGATGTCAGTAATACCTATGCCTGTCAGGTTACTTCTGTTTGCTATATTATCCCTTGTATACATTCTGAAAATAGTATTGCATTCTTCCTCTGTATATAGAAATCATTTTCATTGTAAAATCTTGATGCTGATATTTATCTTTGAATCAATTGTTTGTAATATATTGCTTTTTATTCCCATTCTCATATAATATCAATATACTCTGTGTACAAAGTTTGCACCCAGGGCTACCATGATTACAACATGCTCTGGAGCGGAATGGCTAAAATCAGAGGCCCCGGTACAATCCAGTGTAATGAGGATGGTATATGTATAACTCAGACAAATGTGAGATTCGCATGACACAAATGTAGAAAATGCCTAGAATTTTGTAGGCGTCCAGTAATGGCTTCCTAAATATTCATTCTTAATGAGTAAATTGAAGTCAAACAAGAGCTACTATTTCTCATGTTCATCTTGTGTATAGATTTCTACAATTTTATTCAATAATTTTCCATTTTCCATTTATAATATTATTAAATTGGATTTCATGGTTTTTTTTCAAAATTGTATCATTGAGTGTGAATCAGTAGTTGGCAATACATTCTCATATTTAGTTTTCTACGCTTCTTTCAATTTAAACTTAAATATTCATAATTCCTTAAAATTATGTAATATGTTCTCTTGTTTTGCAAATTTAATGAGAAGTTATCAAGAAAGAACAAAAAAGCCCTCATATATATAAATTTGTCATTGTGTTAGTAACAAAAAGACACCTACTATTTTTCAACTTGACTGTAGCATTATTTCGTTGAGGGACTTTTCTTTTTTTAAGTTCTTGATGCCTTTCTAAAAGGTCTGAATTACTGAAGTTGTCAAAGCAAGTTTCAGATTTCTCCCTTCGCCTTAGTCCATACCCCAGGACCAGCTTTCCTTTTGGGCATGGATTACGTTTGAGTTAGAAGGAAGACAGTTCAGATTGATAAAGCAATACCCCTGGGAAACGATGATTAACATGTATAAAGGGATTTCCCTGCAGTATAAATACCAGCACGCGCCCTCTTGGTGCTTCAGAGCCTTCCTGATGTATATATGCAGGTAGTGAGATTTGAAACAGCCCTTTGAGACGGTAATATAATAAAACTCTGATTTGGGGAGTAGCAGTTCTCCTCATTTTTCTACTCTCTTGTGGGAATGAGTTGCCAACCATTTACTTCGGCTGAAACTTTTATACCTCTGAATTCTGAGTCTTCTGCCACTCTGCCTCTGATAATGCATCACAGCGCTGCCGAGTGCCTACCAGTCTCCAACCATGCCACCAATGTGATGTCTACAGGTACTGACTCCAGTTACAACCTACAGGTGGCTGGGCCTAAAGATTTTAGAATGGATGCTTTGAATCTTGTTAGTTTAGAATGTGTTTGCTTCTTTGATTTTTCCCTTCGGTTTAATATGTCTTAAGTTAAATATTAAGGATATTAAAGAAGCCAAATGTCTAAGAAATTTTTAAAAATAATATTAATAAGTGCAGTAATTTATTGTTGGTTTGATGATAAAGATCTGTTCTTTACATAAGTAAACATTGAGTTTGGCTACTTTTAATCCAAAACCATTTTAATGGAAAGTTTATGGTAAAGAGCAAAACTAGAGAAATAGACTAAAAGAATCTAGTGTTTTAAAAGTGTTACTTCTTTAACTTAAAGATTGATTTGGATTTTAGATTACATTTGTTACCATCCTAAAAGCAGCCACATACCTCCTAGTAAACACAACTAAATAGTTCCCAATACCAACAACAGTGGATTTCAAAGAATAAGCTAATTAAATAATTTGAATAAACTTACCTTTTTTCGTATAATTCAAACTCAAAAACAAAGTTAGAAGCGATATTAACATTTAGAGCCCAGGAACAGATTTAAATTTTTATCAAGATTGAGTTCTGAAGAGCCTTTCAACCTCTAACCAAGTTTTAATATTTTCTTACATAACTTTCTTAAATGAAAATTAAACTTGAGAATTCAAATATATTATCTTAAACACAACTATATGAGTATGGTTTGCTAATGCATAATCCATTCTTGATGCAGTAACAAGTAAAAGTGTTTTAAAGTAAAATTATTATTAGATAGTCTTGAACTGAGTACATTTCTTCCATTAAATAGCAATATATTATTCACTTTCCACTTGTTTTGAAAGCAATATAAGTATGAAACAAATTTTACACATTTAGAAATCAAAATTTGAGTTGATAAATTTATATTCTGATTTAAAGGGTTTAAGCTTTATCTCTTATTATAATTAGACAGTTTCCAAATACATATGTAAGTTTGGCATTAATCTTCAGCTGAATTTTAAAGACTATAGAGATTACATAGCTGGATTTTAAAAATCATTGAAAAATATTTTCATCTACCTAAGATTTGTATAATGTAATTGAAAAGGTAATAATGGAAGTACACTGAAACATATTTTTAGAAATTATAATAAAGTATTTTAACCAAAAATATGTGCTATAAAAATTTAAACTATTACCACATAGCTTAATTGTATAGTTTCAGTAATAGATCTTCCTTTCAATAGAGGATGAGGAGAATAATACATTGCTTGTTAATCTACTGTGTGTGAGTATTATTTGGCCAGAATGAAAACAAAATTTAGAACTGAGATAATGATTTAGCATGTTTTGGCTTAAAACCTGATTTATTTATTTTTAAAAAATGTATTTTAAAAAAATAAATAAATAACATACATTTAGTAAATTAGCCTATCATTTATCCAACTTCTCAAAATTAGAGAAACAAAAAGTATTTAAACTTTAGGAAGTAAAAAAAATTATAATGTGTAAAAATGACCTAAATGTATTTTACATAATAGCATTGATTTCATGTTTTTTCCCATCAAATTATAATCATATACTTCTCATTATCTAAATAAGGAATTAGAAATAATGGTTATAATGAGAAGAGCACTTGGGTATTTAATATGTTTCATGTTTATTTGTTTAATTTTGGAATTCATAGCAAGGTTTTTTATGTATAATCATTCTGTAAAATGATTTCAGTTCTTTCTACATGTCACTTGTAAAATAAAAATTTATGCAGATATTTTAAAACATTAAATATTGTTCTATAGTAACAGAAAAATATTTTACTTTCTGAAGAGACCTTATGTTAATCACTAAATTACATCTCAGTATTTTCAAAGGATCCAAATTGTACACCTTATAGTATCTCTAATATTTATTCAAGAAGATGTGATTATATTATGTTTATGAAAGTCCAAATACTATATTCAGAATATAAAGGAAAATAAGGAAATAAACCATGTAACAAAACATTGGCTAATGATTTTATTGTCATAAGTCCATTATTTTAGTCATCTTGTTTAAAGCTTGATTTAAAAATATATATATAATTCAAATTTACTTTTAAAATATACATTAATTCCACAAGGTTTATAACCATTTACGAACAAGTTTATGTTTATATACTAGGCACAACCTTTATAGACATCTCATCCCTCAAAAAACAATGAACTTATTTTTTTGACCAGCTTTATCATTAGAATTGTTAAGTTGATTGTGTGCGTGAAGGAAACCTACAACCTCAAGGTTTCAAAATCAACATAAACATGTCACACACTGTCACAGGTTTTTCATAAACCTCTAAATTTAGTGGGATTATTAATGATTGTATCCAATAGGAGGCTAGTTGCTTTGCTATTTCCTCTTTGATGGAAGACATTTGTTAGAATAAGCACAAGACTGTTCAAGAGTCAATTTCTCTAGTCATTCTTCCAGAGAAAGACCACCTTATAATACCATGTTGTACAAGAATTTTAAGAGACTATTCCTCTAGTCAGTTTATTGCACTGTCTATATTGGATGGAACCTACAAGAATTCTGCAACCCTCAGTTAACTAAAGTCCAAACTGGTCCATCATCCCCTCACAGAGCATAGGATAATCAATGAAAGCTATGGTCTGCTCTGATGATGACCGATCTCATTACTTGAGACAAACTTAAACTCCTCGTTTTAACCTACTTATCAGATAACTTTTCTCCAAATGAGAATGAACAATTAGCATAAAAATTTAAGAATCACGTAAATGTGTATTTTTGAAATGAAACGAATGTGTCTTGAATCCTCATACATTTTCTTACCAGTCCCGTCTATTTTGTCTTTGATCCAAACTTCTAAATGTTTGCATACATATTTCTCGATGACAACGTTGGGAAACACAGCAACGGGACTTCATTATTCCGTTCCTTCCTGTCATTATGGAAACCAGCCATCAACCTATGGAGTGATGGCAGGTAAGAAAAATTATCTTTATATATGAGATTGAGTTTGGGGACATTTAGATAGTTTTCCTGGGTCTGAGGGAATTTTAAATAGAGTGTATCATCAAATTCTGATCTCTTAACCTTGAAAATTGCTGGTAAAACCACCACTTATTAAAATATTCCTGATATGTAGTGCATTCAGATACCATAATGGTTATACCTAATTGCCCTTATTCTACACAGCGCTTTGCTGCTGTGCTTCTTAACTCATATTTGCTTTGTATGATTTTTATTCTAATTCACTACTGTCGAACTGCTGATTGTCACTTGTTGATGCTATTGGTGGGCTTGCTCCAGTAACAATATGGTAGCCATTAGCCTCATGTGGCTATTTAAATCTAAATGTAAATTAACAAAAAATGAAGTCAGATTTAAGATTTAGTTGCTCAATTGCACTTGCCACATTTCAAGTGTTCAATAACCTCATGTGGCTACCAAAGTAGACGGCACAGATTGATTCTCCTCATTGCAATATTTCTTCTGGATGTTTGGTCCATAAAATAAATAAGATGTTGAAGGCTAAGAGGAGTTTGCAGCATTTGCTATTGGAGGCTTTAGCAATTCTGAGTTCCTTCTGAGTCTTAAATGAGACAGGAATAGTTGAAGTTACATATATTTCTCTTCTGGATAAATAAAACATCACTAGATGAAGACTACGTATTTATGTCTGTGTGAGGCATTGTAGCACACTGCTTAAGGAAGAGGGAAATCTGACTCAAGGAATCCACTCATCAGAAAACTCATGACTTAATTTTAGGATGTATCCAGAGAAAGTATTTTCATCGTTTAATAAAGTGCACAATTTTGTTGTGCACAGATTATTGTTTAGATATTATTTGACCTTTATATTTATTACTGCAGCAGGGAGAGAAATATTATGGGTGACAAACTACTATGAGTGTGTGTGTGTCTGTGTGTGTGTGAGTGTGCACACATGTGCACACTTGTGTAATACTGAGAAAGAAACTTTGGATAAAGGAATAATATTAGGAAAATTTTTTCTTATGTTTTGTTATCATCCAGAATAATCAAAAAATCAAACATGGATTTATGCCTATAAATTTGAAACAAAATTAAACAAAGAATTTAATTCACCCACCTTTAATTTCTCAAAATTTCTCAGTTTAAAACTAAATGAAACATTGAAACTTTAAAATGAAAGATTCCAGAACAAAATAGCTTCTCTTCCTTTCTGTTCAGCTGCATTTTGAATAAGCTAGTATCATCAACTTCGTGGTAAAATGAACTGGCGTTCTTAATGATTACCTGTGAAACCTAATGTCTCTTTTTAATAATTAAGAAATAAGGAAAGCCATATTTTTGTCTTCCCCGTTGAAAACTGACTGGTTATGACTCATACACTTCCTAATCCGTATTCATTCTTAATGACAACAGCCCTTGTTGATGAGGAAGTACTTTCATTATGAAATGGTGAAACAACACACATTTAGTCAGTAGAGGTGCAGGCAGAATGCTTTCCATGACCTCCACCACGTTTTGACTATGAAGACAGAAAATGACAAGTACACGGTCGTGTGCTGCTCTCTCTTGGAGGAGAGGCCTTGCTGTTCACTCACAGTCATTTCCATGAACCCAGGTGCAACTTTACGTTCCCTCAAAACCCAGCAAGAGGCAGCAATGGGTTGAGGTTTGCACAAAATTAAAATCAGCCATGGACCAAAACGGTTTTTGCTAGCAGCTCCCTCCCCACCAGAGCCTGAGGGGCCTAGTGAGTTCACAGCTGCCCTGAGAATTCCAACGTCCTTACAGTCTCCAGACAGCACTTCAGGTTCACACTGTAGGCCACGGGCAGCTCAGGTTGTGCTGGTACTAGTCCCCTGGGCGGGCACTCAGCAAACCCAGAGAGGCCCCTGGAAAAGACCTTTAAATGACTCAAAGCCTGGGGTAGCGACATCAAAAACAAAATGGTTAGCCTAAGATTTGGAGGTATCACTGTAGTTTTAAAACAAAATTAAATATGTCTGTTACTGAAAGAAAAATTCACCATGGCAAGCATAGCGCGTATATTTAAATGTATTTTGAGAGCGATATCATTAAAATGTGATATGCTTTGTACTTTGTTAGAATGTCACTATTTTGACATATATTCAGTTATTAGCATTTACATCACGGCAGATTAAACGCAGAGAATCTTAACTCTCCTGCCTTCATCCCCAGAGTAGCAACCCAAATTGAGTTATAAAACACAGGAATTCAGAAATCAGATAGCAAAGGTATAAAATACACAAAAGAAACCTGGTTATGGCATTTGAATTTTCTGAGAATTCTCAAGGCGTTCATCAAATCAGCCATTTCCATGCAAGCCACAGAAGCATCTTATCATCAACAACAAAGACAGGTTCATTGTCACATACTCCATATAAAGGTGAAGCTCCAGAAAGCACTGTATTTCAAAGGATGTGAAATTACTTATTTTAATGTGGTTATCTTATTACCCATACTCTGGTGCTCATATTTTGTTTGAGCATTTCATTAAATTAATAACCCACTGGAAGGGAAGAGCTATAGCTAATATTTTGTTACGGTTAGTAGGAAGGGCTTTAATTACCGGGTTAATCCACTGTGCCTCAGAGCCAGGTGTGGGCAAACCAAAGAGAATGACGAATCAGGACCAATGAATTAGCCACACCGTAAACTAATTATGAACCCTGTTCACGTCACTTAACATCTCTGAGTTTCAGTCTTTTCATATTTAAGGTGGGTAGGTAGTACAACTCTACTGGAGTTGAGTTGTGGCTAATTTGTAGCAATTCAACCAGTCTTTCTCCTTTGGTTTTCTCTTTAGATAAGCTTGCAGCTAACCTCCTTCTTCTGTACCTTCACTTGTGAGAATTTAGATAATTCAACAGTCTACAGTATAGATAACAGGAACCAGGGAATTATAAATGCTATTCAAAATATTTTCTAGATAAAAACAAAAGAAAATAACAACAAAAAAACATAAAACTGAGATTATTTCTGTCCTCCGTTTTCTAAAGCTGGGTGAAGGTTAGAAACAAGCTCGGTGGGCTGTCCACTGAGAAAATCAGCTACATGGTGATGAATGCTTAACCAGCAAAGTTATATTACATAATGGCCAAACCAAGACCTGGTGCGAAAGTCTTTGTTTAAAAATTTAATTAAAAAAAAAAAATAAACAAATATATATATATATATATATATATATATATATATATATATACACACACATATATAACATATATATATATATTCACAGGATGTGG
Organism: Rhinolophus sinicus; assembly: GCF_036562045.2. Classification (NCBI taxonomy): domain Eukaryota; kingdom Metazoa; phylum Chordata; class Mammalia; order Chiroptera; family Rhinolophidae; genus Rhinolophus; species Rhinolophus sinicus. Next base: position 86,490,735 of record NC_133751.1, read on the forward strand.
AGTGCGGCGTAGGGAATAGAATCAGTAAAATTGCACCAGCTATATACAATGTCAGAGGGGTAGTAGCTTGGGGGAGGGGGTTATCACTTTGTGAGGAGTGTGAATGTCTAACTATTACATTGTTTTATACACCTGAAACTAATAATAATAATAAAAAGTGAAAAAAATAATTTAAAGAGGAAAGCAGAATAAATGAGTTTCGGGAATTAACCAAAACGATGAATGTCCATTAAAAAAAAAAAAAGAGAAGTCTATAATAAGAGAAAAGATTGCTACTGCTGAAAGTACCCACTGTACCCAGGCTAATACAAAAGGCAACAGAAATCATGAAGGGTCTTTTAATAATAGTGATATGATACATTTTTCTTAAGTTTTTTAGTTAGTCTCTGTCTCAACTACTCAATTTGGCGATTTTAGCAAGAAATCAGCCATAGGCAACATGTATACAAATGTGCATGGCTGTGTTCCAAATAAACTTAATTTAGAAAACCAGGCCGAGGACTTGTATTGTGCATGGATAGGATTTACCGATGCCCAGAAGAGAAAAGATCACAATTCAGATTTATGACTTGCTTCACATTGTCATGCGTGGGGAAAAAAATAAATGGAAATATTTAAATGAGCATTCCTGTGCATATTTATAGCAAGGTGGTGTGTTTTACTGTGTCCCTCTGCTTCCCCTGCTTGTTCTTTTAAGGCTTCAAGCCCATAACCTCAGAAATGTTGTCAGTTAGCATCTGGCAGAGCCACATGCTGCAAAAGAGCAATTTGCCCCATGCCATGGTACATTGAGCCAGTGCCCTGCAAGGCAAGTCAGACCTCTTCATCCTCATTGCCTGCGTTAAAAGATTTGCCCTCTGTTCTCCTGCCCAGGAATACATGCAGAGCAATTCAGAAAGGCTGTGGTGGATTAATCTGCAATGTGAAAATATACTTAGGGCTGTAAAGAATGGGCAGACGCTTCCAAGCTATTTAGGTGTGTGCTTGTCTAGGCTTAAAGACAATTGTGCTGTACTAATGATTTGGCAATTGCCTGTGAGAACTCTGCTGTACGTGACTCACTGCATCTTTTATCTTTTTCTTTTTCCTTTTTCAATAAACCAGGCTTTAGAAAGATTTAAAAAATACCTTGCTATATATACCATACCACTCACTCCCACTTTCCCCCAAATACAGGATCATATGATAGAAACCGCAGTTAGTTAGGCTGTGTTTATAACTGTCGTCATGAATTCCTATTTAAGGTTAGTTCCAGAAAAATGATGTCCCTGTGGATAATCGTGAACACTTTCACTTATTGAAAAATAAAAATGTAGCACACATTTTTTTTTCTTTTCTTTTGACTCTGGATGTCAAACCTGTGAACATGGTATTTCCTGTGTTCTTTTTATAGACTCATGTTAACATTTATTTTCTAAATGTCCATTTTCTAAAGTACTTATAATGTATAAACTACCTTTAAAATTTTCCATAAACAAAGATTGGACACTTCTAATATTTTAATAAATATTTATAATATTTTTGTGTAAAAGCATTTGTTTAACGTAGGCAAATATGTTTAAACTGTAGAAGTCCTTAAAGGAAAATCATTGGGTTTACCTGAGGACACACTGCCTGGAAAATGAATTAGGTGATTATTTTGATGTGGTTTATTGCAGTGTCCAGTGGACTTCAGTTCTAGTTTCAACTGTATAGTTAATTCATTGTGGTACCTAAGGTAAGTTATTTCACTTCTTCTACTTAAGTTTCCTAAATTTTAAATAGTGGGTAAAAAATATATATCTTTCCTACCTCGTTTGTTTATATAAAGATAAGAAAATGACAAATGTGAAATGAACACAAAACAAATGTCACCTAGAAAATTTGTAGCAGTGCATGACTATGATCAGCAAGAAAAAATTGAAAACAATGATCAAGATTGCTAACAAGTTCAGACCTTATGGCATCTCATGTAAAAGATATGCAACAAATTACTTATGTAAAATAAAATTAATTTGACATAGGTTAAATGAGTTATCTAAAGTGACTTAAAATACATTTATGTGCAAAATCAAACAGCAGCCTGATTTTTGCTCTCTGTACTAATTCTTAGAGTATTTCATCATTAAGTATATTAAGTGATATTTATATTTCTGAATGATGACAGAAGTGAATATTATATATATATATACACACATATATATGTATATATACATATGTATACATATATACCAACTCTGAAAGTCAGAAGCAAAAGAAAAGTCTTGAGACAGCTATTAAGTAGATGCTAAAATAAATGTGATGAGTTTTCTTTTTATATATTTTTAGTTTTTCTTTTACTTCAACTAGGAGAAATCTAAAACCAATGGAAAGCTAAACATGTACCCCAAAAGTAATAAACATTTTCAATAATTAGCTATGTAATAAATTAAAAACGATACAATTGTTTGAAATTTTACCTGATCTGATCAATATATCACCCACTGAAGCATTAAGTCGATGATTAACTGATGTTTTAAAAAGTAAAACTGGATAATTTTGGTTTGTAAAAGTAGTATGACCTTGTTAGACAGGAGTAGCTTCTTTCAAATATTTTTCACATCTATGAAGCAACTCAATTTATTTTATGCCTTTTTGTTTAATTTCTCACTTGCATGTTAACTATGCCTCAGAAAAACAATATAGTCTATCGGATAGACACTTTATAATTACATATTTTCATATAAATATAATTACATACTCTCAAGAATTTGCTGACTTACACTATTTTTTGCTCATTACATATTGATATATTAATGTAAGATCTATATATTCTGGCAAAATACACTATTACTCATGTCTTTGACTTGTGAATGTATTTATGAAGAAATTATAAGTAGCATGAAGTCTTAATGTACTTTTCCAGTGTTTCCAAGAATAATTATTGCATATATTCTGTAGTAATTTATTTTTTAAATATTTATTTATAATCTTAAGAAACATGATTAATTCCTGAATGTTTTATTTATATCAAAATGTCTTGATTATATATGTGTCATTTAATATAAACTGAAGTGAAATCTCTGCCAATTAAAACCTATTATAGTGATGGAGAAAACAGAATAAAATGTGTGGGAATTTGGATTATATTATCCGCTTGCCCATGCTCCCCAACTGAGATAGATTCTTCTCTACTAATGAAGAATAAAATCTGGAAGCAATTTAACAAGTTTTAGATACTTTAGTATTTTGTGATTTATCATTTAACCCATTTAGTCGACACAGTGCTTCATTATTTATGGGTGATTACCTATCATATCTAGAATTGCACTTATTTTTGTTTCTTGTATAATAATCAAAAATAATTTTGTTGTACTGTATACTTTTCAAGAAATCTTTTTGCTGATTCTTTATAAAACTTAAAAAATTACCTTTTGTTCACATCTATTCACTCCTCCAATCTGTTTAAGCATATTTCTTTTTTTTATTTGCCTTTGTTAAATTAAAACAAAACAAAACAAAAGGAAACACAAAAAACATGAGACTTTCTCCTTGAAGTTAAGGATTTACTGATAAAAAGGTCAAGCTTCTAAATATTGTAAAGTCAATTTTCTGACGCTAAAAAACTTGCCAGCATAGCATGTAATCCTGTGCTTTGATTATAACAAACATCACAGATTATTTGTTCAACGAATTAAGAAAACAGAGATCAAAATACTCATTCTGGCTTGAGTTGAACCTCAGATTCCCAGGAATAAGTGACTTTTGAGAGGAAAAAAAAATGATGGAAAACTTAACACTTCTGAATTTGCTTATTTCTATTTTAATTATTTGCAATTCCCTGCTTCTGTCCTTTGGCATTATCTTTGTTTCTGCTGCTCTGGGGAAGGTGGAAAACAAATAATCACATCTATACGAAGCTACTCTGACTCCTACTTCAGAAGACTGTCAGTTAACCTTCCAAAATTGAGACTGTCTGTAGTAGGACAATGGGCTCTAACAGGCAAAAACCTTGCTTGCATAGAAATGGGCGTGTAATTACAAATGGCCTTTCCTTTTCTTTCTTTCTTTGTTCACAGGTAGCTTAACCCCTTGTCTTTATAAGTTTCCTGACCATACCTTGAGTCATGGATTCCCTCCCATGCACCAGCCTCTCCTGGCAGAGGACCCCACAGCTGCTGATTTCAAGCAGGAACTCAGGCGGAAAAGTAAATTAGTTGAAGAGCCAATAGACATGGATTCTCCGGAAATTCGAGAGCTTGAAAAGTTTGCCAATGAATTTAAAGTGAGAAGAATTAAGTTAGGTATGCACTTTTTAAGAGCAACAGGGCACACAAGTTGGTCTGCAAAGGCTTACTGTATTACTGTTCAGTCTCTTCTACTCTGTTCAAAAGTTAGTCCAACAGTGAAAAATCCTACAAAAACCTTTATTTCCTCGTAAATTCTTAATAGCCTAAATACATAGATTTTTTAATTAATGGGTCTCATTTTCAACTTAACTGCATCAAGATTAGTTGAGAAGTGCCTGGCTTTCTTTACATTTTAATTGAACTTTTGAATAGATAATACATTCATATGATTCAAAGGCATAAAAAATATAAATAAAATGTATACCTTCTGCTTGTCTTTCCTATTTGTCAATGTTCTTTTTGTGTGTGTATTCTTTCATATTTTATGCATATATAAGCAAATACATATATTTATGTCTTCATACAATTTTTTTATTTAACTATTTATTTTGGAAAGCTTTCCATATTAGTTTTACAGAGCTTTTTAAAAATGGATTTGTCATATTCTATTTCACAATGTATTTAACTAGTGCCTTACTGATGGTGAATTTATGTGGTCTCCAATCTCATGCTGTTAAAAACAATGCTGCAATGATTAACTTCATAAATGTCATTTTGCACATATATATGTGTAGAAAACATATTAAACACAAAATTACTTGATCAAAAAGTATATTTGTAATTTCGATAGATGTTGTCAAATTGGTCTGTATAGAAGTTGTTAACAAATTTTCCTGCCATCATGAATGTCTCTTTTGCCACCCTTCAGAATATAGTAATCTCCATGAAGGCAGAGATTTTTGTTTGTTGTTTATTTGTTTTTTGTTTTCTCCTTAACGGCATATCCTTAGCAGTTAGTGACTAGCACATAGAATAAATAAATACTTGTTGAAGGAAAATATGCAATTAGTCTTTTGGATCTTTGCAAATCAAATAGGTCAAAATGGTACTTCATCGTTATTTCCTTTTAAATTTCTCTTCTGAGTGAAGATCAAAAGTGTTCTTTCATGGGGCAGTTATCTGTAATTCCTTTTCTATGAATTATCTGTTCATACGCTTTGCTCACTTTCTATTGAAAAGTGTTTTTAACATAAAATAACTATAACAAGTAACCATGATTCAAATTCATGAAGCAGTATTTTTTTTTTTTAATGGACTGAAAATGATAGTTCAAACCTCTGTATTTGTGGAATGAGCCACAGGTAATTTTGTAATAGTATTTATCAATGGGTAGCATATGTAACCGCTTTATGCATGTAGGTATATAGCCTTAGGCCCTGCATTAATATTCGGTTACTATATGTAAGAAACACAGCACTAGGCATTCTATAACCTTCATTTTCAGTTTGCTATTTACGTTGCTGTGAATGTATCAAATTTGATATTAATGGTTTATATCAACTTGTACACTAAAAATGTTTGGGACAATAAATGAGGATCTTTGCTTGGAGATAGAAGCATTACCAAATGACATAATAAATGTGCTTGGAGGTATATATAAAATGTTGGGTGATCAATCTCATAATAAACATGTCTTTAGGGAAAGTAAGCATAATTTTTTATTTGGTGCCCTTCAACAATATAGTTGATTTTTTTCACTGTTACAGTTGAGATAAAAATATTTATGATATAGCACCATATTTTTTGCATTATGTTTACTACAGATTGTTTAGTATATGTCATCAGATATTTAATAACAAAGAGTGCAAGAATTTTTAAGTGTCATAAAGTGTTTATGAGACATCTATCCAATTTGACTAAATGTTACAAATGACATATGTTCCTATCTGAATTCTTTTGACATCTAGAAAAAAACAATCAACTAGAAGGAATATTTTTTGAAGTACTGGATGATTTTACACTGAACCTTACTAAACAATTCTAATTTACCAACAAATATATGCTTAAAAGCAGTATTTAGTAATTGACAAAGAAAGAGACACGAAGCATTCATTTTGGTCCAATATCAATTTGTGTGATGATATCAGACCAAAACAAATGCTTCCTGAAAGCTGAAGCTAATGGTCTTTATTGTCCTTTCACAGGATACACCCAAACAAATGTCGGGGAGGCTCTGGCAGCTGTGCATGGCTCTGAATTCAGTCAAACAACTATCTGCCGATTTGAAAACCTGCAGCTCAGCTTTAAAAACGCATGCAAGCTGAAAGCAATATTATCAAAATGGCTGGAGGAAGCTGAGCAAGTGGGAGGTACTAAAGCTACATCTCTGAAGTCTCTGTGATGTTTTAACCTAAAACAACTGGTAGGATTCATGCTAAAGTTTAGTTTGGTTTTGTTTTTCTCTTTGAGATAAAAAATAAGTATCTTGTTTCATCACACTAAAAGAAATGAAGGCAAATTCAAGTGTAGATTTGAGACAGGGTGGCATAGGTGTGAAGTGGTGAAATGAAATTTTTTAACACATCCAGATTTTTTTTTTTGCCTCTGTGCTATAGTGTAGTGATTGTACATGAATCATTTTTATAACCTGACACTAGTGTAACAAGAGCATTTGGAACACACCAGTCTTCCAAGTGAATAACGTAAGTAATTGCTAGATACACAATTTTTATTTTTCAATTCCAGTTGACATTCAATGTTATATTAGTTTCAGGTGTAGAATTTAATGTGCTAAAATGATCTACTCATACTAACGTCAAGGTTTGACAGCATTTAGAGCAACAGTTCCAACAAAAGAAAGGTAGAAATATGATTTATAGACAATTGTCTTTGCAAAGTTATATTTATTTCTGTATTAACATTTTTCTCTAGAGCTTATGTAAAATGACATAGATTGTAAAAATTAAAACAAAAATGCACGGTGATTTTATTTTGCATTGTTTTATAAAGAAAACCTGAAACATAAATCTAAGGGCTTTTTTTTTTAACCCTATTTTGTTTTTGTAATTATCCTCCTTCCCTCCATTACAGCTTTATACAATGAAAAAGCGGGAGTAAATGAAAGGAAACGGAAACGGAGAACAACTATAAGGTATGCTTCTGAGATATTAAAAGTTACTAGAGGAAGAAAAAGATGTTTTCCAAATGGAATGAGCTTTTAGCGTATACAGGTACAATATCACATATAAATATAAGGTGAATGACAAAACAATATAGGATAAAAAAAGCATGTTTTAGTAACTTAATAGTGAGAAGTGGAGAGCTAATAATTTTAAACATTTAATGGGAAAGTATGTATTGTTCGATTCAAGGACACTTTTGCTCTACAGTTTTAGATAAAACAGAAACTCAACTATCACTTCTAAAAAGAGTGACTGTTTCTGTTGTCCAGTTAGATATGAGTGTTGCTCTGACAATATGGTATTTGTGTGATTAAAAATAAAACCATTAATCAATATTTCAGCATCTTAAGTCCAAGGTAACTCCTTGCGATTTAAACCAGAAAGATTGTTCTTTGATCTTTTTGTAATGTCCATGGGCTCACACAGGAAATGTTAAAATATAGGTTTTGTTTTGGTTGGTTAGTTGTTCACTAAACATTTAATCTCTTGCAAATAATTTAAATGATTTCTAGGGGACATTTAGAAGTGTTCCCTTCCTTCTCAGCAAGTCAGTGCCCTCTTGTGGCACCGAGTGGGATAAACATAGAAAGTTTGGGTTCCTGTATTTATTTCTTCTCTTGACTCTGGTAATGGTACCCTGACTATGACAAACATCTAAAAGTTCAACAAATGGTACATTTATCTTTGTTGAAGAGCTTTAAAAAAGCGTTTTCAGAGCCTTTAAGTTTTGTTTTCAAGTTAATATTGAAGGAATTCAAACTAACTTAATTTTGATCTGCCAGAAACATCACTAAAAACATACTCTCACCTTTTCTCTTTACCTCCATCCTCTGCTGTCAATCCCATATCCTAGTATTGCTGCTAAGGACGCTCTGGAGAGACACTTTGGAGAACAGAATAAACCTTCCTCTCAAGAGATCATGCGGATGGCTGAAGAATTGAATCTTGAGAAAGAAGTAGTAAGAGTTTGGTTTTGCAACAGAAGGCAGAGAGAAAAACGGGTGAAAACAAGTCTGAATCAGAGTTTATTTACTATTTCCAAGGAGAATCTTGAGTGCAGATAAGATTTCCTATTGTGAAACTGCAAATTTTCCTATTTTTCGTTCCTTTCTCTTCTCCAACAAAAATAGTAGTTATTTGATTGGTTTTAAAAAAAATCGTTTTATATCAGCATTTGCAGAAGATTTTCTTTTCTACATTCTAAAAAATACAATTATATTGACAAATTATTTTCTTTAAAATTACTCTCAGAAGCTACATTTTACATTTTAACCCAAAGATACTAATAGGAATAAAATGAGCCTTTCTCTCAATCTCTATCCATCCACCCACCAACCCATCTATCTATCCTGTCTGTCTGTCTGTCCGTCTATCATCTATCTATCTATCTATCTATCTATCTATCTATCTATCTATCTATCTATCTATCTATCTATCTACACACACACACACACACACACACACACACACACACACACACACACAAATGAATGTGCACCTCGGTCTTTTAGTTTTAAGGTTCCTTTTCCAATGGGTGTATATTAGCTTTTTAATATTTCAGTCAGTAATGTCATAGTTTAAGACTATCACCAGAGATCCAATTAGATCATTCCTTAACTAATGTCCTGTTCACTATCAACTCTAATAGTTTGTTTGAACTCAAACTTTTGCACTTAAGAGCCTGAGGTGCCTTAGAATTTTCTTATTGTGTTTAGGAATAAATCTTAATCAGAAGTGACACCTTTGAAGCTAATATACATGTGGCATGTGCCCAAAGAAGTGTCTCAATAGAGATTTGTAGGAACATTAATTTATGACCTTTTTATTCTTCCCCGACGTTAACTTTTTTGATGTTTAGTTATAGAAAATACACTTCATGGATTCTTGAGCTCCAAACTACTAGTCTGTAAGCTGCAACAGTGCAGGGAAGATGTCTGCTTGTTTGTTGTTATTTCTCCAGTGCCTGGGAAAGCAATTGCTCTTAGTGTGCAGCCTGTAATTTAATTAACAATTTGTTCATCATTAAATGAAGGACGGGGTATGCTGTTGATAACAGCTACAAATTTGGAGGGCAACTAATTTAATAGCATTATTCTTGAAATCTCACAACCCACAAAATCATCTGGGGTCCTATCAAAAAGGACTATCACTTTTAGATTAATTGATTAGAATATGATTGATTATTCATAAAAAAAAGGTTGGCTATGTTGAGCTTTTAAATTCAGGGAATTGTATCTCAAAAGGACATTCATGTATGAGAATGCCCTTCTTTGAAACTTTCAAGTAGAAGCATACTACAATGTTATATCAAATATTAAATGGTAACTTTTTTTGCATTTGAAATTAAATCTGCTATGTTTACCTAATTTATTTTATATAACACAAATGGGAACAATTAAACCAAATTTTATTATTAATTTAGAATGCTTACTAAATATACTGTCCAGTCTCTTGCTTTTCTGATGTTAATAAAGATCAAGTATTATTATATAAAGGTCATAACCCACGTAGATCATTTATGTTTGTGCACACATGATCACCACCAATTGGATGACTAGAAATTTTGATATGCTGACAACAAAAGTTTTCAGTGGCCTGATCATCCATTCCTTGGCACACATCTAGCACCCAGGAGGTGTTAAATACAATATACCTATAGAGGCTTTTCTTATTCAACAATAGATTCCAAATTATTCAGCTATATAGGTATCTTAGTTCCTTCTCTGGATAATTCACCTGATTAACACATACATTAATGGGGAAGGGATTCTTTAGTTTGCAAAAGACAGGGTACGATGTACACATATAAAAATATGCATGTCTTTGAAACTTGCAAATAGAAGCAAAATGTAATGCAATATAGATCTAGGATAGTGACTTTTTGCACTTTAAATATGAATCTGCTGGGAATGTTTAATCTTACTTTATGTAACAAAAATAAGCATGAATAATATATGCTTAGATAACCATCATATATGTATGTTTAGATGATATAATCATCAGACATTCACCCATAAGATCATTATTTTCAAGTTTATATACAACTAATATTGGGAACCAATTCTTCCCTCTAAAAGAAATTATTTTGAATCAATACTTAATATTGAAATAGCAATGTGATTTAGCTATTCATAAGTTAGTTGTAAACGCACTGGTATTTACTATTAACTTATTTCTATTAATGAGTTTTGAGACTATATTTTCTAATTATATTATTTTAATAGATATTGATCTTTTTAAAAAATAGAAAATGGTTATTTAGAATCTTAAACTGCAATTAAACTGCATTAAACAAATGACAACTGTAATTTACTGTGTAGTATCTATGTATTCATTCTTTCCAGAATAAATGTCAAAAGTTGGCTTTAGCCATACAGCCTTTCTCTTATGTTGTCATCTCTGTAGTAAATCTTCAAGAATTCAGTAGACTAGTTCCTTAAAATGGAGAGATCTGCTTGTCACTTATACTGATGGGTACATTCAATTTTACCTGGTAGAGGTGGTTGACAAACTCATTCATAGAATTTACCTTTCCATTTCTAATGCTGGATTTGTCTAGTTAAAGAAATATTGTCAGTTTGGGGATGGAAGGTGTGTGTGTGTGTGTGTGTGTGTGTGTGTGTGTGTGTGTGTGTGTTTTTTCAAGTTCTTGGGAGGATGGTGGTGGTGGTAGGGGGGCAATGTGTGTGGTGTTCCAACAGTATTGTATCTGATATCAGACTTCACAATCCTTAGGCTTCCTCTGAGGTAAACTGGATCCAATTAATTGACTCTTGAAGGAATTAAGGTTAGAAGAATGGTCTTATAACGCTTTACGGGATTCAGCTTCTACAGAGAGGAAGCTGGAAAGTTCATGTGTTTTTCTATAGCAGCAGACACCTAGCAGAGTACTAGCATCAAAGGAGACAGTCATCATAGGTCTCTTTTCACACCTGGACACACACCACTTTAGTGTATGAGTACACTGAAATAGGAGCACATGTTCAAATTAGGCCCCCAGGGATCAGGCTAAAAGTGTGACGACTGGGCTAGTAAGGAGTGTCCATGTGGCCAAGTGGCGGGTACAGACTTCCCCTATAGGCGCTCACATGCAAGTAACAAAATGCACGTCACTGTACTCATGAAATAGCATAAAGCCCATCAGCTGCCAGGTTCCCCCCTCTAATTTATAGGGTCACCATCTTGAACCCCTTTCCACTGGGCCCTGCATAAGCCGGGTACAGGGTCTGTGCAACACAAGTGTCAGACAGATGCTAATTTTATGTTTTCTAAGACTAGGTGCTATTATTGGTATTGATGTTTGTGCACCACATTCCACCTCTCTGATACTCTGAAATCTCCTCTCTCCATGACTTTTACATCAGTAACAGAATGTGACACTGGGCTGCATCCTCTGGTAACACGGAAACTGCTACCCTCTTCTGCTTTTTCTTTTGGCAACCTCTTCTTTGAACACAGCTGTTCAAGAAATCCTTTTGCCAAAAATAGGAAGTTAGGAAAAGCAAGTTCAAAAAATAAAAGGTCAATATTTTCATTAAACTCAATGTATAAGAATCCTTGTTTCTGAATCTTGGGACCAAAATGAAGTTTTATTTTTACAAAGAACAGACAGACGAACACTACAAATTTACAGTGTTTGTGACAACTGCCACCAGAGCATTTTATAAATGTAGCCAAATCAGAATGACTCTGTTCTCTCCTTTGGGTCCCAAAACCTTCTGTGGCATCCACATTTGACTGAAATAAAAGAAACCATTAAGACTTATCTGTTAAAAAAAAAAAAAAAAATTAAATGTTTATCCTCTGGAAGTTCTAGGAAAGGAATTGTCAGATCAATTTCATATGAAACCACCTAATTCTTAGGCTTACTCCATTCACAAACATCAGTCCTATACCAACTGTTAATTCTTAAAAAGACAATTTTTGTTAAAATGTAAGTAGCAGAGTTATCTAACTTTCTTCCCAGGAAAATAATAAAAATCATTCTTTTGAAAAATTACCAGATATGCATAAAATTTTTAACTTCAGCAGAAGCCAAAAATAGAGTAAAAGAGATTTTTTAGAAAGCATTAACAGCAATAAGTCTTTATTGGGATTTTTTTTAACAAAATAATTTTTAAAAACAAAAGTCCCACATGTAAACAAGAAAGTAAATAACGTTAGTTGGCATCACTATGTACATCCAAGAATCAAAACAAGTCCTGGGTTAACATTCCATAATCCAGTAGAATCTTTTGATCCATCAATGTTTAGGGTAACGATATTTAACACTACCAATAATGCAACCTTTTCTTTGAACTTTATAAAATGGTTTATAGATTATAAACTGTATCATTTAGCTTTTCATTCTTCTCACCAATCCATATGCCACCTATATACTATTTCTAAAATGTTTTTATATTTTCAATAGTCCAAAATGTTCATCATTCCAAATTAACCAGGTTACACCTATCTGGTCTCCTCCAGGGTTTTTATGGTGGGATGTGCTAGAACCCATATATTACAACATCGTTTTTCAAAACTAACCTAATTCTAAATTCTGTCTCTAACTAATCTGCCAGCTCTTCATTTCTTCTCACTTTGTATACATACATTAAATACCAAAGCAACTTTATCTTAAAAAATGCTAAGACATTAATACACATTTAGGCAGTAATTTCTGACAAAGCTGTAGTTTATTTACCAAGAAAAAAAGTGCTAATTTTTATTTTAAAATTTAGGTTGAGTATTTCCATAGTAGTGTTCCTTAATTGAGAGAATGATGGCTTCAATTTAGAGGGTTCCACATACATATTAATACAGTTCAAAATTAAACAGATTAAATTATAATTCATATGGAGAAAATTTCCTCAGTTCTTGGAAGACCAAAATATATCATTTTATTACTATAAAATGTTATTAATTCAGTGTTTGTTTTTGCCAATGTATTCAATTCACTTTCATAAACTTTACAAAAGACAGCCTGGATAATTTTTGTATGAGGCTTCAGTTTGAGTTTAAAATGTAATTCTTTTCTGTCAGTTAAATAAAGATGTGCACAACATTTGTACTGTTTAAGGCAGGTGCCAAGAGCATTTTAGAAGGTAATAAACTTACCATGCAGAATATCCTCCCAAAGGAAAAAGAAAAAAAAAAAAAGCTCATGACAGTTTTTAAGACTGATGTTTAAATAGCACTCTTCTTTTAGACCATTTAAAAATAATTTGGCAGCTGAACTGCCTATGGTCATAACACATATCACTGACAAAGGACAAGCAACAGATACAGAATTAATGAAATGCTTTTAGTATTTTTACAAGACTCTTCAAGTTGGTGCCGACTGGCAGTTAACACGATTTTTGTATTCAGTGTAAAAAGATTCAGGACATAAACTACACTAAGTAATGAATATAATTTCTCGATGCCATGCAGAAAAGTCAACTTTTACACATCATCACTCCTAAATAGTTCTAATTAAAATCCAACCTGTTCCCATTTTGCATCGTCATTCTTTGGCAAAAGATTCAAAATAGCCATGGGTTAGGACAACTGGTTCACTCATGGTCTTCATTTTTTTTTTCCCCCAAAATAAACGTGTTTTGTAAAAGGAATCTGCAATGTGCCTGGTTTATACTAAATATAAGCAAAATATTATGGCTTTTTTAACTAATCTACTCCTAAAGCTTTGAGTTGCCGTTCAATCTCTTCATCAGAGATTGTAGCTTTTGAAGTAGAGGCAGATGGTAAGCTTCGGGCTGCTGACGGAGCTTTGGCCATCTATGTTAAAGAGAGAAAAAGAGAAAAAAAATGTGTATTATTGAACATTGGGGCTAGGATATAAAGGATGCACTACAAAGAGGTTTAATTTACTTTTCAAACAAATATAAAAACATGCACCTTGTTGTAAAGGACAACTTAAAACAATTAAGGGATGAAAAATGGTAGAAATTATTTCCAACTGAGAAGAGAAGACATTCATACCTTTCCAGAGATTTCAATTCCAATCTCATCAAGAACTTGGTTCACAATATCTTGGCTTTCTTCTTCATCATCAGAGCCATCAAAGATGTCATCAAGTGTGTCATTGACTTGGGGGGGGGGGGAATAAAGCAGTTACTTTCAAATGGATTTCAGGTTAGATTTAGATTTACATTCTTAGAAGGTGGCCCAACTATGTGTATATATTTTGTATATAATAGAAGGGTAAACTTAGGTGAACCAACAAATTACAAAAGTCACTTTCAAATGTCAGTGAAGTTCACCGATAAATAATTTTTTGAGGCATTAAATCTGAATACTATACACTGCAACACAAACTATCCTAAAAGAAAACAAGTCTACTTGGATTAAAAAAAAATATTTAAAATTATTTAATAAATAACAACTATATGTTTAAAGCTTTTAAGTATTATTCCACAAATTGAATTCATCGAGCTGGTAGCTATTAAACCTGACCATGAAAGAATCAAATATCCTGTAAATATTTGGGAGACGATTTGCTCTTTTTATACCTATAATTATATTTTCAGCTTTCTTAAATTTACATTCAAGATGTAGGCAGGATATTCTATCAAAGTCTAAGGTTCGGTATTTTGTTAATATTGAACAGCATAAGAAATATAGTTAATAATATTACAATAACTATGGATGGTGTCAGATGGGTACTAGACTCATAGAGGTGATCACTTTGTAAGTTATATAAATGTCTAATCAATATGTTGTACATCTAAACTATTATAGTATTGTATGTCAACTTTAATTGAAAAATTAAAAAGAAAACACGCTTGCAAAAAATGATGCCAGCTTTGACATTACATGTAAGTAATAATTAAGTGTTGAGCAAGATGCTGTAAAGGGTCACTCATTCATTATTGGTGAAATAAAGACTGGTATGGGGTAGTTTTTCTGAGAAGAATTTGATAGTATGAACCAAGAGCATTATAAAAGTTCATACTCTAAGGAGATTTAATAAATTTAGACAAAGATAATATAGAAACATTTACCAAAGGATTATCAAATACATTGAAAATTTAAAACAGTATTATTAACCAATGTAAGAATAGTTCAATAAATTAGAGTTGATGTTATTTAATACTAATGTTATGCAATATCAAACCATTTTTTTAACAAAAGACCAGAGAAGATTTAAGGTCATGAATATGTGCTTATGTTACACTATTGTTTTTTAAAAGCAGGATGAGGTTCCCAATTTCACAAGTAATATGATCTTACTATTATAAGATATGGGAAAATATAGGAAAGAAACATATAATATTAACAGTAACTATATCTGAGTACTGTGATGATAGCTGTTTTTATAATATGCTTTTCCCTTTGTTCTTCATATTTTTACAACATGTAATTCGTTTATAGTCAAAAAAAGAAAACTAAATTTTAAATAACTTTGGGAGGGGCAAAAAAAAACAAACACAAAATGAAAGAGCTCCATTATCTCAACCTCCAGTATCTATAGTATGAAAGAATCAACATAACTGAAATTACCCAATTTATATCAGGAAGAAATTTTATTCACAAGTTGGTTTTGGTCCACTAATCAATAAAATAAAACTGCTGGGGCCCAAATGGCATAGAAATATGGCATAACATATTTTATATTTTTCCTTCAGTTAAACATTAATAAAATTTTGAGATTTATAAATTGCCATTTAAAAATACATTGCAGTTATAATACAGACTTCTATCTAGAAGGGTACTGTATCATTTTTTTTCCCAATATTTGTGCTTTCATGGATGAGAATAAGATGCTGCAAGTAAATAAACTTGCCTAATTCAAAGATGAGAAAACAGTACATTTCGTTACAGGTTATTAAACTTACTCATTTCTTCAGTCATTTCCATTTTCATATTTTCCTTCTGGAAATTCTGCATTGTTTGTAATGTTTTTTGTGGGTCCACCTTCTTGTTAACTGCCTGCATTGTCTTTAAAACACGAAAAGATTCATGTTAGCTACATAATTATGAAAATTTTACTATGGATAAGTCCAATGGGAACATATCAAATAGAGATAGGCTTTGAGAAGATACATACATAACTTAAGATACTCATAAGAATGTTATGTAGTCTAGAAAAAAAATAAAATACTTGTTTGGAAACCATCTGCTTAACATCTATATAATAAAGACTGGTGTGGAACAAACCTCATATGAACAGTAAGCAAAAAATTATGCAATAAAAACACTGTCAACATAAAATCCATTGCTGTTCAAATGGGAAAACTACATTTGCTTATTATGTGATGAGCAGGTAATGTCTAAATTAAACAGAATTTAAATTTTACAAAAACTTTCAGTACTTTAATGTCTAAATTAAAAAGGATACACTAGCATATATACTTAATCCATTAATGTACTTTAAACCATGGTTTAAAGAAATGAACAAAACATTGAGTTTTGCAAAAATATGTGAAAAGAATTCTTATGTTTTATATTCACAAATTATTTTATTAAGAGATGATGTCATTTAGTACAGGCAAAATATATTACATACCTATAAAATGTACATATAACATATATATACACATAAAACAAATTTAGGTACAGATCGTATGTCTTATATAGTTAGCTCAGAATTAAAAGACACTATACAATATAAAACATATCAGTTTCAAAGACATGAAGCATAGTCTTTTCTCTGACAATCTGTACGCAATGCATCAGCCAAAGTAATGTTTAAATAAATATGACACTACATTTCCCCCAACCTCTGCCAGTCCACACATACCTAACTCCCCAGCAGCTTTCCATTGCTTTTAGTATTAACAGTCGAATTCCATAATTGGCCTGTGAGACCAAATAGCAACTGAACCTTGCTTAATAAGCCAGTCTCATTTTGCACCAGTGCCCTCTAATCACACTGATTTTTCATTTCATTAAATGTGCCATGCTGTCTCCTGCCACAGGACCTTTGCATATGCTGTCCCTCACCTGGAATACTCTTCTCTATTTGCTTTTACCATGTTTCCCCAAAAATAAGACCTAGCCGGACAAACAGCTTTAATGCGTTTTTTGGAGCAAAAATTAATATAAGACCCGGTATTATATTATATTATATTATTATATTATATTATATTATATTATATTATATTATATTATATTATATTATATTATATTATATTATATTATATTATATTATACCCGGTCTTATATTATAATAAAATAAGACCAGGTCTTATATTAATTTTTGCTCCAAAAGACGCATTAGAGTTGATTGTCCGGCTAGGTCTTATTTTCGGGGAAACACGGTACTATCAACACTTCAGATTTCAGTTTATATACCACTTTCTTAGGAAAGTAGTTCCTCATATCCCAGATTAGAATATGTACCCCTGTTAAATCCTACTCACTATAGGAGAGATTTCATATTTATTAGTGTCATTTATAATACTTTACTTGCAACTTATATTATTGTAAATAACACAATTATTCATTACAAATTATTGTAAGCAATAAGAATTATAATAATAGAGTAGTGAATGCCTATATAACCTGACTGTGTGTCAGGCACTTTTCTAAACACTTTATATATAATAATATTTAAAGTTAAATGACATTTCAATCTGATAAATCTTTATGTGCTAGGTACCACCATTTTCCCTGTATTACAAATAGAGAATGAAGACACAGAAAGGAGAAATAACTTGAACTGGTCACATAGCTGCTAAGTGGAGGTGAGACTTGAACCCAAGTAATCGGCTCCAGAACTTACATTTGTAATCGCTGCACTAAACTACCTCTCAATGGGCAGCTTTTTAAGTAGACTGTGATCTATTATAGGTTAAGCCCTTGCCTGGTTTTGCTTTCCACTTCATCCCCATCACTTGTTATAGTTCCTGCCTTTAGGTTCTAAACAAATATTTGCTGAATTAACACATTTCTAAGACATTTAAGTGAAAATTCCAATTCAGACATCTGTCTATGGTGGGGTCACATATGGTACATTTTTCCAGTTTCCCACTTTCAAAAATTGCAAAACAATTAAAGTTGATCCTCATTATTTTTGGATCCCATATTTACCTACTCACTAACACTTATTTGTAACCTCAATCAAACTCGCAGTGCTTTTGTGCTCATTTGTGGACATGTACAGAGCAGTCAAAATTTGAGTCGCCCAACATACACATTTTCAGCTGAGGCCAAACAATACGACACTGCCTTCTTGTTTCAGCTCTCACACTGTACACAAGTGTGCTTTTTGCCGTTTACTTATTGCCGCATTCTTGTGTCTTTTATTGGTGATTTTGCTGTTTGAAATGTCCCCTAAGCATAGCACTAAGGTGTCATTTACTGTTCCTAAGTGCAAGAAGGCCGTGATGTGCTTATGGAGAAAATATTTGGTATCGCTACTTTGGTAGAGATAAGCTGTGTTCAGGCATGAGTTACAGTGCTGTTAACCATGAGTCAATGATAATGAATCAACAATATATATTAAATATAGTGTCCTTCAACACAAACCCACATAAAACAAATTTAGGTCTGGATCGGTTGACAAAAATGTAGCCGAAGGCTCACCGGAACCTAATCCTGTATTTCCCTAGGAGCAATGGGTCAATATTCACTAATTCCATGTTCTGGACTTTATAGAACATTAACTACTGCAAGTAATGAAAATCAACTGTATATACCGTTTTACTAATGTGAACCTCATACTTTCTCTCCTCTGTGGCTTTTTCCCCTTTTGTTCTTCATATTCATACTCCTCCTTCCCTATATTTAACACCTAGTGATATTTTTAAGACCTAGGTCTTTTGCAAAGTCTTTCAGATCATTCTATTTAAAGATCTGTGCAGTCCACTGAAGCTTAGCACAGACTGAGGTATAGTAGGTAGTTTCCTTTTCAGACATATCTTAACCCCCCATCCTCCGCCCCCAACAGCTGAACTGTAAGATCTGTGAGAGCTTCTAATTAAACTTCTTATTCCTCACAGTACTTCATATACATCAAGAAACTCATTATTTATTAAAACATCAAAAGGTTCACAGTCCTTTAAATTCTGTAGTACAAACATTTTTTATATAAAAACCACACATTAAACATAAGTTCCGAATAAAATTAGTTGGTAAGTCCTTCTGATAGTTAGTATTCATGTGTCCCTCTGACATATACATGAAAATGAATCAAGAGGAAATTACAATTCTAAAGGAATCAAAATTTATAGCTTAATGAAATAAGAAGCCCAAAAATCTCTGACAATTTAAGAGAAAAAAGGCAAATACTGCTTTAAGCCAACTTAAAAATCTAGAATTTAAGTATCTAGAAGAAGTTATATGAATTATCTAGTATTATAACTCATGTTACCAAAAATGACACAGATTCTATATTACATATACATCAGGAGGTGCTCTTAAATCTGATTTGAATATTAACATTTAAATATCTTATATTAAACTCTAAGTCTATGGATATAAAGGCTCCCACTTACTTTTGCTGTAGTAGACATCGCTCCAGCCATCTTCATCTGGGAATTCATCACTTTTGTTTGTGTGGACATAGAAGTGACTTTTGAACTTACAGCAAAAGTTCTTGTTTTCTGTTTCCGCAGATGTACAAGCTGTTTGGCTAAAACTCTGCAAGCGTCTTTATTACCAATTTTGGCCATTTTCTTAATTTCTAACTCCTAAGAGAAGAAATAAAAAGAAGGGAATAAAACCACTGAGGGGTAGGCCTCAATGCTTTATTTCAGAAGAATTGATTAAATATGCATAATATACCCTTTTCCCCTGATCACGAAGTGAGGCAGAGGCTGTCATAAAGTCATAGAAAAGAATAATGTGAGAGAGCAATTTATTCCACTTGTTTACATGGGAAAGACAGAATTAGTACCTTCATCCACAAATACAAAGCTGGTTCACAAAACAGCACTCACATAGAGCCCAGAAGAAAATTAAAAAAAACTCAACCCAAAAGTAGGTAGGAAAAAAGAAACAAAACAAATGAACAGCTGGTGAGACATAGCAAAAAAAGAACACAGTGGTAGATTTAAAACTAATAATATAGACATATTAAGTGAAAAGATCCATTTAATATCTCAATAAAAGGAAGGTTGTCAGATTAGATAAGAACCTAAACATATGCTATCTCAAGAAACCAATTAAAAAAAACTAAGTAAAATAATAGAAAAATACATTCTATATAAACACTTATTAAAATCTGGAAATTAGGAGTGGCTACATTAACATCAGATCAATCAAACAAACAAACAAAAAGCATAACAAAACAAAAAATACCTTGAGTACAAGGAATATTACCCACAATAAAAAGGGGCATTTCATAATGATAAAGGAATTAATACCTAAAGATGTAAAAGCAACGCTAAATGTGTATGCACCTAATACTAGTGCTTCAAAATATGTGAAGTATGTATAGCTGATAGAATTGAAAGGAGAAATAGGTAAATACACAATTAGCATGAGGGAAACCAACAACTCCTTTCTTATATTGCTCTAACTGTTAGAACAAGTGGACAGAAAATCTGTAATTATACAGAAGATTTACAAAAAAACACTATTATCAACTTAACCAATATTTATAAAAAACGCCATCAACAGCAGAATACTCATTTTTTAAAAGTGTACACTAAAAAAACAAACAAAAAAACCCCACTAAAATATACCATATTCTGCATCAGAAAAAAGGTTCAATAAATTTAAGAGGACTGAAATGAAACAAAGTATGTTCTTTAATAACAATGAAGTTAAACTAGAAATCAAATTTGTAAAGGAAAATTACAAATGAGCAGAAATTAAACATGATTCTAAATAAGTACTAGGTTAAAGAAAAAAAAAGATGCCACATATCAAAATGTGTGGGCTACAGTTAAAACAGTTCTTAGAGGCAAATTTATCACATTAAAACTTATATTTGAAAAATATCTCAAAAGCTTCAAAACAGAATAGAAAAAAGAAGAGCTGAAAAAAAACACACCACTAAGTAAACAAAAGAAAGGAAACAGTATAAACAAGAAAAAGAATCTATAAACTAGAAAAGAAAAAAAAAGGACAGAAAAATTAATGAATCAAAGCATTTTTTGTTTGTTTTATTAACAAGTGATTGACCATATTGATAAACCATTAACCAGACAGATGAGGGGAAACTGAGACAGACAGACAGAGAGAACACATGAATTACAAACATTGGGATTGCAAAGGGGGGTCATCACTTCACATCCTAAAGATGTTAGAGTAATAAGAGAATACTATGAACAACAATATGTCATTACATTTTAACATTTAGTAGAAATGGACAAATTACTTGACAGATGCAAACTATCAAAGCTCAGTCAAAAGGACAGATAACCTGATCTATTTTATATTTGCTTTTCAAAAAATGAACTTGTTATTTAAAAACCTATCCACTAAGAAAACTTCATTCCCAATGGCTTTATTGATGAGTCCTATCGCATATTTAGAAGAAATACACAAACCCTTCCAGTAAAGGAAAGAGTAAGTGGCACTTTCTAACTCATGCTTCAAATCAGCATTACTCTGATTGTCAAAACCAAATAAAAGACACTACACAAAAAGACAACTATAAATCAGTATCTTTCATGAACACAGATGCAGTATTCTTAAATTTTCAGCAAATTGAAATAAAAATATTTAAAAAAATACATTACTTATGAAGTTTATCCCAGGAGCAAAAGCTTGATTCAACTTTGGAAAATCAATCAATGTAAGTCACTACATTACACTGTAGTGTAGTAACACGATAATAACCTTAAGAGATGCGAAAAATTTAAAAACAAGCGTATGACAAATTTTATTCCTGATAAAAAGTCTCAGCAAACTAGATTTAAGGAGGAATTTCCTCAACCTGAGAAACAGCATTTACAAAAATCCTAGTTAATATCATACTTAACGGTGAAAGACTAAATGTTTCCCCTTAAGATCAATAAAAATATGACGATGTCTGCTATCAGCACTTCTATTTAACATTGTAAGTTCTAGCCAGTGTAATAAGGTATGGAAAAAAAAGCATCGAGATTGGAAAGGATGATGAAAAGTTTAATTTATTCACAGATAAAATGATTGTCTATGTAGAAATCTAATAGAATCAATAAAAGCTACAGAATAAATGAATTTAGAAAGGTTACAGGATCCAGATTAATATACAAAATATTAATTTATTTCTATATACCAGCAAGAAAAAATCAGAAATTGAATTTGTTTTCAAAATATCATCTAGCATCAAACAGTTAGGGATAAACCTGACAAAAGTGCAGGACCTGTTTAATTACGATTACAAACCGCTGAGAAATATTAAAGGTTTAACTAAAGGAAGAGACACAGCATGTACATGGATTGTAAGGCTCAATACGGTTAACATGTCAATTCTTCCCAAATTAGTTTACATGTGTAATGTAATCCCAATCAAAATCTGTTTTGTAGAAACTGACAAGTTTATTCTAAAATTCATATGGAAATGCAACACCTAAAACTGCCTAAACAATTTTGAACAAAGTACAGAGTAGTAGGGTTAACACTATGTATGACTTGAAGACTTACTATAAAGCTATACTAATAAGAAGTGTGGTAGTTGCTTAATTAAAGCAACTTAATTAAAGTTACATAGATCAAGGAAATAGCATAGAGCTCAGAATGAGGCTCATATGCATTTGGACAACTGATTTTCAAAAAAAAATGACAAGATACTTGAATAGGGAAAGCTGTCAGCAACAAATGATATTGAAACAACTGAATTTCCATATGTAAAAAGTGAACCTCTTACCCTCACACGACAACATAGTGAAATTTAATTCAATAAAGTTCACAGTTCTAAACGTAAGAACTAAAACTATAATACTTCCCGAAGAAAACATGAGAGAAACTATTAGTGACTTTGAGTTAGGCAAAGATTTTTTACATAGGACACTAAAAACGCAAATCACAGAAGAAAAGAATAATAAATTGCACTTGATAAAAAAAAAAAAAAATCTCTGTTCCTCACAAGATATTATTATGAAAATAAAAGACAAGGTCAAGAACTCAGGAGAATATTCGCAAAACATGTATTTAATAAAGTAAGTATATCCAGAATATATAAAGAACTATTACAACTAAATAATTATAAAACAACTTGATGAAAAAAAAATGGGTGAAATATTTCAATAGACACTTTGGCACAGAAGATAGGTAAATGGCAAAACTTGAAAAGATGCTAAACATTATTAGCAATTAGGAAAACAAAATTTTAAATGACAGTCTGCTACACATCACTAGAATGGCTAAATTAAAAAGACTGTCAACTCCAACTCTTGGCCATGATTTGAAACAACTTTACTCACATATATAGCTGGTGGGAACAGAAAGCATAGCCACTTTGCAAAATTGTTTAGCATTCTTATACAGCTAAATATACGTTTAACCTATGACCCAGCAATCCTACTCCTAGGAATATACCCAAGAGAAATGAAAACATATGCTCACACAAAGACTTCAATTGAATGTTTATAGCAACTTTATTCAAAATAGTCAAAATCTGGAAAAAATCCAAAGGTCCACTGGCTGGTGAAAGGATTCACAATTCATGGAATAGCCACATGATAGAATAACACTCATCAGTGAAAAAGAATTAATACTGATACATGTAACAACACTGATTAATCTCAAAATAGTTATGACTGAAAGAAGCCATATTAAAAAAAAAAGAGTTCATATTATATAATTCCAATTATACAAATTTCTAGAAAATATAAACTAATCTACAGTGACAGATCAGTGTTTGCTGAACTGGGGAAGAGGAAGACAGGAAGGGATGGGTAGGCAGGATCACAAAAGGAATAAGTTAATACATATGTCAAAATATATCAAATTGCATGCTTTAAAAATGTAGTCTACATAAATGCTTTAAATATGTATAGTATATCATCAATTATACCTAAATCATACTGTTTTTTAAAATATTTTAAGAAATATATTTAATAACATAACATAAAATATTTAAAAATAGCCTATCTATTTTTAAAATTACATTCATTATCACAGAAACAATGATAGTTAAAATATCAAGTAAGTTAAAATACAAGTTAACATAATTATTTTCTTGTAACCCTCTCTTGTTTTCCAGGACTATTTTATCTTTGTTATAAACTGAGAAGAATGTCAGCTGTTTTGAGTAACATTACTTCCTTGACATGCATGACTTTTAAAATTGAAGAATAATTTGATTTTATAATCAGCAGAATACACAGAATCCTGATAAAAGGCAGCAGAATGACACAATAAACAAAGGTAAGCGGGAATTGCAGAAAGGCATAAAATTCCATTTCTTAGTAAAGCAAATCACTTACCACCTGCCATGTGTCTTTTTCTTAGTTAGCTAATTATTCCAACACTAATTTCCAAATTTGTATGAAAAGTTAAACTGAAATTTAATGTTCTACTTACCAGCTGTTTTTCTTGTTTCTCTAATGCTGCTCGATCTCTGCTTATAGCCCTCTGTGTACATCGTAACTCTCGATTCTGTTCCTTTATCACATCTGAGAGAAACACAAAAGAAACCTTAATGTATGGGTTGTAAAACTTCCTTCAATACCATTTAAATATTGGACTTATGTCAATAAAATATAAACCTTGATTCACTAGGTGTTAAATCTTTTTCTTTCAATCCAATGTACTAAAAAATTAGCCAAATATTCAAACTTGAATTATAAATACTGATTATATAAAGAATTACAAAAGTGAGTGCAAGTATGCTATAACCTAAGGTTTAGCTAAACGTACATATAAATCATAATAAAATACTGCCTTAGAGAATTGATTAGTATACTATGTTTTATATGGCACATATGTATGTCACAAACATACAGCCTTTTCAGTTTTCCTTACTCCAGTATTATATGAAATCGTAGCAAGACCGGTTATGTGATGATTCAATCTTTTTTTCTACACTAAGTTACAACAGAGTGAAGCAGCAGACCTTCCAGTAAGTCCCACCTCTGACACTTGATCATTATAGGATGATACGTTGGAAAAGTTAGTTAACACTCTAAACTTCAGGCTTCTTATAAAATAGGGATTGCTGGTAAGGAGCATATAATATATACAATGTCCTGAAATACTGCAAGTGTCCACTCAATGTTTTTCTAATTTACCTCAGTGCATCTAAATCCACTGGATACCTTTTGAAGAATTAAAGTTTTAGTCCAGGCCCGATAGACAATCATTTGGATTAGTTGTTGCTAAATAGTGATTTCTTCAAAGGATCACGATTTAGATGGTAATTCTTACCAAAACTGATCTCTCATTGTCAGGAATCTTTTAAGTGCTTTACATATATTATATAACATAATGTTCATAATAATGCCATGGAATTGACTTTTCTATTATTCCATGTATAAGAAAATTGAGGGTCAGGAAGTTTAAATAACTTGCCCAAGGTCACAAGGTGGTCAGAAATAATGCCAGATTTGGATTCAAGGGTTCTGTCTCCTGAATCAGTGATCTTAATCACTGTAATAGAGTACCGTGTTTAGTAAAGAGAAACATTTTAAAAAGCAACAGAAAGAATAGTCTCATCATCAAATGGTGCTGGGACAACTGGATATCCTCATGAAAAAGAATGAAACTGGAGTACTGCTGCACACCATATATAAAAATTAACTCAAAAAAGTAATGACCCAAATATAAGAGCTAAAATCATAAAACTTAAAAAAACACACAGGAATAAATATACATGAGCTGGGATTTGGCAATGGATTCTTAAATATGACACTGAAAGCACACACAACAAAAGAAAAAAATATATAAATTAGACTATGAAAATTAAAAACTGTGCATCAAAGCACATTATTAAGTGAAAAGACAACCTACAGAATTGGAGAAATATATGTATATTATATATTGGAGGTGCCAAAAAAAGGTACACAAGTGGACACTTTGGTCAGCGTTGCTCAAGCAGTAGTTCACCGTAATCAGAAGTGTCTGGATGCTGATGGTAACCACTTTGAGCACCTCTTGTAATTGCAGAAGTCAAACGTGACTTGTATTCATCTTTTGTTATCGGTATATATTGAGCATTGAATTTCTTAAAATTTGTATACATTGTTTTGGCACCCTCTTTGGTATATGGCAAGAGTCTATTACCCAGAATATATAAAGAACTCTTACAACTCAAAAAAAAAAAAAAAAAAAAAAAAAAAAAAGGACAAACAACCCTATTAAAAATGAGTGAAAGATTTAAATAGACATCTTTCCAAAGAAGATATACAAATAGCCAATAAACACATGAGAAAGATGCTCAACGTCATCAGTCATTAGATACCACCTCACATCCACCAGAATGACAATAGTCAAAAACAAAAAAGGGAAAAAGCAAGTGTTGACGAGCCCATGCAGATTGCTACCTTTGCATACTGTCAGCAGGAATGTAAATTATTTCAGCCACTGTGGGTAACAGTTTGGTGGCTCCTCAAAAAGTTAAACATAAAATTATCATGTGACCCAACAATTCCACTCCTAGGTATTTACCCCAAAGAACTGAAACAGGCACTTAAACAAATACTTGTACACAGATGTTCATAGCAGCACTATTCACAATCGCCAAAAGGTGGAAACAACCCACATGTCCATGAACAGACAAATGAATAAACACATTGTGATATATACATGGAATGGAATATTATTCAGTAATGAAAAGAAATGAAGCACTGACACTACTGCAACAAAGATAAACCCCAAATATACTATGTTAAATGAAAGAAGCCAGACACAAATGGCTACGTTTTATGATTACACCCATATAAATATCCAGAATAGGTTAATCCACAAAGACAGAAAACAGACTGCTAGTTGCCAGGGTTGGGGAGAACGGTGAATGGTGAGTCACTGTTTCGTGGGTGCAGAGTTTTATTCTGAGGTGATGAAAATGTTTTGGAACTAGGGATGGAGGTTACACACCACTGTGAATATATAAATGCCACCGATCCCTTCACTTTCAAATGGTTAATGTTACGTGAATTTCATTTCAATTAAAATAACAGTAAAGCCAGCAACCATTATCCTTTTTGGTGATGGAGCATCACAACTTATGTTCTACCCTTTCTATGTATAGTATGACTTTTCTCAGAATAGAAATAACTAATTATACTGAGTAATAGGCACTATGATACGTGCTTCACAACACCCCCAAAATATAGGTACTATTATCTCATTTATTTAAAAGGAGGTAATTGATATTTGGTGAAGTAATCTGCGCAAGGGAGAAAAAGTACTAGAATTCATATACAGGTGGTCTGATTCCTAGGGCTCTGACTTTAACTACAATATTATGTTGTGAAGTTTTTCGGGCAAAGAAGATATAAAACTATCAGAAGAGGGGTTGGGGAGCTGGGTGAAAAAGGGGAACAGATTAAGAAGCACAAATTGGTAGTTACAAAATAGTCACGGGGATGTAAAGTACAGCACAGGAAATACAGTCAGTAATGTTGTAACAACCATGTACAGTGCCAGGTGGATACCAGACTAATAGAGGGGATCACTGCATACATTATATAAATGTCTAACTATGCTGTACACCTGCAAGTAATATAAAATAATAATGTCAACTGTAACTGAAAAAAATAATTTAAAAAAGTTATTTCCCCCAAAATAACAAAATAAAAGTAGTACATTTTAAAAGAATAATAGTAATAAACAGAAATAGTTATCAGAGACATATTCCTTATATAGATCCATATCAATAAAAACATACAGTATTTCAAACTGAATGAAAAACATATAAAGTCATTACATAAAATATAACTAATCAACTAAAATGACAATTTAGTCTACAACATACAGCATCTTTCTTCTGACATCTGTAACTGACACTAAACAAAACAGCAAAAAAAAGCTCTCATTTCCCTATCTTTCAAAGAAATCAAAAGCTTTTTCATCTTCAATACTCAAATACTCCCAATTTTCTTCTTTTGCTCTTAGTTCTATATCTTGCCAAAGCCAATGGATTGGTATGAAAACATTCACCCCTTACCCTACTGTTTCTACAGAAAATATGCTCTAAATTTAAAACTGTGAAATTGGAAATGAAATTTTGTATATAACCACTTTGTGTACCAAAAACTCCCTCAATTCTATTACCGTGTTTCCCAGAAAATAGACCTAGCTGGACCATCAGCTCTAATGCGCTTTTTGGAGCAAAAATTAATATAAGACCTGGTCTTATTTTACTATAAGACTGGGTATAATATAATACTGGGTCTTATATTAATTTTTACTCCAAAAGATGCATTAGAGTTGATTGTCTGGCAAGGTCTTATTTTCAGGGAAACACGGTAATATAAGATGAAATACTGAGATAGTAATGATGGTCTTCTAAAGTTACAAGGGTACTAACTAAACTGAAAAAGAAGCCACTGCATTAATAAGTTAAATTGAGGATAGATAGACACAGGTGCAAAGCATCTGCTGCGAGCCTTGATGGCTAAGATCTAGAATTCTACCAATATACACTTTTTCATTACTAGGATGGCATAATGAAAAAATATTTGGTCTTTGTCCTGAGTTCCTGGCACAGAGCTCCTAAAACCCTTGGAATTTCCTGAGTAACAGTAATGTCTTTTGACTCAGGACGGGGGGCCCTTATATAGCTTTAGAATGGGGCTGGTTACAGAAAGACCAAATACTTGGTTAGAGGGTGGTAACTTTCAGCCCCGGCCCTCCAAGGGTAGTGAGGCTAGAGACTGGCTTATAGAAACTCTTGCACAAAGAGACTGGTAGAGCCTCTGGGTTGGTGAACATACTGACACGGCGGGAAGACAGCATGCCTACAGAGGGCATGGAAGCTCTCTCTGTCCACTGGGCTCCCCACCCCGCCAATCCCTTGCTTCCATTTAGCTGTTCCTGAGTTTTCGCCTTATGATAAACCAGTATTAGTAAGTAAAGCACGTCCTGAGTTTTGAGAGTTGTTTTAGAGAATTATCAAATCTGAGGAGGGAGTTGCTGCGATACCTGAATTCATAGCTCACCTGGAACTTGTGACTGGCATCTTAAGTGAGGACAGTGTTGTGGGGATGAGCCCTTAACCTGTGGGGCCTGTGCTAACTCCAGATAGTATTAGGATTTAACTCAATTGTTGAAGACACCCAGTTAGTGTTGATCGGAGAATAAAGAATAGTTACAGCCATTTTTGTTGAAAACAAGTATTACGACACGAAATTTTAACAAAACAGAATTTAATCGAATAGTTTGACTTCGCTTGTCTTGATTTTATGTAACTATGTGTACCATAATTGTCACTGTATATTAGAGAAGGCAAGATAAAGAAAATTAACTACTACAAATTCTACAGCCTATTGTTAATAGGCCTATTAATATTTAAACAGTTCTAAGCTATAAACTGAGAGCATCTAATGTTATATACTAAAATCCAGTCATAACATTTTAAAACATGTTATGGTAAGTAGGAAAAGGTAGTAAAATATTTTTTCATATGAGAGGTATATCCTATAAAACAAACAGATTACTCTTTTTTTTTAAACAATCCCTAATGAAACCCACACTTAATGATTTAGTCTTCTAGATAATTCAGAAGGAATAAGATAAGAAATGTTCTGAGACACTTTTAATGTTTTTAAGGCCAAGTTCATTTTCCATTACAGTTATTACTTAGTAGGTCTGAGCTCTTCCCCAAATTACAAGCTCTTTTAAGAGTAAGGAATGCATGCATTTTATTTATTTATCTATTTCTATCTCCACTTTTATGCCACTAGTATCCTAACATGTTAGTCAACAGCAATCTCAGGGAGTATAAACATATATACTGAAAGGTAAAAGCATTTGCCTTATAGGTATATTAAACATATTCCTTTAAAATGTATAATAAAATTTATTGGGTATCAAGAATTTAACAACAGTAAAATCTGAACTATGACAGTTATCTATCTACAATGCATAAATGGAACACTGAAATAATCAGACAATTCTCCTATAACTTTCTGCTTTCCCCTCTTTTCATTCTGAGTCCAGACAATGACAGAAACATGTATAGCGTATGGCTGACATCTAGGAGAGATGGAAGACTTGGCTCCTGTCCATCATGTGCTTCCCTGTCCAACCTCTGCTTCCATCGAAGCACTCCACAATAGGTGGCAACAGAAAACTTTCAAACTGTGAAAATGTCATAAATATATGGATGTACCTATGGCATGCTCTCTCTGTCACATCTGGTGAGGTAAAGCGGGTCTGGGGGCTGCCCCACCCACCATCCTCTTCCCGCTCATCCCCAGCACAATACTTAGAGAAGCCCACCCAGGCTAGCTCCACTCTTGGCATTGAAAGCCTGCCTCAAGCCTTTCAGACCCTTAGCGCTAAACAAGATAACACTGGAGTGAAAAAATCACAGATTTCAATTTTGGACTTAAGATACAGACAGAAAAGGTTGTCCTGCCTTCTTTGGTTGTTCTACGTCAGTAAAGTCTATCTGCTTACAGAAAATAAGTAAGTAAATAAATAACACATCTGAAAGAGCCTCCCATGTGACCCAGCCTAGCTCACTAAAATTCTCCAATGGAGTTTGAGGTTGACCCCAACTTGAATTATGGCTGTCCTTCCAGACCTTGTTCATTTATATACAATTTACACATTTGAGAATTAAAGCAAAAAATAATCATCAACTCTAAATGTGGAAACTCATTAATCTGTGAGGAACATTGTTTTTTTAAGTGCCTGCCTTTTGAGAGAAGGGAGGGGTCTGTCTCAAGCCTGCAGGACAGTTCCGATGACTGCCCCAGGGGCCCTGAGGCACACACAGCTCCCGCATGGAACCCTTAGCGGGATTCCAGCTGGTCTACCTGACAGCACCCACTACACAATATACTGGGTTCAGTGCTTTACTATAAGGTCGCGATGGACTTTTTAACGTAATTTAGCATATTTTCTGCTTTTAAATGTATTTCTTTAGGGCAAAAATCATTTTGATTTATGTAACTTCACTGCCTATCAATTATCTTGAATCTAACCATCACATGTATTGAAAAAGGAGCACAAAATGGCCCCACATCCCGCTTTACCATCTCCATTAGAACTCCTTGGGGGGGATGAAGATCCCGAGATGAGATGAGAGGGAGCTCCCACTTTAGCTTTCATCTGTAAGCTCTGCATCAGCTGGTATTACTGGATATGGTGGGTATTGTGGCACTGGGATGGTGGGACAATGCGTATTAGATAAACCCTGATCATGACTACAAAAGCAAGAGCCAGGAGTGTGAGTTCTGCTCAGGTGAGCACGGCAGAGCTCAGCGACAAACAATAAAGTGGGCAGGGGCCCTGCTATATGGGGATATACCATCTTCTTGGATTGATGAGGAGAAAAATACTGTGCAAAGATACTATGAGCTCAAAGGTTAAGGTGTAAGAAAGAAACATTAAAGGTCAGTTCCTAGAAAACGCTGGCTCTAGAAACCAAATTTACTCAAAGGCAGAAGGGAAGTGACAATGAGAGAGTAGGTAAGAAAGAATCAGAATTTGATGTTCAAAGCAAATTTGTTTCTCAAGCTTTGGAAACGGTATATCAGAAATCGGAGGAATGGCATCAGCTTAACCCGTTATGATAGATGGTAAAGAAAAATACAAAAACAACAACAAACAAAAAACTATGAAACAGAAAGAACAAGGAGTATCATGCCAACAGCTTTACTCTACATATGGCCCATGGAGTCAAGGATCCACTTAAAAATGAGGTTGAAGTTGAAAAACTCAGCACGACTTGCTTGGAAGGAAGAGGCAGAATACTAAAGAGCAAACAGGAGACTCTATAGCCTTATGGTGGCATAAAAGGAAGTAAAAAGGAATCACCATCCCCGCGCAGTAGTCTCAAAATTCACTCCAGCCCTGAAGAATTCATTAAAATGAATTTACTTTTGTTAAAGTATTGTTTTTTTTTTCAAGACTGAAGGAAGGTATTGAGATGGGTCACCTGTCAGCAGATCTTGGGTCACATTTGGTTCTCAATGACACGGGCTTTGGTGGTATCATCAACAACAGCTTCAATTCAGGAAACTGTCAAACGGCATTTTTCAGCTTAAATCAGTCAGGGAATGAGAGGGAAAACTCTGAAAAAAGTCTCACAGACATCTGGACTTGAAGATAGGCAATGGTAGCATGAAAAGAAATACCAGTCTTTGGTGTCATGATAGGGATGGAGAAATCAGAGGGGAGACATTTTCCTGCAGAAATATCTCAAGTCAGGAAGAAATATGGAGAACGTTGCTCAGAAAAACGCTAAGAGAGTACTGTGTGCCTGAATCCTATACGTTGTTGTTGCCATTATTATTATTATTATTATTATTATTATTATTTTGGCAGGCCACGAATGTAGCGGCCAAATAGAAAGTAAAATTTGAGTTTTTAACTATTCAGAATAATAAGCACTAAGAGAACACACAGCATCCTAGGGAAGATCTGAGTCCTGTAGGTAGCACCATAAGAATGTTTTATTTTATTTGGAAGAAAGCAGAAATATTTCTGGAGGGAATTCAGTTTATATACATGGTAGATTGTATTCTCTCTGGAGCTATTGGACATGTAGCATCACAACCGACCTTTTGACAGGAGATTTATCCCAATTTAGTCAAAACTCCACAGGTTCTGAACTTGGAACAACCAGCATATAAGGACACTACCCCAATGAGGCAAAAAACAAAAAGCTCTGTTCCTATTTGTTAGTAGCATGCCTGAAATTATCTCTAAACTTGCAGTAAAGTTCAAGGTAGGTAACTATAATATGGATGTAGACTATGGCAAACTTTGCACACTGGAAACACTACTTTGGGTTAGTAAATTCTATTATTTTGCAATTTAGTTTCTAAATAATAAATTGCTACAGAGATATTTTCATTTATCCTGAAGATTCTCTGCAACCTAGTAAATATGGAACATAGGAAAAACTTAGAATAAGCATAACTGAACTTTGGAAGAACACAGGATCTACTTTGGTTCCTGAATGCAAGTCAGGAAGAAGATGCTTAACACACACACACACACACACACACACACACACACACACACAGAAGGAGTGAGGAATTTGACATAATTTGAGGTGACATCAGAGAAGAATTACTTTCGAAAAGGAAAAAGACCTGAGATAGTTCAGGTTCGCTAGAGGAAGAGAAAAAGGTAATTTTTTGCATAAGCGCGTGATAAAAAATATGTCCGAGTGAGAAAAAGCATGGTATATATACAGATAAATACGAGGATAGTGTTGCTGGACAGTAAAATGTCCAGACATGGCCAGAAAGAAAGACAAGGACCAGACCAAGGAGTATCATATATGCCTTATTAAAGAGTGCCCACGTGATGCTCTTGGTACCAGCGATTCAATAAAGGGGTTTATACTGAGGAGTAGTGTGGGAAGATTTGGGTTTCAAGTATATCAATCACACAAATGACTTTGTAGATGAATGACTTTAGTGCTACGAAGCTATAGCAAAGAAACACAGAAAGGTGATATAGTAAAGTGCAATATAAATGGGATCTGAATTAGAGCAAGGATTTGAAGGCATACGGAGCAAAATCAAATATTTAAGAAGCAAAAGGAGCAGGATTTGGAAATTAAGTGAAAGCAAAATTAAGAACTCCCAAATGCTGAAGGAGGAGAATTCAGGAAAGGAACCAACCAAAAGGAGATGGTAATGAGTTCTGTTTGGGATCTCTATAATTCCACATGTTTTGGGGGCATGTAGGTGGAGATACTTAGAAAATCGTTGGATATATTGGTCTGAAACTCGGAGAACTATGTCTAGAGAACCAAGCTGGGAATCCATCAACATTTAGGTTATAACTGGAATAACAGGATTTTGGATAAGATCATGCAGTTGGAGAATGTTCAGTTAGCACAGTGGTAGCCTAAGCTGGAACCAAGAAGAACACTAATATTTAAGGGGTAGATTAAAAATGAAAGAAAGGAAGGAAGTGAGAAAGGAAAGAAGAAAAACCTGAAAGGAGAAAGAAAAAGAGTAATCAGAGGAATAGGAGGAAAATTAAAAGAGCATTATGTCATGGAAGCCAAGAGTTTCAAGGAAGAAATTATTATAAGGATCAAATGCGAAACATAGGCCCAAGAGATGTTCAACACAAAATGGCCATTGAATTTGGTGATCTAGAAGTCATTGATGATCTTAGCAAACTCTCACTACATGAGATGTAAAGTAAACTGGTGCAGAATGGGGGGCATCTGAGAAATAAAGAGGTGGAGATAGGAGATATCACTATTCCTGCATGAGGTTTAGACGAAGAGCAAAAAGAGACTGGATAATACTTCCTAAAAAACGATCTGTCAAGAGAGTCAGGAAAAAGAGGGTTATTTGCAGTTCTACTACCATTAGATATTAAAGTTCTACCACTAATTCTGAGAGAAAAGGGTCTGGTTCACGGACAAAAGGTGACATTACATAGTACCTACCGAAAGTTGAGAATTCCAAGTACTTAGCAAAAATAGCAAAACTAAACTGAGCCACAGGGTATCTAACAACACAAAATAACAATGAGTACACTCAAAAGGATGAGGCCTGGCTCTGCCACTTAGCAGCGGTGTAATCTTGGGCAAGATACTTAGCCCTTGGCCTCTCAATTTCCTCATCTATAAAGGGCATAATAACAGTGTTATCTAATAATAAGATACTGCATACAAAATGTTAACTTGGTTCTGGCTTAGAATAGGACCTTAAATTTGCTTTTACTTAGGGTAACAGACAAAATTACACAGTGCATACTGAACTTCACTTTTTAAGAGGCATATTTAGTTGTGCATTTATGACAAGTCCTCACGGCATCCTGATTTACAGATTCATAATTAGCTCCAATAAGTAGGTCACCATTCATCTACTTAAGGAACAAAAAAACTGTAAATACTTTACCCTAATATATGTGTATATATGTTATAAATCAGTAAATAGAAAACCAAGGACTCAATTGTAATTTCAAATTCAAAAGAATCTTCCTCTTCTATGGCATTGAGGTACAATTCTCATTAATTTCTGTAACAAAGTATACACTGCAGAGACTTGTTCATCTCTGTGTCAAAAATGAATTAAACATAACTCTGAATAGTAATAAGTGCTATAATGTTGTCTCCCTTTTTAATTTGCATGTGCACTAGTCTTTAATGATATAGTATGAAACTCTTCCAGCCAATCCAAAGAGACAAAAAGATTCAATTATTCTTCAGATCTATAAACAGTTACATATTTCCGTTATATATCAGAATTTCATTACAGCTGAAACAGATAAAAAGATAGCATATAGTAAAAGATCTCATGATCAATAATCAGTGAGTCCAAAGACCTGGGAGAAATGCATGAGAGTACATTAAATTTCATAATATATAGCCTCATTACTGCTAGAAAGAATGCTGTCACCCTTTAAACAACCAAAACTTCTTTTTAATAAAATAGGAGTAAAAACATCAGTAAAGCTCTATATCAAAATAATAAAAGTACAGTTCTAGAATTAAGATGTCATCAAGTGATTTGAATTGACATGATAATTTAAGAAAACATCAAGTATACAGTTTGGTAGTTATAGTAAATGTACATGGTGGCCAAATTTACATTCAGAAATTTCATATACAGATCTTTAAATGAGTAGATAGCTCCTAGCAAAAGTCTTTAAGACTTTTTTTTTTTTTTTCCACAAGTGAGTCTATTTGAGCAAAAATATTTCTTGGATGAAATTAACCCAACTGCAAACGAGTATACAGTTAATACCATCACTGCACATCCTGTCTTTTTTTTTTATTCATCTTTGTACTTCAAGCCCTATAGTCCTTAGATTGCCAAAAGTACCAGAAGCACAGCAATGAGAATACAGAACTGATATTTACATCTTTCAAAATGTTTGACAGATATTAAGCAATTAAAGCTAGGACATTTGGCTGTTAATGTTAAAAATTTTAAATTTAATTTGTAACATTGCAGTAAGAAAATTGCAACCCTTTTCCTCTGTTTAGTAAATTCTCACTATATAAAACTGAAACAAAGAAATAAAACCTATTTTCCCACCGTAGTGTTATACAATAACTGACAATCACAATACTGGTACTGGAACACTGAAAATAAAAAGTGCCATGTTAAAGATTAAACAGCATTCTCAGGAATAACACATAAAACCCATTTCACACAACTGTATTACATCCTATAACATCTTGGTAGTCATCCCGGTACTGTAAATGGTTAATAAGAAGTCTCAATTAATAAAAAGTGAATAAGTTTAAAAATACATTTTCATCCACTCAGGGTAAGAAAAAATACATTACTGGGGTAAAATGACATTATGTCTTGAAGGGTAGAGTGGCAGAGTAAAAATGACGTCTTTGTTATCCTCTCCAAAATAATTCTGCTGGCATTGGAAGTGTCAATACAAAGGAATGAAGGAGTTAGCCCAGGTCTAGACTGAGCACCCTGTTTGTACCAATCACTGTCTAGCTACCACTGCTCCTTTTGTGGCAGAATTGGATCCCTACAAAGAAGTGATTCTTTGGTTGAACCATCAGCAACGTAGACTCAACATGTAATGGGGAACACGATTTTTAAATCACTTGAATGAATTTGATTCCTGGTAGCAGTCAATGAAAATATCAAGACTATCAAGACTAATCAGTGTCATATAAACATACATTACAGGCAGCGCTTACAAATACCAATTTGTGTACATTCACTTTTTTTCCTCTAAAGATGACATTGAGCTAAATGTCTGAAACAATACAATCATTTTAAAATGTCAACTTCTATGCAGATAGATAATACACATCTCTTAACTTTAGATAGTAAAAGATAATCATAAGAGAGAAAAATCCATTATGAAACTAAAGCCAGGCACTTCCGTTGGGTTTCTTTTATTTCTCTACTGGAGTCAGTCAAGAAGAATTTTCACATCTCTACTGATAGTGTGTTTTTAGCACAAGACCGATCTAGACCCAAGTTCATACTGATAATTGGAGGCTGTTACTCCCCGCCCCGCCCCCACTTCGCAGGCACAGGTTTCCGGTCTGCATGCCTAGAACTAGTACAAATCCAACCTGAAGCAGCAACAAACCAAGCAGACGAAACTAATAAGAAATTCATTAAAGCACCCAGGCTAACGACACTCTAAGGCCGGCAGCATCCTGCCTCCTCCAAATACTCAGGATCTCGTTAAAGAAAAAAACGGGGCGGGGAGGTTGTGTTGTTAGAGGGAAGAAACCAGACTGCCCAGGTGAGGTTGATGTGGGGCAGTCAGACGAGATGGGGAAGCAGAGCAATGACGCAGAGGGCGGTCACCTGTGGGGCCGCCCGATCCAGCTCCGCCCCCAGGGACAGCAGCGAGAATCGCGGCCAGAAGCTCCCAAAACACTACAGGGAAACAGAGCTGGGCCCCTTCGGCCCGGCCTGGAACTCACCGTCCACGGTTTTCTTCTTGAAGAGGGACGCCATGGTCAGGGACCGCGCCCGGGTGGCCCGGCTCGGCCCGGTCCGGCCCGCGACTGGGAAAGGACAGGAGGGCAAAGTCAGGCTCTAGGAGGGTTCGCAGTGCCGGAGCCGAGGGGCCGGAGAGGAGGGCGGGGTCTCCAGGCAGGACCCGCAGAGGGCGGTATCCGCAAAGCCTTCCGCAGCCGAGTCGTCCCGAGCTCAGGTGACTGTGAACTAAGACACTTTTTGGAGAAGTCACTTCTGGGCGGCGCCTGCGCGTTGTGAGCACGCGCCTGCGCACTGCGGCGCCTGAAGCCGCCGCCGCTGCCCTCACTTTAGCTGCTGCCGGGTCCTCCGGCTTTTGGGGTCGAGCGCGGCGATCTGGCAGGGGCTGGAGGTCGTAGCAGATGGTGGGAGACTGCGGGCGGTGTCCGGGGGCTTCCGTGTGCGGGTTCCGTACTGAGTGGTGACAGAGATGAGCTTTGATTAGCCCGTTCCTCTTTGCCTCGGGGGAAACTGGAAGTAGGGGTCCCCTGAGTCCTAGGACAAGTGTGAGTGGTCCCGGAACCAGTTGATTTATGATCATCTCGTTGCTGTCAGTATCAGTATTTTCATAAGTGCAGGGTTTGCTGGTCATGCTGAGGTCCGGTCCGTGGCCCCGTGTTGTTTGTCACCGGAGTTCACGTTCTTTTCCGCCCTGACTCGCTCAGCTGTCGCCCCGGCGCCCACCCGCGCAGCCAGCC
This sequence comes from Rhinolophus sinicus, assembly GCF_036562045.2. Lineage (NCBI taxonomy): Eukaryota > Metazoa > Chordata > Mammalia > Chiroptera > Rhinolophidae > Rhinolophus > Rhinolophus sinicus. The sequence goes on from NC_133751.1 coordinate 86,529,122, forward strand.
CCGTGGGGGACCGGAGCGTTAACCTGCCGCCCTGGGCCTGGGGCTCCGAACACCCGGTGTCGGTCTCCGGAGATCCGGTTTCTAGGCCTGGGCGGAGAGGAAATGAGGAGCACCTTGAGTCATGCAACACTTTATTTGATGTTCTTGGCTGGAAACATGAAAAAAAAAAAAAAAAGTATACCGGTTAACATGTTTCCAACTCTTTCTTTAAAATCTCGATTATTTGTAATTGCTCAAGAACAATTCATGGCTATACTGTGAACTTATCAGAATGCTGCATAACTGTATATTGTTTACTGTGGAAAAAAAGCACTATCATCGTGTTGAAGGAAAAACATACTGGGTAAAGAATCCTGTGTGTATAACATAAATATGAAAAATTCAATTTTTGGATCAAGACTTTAAGTTCATTGTTCACCTCAGTGTGTGTGTGTGTGTGTGTGTGTGTGTGTGTATGCGTGCGCATGTGCACGCACACACACATTAGTTTTATATCTTATTTCACTATTTAAAATCTTAATTTTGCTTTGAACTTTTTCTTCCTCATGTTTTAATAGTGCTTTAAGCAACACTGCCTTCCACAGGATAAAAATAATAATAGCCTTTTTTTCATTGATGTGATGTCTGATAGGGAAGATATTCCAATAATAGTGTCAATATTATCAGTCACCTCTGGCTTTATGAATCATCTCAAGTGTTTTTAAGTATTTCTGGTATTCAGACTTCCTTCCCCACTTTCACCCCCCATAAGATATGAAAGCCCTCGGGACTAGTGACCATCATGCTGTTCCTGCTAAAACTGAGCTAAGAGTTTGCTCATGAAAACTTTCTCAGAATGACATAGTAATATGCAAGGTAAAACTGTGTCTCCCCTCAAATTATTCTAGATATTACGGGAAGGTGAAGTAAGGAAATAGGAAAAACTGTAAGTGAGAAGACTTAGTCTCTGCACCCACGGCCTGGTCTTTCCTGGAGTGAACTCTGTGTCAAAAAGGCAGTTTGCCCTAGCTGCCTGTTGTAATGAATGGCATTGAGCTGTGCTTGAACGCATGAGAGGCAATAAGCTGTTATGTGTGTAGTAATCATACTCCTCCCTGCTGCAGTCACCCTTGTTTTATTACTCCTACATGATTCCCCCCCACTGACCCAATTGTAACAGTTGGGAAAATGCCAAAATACTTAGCAGCAACCATATGGAAGACCCTCCAAAAGTGCACAGCAGGAGCTGAAGATAGGGCTTGTTCATTACAATCAAGACAAAACAGAAATATGTAGTATTTAAACTCAACACTGTATTAACCTAATTCTCCCATAGTTTGAAACAGGCTGACATTTAGCTGATGTGCACCAGACTGGCTGTGATCCATTTTGATTAATTGGTGGCCAAAGTGTACTGGTACATATTTTTTATGTATATCATGTCACTCCATATTTGAAAGGCATGTACACTTAAATATAGTTGAGATTTAGGACACCAAAAAGCCATAAACTACAAATACAATCGTATTTTTCATTTGTTTAAAGGCACCGTCATCCCATACAAACTTAATTGAATCAAAATACATACCTATATAATAGTGGTTAGAGAAAATATTTTGATTTTAATTATTTTATAAATAATTAAAAATAAATGTTTTATTTTTAATTCTCATTAAGAAATAATTAACTGTATCCTATGATCATATCATCATGACCCAATACTCTTCTTCCAAATTGCTTAGACAGTGAAAAATACTTCTTGCATACCGAATGACACATACCATGCTATGTCCTGGGGATCTACCAGTGAAGAAATAAATACAGTTCCTTCCCCCTTTTCCTCTTACCCACCTTCCTACCAGGTTTTTCATCTTTTCTCGTTCATTTGTTATAATTCTGACACCAATTCCCATGTGTGTGTGTTTTTTTCTCTCTCACCAAACAATTCTCAGATACCAGTGGGTGTTCTATAATTCAACTTAATTCTGACACTATCTACCTGGAGATAGCATCAGACTCCACAGTTAAAGATTAGTCCCCAAAGACTGTTCAGACTCTACAGATGCCAGTGGCAAGTCCAGCTGGTTACCTGTGCTTCTGACTTACCAACTGTAATCAGGTTCCCATGATCCCCTCCTTAGTTCCATTATTTGTTAGATTAGCTCACAGAAGTCAGGAATCCTGTTTACTCACTTGATGGCTGGTTTATTACAAAAGATATTAAAGGATATGAATAAAAAGCCAGAAACAGAGATACACAGAGTAAAGTCCTGAATGTGGGAGCTTCTGTTCCCCTTGGAATTTGGGGCTCAGACATGGCGGCACATGGATGTCTTCTGATTCACCAACCTGGAAGCTCCCTGAACACTGTCCCTTTGGGTTTCCATGTAGGCTTCACTACATTGCCATGATTGATTAAATCATCAGCCAGTGATGACTAAACTCCACTCCACACCCTCTCCCTTCCCCAAATGGGACTGAAAGTTCAGTCCCTCTTAATCACCTGGTTGGTTCCCATGGTAACCAGCTCCCATCCTTATGTGCTTTCCAAAAGTCACCTCATTAACAAACTCAGGTGTGATTGAAAGGGGTTTGTTATGAATATCAAGGCACCTTTATAGATTTTATTGCTTAAGAAATTACAAAGGTTTTAGGAGCTCTTCCAGAAAAGGAGACAAAGACAAACTATATATTTCTTATTATAAATCACAATATTACACTTGTCCATCACAAAGCAACAGGTTTTGGCTTAGAATAAGAAAAAGAGCTTTAGTTATAAAATAAATAAGTCATACGGATGTAATATATAGCATGGGGACTATAGTCAATAATATTGTATTAACTCCATATCATGAAGATGGTAACTAGACTTATTATGACAATCATTTTGCAATGTATGCAAATGTTGAATCACTTTTATTGTACAGTTGAGACTAATAGTGTATGTCAATTAAAAGATAATAGTATAATGATAGTACTAAAAACAAAGAAACAAAAAGAGAGCGCTCTTAAAACCAGAGCTATTCTGAACTGGGATGATATGTGAGATGGTGAGCTCCTTGTCAAGGAAGAGTTGAAGAAGGAGCAGGTTGATTGTTATAAACAGGATTCCTTTAAAGAATGAATGGTTTGATTAGAAGATTCCTAAGGTTTCTTTAAAATCTGGAACTTTATTATGAATAATATATAACTCAAGCCAAATGCCTTGGTGTGTGGTGTTTCACATCCTATAGATAATACTACCAAATCTTATTGGCTTCATCTTTAAAGATATAATGAAGCCAGAAAGATACAACATTTCTGCCACCCAAGATACATTGCCTTGTGTTTTGATGGCCTGCTATTAGCGCACCTTCTGTATATTGAATATTATATGTTACTTATTTCTTCATCTATTTCTACATATTTCAATATAAAGAGATTAGTGAGTTTGCATGAAATCATAGGTCTATGAATTTCATCTCACTGTTTTGAATCATTTGCATTTAGGTAACCTTCATCTCTTATCTGGATCATTACCACCTATCTTATTTCCCTGCTTCCATCCTTACCTCACTCCACTCTTGTGAGGCGTGATCTTGTTAAATGTGAATCAGATCATGCTATTCTGTTTCTCAAAAAGAGATCAATATATTGTTATGTCTGGACCACACACACGTGCGCGCGCACACACACACACACACACACACACACACACACACATCTGTTCCACAGATTAAACTTCTGTTGTTCATGCATTGAATGTCCAAATTTTTACCATCCAGGTTGCCCTCCTAATTATTTCCCTTCATTATGTGTCACTCAGGTGGAACATAATTGTTTGGATTGTGTCATAGAATTATGCCATCTATTACCTCCCTTGTTCTGTACACTGTATTTCTGATAGCATTCTATTTGATTGCATTAGCATTTTGACTATCATATTCTTTGAATCGCATCAAAGCTTTAGTCAAGTAAAACTTTTAGCATATTTTTTAAACTTTAAATTCCTACTCACTCCTTCCCATCCTGTACTTGATTGATAGGTAATTTTAACCCAAATACAGAAGTTTTCATGCATCACTAGAGACATCTATTCATTTTTGCATTGATTAACTTACAAGCACTTTTGAGGCATTGTAGTGCTCTATGAATCCATTCCTACTAAATCATTGAGGACAGCGAAGAGCGTGGACTCTCTAAGGTTGCTACTTCCAACATTCACTCACAAAGGAACACCAGGTTTGACTTCAGGGAGGGAGCGGTAAACAAGAGAAGAATCTCCTGTTGTACCTTTTCTTCCTGGCTCCCAGTTCTCAGTGCTCTATATCTACTCTTCGATATCACCCTCTCCATGTCTCCAAATTCAGAGCAGATAGGCATCACTTATTCTACCTGATTAAAGGACAACACTCAAATGAAATTATTTCAAACACATGGATAATTTTTGTACATTTCCAGCCAAATCATGGATGCAACACTTTTCCTATATTTCAGCATGTTCACCATGTTTTAGTGTTAAATTTTAGAATTTTTCCTTTAATTTTTGCACCCATGCTTTGACAGTGCCAGAAATTCATCTCATTTCTCTCTTTGTCAAATTTTGCTTTTAAAAATATATGCCATAAGGAATGAGTCAGGCTAGTCAGACATTTCGTCAATGAAAAAGCTAAATGAGTATCCTAAATGTGTGTGGCTACACATCATTGGTTTTATAGTCTAAAAGAGTTCATGTGTTATTTGGAATATATAACAACATGATCCTTCTTGAAAAATAAACTAAACTTTGCCCTGAATTCCTCACAGTGTTAATAGTAGTTGCACATGAGTAAATCAAGACAGAATTTGTGCCCTCTAGCACAACAGAACATATGTATATATTTGCTTTTCAATCCAATCAGGGCTCTAGAGTGCAGAACTACTACCATACAAAATAAAAATGAACCTCAATATAGGGGTAATGGATTTGATTCTTCAATAAAATAAACTTTAATAGCTATCTTACTTTCTATTTCACCTGAATAGAAATCAAGATAGGCTCTGGATGTTAGATTTTGGTAAATTGTAAGTATGAATAATTTGCTAAAACAATGGCATTGTATTTTCTATACAAATAAGGTGGACTTTTTATAATGATACCCATTTCAAGCTACATTTCAGTGCACTTCTTGTCATTGCTTTAAGTCAGATAACAGACATCTATAGAGCACCTACTATACGAAATATATAGTTAGTAATTTTGTGGGATTGAAAAATAAACTAGACATGGATTTTGTTCTAAAGTTAAAAGTCCAGTAAAGGCATTAGAGGTACAGCAAGACTTAAATAAAAAGACACACTATATGGCTGGAAAACTTGAGACCACAAACAAAAGTACATAATTAATTGACTTTATTACCATAAATTTGATGTTTGGATATATTTCAGATAGACTATAATTAATATATTATATTTAGAAATATATCCTCATTTTTAAAATGTCGCCTCTTAAATTTGTTTCTTTTACATGCAAGGATGTGAGTGATTCAGAAGCTCAAAGATGCCTAAGAACACATGAAAACTTAAAATGATTTTGAAAATAATTTTAGGTATTTTTGATGTAAAAATATAAGAATGTCTAAAGTATATAAGCCTGAACTTACTGATAGACATAATAATAATGATAAGTAATATCTGTATGTATATAGTGTTCAGAATCTCAGAAAATACTGTATCATATTTTCAGTTCAATATGAGCGTTGCTTATCTTCCATCTCTCTATTTCTACTTTATTTGTGAGAATTATAATTCATGCTACAAACTATCATTTCAAAACAAAATAAGAAATAAAATTTTAGTATTAATTATAAAATTATAAGATGACCATTCATAAACAAAGACCTGGGCATTCAGTTTGTCAGAATCTTGCTGCTAATATGTAATATGCCTTTGGCGATGCGGAGAGTCTCAAGTACAATTTTGAGATTAGCTGGCATGGGATATTGACTTGTAAGGGAGCCTGCTCAGTTGTTTTCTCCTGAGCTCTCTTTTGGATGCCCACCCTTGGTTTTACTACCAGAAGGATGCTGTATGAGTTTCCTATTGCTGCCATAACAAATAATCACAAACTTGGAGGCTTAAAACGACTGAGATGTATTATTGTACAGTTATGGCATTCAGAAGTCTGAAATGGGTCTCACTGGACTAAATTCCATGTTTCATCAGGACTGAGTTCTTTCTGGAAGCTAGAAGGGTAAATCTGCTTCCTGCCTTTCCAATTTTTAGAGGAAAAATTTCTCTAAAATTCCTGCCTAAATTATTTGCCTCTTTGCCTCTTCAAAGCCAGCAGTGTAGCATCTTCAAGTCTGTGTCTGAGTCTCACCTTTCTGCCCTTTTCCCGCATTTAAAATCACTTGTGACTACATTGGACCCACCCAGATATTCCAAGATTATCTTCTTATTTTAAAGTCAACTGACTAGCAGCCTTAATTTCATCTGCCATCTTAATTCCCTTTTGCTATGTAAAATAACAAATTCACAGCTTCCAAGCACTAGAACGTGGACATTTTTGAGGGATAGCATCCTGCCTACCTCAGATGAGGCTAACTTTTTAAATAAAATATGAGTCATTGGCTCCATATAACATCTTCAGCCTATTCTAGTAGTAGATTGTTTTCCCAATGGTACCTAACACCTCCCGATGGTTATAAAGAGCACTGTTGACCTTATCAACAGACAGTAACTACTGCTATTCTTTTCTACTGTTGTACATTATGAGTAGATGTGTTCAAAATGTTAACCTAGCTAGTCTTCATTTGGCAAGAGTAATCTTGGTGCTTTCTCACATCAGCCCTAACAGATTTTTAGGAAAGAGAGTAAAAGAGATTTAGACAAATCCTGACAAGGAAATTTTCATTAAAACAGACTTGGTTTTATACTTTGTTTCAAGTCTGCCCTATGGATAGAGTGCATTAGTATTAAATAAAAATTTATTCAATTGATATTTAATTTTGGACTCAAGCTGTGTTTATAGAATTGACCTCCAACAGATTTAAATGTTTAAATAAATGCATGTTTTTTCTTTTATCTCCCACATATATCTGGCACAGAGGGACCCAATAAATATTTGTTAAGTATTAAATCAACAGTATTCAATCAACATTTAGATTATAATTTAAATACATCTCAAAAAAGCATATTTGAATAATATCACTCAATTTTATTGTAAGAAGGACAAACCTGTTAGAACTAAACCAAATTGCTCATTGATTTTATTTAGCCATTCATTTCTTCATTCGTTGATTCACTTAAGCTATAATTTTAGAGGTGAAAGAGATTTTATAGGTCATCTATTATAAGCTCTTCATTTTACAAATAGACATATCAAGGCCCATAACAAAGTATTGTTGAACCTCACTGTTGGTCAATAAAAGTTCTAAAACTCAGAACCCAGATGACCCAACTGTGAAGTCAATGCTGGCGCTGCCCTGTAGATCTGTCTAATGAAGAAGCAGAGAATAAAGAAGAGAATAGATCTGAAAAGCAGTCTCTGAGAAATCTACAGGCATTGTTAGTACATTTATACATTTTGGCTTATGAAGAAATGACAAGCTGTCCCTGCCTCCTTCAGTCCTAGGATGTAATCCGTATAATTCATTGAAGCTGGTTGTGTAAATATGAGAGGACAGCCCTTTGGGTAAACTTCTCATTCTCTTCAGTACATTTGAGCTACGAATTGTTTTCTTTTTTTTTTTTTTTTCAGTAAATGATTTCTGCCATTCAATCTGGAGATTCAATGGAGTATTCAGTTATATTTTTATAAAGATGTTCTAATTTTAACGAAGACCAAAAACAAACAAACAAACAAACAAACAAACAAAAAACACCAAAAAACGACTTTAGGTTAGAAGCTTAAAAGGGCAGAGATGAGATCAGTCCCTGAAAAGAACGATTCAGAAATGGCATTGGGATTAGGGAGATGGGATTTTTTTAAAGCTCTATCCACAATCTGCCAAGGAAAATAGAAAGCGATGAAGGCAGTCCCAGTGAGCAAGTCAGGATGTACACAAGTATCGAGATCATTATTCAATTTCTAAGCCATCAGAAACGTTATTCATTCTCACAGTTCCCTCCAGCCTAGCCTAGAGTTACGCTGGTTTGGAGTGGTGGGGTAGGGATTGAGAGAAAATACTAGTGTTTCCGTGGGACACCTTCTGCCTTGCAGAAGCAAAAAGCATAAAAATAAACAGGGAAGACATTTTAACACAATTAAAATTACAAAGATTCTGTATCTTGTAGGATATGTTTTCAAATTGAAAAATAAATCACAACAGGTCTTATGTCAAAAGAATGCCTAATGACAAGGAAGCTTTCCAAAATAGAATTACAAATGTTGGTCAGATAAGTTATATGAATACAAATGTAAATTATGGTTAATGTTAGTCATTTTAGTAATATCTGACATTACAAGGGAGGACAGTTTCTTTCTCTACATTTTGCCCCTAACCCATTACATAGTAAAGCAGATCTAAGCACAGGGACATGTTACCAAGGGAGTTGGGGACCCTGTCCTTTGGGGTCGTAAATATAGTTTTCCATCTGCTGGAAACTGTTTAGGTGAAACATGCCTGAAGTCGGGGGCTGGATCAGATGATCTCTGGGGGTCTCTTCCAGCCTTTTGAGTCTTTGAGAGAAATTTCTAATCAGCATGTTAATGAGTGCTTTAAATTTGTAGTCTGGTTTCCTTGAAGATAATTACCAGAAACACTATGTGGAGAACAGCATTTCTAAACGCCTGTTTAAAAGAAGAAAAAGAAGAAGAAGAAGAAAAAAACCATGATTCTGTTTAAAAAGAAAAAAGGAGAGAGAATAAAATATGACCCACTGGATATCAGAGAAGGCAATTATCTGAGAAGGTAGTATGGTTCAGTGGTCTTGGGAACGTCTGAGAAAGTCCAAGGCCACTGCATCTTTTCTCTCTTCTCATGATGTCTTGCTGTGTGACCCAGGGCAGTCACTTGACCTTAGTTTCCTCATCTGAAAACACAAGACCCCAGGAGTTGTGCTTGATTACCTGACTAATATCAAGCTACAAGAATTAAATGAAGAATGGAATTTCATTTTTTGGCTTCATCACTGCTGCAGTGATGACAGATGGGAATCATATGAATTAGGTTAGCCCCTGCGCTTCATTAACTGACAGAAAAAAAAAAAAATGTCTGAATGACATGGATGGTAAACTAAACTTTGAAAACCCCTGAGAAATTTTAACTTGGATATTATATAGATGATAAATATAGTAAAGATTTATTTCGATTTCTGCATTATGGAAAATCAATTGTGATATTATCCCTTAAGTTCAATGAATCTAGTTATTCTTAAATTAGTCCCAGAAGAAAATGTTAGATTGATATCTTTTCTTCCTTACTTAACTTTTAGAGGGGAAAAAACCTTTTTATTAATCTTGATGTATAGCTGCTTTATAAATAAGGACAAATGTGTATCAGTCCAAATTATTTTTTATCACTGTCCTTCCTTTCTTTACTAGTAGTAAAATAAGTTTAAACTGACTTTTTATATTTCTTGGCGTAAATGTGATTTTTCCCTGGGTGACTAAGCTGGCATGTTTCCAAACCTGGCACATAGGGTTAAATGCTGAGCTTCACGTTATTTTCAACAACGCATTTTTTTCCACCAGAGATCATTGCTTGTTTTAATAAACATGCCCTAAACAAGAAATCAAACAAGGAAGGAATTAAAGTTATGTGTAACACAGAAGATAATGCTTTGCAAAATCAGCTAAAAATTATGTTTCTGACACACTCTTTGGAGAAGACAAATAACGAATAAAAAAAACTTAGATGGTATAAAAATGAATTGACATTATTTTTGTTGAACAAACTTGGAATATTTTGGTATGTTAACATCGTAAGAAAATGTTGTTGCTTTTTTAAAATCAGGTTAAATGTGATTCTCGGAGTTTTATTATTATTATTATTATTGTTATAAACCATTATCTGTATTTTAATACACTGTATATTTTCATTAAAGTGAGAGAGCCAAACGCATTCTGAAAAAGTAGTTGGCAATTTGATTAAACACTGCAATTATATGCAGCCTTTTGTTCAGAACATTAAAGAGAGGGCAGAGGTATCTGAGGACAGGAAATATTGCTCTACCTGAGGTTTGGGGAATCATAAATTCTAGCTCCAACTCAGCTATTCGGCTTTTAGATGGCATTATACCTTAGCACCACCATCTGTACAGTAACTATAATCATATCTTGCTAACTCACAGGTGTGTTGTAAAGAAAAGACAAAGAAAATAAATGAACATACAATCATTCTCAGAGCTCAGACTACAAGGAAAACAAATGGTTAAATGATACAAAGCAAATGGGTTGAACTTTCTAATAAAACTCTGAGAATCACATTTAACCTGATTAAAACAAACAAACATAACATTTTCTTCAAATGTTTACATCCCAAAATTTTCATATGACTTAATTTTATCCACAAAATGTGCATAATTTGGACTTTAGAATTTTATTCCAAAGTCTATGAGGGACAACAAAGGAGAAAACACATCTTCATTCTACAGTGCTTTTGTATCTCTTCAGGGATCAGCTAATGATAGATTCTCACTGTAAGTCTATAGAGTAGTATTAAATTACACCTTTAATTGGAGGATTGAACAGTATATTTTATCTGAAAAGCAAGTACTAAGCAACTGTTAGTTGAAGAAATGCTTTTTGCTCCTGATATTTACACTTATTAACATGACACAGGAAAAATGTCCAACAAACTGTTGTGTCTGCCCATTCTAAATTTTGAATTCCAAAGATACCAAATTTATATGCCCAATGTAGTCAGATATCTATTCCTGAATATTCAAGTATGTTCAGAATAGAAATGTCAGAGTGCACATATGGTCACTATGTTCTCATTTTTGCTTAATAATAGACTGTTCCCAGATATAGGAAAAATCAAAATCATTATGAGCCAAAAAATCACCCTAGGTAATGTCTTCTAAAAACATGTCACTAAGTGCGAATCATCCTTTGGTGTAAGGGAGAAAGAGAGCACTCAAACTTCCTTCCCTTCATGCTTGAGAGAACATTTCCTACCATCTATTGCCTGAGAAACACCTTTTTGTCTTAACCCTTTTACCTTTCATGGAAAAAAAAAATCAGAGTTTGGAAATGCTGAGTTAGAAGTTGTGTGTTTTCAAATTTATTTCTTTATGTGACTTTCTGGGAGGATTCTGCTCTCAACGTACCAATTTCTTTTACTAACTTCTCTTAGCTTCTTCATTTTATGAAATTTGAGCTTCTTACAAGAAAAAAAATGGAATAAACACAAGTAAATAAGTCAAGAGCCTTGGTTCAGCATAAGGAGTGTCAAAAGGAAAGAGAATTTCAAGGATGGATAGTCAAAATTGATAAAATCATGCACAGTGGATGAAAAGTATAGGGCAGAATAAGGCTTTTTTATTTTGCGATTATCATTGGTGACTTTCAGAAATACAGTTTCATTAGTGTGGGAGCAGAAGGTCAAAATACTTTAAGAGCAAGTGATGGTGAGAAAGGAAGTGGAGTCAGCAAGTATAGAATACATATCAAATTTTTTAGTTAAATAAAAGGAAGTAGATTGTTTTCAATATACTTGAAATATAACCTCACATCATCTGGTGGTGTTTGTGTAGGTTCAGGAAAACTTTTAATTAGTGAATCCAAACCTGTTTATAGAAAAATGTGAGAAATGTCTTTGTGTTTTGTACAGGGCCCCTTGTAGTTTGTGCCCTATCAGCCTTGACTGGGTGCCCACAGTTACCTTTACTTTCTTAATCATTCATCACTTTTCTCTTTTTTTATCCTCATTCTCTTCACTCTCAAAGGACCAAGGTCAATAGCATACCTGGTAGTCAAGGCAACTAATACCATTGTTGTAGGGCTTCAGTTTAGAATAGTTTAGAGCATTTGGATTCTTTTGAATGTTAACATCTAAAAAGCAAACATTTCTCTACTAATATTGACTGCCTTAAAGGAAGGAAGTGCACCAAAGGAACAGGAAACTTACATTTCCCCAGGAACTTTTTATAGCAACATGAGAGCTCCTAGTGGAGATGTAGAGATGAAAGATGGTTGCACAAGTATTTATCAAACTGATTTGAAGACTACCTACATCACAATCACCTGGAGTGCTTATCTGTGTCACAGATTTGTCAGACAAATAGCAAAAGAGAGTTTACCTTTGGAAAGGAAAAGGGATATATTTGCCTTTGAGATTTAAGCAAAGGAAAAAGGGCTGAATGAGATTTATGGAAAAGTGGACAAGGGAGCACATAAATAGTTTACTTATAACACCTCACTTCTCTGAGTAAAGTAGGGAGTGAAGTCATCTATTGAGAAAGAAGTAAATGGATGGAATCGTGAGCGGAGAAAAAAAAATAGAGACATTTTAAAATGGTCACTGAACTGAATTCCCTAGGAATCAACAATGTTTTGTTGTTTATAAGGTACCATTTTTTTCCTCTAACATCAAAATAGCTAATGGCAACTTAAGATCGTTGCTGGCTCAGGCTTGGTATAATTCCTATTTCTAGCATATATGGGAACTCGATCATGACTATTCATATTGTCACTTAAATTGATTTATGTGCATTGTTGAAAATGTCATCAAAAAGATTTCTCTGTGATTCAGCATTAAAACAATTAAGTTATTCTGTACTCAGAAAAGCATGGAAATAGAGACGAGGGGCATGCATTTGATGTTAATGAAGAACATATTCATTAGAAGGAGAATGGAAACAATTCTATAATTTCTCACAAAGAACAACCAAAAGCTTTAATGAGATCCAAGAATATAAGATATACATATATTTATTACTGAGATATTTATATGTTTATTTCTTGGTTATCACACCCAAGAAATGCAACTGAAGGAAAGAAAAAAATTTCCAGGTACCTCAGAGTAGATGAATGAACTTTCAAACCAATCAGAAGTTGGCGTGACTAATTCAATTGTAGCACAGGATTATCTTTAGGGTGTTTGACATCCATTGGTCAGAAACTTCCAGATAATTGAATAGTGGCACTTTCACTTCCAGCAATATCTGAATCAACTGAAGAAAACTGAATAAATATAGGTTTAGTCAAATAGGATAAGCTGATAAGTCCTGGAGTTCTTTGACAGGCCACAAAATTATACTGTCAATACCAAAGTATTAAAAAGATGAAGCTCATGAGCATGGATGAAGAAAGGGAATGTATCGCCATGAAGCTGCACAGAACTACCAATGGCCAAATGCTTCCTTCATGATGAATTTTAACCTCAAATTATGTCTAAACAATATCTCCTCAAAAATGTTACTCTGCTTGGTACAGCCACTATGGAAAACACTGTGAAGTTTCCTCAAAATATTAAAAATAGAACTATAATACCATATGACTCAGCAATTCCTCTACTGGGTATTTATCTGAAGAAATCAAAAACACGAATTGGGAAAGATATATGCACCCCTATGTTCATTGCAGTGTTATTTACAATAGCCAAGATATGGAAGCAACCTAAGTGCCCATCAATAGATGATTGGATAAAGAGGAGGTGGTACATATTTACAATGGAATATTACTCAGCCATAAAAAAGAATAAAATCTTACCATTTGGACCTGGAGGGTATTATGCTAAGTGAAATAAGTCAGACAGAGAAAGACAAATACCATATGATCTCACTTATGTGTAGAACCTACAGAACAAAATAAACAAACAAAAATGTTACTCTGCATTTGCATGCACATGTGCGTACGCCTACACGTACACACACAGATGGTTTAAGAATGGCTGAGCTCATAAACTGGATAAATGTTTTCTGAGTGAGACCACCTAGGAACTTTTGTTTACAAGTACCAGTATTTTAGTTCTTAATTTTAGATAGTGGATATGCACTGGACTAGTTTAAAAATAAGTTTACAAAAAACTATAATGACTTAATTGTTTATGCTGCCAATGTAAGGGGACAACTACAACCTCATGGTTTTTAATCAACTAACCATTTTTTAAGCACCCTTTAAGGAAGGGCATGGGTTCTTGTTGGGAGAAAACTATTTTTTGACACTTGCTAGTAAGATTGATAAAGTATGAGATATCAAAAAGTGCCAAATGGGAGTCAAAAGCCTAGATGAAAACCTTGAAGAAAATAGTGAAGATGTAAGGAATTACTGTGCACCAACAACAGGCTTAGGGCAAAGGATGATAATTGGTACGAAAACATGGTCATTGATGAATAAAAAGAAATTCAAAAGAGTGGGCTCTGAAAGTGAATATATTTTAGGAATTTCATAACCAATTGAAATAGAGAAGTGGGAAAGTTATATAACTTGCCCAAAGTGATATAGCTTGCTTATATTTTTATATGTAGGCATAAATCACATTTAATAATTTTTGCATGTCTAAGTAAGTCTGAAAGAACTCTTTCAATAAGTATAAACTTTTTTAAATGTAAGTTTTAGGAAAGCATTATGTCATAGTTTAATTGGCAGAATTTTTCTCCTCAATCACATCAATTCTGAGAATTGATGGCATATTAGAATGAATAAAGTACTGTAACAGGAATTTTTATGATGTTATTTGCCACTTTTCTTTCTATGCATTCTCATTCATCCATTTGTGCAACCCATAATAAGTAGCAACTTTGTTCTAGAAATTCCTCTGAAAACTAGGGATAGAAAGGTTGATGAAGCATAGGCTTGTGATTAATGTGTTCACAGTCTAGTTGGGAAGGAAAATAGAAATAAATAATTATAATATATGGTGATAAGCACTGTTGTAAAGGTATATATAAAAGATGCGATTATTGGAGCGCCTATGAGGACGTCACTGGGTCTACCTGGAAATTTTGAGAAAATCTCAACAGATGAGATATTGGGGATTAAATCATAAGTAAGAGTTCGTTAGACAAAGAAAACGAAATACTTTGAATAGAGAGAACATTATATACAAAGGCCCAGTGGTCCTAAAATATTCAACAAGTAGTGTAAAGATCAGGGTGACAGAAACACTAGTAGCAGAGGAACTTAGAGGGCTAAATTGGAACCACATTCCGACGTACCATGTTTGCAATAATGAGGAGATGGTGATAATGGGAATCACTAAATAATTTTTTCCAGCATTTGATTTTTAAATTTATTTTTATTGTGGTAAAATATACATGACATAAAACTGACCATTTAACCATTTTTAAGTGTACAGTTCAGTAATATTAAGTCCATTCATGTTGTGGCGCCAAGATTTTATTTTTGAAAGGGTAATTTTGTGGTGGATAAACTGGAGTGCAAAGCCACTAGTTAAAAGATGAATTAAGTATTTCAATTGATGTATGATAGGATCAAAATTAGAATTGAAGACCAGTAAATTAGGACAATTAAAATAAAGTTAGCAGGAGGACGATTATTTGAAGGGAATACAAATGAGTTCCACTGCAGACATATTATGTTTGATATGTATATGAGACATCTGTGGGAACCTCTCCAGTAAGGCATTTCTTTTGGGGGGGTGCAGTGTGAGGGGTGGATTTGTTTTTAGATTGAGGAAGACTTGAACTATTTTAATTAAGTAAGTAAAACACAGTTCGAATAAAACAAAAGAGAAAGAGGGTAACTGGTGGAATGAGAGCCCAGAGAAGGAAAGAGAATAAAATTTCCATTTCCTGGGTCAAAGGTTTACTCTCTGAGAACAGGAGCAGAGATCTCAGAGATAAAAGAAAAGAATACGTGGCATTATAGGTATACTGACAACTGAGTATGGTAGGGAAGTTATGAAGTTCTTGACTGACATGCATCTTTTCTAACAAAGTGGGGTATTGTTGGGGATTTAAAGAGTATAATAAATATCTGCAACAAATGTCTTAATGAATTGGAAAAGTAGAGAATTTTAATCGTGAACACCTTCATGGTACAGTTTAAATTAGAAACCGTAACTTTGAGTGATTGCGAATAAACTTGGTTTCATCATTCACCTTTACCAGTGTGTGAGGCATTGATAATCAAAGGTGGTGCTTGCATTGCTTCATGAACAGCTATTGGTTCTGAGAGAGTCATAGAAAGATGAGAAAGGAAGACAATTCAGAAAAGTGGTGAAAATGCTATTATGGTGGAATCAGCACAGAGTTGCTAAGCAGGATGGGGTTAATTAGAGAACTTCTAGTTGGGATCAAAGCAGAAATGTAGTGCAGAGATAGAGACTGAGAAATATGAAGTAATATATGGTTGTAGGAAGAATACCAGAAATTCAGAGTTTAAGATTTCAGGAACACTCCTGAGAGTTGACTAGTTCCAGTGTTCCAAGAATTTTGCTAAAAAGAAAAAAAAAGAAATGAGAAGTCCCCAAATGAAAATCATGTCTGGTAAAGAAAATGGGTGTTTTAAATAATTTGAATTTTACCCCTGGTTGAACATTTCTTCCAGCAATATCATTCAACAGTGGCTCTCAAAAGCACAATTCTCAAAGAAATGTGATTCTCAAAAGTACAATTCCACCAAAACCACAGAAATTCCTAGGCCTGAACAGGATTTCATGAAAATTAATCTTTTTACTCAACACTCTGAAACAGACCCTTTACTAAAACATAGGACCAAGGGCAGCTCCTTTTGACCCTGAGGTCTGGTTAATGTAGGTACTGCGGCTATTCTTATCTCCAGAAGGCTTTGTTTTCCTCAAGGTCAAAGCTTGGAACTATAAAAATATAATCATTACTCTTCCTCAAAGGTTCATTTTCATATTCATGATCAGTCACTGATGATTGGCAACCATTTTTGAGGAAATTTGCTCATGTTTTCGTATCTCTTTACTAAGACCATGCTTAAGTATTTGCATAGTATAAATTTGCATAATGTACTCCATCAGCGTTTATGTGACATTTTATTATTTCATCTCTTCTATTGTCTTCGCCACCCTTTGCCTTTAATTGTTACATGGTTACAATAAGTTTATTCCAATGACAAAGTCACCCTAAAATAGAGTATAAACAAATATCCATGCCTGCTATTGTACTATTTTACTATTTAGATAGTAATAAGGCAGGAGATTTCTTTCTGAGTTGAACCCGGTTCACATATTTTTCTTTTAATCAAGAATATGGAAACCACCTGAAAAGTCAGATCTCTATACAATCAGCTAACTGTATTTATACATTTTCTTCAAAGCTAATGTCATTTATGATAATTAATATGTAGCAACATGGGCACCTACCATGCTTCCTGATCTTATTCAAGTGCTACTTATTACACAATCTTTCATGATTTCCCCAGGCACAGTTAATTACTTCCTTATATGTGTTCTCAAACAACTCTACTCATATATGTCATTTATCAATTATTGTGTTATGCAATTCGTATGCAGGTTTGGCTCTTTCTTTAGACTGACCCACTTGACGATTGAGGCTATCTTATTTATCTTTGAATCTACAAACACAGTAAGTATGTAACTCAGATTCTATATAATTCAAAACAAGTTTTTAACCATTTTTGTTATACCATAAACTGTATACAGATTGTACAAACCCCAAGTGTACAACTTTATGAATCATAAAGTGTACCCAGCTTTGGTCATGAAACGACCCCCTCACAATCATTTTCAGTTACCTGTCACTCAGAGAGACCCCTCAGACTTATCCTCATGACACGTCAGAGTCACTGTCCCTTTCCCTTTTCCAAAAGTAACCACATACAGACTTTAGCATTATAGATTAGTTTTGCAGTAAGTGGTATGAAACTATTTTACATAGTCTTTGTGAGCCTACTGTGTTTCCCCGAAAATAAGACCTAACCGGAAAATAAGCCCTAGCATGAATTTTCAGGAGGACATCCCCTGAACATAAGCCCTAATGTGTTTTTGGAGCAAAAACTAATGTAAGACCCAGTCTTATTTTCGGGGAAACACAGTATGTAATTTTTGAGTAAATGAATTTTTACCTTCTTTATCTTTTCTCTTTATTTCAAGTATATATTAATAAAACACAAACTGATGACAAGTTCAAGACTCAGAATAATTCAAATTAAACTATGCCAATAAAAGTGTCAAGTAGTGTTGATAATGCTTATTTAATTTGAGCACACAATGAATATACTCGTATGTATGAAATACTAAAAAGTTCCTGACAATCATTTATCATTCAGGAAAAGAGAAACATATTTTTTTTACATTTTATCTCAACCAACACACAATTTCTAAGCCAAAAAATGAATGACTGTTATGAACTGAATGTTTCTGTTCCCCTACAAATTCATATGTTAAAGCCCTCAATGCGATGGTATTTGGATGTGGGGCCTCTGTTTAGATGAGGTCCGGGGGATTAGGTTCTCGTGATGGGGTTAGTGCCCTTTTAAGGAGACACCCTTGAACTCTCTCTCTCTCTCTCTCTCTCTCTCTCTCTCTCTCTCTCTCTCTCACCTTGCACAAACAAAGAGGTCACATGAGTCACACAGCAAGAAGGCAGCCATCCACAAAGCAGGAAAAGATCTCTCAGCAGAACCTGATCATGCTGGCACCCTGTTCTCAAAATCCCAGCTTCCAGAACTATGAGAAATAAATGTCTGTTGTTTAAACAACCCAGTCTATGGTATTTTGTTATGGCAGCCCAGATAGAGTAAAACAACAGTATTTAGAAATTTTCATAGTGTTTGGACCTTAAGCTTCCTGTATATTTGCAATAATATTTCAATTTCTCTGAATGTGTACAAGGAAATGAGAAGCCTGGTTCTGTCTTGCCACAGATAGTATGTGTATTATTTCCTTAAATCGAATTATGCAACTGTGAGTTTGGTGATAGTTCCTTTTTCCAATGTTAATGATGTAATTAAACACTGTCAAATTTAGATTAGGCCTTCCACTTAGAGTCCTGGTTCTCAAGGAGGGTGATTTTGCCCCTGAGGAGATATTTTCTGTTGTCACAACTCATAGTATGTGGGTGGAATGGGGTGGACAGTGCTAATGAAATCCAACAAGTAGAAACCAGAGATACATGGAACAGTCTTCCACAACAAAGAATCGTGCTGCTCTGAATGTCAATAGTGCCAAGGTTGAAAATAGCTGCTTTAAAAAGATTTTCAGTAGAAAAATAAATTTGATCTTATGTTAATTTGTTATATCCTATTTGTTAGATTTTGTAATGCCTAAACGGTAACGTGTTGAATGATATATTTGTGTCGTTTTTGTTTTGCTTTGCATTTTTAATTTCAAGAAGATTAATATCAATATAAGGGAAATTAAACTAGAAATACAGGGAGAAATTCAGCAACTAAAAATGCTCAAACGTCACTTTTGGTATCTTTTGTCTTGTAAGTTTCAAGGAAGGGGCTGCCTTGGTTTAAAGGTGCTTTGGACCATAGTCAGTTCCAAGTAGATATTACTATTTACAATAATAATATGGACAGTGTGAATCTTCAAGATACATTCTTAACCTCTTAGTAACGCGACTGCTTTTTATTTCATGAAGTATGATACCATGTTCTAAACATTTTTTTTCCTTAAGCCTCCATTGGAGTATATTTGTATCCTCTGTCCGCGCAAATTAACAATATGTGAAAACAACTTTTCTGGTGCAAAGAATACCAGATATAGCTTACTTTTCAGAGCGTAAGTCATGGAATAGTCCCATATACTTACTTGAATATTGAGTTTGCCTTTTAAAAAAAATGGTGACCTATAAGCAAAGCAGTCATTCTTTATATGACTTTGCCGAGGGTAGAACTGCAACTAATGGTGTCACTTTAGTAGACAAATGCTGCTGTTTACTTCTTATCATGCTTCACAATAAGGCAGGTATATTAGTAAAGAAGGAGAGGAGGAGAGAGGCAAAGAAAGAGCAGCAGAAGAGACAGATTACATGGTGCTGTATATATTATCACCCTGAAGTCAGTAGGGAAGGGTGCTAAATGCTCTTACAACTATAATAGCCTGTCTCATGTTAATTCTAGCCTGGAGCTTCCTGACACTTCTTGTTCAGAGATAATGGGGACAAAACTACTCTTTTTTTTTTTTTTTCCTTCTGGTTGAACAGCATTTTTTCCCCCCAAGAATGTCAAATAAATTAAGCAGTCTTTGCAAACAGCAATACAAAAGCCTTTTGCTTTGCAGAATTCCCAGTAATAACATGCAAGAGTTATTACCCTTGATATGGCTAGCAGTAATCGTTTTGATTGAATATTGGCTTATAATAGGCTTGTGAGGCATTCAAGTACCCTTCACTGCTTTCAACCTTACCTTCCTGGGCCTTGGGAAAACCTTGACAAAATAGATCTTGGAGTCATTAATGTGGAAATATTTTATAAAAATGAAAGTTAATACCTGTTAATCTCAAAAGTGAAGCCAATTAAAACTGACTCTTTATATTAATTTTTCATAATTCAATACATTATTGATCCTCTTTGAAACTGAAAATTACTTATGACAAGTTGTAATTTAATTCCCTTGGACATTCAACTCTCTTTTAAGCAAAGAAACTTCATAATTTTCATAATTTCCTAGTTGATATAAAGCAACCAAGATTTTATGTACTGAATGCTTCATCTAATTATTCCAGATTTCTTCAACTAGTTGGGGAAAAAATAGGGATATTTATTAAAAGAAAATACATTGTTTGAAATATTGGAAAGCAAGGTTGTTTTAACGTTTTGTTTGATATTTATGTCTCCTCGGTGGGAATGCTTATAGGCTATACTCTGTTTTACTAGACTGTGAGAGTAAGAAAGAAATACTCCAGAGGCTAATCTATTGAAAAATATGTGAACTGATTCCACTCTGGGGCTGCAGAATCCACTAAAACTCAGTTTCTACAGCATGAAGGATGGCAAGGGAAGTAGGTTTGAGGCTAGATTGGACCCTGAAGAATTATGAAAAATGATTTCTTACTTGTTGTTTTATCACTTCCTATCTATCAGGGCTGGATAATATCAGTAACTGAAAAACACACTAGTTGAGACCCTGGAGTGTTTCTGCCCAAAGGACCCCACAGCATAAAGCTATGGGGAAAATGGTTATAAATTGGAAGGTCTGCATCTGCTACTCTTTTCTTCCTTTGAAACTTGATGGTAAAAATGTCAGAATCTCTTAGATTGTCAAGGAATTTCCATTAGTATTAGTTTTTTTAAATCTACTAAATGAAGTACTTCTGGACTACTTTTGGTATTTTCACATGTAGATTGTAATATTTGTTTAGTTTTCATTGGTTGATGATTTTGATTCTATTCTATACGGGGAGTATTGAAATGCTTACTCTGTCTTTACAACATGGAAAGAGTCCATTGCCTTCTTAAATATACACAATCTCACCATGACATAAGCTTAATTAGGTCAGAAAACCAAATAAAAGTCCTATATCTAATATTAGTAAAGAGATGTTCTTTATGAATAAAATATTAGCAAAGAGATGCTTATATAATATTGATGGAGGAATATTTTCCTGTGAGTCCCCAAGTGATGTAGATGATGTTGGATCTGCTGGCAGTTTCTGGGTGTGGGCTGGGATCCTGTCTCGTGAGACTGAAGAATGGACACATGGACCCACGAGAGGCAAAGAGTTTTAAAAAGAGGGTAGTTTATTGAAAACAAAGGGTTAGAGCTCATGAGCCGGAGGGGGTCCCGAATGGTGGTGCCCCGTGACTGAGGCAAAAGCTCTTACTTTTATACCTTTCCTGGCCTGTTCAAGGAATGGGAGCTGTTTGAAGAAGGAAACTTGTTTGAAGAAGGGAACTGGGCCTTCTAATGAAATTCGTCTACCAGGTTTGTTCTGCTTGCCCATCTGTCATGCGGGATGTCATGCAGGGTCTCTAGTCCCGCTCCCCACATAAGAACGCAGGATACGGTGAGGCCAAAAAGGAACACCAGGGAGTCATAGGTAGGGGAGTCATACCACTATACTCTCACTGGCGGCTGGGTTGGAGACACAGGAAGCAGAAGCCACATGATCTGCAACCTGCCATCTGCTTTTCTCTCTGCCAACCAACCTCACTTGCTAACTGCAATCCTCTCTTGCTAGCTCAGCCACCATCTTCTCGGTAGCCCCGTTTTTTCTGCTAGCGTAGCCACGGCAGTTATATTAGTGGCCAATGGCTCACTGGTTACAGCTGACGGCCAACTAGCCACAGCTGACGGCCATCTACTACCTGAGCCAGCACTTTTCCACGTGAGGCTGAGAGCCTGGAAACTGCTCTCTGGGGCTCTGTCCCCACAGTAACTCACTCTTATCTATCAGCTTTGTTCCATTTGTCAGGCCAAAAGGAATTTTATGATTAATCTCAAGGCCTTGCTACATTTTGTCCTGGAGCGAAGGAGTGATTTCAAAACCTGGAGTTTTAGGACATGACTGTCTTTGTTTATTCCACCAGGGACCTCCCTGCCTACCTAGGGACATGCTAGCTAACCTGTATCAATATTTCACATTTAAAAGACCACTTGATTGAAACAATGCCAAAAAACATAGATTAAAAAATACGGTGCACTTTCTGACTTGTATGTACAAAATTAATGGTGATGACCCATAATCAACAGAATATGTACATTAAATTATTTTCCAGGGCTGGTATTGGGTTATGCCAGTTCCTTTACTGATCAGAAGGGAGTATCTGTGATATCGACTTCTGGGGCTGATGTTAGGAGCTGTCACCTTAACATATAATCAATGGGATAGGGGACACTAACTGCTCCTGGTATAAATCAAACACATGACTTTAGCATACTTAGTATTATATTCTAAGCGCACATTTAAACTTAACAGTAAATTCTGAATAATCTACAACATTCACGTTAATGAGTGATCATCTGTCTTAACGTTTCTCCCTCACCAGGCATGGTCCCTTCACCCTCCTTAGTGTCTTTTTCCTGCCACTCTGTAAATATCTTGGGACTACAAGCGTCCCTTAACCCCATCACACATCCCCTACAATGATGTCTCAGGCCAGACTCCTTGCTGACACCTGCACTAATAGCAGGGTAGATTATCTACTGTTCTTAATTATCTCTCCCACAGCTCGCCTCCATTAGCGTGGATAATTGACTGTATGTATAACATTCATAAGCAGAACAATGTGCTCTAGGAAAAATTTAAAGGAGAGAAAACATTAAATCTTTAGTTTATATAAGATTAGCTATGTGTGGTGTCAGACGTTGCACAGCATCTGGAGTTTGAGGGGGAGCGTCTGCTTTCTTTTGTTGGAAAGACATTAAGAATTTGGAATGAGATTTTTCAAAGGACAGGAGGAAGTGGTGAATTAATTTTTCCTTGAAAAGCTATTCAAGAAAAAGAGTTTCAATGAGGGAAAGTTACACTCTCATGAGTGCAAGTTCTGGAAACAGTAAACGATGAGAACTGATGAACAAAAAGATTGGCCATGAATTACAGAGCTGCCTAGGATTCCTGGAGAGGGCAGAATACGAATTGAGTGGAAATTGGTCATCAACAGAACAATTGTGGGAGAAGAAGAAAAATATATTTTGCATATTTTTTAAGTCAATCCTCTAGATTGTTCCTGCAATTTTTGTCCCTATGAAATAGGTAGTCATTTCTGTTATATGACTATCAAGTTCATGTATTAAAAAGATTTAGCAATTTCCCCAAGTTGAAAAATGAGGAGACTGGAATTTAAACCCAGAGAGCATAATGCTCGAGGAGGCACTGATTCAGCATACGCTTTGTACCATGTGGACTATTTCAAACACCATAACTCAAAGTTGTATTGCTTTAAAAGAGAACAAATAACAAATACAGGTAAAACAAAATTATTACTACAAGTATATTACCTTAAATATGTAAATAGTGACTATAATAAATAAGGAAAGTGAGACTAAAAATAAATTTGCGATTTAGTTGCTGTTATCAAAGTACTTTAAAAGCAAAGACATCTCAGGGATACTTAGCTATAATCAGGATTAGAGAATTGTTCGGATGTAAAGTAATAATCCAACATTCCATCTTTCTTTGTGTTAGGTTAAATAATAGCACAAACTTCTTTAAGTTCACATATTTTCAAATTAATTTTCATGATAAACGTGAAGGTCATTTATATACTTATCTATCAGGAGCACTTTACCTGACCTACTAAGACTTCCTGGTATATTATTATTGATGTTCTAGAAAGTAGAGGTGGACATGTGCTCTAACACCTCTTTTGAGTTGACCTCACACAAATGAATGTATAAGAAAGAAAGTGTGCTTTAAAGTGATTCGTTAATTGATCTGGAATGAGACATAGCTGCTTAAAGCTTTTTTTAAAATTTAGGTTTCATCGTGCTTTGTTTGTTTTTCATGCTAGCTGGTAGAAGTGCTTGAAGCTGAAAGGTCTTCATTTGTGTTTCTGCTGACTCGCACATTTGCACAATAAGCCTTGTTATTAGGGCCTGATCATGGTCAGTGCAATTTGCAGTGTTAGCTAATTTTTGTAAGTAGTAGTGAATTTGAAATTAATTACGGACTATTTTGGGTTCATTAGTATCTGTGAAAGGTTGTATGGCTGCTTGTTTGTTTTTAATGGAGTAGACGGGATGGAAATAACAAAGCTGCTTTCCTCAGACGCAGAAATACAGTGCTGCTTGCTATCTTCAACTGAAACACTGATAACAGTAGTGGCAAAGACACTATAATCAAGTGATTTGGCAATAAGAGAAAATACGTATGCATCCATCTTATTTGTTATCCCAAAGCATGGAATAAGAGGGGCAATATTAAAATAAGTAACAAAAACAAAGAAAATAGCACAAATGTTGCAATTTCATGCATATTTACCAAAAGGGGTCAAAGTTCTAAGCATTCCATATAATCAAATAATTTATTAGGTTTGTGAGGTTAACAGCTTACAGCTAAACAACTTGTAGCCTAATTGCTTCTCATACAAGAGTAGAGTTAGAAATGTCTTTCTGCCCCTTATCCCCAAAGCGGGGAAACCCAGCCTCAGGCACTGAAAGTGCTATACAGGAAACAGTAGGTAGCATAATTCAGCCATGTCAAATTAATGTTGCTATCCTGGGAACATAGATAGCATAATGAAGGAAGAATAAGGACATTTAGGAGAGACAGTCCTTCAGTAGGACATCTCTCTGGCTTCTATTTGTGTGCCAAACATCATGACTTATATCCCATTAAAATAATATTCTGAAAATTAGCTTTGAGGGACTACATTTTAGATTAATCCATTCATTTTTCTCCTTTTTATTATTTGGTTAATTCTCTATAGTGACTATCTAAGTTTTTAGAAAGGGTAGGAGGGTGAGCATGCATATGACTTGAGCAGTGAAATATTGAATTGAACATATTTTAGCGTGTGGAGTTCAATGCATAAATCTCTTTGTAAGCCAAGTCCATGACTGTTCTTTGCTCCTGTGGTTTAAAGTCATCCTCTCTCTTGTTAGATGATAGATTATCAGCAGAGAGGAACAGCAGGTTTGAATTCACAATGATAGATAATGGGCTGAATAAAAGTATATTCTTGAACTTGGTTGAACAGCCAGCCTCATCACTTGAGACATTTAAAAATACGCTGTTTAAAGAAAAAGAAAATGCCCTTCAGGGAGAAATCTTTTCCTATATGCGTAGGTAATCTGTCTTTTCAATATTTTGTTTTGTATGAAAAGTAGAACTAATGATATACCCACAGGAGTCTGAGAACTCTTCTTTAACACAAAAAAGAACTAGTATCTGTGATGTGAGAGTGGAGGGAAGGCGGTCTGTCATCTAACCTTGGACATGGAGGGACAAGTCTAGGCTGGGCTCAGCTACCCTCACTGTTTATCACTTAGCTGAGCATCTGGTGGCAGGCTCTAGGTCATCTTTTAAGTGCCATTTTTGTAATTCACAGAGAAAGAATAGGAACTAGAGGTTATTCATGCAAATGATTACAAAATTATCTTAGATGGTGAATAGAGAGGATTTCACTTTTCCATAACTCAGGAAGTCATATTTTGGAACACTGTGGTGACCTCTGTAGAAATAACCTGTTTGAAATACTCAACAAAATACGTAAAGTACTGATGAATGAGAGTTTCTAAATCAGTACTAAAAATAAATAAAATACTCAAACAGTTCTCAAATTAAGTTTCATATGATTAATAAAATTTAGAAAGTTATAGCCATCCAAGTGTTAAAGTATTAGCTTTATTTCCAAAACAATCTTGGACACAAGTGCAGTGGTGATTAAAAAGAGAGACAGACAAAAAGCCATCTTACTCCATTATTTGTTTTAATCAGCAATAGCAAATGAGATATGACCTGTTCCAGATATTTAGATTTCTTAATGTGTCGTAGTAAATAGATTGTTGCTCATATTATAATAGATTGGACTCATTGCCTGGGTAGGAGGACTGCATTATAATTAAAATGTTGCCAGAGGGGTTTACCAGAGAATATTTCCTCCAGTTCTTGAATCCCTTAACCAGAAAGTTCCCTGTGTTTTTGCTACCATTGAGAAAACTTCCAAGATTTTGATGTTTTATTTTCCTTTCTGAGATAAGCACTAGGGCACTTTATATTATCTGTTCAAATGCATAGTGTATCTGTGGCTGAGAGGAAGTCTGTTCTATCAAGTGTGGACAGAAAGGAGGCATGCAATAACGCTGACAAGCTGAGGGGGCGCCACATGGCAGACAAACTCAGACTGAAGGTAACCATGCAGGATGAAAGTCTGATCTCAAATTCCAAACTGGGCAGG
The DNA here is from genome assembly GCF_036562045.2 of Rhinolophus sinicus. Lineage (NCBI taxonomy): Eukaryota > Metazoa > Chordata > Mammalia > Chiroptera > Rhinolophidae > Rhinolophus > Rhinolophus sinicus. The sequence goes on from NC_133751.1 coordinate 86,555,751, forward strand.
TCATAGCCAGTAGTCATGCTCCAGGCATGTAGTTTCCTTAGCAAAGGTCAATCTTTACCTTAAGTGAGCCCTGTCCGTTGCTCTTACGCATCTAGGATCACATACCTTTGAAATGTCAGAGTAACTTTCTTTTCCTACCCCTAGAGGGCACAACCACAGACACCAGAGCACAAGGCCACAGAATTTCTCCTTGTTGCCTTGTTTCCTACATACGATCTCGATGTGCTGTAAATTAACTATCCTGTACTCACCCGGGTTAAACAAGTATGTGTTCTCCATTTTGCCTTTTATCCAAATCCTAGGGATTTCCCCACCCCATGCTTTCTCCTGCCTCCTTAATCTACCACCAATGGATTTCACGTAACCCTCTTTACATCTCCTCCTTTTAGTCTAACATGTAAAAGAAGCTACAAAACTGCCATTCTCGGGAGCATTGTCTCAATCTGCTGAGATTTTGCTTCCTGGCATATGTTGTCCGTTTGGTTCAAATAAGCTCATAAAAATTCTCTACAGATTTGGACGTTTCTTACGTTGACAAAAGAAAGAACCAAATACAGCAAAGGTATATCATCGTATTTTTATATATCTTTGAATACTGTACATATATAAATACATCCTCTAGAAAACTTTCTGATCAGTTTCTGGGGAAAAAAAAGTCGTTGGCATAAAAAAAGTTGTTTTGTTATATTTATCTGATCCCCAAACCCGCCTTTACTTCCCATTCTCACTTCTCACAGTAATACTGTGTTTCCCAGAAAATAAGACCTAGCCAGACAACCAGCTCTAATGGATCTTTTGGAGCAAAAATTAATATAAGACCCGATCTTATTTTACTATAATATAAGACCAGGTATAATATAATATAATATAATATAATATAATATAATATAATATAATATAATATAATATAATATAATACAATACTGGTTCTTATATTAATTTTTGCTCCAAAAGAAGCATTAGAGCTGATTGTCTGGCTAGGTCTTATTTTTGGGGAAACACGGTAATTCAAGTTACTTGCCAAGGGTAAGGGATGTTTACCCAGGGCAAGGATCCCCTTGCTGTTCTAACTCCCAACTCATCACTGGGCTGCTCTGGCCCTCAGAAGGGTCAGTGACTAAAACTGGGGAAATGTGAGAAATAGAAAAGAGCTTACAGACAGGCACAGGGTAGCTTAGTGACAGGGTACTGTGAATGTGGTTCTTTACTAACACTGCTATTCCCAGGTGGGTGCCTTCTTGGCTCCCTCAGGTACACGCCTTGCTGGGGACTTCCGATCGCAGTGCCTCTGAGGTGGGTGACAGGGGCCTCAAACAGTCCATTCTATTTATGATCCGTCTTTCAGGTCTCTGGGTATCCAGAAGTCCATCCCTTGGTTGGGGTCACATCAGCGTACGAGACAGTCATCTATGTGACATTGAAAAGGGCTTCATCCTGCACACTATATACATCTTGCCCCCATGCTTTTCTTCCTTTAGTGAAATTTGTTCCCTTGGTAGCGTCTTTACTCTGACATCCAGTGTGTCTTCTGTGGACTTTTTAACATATAGTTCTAGTGCTGGTGTCTATACCTAACACATTTCAAGGGTCAAGTATTTATTAGGTTGGTACAAAAGTCATTGCGGTTTAAAAGGTTAGAAATAATTGGAAAAACAGCAATTACTTTTGCACCAACCTAATATTTAAAGATCCTACCAGAGGGAAGAACCACCTGTCCCTCCCCAGTGCTTGGGAGCCTGTGAGTGCAAGTTCATGCTCCTGTGTGTGCCTGGGTGCAGAGGGAGGCTAGGTGCTAAAGCACCTTGCAATCTCTACAACCTCAACTTGGAAGTAGGTGATAGGTTGAGGGTTATAAAACAGGCTTTGCCACCTTCGTAGTTAAGCCACATAGAAAGTGCACCCCCTCATGTTTGGAATGTGGCAGCATAGAGCACTGTTGTTTTGATTTAGACCTTAATTAAATACAGAAGGAGTTGTGCTTTTACAACCTTTTTCATGTAGATGTGCATTTGGATTTATTCTATCCCGAATGGAGAGTCCCTGTCTAATTTTAGGTAGGTGAATGAAATAAATAGGATCATGTTTTAGGAAATTCATTCCAGCAGCAGCTTAGAAAATAGATGAAGGAAATGAGACTGGTTGTAGTAACCTAAGTACGACTTACTCAAGCTTGAAATGGGGCAGTAACTGTTATGTCAGATTGCAGAAATATCAAGGAATTAGAATCTGTATGTCTTGGTCATTCATTATAGACAGGGTCTAAATGATAGGAGACATCAAGGAAAATTTCTGGGTTTCTAGCTTAAGTAACGGAACAGAGAGTAGTGCAATTCAGAGATGGGGAGTACAGGAGAAGGAATGGGCTTGGGTGAAAGATGGCAGTCAAAGAGCCTGTGAGTTATGTAGCAAAGACAGATATGGCTTTGCACACGTGTAGACAGGTAATCTGTGCTAACATTAATGTCTAGCATGTCAATTCTTCTCACCTGATCCTTTTTGCTGCCTTTATAAGGATCCATGTTGGAAGACTTCTTTGCAAAGAAGCACAGGCCTCCATTGAAAACTGCGGACAAGATTCTGGTGCTTGGAATAGAAAAACAAACTATAGGCATTGCTTGTGCATTTACACAGAAATGACTAGAGTGTTCCATATGCACTTTCAGCTAGAGATCACAGGCATGTAGTTGGAATGCTAACTTTACACTGCACTATTATGTTGAAGTTTGGGAGGCCAATTCAACTGAGTAAGTATTTTTAAATGAATAAACTTTATTCATCACTTCAATGGCTACTCTCATTCAGCTAATTTAAAGTACAGAAAGAATGGGAATTTGACTTGTTTACGTGGAATCAAGAGGCTTTAGCCTGGAAACCTTTTTTTGTAAATCAATAAATAGTTTGCTGAACCATGACTAAAATATTTCAGGGATTTCTGAAGTCCAATGGACTGGCTACTTTTTTCATGGTTTCATTTCTATGTTAATGTTATGGAGAGAAGGCTCTGTGGGGAAAAAAACACCAAAAAAACAACAACACACCTATTTGTCAATTATGGGGCCCATGTACTTAGATTAGGCATCAGCTCAGTTAAAAAAAAATAAAATAAAAATTATTCCTAAATTACCCAGAGTGGTGATGGTACATTTCAGAAATTACCATAATTCTTTTCTGTTATTCCTTTCAAGACTTGGAGTCGATTCTTCCATTCTTTGAGCCGGGGCTGGCCTGGTAACTTGCTTCGGCCCAAAGAATTTAACAGAAGTGAAATATTGGTTCTCAGCCCAAACATCTGACTGTAGATATTTAATGCTAGCCATAAGAGCCAATTATTAGATTAGGTACAAAATGCCAGTTACCATATAACAAAACATCCAGATTTGGGACCACAACTATAGTTTTTTTATTTGTGTTTTTTATATTCATTATAAAGTATGCAGATACAACATTGACTGGAGTGTTATTTTCTAATTTTGGAATCTTAGATTATTTGAATATTAAAGAATATTAGTGGTATTGATATTTTAAAAACAGAAAACAGCAGATAGTTTCCTCAATTGTTTGCCTTATATTTTAGAACTTATATCAAAAACAAAAGATAGTTAAACAATTTTTTGCCCATGTTGCATTCCTATTTTACTGCTAATTCAGCTATGTGATAAAATCTTATGTTCTAAAATTAAAGATATTTAGACCAATACACAGGAGATATGTGTGTGTGTGTGTGTGTGTGTGTGTGTGTGTGTGTGTGTAAAACATATTTTTAAAAGGAAAATATCAGCAAATAGAGAGTAATAAGGCCACGATTTTCTCTCATGTTACTCTGTCTATCATCACTGGTTTAACTAATTCCTACTGGGATCAGCAAAGAACACACTGTGACTAATTATCTAATCTATACCTTCAGGGTTTTAGTTATGGTCTCTTGTTCAATTAAAAAAATTCACATGCAATATGAGATTTTCTGAATCCTTTAAGAAAAACTTTTGGTCAATTGACTAATAAGCACAGTTAGTTATGATATTAATTGACATAAGTCTCTTTTGAAACACTTCCAAAAAGCAATAGTCAGTATATGAAAATAGATATCCTATCTTTCAAATGAAAATATTATGTTTTATTCATGATAAAATATGAATAGAAGTCAACTGAATCCATTCTATTATGATATTATTATTTAATAAAATTATTTTTAAAAGAATAATATGAGAGCAATAAGATTAATTAGCATGATCACATCGTTGGGTATATTAGCACAGTTTCCAGGCTAAAATTAGGAAAGGTAAGATAAACATAGTATTTTTATTTAACAAGCACTTATATAATTTACTGTGGCAGACACTGTTATAAGTGTTGATGAATATTATCTCCTTTAATCCACATAACAACCTTAGAGATACTATTATCATATTCATTTAACAAATGCAAAAATTGAGACAGAGTGAAATTAAGACAGAGATAAAGAAATTTGACCAAGGTTACATGGATAATAAATGACAGAATATGGATTTTAATTCATGAAGTCTGACTCTTATCACCTATATTTTAATGACTATTCTATAAAGTAAGTTTGCTTCCTGAATCCATCACATTATATATATCATTAAATATCTGGTCTCATATTCCATAAAAGAGGCAATATTACTTTTCTAAAACTGTGAGATAATTTCGCTGGTGTGGGCCATTTTTAGCTATTGTATGCAGTTGTTTTATGATATTGCCCTCACAAAACTCAGAGATCATTTGGCCATCTTTAGAAACCTAAAGGGATGCTAGATATACAGATAAAGCTGAAACTTTGTTTCAAACATCTGAATATTTAGCCTAACCAATGTTAGATATAGAAATGTTCCTGAATACTTGAGCCAATATTATTTATTTACTTATTATATGATATGCATGCATATAATTTGATAAAATATATATGCATATATATTTAAACTAAATTTCACAGTATTAAACATAATTCCAAATACTCAATATTCTAGTTGCTTAAAACTCAAAGTGAAGCAACAGATGGAGGGGAGGGTTACAGAGAGTCACCAGGGGTGCTTGCTAATTATCATGCACTACTGTAGGCACTAGTACTGTATGTAAATTGTCAGTTGTATATTATATTTATCACCAATGTCATCCTTTATCTGCAGGCTATTTTCAGAAGCTAAGTACTCTGCCCAAACTATTAACCACTTCATTTAGCCCAAACTGGAAAGGGGGCTTTTATGAGTAAAAATGTATGGATGTAGCAGTTGAATTCATAATTTAGTAATGCATCATGAATCCTTAACTCTCCCATTTAAATATTCCACTTTGGGGGCAAATATAGATTCTCTCTCAAAAATATGGCCATAATATATTATCTCCAGGAAATAAAAAATAATTCTGATGTGGCATAGCACCAATATATTATTTTTCATTCAACTTTTAGATATATTTTCCTTGGGGCAATATTTAATGCTGCCATTATAAAATATTTTGACAGAACATAATTTCTGTAAACCTAAAGGCTGCAAGCATTTGAGATGAACTCAATCTCATTGTGGAAAATTCAAATTAACTTTTTTAAACATGGGAAATTGTGTTCAATAGAAGGAAATGACTAATATTTAGACAAAACAATATAATTTCAGGTGAAACAATTTGATCCCTATACTATTCTATTAAGAATGCATTCAAATTTTATACGTTAAAGTGGAAAAGTTGACAGATGATGGCTAGGAGTATAAGTGTAACCATCATTTAGAAACTAAACATTTTTAAAGTCAAGAGATGAAATTAAATAGCAAAAGAGTTGGTGTTATAACATATCAAGTATTCTAGCAACAAGTGTTTGAAGACCTAAATGGGTAAAAGAACATTAGGAAGCAAATTTCTGGTGGAACAATGACAGTCAGTGGAGGTATGCTTGTCTGTTCTGTGTCTTTTCCTAAGACTTTTCTCCTGACATACTACTGAGAACAGAATGAGGGGGTAAGAATGAGAAGTTCAACTTTAGGTAACTTTAGGGAGATTATATGTTACAAACACTCTGAGAGAAGTTAAACATATTATCAGCATTTCAAGACAGAGCTGTCTTTTTCTTGAAGTATCTGTAGGGCACACACATATCAGCTGTGGCGTGTATGAAGTCAGGGTGACTTATTCTGAGGGCTTATAAGCTTAAGGGCTGTTAGAACAGTCCATAACAAGTATCGTGAATTTGCTTCAGCACAATAGAAAGAAAATGAAATACAAAGGTGTGTTATTTTCTACATTTCAAGTGAAAATGTGAACAGATTTTGAATCAGGCAATTAGGAAATGTAAAAGACAAATCAACATGAGGAGAGAAGATCGTAAAAGAGGTTACACCAAAACAGTGATCCAAATAAATGCAAGTTAAAATAGGATGATGTATTGTTCTTTGTTCATCAAAATGGAAAGATTTTTTAAATGGTAAATTAAAATACTAAGTATCGTGTAGTGCAATGGGTCTCAAAGAGGAATCTGGGGACTCTAAAAGTCCCCAAGAACTTATCATAGAAACCACATGGTCAAAGTATTTTTATTACACCATGACATCATTTGCCCTTTCACTCTCGTTCTCTCACAAGTGTACTGTAGAGTTTTCTAGATGTTACCTAATATGTGATGAGTCATCATTCTGATAGTTAATGGAATGTGTGCTTATGTGTTTATATTTTTTTCTTTAATTTCTAACATGGTAAATATAGGTAGCACATGAACAAAAGCTCTCTGTGGTCTTCAATAACTTTTAAGAATCTAAACGCATCCTGAGAACAAAAAAATGAGGGCTGCTTGTATAGTTGTAAAGAGCACATCAACAATCTTTCAGAGTGTGTAAGCTACTTAGTTGGAATCAGGAACCTTAAAAATAATTATTTCCTTGATGCAGTTCTTTCATTGGTGACAATCAAATCTCAAGTAATCATCAGAAAGCAGACTAAATATTATTTATAATGATAAACATCACAATACTAACATTAAAAAAAATTGGAATTATCCAAAAAATGAAAATGTTTTATTTAATAAGTGCTACTAAATCCAGGGGATCAAACATTCAGGGGTTTAAGAAATGGTTTACAAATAATAATGGTTTTAAAATAATAAACTCTAATATAACAATCACGGTTTATCTGCTTATCAAGAGGGCTGAATTGTATAGTGGTTAGAAGCGTGCCCCCTGTAGGCAGGGTGCCTGGGAGCCTGCCACAGCTAAAACTGTTGGCTATCATGTGACATTTTACAGTCAACTTAATAATTTTAAAGCTCATATTCTACCTCTGCCAATTGAGCACTATACTGGTCCCTACCAAACAGGGTTGCTGTATTAAATGATATGTTTGCATGTAGCACTGAGCATGAGGCTTGGTATATTGATCAATACATGCTACCTATTGTAAATATCTACGAGGTCTGACAATTACATTTGTGAACTCATCCTAGAAAGAGTGCTACATACCTCATTGCGGAATATCACTATGTTCACCTTCGAAGTACTCCCCTTGGGAAGCTGTGCATTGATGGGAGCACCTAGTCCACTCTTCAAAGCAATTTTGGAACTTTTTCTGGAATGGCCATCAGAGCTCTTGTCGTCTTACCCTTGATGTCCTGAATGTCATCAAAATGTCTTCCTTTCAGTATTTCCTTTATCTTCGGGTAAAGAAAGAATTCACTGGAGGACAGATCATGTGAGTAGGGAGGGTATTCCAAAACAATTATTTGTTTACTGGCTAAAAAACCCCTCACAGACAGTGCAGTGTGAGCTGGTGCATTGTCGTGATGCAAGAGCCATGAATTGTTGGCAAAAAGTTCAGGTCGTCCAACTTTTTCACACAGCCTTTTCAGCGCTTTCAAATAGTAAACTTGGTTAAGTGTTTGTGCAGTTGGTACAAATTCATAATGAATAATTCCTCTGATATAAAAAAAGTTTAGTAACATTGTTGCAACAAATTCACGAACTTGTCATACCTTGTATGTAAAATATTGGAAATTTAAACTAAAAATTATTCATTCACTTAACAAATGTTTGTTAAACATGAAACATGTACCGTAGACTGTTCTAGGCACTTGGGTCAGATTTGTGAACAACAATAACAAGAAAACACAAATTACCGCTGTGAAACACACATTACAGCTGGTTCTCTTTAGATGGTAGGATTGTAAGTATTTTTTTTCCTCTAGATACATCATATTTTTCCAAATTGTCTACCATAAACAATAATTAATTTTAGCAGAAACTAGAAACATATATTAAATATAGAAGTAAATGGCTTCTGTTCTTGATCAATATTTCCATTATCTTAAATGTATTAAAACCTAAATTTGTGAAGAAATTATATGGTTTATTTTAGGAAAAATAATATATATATTTTAAGGAACTGTAACTAGCAATAATCCAATATCTAGCTAATTTTTCTAATACGTAAAACCAGTGGAATTAAAATAATTGTATGATAACTGGAAAGTTAAATTTAGGGATCGGTTAAATACATTTTATAAAAGTCATATGGTTAATGATTAATTAAAAAAGTAACGTGATGTTTTAAGCTTTGTGAAAAACAATTTCCAATATTCATAAAATATGACCAAGTAAGTCTACTGGGAATCTATAACAACAAGTAAGTTATTAGAAAAATATGAAAATATTTAGGTGAAAGGTATCTATCAAGGTACTGACTTCGAAATGGAAAAGGTAAGGAAACAACCTAAGTATTGAAAAAGAGAGAAAAGTTAATTGTGTGTTTATAAAACAATATCTAATAAAACCACTAAAATATACTTTAATGATGCTGAGGAATAATTTCTAACGACAGTATTATGGATGAATGTTGTGTTGTCTCTCCCTCAAAGTTGTATGTTGAAATCCTAATCCTCAATGCCATCATATTAGGAGGCAGGGACTTTAGGAGGTTATTAGGCCATGAGGGTACAGCCCTCATTAATAGGATTAATGCCCTTATAAAAGCCCCAGAGAGTTCTCTCATCCCTTTTACCATGTAAAAACATAGCAAGGGAATGGCTGTCTAAATTTATACTAAACAAGAGAAGATAAGGTGGGAATAGAACCAGAAAACTAGCTCTCCCCACCTTGAATCAGCCCACACTTGATCTTAGACTTGCCAGCCTCCTATGAGAAATAAATGTTTGCTGTTTAAGTCACCCAGTCTACCGTATTTTTGTTATAGCAGCCCCAACAGACTAAGAGAGATGGAAACGTGTTCATATGGTAGGAAATAGAAGCTCAGACTGTGGCAAGGTATACAAATTGGATTTCCATTATACATATCATAGTCATAAACGTGCAGACTCATTCACTGCCTCTCCCCATATGCTTAGAAAAAGAGCCTGACAGGAAACCCTCTCAAATATCACAGCAATTATATTTTAAATGTTGTAATGTAAACATGTATTATTTTTATAATTTGAACAAATCAGCCTAAGAATGAAAATATCAGGAGTGTGTCACGTATCTTGAAGACTTCAGTTTTCTGATTTTTATATTGGTACTGTGACATGATCTCAGATCCTTTGGCAAGAAAAAAACCTCTCTATCAGGGTCCCATGACAAAGCTGTTATCTTCAATCTCTTTTTCATCCTATACATCCATAACTGACATGTCACCAAGTCCTGCCATAATCTTCTAAATATGTTCAAATAGCCCCCACCTTTGTCCTCTCCCTACCCTGTCTTTTCCTGTTTGGTATAAATCTAGATCGTCAGCCTTTCTCTCCTGCTGTGTGGCCTCTGACTGCTCTCCTTGCCACATTCTCACCCTCTCTCATTCTCATCCTCTCCAGAGTTCCCTGCTGGTCTTTCTGAAAGATCTGTCCACTCATGTCACTACCCTGCCTAAAATCTTTCAAAGATTATGTGTATTGTTCACATAACAAACAAGGCTCTTCATACTTTGATCCCTGACTACCATGTTTCCCCCAAAATAAGACCGGGTCTTATACTAAGTTTTGCTCTAGAAGACGCATTGAGGGCTTCTGTTTAGGGGATGTCATCCTGAAAAAAGCATGCTAGGGCTTATTTTCTGGTTAGGTCTTATTTTCGGGGAAACATGATAGTTTTCCAGCTTTGTGTCTTAACCAACCCTACCTGCAATCTACCAAATCATTTGCTTTCCCAAGCGACCTATATATTCCTTCACAGTTCCATGCCTTTGTTTGTTTATTATCCTGCTTGGAAAGTGAGTGACCACCTACAAACTTAATAACTCAGTTTCCAAGATTTAGGTAAAAATTTCTTTCACCATTAATCCTTCTCTGCCACCTCCTAAGAGAACTCTGTGTGTTCTTTCTCTATGCTCCCAGAACACTGCCATCCTAACTCTCTGTTGCGTTTCCTTGTGGTTTTGTGACCATTTACTTACTTAGTAATCTCTCTTAAGGTATGTGTAAACTTCCTTATCCCCAGAACTTGGAAAAATACCTGGCTCTCTGAAGATTATTGTAAAGTATCTTGCTTCATAAACATTTTACTTCTCTCAGCTCCATTTCTCTTTGGAATTTCTCCTTCTGGCAGAACACACCTCTACTATCAGGATACACCGAGAGTGGGGTGTATGGTTAAACAAGGGAGCTCCCTTTAAATAGATGGTACTGCTTGGGAAGGATCGCACTAACCTAATCTGCTAGCCATTTCCACAATATAAGACTGTTAACACAAATGTTAATCTAGTAGTACTTTAAATATTCCATGAATATCTAGGCTTATAGGAAAAAGATATTCTGTGGTCAAATGTGCATAGGCAACACTGAATATTGTACTGTCTTTTTTGGAGAATAACAGTCAATGCATATAAGTTTATAAAAAGTGTTAGGAACTCCTGCAGGAAAGAAATATTTAGTTGGAAGTCAGAATTTTCCCAAATCATTTACCATGGATTTCCCTTCTAATTCAGAAATAAGTACTAAAATAGAATAATAGAATAGAATAGAATAAATAAAAATAATACTTATGAACATTTCAGGGAACTCTTGTTCTGAGGAACAGCAAAATTTCCTTTAGGCCCCAAACAGTGACACATCTTATAGATTTCTAGAACTTTTCCAAGATACTCTTAAGAAGAACTCACTCCCTCTGACCCCCAAAATAGGCTTTATTCTAGAAGGAGATCAAACTCTCCTCTCAAAGGGTTGTGAAGACTAAATACTTGTAATAAAGTACATAGCACAGTGCCTGGCACCCAGAAGGGACTCAATAGACCATAGTTATTATTATGTGTATGATTATTATATTTTATTATTATATTAATCATATTAATAATAATTGTTATATTATTATATTTTACTATAAAATTGATCGTCCCACCAGCTTAAAATAATTTTGTTCATAAGTCCTGTTTTAATTTTCAAGACTTTTTTTAACTGTAACATTTGAACTACATATTTTACCTATAAATAATTTATGCATTGATTATATTGCAATGCCAGAACTTGACATTTTTATTATTGAAGTGTACTATTTTTAAGAATCATGGACTTTGTAATTAAAAATGTTAAAAATGTTTATAAATGGCATTAAGTAAAATATCATGTAATATGGTTTTAAAACTATTTTTTATGAATGAAACTTTGTAAAAAATCAAATTATAGAGAAGCCTATACCAAAGAGGCAATTTCTAAAAAGGGATGATATTTACAAGAAATATGGTGAAGATTTAATATATTTGATTTTTAAAAGCACATAAAACTTAGAAGAACATAGAACAGCAAGCCCCTGATAAGTGGTAAAATGTCATCACAAAAACTTTGTTTGCATAACAAAAATGCATTAGGAAACATATGGAAATATGTTGAACTTCATTAATAATAAAAGAAAAACATAATTTAAACAAAAATAATACATTTTTTGTAATACAGCAAAAATATAAAGTAATTAAAACGCTCATTGTTCATGAGAATGGGTGGACATTTTTAACTAATACATTTAAAATTAACCGAACATTTTGGCAAAGCAATTTAGCTTGCATTTAAAAATTTTTTTTAAGTGTTTCTTCTTTTTACCCAATAATCCAAGTCTTCATAAATTCCTTGCTTGAGAAGGAAAAAAAGCTTCAATATTAATTTATTATGCACCTTACTTAAAGATGCTTGAGAGCATTTATGCATTTGCCCAGGTCAAATGGCAAGAGAACATCCTGCTTTTAGCCTCTTTTACTCATTTGACTTGTCATTATTTCGAATCAATATTCAAACTGATTAGACTTTCCTAATAAAACCAAGATGAAAATTATAATTATGTTTTAATTTTGTGTGTTTTAAAAAATACATAAATTTCAGTCTGAGGACTACAGTATTTTTGTCTAAATTTCTTTTTTGTGGCATTTGTTTTTTTAAGCCTTGGAATTACATTTCTAGACTAGATTGTGGACTCGTTGCTAGACAAGTACTTCCTAGAGAACAGGAATTCTCTCATTTATTCTTTAAAGCTCTGTGCCTAGCTGGGTAGCTGGCATGGAGGACACACTTAATACACGTTTGTTGACTGAATGTATGAATGAACAACTTCCAAATATTAATCCCTTCTACTTGGAAATTTTTCTTTTTCTTTTCTTTAAGGATGCATTCTTTGTATTTTGGATTGGTTGTTTCTATTTAAATATATTCAGACCCTAAGGGATTATGTTCATCTAATTTTAGTCAGATGGTTCCAATCTTAAAAACAAACACAATCTTTCAAATCATCTACCGTTACTAATTTTTGGCCATTTTCCATATTTCCTTTTCTTTGTCTCAACTTCTGGGATATTTTATGGCTTAATTTTTTAAAGCTAAGCCATAGCTTTTATGACAGAATGAATAGTTGGGAGGAATTTTAGAGACCTATTAATCCAAACTTAGAGCTGCAATAACTGGGTGTAAAATAATTTCCTCACAGTTGTAAAAATAAGGAGAAGCAAAGTCAGGACTAGAACCCAGATCTAGATTGCATTGCTCTAGTCTTCTTTCCAATATAATCCTAAATTTTGACTATTATTTTTCTCTTATTTTTTTCTTGTATCTGTTAATTAATTAAAAAACCATATACTGAAGGCATATTTGTTGCCAGGCCCTGTGAGGGTCACGTGCAATAAGGGCAAATGGAAAGGTCATTATTTGATTTAAATAGACACACCAGACTGCTAAGAATACGAAAATGTTCTCTCCCTTGTGTGTAACACTTCTCAAATCTTTTCAGGTTTGTTGTTTTGTGTCTTAAGCTGATTCAACCTAGTGTTCAACACACTAAGTTGTGTGTTTTTGTTTTTTTGTTTTTGTTTTGTTTTTTACCCCTTTTTATATTAGAGCCTTCCCTTGAGAAACTTGATTAATTCATATTGCTGAAATTATCACCTAGTGCAAATGACATATGGTTTCTTTCTGTGTCTAGTCTCTCTGGTTTGGAACATATTTTTGAAACACTAATAGATTTCTTATCCTGGAAGCCTCTTAATGTTTTGACATTAAACATAGGCATTAAAAAATGTAGTGGTGTTAATTGAGAATGGTAATCAGGATGTCACCACTGGGTCCTATTTCGTGTGAGTTAATGTAACTCAATTATGCCTGGTATCCTTAGAACGGAACTTGAACAGTGAGCTATTGTTTTAATTTTATATTGTTTCTATATAAAACTGTGTTCTTTGTAAAATTTTCAAAATATAAGAAATACTTAATCGCCACTATAGTTGATGTTAGTGTTTACCAATGTTCCTGAGGTCTCTTTTTTCAAGTTCATTTCTTTTAAAGGGATATTTTGATACTTTAAATGCAACATTCCTTATAATACTAGTGGTTCTCTTTTTATTATTTAAAGAAAGCCTTGCCCTTAAGTTTGAGAATTCAATGAATTTTTTTTTTTTTAAATTGCCAATCAGCAGAAATAAGCAATAACAAAAAGAACGGGTTGCCCTACAATGTCCATTTAAAAAATTAAATTTAAATCTAAGACTCTTCTATACCAGATTTATTTTCTCCTGCCCTACATTGACTCTACCCTGGTGTTAATATCTCCAGGCTGTAAAACTGGGGCCAAGCATAGAAATATCACAGTAGTTAAAAGGGCTGCTCACACAGACAGTGAGTTCATCGTACTGAAAATTATCAAGGTCGATGCTGTTTGACTCTGGCAAGATACTCTACAACTTGTATGTTTAAAAACAATGAAGACAAATTGAAATGGTGGATACTAAATCTACTCCTGGAATTCTGGACAAAGTAAATTTTATGGCAGAAAATCTTTTGGGAAGGCAACTGCTGATTTGGCTTTTCAGTACCTGACTCTAGTTCTCTCCATTGTATTTTTGTTTTGTTTTGTTTTTAAAGAAGGACTTTAACATCTCGTGCTTTGCTTCTTTATTTGTCATTTTCTTTCCATCCTCTCAGCATTACTCCTCTAGCTGCTACAATTTGGATCTGGTCTTTCATTTTAACATGCTCTACCCCAACCCACACAATACTCTGGCTCCATCTTTTCAGAGGCCTCTCTTATTTGCTAAAATTAGCCCATAGGATAGAGACTTTGGTTCAGTTTTTGGTCTGTGTATCCAGTTGACACCTTCCTGTTACAATATAACAGAACACAACAATGTGTAGTGGCTTACACATTAAAGTATCAGGAAATTATTCACAAAACCAAAGTCCATAAACAGAGCAGGCCATAGAATAGTATGATCAGATATTCAATAATGGCCTCAGATACCCGTGTTTCCTCCACCATTCTGTCATCCTCAGTGTCACCTTCACACAGAGCTAGTTTTCGTTGTGCTTGCACCACACAAGGGAAGAAGGATTATAACTTTTTTTGGAATGAAAAACTTTCTCAAATGTCCTCAGCTGACTTCTCGAGTTTCAGAAATCTAGGTTGGATCCTGAACATGGGATTTCCATGACTGGTTTAGAAAACCCATTTGGGCATCAACTGTACTAGCATATGGTTTCTGGGAGAGTAGACACTACGTGTCTAGTTCATGACTATTCCCAATGCCTAGATATTTTCTAGCACATAATAGGGCTCCACCTTTCAATTGTGAGGAGGTATTCAAAGCCCCATGACTACTACATATGGTAGGTAAGACTTACAGATGATAATGCTCCCAGGAAATCAGCTAAAAGAGACCATCTGCCAGTTATCTCCCTGTGCTTTCCTCAGCTCCTTAAGAACCCTATCCATGCAATCAACCCTGTCTTAATTCCTAGACCAATCTGGTCTGAAGAGTTGAAGCCAGCCCCTCTTTTTGTCTTTAACTCCTTCATCAGCATAATGGAATTAGCAATGCTTCCCGTTAAAGAGTGGTTGTGACGATTAGGAAAAAATGTATGCAAAGCATCTGACACTGTGCCAGACATATATGTCTACCTTTTCATCTTCAGTACAGGAATCTGGACTATTTCAATAACCCCTCTTCTTGCACAGGCATTGCTCAATTATTAATTTTACTTGCAGAGGTCAATTCACTTCTGGTTTTACAGAGAGCAAATGGTACAGTGTGGCCTGCGTGCCTGAGTTCCTGACATATGAGACTGCACCCTCTTCCTTTCATGGATGAGGACATCTCTGGGCATACTACAAACATTTCAACTGGAATCAATCCTCCATTGGCTCTCTATACTCCACTTGAGTAACACACCCTGATTTCAAAGAAATGCTGACATGTGGAAGATTAGCATGAAGGTGAGAGGGAGGAAAGAAATCAAGCCAGTAAGCCCTAAACTTATGTATGTGTTGAATATTTCATGGGTAACTGCATATGGGATTGTGTTTTTTCTTAAGTATGTGTAACATCTGGTTCTTTTTTTCACTGAAATCATGTGCAGAGCTTTTTTTTCCTACTTAAGAGCAGATTTTCTATTGTTTCATAAATAATTTTGCTTTTGTACCAAAGGCATTTGTATTAATTCAATATGGTGCAATAAAAGTATTGTGTGGAATGAATTTGACCATATTGTTTATTGATCTCTCCGCTTATTGGCTTTATGATCACCATTAGCCAGCTATCCCATCAAGTTTTTTGCTATTCATTAGAAATTAGAGATAGAAGGAAATCCTACTATGTGGGGTTTTTTTGTTGCTGTTGTTTTTCTTTTGTTTTTGTTTGTTTGTGCGGTTTTTATTTGTTTGTTTGTTTGTTGTTGTTTTTTGCCTGGTGCTAGGAAGGCAGGAAACAGGGAAGAAACAGAATTTAAGGCCTATTTGTTTTGCAAGGAAAAAATAAACATACTGTATGTAAATGCTTCTGTCTTAGCAAAGCAACATTGTTGCTGTATCTGAGACTTACTAGTACATAGCAGACCAGCAGAAGGATGCAATTCCAGCTTGGGGTTGCATTTTGCCACACAGATACACGTAAAATGGACCTGAAATGTTTTTGAATATGTGGGAACCAAAGTGGATTTAAAGCTCAATTTGTCAGTATTATACATAGAAAGATTTATTCGATTTTATGATAACTATGACTTCCTTTTACACTTCCAGTCTTATGATGCAGGATGAAGACCTCTCCCCTTGCTCAGTGATCAAGCTAAAGGCACCCAGAAAGATGTCAGTCCTCTCTCTCTATCGGTAGGCACCCTGGAAAGTATTGGTCTTTTATATCTTCCTTTATGCTACATTTCTGTTCTGCCCCACTGTTAACTCAAAATGAGCATGCCTAAACTAAAATCAATGTTTATTTAGACTAAACCAGCATTTTCTTCAACCTCTCTTAATTCTTAACTATGGACCCATCACTTCACTACTTCTACTGCCACCACACGTCATCCAATTCACATCACCTTATGGCTTGTCAAATTCACTGTCTCCTCATTGATCTGCCTGAGCCTATCTTCTAATTGGATTAGAAAACTGGTGCGTTGATTGATAGGTTTCAATCCATATCGTTGGCCTACATACTTAAATATACAGCTTGACTGCTCAAATTTTCCCATGAGTCTTTGCCTCTTAAAAGGTAATGCATAAACATTTAAGCCTGGGATGAAGAGTCCTACACAACTCAGGCACCATTTACCTAATATTGCACTGCTTGTCATTGGTAGGCGCTATTGCAGAAGCTTCATGGTTGTGAAAGCAATTGACACATTTGAGTTGGGGGATGTTTTACACCCTTCCAAATGTGTTACCCTGTAATTCAGAACTCTTGGTTCTTAATGGCCACTATTCCCAATACAAACTTTATTTCTGTTTAATTAACATGCTCATTAAACATACAAAATGTTTGAGATGTGTTTTCTACATATCCAAGATCAGCTTACCATGGTCTTTACCTGAAAGACCATTTTAAATCACACTTTATTCATGCATTCTTTCCTGGCCACCAAATCCCACTCTTTTGACTTTATGTTATATTTATTGCCAGAATCTCTTATTCAGTATTATAATTCATTGGTATGAATTACTTATTTTTTTCTATCGATATGTGCTTTTGATTAGATTGTAAATTCCTGAGTAAAAAGATTTTGTCTTATATCACTTTGTTTCCCCACATCACACTGCACTATGCACATTTAGATGCCACTAGATGTTGGTTGGCAATGTTAACAATCCTTTAACTTCACCATCCGTGTGATTCCAGGTCAGCTTCCAATGCCCAGCTCCAATCTGCCTGCTGCATCTACCTTGTCTGACTATGAAGCCTAAGAAATCGTACATTCTCTGCAAGTTTTCTCATACTTTTACCCAGTTTCACCTTTTCTTATCACAATTAAACTATTCTCTCTCTCTCTCTCTCGTAAACATTCTGGGCACATAGTAAGCAGTTATAATAAGTATTTATGATTGACTGGTAATTCCTTTGAAAACATTTGAATCATTTTCCAGGTCACAAATCTGTAGACTTGTATGAAATTGTTGTGCTGTGATACAGCTGGCTCATTAGTATACCTGGAACTAAATAAGAGTGTATGTACAACCACAGAGTATACTTTTCACCTCCAAGAAAGCATGTCTGCATAAAACCCAAACTAAAGGGCGACTTGGATAGCTCAATGAGAATTTGCCAGCAAGCTGGACGATTGAGGTGACTTTCTCCATTACTTCATGTGCTCTGCTCCTGCATGCACTGCTCCTGGGTATGTGAAGCTTGGCACACATTTGTTAGACTAGCCAAAGACCTGAATAGAAAGGACATAATTCAGAAACCATAGGGCACAGTGCCAGACTAGCAGTTTCCATTATTGTAGTCCCAAGCATCTCTAATGACTAGACACACATTTTTGCATGACTTCATTTACTGGTTTGTGCCAAATAAAGACAACAGAAGGAAAGGTCTCGTGTAGACAGCTATGCAAAATGGATGTGGCGCCACGGCTACCCAGGAGTGTCACTCCTAGTAAACTAGGGCGATGGAGACAGCCAACGGGTGGGGCAGCCCAACATAAATATAGATAATATTTGTGGTTTGACTCCCACACAGTTATGCAGAAAGCATTATGGATTGGCTTACAATTTGATCTGGTATTTTTAAAAATACGAAGGCATAAATAAAAACATGACCTAAATGCATAAATAAGGGTCTCTGTTTACCATGTGCTAGAAAAACATCTCAGGGTCTCAAGACTAAAATAAACATGATTTCTACCATGTGCTAAAACGATTGAATTTTGCCCAATTCAAAATTAGGCAAAGCGTGAGTATTTAATAGTAAAATTAACTTTCTCTCTCTCTCTTCTCATTATAGCTACAGGCAAAGAGAGGAAAGATGAGCAATTATACAGTGCTTTTAATTGATAAATGAAACCAATTGAGTTAACTCATTATAGAAAACAAGTTTCTCTCCTCTGTCCTGCACTTCTATGTAGAAGGAATTTGTATATTGAAGATAATTACTTGAACTTTTCATTTCATTTTTATTCTATAAACGTATCACTAGACTTTTTTATTGGTTTGAGTAGAAAAATGTGTAAACAGGGGGAGAACAAGAAAAGAACAAATACCTTCATGTAAAGACAAATTTCAAATTTTTAAGTTAATGTTGTTATTTGAATCACTATGCTTTTTTTTTCCAAAAGAGAAACTGAGAATAGAATAGAATAAATTGAAGGATGAGTCAAAAGCATCAATCAAGTATGGCTTCTTAAGTTGATAAGGATATCAACTAGTATTTGTGAATCTGTTTTCCTATAAGGGAGTGAATAAATTTCTTTTCATCAGGAACACATTCAAAATTGTATGTGTGATTTCTCCAAAGCAAAATTACCTTTTTCTACAAAATTTATATAAGTCATTGGACAAGGTATAGTAGCTCTTTATTATCTGCCTAAGTTAGTCCTCATATTTTGATCTTTTCTCCTTTAAAGAGACACCACTTTTCCTTTGGTGGTAACTAGTCTTGACACTTTCACTTCTAGGGCTGGAGTTGGCTAAAGTTGGCATTTTCATGTCACAGAGTAGTTAATTGATTCCCACAAAATTGATATAATGAAAAAAAATACAAGCTTTGCATCACACAGAGAAGAGTTCAAATCCAAACTCTATGCTGTACCCTTCAGCGTATCACTTCATTTCTTACATCTTAATTTTTTTATTTATAAAATGATGATAATAATTTGCAGTTTTGCTGAGATAATGTATAGAGTGCCTGGTACACGGTAGGGTTAAATGCTGGTAACTTTTATTATGGCCTTTTAATCAAAGAGATCTATACTGCGATTAATTGTTTATATATGACCTTGGGAAAATAACTCATCATCACTTATTTCAGTTTTTACAACAATGATAGTAAAAATACTAATAACACCTGGAGTGCCGAGCTAGTTGTAACAATTCAATAATTATGGACAAATCACTTGGCAAATAACCCTATTAACACAATCCAAAAGGGAGAGGAAATTACGTGGTGAAAGTAGAAAGAGTAGGAAATCAACAAGTTCAAGGCTAAGAATTCATTTTAGCGACAGAGTAACCCAGTATTTATATTATACAATCTAAATATTCCAGAAAAATCTAACACATTTTTCCTCCTTGGCTTTTCTACTGGTCTAAAATTCTTCCCCCCATTTTTCAAGTTAAAACAAAAAAAGGCAGAGATTGAGATCATGGTTATACAAATAATGTGTGAGAACATTTCTTTAAAAAGTGAAACAAAATTGAGAAGAAAAGATGAAGCATTTTAAATTATCTGTATTGACTAAGGAGGTTTGGGTTTGCAATATGTTTTATCAAAATTAATTTAGAGCCACAAAATCTAAGTACCTTATTTTCAGTCTCAGAATCAAGATCCTACAAGCAAAATATTAGAAATACAGGCTTCTCTTTTGATGTGAAAGAGATAATTTTGGATTTTTTTCTTTTTTCTTCTATTTTCTTTTCCACTTTTAGTTGTGCTAGTATTTCTCTACTTTTATGTTTTGAAAATATTAGTCCACTGATGCACACATAAAACAGTCACTTGGTAACTATATTCTTTCACTATGTATTCAAATAACACGGGGAAAAATATGTATGAAACCACCGTAAGTGTCTCTAGACTTACAGAGATAAAGGAGTTGGAACAGAGAGATCTGTACACCCACGCAACATGAAAGCACCTCGTAAGCTGAATGGATCTTCTAAGCATACCTGAGGGAATTCTTTCTGTGCAGGGTTCAGTCATGCTTTCATACCAATTAAGGTGATGGACTGTATATATTTAATAAATTTGTGAAAGAAAATATATATTGTGAAAAAACAAATCGCTAGGGCATGTTTTTATCATATTATAAAAACTGTTAAAACACTTAGTGACAATAGGAAATGGCATTTTGCCATAATTATTTTAAAGTTGTGCTTGTTTTATTTTTGGTTGGCACACTGTAGTATTTATACACAACTGTGGGCAATTTATCAGCAAGAGGAGGCTTACACACAGTTAATGCAACCCCTAATGGGAAAATATTATCAGCAATATTTAATATTTATATAGTATATTAAATATGCTTAATTCTAAACTGGTATCAGCAAAGAGAATCCCTGCCCTGAGGATATAGCTGTAGGATGCTATTTGTTAGAGATCACATTTTTGTATGGCTTGGGCCCAGTCATACAAATATTTCTCTGTTTATCTTTTTGATTTAAGTATGCGGTAGCTATTTTCTTGACTGAGATGCACAAAGTAACTTGAATAGAACCCACTGTTTCTGAATTGCCCAAACAGTAAGAATGAGGGCTAATTCTGATTATTCATGAATTATCATAGTTAATTCACTATTTAGAGGTTGACCATATGGTTTATTGGTCAACCCAGCATGAGTCTGAGAGTTCATGGGGGCTCCACCTCATTAGTAATAAATCTGGGAGAACTATAAGCCGTGCAAAATAAACACCTTTGTGGTCACTTCTGTTATATGTGAAGGAACTTTATTAATATCTGCTTACCCACCTCTCCTACTAGTTGATCATGTGAATACCAATGAGGAACTTTCAAGTTCCTCACATTTACTGTGTGTGCAACAGTAAGATCACAAGTCCTGTGAGCATCTCTTTCCTCACCTTTAAAGTGGGCATAGTAATATGGTGGTGGTTTTGCAAAAAAAGGTCTTGTCATGGTACCTGGGAAATAGCAGGTGCTCAGTTAATGATAGAGATTATTATTATCACCATTTTCCTTGAGTATCTTCAGACCGTGCGCAACCTAGATTACGAAGGTTATAGTCCATAACACTTGGCTGAAAGGTAGGAGGTAAAATCTACATTGGATGACCTTAGGAAGTACTCTTATCATTGTATGACATTGAAATAATAGATAAATAAAAAAAGAAACCCTACTAGATGCAGATATAACACTGGGGAATTCCCACTGCTTTTTCCCACACATTCACGATGCATGTGTTTCCAATACCACTAGAGGGGTGGACCTTGATAACGCAGCAAGGAAAGGTAAGCGTACTAGTAACAGGTACCTTCTCACAGCCAATTCCAGCACATCTTTCCCCACCACCAGGGGCTCTACTCACAGCCCAACTCCAGCCTGCCATTTCCTCCTGTTCCTTAACTCAGAATTAAAAAATTTTTTTTGCACCGACAGTTTTGAATACCATCTTCTCTTTGATATATGCTTTTCTAATATTTCCAGGCCCCAAAATTTCCATGTCTTGGGCCATATACGCTAACATGCCCTCCATGTACTGTCCCTCCCTCCCCAAAATACTTCTACTTCAGACTTTTTAAAAAGTATATATTTCTGCCCTTTCCTAAGCTTGCAAAAAAAGAGAAAAATCTATCAGCAGTGATAGCTTTATGGTTAAGAGCATGACCTGTGGAATCAGACAGACCTGAATTTGTATCTGAATCTAACATTTATCGTGTATATGGTGATTTGGAAATTTGTTTTACTGAAGTCATAGTTTCTAGCTGTAAAACGGGGCTGATTATAGTGCCTCTTATGATTAAGTATAAAATGCATGCACTTAACAAAATATGTAGTGTGTAGCAAGTGCTTAGAAAATATTACCTATTTTTATTATTACCTGCTTTATGCTTCATCTTACTAGATTCTTTCTCTGCTTAACAAAAGGTACCTACTACATTCCACATGATCAAAGTTTCCATCAATTTCAAGATGCATCATTACATTATGTATTGCTAAGATGAAAAAGACTACTGCTAGCTAAAATATCAGACATTATAGATTATAATACATATTCTAATTTCAAAGATGTTAAAATATAAATTTAAAATGTACATTTTAGAATTAATGAATGTAATATGCAAACATTACATTTTGTTTGCATATCAAAGAATCTATTTTGCTGTATTAATGGAAGCAAACTAGAATATCATTTCTTAAACTTTGATATGCATGAGAATCATCTGAGAATGTTTTTACAATGCAGATTATAATTAAAATAAATAATTTTTGAATTAGATTCTGATTCTGCTATTGAGCCTGAGAGTCTTTTTTAACAAGTAACCAGGGGATGCTGATGCAGCTGGAGTCCACACTTTGAGTAACAAGGAACTAGAATTCTGGAGTCCTAGCTGAGAATCATTGTCTGAAGTGAATGCTGTCAGAATGGCAAAAAGGGTATTTTCAAACTACTTGTGCCCAATACCAGAAATATCTGGTAGATCATACTTTCTCTCCTTGTCTTCCCTCTCTTTCCACCATTCATCTCTCCATTTTCCTCTCTTTCTCTTTTCTCTCTCTCTCCTCCCTCCCTCCCTCCCTCCCTCCCTCCCTCCCTCCCTCCCTCCCTCCCTCCGTCCCTCCCCCCGCCCCCTCTCTCTCTCTCCACAGTGAACCACTGTTACTTTAGGTCTGAGCTAAACTGTTTTTGCAGATCTCTCGATTTATGTCAGGAAACAAACATTCCTCCTTTCTTAAACAGAACACACCAGGAGGAACAATGCACAGAGAAGAAGAGAGAAGTTTGTTTTAACCATAGCCTTTTGTTTGGTATTCTAACAGATTTATCCAAAACTAGTGCAGTCAGGGTTAGCAAGAGTCTTTTGTATTTGAGGGGAAGATTTTGCCTAGCAGTAAGGCAACAGCTAACCAGAGCTAATGACGTTTTATTTGACCAACAGATGGCAGTAGCGGTCTCTTTTTCCCTGTTGGAGTAATCAGAAAATTGAAATAACCTGCTCATAAGATCCTTTTATGAGCACTCATCAACTTTTTCTAGGATCCTTGAGTTCTTGGCTGACTTCAAAACATTATCTCACTCTTTGAGCACTGGACCACTTAATCACTCTTATAAAATGTAACCCTATTTTCTGGAGACATGCTACCTACCAAATCCATATTTGCCTAATTTAAATGGAAAACCAGGAAACCGTGACTGTCTCATTTCCAATATGCATAATTTTTTATTTTACGCATCTGGATATTTTGGCTACACTAAAAATACATTTCCTTAAATTAAAAAGGAAAACTCAGATTTTGAAAATTACATATGTTTGCAAATGAGCCAGAATAAATTGTTTCACCAATCTCCATCAAAACTCAGTTTTTAGAGATATTCAGTTGTACATGTCAAGGATACCCAGTGTGTTTCTATCTATAGTGTCTCTGGGGATATTTATTACATTTATTAAGAAATTTTGATATGCTATGTAGCTACTGAAGTCTGTTCAATGATCCTTTTTTACAAACCACCTATGTACTAATTAGTAAAACTTTTTTTTTTAAAAATACCTTTTTATGGAATTTCAATTAGGAGATATAGAAAAACAATCCCCTTACCCTCTGGTAACCACTAAACTATTATCTGTGTCTATGAGTTTCTGTTTCTCATTTGTTTGTAAGGGGGGTGGATCGAATATATGGTGATGGAAGGAGAACTGACTCTGGGTGATGAACACACAATGGGATTTATAGATGATGTAATACAGAATTGTACACCTGAAATCTATGTAATTTTACTAACAATTGTCACCCCAATAAATTTAATAAAATAAAATTAAAAAAGAAAAGAAAAACAATCCCTTGATCCTCAATGCTCTACATGAGGGTATATGTGAAAAAAAAAATGTATAATTTGCTTAGCGTTCTAGAATTACAAACATTTTTATATGTAAACTGTTTTCTATCTAACAGCTACCATTAACGACAACATGTCTGAGCACCATAATTTAGATATTAACTTTAAACTTAAACTCAGAATATTGTTAATACATCTAGATCCATTTTTATTATCTCCCATAAGTAGTCAAATGAATCTTTATAATTCACTTGGTATCTTCTCTCCTTTCTATTTGCTCTAACTGCTGGTTAGAGCTAAGAATTAGACAGTTTTCTTTCCTACATTTTCTAAGACTTCAATGGACTCATCTGTTTGTGGGGTCACTTTGGCTTTTAGACACTTAATTTAGAAATGCAAATAAAAAACAGGTAACACTTATATTCATCTCTGGTGTACATTTTTAAATGGATTAATGGAAAAAACTGAATGTTCTCATCTAAGTTTGTGAACAAGGCAAAAATGTCCCTTCTCACCACTCACTGAACATTGTCTTGGAAGTTCTAACCACTGCAAAAAAGACAAGAAGAAGAAGGAAGGAAAGGCATACGAGTTAAAGCAGAAGAAATAAAATTGTCCCTATTTGCAGGTGCTAAGATTATCTACATAGAAAATCCCAAGGGATCAACAAAAATACTTCTAGAACTGACAAGTGAGTTCAATAAAGTTACAATAAAGTACTAGATCAGCACACATTTCTTTATACTGTGATGAATATGTGGACATCAAAATTAAACACACAGTATCATTTACAATAGCTGTAAAGAAAATGAAATATTAATATTAGGTGTAAATCTTTTTAAAAAGTACCTGAAAATTAGAAAATGCAATTCAATAAATTGAAGACTTAAATAAATGGATAGATATACCATATTCATGGATCAAATAATTCAACATAAGATGTCAATTGCCCCCAAATTGATTCATAGGTTTGATAAAATTCTTATAAAAATTGCAACAAGGTTGTTTGTAGACAGAGAAAGCTTATTCTAAAATTTGCATGGAAAGGCATAGAGACTAGAATAACTAACAAAAATAATGGCAACACCAAATGTTGGTGGGGATGTCAGGTATATATTTCTGCTCAAACATGTATGATTGCAACAATCACTCTAGAAACTAGTTTGGCTTTTCTTGCAATTACTATTACTAGCCAGTGCACTTTCATGCATTTATTTTAGATAAATAAAACTTAGATTCACACCAAAATCTGTACACAAATGTTCACAGTCACTTTTTTCATAATATCCTAAAATTAGAAGCAACCAGATTTCCTGCAATGGGATAATGGTTCAAGAAACTGTGGTACATCCATACAATGAAATAGTACTCAGTAATAAAAACTCAGTAATAAAAAGGAACAATATACACACTATATGTTCAGGGAATCATGCTAGTGCAAAAGTCCACTTCAAAAATTACAAAATGTATGATTCCATTTATATAAGTTTTTGAAAAGACAACATTTAAAAACTGGAGAACAGATTAATAGTTTCCAGAGGTTAGGACCAGAAGGAGGGAAGGATGTGGGACAGGCAGGATTTAGATATGGTTATAAAAGGATAATAAGAGGGATCCTTGTGGCACAGGAACTGTTCTGTGCATGGAGCAGTATACAGAGCATCATGTATACACATACAGTGATGGATACATGATGCTACAGATGCGATAAAATTGTATAGAACTGCACACACAAGTAGTATAAGTCAAACTGGGGAAATATGAATAAGACTGGTATATTGTATCAAAGTCGATACCTGTGGTTATGTGGCAAGGTGTTACTATTGGGTAAAATTGAGCAAATGATACACAGGATCTTTTGATATTATTTCTTACAACTCCATATAACTCTATAATTATCTCAAAATAAAAAGTTTAATTAAAAATTTACAAAAAGAGAAAAAGAATTTAATCAGGGAAGGTCATTTTCTTCTTAATAAAGAAAGACTGGTCATAGAAATAAGAACAGCAACAAAAACAGACTAATGGTATGCTAGAAATGATATTGAACTCAAGTGTAATAATAAAAATAATGACTCCTGGTCTTCATCATTTATAAATGAATTCACATACAAAATCTCATTTTAATTTTTACAACTCTAAAAGTTGTATGGATATTTTTCAGTGGAGACTTCAGCTCAAGAATCTTTTTCATCCAGAAGCTAACAAGTGAAAGGACTAAGATTTAATCGCGAGAATTTTGGTCCATATGTTCTGCCTAGAATAAAATAAAAGTATTTTCTATTTTACAGTAAGCTTGTATTTAAAGATACGTATGCCACGTAACATGTTTCTCATCTGACAGTAGAGCAGGGAGAAGCAAGTATTATCACCTTAGTATACTGCAGGTGGAAAACTGAAGCAAGGTGAGACTGCATTACTTCTTCAAGTGTTCTTTGCATTCCAGAGCATCCTAGTTTCTGAATAGGAGGTATATCAGTAAACTTCCAAACAAAAGCCATGAATAAATAAGCTATCATGGATTAATGTTCTGGAGCCATTGTGTCATGCTCAGCCTATGGTGAGTGCTATAAGCTATTAAAATGAAGGTATGCAATGTACATTCCTGGACTTAAAAAATCCTATAATCTGGTTAGAGAGATCAAACCTCAACATACTAAAAGTGTACAGATAATTTTAGAGATATGTAATAATTTTAGACAATGACAGGAAAAAGGCGTGTCTGAGGTGATCCGTGAGCAGAACAGACAATAAATTGGAGGTCAGAGGAAAGTCGAAATCAGAATGGGCTGGAGTTGACAGAGAACTTCATATAGGGGTGGGAATTTAACTGGGCCTTGGGGAACGAGCAGTGGTTGGAGAGTCATCATTACCATTTTGCTTATATAAGAGCCGTTGTGCAACTATGAACCCTCACAAGTCTCCATTTGAAAGGATGCTTTCAGCCAGAAGTCTAAAAATAATTCCCTTTGAATAAGTGTCAAGAGATGGGGGAAATAGGAGAAAACACACTGAAGACTAACTTTATTAAAATCCCATTTTTCCCATTAGAACTGGTTCTGCTGGATTGGATTGTTGCTTTAAGATTCTCACTATCTCATGTGTCACTTGTGCCTAAACTCTCTGCACTTGAGACATGCATGAACCCTCCAGCTGCCCAAGTTCTCAGTGCTCTATTATGTTTTGTTTCCCCATGAAGTCAAAGTAAAAGAGCTCTTTCCCAACCCTTGCTGGTTTTCCAGAATGTCTACTTCTGGTTTTCCCAAGGCATTCTCCTGGGGTTGGCGAACATTGTGGCCTGGATAGAATCATGGCAGGACTGCATTTTGATACTCCTCACTTATCAATCAAAAAGCTGTAGTCAAAGGCTCTGAGAGTAGACAGTTTAAAGTTTCTACCTCCCTGAAGACTGGATGGTCAGTTGATGGGGATAGAAAGGTCAATTATTACCAATTGTCACTAGAAGCCTCTGGATTCACACACTGAGTACCTACCTGCTGGGCAGCAGACTCACATTGGAACAACTCTTCAAGAATGGCTCCCTGACATTTGTGACATACGTCCAGCATACTCTGGACATGTCCATTCCCTTGGAGGTTTTCCCAAATGCACATACACACAACAGCTTTATTATTATTTTTAATCCTTCCACAAAATATCATATTCTCTTATTTACTCCTACAGTGAGGCTAGGTGACCCATAAAGAAGACTTATTTGTTCATTAACTGCGAGCATTCAGCAATCCAAAGCTATATATTTAGATGCAACCAAGAAAAAATGGGAAATCCTCTTTACACTCCTAATACGTAAAATTGCTAGATACTAAAACATTTATTTAACTATATAACAAAGAAGAAGGAGGAGGGGGAGGTACTTTCACTTCAAATTTAGTCACTTTCAAATGAAGAAGAAAGATACAAACAGTAAATTGGAATCTACAAAATCACAATTTAGGATTTTCCATCAAAAGTATATCTATATGAAGTTCCTTTTACAAAGGTTATCAGACATTTTTAAAAATATATTATATTGACATTTTAACCAAGCTAAGAAATAAGTATAGAGTAACTTGCAGTCTATATAAGGCAATTTAAAGATAACAAACTGTTTTCAACAAAAAAATACATTTTTTTTTTTTTACATTCTATCCTTATTCCTAAAATGCCATAATTCATTTTATTACTTTTGATTATGGCAGTGAAGTCTCCTCCAAGAAAATAATGTCCTCAGAATGTTACTTGTTCCTTACATATCTATCACCAGGGAAGGGTAATAGGATAAAGCAGCAACTGATAACTATTCTCAGAAGAATTTACTTCTTATACAAAAAAGTAAGATCTTAAAAGAATGACTTATAGGACAGGAAAGTCTGATTCAGGGGAGGAGCCAAACGTGTCTGCACAGCAGAAATGGAATGGACCGATAGGAAGATTTCCAATTCTTGATTCTCAAAATATTTTCCGTAATCTAAAATTCTGCATTTCATTTGATTTATATAGGCCAATAAAAAGAAATTTCATAGAATTTAATTTGTTTGTACTACTAAGGACAATGTACTAAATTTTAAGGGCAATTAAGGGAGACATGTTCAACTCAGAAGTGTAACTGTTGGTCTTCGGGTAAGATTACCAAATCATTCTGCGAAGTTCCTATTACTCACAGATCATCAGAACTATCAGTTTCCTGAAAATACACTTTAGT
Source organism: Rhinolophus sinicus (assembly GCF_036562045.2). Classification (NCBI taxonomy): domain Eukaryota; kingdom Metazoa; phylum Chordata; class Mammalia; order Chiroptera; family Rhinolophidae; genus Rhinolophus; species Rhinolophus sinicus. The sequence continues at coordinate 86,584,835 of NC_133751.1, forward strand.
TCATGAATCATCTTGATCTTCAGTTGATTGGGGCCCTTAATTTCTTAAAGTCGTGTGTGTGTGTGTGTGTGTGTGTGTGTGTGTGTGTGTGTGTGTTAGGTTACAGTTTATTTGATTGTGGATTGTTTTAGTTAACAATAGAGGGTTAGAGCTGCATATTTTTGGCTTCATAGTAATTAAATTTTAAGATGTATACATTGTAGTTAAAATACAAAACATTCATATATTTATTGCTAAGACAAATATATACATCATCTCTACTCCCTCTTCCTTGATGAATTTCAACCACTTAACTTAAACTACACAATAAAGATAACTTCAATAAAATTATTGGTTTATTTAAAAAATGTATATAAAATATTGTTTCACAAAATAAAATCATGTGGGCAAGCCCAAATTCTTCCCTTGTAAATTAAGTAATTACTAAGTAATAAATACACACACACACACACACACACACACACACACACACATTGAATAAGTTGTCAGGAACAAATTTATTGTAACTTTTGTGTTTTATCCTTTTTTTACTGGAAAATGAGAACATGTGGGGTAAGGAGATCTTATGGTCCTTTACTCTTCTTTGGTGAATGGTGATTAACATTTTTGAGACCTTGCTGGCTCTAGAAAGCCAGGAGGCAGCACAAAGCTACAAAGATTCAGGAAAGGGTGGTCCTAAGAGGAAACTGGACACAATGAAGAAGGAAGGGCCACCTAAGCCAAACATGGATGCTCTCACAATTAGAAGTGGGATTGACCATCCTTACCTCATTCTAAAATTTAATAAATTTATTAAAATCTACTTTTGGCTTCTATTTAGTGTTAGGCTTGTGCACTAGAAAATGAGATCATCTGTGGATATTGAGAAAGGTGACTTACAGTCCAGATTAAGAAAGTTAAAATGGAATTTGATAAAGAGGATGCTGTAAAACACATTTAGGACTGAACAATATGACAACATTAGAAAAAAAATATATCTGTACATATATGTAGATAGCTTTAAAGCCTTATATGTGTGTGTATATATAGATCAAAAGGAGGGATGCTGTTGAACATTTAATTACTAGTTTTAAAAAATTTAGCACTTTCTATCTTCTCATGCATAAAGAAACTGACACAAGAAGCTTTACTAAATGATTGTTATTGACATTATCAATTATAGAACCGGTTGCTCGTTGCCAATAAAGATCTCTAGCTCTCAAGCACATTTCATTTATAATTTGATCTTTTAACTCCTACAGGTACTGAAACTCCATGGATATGAATTGAGAAAAGGAACATAAATAATTTTTCTCATAAAATTCCAATTTGTCAAAGATAGAAATAACTCTGTGTGGTGTAAAATTGGCTTTGCCTTAGAAACTATTCAATGATACTTTTATAATAGCATTTTAAATATCTTCTGAATGAAAATATAATTTATTAATTTAATTAGCAATATTAAAAATACGCTTAAAAATAAATAGTGCTTTGAAATATTGAAAGTGATGAAAACCAATGACCTATAACCAAGCAAAGCTATCATTGACCATTGAAGGACAAATAAAGAGCTTCCCAGACAAAAAAAGCTAAAGGAGTTCATCAAAATCAAAACACTATTACAAGGAATGTTAAAGGGACTTCTTTAAAAAGAAGGGGAAAAAAAGATCAGTAATATTGTGAATAATAAAATGGCAATAACTACATATGTCATTAATTACTTTAAATGTTAATGGACTACATTCTCTAATCAAGAGATCTAGGGTAGTGAAATGGATGAGAAAACGAGACCCTTATGTATCCTGCCTACAACAGACTCACTTTAGGTTGAAAGACATATACAGACTGAAAGTAAAGAGAGGTAAAAGATATTTCATGAAAATGAAAACAAAACAAAATAATACTTAAACCAGACAAAATAGACTTTAAAACAAAGGCTATAACAAGAGACAAAGAAGGACCAGTAATCCCATGTCTGGGTGTTTATTCAAAGAAACCCAAAACACTAATTTGAAAAGACATATGCATCCATAGTCCATTGTAGTATTATTTATAATAGCCAAGCTATGAAAGCAACTTAAGTATGCATCAATAGATGAGTAGATAGAGAATAAGTGGTATATATATGACAGAATGTTATTCAGCCAGAAAAAAAGAAAAAAAATGAAATCTTGTCACCTGCGACAACATGGATGAACCTAGAGGGTATTATGCTGAGTGAAATAAATCAGACAGAGAAAGATAAATACCATATGATTTCACTTATATGTGGAATCTAAAACAAACAAACAAACAAACAGAAACAAACTCAGAAACAGAGAATATTTTGATGGTTGCCAGATGTGAGGGGCGTTGGAGGGATTGGTGAAATAAAAGGGGAAGGAATTAAGTAGTATAAATTAGTAGTTACAAAATAGTCATGGGAACATAAAATATAGCATAAGGAATATAGTCAATAACATTGTAATAACTGTGAATGGTGTCAAATAGATACTAGATTTATCAGGGTGATCACTTCATAAGTTAGATAAATCTCTAATCACTATGTTGCACATATGAAACTAATATAACACTGTATGCCAACTGTAACTGAAAAATAAAATATTATTTTAAAAATAAATAAGTAGAGTAAAATAAAAGAAAATAAATGGTGCTTATGGTATATAGAAATTTCCTGCTACCATGGACTTGAATTTGAAGGCTTATGCCATAGGAAAAAATTTTCAAGAGCAGTGAATTTTATTGAAGATGTGAACATTTAATTATAATGCCAACCTAACATCTATAATGGGATTTAGAAAAAAATAAAATAAAGGTAGTTATGGGGGGGAATCAACATAGAGGAATGGGTAAGCAGAGGTGAAATTTAATCTTCCTCTGCCTGTTTTTAATTTTTGTTTTTTTGGGGGAAGAGGTAGGGAACTGCTAGAAAGTAGACAAAAAATATATAACTCATTTGTCATTGACAGCTGATAGGTCTTTTTATTTTAATTGTTAATAAATCCAATTAACCTGGCAATAGTAAGAGGATTTTCTTTAATTTATTAGAAGAATTCTAAAGCTAAATGACTTCAGAAGAACTGATGGACTTGTACAACATAGTATATTAGGGTTACCATTTGGGAGTGAAGGAAGGGAGGGAAGGAAGGAGGAAAAGAGAAAGGGGACGGGGAGAGAGGGAGAGGGATGAATAGCAGGAGGTGGATACTAGGTGACTGCGCCAGCTTTTCTTGGAGTATTGTTTTCCTTGAGGCATAAATCTCCAGGACTAACAGTGTGATTTTACACTATTTTAAACGCACTATTAAAAAGATTCTCTCTGGAGAGAATGGAGGAAGCTGAGATCCAAGACGGTGTATTGGATGAACAATATGCTTGCCTCATCCCATGAACACATCAAAATTACAACTAAATTATAGACCAATCAAACTGGAGAGCCATATGAAGTCTAGCTGAAGAGAAGTTTTATAACTAAGGATATAAAGAAGCCACATCAAGACTGATAGGAAGGGTGGAGAGCAAATCGGGCTGTTCCCCTACTCAGGTATGGCAGTTAAAAGTCAGGAGAAATATCTTGGCCACAGAGGTTCCCACAAAGAATTGAGGGACCCCATCCCCTCACACCAGGCTCCCAGACAGAGTACTGGCGCCAGGAAGAGGAGCCCCCACAACTTCGAACTGTGAAAAACAGTGGGAATTCCAACTATCCAAGTGGGATGGAAGGCTGCAGGAAAGCCAGACATCCTCTTAAAGGGCTGGCACAGGCACTCGCCCTGGGCTCTCGTGGAGGGATGGTGACTCTGCGGGCATCGGAGACATATGGGGAGAGACTGAGTTGTGTAACTTCAGGGCAAAGACTGGAAGGACAGTCTCAATTTTTGTTGTGGGGGGCCATCCTCCCATGCAGCCAGCAGGCAGGTGCCATATTTCCTCTGTTGAGCTTGCCCCCACAAACCGAATCTGAATCTGATTGGCCTGGTGAGCTCTGCTGCTACAACCTGTTGACTCACTGAGATCCTTTCTCACCCAACTTGCAGACCACAGGAGGTTTTATCAGCAGATGAACCTTATGGGAACCAGCAGGTGGCAGAAGGCCTCCGAGTGTCCTGGCTATTTTTGGAGCTACTCCAGACCCGGTACTCTTGGCAGCTGTCCTCGGTTCCCAGTGTGGCCTCTCCCACATGCCTCCAGGTATAGCACAGGCAGTGACCAACTGTGGATTTCCTACCAGGTAAACCCCAGCCAATCATAGTCAGTGGCTCACCTGGGCCTGCACTGGAGCCCCTCAAGAGTCCCCAAACCAACATAGTTGGAGGTTGGCTTCAGAACATAGCAGAGCACCACCCAATTAGCCCCAGAAATGGCACACACAAAGGGTGGTCTCAGTAGGCACCAGAGCTCACTGGGGCAAATCTAGATCTGTGGGGTAACCTGTCCCCTCCATCATGCACAACAACCCATAAGCTGTGGATGTGATCAAACCCCACAGCCAGTCAGTCTGAGGGTCAATACCACACACCAACATGCCAACAGCAATCAAAGCTCAACTATAAACAGGAAGAAATACACAATCCACACAAGGGACACTCCTAGAGCACCAAGCTAAGGTGACAAGGGAGACCATGCCACTGGACCCCACAGGATTCCTACTACATAAGGTCACCTGGTCAAGACTGGGAGACATAGCAGCCCTACCTAATATATAGAAACAAACACAGAGGAGTAGCCAAAATGAGCAAACAAAGAAATATGTCCAAATGAAAAAGCAGAAAAAAGCTCTAGAAAACAAACTGAACAAAATGGAGGCAAACAACCTACCAGAGATAGAGTTCAAAACAATGGATGCTCAAGGAACTTAGTGAGAACTTCAACAAAGAGATAACAAGCATAAAAAAAGGGCATAGTAACCATAAAAAAGAACCAGTCAGAAGTGAAGAGTACAATAAGTGAAATGAAGAATGCGCTAGAAGGAATCACCAGCAGACTAGATGAAGCAGAGGATCAAATGCAGTGATTTGGGAGACAAGGTAGCATAAAACACCCAATTCCAATGGCGAAATGAAAAAAAGAATCCAAAAAATCAGTATAGTTTAAGAGACCTCAGGGACAACATCAAGTTTAACAGCATTCTCATCATAGGGGTACCAAAAGGAGAAGAGAGAAACTAAGAGATTGAGAATCTATTTGAAGAAATGATAACTGAAAACATTCCTATCCTGGCAAAGGAAATAGACATACAAGCCCAGGAAGTGCAGAGAGTTCCAAACAATATGAACCCAAACAAGTCCACACCAAGACACATCATAATTAAAATGCCAAAGTTTAAATATAGAGAAAGAATCCTAAAAGCAGCAAGAGAAAAGCAGTTAGTTACCTACAAGGGAGCTCCCTTAAGACTGTCAGCTAATTTCTCAACAGAAACTTTGCAGGCCAGAAGGGATTGGCACAAAATATTCAAAGTGATGAAAAACAAGGACCTGCAACCAAGACTACTCTACCCAGCAAGGCTATCATTTAAAATCAAAGGACAGATAAAGAGCTTCTCAGACAAGCAAAAGCTAAAGGAGTTCATCATCACCAAACCAATATTACAAGGAATGTTAGAGGGACTTCTTTAAGGTGGGGGAAAAAAAGATCAAAAATATCTGTCAACAATTGCTTTCAATGTAAGTAAGTTAAATTCTCCACTTAAAAACATAGGGTGGCTGAATGGGTAAGAAAACAGGGTCCTTACATATGTTATCTACAAGAGGCTTACTTCAGATTTAAAGACACACATAGACTGAAAGTAAAGTAATGAAAAATATTACTTCATGAAAATGAAAATATTATTTCATGAAAGAAAAAACTAGGGTAGCAATACTTATACCAGACAAAATAGACTTCAAAACAAAGGTTATAACATTAGACAAAGAAGGGTTCAGTAATCCCACTTCCTGGTATTTATCTGATGAAACCCAAAATGCTGCTTCAAGGGGACGTGAACATCCATATGTTCATTGCAGCATTATTTACAATGGCCAGGATATGGAGGCAGCCTGTGTGTCCATAAAGAAAAGAATGGTTAAAAAGGAGGTGGTACATATACACAATGGAATATTGCTCAGCCAGGGAAGGAATGGTTTCTTGCCATCTGTGGCAGCATGGATGGACCTGGAGGGTATTGTGCTGAGTTGAGTATGTCACACAGTGAAAGACAGATGCAATGGGATTTTGCTTATATGTGGAATCTAAAGAACAAAATAAACAAACAAAATAGAAAGAGACTCATAGATACAGAGAACATTTTGGTGATTGCCAGATGGCAGGGGTTTCAGGTAGTGGGTGAAGAAGGGGAAGAGATTAAGAAGTACAAATTGGTTATTACAAAGTAGTCATGGGGATGTAGGGTATAGCATAAAGATTATATATTATATATCAATAATATTATAGATTATATCTCAATAATATTATAATAACTATGTATGGTGTCAGATGGGTACTAGATTTGTTGGGGTGATAAATGGGAAGATGTTGGGGGCAGGGTGAAAAAGGTGAAGGGATTCAGAAGTACAAATTGGTAGTTACAAAATAATTCTGGGGATGTAAAGTAAAGCATACGGAATATAATCTATAATGTGGTAATAACTATGTATAGTGCCAGGTTGGTGCTAGACTAGTCAGGGGGATCGCTTCCTAAATTATAGCAATGTCTAACCAGATGGTGTACACCTGAAATTAATATAAAATAATATTGAATGTTAACTGTAACTGAAAAATTAAAAGGGGGGATGGTGAAGGGCAATAAGTGGTCTAAATTTCCTGTCATAAAACAAATAAGTCATGGAGATGTAATGTACAGCACAAGGCATATAGTCAATAATATTGTGATAGTATGGCATGCTGTCAGAGTTTTGCTGGACTTATGGTGATCACTTCTTTAGGTATATAGATGGCAAATACCTATTGTGTACACCTGAAACTAATATAATATTGTGTGTTAACTATATTTTAATAAAAATCTTTAAAAAAAAATCAAACACATAAACAGAAAAAAAGGGGGGGCAGGATGGAAGTGAGACCAGCTACTTACCTTCCAATACTGTTCTCTCCTGGAAAGAGTAGCTATTAGTCTATAAAGGAAATTGTCAAGTGAAAGACAAGAATTACTACTCTCTAAACCCAACTTCATTGGATTCTGGTAAAGACTAAAGAAGATAATAGTAAATATAAAGGAAGCTCAGTATATTATAATTTGTTGTTATTATAATAAAGTCTGACAAGGCTGAAATGAAAAAAAAAAGAAGCAAAGTTCAAATTCCTAAAATTGTATATATTAAATATGTACAGTTTTTGTATATCAATTATACCACAACGAAGCTATTAAAACAAGAAGTAAAGAAAAAGTCAAAGGAAACTAGATTTCAAAAAAAATCCTCTCTGTATCACAAAATTGATAAAAACCAACTTAGAGTAAAGATTTATTTTCAAGTGTATAATGTGAAATTGCATTGAGATAGGGACTTTTAATATGAGAACATTTTATCAAAGGGGTGTCCTATCATAAAATAATTGATTTACTCTTTTTCAGGGAAGTACACTGTCCTCCACATGAGCCCAAATTCTTTACCTGAGTAGATTGTTATAACCCTTAATTATCATGCCCACCTAGACCAGGCAAATTTGCTGTAGACTAAACGTGTAAAGCGTCTTTGGTTTGCCTCACCAAAAGGTGGGGAGGGGGATTGTGGAAGAGGATAAAGAGGGTCAAGTATATGGTGATGGAAAGAGAACTGACTCTGGGTGGTGAGCACACAATGTGATATATAGATGATGTGTTATAGAATTGTACACCTGAAATCTATGTAACTTTACTAGCCATAGTCACCCCAACAAATTTAAGTTAAAAAAATAGTAAGGATACAATATAGATAACACAGTTCATGACCTCCCCCCACGTTTACTTCCTAGATTTTTAAAAAGTAAAATAGCAGAATATATTAATATTTAGTACAAATGATTCTAAAATCATTGCCAGATTAATCCTTTTAAAGTTTAAATCAGATAATGTTAGTCTGTTTTTTCAAAGTGCCATTTGGTGTCCCATCTCACTCAGAATAAAATCCACCATCCTCATGTGGCTCCTGTGACATGATCTGGTCAGTCTGTCCTTGGCCCCATTGCCTCTTCCTTCCCTTCATATTTATTTATTTATGTGTACCTGAACCAGATACACATGATCCTACTTCAGAGCCTTTGAAAGGACTGTTCTCTCTGCTTTAAATCTTTTCCCCTCGGATATTTTTATGCCTTACTCTCCACTATGTTTCCTTGTTCAAATGCCACCTTTCCAGTGAATATGGTCTTGGCATCCTATTTAAATGAACATCCCCCATAACTCTCTATCCTCTTATGCTACATGGTAGATTAGTCATTGTTCAAAAAAATCCACTCCCCATTTTCCCATATTAGTGGGTAAACTGTATTCTCTGTTTCTCGGCCTTTGTATTTGTTTAGGTGGAAGCAATGCAAGTAGAATTTTCAATGCACTTCGTGGGTTGGCTTTGATCTCTTGCTCTTCTGATATCGTCATGGGGAGGACATGTGTGTAGCCTGTTGATTCCGAGAGGAGGGTGAGAGTGATGTGGAGCAGAAGCATGCCGGCCCAGCCATCTTGGTTGAGTCCAGCCAGTTTAGCCCGTCTCCAATGTGCAAACCAATGAGTGAACTCAGCTGAAATTTGCAGAACCACCCAGCTCATGCCTCGGCTGATCTCCTGCAGACTGTGGAAACTTGAGCCAAATAAATGTTTATTGCTGTAGGACAGTGTCGTGCGGGAGACCCTGCTTGCTCCACCATTTGTCCTGCGAGGCGGCCTGCAGGGTCTCAGCTCCCGCTCCCCACATAAGAACTCAGGATATGGTGAGGCCAAAAAGGAACATCCACGGAGCCATAGGTAGGGGAGTCATACTACTATCATCTCACTGGAGGCTCTATAGTCTCACTGGAGGCTGGAGTCACACAACCTCCAACCTGCTGTCTGCTTTTCTGCCTGCCAACCGACCAACTGACTCACCAACCAGCACAGCTGCAGCAGTTATATCAGGGGCTAGTTGGCTAACTGATAACAGCTGAGGGTCAATTAGCCACTGCTGATGGACATCTACTACCAGAGTCAACACCTTTCCACGTGAGGCTGAGAGCCTGGAAACTGCTCTCTGGGACTCTGTCCCCACAGACACTGAGGAGATTTTAAGTACAGCATTTTTGTGACGATGTCTGATACATCCTGATTTTTTAATTCACAATCATCATAACACATATATTTATTTATTATTTGCTTACCATTATGTTCCTCTTCTATAATACAGAGGGTGCCAAAAAATGTATGCACATTTTAAGAAAGGAAAAAAATTGTGTTAAAATTGTAATACAATGAATGACGATAGCATTCATTTGATTAACGCCATCTTTTGAGCGAATGTCATACTACACATTGCTACTGTAATTCAATTCAACTTCAAAAAGTAATACACAGATAACAACTCTTAAAATGTGTACAGTCTTTTGGCATCCCCGGTATATGCTCCTTGACAAGAGTGACTTATTCTGTTTATTGCTATTTTCCCGCCACCTAGAATGGTGCTTGGAACTCAGTAGTCTATCAATAGATACTTGTGGGCGGGGGGGAACCAGCCTGGAATCATGGTATTCAGAGTCCTGAGCATGAGGTCATTCCATTGGTATGAGAAACCTGGAGACAGAGCTTTCCCCAAACCCCCTCCCGCTCTCTTAATACCCTGCCTCTCTACCACAGACACATAAACACCTCAGGATGGCTGAGGGAGATGGGACTGGCCCTAGCCAGTCTGGCCCTACCTCCAAGTCAGAAGAGAAAGAAGCATGAGGGAGGTTCTGGGTCCAGACTGAATGCCTCTGTGATCACCTTGCATTCCAGAAGTGGCAGGGGTTGGAACCAAAAGTGTTTTAAGAGTTACAAAATGTAACTCATGACTACGAGGGTCTGGAGTCAGCTTGACAGAGTACATACATCATACACGTTGGTTTCTTTAACCACCGATACAGCCTGACAACAGCCTCACTCTGTCCCTCTGATACAGCTTTACATTGCACAGGTGTAGGCAGTGGAATAAGAAGCTTGGAGGTCTCAGGTCGGTCAGCAGGGGAGCTCTGCTCACTGACAGTAAACATGGGGAACACATAAATCTACTCTAGATGGTACGACTGTGGGGCTAGCATCTCACCTGAGCCTCTCTGGGAACAGGATATGAAGAAGAGTGTGGGACTTTAAATACCACATTTAAGAAATATATGTCCATTTGGTTACTTTCACTGTCAATGAAACTTAGGAAGATCATCCACACCCTCATATTCCCAATTACTATGTACAGATGCAAAAGTTGGACAGTGAAGAAGGTTGAAAGGAAAAAAAAAAAGATGCATATGAAATCTGGTGTTGGAGGATAGTTCCATGGATACCCTGGACCTCTAGATAGATAAAGAAGTGGGTCCCAGAACAAATTAAGCCTGAAACATTGCAAGAGGTGAAAATAACAAAACTGAAACTGTCCTACTTCGGCCACATCATGAGAAGTCAGGGTTCTTTGGAAAGAACAATAAAGCTGGGAAAATAGAAGGCAGCAGGAAAAGAGGAAGACCAAATAGGAGATGGGCTGACTCCATGAATGAAGCCATAGGCAGGAGTCTACGGGAGCTGAGCAGGGCTGTGAGGACAGGACACTGTGGACACCACTCGTTCCCAGGGTCACCAGGAGTCAGACCGACTCAACAGAACATAACACACACAATCTACCGGGAAAAGGTTATCATCACAGGGGGCAGTACATCCAGAGATGGAACTGAGAGGCCCCCAGGGCTCTGACATTTCTGCTTCCCGCTCTGCTTCTTTTGTGTGGAGTCTTCAGCCTCATCAGCTGCCATGTGACTCAGGTGGTTTCTAGACTTCATTTTCCAATCTTTGTCACCCAGGAAAATTGATCTTTGTTTCCTCATCTTTAAGATTTAAAAACAAAAGAAATACTTTTAAGAAAGAAAAGCTCTGATTGACCTTGCTTGATTTGTTCTGAGATCAGGGTTTATCCGCTAGGCATATTTACATTCTGGGCCAGCTAACTGTGTGTTGTGGGTGGCTATGTAATGTATTGCAGGAGATTTAACAGCATCCCTGGCCTTTATCTATTAGTTTGCAGAAGCAGCTCCCACCACCCTAACTTGTGCAAACAAAAACGTCTCTAAAATTGACAAATGTCTCCTGGTAAATAGAATTGTCCCCTGGTTGAGAACCATTGCCTTAATCATGGTGGCCAGAAATATAGGATCCCATTATATCAGAGCAGAGTGGTGAGGTGGTGTTGCAACAGAAAATCAAATTCTCAATTTATTATGAACTAGGCAGCCACTCCAATTTGAATTTTCGCATACCTCAAGTATTCCAGCCCTGCTTTTACCATGTATCTCTCTAAGCTCCTGCACCAATATATTCTCTATTCTTTGTTGTCACACTGTTATTTTATTACCATGGAAGGCTATTTAAAAGATTTGGATAGAATGAGGAATAAGAGTTAGAACTGGGCAACCATTTCCATAATATTTACCCATATTGAAACATGATAACATGCATATTCAAGCAATTAATCTCAAATGTAACATAAGAAAAATCATTAACTGTAATTGGATTTATAAAAACATTTTCCTTTGATAAGGGAGAAAACAAATTATCCATTATTTTCTATTTTCCTTATATCAAAGCAAATCAATATTTCATTGGTTGTAAAAGGGGAGCATAATAAAGCCTATTTTGTATAATTATGAAGGTTAAGTAAACAATTTATATGGTTTTCCCTAATTAACCGAACAAGTTCTTATGTTGTTTTGTTTACATATTATTTTACATGTTAGGGTCTACTTATTAATTAGGTTTGCAAGATTCTACTTGATTCCTTGCTCACAGATATGGCAATTAAATTTTAGGAGTCTATACCATATCATCACGTGGTATCTATTCATTGGGCCTTGTCAATGAGGCCCTCACAAGGTACAGAAAAGAGTAAGTGTGAGGATTCTGGTTCACTGATTTGATAGAATCAAAGGAAAACCCTAACCCATCCAAGAAGGCCTCAGAAAATGATCACAGTGTGTGTTTTGTCCTTGAAATTTCTGCTACTCTTTTGATTTATAAGCAGTCCAAAGAAGAATCCTATAAATTAAAACATATACTCCTGCATCTTAATTTTTATACAGACCCCAGTGGTAGATTTACAGTCATTCAAGACCTACTCTATCATAATTAAATTGTACTTGTCAGCTTTTTATTGCTATTCTTGGAGATAAATCCTTATCTGAGAGGTTCTCACAGTGATTATCATCATGGCCTCTTGCTTTTATAATGGAGAAGGGATTCTGACAGAATCATAACTCCTGCAGATCTGTATGACTTACCTTTAGCTTCATCTCTTCATCACAAAACACCATTATTTCTTTATCTAAAAATATTCTGATTGCTTTTGTTTCTTCAAAGTTTTCTCGAGCTTTTTTTCTGATACTCTTTCCCTCCCTCCTTCCTTCCATCATTCCCTCCTACCTTCTAGGAAATAAAAGCACATGCTATTTCTTTCAAAAATCAATGTTAAGTTTTCTTCACTTTGTTTTTAATCACACAAGTTCCTCTTCTGCTGTGTTTAATGGAAGTTTATTCCCATATTATGCATGCGAGAGTGAAAATAGTCTTATTATAAATGTGCTAGTTTATGATGAGGAAAAATATCCTCTATCCCTAATCTGCCCTTCAGAAGAATAAAACTACATATGCAGTCCTGTCATTCTCCTTCCCTACCCCACTCCCCAAAGACTGCTCTTTGTAGACTTTTGATATAATTTATGTAATTTTCCAGATAATTTTATGCCAGAATCATCAAATAAGGGAAAACAAGTAATATTTTTGTTGTCGTTGTATTTTGACAGATTATTTTAATGAAGTCAAAATATTTTATAAATATGATAAAATGATTCCTGTTTATTCGATGCATTAAGGCAGTGAGTTATATAGCAAATACAAAACTAAAGGAAAATGTAGTATATGTAACAGATAACAAGTAATATTCTTAATATATTGAGTAAAAAGAACACTAAATTTATAATAAGATAAAAAAGTATAAAATATTGAGATAATTCATAGAAGAGGAAATAAATGTCTAGTTCACATCACAAACGTTTAACTTCAATGAAATTTGGAACAATTCAATACCATTCTGACATTTTAAATTAGCAGATATTTTTGAAAATCAGAACAGGTTAATACTAGTCTTTTAAAATAGCAAGTATTTTGAAAACAATGCTGTATTAGTTTTGCAGAGATGCTATAAGAAAGTATCACAAACTAGATGGCTTAAAAGAAAATAAATATGTCTTCTCACAGTTCTGGGGGCTAGAGTTCTAAAATCAAGACATTGATAGGGCCACACTGCCTGGAAGGGAGAACTCTTCTTTGTTTCCTCTGCCTCCTGGTAGCCTCAGCATAACTTCAGTCTTTGCCTCTATCTTCTCATGGCAGTCTTTCCTTTGTGTCTGGGTCTGTGTCTGCTCTCTTCTTATAAAGATACAAATCATATTGAAGTATGGTGCACCCTAATTCAGTACAAACTTCATCTCAACTTGATAAAGCTAACCCTAATTCCGAATAAGGTCATAAAACTACGTATGCAGTCCTGTTATTCTGGTCCCATCCTGTCATAGGTCCTAGGAGCTAGGACTTCAAGATATCTTTTTGTGGGACACAATTTAACCCATAACAAATGCTATCCCATGCTGATAAATTTGTAAAACCTTTCTGAAAAGCACCTTAGTTATACTCTTCCTTCTGCTAATTTCTTTTGGGAATCTGCCCTCAGGATAAAAACGAAATATAAATTATAGTTATTTACAAAAATGTTATTTGCAGCCTTACAAAAGGGACTATTTAGAAGGAATCTGAAAGTAAAAACTGGGAAACAATTGAGTACTTTTGGTCCCTACCTAGGATGAAATATTATGAAGCCACTAAAAATGCATTGTACAATTTTTAAATATTTAGAATCACAGATCATACAAGTACTAACATATAGCAATAAAGTTACATTTTCTACTATAAAAGCCAAAAATGAAAGACAACAGAGAAACATGCAGAAATAATCTGGGATATGCACAAAAATTTATCTGAGACTATATACTAGAGTTAATTGTATTGAAAATTTACAATCTGAACATTGATTAGCAGAAAATAGATTAAATAAGTAATAAGACATCCAGATAATAAAATATTATATATTTAATAACAGGGGAAGACATGAGATACATATTTTAGAGAGAAAAAAATAAAGTTACAAAGTAGTGTTCACAATATCATCTGATTTTTATAAATTTGAAGCCTATCTATGAGTGTAGAAGAGACTACGAGCTTATAAATTAAATTTTAAGTGTGGTGAGATTGTGGGGACTACACAGTGCTTTTATGATGAAATAATTTAAAACAGCTTTCAAAAGCCTATCATTTGATTCCTTGAATCTGTTCACTGATTCAAAATGGATTTTGTCAGTATTTTCATGTTGGATACATTTGTAATATTAGAGTAGACTAACACTTAAAGTATGTTGTGATTCAGAAGTGGGGGGACCTAGAAATAAAATTTATTTTGTTCTGTTCTGTAGAAGACACATGGGATTGAATCGGGAAATCAGAAATTGCATGTTTATAATATTTTGTTTTGCACATAGATAAAAATAAGTAGTAATACAATCCTGGTTGGTTATTATTAAAAAAAAAATTGCTCAATTGCTAAATATCTGAAAGCTAGAAAACATTTTAAAAGTGAATGATACCTCGAACAAAGTGAAAAAAATATATTTAAATTGTTAGTTTAAAAATTATAAGGTATTTTTGAGTTTAGAAATTACTTACTTGATTAAAAAGTTGGGTACACATGAAAAATATTAAGATATTTTTCTTAGAAATAACCACAAGTTGGGTTCTGCATAATATCATCACAATGTTGAAATTTCTTTTCCTGCTCTATTAAATTTTGGCTCAATTATTATAATTTCCAATATGCTATACCTTATTTTTATTGTACAGACCTTGCTGTGTGGTCACAGTTTTAACATTGTTCTCTTGTTCCAAGACACATGAGTTCCAAAAGAACTTCAATAACTCCTAAGAAGACTGTGTTTTCACTCTTCTTATTCTCTGTTCCTTTCCCTTAACTAGCAAAGCACTTTGTCTAAAATCGGGAAGTTGGCTATATTTTAGAACAAACCAGAAGAGGTCTCCGCAGATACATATAACAGATTTTTATGCTCACAGAAAGTTTATCTTATTTCTTCCAAAAGTTTCTTTTGTGAGCAATTGTTGTACATTTAATATGGTTTATTCTTTTGGACATCTCCTTTCATAAAATGAGAACTAGAGGTGAGTACTTCTCATTGAGCCCGTTAACACTGATTCCTGGCTTAAGTTGTCCAATGGGATTTTTATGCTCACTACAAGGCTTATCATATTTCTTCTCACAACTTGTTTAATGGCAGTTGGTCCCTTGCCAGGTGGGCCTTTTCACAGGCTGCTTCATGACATGGCAGCTGTATGCTTCCAGGGTGAGCAATCCAAGAAAGAGAGTGGGCAAAACTGCCAACGTGGAAGCACAGTCTTTTTCATAACTTCATCTCAGAAATGACCTCGCATCACTTATTCATTAGAAGAGAATCAATAAGTCCAGTCCACACTCAACATAAAGGAATGACACAAAGGTGTGAATTCTAGGAGGAAAGAATCAAGTGGGAGCATCTTAGAGGCTGCCTAAAACACAAACCAAAGTTTAAGAATACTGTGTTAGGTGGCATTCAAAATCAAATGAGGTGGGTCAATTGCTTAGGAGATATTTATGTGGAAATAGGTTTTAATGGATATATTGTGGGACCCAGGCAGAGGGAAGGGCCAGAACAAGGTGTAAGTAGGGTCACAGAGCTGGTATTGTAAAGAAGAGTCCCCATGTCCAGATGACTGTAATAACACTAAGAAGATAAGAACCTAAGCTCGGTTGTGGGAAGAGGGCACGTGGACAGGGAGAAACTGTGACTCAGAAGATAACTTAGCAGCCGTTTGGATTTGCAAGGGCAACTTCTATAAACTCCATTGCTTCAGTTCAAGAACTGGGTAGGGAAGGGAGACATGAATCTGGGAAGCTTTATTGGCTTAGTTTTGAGAACCAGAAAACAGCTGATATGAACATTGAACAGTGTTCTCAAACTTTGTTTGATATCAGAATCACTTGGTAACATGGTAAAAACGCAAAGATCCAGGCCCTCTGTTAGTTCAGTAAGCCTCTGTGTCATTCATGAACACACTAGGCAATTATAATAAATACTAAAGTTTGAGAACCATTGCTTTAGAAGGACGACTTGTGTTCCCCAAGGAGTTTGCCACTTACTGGTTAATGATCATTAACTCACTAAACTAACAGACTAGCACTAAATCCTGACACAGTTCATGGTAGAAATATAAATATACATCTTCATGGGCAAAAATGGAGGAAAAAATGGTTATAACTAAAAGCATTCCAAGGAAAAGTTGTGTGCTTTTATGCTAGAAGAACAAATTATGGCTGGCACTGATTAATCGACTCTGCTCTCTCAGGCTGGCAAAATGCAAAAGAGTTTTCTTTGCCAGAAATAACAAAATGGACACCCAAGCCAGCATCTGGAAGTTATTCTTAAAGAAATATGGCATTAGCTAAAATTGGAATGGTGGGTGAATTTCTATTTACCCATTTCACCGGTTCATGCTACTAAAGGTTAATGTAACTTAAGCTAAAATCTTAATCTTGTTTTTCATTCCCTTCCTTCTTCTTGTTACATTGTATTTATTTATAGATCTGTTTGAAAAACATAAATTGAAAAACATAACACTCAGATGCACTATGGACCACAATTATTGTTTTATGAAATAGTCCCAAGTGAGAAGGATCCTAACTAGAATATACATGATTTTTGAACCCAGAGAGACCTGGCTGTAAACCCAAGTGATGCTACTTACTATGGAAACTGAAGCAAATGACTCAACTTCTCTGAAGTTCTTTATTTGTATATACCTGGGTCACCTAATTGCTTTGAAAGGATATTGTTAGAAGTGACGTATACAACATGCTCAGTGCATAGTAGGTACTCAGTAAGCTGAATTATTATTAGTACTATTAATGACCGGTACTCTCTAACTGTATAAACATAAAAATACATTAGAACCCAAATTTGCTCAGCATTAGATGCAATTTATGCCCATTAGGATGTATTTCTGATTTTCTGTTTCTAAGTAAGAATTATAATGTGGTAATTAAAAACACAGATTCCAGACCAAGCCTGCCAAGTTCAAATCTAGATTTTCCATTCACTAATGGTATATCCTTGGGCAATTTACTAGGCAATCTATTTAACCTCTCTCTGCCTTGCTCTCTTCATCTTTAAAATGGAGATAATAATGATGCACCAACCTCATGAAGATTTGTAAGGATAAATGAGTATTTGTAAAGTACTTATAAGAAAAAACATCATATGTGCTAGTTCTCATTACTCATAATCCTTTTTTAAAAGATCCATTCTTTACATGTGCTTTTTACCTTATCTGCCAATTATGGGTGTCGTTTATCAAAGAAAATAATGGGTTGAATCGTCTTGTTTTGTTTCAGCTTTTTGATGGGATAATAGTACCCTACCTCGCTGGATTGTTTTATAGGCCTTACCCTGATTAGAGGAATCAGCTCTTCCAAACATGTGAGCTGCTCACTGGGTGCCAATTACTTTTTGGGAACTGCAATTAATTATCCAAGTCAAGAGTGCTCCATTCATAGAATGATTTTGCTGTCAGTAAACTCATTAGTACCCACGTGATCTGAACATATTAAGGCACCATCCTGACGTGCCAGATTGGCTCTCAAAGAGTAGCATTCGTTCTGAGAACTTTGCTTAGAATTGAAATAATGGGAGAGAGTGATCAAGACTTTTTTTTCTCTCTCTCTCTCTGAAAGCATATAGTCGTAGAATGTTCTGTGCAGTATATGGTCACTATATGTAATTAATGATAAAGATATAACAATAGTTTCCTACATATGAGAGAATGTCATATGAAATCACTTTGTTTTTGTGTTGTTTAATGGAGCTGTTTACTTTAAAGACTGCCTTCTTCCTAAAACAAAAATCATCATATCAGTATTGATGGAGAAAAAAGTTTCTGAGATCATGAAATTCGTCATGGCCATTTGGGGGTGGGGAGCTCCTTGGGTGACCTTAGGAGTGTTTTTTTTTTTTCCCTGAGTATACTATTGCTGATGTCTCTAGGGTGGTGGACAGTAAGTCTGCGCTGCCTTAAGAAAATTCCCTATGAAGCATTTTCCCCCTCTGTGTGTTTTTGAGTGTTCACTTCTCAAAACAAAAAGATGCAATGTGTACCACACATTGGGGGAATGTTAAGTATCAAAGATTTTCTGATGTCTGTGCAGCCCTAGAGATAGAAAGCCACTGTGATCTGCTCTCATAGCTGTGACATGAGCACTTCAAATGAACAGAGAAGGAAAGTATTATGTGTAGAGAGTTGTTTGGATTCCCAGGAAGGGGACAGTTGTCTTCTTCGTGGCTCTCACTAAGAATTCAGAGGTTTCTTTCCACCAGCATTGAGTTTCCTGAGGTTGAGAACCTCTTGTGATGCAAGGCACGGAGAATGTCTAAAAGTGTTCGGTGGGGAACTGTGTGGGACAGAGCCATCACTGAGTGGGAACTGCCCCTTGGGGGCACCCGACCACAAGGAGTGCGGCACGAATGCAGGATAGGTGGTACTAGGAGTGCAAGGGAAAGCCATGATAGTATGACAGAGACCAAACAGGTGTCAAGAGAAGCTCAAAAGGGAAAAGCAGCTTTGGTAGAAATGCCTCATGCTATCCAGAAGAATGTGTAGCAGCAGAAAGAGAGATTATATATAAAAGCAAAGAGACAGTAAGGGAACGAAAGTAGGGAAAATGAAAGACAGCTTATCTGGATTCACCTCCAAAGCTGCAGGACTCTGGTATGATACTGGTACTGGATACTGAGTAAGTACAGTGGGCACACGTACACAGATTCAATCCTCTGGGCACACATATACAGATTCAACAGAAACGGAGAATAGAAGACATTTGTTTCAAGAGCAGGAATGACAGGTTGATGGAATCATCTATGGTTAGACAATATAAACTCTCACTGTGAAGTAGGCTTAGTATTCAAAGCAAAACTCATAGAGGCTTATAATCATGTGTCAGGTTTGTTTTAACTATTCAGTAAAGTCAGTTAATAGTGTATCTTTAATATATAATTATGTCACTTTTAAGCAAATACCATTTGTTTTATAAGTTCAAATAAAGTACTTTTTATGAAAAGTATGTCTACTAAGGCATGCTTCCCCATTAGGACTCTTGACATTAAAAAGTAGTTGTTGGAGGAAAAAAAGAAAGTAGTTGTTAATTTGCCAGTAGTGTGACTGAATGATAAAAGCATAAAAGACATCACTAGCAGTGTAGAATATCCGCATTTCTGAACCTTCTCAGAGTATGTACATTGAGATTAAGGCTGCTGCACACAATCAAAAGCTCAGTGGAAAACAATGTATACTATCTAGTACTTTCAGTTCATGGCGTTAACTTGTCCAGGAAACATCCTTATTTGGGTTATTCGCAGATTTCCTTTTTTTTTTTTTTTTTTTAAGATTTTATTGGGGAATGGGAACAGTGTGTACTTCCAGGCCTTTTTTCCAAGTCAAGTTGTTGTGCTTTCGATCTTATTTGTGGAGGGTGCTGTTCAGCTTCAAGTTGTTGTCCTTTCAGTCTTAGTTGTGGAGGGTGCAGCTCAGCCCCAGGTCCAGTTGCCGTTGCTAGTTGCAGGGGGCGCAGCCCACCATCCCTTGCGGGAGTCAACCAGCAACCCTGTGGTTGAGAGGACGTGCTCCAACCAACTGAGCCATCCGGGAGCTCAGCGGTGGCTCAGCTCAAGGTGCCGTGTTCAATCTTAGTTGCAGGGGGCGCTGCTCACCATCTCTTGCAAGACTCGAGGAGTCGAACCGGCAACCTTGTGGTTGAGAGCCCACTGGCCCATGTGGGAATCTAACCGGCAGCCTTCGGAGTCAGGAGCATGGAGCTCTAACCGCCTGAGCCACCGGGCCGGCCCCGCAGATTTCCTTTTAATGATTCATCACCTCATTAGCATGTTATAAGAAATCTCCCTATAAAATATCTTATATTTACAATAAAGTCTGTTTTTGAGACAACGTTATTTGTGACATTACTCACATCCTGTTTAGTTAAACAATTTTCTCAGTACCTGAAAAAGTACTGAGCAACTAGTTCAATTTTATCTTGTGGGCAATTAAATCATATAATTTATTATGTTTCCCACTTTGCTTGGCTTCGAGAGAGCTTTTAGAGTCAAAATTGTGGCCCATCTAGGTCACATTCACCAGATCCTATGGCATGTCTTTCATGTACTAACCTCAGCTCGATTTCATTTTTTTCTGCCCTCATTTTTTTCTTTGATCTAGTTTTTTTCCCCCCTAATTGTTTTCTAAATTGCTGGAAGCTCTAATTCTTTGGAAGCAAGGTAGGCAATAGATGAAACAGATAGATGTCTAGATGTTTATTGAAATTGAGGTGGATCCCAGCATCCCACACATAGGCTCCCTGCTGTAGGGGAAGGTCAGGGTCACCAGTTTAAAAAAGGTCAGTGCCACAAGCATTCTAGTTGTTTTCACTGATGACGACTTATTTCTGCTGCCGCTCCTTATTGCTGACGATAAGATGCCACTGACACCTTATTTCTGTGGCTTTACTGTTAGCTTATGGTGTTTCCCCGAAAATAAGACCTAGTGGGACAATCAGCTCTAATGCATCTTCTGGAGCAAAAATTAACATAAGACCAGGTCTTATTTTACTATAAGACCAGGTATACTATGATATGATATGATATGATATGATATGATATAATGATGAGAGGCCTCCCTGATTTCATAAGCATTTGCTGATGAAAGAGATATGGAAAAAAAAATTGGTGCTTTTCTGTCCCTTCCTGACATTATATTTAAATCTACCATGTAAGGTGCCTTTGATTGATCAAACCTCATCATTTAAATTTACTTACTACCTGAAACTTATATAAAATAAAATAAATAAATAAAAACTGACAAATAAAAAAATAAAAAAAATAAATAAGTTCACCTACTAGATGTGCATTTAACTTACCTCTTAAGTGAAGAAAAGGAAAAGATTGCAGGGCTTATAGAATATAGGTTACTGGGGGTGGGGGGACATGGTAATATATTGCAGTAAAATCTATGAGGTGAAGTTTTCCACAGTAAATTAAATTAATAGTACTGAGTTTAGGTACCGTTCAGCAAAAATAAAGTTTTACTTAATGGTAATAGATTTAATAGGAGAATTACTGTGCGAATTGAACAAAACTAGGTTGCCAAAGCATTTGTTTGAAAAACAACAACAAACCCTCCCCTCCCCCCCCAGAAATCAGAATCCCAATGTGCTCAATTTTGCCTACCCTTAAGATACTAAGAAAGCATGTACATATGTGTGTTTCCCGTTCTGGCTTAACCCTGAAATTCTAGACTCTTATTTCAAAATACACAACTTTTGCACTGTCAAAAAGTCCATATGCTCCTGCTCTTCTGTAGAGGCAGCCCTCTGCAGTTCCTTGGGGAGTCTTCTAGCTGCTTACTATAGATAGTAGAAAAGATTGAATCACAAACATTTATTTGGGACAATATTCCCAATTGCTTCATCAACAGACTCCCATGTGTCTCTCTCACCCAAGTTTCTCTCCCACGTTTCTTATTGCCATCTGGGACAGAGGGACGTTTGTGATCGAGATGGAGCAGTCACGTTATTGTTAGGAGGTGTAAGGGAGCAACTTTGACTTGCACTCTGAGAAGTGCAAGCAGTTCCATTTTTAATATGGAGTCACAGTCACTGATAGGAAAATACCAGAGAAAAGGGGCTTAATGTAGGGATTCCAAAGCTGGGCATGAATATATTTTGTATTTTAACATATTTTATATACCAAATGAAATGAAGTAAAAAGTACTGGGAAATCTGGCAATTTCTAAGTCCATGAAAAAGGAGGCAATGCTTGTGGAAAGGAGGACTGGCAGCTCTTATAACTCCACCCTCTACACTCCTCTCTTACTATATGTTTTCTTACAAAAACTGTGAGGAAATGGTGAATTGAGCATCTGATAGATGTGACCTTCTCAGAGAGTTTTTGCAAAGTGGATTCTACGACTGATATAAAAAGCATGGATTATGAGAAAAACCTCATCTTTTCCCAAAAGTGAAGTCCAGAAATACATACACAGCAGCTGCATCTCACCCTGACCTAAGTTTATCATCTGCTATATAGAGGCAGAGATATTAAAGGAAAAATAAAAACCAGAGGCAGAGATATATTAAAGAAAAAAATGTTAAACCAGGATAGATATGAGAACCCACCTTGGTTTGACTGAAAATAGGGTGAGAGAAAATCAGAACATAGAAGTCACAAAAGAGAAGGAGTAAATCCCGGGAAGTCTGAGAGGGCAGCAGATTTATTTAGTTTTCTTTGGGGTCAATTCACCTTTATTCATTCAATAAACATTTATTGAGAAAATGCTACATGCCAGGCACTTTTTGCAGGTACTGGTACACAACAGAGAGAAAAAAAAAAAACACAAAAAACAAAAACAGATAAAGTACTTCCTCTGATGTAGCTTATATCCTAGTAGGGGAGACAGACAACAGCAATAAACCTATCAATAATGATGTGTTATGAAGAAAAAACAGAGGGTGGATAGAAAGTGAGGCAATGGAACTAACTGGATGTAGAAAAGAAGTCTGATCAAGTTTTGAGCGGAAACTTGAATCAAAAAAGGGACCGATCAAACTTAGGGTGGGGAGAGGTGGGGAAAGAACTTTCCAAGCAAGGGCACTACCTGCTAGTCCTTTCGTAAAAACTGAGCACAGAGTTGGTTTTCATCTGTGGCATCATGTAAGACCATGCAGGTGATAAGAGAAAAAAAAAAAAAAAATGTAAGAAACTTTTACTTGCACTTACTTGTGTAGACTGCTGGTCTTAAAAATACAGCCAAATTTGTTTTAAAAAAATGAGCTTTCTTGAAAGATAATTCATTACCCAAGATGTCATTTTATCTCTATAATCAGTCTTTTAGGTCTTGCATTTCCAAATGTATAAAGGGATAATGCAATATACAGGAAGACAGAGCAACAGGAAAGGAGGAAAACTGTATCATTTTGTAATCTTCATGATTGAACATTCCCGGTTTCAAATTATGAATAAAATTCAATTTCTGAATAAAAACTGACATGTCTCAAGAGGAATTTTCAAATAACATTTTCATGGACACCGACCCGTTTACTTGATCCTGGAGAACAGAGCCAGGGCCCCATTTTATCTCAGCGACAGTGAACTTTCAGAGCTAAGTCACACAGTATATGTTACATAGCCTGATTTAGAATGCAATTAAGGAAATACAGAATTTATTACTACAATTGATCTGGTTCTTCCATCCAACTTAAGGAGCATAATAAGATTATCTGCAGGGGACGTTGCATATATATTGTGGTTTGCACAATGCAAAAACCGAGCAACAGATGTCCCTGGGTCACAAGTTACTTATTGTTTTCAGGAAGACTGGTGGCCATGTCTCTTTTAGTCCTGAGTTACAGGGGCTCCCACAGTTCTACAAATTGGATATCCATCTGTCAGACTGAATTGAACCAGATTTCCATGATGTGGAAAAAAAAAATTCTCCAGAGAGTTGTAGATAAAGCCATCAAAATTATGTTCCACCTGTGGCCAGAGCCAAGCAAAACCTGCCAGTTTTATCCCATGGCGGATCGTGTGACAGCTCTCATCACTTGGCTTTTCCTGCTTCGTTCTGCCTTTCTAAATTTCATTCCAAAGCCGGATTTTTTTTTCAAGACCATATAGGCTCAAACATCAGGTAAATCTAAATGATTAGAAGCTCACTGAAAAGAATCTAAGCCTATTTCACATGCATAATTCACATTTGTAATGCTTTCATTCAGGTGGCTTACTGAATTTTCTTAAATATATTACGGTTTGTGTGTGTGTGTGTGTCTTGACAAAATGGATTTATCTTACACTATATAAAATACTCTGGATAAACTATCAAAAATTAGCTCAAATTAACAAAAAATTCTAAAAATTATATTGTTAAATATTAGGCAGAATATGTATATGTACACACATATATAAAATATGCATATACATATACCTATATATATATTATATACACATATAATATCTATGGTTATACATATATAAGGTGTGTGTGTGTGTGTGTGTGTATGTAAGAGAGAGAGAGAGAGACAGAGAGACAGAGAGAGAGAGATTGAGAGAGAGAGACAGAGAGAAAGAGAGAGAGAGAGAGAGAGACTTTGGTTTGATTTGTCAAGTAAAAAGGAGAAAACACCTAATCAATATTTAATTCTGATTCTGTCTTTAGCATTGAGTTTGCTATTGGCATGTCCTAGCTGTCCATGCCTTGCTTTCTTGTTTTATAAACTAGAATTAGAGGAATGATATGCTACTGTAGGGGACTCAATAATTGTACATAGGCAAAGAGCCAATAAATATAGATAGGGTATTTTAAAGGCTACGTACTGTTAGGCATGAAGTGTCTGTTGATTGTTCTACCACTATGAAGCTGAATCTTAAAACTCCAAAGTTGAAAGAAAATCCAAATCTCATCATTTGTTATCTTTTTTTTTTTTTTAAAGATTTTATTGGGGAAGGGGAACAGGACTTTATTGGGAAACAGTGTGTACTTCCAGGCCTTTTTCCAAGTCAAGTGGTTGTCCTTTCAATCTTAGTTGTGGAGGGTGCCCCTCAGCTCCAGATCCAGTTGCCGTTTCTAGTTGCAGGCGTCACAGCCCACCATCCCTTGCGGGAGTCGAACCATCAACCTTGTGGTTGAGAGGATGTACTCCAACCAACTGAGCCATCCGGTAGGCAGCTCAGCTCAAGGTACCGTGTTCAATTTTAGTTGCAGGGGGCGCTGCCCATCATCCCTTGTGGGAGTCGAGGAATCAAACTGGCAACCTTGTGGTTGAGAGCCCACTGGCCCACGTGGGAATCGAACAGGCAGCCCTCGGAGTTAGGAGCATGGAGCTCCAACCGCCTGAGCCACCGGGCCAGCCCCTAGTTTGTTATCTTTAGGTAAACTTCAGCTCCCTAATATTGACAGATGCTGTCTTAAACTCTGATGGAACAAGGAAGAAAATAAACACATTCACAGACATAGCTCTTCCTGAACTTAAAAGAATTTCAGGCAAGAGGCCAACTTAGGATTTGGACTGGAAGTGACAATATGTCCCTGATAATAGCTAACATTTATTGAGCTCTTACTATGTGCCAGACATCATTCTAAATGCTGCATCATATTAAGCCACATAAATGATAATCCCTATTTTAGAAATGAAGAAACTATGGCCTAGAGAGTTGATGTAATCTAAGTTTGTCCTCCTAGCAAGTAGCAGAGCCTGGATTTAGAACAAGGGAGTGTGAATGGCTCCTACTCCCAGGCCAGTTAACATCATCATCTACTGCCAGATTTTAAACCTATGTTTCTCTGCACTTCTAAGATGGTATATGTTTAGTCAAGTAATTTGAAACCTAACTTTATACTGGGTCTGAAGTTTCCATGGAATATCCCTGAAGGCAGAGATTTTGTCCAATTTGTTTCAACTCTTACATTTAACTCTTTATATCTTAATTCTTACTCTACATAAATTAAAGCCCAATAAACCTGATGTACAATGCCAGGTGGGTACTAGACTAATCAGGGGGATCGCTGCATAAATTATATAAATGTCTAACCATTATGCTGTACACCTGAAATTAATATAAGATAATATTGAATGTTAATTGTAACTGGAAAAAAAAAGCCAATTTAAAAAATAAATTGTCAAAAAAAAAAAGAAAATTTAGCAATGTTCTTAGTATATAATTATACTAAATATTATATATCCTTACTTTTCTTTCATTTTTGACCTACTTTATTTATTTATTTATCTGTTTATTTATTTTAGGTGTATACAAAGACTGAGTCTAAACTAGAGTAAAACTGCTTTATTAAATGAGTGGCTGTTAAATGGTAATGCTCTCTAAAGCACTTAGTACAGTACACTTTCAGCAACAACCACAATTTACTTGATGAGTCAAAAAGCGAATTGTGTGTTTGGGACCTCATTTCCCAGGGCTTCACTGTACTGACTAGTCTTAACTGTCTGCCTGACCTTTATCTTCAAATGATGAAGATTACTGCTTTCTCAGGCTGCGTCCTTTATTGATATGGTTCAGAGAAAGCTTCTTAATCATATTCAGCTGAAATATGCCTCTTTTATTCTCTACTTACTGCCAATGAGATTTTATCGATTAATTCTCCCTGACATTCCCGACCTGCTATATCAATCAGCGACTTGGGGACACTGCCCAGAGCATGCACTGCTCTGGGACTACCAACCTGGCAGAACCGTCCTCAAGGCTAGGTTTGAAGGGGCAAGGGGAGGAGGTGGTTTCTGGAACTCAGGGAGGATAGCATAAGGAGAAGGCAGCCTGAAAGCAAGGGAGCCTTTGGAAGAATTTCATAGCCAAGCCACAATGACCCAAAAAGAAGGGAATTAGGGGAACAAATACCTTACCTCACGTTTCTTCTTCCCTCCTAGGGTCTGCTGGTGACTTCCACTGCCAGAGGAAAGAGAAGTCATCATCCTGGGACACAGGGTGAATACAAGTGAAGAATGGATCTAGGGGTACAACTAGCAGGCAGCCATCACAACAGCCTCGAAATATTCAGAACTAGAAAGTGCCTCTTCTTTCAAGGATTCTCTCTTTTGCAGATTAAGTCTCCCCCACCATTCTTTTCTTGTACTGAATGTTTTCAAGATTTCTTCCTCTGTCCTCATTATTTATTTGTCTCTTGTCAGATCCTTTTGTCAGTCTGAAAATGTAACTGTCTTTATCTATTTGGGCTATTTCAGGGTTTTTCTTTCCATTTTGGCCAAATGGCCTAAACTTAAGTCCGGATGAATCTAGAGTGTTGTATGAGGCTGGCCCATGGATGGAGCAGCTAGCTTGGCCCCTGCAAAAAGGCACGGATCTTAGAAGGGGCTGAGGAGGACAAGATAAATGGAAATCTATGATATTGAGAGAAATCGGAATTCTGGGGAATATTGGGGAGCAGTTTGTCACAGTGCAAAAAGATTGGGACATGGAGTAAACTATCCGGGCTTTGTTCTGGCATCAACAACGATCTGTGTGGCTTTGAACAAGTTATTTTAACTCAGTAGACCTCAGTTTCCACATTGAAAAAGGAGAACTACCAGATGCTCTATAGGGGTTCAGGGTGTCAGTACCAAAACCAGTCTTCCTGGATTTGAATCCTGATTAGGGAGCTTACTAGTTTTGTGACCTTGTGCAAGTTACTTA
Organism: Rhinolophus sinicus; assembly: GCF_036562045.2. Lineage (NCBI taxonomy): Eukaryota > Metazoa > Chordata > Mammalia > Chiroptera > Rhinolophidae > Rhinolophus > Rhinolophus sinicus. The sequence goes on from NC_133751.1 coordinate 86,612,387, forward strand.
ACTTCATTGAATCTAAGTTGTTATCATAGAGTATCTATTTAGCATCTAGAAAGTAATTAATAAAGGTAAGTTATTACTATTCCAGACCTAAAGGTCAGTTAGAGTCATTCTTGTCCATCAACGAATCACCAGCAACATAACTTAGGTCACTAATGATGATTTAATAAGTATTTGGTCAATTAGCCTTAGGGCTTGACTACGAGCTGTCACTTGCTGTATTGTTAAATTATAAAGTGTTTCTTACAAATAGGGTAAAAATTTTCAAATGATCATGTGATTAGCAATAAGAATTTTTTATTAAATGATGTTCTTTAGTATAAGGAAAATTATTTCTAACTGTCAGGATTTGGTGCCATTTTGTGGCAATTCTATGAGGTCTCTATAAGCAGTGCAATCTTTTATTTTTATAATGATATAAAATATTCCCAAATGACCTGCCACGTGTCTCACATGTATTTGTAGTGGAAAAAAATGTATTTAGTATAGTACTTGTTTTTCTTTTTTTACATTCAATTTGCAAATACTTTATTTTCGTATTTATACAGTATAAAGTTTTCTAAAGCTCCCACAACATGATGTTTCATGGGGGAGAAAAACTAAACATTCAACCGCTCCCCCACCCACCCATACACACATTAAAAAAAAAAAGAAAAGAAAAAAAAAAGAAAAAGAAAAGAAAGAAAGAAAGAAAGAAAGAAAGAAAGGAAGGAAGGAAGGAAGGAAGGAAGGAAGGAAGGAAGGAAGGAAGGAAGGAAGGAAGAAAGAAAGAAAGAAAGAAAGAAAGAAAGAAAGAAAGAAAGAAAGAAAGAAAGAAAGAAAGAAAGAAAGAAAAACCCCTCATTCCCCAGTAAGGAAATCATGTTTGCACTATTTTTCTGTAACGCCAGCCAAGATATGCACGAGCAAGAGAACTACAAAGCATTTACTAAAATATTTGTAACAAATACTTATGTACAAAAAATTTACAGAAGACTAGTTCCCCCGTGAAGCAGAGCTCATGGCAGTTGACACTGGAACAGATCAAACCACTGATTATAAGCCACGTACTGATCCAGAGGAAAAAAGTTCCATGTAGTGGAGATTTTCAGTTTGAACATTAACATTTCCAAAGTTTTGCAACATTATCTTTTAAAATCATGCAAATTAGGTAAACAAGAAGTACATTTTAAATCATTTCCAACTGGGACTCTAAAGAACTATATGGGCAAAATCAAGAATGCATGTTTATAATTTCTATTTTAGGAGTTTGTTTCTCTTTACCCTTCAGAAATATGGATCCATAAAGATATATGAATTATGTTTTTGAATTCTTCTATGGCTTATTACGTAAGTTTTGAATTTCATCTTAGTATTTCATATGTAGTTTATTATTAATTTTGTTAACTATTAAATTATCAAAGTATAAGTTATTATTATGTAAGTTCATTTTAAATGACATAAAATTGTTTAACTATTTCCTCTGCTCTCTAAGTTTAGTTATGAATTAAATTGTATTTCATTGAGTTGGCAACATTCAGTTTGTTTAATTAATTAATAATTAATGATGGAAATGATTGTACATTTATCAAAAAAAATCAATATTTCTAAGTTTTTCTCTTCATAAGGAAAAATGACTCTTCCTTGGATATCTTCTCTTTAAATTTCTCTCAAGATGTTTAGGGAGGCCAAGATGATCTTCTTTACACATAACATTTATTGAGATTATAAGAAATAAAAAAAATTAGTCGAGTTAGCATTACAATTTATAGAATTATTGTTGATTGGTGCTACTTGAATTGCAGGCAGAATGTTTTTTATTCTAGTTAAGTTTAACAAAGGGAAGAATCAACAAAACAAAGTAAACTCCATTATTGTCACCTACCGATCTATGGAACAAAATATTTATTTGTAAGATCTGATTTCAAAAGAAAGGTTATGAATTTGCCCTGAATAACAGTCTATATCAACATTGTTTAATGAACTGTATCTGGCTATAAATATCTGTAAATTAAAAAGTTTGCTTTATTTGTTCTTTTCTTAGTATTCTAGACAATGGAGTTCATTTCTTGAAGTAATGATATTAATTTAAAAGACAATGTGATATTTATAAGTGTCAATATTTGTTTCATTTGCATTGAAAATTAAGCTAACTTTGCATGTTTTCTAAAATATACACTCTAAAATTATTTTGCAAGTTTTTTTCGAATGACTACAGATGACCCACACCTGTTTTGTATTTTCTAAACAAATTCCAAAAACAAAACAATAAAAATAATCTTTAGAAAACATCCTGTCCTCTTGGTACAGAAACAAAAATGACGCAACTTCATATTAAGGATTAATAAATTAGATCATACGTAAGTTATAAAACCACTTTATTTTTAAAATAAACTGTTTATTGTATCCTTTCATAGAATTAGGTTATAATTTCATTCACCATTCACCAAATAACATTGTAATGAGGAAGAAAATTCTTTTTAAGCCAATTTATTTATGAACTGAGATTAAAAATTAATATTCATTCAATGTCCTTTTTTTGAGCACCCATTAGACGGCAGACATTGTGTTAGGCAGTGAGGTAAGGAGAAGAATGACCTCATCTTTGAAGTGTCCACATTCTGGTGGAGGAGACAGATAAAAATGACAGAATTCTGAACAGGATTTTAGGGGTCACTAAAGACGGGCATTTTTCTCAAGCAAAATTGCTGTAAACTGAACTGAGTCTTCAAGGATAAACAAGAATATGTAGTCAGAAAAGTGAAACAGTACAGTCTAAAAACTAGGAATAGTTGTTTTCTTTCTTTATTTTTTTTCCTACCGAAGTACCTTGTATTGTTCCTTAGCTTGAATGCTGAATTCTAACAACTGTTGAATGATATCCAATCTGATTTTCTGAACACTGCTGGGAGTTTAACAGCATTTACCCCAGTCAGCCAAGATAGCCAAGTGGGTAAAAAAAAAAAAAAAAGAAAGAAAAGAAAAGAAAAAGTCTTTCTTTGGTTGCAGTATATTACCAACAATTGATATGGAGTAGAATTCCTGTGAATCTTATATATCACATTGACCTCTCAGTATACTGGGTTCAAAATCTCTGGTCTTCTCATTAAATATAAATGTTATAAAAATTATGCTTCAAACAATTAATGTAAAAGCAACAGCTTAACGTAAGTATTAAAACATATGCCTAATTAATATAAAATCAGTCTGTCAATATATCAAACTGTTCCCCTTTAATTCCTTAAATAATTAGAGATTGTTCTTTTGGGGAAATGTATATCCAAAATATAACAACATATTTTAAAATAAATGAATATTACCTTTAAAGGTAAAATGATCTTTAATAAAATATTTTTATTAATAACATCACTTAAAAATTACAAGTTGAAAATATACAGTGTCTTTATTTAGATATTTGATTCAGCACCTTAAGTATTAAAGAAAAGTAATCATATGCCGAAATAGGATACACTACATTAACTCAAATAAAATGACCCTACTAAGAGATAATAAAAGCAGTCCCTGACACCCAGGAACTGATCTGACACCCACAACAAGGCCTCGGGGTTCTTAGAAGCTGGCCTGTCCCTTACAGCTAGGCCATGTCGTTCTCCTTTTGGACATACCAATCTCACAGAACATCAACATCAGACAAGGTCACCCCGAGACCATGAACAAGTGAGAGGAAAACAAGACCATTTCATAATTTTGTCTAAACACAGACAAAAATGAGGTCATTGTGCAAACCATAGAATATCAAGCATCTGCCAGTCCTGGCTAACTCGAGTGACTGTTACTTCTTTACCAATTACATCTTTACCCTTACTCCAGTCTGTCCTCCTTATACATAGGGTGTTTGTGATACCCAGTCATAGATTTGACCCCGCTTTCCGACGGCATCTAAACTAGAGCAAATTGCCTCTTCCTTAAGCCCTCCTCGAAGTCACCTAACCAAAGCCCAAATGCTCTAATAGGCTATTTCTAAACCCCCCTTACAGAGACAACCCATGTTTCCATGGTGTGTGTTTTATCACACTGCAATGCATAATATATTCAACTTGTTCTAGGTGTGTTCCTAGTTGTCTTTGATTCGAGAGAAGTGACACTACTTAAAACCCTGCCCTAGATTCCATTGCAGGATACCATGACCACATTGCTAGTTGTTGAGACACTGTGTTTAAGTATGAGACATATATATTTAATAGCATGAGCTCTAGATCCATATTCTCTAGGGTCAAGATGCAGTTCTGCCACTCACCAGCTATGTGATTCTTAGCAAGTTCTTAATCTTTGAGCCTCTATTGATATATCTATTAAGTTGGGATAATATTAGTACATCTCTTATAGGCTTGTTACAGGATTGATAATTTCTGGAATATTGCTAATGTTTAATAAATGCTAGCCATCGTTATTTGAAATGCCCAATATTAAAAAAAAGAAAAAAATATACCTAAAATACAAATGTAGTAATGGGAATAATGTTAAATATGATTTACTAAACATATTTTTGTTAACGTATGGTCATAGAGATGAAATTCAATATAGCCAAAATTATGTAGAGTAATTCAAATATTTTTCATATGGAGTTTCTCTCTGTCTTTCCACATAAAGTTTTATTTAAAATACGATAACTAGTCTTCAAATATGGCCCCCAAATGATACACGCCTCCTGGTATTCAGGCCCTTATGGGATCCCTTCCTCTTAAACTTGAGTTGAACTCTGACCTACTGTTTGAACAATAGAATATGACAAATGATGCCAAATTATTTCTGAGTCTGGGTCATAAGCAACTTTGTCTCTTATTACCTGGGTATCATGGGACACTTGCTCGTTAGACACTCCTCTATCCTGAAACCAAGCTACCATGCCATGAGAAGCCCAAGCCACAGAAGTGGATCTCAGTGATGAAGGTTACAGTGCTAGCTGAGCTCCCAGGCTACTGCCTTCATCAACTGCAGCCATATGATGAGCCATTGTGCTTATTCCGTCCAGTCGAGTCTTCAGATGACTGTACCCTCAGTCAATATCTCACTGAAAGTGCACAAGAGACTTCAGTTGGGACCTGCAAGCTGAGCTCAGGCAAGCCACAGATTCATTACTATGTTTCCCCCAAAATAAGACTGGGTCTTATATTAATTTTTGCTCCAAAATATGCATTAGGTCTTATGATCATGGGATGTCATCCTGAAAAATCACGCTAGGGCTTACTTTCCGGTTAGGTATTATTTTTGGGGAAACACGGTAGGTTAATATTGAAATGTAATTTCAAGCCACTACATTTTGGGGTGTTTTCTTAAAATACCTGGAAATATGTATAGTTTTAATGGATTGTGCTCACTTGAATTTTTGAGTAGACTGACATAAAAGAAATATTTTGCTAGCTAACATATTTTTGATGTGGTCACTAATTTAGTAACAATAACACAAAAGTCCAACACCTTTGAACATTCTCCATAAGAATTTCCTTCATGGTCAGTATTCAAAGAGTTTCATTTTCATTTCTCTTTTACGCTGATATTTTAGGTTCTGGTATTTATCTTTTCCATATGGCAGAAAAGGAGCACATTAACTGTTGGAGAAAGGGGGAAAAAAACCATGACTTAAGCAACACAAGAAGCTGCTTATCGTTCTTGATAGCTCTACAAGAAACAGATGTCACTGCAGTGACTTCCTGCCAGGGAGACTGAGAAGTGAGAGGCATTCTGGGAAAGTCAATTAGGTAACAAGTTTGTTGTGTTCACATAAGTATGCTAATGAATCAAATGATAAGCCACATGTTAATTGCTAATAAATGGAACAAATTCTTACTTCTTCTTGTGAAATGACAGCTTTGATTGAAATACTGTACGTCTAATGGCCTCAATCAACTTCACGTGTGCCTTCTAGATGCTGGTGGGGGTGGGGGAAGTACTTTTCAGATGTTTTTAAACACAATTGGACTTTCTCTGAAAACTACCTCTTAAATTTTTGGTCTGATTTCACTGCCCAATTATATGAGATTGATATTGTCATCAGAAACTTCCTAATGTTACATAGACGGAAATCTGGATAAGAGCAATGAAATGCTAACGAGTTTGTAGAATCTCAGAATTTAGACAAACGTGAATTAGTAAAACAAGATGGAGATATTTAATAGGGGAAATACATTTTCTTAAAATTGTAAGTTTTAAATATGACTCTTTTCCCTCATTTATTCCTACATGTTTTTATATTTATCAAAATTGACGATCTCTCCCTCATTCACAAAGCTTTCCCAAATCGGTAGCATTTTGCATATGATTCCGTTGTTGCTACTATTTCTCCAAAATATTCCTTTCCATTAGAAAATCATGTTGCTTTAATCTAGTTTGGGTTTTGCCAGACCTTATATTTATTTTATTTTTTTGGCTTACCTCTTGGATTCTCTACATCTGTGAAACACTTTCCTGTTTACAAGCTCAGCGTATAATTAAAGGAACTATGGGTACTTGCAAGGAATGCAGAAATTCTGGCTTCAGTTTCCAGTCATAGTTCACTTCGCAGTCACACTTGTTATTTGCCATGTTTCTGGAATGTTATGTGAGAGGTGATATGTTCTTTTAAAAGGATCTTGGATTGAGAAATCTTATCCACATGAAAATCACCAAGGTAAGGAAAATGATGACGGACTTACTGTATTTCCTAAGAGCTGCACGCTGGTTCTCCTTCAAATAAATGGCGGTTACTTTTTATACGATCTGACAGCAAGCACCCCTCTTTCTTGTCTCCTTTCTCCTGTCTTTCTATTATCACACAGTTGAGCTTGCTCACCTATTTCCCATTCTCCGGCCACGGGCCATAAAATCTGAGATATGACACTGTGTTTTCTAATCTGGCCTGAATTGCTATTATTTCCTGCAGTGAGAAAAACCCAAACCCACACACCACTGGCAATTCAGCCAAATTTATTGAGGCCTGGTCCTTTTGAATGTTTCAGGCCACACATGGCCTTAATAATGAAACAATCCCTGGCTTGATCCCTGACTTCAAAGATTAAAGATTCAGTCTCACTAGGGTACATCCCATTCTCAGCCCTTTCCCCTTAATTTATGTCCCCAAATGCCTACTATATCTTTCAAACCACGTGTTTACACTGTTTTGCATTTGAAAATTGTCAAATTTTATAATTTTCAATTAATCCAACTCACTGCTGCTTCGGTTACCTTTATAAAGCACAGACTTTATTTTTTTCTGTTTATCGTACTTCCCAACTCAAAGTCCATCTGAGTGGTTATCCTTCTAAATCTTTCCCTTGGGGTGTTACAACCTGATATATTACAGCTATGGTAGATTTCTTTAATGTCCCAACCAGGACACATTTAAGAGTGAAGCAGGCACTATCAATTATTGGAACAGGACAATAGATGTAAACCTGGAATTAGGGTGATGCTAACTAAAGCCATCCTGCTTCCCAGGCAAGATCTAGCAGACTGGATTCCTCACCATTCCACAACCAGGAATTTAGCTTCCCTAGCAGTTTTTTTTTTCCCCCTTCTAAACAACAGTTATGATTGTTAATATGAATGTATTAACTCATTTTATCCTCACAACAACTCTGTGAAACAAGTGTCTTATTATTCCAATTGTATATATGAGACAACTGAGGCACAGAATAGCTCAGTAATTTGGTTAGTTAATGGTGGAACCAGGATTCACACAGGCACAAACCTGGCTTCAGAGCCCTTGCCTGTAAACACTACTCCATTATGCTTTCCTGGAATGCATTTTCACTCCTTCCTAAATTCTCATTCTTTAGGAAGAATTCCATTGTATTTTAGAGAACAAGATTTGAAGTCAGACTCCCTTGTTCTGATGTGGCTCCACCACCTACTTGTCCTTGGGTAAATTACTTAGTTTTTCCGTGACTCAGTTTACTCAGTTGTATAAAAAAGGCTTATAGGTACACTAATTTCAAAGATCATTGTGATGATTAAATGAGTTAAGTCATGTAAAGATTTGAGTATATAGTAAGTTCATAATGAGTAATTTCTATTAATATTAAATGCTACTCTTCCTCAAAACCTTTTCTTTCCCCATTGTCTTAGCACTTTGTTTTATTGCTGTTAATGCTGGAGAATCACTCACTTGGGGAACACTTCAATAATTCTAATGAAGCCCATATTTAATATCAGCATTTCTGGTGGTGTGACTGGCCATTAGGATTTTTTAAAAACTCTCCAGGTGATTCAAATATGCAGCCAGTGTTGAGAAACTGCATCAAAGCCTTACTGATATGAAATATCTTTGTAGAGTATTTCCCGCTTATTAAGCACAGGGATACATTCCAAGACCTCCAGTGGATGCCTGAAACTGCGGATAGTACCAAGCCTTATATGTACTACATTTTTTTCTAATACATACATACCTATGATAAAGTTTAATTTATAAATTAATCACAGTGATTAATAATAACTTAAAATGGAATTATTATAACAATATGCTATAATAAACTTTATGTGAATGTGGTCTCTCTCTCTCAAATATCTTACTGCACTGTACTCAGCTTTTCATTTAAAGAAAGCACTTTACAGCTTCCCTTTAATATATCCAAATTGCCAGCATCAGTACTCTTGTGTTTTGGGGCCATTAATTAGTAAAATAAGGGATGCTTGAACACAAACACTGCGATACCTCAACAGTCAATCTGATAACAAAGACAGCCACTAAGTGACTAACAGACGGGGTGTATATACTGCCCAGATAGGCTGGACAAAGGGCTGTTTCACTTCCTGGGTGGGACAGAGGGCTATGGTGTGAGATTTCATCACACTACTGAAAACAGTGTGCAAATTAAAACTTATGAATTCTTTATTTCTTGAATTTTCCATTTAATATTTTTGGATCTCTGTTGACCATAGTAACTGAAACCACAGAAAGTGAAACTGAGGATAAGGGGGAAGTACTGTACATGTGTTTGTCTCTTTCCACAAATTTCAAGCTCCATGATTGAAAGTGCTGTATCAAATTCTTCATTGTATTTCCAGTGGCAGCTAGCGTGGTGCCTTATATATACTTGGCACAAACAAATATTAATTCCTTTGAATTAAGTAGACATTCCTGAAATATGTTCATTGTTACAGGATAAAGGGTAGAATCTTTTGTCATCACTAATGAACTCAATAGGTGTCCTAATCAGAGGTTGGCAGGATCCAGGTAAAAAAGGGTTGGGTGGGAAAGTGGCAAAAGAGTAGTAGTAAGACAAACTACTTAGTTTTTAATTGTAAAATAGTGGTCTGCAAACTTGGCAATTTATAATCACCTGGAAAGATTTTACAAAAATAGCTGAGCCCCTCTGTTCCTCAGGAGATTCCAATCAAGGTTGACTGCTCACTTAGATTGATTACAGCAGACCCGGATCTCTTCTCTTCTAACACAAGATCTGAAAGTCACCTTCTGTGGTTTGCAGTTAGGTGACATGAAAATGAAAAGCATAGAGAATATGCTCATGTGTAAAAGTATCTGGATATATGGAAGCAGCAGGGTACCAGGATGGGGAAATATGTACACAGGCATGTGCACACACATACACATACACTTAACATGTTTTAAGTTAGTCTTCACAACAATTATATAATGAGAGAGTTATAATAATAATATAATAATAATAATATTTAAAATGACAGTATGTCCCAAGACACTGTTATTTGTAAGATAATGTCTTTTTGGTGAAGAAGTCAAGCATAGCTTTGCCAACACAGCCACCAAATACACAGAGCCGGTTTTTTTTGTTTTTTATTTTTAATTAAAGTTTATTGGGGTGACAATTGTTAGTAAAGTTACATAAATTTCAGGTGTACAATTCTATAATACATCATGTATAGATCACATTGTGTGTTCACCACCCAGAGTCAGTTCTCTTTCCATCACCACATATTTGACCCCTTTACCCTCATGTACCACCCACCTCCCCCCTTACCCTCTGGTAACCACTAAACTATTGTCTATATCTATGAGTTTTTGTTTCTTCATTTGTTTGTCTTATTCTTTTGTTGTTTTCAGTTTTATATAGCACATATTGGTGAAATCCTACGGTTCCTGACTTTTTCTGTCTATTTTGCTTAGCATAATACTCTCAAGAGCCATCCATGTTGTTGCAAATGGTACTATTTCATCTTTTCTTATGGCAAGATAGTATTCCATTGTGTATATATACCACATCTTCTTTATCCAATCACCTATCAAAGGACACTTTGGTTGTTCCCATGTCTTGGCCACCATAAATAAAGCTACAATGAACATCGGAGAACATATATCTTTACAGATAAATGTTTTCAGATTTCTTGGGTAGATACCCAGGAGAGGGATTGCTGGGTCATATGGCAATTCTATTCTTAATTTTTTGAGGAACCTCCACACTGCCTTCCGTAGTGGCTGCACCAGTCTGCAGTCCCACCAACAGTGTATGAGGGTTCCTTTTTCTCCACAGCCTCTCCAACACTTGTTACTATTTGTCTTGTTGATGATAGCCATTCTGACTGGGGTGAGGTGATATCTCATTGAGGTTTTTATTTGCATTTCTCTGATGATTAGTGATGTTGAACATTTTTTCATATGTCTATTGCCATTTGTATGTCTTGTTTGAAGAAATGTCTATTCAGGTCCTCTGCCCATTTTTTAATTGGATTGTTTTTTATTGTTGTTGTTGAGTTGTATGAGTTCCTTTTATATTTTGGGTATTAGCCCCTTATTGGGGGTGTTGTTAGCAAAAATCTTCTCCCATTTGGTTGGTTGCCGCTTTATTTTGTCTATGGTTTCTTTTGCTGTGCAGAAGCTTTTTTAGTTTGATATAGTCCAATTCATTAATTTTAGCTTTTATTTCTCTTGCCTTTGAAGTCAAATTCATAAAATTTTTGAACTCCTGGTCCATAGGTTTAGCACCTATGTTTTCTTCTATGCAGTTTATTGTTTCAGGTCTTATCTTTCGGTCTTTGATCCATTTTGAGTTAAATTTGGTACACGGTGACAGATAGCAGTATAGTTTCATTCTTTTGCACATGGCTATCCAATTCTCCCAGCACTATTTATTGAAGAGGCTGTTTTTTCTCAATTGTATGTTTTTGGCTTCTTCATAAAAAATATGTGAGTTTATTTCTGGGTTCTCAATTCTATTCCATTGGTCTATATGTCTGTTTTTCTGCCAATACCATGCTGTTTTGATTATTGTGGCCCTGTAGTACAAGCCAAAGTCAGGAAGTGTGATACCTCCATTATAGTTCTTTTTTCTTAAGATTGCTTTGTCTATTCGGGGTCTTTTGTGGTTCCATACAAATCTGATGATTTTTTGTTCTATTTCTTTAAAAAATGCCATTGGGAGTTTGATGGGGATTACGTTAAATCTGTATATTGCTTTGGGTAATATGGCCATTTTAACTATGTTGATTCTTCCAATCCGTGACATGGAATGTCTTCCCATTTTTTTGTGTCTTCTTCAGTTTTTTTTTGTTTTTTTTTTAATGTCTTATAGTTTTCAGTGTACAGGTCTCTCACATCCTTGATTAAATTTATTCCTAGATATTTTATTCTTTTTGTTGTAATTGCAAAATGAACTTTTTAATTTAACTTTTATTTATTTTAAGTGTGTTTTTCCAGGACCCATCAGATCTAAGTCAAGTAGTTGTTTCAATCTAGTTGTGAAGGGCGCAGCTCAGAGTGGCCCATATGGGGATCGAACCAGCAACCTTATTATTAAGAGCACCATGCTCTAACCAACTGAGCTAACTGGCTGCCCCATTGTTTTTTGTTTTTGTTTTTGTTTTTTTAATTTCTTTTTCTGAGATTTCATTGTTAGTATATAGGGATACAATGGACTTTTGTATGTTGATTTTGTAGCCAGCAACTTCACTGTAATCATGTATTGTTTCTAATAGCTTTTTGGTGGAGTCTTTAGGGTTTTCTATATATACCACATTTCCCTGAAAATAAGACTACGTCTTATATTAATTTTTGCTCCAAAAGACGCATTGGGCTTATGTTCAGGAGACATCATCCTGCAAAACCGTACTGGGCTTATTTTCTGGTTAGGTCTTATTTTTGGGGAAATATGGTAGTATCATGTCATCTGCAAAAAGTGACAATTAAACTTTTTCATTCCCAGTTTGGATGCCTTTTGTTTCTTTCTCTTGCCTGATCGCTCTGGCTAGGACTTCTAATACTTTGTTGAAAAGTAGAGGTGATAGGAGACAGCTCTTTAATGTTCCTGAACCTAAAGCAAAGGGCTTCAGTTTTTCACCATTAATTATGATATTAGCTGAGTGTTTGTCATACATGACCTTTATTATGTTAAGGTATTTTCCTTCTAGGCCTATTTTATTATGTGTTTTAATTATAAATGGATGGTGTATCTTGTCAAATGCTTTTTCTCCATCTATTGATATAATCATGATTTTTGTCCTTTATTTTGTTTATGTGGTGCATCACATTGACCGATTTGCATGTTGAACCATCCTTGTACCCCTGGGATGAACCCTACTTGGTTATGATGTATAATCTTTTTAATGCACTGTTGCATTCGATTTGCTAGAATTTTATTTTTATAAAGAACATTGAATCTAACTCACTATATAGTGATTTGGACTGAAAGCAGATGATTATAACTTGTCAACTTACCTTAGAATTACCAGATCTACTGTTGCTAGGTACTGGGCACCATTTTTACCCTGTTTCAATTACAATTAATTATCAGGTGGAAGGATTTTATATATTATATTGGCTTTGTTCAATATTCTTCAGTATTTTAACAAATAATAAAGACAAAAAGATTAAAAATGCAACACAGGTATAAAACAGAATTTGAATGCTTGTTCTATAATGTATAAATTGTTAGTATATTACATATTATTTCAAACTGAAATAAAACCAATGCTCATACTATATTATTTATGTTCTTTTGTATTTTTGTAAACTTCTACAACCTGTCACATTATTTAAACAATTATATTTAAACAATTCTTAAAGGTATTTCTTTTTCCTTTCTCATAAGAGAAAGAAAAACAAAGGAGATAAGCATGTTTCAAAAATACATGATAATATTTTTAAATTATATTTTTTTATTCATTTCCAAAAAATATACAAAAAAATACATTCCCCAAAGTGGTTGGTCTTAAAACAACATCGTTTTGGTTAAGAGGCCAACTATACACTGTATAAAAAGATAGTTAATGTTATTGATCCATCCATAGGGTAATATAATAACAACTAAGATATGTTGGGTGTCTACTATCTGCCAGATAGTGTTTAGTACTTTACCTGAATTAATGCATTAAATCTTCAAAACAATTCTGTGAAAGTGATACCATGTTAATCTCCATTTTGTAGGTGAGGAAATTGAGGCACAAAATATATAAATCACTCACTCGGGGTCAGGGCTCAACTGAAAATTAAGGGATCCAGGACTGGCCCGGTGGCTCAGGTGGTTGGAGCCCCGTGCTCCTAACACGGAGGTCGCCAGTTTGATTCCCACATGGGCCAGTGAGCTGCGCCCTCTACAGCTAAGATTGTGAACAACAGCTGTCCCTGGAACTGGGCTGTCCTGAGCTGCCGTGTGCTGCCATGAGCTGCCCTGAGCTACCTTGTGCTGCCAGGAGTGTCTGGTGGCCAGTGTGAGTGGCCAGCAGCCAGCATGAGTGGCCGGCAGCCGGTGAGAGCTGCTGTGAGCAGCCAACTGGCGACTGGAGACTGACTGCCTCAGCCGGGGGGAGCACAAGGCTCATAACACCAGCATGGGCCAGGGAGCTGTGTCCTACACAACTAGACTGAGAAACAAGGGCTTGAACTGGAGTTGGGGGTGGGGGAAGGCAGAAGATGAGAAAAAAAATTAAGGGATACAAAATTGAATGTAGGGATTAAGGACCATAAGTTATGAGCCTATAATTAGATTTAAGTTGATATTTCCCCCAAATATTTGACTACAGAGGGAATTGGTTTGACCTACTTGATCCTTGTCATTTCACTGGACTCTCTTTCTGGCTACACTTAGCGCAGTCTGTGGCTATGAGACCGTGATCTATAGCCACATGTGGCAGCAAGTGTCTAGTATTCTGATGATAGCATTCTATCGTTTTGGAATCAGGGAGAAAGAGAGAAATCTTCAGCTCCTTTAGTTTTCTCCTTGGCTGCCTTTTCAGAAGCTAATTCCAACTTTTTTTTGCCCTATTTTAATTTTGTAAAAAAAATTCTGTCATAAAGACTATAATAGAGGAGATCTGGGGGAAGGATCGGCTCCAAAATAACTTACGTGATGGAGATAGAGCACAAAAGAAATATTTGAAGCTGGATAATGCTTATCTGTAATAGGATATTCTTATCACATTATCCATCCATTAAGAACAAATAAAAACAAGTAAAACATGATTTATAATGAACTTCCCAATTTCGACTGTAGCATTTTAAACAAACAAGCAAACAAATAAAAAACATGATTTCTGATTATTTATTTCTTCCTCTATGTGTCCCAAACAACTGTATTTACATTGTTTTAGTCCTGATTAATGCTTCTAGGTGTTATACTAAGTTATTAAATTATAAACTACTTTAGAAGTGAGAACATATCTTAATCATTGCTGGATTTCTTGCAATTCACAACAGAGTCATTTATACATACTATATGTTCAGTATATGTTTTATTGAGTGAAACTGTAAAGGCTTTTCAGAAGACTGCCACATGCTGACCTTTTATTAAAGCAGTGTAACTAAAAATGTGGCCCATCGATGGGCAGCATCATCATACCTGGGAGCTTGTTAGAAATACAAGTTCTCTGTTTTATTTTATAACTGGAAGTTTGTACCTTTTGACACTCTTGACCAAATAAGTCATGGGAATGTAATGTACAATATGGCAACAGTGCTCAAGTCCTACTCAATGACTGTTGAATCATAGTCTCTGAGGTAGGATGCAGGGACCTATGTTTAATAGCTCTGCAGGTGCACTTTATGTCATCTAAAGTTAGAGACAGACTGATTCACATTGATTACTTATAATAATAGCTAATGCATATCAAATCTGTAGATGACCTTCAATCTGGGCATAATAACCCGACATTACTTGGGAGGGAGGAAGTAAAATACTGAAAACTAGAACAATTAATGTATCTAACAATAATATTTAATTATCATTGATAACCATAAGGCCATTATACCTTAACCATGCATTTACTTAACAGCAACTGTACGTCAAAAACTATGCCAGATAGCGGGATGGCTATAAATAAGTTTCCTGCTTTCAGGAAGGAATTTTTAGGCAAAAGAGACAGTTCTCTACACAAATAATTAAAAACGCAGTAAAATAAGTGTGCCAGTTATTAAGCTATTGTCTCTCAGTTTCAACACCCACCCCCATATGCTTCTTAGTAATGCTAGGATGGGACTCTGCAAACCACATTTCTGGATTGGCAGCTGGCTTCCTGTTAAACTCTGTGAGTGGGATGCTGAAGGAAGGCTGAAAAGCTAGAAAAAGAAAAAGAGATTTGCTGTTTCCTCTCTGCTCCCATTGGCTTTCTTTTGCTGTCAGTGTCTCTCCCGCGTCACTGCTTCACCTTAGGGATGTTATTTCCGACATCAACAGCTGAACCCAGTTTGCAGTTTTTTGAACACTTGTAGACCAGCCTCTTTCATACATCTTTAAATGCACCAAAACCAATGGGTGAGTGCCCTGTCCTCAGAAGTCTGAACTCTAACCCCTCAAGCTCTCATTCCTGAGCAAAAACTAGCACCAACTCATTGGTCCCATATCCAAACTTCCAAATTTTAACAATCCCACTCTCTTCTGTTTGTCTCTACAGGTGGTAGTTTCTTCCTGCACTTGCTACTTCCATGATGACTTAGTGTTTTATTTTTGCCATGATACTTCGTCAACTTTTTACCTATTAACAATTCATTATATTAAGTTATCTCTGTTAGAACAACTGATGACTTTTTTGTCTCCTCACTGGACATTGACCAATACAATAACTGACAGTAAATAGTGATTGTGAAATGTTTGAATAGGAAAGCTTTAAACTGTTTAAATCAGGGAATATGCTTAATTGAATTTAAGTTTTTGGCCAGTTGAGAAACCACTTTGGTTCTGACCTTGATTTGGAAATTGCTTTCTTTGCCAAATGTAGAGACTACCCATATAATAATCAATGTATCATAGGTAAAACAAAGAAGCAACTATTTGATGTTTCAAAATATAGAAGAGAAATAAGAGGAAAAAAAAGGCTTATTTCATGTTTCTTCAGAGAGCAAAACTTGAATTAATGGGTTGAAGTTAGAAGAAAGACCTTTCTAAAAAGCAACCCTGTCTGAAGATAAAATGGAATTCTGAGGAAGGAGCATGTTCCTCATGACAAGAAGTGTTCTACTACAGTTTGGGAAACTAGTATTTGATACTATTGTATGGGGACATTCGTCAACTGGAAACGTCATTGAATCAGACAAATTAGATAGATTATTACAATGGGATTTTATGATAATGGCATTGTTGTATTAATCTCATTATGCTCCTTTCCAAAGATAAAAGTGTTCACTGATGTGTGTAGGATGTGCAAAAGAAGAGGTAAGGGAGTGCAATGGACTGAATATTTATATCACCACAAAATTCATACATTGAAACTAAGTCCCCAGTGTGATGGTATTTGGAGATGGGGTCTTTGCGAGGCGATTAGACCATGATGATGGACCCCTCACAAATGAGATTAGAGCCTTTATAAAAGAGATCTCAGAGAGCTCCCTCATCCCTTTTACCATGTGAGGACAGAGTGAGAAGACAGCTATCTTTAAACCGGAAGTGGGTCCTCACCAGTTACAGAGTCTGCCAGCACCTTGGTGTCAGACTTCCCAGCCTCCATAACTGAGCAAAATAAATTTACGTTGTTTATAAACTACTCAATCTGTGATAATTTCTTATCATAGCCCAAGTGGACTAAGACAGGGAGTAAGGTAAGAGTTAGAGAAGGGCATTTGGAACACGTGATAGATTAAAGCCTGCATAGGTAGTAAGTTACTGGAAGTAGGCAATGTATTAGGAAAGTAATTGTAAAGACGGGCAAATAAGCTGGAGGAAATCTCTCCTACTCCTGGCCCCTTAAATCTTAGTAATGAGCAAGTTCAAAAACCTTTGCAGCTGAGTTTTTGTCCTTGTCTCCGGTTTCATAGCCCATGTTTGAAATACTCTGTTCCAGACAGTATGTATACATGGAAAGTGCTTATCTGTGAGATGGTTACTTTTTAAATCTTGTTTTTCTTAAGTTTTCTAAGATATTTACAATAAATTTGAATCTTTATGTTATATTGGAACATGATACAAAATGCTGTTGACATTTCTAACAAAAATATTAGAAAATAGTCTACAATATCATCATCAGCCATGACAACAGCACAGCTCATTGGAATACATCCTTTTAAAATTATGCCCAAACCTAATAAATAGACAGCAGCAAGACTTCTTGGTGTTTATGAGATATTAGAAACACATGGATGCCAATTTCTATAAATGATGTAAAAAGAACAATCTTATATAAGATTGGCAATTGTGCTGGGATGAATTAGAAAAGTCTACTAAGACAGTAATTTTGTAGTTTTCACATGTAAATATATTAGAAAAGGTGGATTCATGTTTATGGGAGTTGTTTATTAATTATTATTACCATTATTATTTTGTTTTTACCTCAACAATGCTAAAAGGGGTATATTAAAGTGAGAGGGGAGATAATTATCTCATTTCTTTGTCTAGAATCTGTCAAATTTCCCATTATTGAGGTATGTCTAATTGTTTAATGTCAATGAGACCCTCATATTTAATTAGGAACTAACCTTTTATTTCACATCTCAGTGTGTTAGTTTCATAAGTACAAAATAATTAATGCAAAGTTTTACTTCTCAAAAAATTAGAGTGTATTGGCGGAATCAGGTTACTTTTACACGTGTGAAATAGCAAAATTCCTATTGTGGAATGACATTAGATTTTTCTAGATAGTGGATATTTATTGCCAGATATCTACTTTTTCTACCAATCAAATCCTCTGACTTTAACAAGAAAAAGTTACAGAATTAGTTTGCTCGAAACATTTCAAAGAACAGGATTTGAAAATTTCAAAGGACAGGATTAAATATTTTCCCAGACACTTCTTAAAGACTGTTTAATGAAAATATTAGGATTAAGGACTGCCTTTTCCAGTATATTTAGAAGTATTATACACACAGTTTAAAAGTTCACTGATATGATGTCACATGGGCTATGACAAGGAGCCTGTTTATTTAGTTTCATGTATCATTATTCACATTGTAAAAGTCATGTCATACCGAGATACCTTTGCCTCCAGGTGGAGATCTGGAATGAACAATTATATACTTAGACACATATTTTGACTATGCTGGTCATTTTACTATATTCCGTTCCCCCCAAAATGATAGAATACATATACTTTCCTGGATGTCTATACAAAGCTAAATCCCAAAGCTAAGTGAGAAACTTTTTCAATCTCTCTTGTCAATGGTTAAAGTGGGGCATAACTTGATATAGTCTGTTTTAGAACTGGAAGTATTCTCCAGTGAATCTGACTTAGCATATCTACTCTCTTAAGACAATACAAGTACAACAAAAATGAGTTGTTTTTCATTTTTTGATGGGTTCTAATTACAAAAGTACCAAATATGTTTACTTCGCAATGGGAGATCTGGTTTCCATGGGGACCAAACCAACCTCATCTGCTGTTTTGCAGACCATGCTCCATGCACCACCTCCACTTTGGCAGGACTAGAAAGTGGCTGAACACAGATACCCTGGCAAGTGTGCACAGCCGTCTATACAGTTTCTCCTCATTTTCCACCCCCTTCCAACAACAGAGCTCAGGAGGGGGCTTCAAGGATGTGCAGCTTTCCTCCCACTTTCAAGTTCCATTACTTGTGATGCTCTTTGAAACTGGAACATTCTACATGGTGATGATAAACATTCACCATGTGTCACAATGTTTCTTCAAGTTAAGTGTCAGATTATCTGGCAATATTAATAACTGCCTATTTTTATTGTTGTAATGCCTTTATTAGAGACTCTGCACAGATCAATGATATATATACATACATACATACATATATATATATATATATATATATATATATATATATATATATATATATTTACACAGATTGATCAAACAGCTATCATATATACTGGCAATTTGCCCTACTTAATATATGCTTACTACTGATTCATGTGTTCATCATACACTTCATAACAGCTTGCTATACGCCAACCATTGTGCTAAGCATGAGGGCTATAGAGATGAGCAAGACAGAGTTCTTACTCTCAAAAGCTCAGAATCTAGAGGAAAAGAATCATTGGAAGGAGTATTCCTAAATCACGGTGGTAAGTTTAATGGTAAGATATTTGCACTGCATACTATGGGATGGACCATCAATGGGACCCCAAGCTCATCCTGCACATTAGAAAAACCAAAGGACAGCTTCCTAAGGTGCTTGCTTAAACAATGTGTATAAATTAGTCTGGTGAAGCAGCAGCAGCAGCTAAACGCAGGAAAGGACAGTAGAAAAGAGCAACTTCTGGCTTAGAAGCCAGAGGCAGTTCTGTGCCTAATCAGAATGGGTGAGGCGGAGAGCAGCAAAAGCAGAGCTGAAATCAGACCATCAGTCCCCCTAGGAAATGTTATATACTTTGGATTTTATCCAAAGCTATTGAAGAAATATAAAGAGAACATATAAAGAGGGCAATTGTGTGTTTTTGAGAGAGAAGACTCTGGAATGTGTATTTGACCAAAATGAGATGTTTAAATAAATGAATATATATATATATATATATATATTCCCCCCCCCCCCCCCCCGGGCCACAACATAGCCCTGATGAATGTTGGGAGCTAAAACCTTTAACATCTAAAATTCAATATTTCACTGAGTGCAATTCATGTTTGTCATTAAAATAGAGGTGTTACATTTTTACTTATTTACTTATCTTAAAAAGAGAAGAATGGTAGGAGAAAGGCATCTTGCAAGGCTGCAGACATGTAAGAGGCTCTGGGGAAGGGAGTAAACCTACCATTTCTTGGGTCACTGGCAGACACTGGACCAGTGGACAAAAGATACAGGGAGTCAAGAACATTCCCAAAATTCGAGCTTTCCAGTGGACTATAAAAAATATAGTGAGTTTTCCTCCATGAGAAGTAGAAAGGCAGAAACCCAACGATTTGAAGAAACTCAGAAATTATTAGTTCAATTATTTCATTACAGAAGTGCAAAAAAAAGACCAAAAAGGTCAAATGATTTGACCTAAATCAGACAAGGATCTCCACTGCTTTTTGTTAAGATTTTTTTTTCCATTGAGCCATGCAAAGTTAGGATAATTACAGCAGATGGAAAAACACAATTTGGGGCAGCAAGAGTGACAGTGAATAACATGCTTTATGTGGTCCTCTCCTAGTCTAAGAGTCTATGCGTTCTCTTTCTTTTTTGAAGATGTTCCATTTTTTAACAGCTTCAAAGTAAAATGTTAGCAAATTAGTCTGAAATATTTTGATTCCTCTCAAAGTTAAAGTTAATTCATTTGAAATAACCACATTTTTCCATTACCTCGGTCCCATTACCTTTTTACATTTCACTATTATTAGCTTATTGAAAGTTTAGAGTTCTCTTTAATAAGCATGTATTGAGGACCTATATTGATAATATCATTTCTCTATTCTAGAGGAGGGTACAGCCTAGTAGTGTGAGCATATATTATAAATAGAGCCTAGATTTTATTCCTTAAGAAATTGATTTTAAGATCACTGTGCTAGCCATTTACAGCACTGTTTTATAATAATGGAAGTAACAATGCAAGCAGCAGCATCAATTTAAAACATCAAGCCATTCATTAACCTGAAAAAAAAAAAGTACATGATGGATGAAAATATTTAAGTTTCTTGAAAACTGAAAAAAAATATCTGGTAAGAGGAAAACCAAAGATTGTGAGTGATTTAAGAAGTCTTAAGAAGTTATTTTATTTATTTTTTATTTTTTTGGCAAATGTTATTAGAATATTAAATAAAAAGGTAAAGTATTTGTCTTTCATCTGGTAGAGTAATAACTATTATTTAATATTGTAAGTTACAAAATGTGTGGACATTTGTGTGTGTGTGGGTGCCATTCAGTTCAGTCTTGGGCAATTGAAATGGCTAAATAACACCCATATGGGAAACAGCTTGGTACGCCCAGTATAAAGGAAAAGGTGTTGGCAAGGAATCTGTGAAGGAGGCATTATTATTTTCACTCAGAGAGGTGATACAAATGTCTAGCTTCCAGGGTTTTACTTCTTTTATTTAGTTTTTCTTTTTCTTTCTTTTTTGTTAATATGTTACACTTTGGCTGGATTTTCATAAGAATGGGATATTTTTCAATACTTACTTCTCATGCATGAAAAAATTTTGGTAGCTTTGGAGGGTGATGGAGGGCGATCTCAATTTTTAGGTTTATATACCAAGAATTAGTTCCATCATAGAAACAATAAAAAATAAGCATAAAATATGGTTTCTGTCTGATAAAATTTTCCATTCTTTGTAAGGCCAGATGACATACATGAAGCAAAGATAACTTGATAATAGCAGTTATCATATGAACATTTAACATATGTTGAATATTTATTATCTTTTTAGTAATCTCCATATATCATTGAATGGATTTCATTTTATTCCCATAATATCTTGAATTTATCATTATGATGATCCTGGTAGGATGCCTTTATGTAGTAAAATATATTCAACATTTTTATATTTCATGAAACATTTTACAAGATGTGGGACAAGGGAAGACATTTAAGACCATGATGTTTATATCGAATATGAGGAGGAGTTCAGAATTTGGAATCAGGAGGATGTAGCTTCCAATCTCCATTCTAGTGGTGTGAGATACTTAGCTTTGTAAGGCTCACTTTCTTTATCTATGTAATGACAGCATCATTCCCCTCTTGGTGTTGTTTTGGGATTAAATGAGATTATACATGGAATGTGTCTAGCTAATAGCTGGCATATAGTACGCTTTCAGTGAACTGTTACCTTTTTTTAAGCAAAGATCTAGTGTCTGAAGAGAATACATTGTCACAGACCAGTTATCTTCACTTAAGCAGAATGAAGTTTCAACTACCAAATAGTTTTTGAGGTTTATCCACAGTGATTTTTTTTTGTTTCATTTTGGAATTCAGTAGTGTATATACTTAATTCTGGGAAAATGTAACAATTACTGTTCTAAGTTTCTGAGCTTAGAGACGTTCAACTGATGCTTATCAAGAAGTAAAAATTGAATTATTTGTCTACGTTACATAAAGCGATGTTTTTTTTTTGTGTTTTGTTTTTTTTTAACACAGGAGCTCAGACTATTAACATCAAGAACCTTAAATATTACACCTATGCCAAATTTGTAATTCTTTTGAGGTTTTATGTGAATTTTTCAATAGGACTGATCTTTTTTTGAACAGTGTTCATCCCTAAAAAAGACAATTTTCACAGAGTAATGTAGAAGACAACATTTATTTTTTTTTTTGTAGATCAGGACTCGAAACTTTAAAATATCACAGAAAATTGAGCTAACCTATCCATTTTTAAGATGTTTTGAAATAAAACATCTCTAAAACAATATGCTTTTGAAGATAATTTTCACTATTGAAAATTATTTAAACCACATGATACAATATTTAAAAAACATTTTCCTATTTTATTATATTTTAATGAATTTTTAGACATTTTAAGAAAGCACATTCGGCCTGGATCAGGTAAGATGTCAGCAATAAAGGGGCATCTTCTAAAAATGTAACTAAAAGCACTTAAGCATTGTATTTAATGGGGATATTCTCTCATAGGCAATCTGAATGTTAACCAACCCTAAAAAGATATTCTATAAATATATTAAGGGAAAAAATCTGATAGTTGCACTGATGCATTACATAAACAGAAAAAATAAAACATTACATTTTTGCTCTCTTAGAGTGTCGGTGTTTTATGTATTTTACACTTACACAAAGTAAACTATCACTGTCTTAGTTCTAAACAGTTAAGAATTTTTACCGATAAAGGATCAAAATCATGGGGCTTTCAGAATCATCTGCCTTTTGACATAGATTTGAAAACTTCAAATAGCTTCTAGTTTGAAGTCTGTGGCAACAAGGGAATCATCCCCTCATGCAGAAGTATCAATATTATGTAACTAATCTTTTGGACATATATAGAGCAGCCTAGGATGTGGTTTGAGACAGCCGGATCCCAGGTGCCTTGTTTTCAGTACAGTATGTGTCACCAGGGTAGATGAGCCTCGTCTTGAAACACGGGCAGAATAATCTCTTCACTCAGAGTGCAGAAAGGCTGTGTGGCAGGACTGAAATCAATATTCACACATGGCCTGTGAAATCGAATCCATTCAAAGTTTTCCCTTCATGATATTAGTGATGGTAAAGGATGATTTATCAAGGTCCATAACTACTTGGAATTCATGAATTTCAAATTAAAGTTTGAGTTCGCTATAGTAAATAAATATATCTTTGGATTACTGTGCAGTTCTCAATCTGGGGTGTATGGATGGGCTTCAGGGAACCAAGGAGGCTGGGGCCACGGGGAAACTGTATTCTGTTTCATGTGTATGTGCATTTTTCTGTGAAGAGGGTCTTTAACTTTCATTACATTCTCCAAGAGATCCATGAACAACAACAACAAAAATGGTAAGAATCACTATGTTGAGAGAGAAAGAACTCTAAACACCCATCATACATTTTAAAGAGGTTTAGAAGAATTGGTCTGGGTTTAAATTTTGTGTGTCAAAAAGAAAAAAAATCATTTTGTAGAGGCTCTCTGAATAGTATACATAAATGCTTTGATGAGGTGATCTGGGAACTATTCTTATTTTGAGGGATGATCTATGCCTAAGAATCTGAAATGCATATTCAAAGTGAGGAGTAAGAGTCAGAGAATGAAAAAGTCATAAACATGTATTTAGTAAGTACTAGGCACTAACTACAGTCATTGAGCTGGCATAAATGTACAGGGATGTCAAACATCAAATGGCAGTTAGCACCACTATTCTCATTTTATAGATCAAAATGTGAAGCAGAAAGGTTAAGAAACTTGATCAAGTCCACACAGGTAGTAAGAGGGAGATCTGGAATTCTTAGCTCAGTCTGACTGAACTGGACTATTTCTGATACATCATTGTTTTATTTTTTTGTGCGTGTTTAAAATACATCTTAGCATTTTGTAGATAGAAAGTGTCAGGGATTTTGTTTCATTCACCAGTATTTAGAGGTAAGTTTGGTGCCTAGAACAAAATAGAACCTAGTAAATTTTGTAAAATGAATACATCTAGTGTAAACTATCATTTAATTAGTAAAGCTATCAGATCAAGAGAGGTGAATTACTTTATTAAAGGTCATTCACCTGCTTTGTGGCAAAAATCATGGAAGCCCAATACAGTATCGCCTAGATAAAAATTCTGTCTATCGCATGTAAGTGGTAAAGACTGTTCCAGAATTCTCTCTCCATCCCTAGATCAATACTGGCTCTCAATGTAAAAGTAAATGACTTTTCTTTTCCTCTTCCTATAGCTTGGGATACAAACAAATTGTTCTAAATAATCATGCCTGAGGGACAGTTAAACTAATACTCTATCCTTAACAAGTTTGCAGTTTGCCCTTAAAAAAAAAAAAAAAAAAAGCCCTTGAACATGATAAAGTTTCCTTCAGCTGGTATATTTTTCTAACATTCTTATTCTGTCTTCCTGATCTGCAAAGGACTATATAATTCTTCCGTTCCTGTGTTGTAAGTTTATCTTTACTGTATCTCTAGCAACTGAAGTAGGACATGCCCACACTAAACTCTCTCAGGGCTGCCTTTATGGGGTGCAATTTGGTCTGGCCTTGGGATCCAGTGCTTGGTTGAATGTTCTGCTGTCACTCTCTTGAAATTTTTAAAAATTTCATTTTGAACTGGACTATGAGAATTATGACGCCGGTCCTGCTTCTTATTCGCCTCCTGCCAACCAATATAAATCTGTTCTTCTTTCTATCATCTCCGTTTTTGAAGGTCACCATCAATATCTGCCTCATTACATAATTTTGGAGACAAAGATTCATCTTTAACTTGACTTATTGACCACATCCAATTGTTGACAAAGTCCTATCAATTCTAACTTCACAAGGAGTCTTACAGTGAATCCCTCTTTCCTATTCCCACCACATTCAATAGAAAAGAAAAAAAAATACTTCAACAAAACTCAGACTTGATTTAGAAACAGGTTTCTGCCATTTATTGGTTGTAAGACTTTCAGCAAGGCAACTAACTTCCTGAATTGCTATTTTCTTATCTATAAACTAGGAATAAAACTTACCTTTTATATTTAAAAAGTAAGTAGTGGGACTATAAATTAAGTACTTAGTACAGTGCCTATTTTTAATTCAGAGAGGGTCTCATTAGACTCTAAGTTTTAATTCTCTCGAACTTTTAGCAATCCTTTATCCTGACATCAGTTATCAGAAATATATTTTATCCACAAATCATTAATTCAATACTTACAGGAGTATGCATTCCTGTAAATATTTTAAAACACTGCTCCCCCTCCCCGAAACAAACAATACCCCCAAATTTATTGATAACCCTGCTATCAACAGATGAGGTGTTTTTCTCCTCCTTTTGAATCTGGGTAGGTATGGAACTGCTTCAGTCAATAGAGTGGAAATGATATCATATGATTTATGAGGCTGGATCATAAAAAGGCATGGAGCTTCCAACTTGTTTCTTGGAACACTTATTTCTGGGGCCCTGAGCCAGTCTGCAAAAAGTCCAACAACCCAGAGACCACCATGCTGTGAGAAAGCCAAGCCACATGGAGATGCTACACGAAGCCACTCAGTCACAGCCCTGTTCTTCAAGTTGTCCCAATCCAGGAACCAGACTCACAAATGAACAAGCATTTAGCTGATTCCAGCCCCACCTATGATGTCATCCCCATCTTCACATCCTCTCAAATGACGCTCCAGACATCAAGGAGCAGGAGCAAGCCACTCCCTCTGAGCTCTGTCTGAATTTCTGAGTTACAAAATCTATAAGCATAATGAAATGGTTCTTTGAAGCCATAACTAAAGTTTGGATTCCTTTGTGATATAGCAATTGTAAGGGGAACAGCTCCAAATTGAAAAAAAAAGGCGGTGGGGAAGAAAAGGAAAGCAATCCTGTGTCTGTCCTGTCCAGCCTATGTCTGACCTGTGCAGTAGCCCCGATCCTTCTGCAATCCCTTTGCTTTCCAAACCTACTCCTCTTATTTACACTGCTGTTTGCTTGTTGGAAAGATCTTCCCTATTTTCTTCACTCTCTTAAGACTCAGTTTATGTGCTGTTCACCTGTTACTAAATGATTTCTTATTTAATCCTTTATGTATATATAGTTAATTCTTCTGAATCCTGATAAAACTTTTTACTTCATCTTGGTATTTTAAAAATTAACTGAGCATTATACTTACTCTTGTTTATGTGCACATTTAATATTTACTAAGACAGAATTTATATGTTCTTTTATACTCTACTTAACAAATGAATGACTCTTTGTAGGGGTTCAATGCTTGGCAAATAACCCAGCATTGCTTTGAATTAGAGTTGTGGTGTGGAAGTACTTCTAGCCTTGAAAAGTTACTGAGCAGTTATAGTATTTATGGGAGCCAAAACTATTATGCTACTTTCTTTGTCCTTTTATGTTTCCTTGTCTATCCTTGCTTGCTTTCTGCACAAATATTTATTCTACCATCATCTATCTATCAATTAGATTTTAGCTACCATTGATCTCAACTTCCTAGTTTATTCTTTAGTTATTACTCTCCCCCAAATTCTGTAGACATAGAACAATGTTGACTTTACTATCTATCCCACCTGACATCAGTGAGACACAATTAACATCATCTTTCACACTGTGGAAACACTATAAAACAAGACCACGAAGGCCTCAAAGAACTATATTCTCTGAGGTGTATACAATGCTTTAAAATTTATTTTAGATACCATTTATTCCCTAACTTTCAAAAACATTGAAAGGAACAGAGATTAGTTTACTTTTTAAAAAATTACTTTTATTGCAGTTGCTATATTTTTTTCTCCTCTCCCTAAGTGGCATACATTTAGCCTTAGGAAGAATGAATGGAAGAGAAGAAAATTTGTATTTCTTGTATATGCCAGACACTGCTGAGCAAAATCATATTACTTACTTTCTTTGTTTACTGCATTCTTTTCATGTAAATTTCCTTCAATAGATTGTTAGATAATGTCAGGTGTTTCTATGTCTAACCAAAATACGTATATCAAATCATGTTCAAATAGTTGAATATGTGTGCTACAAAAGGTTTAGCTAAATATATATATTTAATAACACAGGAATTACTAAGACATAGACAACCCTAGGAAAAAAGTCATGTAATGAGTATGGGATTAGGCCCTTACAAGAGTCTTTGGTACTTGCAGATGTCCTGCAGCTCTCTGAATTCCCATCATGTTTTTAATCATAATTGCTTTCCTAGCACCCATCTGGGCTGCTATCAACAGAGGCTTATGACTTCCAGGGAAAAATAAATAGAGAGACAAGTGAATTCTTTGGAAGCTCCAGTTCTGCCTTGGTGTGGATTTCTCTATAATAAAATAACGGAGTGAAGCATTAAAAAAAAAAAAAAAGATTCAATTGAAGCTAGTATCTTTAAATAGATTATTTTCCACAAGGAATCAATGGGTGCTAATGTTCCCTTGTTGGCTATAAAATCACTGGGGGAGAAATAACAATTATGGCAATCACAGCACAGTTTAACCCTTCGAATTTAGATACAAAGGAAAAAAAAAACACCACCACTTTTAACAGACATCTTTAAGAAGGCAATGCCATTAAGATGGCCATTCACAGGTTTCCAACTCCTTCGCTCTCTCTCCAGAAGGGGCTCCATAACGTCCATGGATACCCTTCAAGGCATGACAATATGCATTTCTGTTCATGAATTTTACGTATTTAATATGTTATTAATCAAAAGAGTCGCTGTAGTTTCATTGCTTCTAGAATCTCCCGGGGCATTGTATACAGCTGCAGTCAAAGAAAATGAACTGTTATAAACTTGATCATATTCATCCCTTGGGCTCATCTGATTACAAAATTGCCCAATGAGCTGTTACAGTATTTTCAACTAATTAGTTACCCCAAACATTGGGA
Organism: Rhinolophus sinicus; assembly: GCF_036562045.2. NCBI lineage: Eukaryota > Metazoa > Chordata > Mammalia > Chiroptera > Rhinolophidae > Rhinolophus > Rhinolophus sinicus. The sequence continues at coordinate 86,640,557 of NC_133751.1, forward strand.
TTTCTTTCCTTTCTTATTTGTTTTTGCTTTTTTTTTTCTTTTTTTCTTTTTTTGGCATATATATATATATATATATATATATATATATATATCCACTTTCTCTAACAGTGTGAATATCTTGGTGTTTGTTGAGCTGCCAAAACACTCAAATCTCATTACTAAAATATACCTTTTCTCATATCACTCTTCATGTGAGGGAAATATATGGTGTACATTTCTTTTTCCATATTATTGTTTTTTTATTACCTCCAAAAATAACACAGTAAGGAAATACATGTCATTCTACTATAAATACTTCTTATTATGAAAGTTACTTCTTCCTCCCCTCCTCCTTTCTCTTTATCCGCTTTTTATTGTTCCGCTTTCCCCTCCTCTTTCTTCTCCTCCTTCATTAAAATAGTCTGAGCTCTCAGATCACAAGATCTGATGGTTATCTGGTTTCACATATTAACAAAAGAACATTTCAAATACTTAAACTACCCATTTCTTCATTGTCTCTTTAGCAGAGGGGGTTTGACACTGGGTTTTGTTTCATGGCTAGTGGAACTTAACTGAGTATTTCATTTCTGCCTATGGAAGCATTATGCTTTTTAGGGTTGCTAATACATATTCCTGATTTTAAATCATAGACATTAAAGAACCGCACGATTCAATTCAGGAACTCAGAGAGATACATTTAACTCTCAGATCATCCGATTTCCTAAATCAGTGGGTGAAGATTCAAGGGTCCTTCAGGACATAGTTATACTGAAGAAAAGAAACAGAGGCAAATTTTCAGTAAAAGAGAATCATACAGAGGAAGAAGTAAGTTCTTTGGTAGGTATAGTTTTACCTTGTTGCAAATTTCTCCCTAAAATAATGGACTAAACGTTAAAAAAAAAAAAAGCCTTTCTTCACTAACCAGAAAGGATCATTCGGCATTTTTCTGGTTTCTTGTTATAACTTAAAGAGAATTTTCACAATGTCCAGAGCCCTTGATGTCCTGCAAAGGAAGGAAGAATATTTCCTCAAATTTCTTGCAACATGAACCCGCCCACCTATGTGGTGCCAACCTTGACTTCTTGATGGAACAGTACATCCACAAAAGGAAAAGTGATGCCATCTACATAATACATTTGGAGAGAAGCTTCTGCTGGCAGCTTGTGTCACTGTTGCTATTAAAAGCCAGGCTGATGTCAGTATTCCTATCCTCCAGGAATATTGGCTCGTGGGCCGTGAGAAGTTTGTGGCTGTTACTAGAGCCACTCCTATACTGGCCGTGTCAGTCCAGGAAACTTCACCAACCAAATCCAGGCAGCCTTCCGGGGAGCTGCTGAGACAGGTTAATTAGTATGTTACTAGGTATATAGGGAGGTCCCTGGTGGAATAAACAAAAAAGCAGCCATATCCTGAAACTCCAGGTTCTGGAATGTCTCCTTCACCCAGGACAAAGATATGAGGATATGCCTTGAGGTTAATAAATTATCTCAAATCCATTTGGCTGAACAAAGGAGCAGATCTAGTAGGTAGGAATAGGTTATTTCGTGAATTTCTTCAGGATGGGCAAACAGGACAAACCTAATAGATGAATTCCATTAGAAGCCTCCAGCCCCCTTCCCCAAACAGGCAGGGGAAAGTATAAAAGTAAAAGCCTTTTGCCTTAGCTAGTGGGCTTCCCAGCTTCGGGTATCCCCTCCAACTCGGGAGCTGCAACCTCTCCTCCTGCCTCTGATAAACTATCTTCTTTTACAACTCCTTGCCTGTCCCTGGTCTGTGTGCCCATTCTTTGGCTTCACTAGACACGATACCGGCCTATACCCAGAAATCTCGGGCAGATCTTACATCACTGCAACTTCCAGTGGTTACTGTTCCCAGGGCTAATCACCAGCCTCTCACAGAGGTGTCTTATGTGAATCCACTTACCATCACTCTGTATAACACAGACTCTTCTCTACACTATGTGGACACTGCCACACCATGCAACAAAAAGGGAGCTCACTCACTGGGTCTGAGGTGGACGCTGGCCAGGAAGTTTTGAGCATGTGCAGCACCATCTCCCAAGAACAGCTGGTGGAAGGTCACAGTTCTGGAGGTCAGAAGTTCAAGATCAAGTGCCATCAAGGTTGGTTTCTCCTGAGAGCTCTCTTCCCGGCTTGCAGATGGCCCCTTCTCTCTGTGTCCTCCTCACATGGCTTCTTCTCTTTGCTCTTGTAAGAAGAGAGCAGGAGCTCTGGTGTCTCTTCATCTTCTTATAAGGACACCAGTCTTATGGGATCAAGGCTCTCATGACCACATTTAACCTAATTACCTCCCTAAAAGCCCTGTCTCCTAATACAGTCACATTGGGGGGATAGGTTAGGGCTGCAACATATCAATTTTAGGGGAATATATTTTATCCATAACACTTGCTTTTGTCAAATCTTTTTTTTCCCCCAGAAACGTCAGTTTCTGTCAGCCTTATTTCCCTTTTCTGTGTAAGAGTACGGAGAGACAGCTTACGACCACTCAGTGGTCGTTCCTTCCCATTCAGTGGGCTGCGCAGTGGGAGCTGCAGACCTGTCTTCGGCGGTGGGCTGAGCACCGATTTTCAGTAGGGAACTGCTAAATAGATACGAGGGCAACCACTCACTTTCAGACCAGTCTGCAGCCTCCAGTTGGGTAGCAGGGTCTGGATCAGTCCATTCACACTGAAATTCCTCCTTGGTCACAGACTTTTCAAGAGAGGCTTGTTCTTCCTTTTCAATCTCTTCAGTACGTCCGCAGAAGTTGAGATCAGGCCTCTGCCAGAGCTCCTTCTCTCTTCCCAAAGAGCAACAAGAAGAAGCCATGTGAGGTCACAGAGAGAAGAGGCCATCTACAAGCCGGGAAGAGAGCTCTCAGGAGAAACCAAACTTGGTGCCACCTTGATCTTGGACTTCTGACCTCCAGAACTGTGAGAAAATTAATTTCTGTTGTTTAAGTCATCTAGTCTGTAGCATGTTGTTATGAAAGGCCCTGGTAGAGTAATATAGCAAGAGATTAGTTATTAATCTCTAAATAAATTACTCTACTGGAGAGCAAGGATGGTTTTCCTAACGAGGAGAACTAGGGAGTGAGGGATCGAAGAAAACATATAGTATCAGAATAAAAGTGAAGAGCCAATTATATTCTTGCCAGGATAATAAGAACAGAGTGCTACATATTATTCCTTGTTTCTCTCAGATCTGCAGTAAAACTGAAGGGTTGTACTGTTCACATGTCACAGAACTTTTTAGAGCCCAGCACATTTCTCTGTTGTCTTTTAACTGCCTACAAATGACACCGTCCTTTTCTTAGTGCACTTTGATTGAGATGCTGCATTGGACACTGTGAGAATGGCATAAAAGCTCACAGAATATTATGATGCTCTTACTGGTTTGGAGAAGGCCCGTTGCTTGGGAGGTAACAAGCCACCCAGGTACAATAAATGGTCAGCTCACAATGTTACTTACATGGAACCATACTATCTTCAATGTCGTATCAGATGCACACGTGGATTTTTATGGTTAAAAACATTATAACAAAAAGATGAGTGTGAGAGTTGCAAAGCTGTGAAAAAGTAAATAATAGGATCGCTAGAATCATATGTAATAATATTCAATCCCAATAGGGTATTTTTGCCTTCATGGAAACTTTTTTTTAAATTTTTATAATGGTGTTTAGATGTGGAATAATTAGATTATGGAAATTATATTTGTAAAGTTCCCAAATGCTGATTTTTATTAGTATAATTCAGAGGGTACCTCAGCATTCTATTTCCTAATTATATGTATGTAACCCAAGTGTCCCCGAGCCTTTTCCTTGACTAGACCTAAGTCTCATTTCATGGGAGATGCAGCCCCCATCACAATACTGTGGACGATTCCTTAAGAGGAAGCGTATTTACTTTCCATACTTTCTCTAATACTTTGGATTCTCAGTTCTCTTTCACCATCTAATTTCCTTCAGCTGCTCTTCTCTTTACACATGGCTCCAGTTGTTGCCATAAGTGGACAGAGGCCATTTCTTCTGTATTCACTAAAGTAATTCTAACATGAAACCTCATTACAAAAACATATTTTTTTTTGAAAATTTGGAACTAATAGATGCATAATGTCACCAACAAGAGAGTGGGAAAAATAATATAAACTGATATTTTTCTGTTGGTTACTCTTGCAGCAAGGCATTTTCAGTGACCTTTCCCATGGTGCTCGGGTGTTTTAGGCAGGTCCTTGTTTCTCCCATCTCCTTCCTTTTCAAATCTCCCAATGTTTTACTTAAGTAGCCAGAAGACAACTCCATAATTCCAATTATTTTACTGTACATAACAATTTGGCTTTTTTTTTTTATGTTCTTTCATCAGACTAGCCCTGAAAGCTGTCTTTTAAAATTATTGTTTAGTGAAATTACTTTGTGTGTAATGTTCTATAGTTCTTTCTCTCTCTCTCTCTCTTTCTCTCCCTCTCTCTCTCTCTGTCACACACACACATACACACACACACATTTTTGTGTGAACACTATCATAATCAGTGTACAGAACAGTTCCATCTCCCCCAAAAGCTGTCTTCTTTTCTCCTGTTATAGAAATACCTTCTCCTACCCCTAAGCCCTGACAACTATTGATCTGTTCTCCATTACTATCGATTTTCGAGAATGCCTTATAAATGAAATCATAGATTATGCAAACTTTTGAGGCTGTTTTCTCTTACTCAGTAGAATGCCTTGAATTTTATCCAAGTTGTTGCATATGTCAATAGCTCAAGTCCTTTTATTGCTGAATAATATTCCACTGTATGGAGGTACTACAGTTTATCAGTTCACGTGCTAGAGGACATTTGAGTTGTTTCCTGTTTAGGTGATAATAAATAGAGCTGCTAGAACATTTTGTGTAGAGGTTTTTGTATAAAGATGTTTTTATTTCTCTAAGGTCAATATCCAGTAATGGTACTGGTGGTGGGTCTTATGGTAAGTATCTGTTTAACTTACAAGCAAATCAAAGACAGAAATAACCTGCCAAACTGTTTTCAAAAGTGGCTGTACTATTCTTGCCTTCCTACCAGCAGTGCATGAGGTTTCTAATTGCTCTATATCCTCAACAACACTTAGTACTGTCGGATTATTTTAGCCATTCTAATAGGTATATAGTGGTATATCATGCTTTTAACTTGTGTTTACCTAATAGCTAATGATATTGAATATTTTTTCATGTGCTATTACCCATCTTTATATCCTCTTCAGTGAAGTATCTATTCAAATCATTTGCCCATTTTAAAATTGAGTTATTTGGTTTTGTAATAAGTTTTGAGAGTTCTGTATAGGTTAAAATTTGTCCAGTCTACAATGTTTTCACAAAATTAACCTCCCAAGAACAGTGATTCTGATATTTTTTCCCATTATTACTTTTTTTTTTCCTTTTAAATTTCAGGTTCAACAGAAATATCCTTCCTACTTGCCAAGCCTAAAACCTGTACCTATGTTCTTCATCTTGATGCCTTTACTTATTCTACATCTATCACTCTCCTTCAGTTACCTCTTTCTTTTCTGGTATTTTCAAAACCTCCTTTTGCATGATCCATTGTTTCTTCTAATGTTAAAGTCTCTATATCTAATTTAGAAAAGAAACTAATCTATTACTCCTGTCTAAATTACTGCGTCCCTGCTTTCCATCACTGCTATGCTTCTAGAAAAAATGCTCTGTATTCGCTGCCTTCTTCTGCTTAATTTATACAAGCCAGACTCTGCTTTTATTATTATTCTGAAAACAATCATCAACAACCAGCAGCTTCCTCTACTGGTGGACTCTTAGTGTTCATTTTATTTACCTCTCTGCAACACATAACATTTATGTCCATCACTTCTCTCTAGATAATGAAAATATCACAAAGAAATCAATGGTAGTCACAGAAAAAGGGTAAAGTAAGTAAATATTTTTTGGAAGCAGAATCTTTATTTTTTATAGGAAAATTCATGTGGATAAAGGGTCCAGTGATGCTTAAAATTTGGCATCCACATATAATTTAACTGGGTGTATTATATGTAAAGGCATTCGTATTCATACTATCTTGTTTCGTTTGAATTCACTTGTTTTATCATATTGAAGCTATCTGAATTAAGTTTACTAATATTATATTACAGTGCTCTGTTTTCTGATTTGTAAAATGGAGATAAAAATAGTAGTCAATCCAAAGAAGTTCCGTAAATGTTATGTGATATGATGAATGGACAGTATTTAATAGAATACCTGAAACATAGAAAATAATTAATGGGTAAACTAATTAATTTTTTTCTTTTTCCATAGTTCTGTAATTAATTTCAAAATAAATTTTTAAAAACAAAACAATTTATTCACCATGAATTTTCATTCAGTGTTAACACTAGCAACCTATAAAATACATCTGTAGCGCTTTGGACATAGTTTTTTGTGTTTTTTTTGTATGAATGTCTAGATATAGAGCAGATGATATATGTGCCTTTTCCTTAATTTGGGTAAGTAAGTAATCTCTGTGTCTCTGCAGCACCTCTACACAAGATTTGGTAGAGTTTAACCAAGAGAGTTTAACCAAGTCAATGTGAATCCTACCTTATGACTGTACTTGTACTGATATACAAGATAATCATTATGTAGTTCAGCCATGACTTTGAGTGCTAATTAACAGAAAGATAATACAAAATGCTCTGTTTAATTACATTTTCTTTCTTAAAAGTCAGTTATTTGTAACAAATTATTACACAGGTTTGTTGCATATAGTTCAGTTCCTAAGATTTTGCTTGATGCCCTTTTTCCATCTAATTCTCTACAAAACACTGCATTAATGTTTTAAGGCCCTATTGATTTATTTTCCATAAGACAATATACACAAAATGACTTTCATTTGGCCTATTTTCTTTCATAGACTCTCTTGCCTAAATAATTCAGTTCAGAGTCTATTGTATAAACCATGTTTATCTTTATTTTTATTATTGAGTATCCATCTATGCTCTTATAATTCCAGTTTTGTTTTTGTTTTTTTAAAGAAGCAAAGCCTAGTTATCAAATTTAACAAAAAATAGCTCTTTTATGGACCATCTCTTTTGGCAATAGCGAAGAAGTAAATCATATGAAAGGAATCCATTAGAATCATTATACCTAGGAAATAACATATTTATGGTTAATTATAATAATGTCTCTTGGTGATATTTTGATTTTATACTTGAACACACAGTAGAAAATTGCTCAATGTTCTTACTTCTCTTCATCCACTGAAGATGGAACAGTTATTTCAAACCAAATTTGGTGTGCATGTATAGTGTGCGTGTGTGTGTGTGTGTGTGTGTGTGTGTGTGTGTGAGGGGTAGAGGGTATAATATTTTTTTCTTCCTAAAAATGTTATCTGGCATATATTTATTTTAAAATTGTTTTTAATAAGTTTGGCTTATTTTTTAAAAGCACACAAGAATCCTTATAATGTAGGGTGTCACCGCTAACTAATATTAAAATATTCAAGTTGTAATTTAATTAGTTTTGATGTTGGTTTCAAAATTTGCACAATGAAATATAATTTGTTGTTTCAATCTAAATGCATTTGTTGTTTAGCTAATTTTATGCATATTTATAGAACATTAAAATAATACAGAGTCGATGAAGTCAATGGATTTCATTATCAAGCCATTAGAAACAACAGAATGTGGCTTTATCTCTGGTCACACATTAAAGTTGAAAAAATATGAATTTTTTCTTACAATTTATCAATTATCTTAGATAAAGGAAAATTGAGTGAGTAACATTAATTTTAACTGGGAAGAAGGTATTTCATCTAGAGGGGAAATCTCAGTCAAACCTCCCATACACTCTATCTTCTCTTTCTCAAAATTTAATGTGTATAGTAATCACCTGGTGTCTTAGTCCATTTGGGCTGCTGTAACACCAATACCATAGACTGGGTGGCTTAAACAGCAAACATTTATTTCTCAGAGTTCTAGGGGCTGAAAAGTCCAAGATCAAGGCAGAATAGGGTTTGCTGACCACTTCCTGGTTTATTGCCCTCTGGCTTCTTCTAGTGTCTTCAAGTGTCACAAGTGATGAGAGAACTTTCGGGAGTCTCTTTTGCAAGGACATTAGTCCCATTCATGATGGTCCACTCTCATGACATAAATACCTCCCAAATGTTCTACCTCCAAATACCATTATATTGGGTGTTAGGATTCCAACAAATGGATTTTGGGAAGACACAAACATTTGGTCCATATCAACTAGGGAATCTTGTTAAATGACGAATTGTGATTCAGTATATTTGAGGTGGGGGCTGAGAATCCTCAATTTCTAACAGGCCTGTAGGTAATACTGATACTGCTGGCCCTGAAAGCACACTGCATAGTGAAACAGTCTACACTTTTTCCCTGCAACTCTCTAGATTGGGTCCTGTTAAAAAAAAAAAAAAAAAAAAAAAAAGATTAAAGAAGACAATTTAGATGATAGAAAAAAAACTTATTTAAAACTTCATGAAGTAGACAGTGTTTATTTGGAGAACTGAAAAATGGAACAGAAGGCAGGGAGCTTTTACAGGATAAAGAATAAAGAACAAAGAAGAGAAAAATACGAACTATCTGATTGGCTGGGGCCACACAGTCCACCTTGTTTGGGGTGAGAAGGAATGAGGAAGTAAGTGTAGAGCCCAGAGCTGGCTTGGTGTTTGGGGACTGGCTGACTGAATACACTGCATGTGTTGTCAAACAGAACATTTACAGTGACACAAAAGTCATCTAAGTTTTGGTTTGCTGACATGGCACCACAGGCAGCCATGGCTCCATCTTGGGCCTAGAAAGTTATTTCAACAGTACTTTTGACTATTCTCCAATATTCTGCACTTTCTTATGTGGAGTTAAGTCCATCTGATAATAAGCAGCATACTCTATTACTGATAATGTTTGTTTGTTTTTCTTTTCCTTTTTACTGTCTAGGATATGTAAACTTTTTGCTTTGGCCTTGACTTGATGGCCTTGATAGCAGACACTGAGGAGGGAGGAGATGTAAGGAGCCAATCCTACCTTTGTACCAGGATGCCAGCAACACCCAGATTCATCAGGATAGAACTTTCCTGGTTTATTATGGGTAGGTGCTACCTGTCACAAGAAGTCATAGGACCTCTCTGAGTGGGATTTGAAAGTGTTCAGTGCTATTCCAATGTTAGTGTTGGGCAGATTCCGGCATCTCTGGAGCTCCGATGGTCATGAGTACTAGTGGAGGGAGAATATATAATCCTGCTGAAGATGGATAAAAGGTATTTTAGCATGTGTGGTTTTGATTGTTCAAAGGTATATAGCAATTCTTAATTTTTTTAGCAAAATATTTTATTAGCTTTTAACAGTTTATTGATTCAACGAACAGCCTAATGTCATTTCTTGTCCTGTAAGGATTCTTAGATAGTGCCCAACTAAGGCTAGGACAGATACTTAATTATATCAATAACAACTGGGCCTGGATTTCCTTGTCACTTCGTTTAAGTGGAGGAATGAAACATACAGAGGAAATATGGAAATGTAGTTTACATAAAGTGAGGGGAGGGATTTCCCTGACCTCTAGTAAAAGATAAAAAGCAAGGAGCTTTGAAAGCTACTAATGCTATTCTATGTTTAAGGGATTTCTTGTATTTCTGTTGCTATTCCATTTGCTGTGTTTTCACAGAATGGCTTGTTATTTGTGAGCAATGGTCTGGAAACAATAGGAAATTATTTTTAAATTGTAGACATCAATAGGTTTTTGCAATAGGTGCCAGCTTGTGTAAATTTATATTTAAAAACAGAATTATATTGAAAAGGAGCCAAACTAAAAGAGTTTGAATCATCTGAACATTTTAGATAGGAACTCAGAGGTTCTTGTACTTGTAAACACAAATTAGTTTAATAGGCTTTGGTTTGCATGAGATTACTGCATAAATTACTCCTTAGTAGAACTCAGAAAAAGTTACTGCTCCATCCTTCCCTGCAGGAATATTTTGAAGAAAAACTAATTAATAGTACCTTTCAAATACCACAATGCTACAGGAGCAACACAATGTCATCTATCATTTATGGCAACCATATCCCAATGTGCTTTAGATGCTAAACTCATTTTTGTTTAGAAGAGAATGCAAGAGGCATCCTGCTTGGAACGCTTTGTTAAACGCTTTGTGATGGACAGTGTATTTGCCTCCCACACACCCTAGTTTTTGGGCCTTTGTATGTCAAAGATGAGCAAATAGCAAAGCAGAAAAAAAGAAAAAAAAGGTGGCGGAGGAGGAATGGACATATGTTGTAAACCACGAAGTTAACCAAAATAAGTACTTTAAATAAATCAGTTACTATCACTGTCATAGCTAACATAATTATTATCATTTCTAAAAAGAAATGACATGTTAATACAAAAATGTAAGTAGAGAAAATCTCTAATAAAATACAGTACTAAAGATCAACTAGCACAATATCTCTCGTCTATCTCATTCTCCAACCATGTAAATGATATGTATTTTCTCTTTGCCTGCTTTTATTTCTTTGTTTGTTTTTTGTTTTCCAAGCGGAATATAACTAACTACAAGCTGGTGAAAACTTCATTTCAAATCGTAGTTTGGAGATAACATGTTGAGAATGTTTTCCGTGGTAGAGTGTTTAAACGGCTAAAATTGCTGATTCATCTTAAAATGAAGCCCATGAAAATCTAGTGAATTAGAATTCAGCAGATTTTGTTGTATAGTTTGTGCTCCAATGAGGAAAGAAGTGATAGATGTTTATCTTTTTTTTTAAGTGGGTCTCTTTATAACACTGTTTTAAATTAATAAAAAATAAAATTTTACCATAAATAAGATGTACACGCAAAGATAAACCAACATCTTCCACGGAGCCTTACACTTCATCTTGTTAGTGAAACTACGAGTCACACTTACTTGGAGGATGATGGCATTTCTCTAGTTAACCATGTACCTCAATTGCACTATGAAATATTAATGTTATATCATGTTCTCAAATTGCTGAGATACTTGCTTCTTCTTAAAAGTTCTTCTTCTGCAGAGGATACAGGCACTTTTAAGAGGGAATAGAAATTGAGTCCTTGAAAATTTTCACTGATAAATGTATTTTATGTATATTTAATTAGTCATAATCATTTTTAGAGATATCTGAAGCAATAATTATGCAATAATGTTTGGTTCACATAACAATGGATCTCTTGAGAGCTCATAAAATATGATGCAATTTAAAGTATATTAAATATATTCATCTTCCTGAAATAAGAAAACAGTGGAAAATCCAAGCTAAAGCAAAGGCCAGTTAAAGAAATTAGTCCTTAGAATAAAATTTGACTTCATGTGCTCATTTTGAAGAATGACTGGAAGTAAAACTTGAGAAAGGAAGATAAACAATGTCATTCTCTTGTAGCATAATTGCTCTACATTAGGGGGAAGAAATAAAACAATATTAAAATATTTAAAATATATTATGATATTTGAAGCACTCAAAGGACTGATAACCCATTTTTTTCCATTTCATGAAACTTAAAAAAATCAGTACATTATTGAATAAAAATTACGTGGTGTGATAACTATTATTTGGCTGAATTATGCATTTAGTGCAGTGCTGGGCACTTGGTAAGTATTTAGTAAATATATGCTTAATAAATGAATAAAAGTAGCTGAGTTCTTGAGTTTCTCACTTCTCGTACAGTATTTCTGTGTCTATTATATTATGTAAATAACAAGATTTAAAGTTGATTTTCAAAGTTTTAAGACTTGAGACGAGTATAAACACACCTACTCATAAGAAAAATTAACTATGTGCTTTTTAAGTGTGGAGTTGACAAAGTAAGGAAGTAATTTATTTCTGTTACCAAAGACTTACATTTAGGGAACTTTCAATCCATGATGTACTTCATGTGGTAGGAGATTTTATGTCTATGTTCAATAAGCTCTGTAAGAAAATATATACATTGCAAAATTGAAAATTCAGAATTTGTTTCAGAAAACGTGGCCACATTGTAATCTCCATATCAAATGGAGACAAAGGAAGCAAACGGCTGCAGGAAACAGAAATCCTGTTCTGCTGAGTAGAAGTGAATGATTGCCACAGAAAACGTCAATTGTAACAAGTATATATTAATCCCCAGCATATATAGATTGGTTTGCTAACACAGCAATAATATAAATCATCTTATGAAGCCCTTTGTTATCAATAGCTTTTGAATGCAAAGTAGGAGATTCTTTTCCATAAGAAAACATCGATAATTTTATCCTAGGCAGGAGTTATGTTTCTAAAGCAGCTTTGTTACAGAAATGTATCTTGCAGACAGTTTTACAGAGAATAGGAAGGCGACTTGTCCCACTGCAGTGATTTGGACTGATATGAATTTTGGTGCATAGCCTACTGATTCATAGCAACGTATATTGAAGCATTCAAACTCTAATTGGAAGGTGGTGAGCTAGAAATATAGAGATCACTTTTACAGAGTTTTTCTACATGGCACAGAGGCATACTGTAATATATGTCAATGATAATAATAGATTTTATATCAATTCATGTTTTATTTCAAGAAACATTGTTTACTTTCATTATTTTAAGTGGCCATATACCTACTGCCAGATACTTAAAATATTGACTGAAGAATCTATATCATGTATTACTACTCTAATGGATGTTTTATAAAATTTATGAAATATTTTACTCATGATTACCTGCAGCAATCAAGTAAAAGAGTGCCTCTATAGGAAATTCTAGAGTTACTATGTGCTAACTAATTTTGTTTTCAATTAGATCTGGGGTCAGAAAACTTTAGAGGACCAGATAATGCATATTTTAAGTTTTGTTGGCCAGGAGGCAAAATTGAGGTTATTATTAAGGTACTTATTTAAGAAGAGAAAAATCCATTTTTGCTAGTTTTATAGATTAAGTTCAAAATATAGTAATAATCTAGTGCAATTATAGAGTTACTTTAACATTTCATTTAATTGGAGTTCAAAGTTAGTCTTCCATATCATAAAAGTTGATTGGAAGTACCCATCTGTCAATGCCGATCTGAAATGATACTTTACAAATTTCATCTTTGAAAATGTATTTTCACCTATAGAGGTACTGCCAAATACTGCTATCAGTCCACCAGCATGTGATTTTAATTGCACATACTTATTCCTTAAAAGGTAGTTAGAATTATATTGGATTCTTCTCTTGATATTTGTCTTTTATTATGTCACTGCATTGTAAAATCATCATTTCCAATTGAAAGTGTATGTAGCAGCTTCTCAATTGGGAAATTAAATGGATTTTGAAATAAGGAAATTTCCTTTGTATTTTTATTAAGACGTGAAAAATGTTGATAGAGATGCAGTTTGATTTTAGAAAATATTCAAGCTCTCTGGCAGTACAAAAACAGGTGGAGAGCTAGAATTGGCCTATTGGCTGTAGTTTGTAGATCCTTGTACTCGATGGTAATGATTCTGAAAGATATACAGTTCTTAGCACAGATTGGGGCCTGGGTAAATGACAATTAAAATTATCTAAACATATATATGTATACTATCTAAACATATATAAAAGCATATATATTTATATTAATGTGTATCAGTACATGTTAATTTTGTTTTTCTTTTGTTCTGTTTTGTTTGTATTTGAGTTCCTGTAAATGTAAATACAAAGGAAATACATACCACAAAACCTCTCTTCTTGGGGATAGGATTACATGATGGAAATAGCGCACACCAGCTAACTAGTATTGATTCTTAAAATTACTGAAATTTTTGAGCCAAAGATTAAATTACATATGCTTACAGTTAAATAAATTTTACTGGAAAGTTAATAGAGACAGAAATCCATCTCTTCCTAATTATCATACTCCATTTTGCTGTTATCCGTGTTCTTGATATTATTTATGTTATATCTTTATGGTGGAAATAGTAAGGGAAGATGTGCAACTGTGAATTTCATCCCAAGTCTGTTTTCAATGGCTACACACTGTACGCATTAAAATTGTCTATGATGGGTATTTATGTGTAGTGCTGGGCAAATGCTACAAATCTGGACTTGATTTGTAGTTTTGTGATTGTCTAGACTTAAGAAATTAATGAAGTAATTGCTAATAATGCAGAGTAAATGTAAATATGTGTTGGGTCTGTAGCCATTACATTGTGGATAAGGCTCCCATATACAAATAATATTTAAACTTTATTATCCAAATCAGCACACAAGTTGTTCAAGTCGTAGAGTGAAGTTATGGTGTACATCTCTGCTGTTTGATTTCCTCTGACTCATTAATGTGCTTGAAAATATCTGAGGGCCCTTTGGTTCAATGCCAGGCGCCCTAGCTTAGTCACTGAGCGTTAGGAGTCTCCTCTAAAGGACAGACTCCAGAGGAAAAGGAGGGGAAACAGCAAAGGAAGAGACTTCCCAGAGCTAGCCCCTCGTCTTTGTCACTGTCTTGTTGCGCAGCGCATGTTATGCAATGGACCCTCCATAAATATCAGCATAACAGAAATTGACAACTAAGAATTCAAACCCTCAGAGTGAGAAGGGCGTGCTATACAAGTTCGGTGGGGGTCATGGAGCTTCGGAAAACGCAGTCCTAGGCCCTTGGAGGAAAATGTCTCTCTCTCCTCCCTGGAACGGCTCATCTCTGTTACGGCCTGCCCTGAGACAGACTGAATGTCAAGCCCAAGTCCAAATCCCTCTTTTGACTCTGGGGGCGTCTTCCCTGGCAGGCCTGGAGCTCGGAGGGGCTGGGCGAGCGTGGGAGAGAAGATCTGACCCCCTGCTAGCCTCTGGCTTCCCCACCCGCGCCCTCCCTTCGCTCCCCCAGCGCGCACCAGACTGGGCGGCACGCGCGCTGCCACTGAGCACCTCCCTCCGTTTGCGTCCTAGGGGCCCCTTTTGCCTGACCCAGATCCGGCTTTCAGCCGGGAGCGCAGCCCTTACTCGGCTGCTTGGCGCCCTTGAGCTGGAACGCGCGGTTTCCCGTGCTGCAGCCGCAGCCCTCCCGAACCAGCCCCGCCGGAACGGGGGGACATCTCAGCCGCGGTCGACGTGCCAGGACTCCAGGGAGACGATCTCGGGGGTCGTGGTGCTCTCCAAGCTGCTCTCTTAGCAGCTATCAAAACCTCCCTTTCCAAGGGGAAGATAACCAGAAAACCCACTTCTGGGTCGTCCAGGAGGGGCCGAGCGGCCGGGAACGCCCAGGGACGCCTGTGGGGCTCACAGCGCCAGGACTTCGAGCGGTGACCCTCAGGGACCCTGGCCGCAGGACAGCCACCTGTGCCTGCGCTGGACTTCCTTCTGAGGGGAACCAGTTGCGGAGGACTCCGGATTGCAAGGCCAGGGTATAGACCTGGGTGTGCAGCGAGGAACGCAGAATGTGAGGCCTGCAGCAACCAATATTGTGGCTTCCCCTTCCCAGCCTGAGGTCACCTTTCCTTTTCCCTCCACTTCACTTTGGCTCCCAAACCCTTTCCTTCAGTTTTTCAGCAGAGCAGGCCGCCTCTCCCAGTCTTTCTGTTTCCAAACATCCTTTAAATGTTTCTCCTTTTAAGGAATCTCATCCAAGTTCAGTCCATTATGTATCCTTTGGTGCCATTAAAATGAGGTGACATAGTCACCATTAAATTAGTCCAAAATATCTTTAATGTTAATATTTACGTTGGAGAAGTTTGATGGCTCACGCAGGCTCTAGTGAATAAGGGAGTGAAAAGCAGAACAGTGTCTCTGGTTAATGATTGTCAAAATATGTAAAGAACTTTAAAAATATTCTTGGACTTAATCCATCCTTTTCTAGGACATTTCCAAAAAAAGTTATATGAAATCCTGATGAGTTACAAAGATCTTCATCACATTATTTATAAAAGGAAAAGATGAAAATAACCTACAACAAGGAACTGTTTAAGTAAATTATGATAGTTCATCTCATGGAACATAAGAGTTAAACTAATCATGCCATTGAACAAAAGGATAAGAGATAAAATGACATAAAAAACTCTATGTCAAAATGATCATTGAGTATATTTTTTAAAAAGCTTGTAAAAGGTTAATATGTATGTGGTAAGACTATCAGTTTTAAAAAAAATAGAAAAATTATTTAAAAAGTTGAGAATTCTCAAAAGAAATTTTAATAAACATAAGAAAACATCCCCTCAAAAAGAAAAAAAAAAGAAATTAGGTCCTTATTTGTACAAATCAGACTGTTAATATTAAAATGTCTTTATATTAGTGCTAATAGCACTATTAGCACTCACAAACATTGTGTATGTTATTAAAACCATTCTAGAGGACAATTTGTCAAAGTAAGTTTATTTATGAAATACCTATTTAGTCTTCATTGTCTGCTAAGCACCAGAATAGTTTCTTTATGGGGTGGGCAAGAGGAGGAGGGTTTTGCTATTAGCTCCCTAAGGAAATGTTAACTGCATTTGAGGTTTTCAGTCAAATGCAGAGTTGACTTGTCTGCTCCATTGATTTGGAGCAAATGACTTGCTTTGACTAGTGGAATGTAGGCAGACATAAATAGGTCAATTCACATTGAGACTTTAAGGAGTGCCCTGTGTTCTGCTGGTCCTATTGTGCTTGGGACATTCCCCATGAGAAAAATATTTTGATGCAGCTCTTTTATGCTAGGCCCTTGACTAAGGAATAGACTTGAGGGAATGGTGCAAACTTCAAACCCGAGTCCAGCCAAGCCCTGGGGAAGAGTACTGATCTAAACTGAAATCGAAAAGTAAATCCTTGTTGCCAAAAGCCCCTGAAATTTAAAGGTTGTTTGTTATACATCATTGTTACTGCAGCAAAACCAGCCTAATAAACATTCAAAAGAAAGCATTGTCCCATCCAAATGCCCTGACCATCTCCATCTCCTGCCCTAAGACAACACTGGAAATAGTAAATGAAGAAAAATAGTTCTCATCTTTGACTACATGGAGATGTAGGTGGATATGCACAGTCAACAAATAATCACATAATTGCACCTTGTCATAAGTGTTGGCCAAGAAAATCGGAAAAGCATTTGGTGTGAAGATAAAGAGATAAAGGAGGAATTAATTTCAATTGGGAAATAAATGAGAGCTTGTCCAGATACATTCCATTTAAAACATGAAGGAGTAAGAGACAAAGAATAAGAAAAAAGCATTTCAGGCTGAAGGAACAGAATGAGAAAAAGGCAAGTGGAGCTCGGGCCACTGAGGCACTGGTGGGAAGCCAGGGAGCTCAGAGCACAGTAAGCAGGAGATAGGGTCTGGGGGGGTTGAGGGGCTCCAACCCCCCTTGTAGTTCATGGTGAGGTGTTCGGTGGGCTTTGCACTAAGCACAATGCAACCCATGAACAAGTACGTAGGTCTTTCTAAATGAATTTATTTATGAAAATAAAGTATCCTAACTAGAATCAATTCAGCCCTTGGTATACAAGAATGAACTTGGAATTCTGAATGTCTCCAAATGTGAGAATGCACCTGTAAAATTTTTACCGCAGCTCATGCTACAGGGAACTTTATAACGCAACCAATCGAAATGCTATCCATATACTATCTATGAAATAAGGAAACAATTTACTCATGAAATTAACTTTGAAATAAATGATGATTATGAAATACTATTCCAAGGATTATCATTTTTGTCACACTTCCATTTGAGAAGTTGTAAAATCAATTATAACAGAGAAGCTAAATAAGAGAATGAGAGAGACAAGAAACTGCTGTTTCAATAGAAGAGTATCATTAAATAATAACAAAGATACTGTGATTACTGTATCTAAAAATCAAGTAAAATAGAAAAATTTTCTCATAGGATTTTCATTTTTATAATATACGTTTATAAAACACTATCCAATGAAGTATAATCAATGAAATTTCCATTTGAGCTACTTGGTAATCACTTAAAAATGGTACTAATGTCAAAATAGGAAAAGTTCAAAGTTAATTTAGAAAACAAAACAAAACAAAAAATGCTTGCTGTATTTTTGGATTACTTTAGTAGACTTGTTGACAACAGCAAAATATTATAATTATACTACCTATAAATAGAGTAAAATGAAGCAATTATTAAAATTACATTTAAATAATCTACAGTTATAAAGCTTTATCTTGAGACTTATTTCTATCAAACTTTCATTTCAGTCAATGTATAATCACTTAGCTAATAGCAATAAAACTAACAGAAAAAATAAATCTTTAGTAGAAAGAGAAGAAAATGTCCTACTGTGTTTCTGGAGCTTCAGAAGTAAGCATATTGGAAGGTAAAATCAACCCAGAAATTGAAATACTTCTGTTTCCAGTTGAGTGGAAAGAAGACTGAATTCAGTGCTTGATGTAAAACAATTGTTGCCTCTGGAGGAAATGCCCTGATTCATGAAGTTCCTTGAAGGAGGGGATATCTGGGGAAGTTTGTTCTTGTTTTCTAGAAGAGGGAGCAGTCCAGCAATTTTCTTTCTAGGAATTTCCCCTTGGTTTTTTTTCTGTAACATATGGTCTCTGATATGAGGATGAGGTAGAGAGCCAGACTCCTGATTTAGACAGAAGGGTTCAGTCAAAAGAAGGGCTTCAACATCTGCGGTGCAAGAACACCAGGACAAGCTCTGTCTTTTTCTTGTGGAAAAGCTCCTTTGTCTCCTTCTCTTGGGTTCCTGATCTCATGGGGGTGGCATCTAGTCCCTGCAAGCCATGGGATTTTGGATCCCTGCTCCATTACAGCATCACATACCTTCTTCCTCAGGTTGTGGTCATCCAGAGAATCCCCTGGTTGTCTTCTAGAGTCTCTGCCAAATGTCCCACTTAGGACATCAGGAACATAAAGATCCTTTTCAAATGTTCCCATTAAATTCTAACCCAAACACTTTTTTGTCCAGAGTTTCCAATTTTTTTTCCTTAAGTCATATAAGTTACTCTCAACCATTGGTATTCCTTACCTATTATCATGAGTTTTTCTCTCATAGGAAATACTCTGACATTGATACTTAACAGTGATTATTCCCAAGTTTTCTGAAAGATTTTGGCTTCTATTTTATATGTGTCCAGCTTTTCACATGCATGGCGAATTTTTATCCTCTATCTTTTTTTTGGGGGTAAATTTACTCTAAATTGAATACTTCATGGAAATGTCTTTCCCCCCCCCCCCTTTTTTTCCTTGATGAGGTTCTGGAAGGACATGAAGTTTCTTCTGGAGCTTTTGCTTTTGTACTTTCTGTAGTTTTCTGATAGCAACAGAACTTTCCAAGTCTGGAGACTTTTAATATGATTTTTAAGTGCATTGCTTTTTTTTTTTTTTTTAATCTTCTTTAGCTAATTTAGTGTACACTGCTATCTTTTTTTCTTCAAGAGTTCATAAGGAAGCGTATTAGTTTCCCATAGCTGCTATAACAAATGATCATAGGCTTGGTGGCTTAAAACAACACAAATTTATTATGTTACGGTCTGGACAACAGAATTCTGAAATTAGTTTCATTAGCTAAAATCAGGGTGTCCGCAGGGCCACGTTTCTTCTAGAGGCTCTAGAGAATCCACTCCTCATCTTCTAGATAAGCTTCCAGAGGTTGCCTATGTTCCTTGGCTCATGGCCTCATCACTACAACCTCTCTTTCTATCATATCATTCATTTTCTGACTCTGACTCTCCTGCTTCCTTCTTATAAGGACCCTTGCAGTTACATTGGGCCCACCCAAATAAACCAGAACACTCTCCCCATCTCCAGGTCCTTACTTTAATCAAATCTACCAAGTCCCTTTTGCCATGTTAGGTTCTGAGGATTAGAACATGGGCGTCTTTGGGGGGGCCATTATTCAGCCTCCCAAAAAAAAGTTTTATTCAGCCACATCAATCTCTTTTTTCCTAACCTTCTACTAAGGGGTCTCCATTTTCTACCTGGTTCTTCATTTGTTTTATGGGATTCCAAGTTCCCACAATCCATGTTACCTTCTCTAAGAATAGGATCACTAAGCTTGAACAAATGTTCATCCAGAAATAAGATCCTTTACTTTTAGAATTTACTCCATACCAGTTTAGAGTTTTGTAGCATTGAATTTTCTTTAATATTAATTTACTCTTCTTTTTCATTCTTCTACCTGTCAAAGCAGCTTTATGCTTTCCTTAAGATTGGAATTTTCATTCAACGTATTTTTTAAATATTGTATGTAGTTGTGCTTCATTTTTGTGATGTATAATGAAAGTGGGTTTTGTTGCAGCTGCTTGACATTTTAAGTGTCTTGATTTGCCATTTACCATTTAAAGACTGACTCTTGTTACATTTACCATCAGCCCAACTTGTTTTAAACATTTACATCATTCTTTTTCCAGTCTTTTTCTGAGTCTCTTTTCTTAAGCTGAAGTAAAAATTTGGCGATGCCAGGTTCTTAATGGTCTCCGGCTTTTGTATTTCTATTAAAGTGTTTTCAAGTCTGGCTGCCATTAAAGTTAATTCAATTCTTGCAAATTCCTCCTTACAAGACTAGCTAAGCATCTCAAAGATGAGCTCTTTTTCCTTGTGAAGGGTAGACACACCGATGGCCAGTTCTTTGTCTCTAATTGTGTAGTGTTCTAAAGATTACAGGATCCTACTGTTACTAAAACTCCCACCCTCTCCGACAGCAATCTGTAGGGACCTGGGGCTGGTCTGAGGTCTCTTGGCAGCACTGTAAGTGACTGCCTCAGTCTCTCCAGGACCAGGCTGATGCAGAGAATCACAGCCATCAGCTGATTTATCATGGCCCCCAAAGACACGGCTAAACCAGTTGTTAGGCCAGAGAAATCTGTGGATATTCTGCCCGAAACCACACCAGTGCCTGAAAGCCAGGGCAGACCTTACTGTGTGTGGGGAAGAAAGAGCAAGAACAGCGGAATAGAACCTCCCAAGCTTCCTAGCATGGTGATGTAAATGGAGATACTAACACATGACTCTCGGGGATATAGACTAGGCCCCCAGAAGCCAGTGGTGACGCTTTGGAGCTCTGGCAAGTCCAGCCCTGCCAAGTGCCCCAAGCACACTGGGAATCCATGTCTTGTCTCACCTGTAAACCATTCAAGAGCACTGGTTGGGATGCTTCAGTGGTTGTGAAACATTGGTTGGGAGGATTTCCATGTTGCCAACTGTCGCCAATATTTCATCTGTTAAATAATTTTTCTATTTCAGGGCCTTTTTAAGATAGCCAGAGTTAGTAAATAAAATTACAGGGTGTTCAGTTGAATTTGCATTTCATAAACAATGAATAATATTTTAGTATAAATATGTCCCATGCATTAGTTGTTACATAGTCATAATAAGAAAAATATGTGTTGTTTATCTGCAATTCAAATTTAACTGGGCACCCTGTGTTTATCTGGCAACTCTTTGTCCTGGAGGCATCATTCTGCCCACAATGGTAACAGGAAACTCACTGCTCTCAGTGATGCTCCTCATTTTGTGTTTGGGCCAGCCTTGAATGTGTATTGGCAGGAAGGTTATGGAAGGCCCGACAAAGGGTTTCAACCAGTGCTGTGCTGGAGCCAGATCCCACCCGCTGGTTAGCGCTGACTGCTAGCATCTTTTTCCAACCCTGTGTTCAGTAATGTCTCCTTGATAGCTTTAAATGGGCCGCAGTTGGCCATTGTACCAAAGAAATAGACAAATACTAGGGATGAAAGTTGTGTCTATCCTCCAACCCCTCAATCCCACGGACAGTTGGTTGTTTTAATTTACACACTACTGAGTATGATCGATCTGCTTTAAGCACAAACTCTGTCATTCTTAGGATGGAAAAAAGTTACAAAAGTCAGTTTTCTCCCCTTTAGAGTGAAGAAAGGTGAATGAGAAATACCATTGCCACCAGAGGTCACTCTTAACCTCCTAAATCCAAAACCACCCAAACTACAAAAGGAATCGCCTCCTGGCCCCCTAGAATCAGGCAAGACATAGTCTGTACCATAAAGTAGATAACCTAAAATTCACTCTACATTTTTAACCAATCACTGGGGAGTTTCCATAGAACACAAAATAGTTAAAGCATCAGGGCTATGGATATTACTATCCCTTTTCCATTGATTCTCAGGAACAGAAACTTATTCGTTATAATTTCCTCCCTTCAGTGCTATTAAAGCAATAAATAATATTAAGAGATGGAGGAAACTGCACTTCATTAAGGTTTAGCTTTAACACAGAGTCTTAGAGTGAGTACATAGAACTAAGGAGAAGGGTTCAGTAGAGGCAAAACACCTCGGTGACTGTTTGATCAATGAGACATAATGATTCTTAGAATTAACCTTAAAATTTAGCTTAGTTTAAAACTAGCTCTGGTCAACCTGTATGTTCTTGAATAGTTATTATTTAATAAAACTAAAAGTATTTACAGGGCACTATCTATTAGTTGTGTGGAATGAATAAAATGTTACCACTCTCTGAGGTCTGAGTCTAATGGAGGAATTATAGTAAATAGTAAATGGTGTAGTAGAGGTTTCAATAAGGTGCTTTGAGAACTCATAGCAATAGAATGGGTCGTTATAACTTGTCTTTTTTCTCTTAAATTTGTGGGCTGATTTATGGCCTACATGTCACCTTGGCGTGAACAAGAAGCTTACATTATCTTGGGGGAAAGTATTAAAAAATAAAAAAGTAAATAAATTATAATTTCAAGTAGTCCCAAACATTACAAAGAAACTAACAAAAGGTAAAGAAGTAGGCGGGCACCATCAGATAAGGCCTGTCCTGGGAGGAAACTGACATGTTTTGAAAGAGGAGTTAGTTCTGTAACCATCTGAAGGAAGAACTTTCTAGGCAGAAGATTAGAAATTTAAAAATCCTAAGGTGGGAACTCAGGGATTCTTACAGGGATAAGAATGAATGGAGTTAATGAAATAGTTAAAGTATAGGATTTGTTGGTAAGCATGGGAAGGAATGCCCTTACAGATACAATGGGCAGATCTATTTCATTAACCCTCAGCCATGTGAACTGGGTGGATTACTTTGTTGCTAGGTGCAGTCAGTTTCCTGCAGCCTCCAGGAAAAGAGAACACAAACGTGCCCCATAGAGAAAAAGTAGAAAATGCTTGCAGGAGAGCAGCTTGCTCCAAAGCCTGCTGACTGTCATATCTTGTGTCAGAAGACTCACTCCTCTTCAAATGAACAACATAGGGAGCTTTAAAACCATCAACTTGTGCCAACCAACTCTAGGAGCCAGTCGAATATTGTGCTGAAACTGAGTGACACTAGAGTTAGAAAAGGACTTTGTTCAGTGTTTGAAGTTATGAAACATTTTTAAAATTTGAAATCATTGCAAGGATAATTATATAAATCTACAAAACTTATAAGAGATTTTTAAGGCACCCAAAAGATGAACTGAAATGTAACAATCACGTGTACATAGCTTTTAAAATTATTTGTAAAGATATGTAAAAATAAATTGTTGGCTTGATTTAAAAACTGAAGAGGAATTCTTTTTAAAGCGGACACAGTGTAACTTGTTTTTATTTAGACCAGTTTCCTGAATACTACCTTCTGGAAACAAAGTGTGTCCCTTACTCTTCCATGCTGTGTGCTCCGTGTGTGTCACTCATTTCTGTCTCTCCAGATCTTTGATGGCTAGAATGTGGGCAGGAGAGACGCAGGCTGCACTGAGTGTTCACACTTGGAAGGCAGATGTCAAGGGCCATCGTGGAGTCTGAATATCTCTTCCCTAAGGATGTGTGGGCGTAACTTGACTGAATAACTCATCTGTTTTATTCATTCATTTATTCAGTTTTGGAATCAAGTTGACATTGGCTCAAATTTTCTTTCCTTCACATATTTACTACATGGCCCTATGTAAGTTATTTGACTCTCTAAAATTCATCAGTATTAACAATAAAATGATGCTGCTACCTACATTGTTTAAATAATTCACATTATTTAAATAATTCACGTCAAGTGCTTACCACAATGCCATAGGCCAGTGCTTTCAGTGAATGATAGATTGCTGCTATTGTTTTTTTTATTCATTTACTAATTAAAAAAAACTGTTTATTAACTGCATTTATTATATGAGAAATATGTTGGGTTCTGAGGACACACATACTGTAGTTTATTTGTCTAATATATTACAAGAGTGTGTCTAATATATTGTCTAACTTATTACATACACATTCACATATGATGACAAATTTGATGATATGTAGAGCTCATGTAGTAAAATAACTGTAATAATGATATCTATCATGAGGAAATCGAGGCCCAGAGAGAGTAATGACTTTCCCAAGATGGCACAACTCATGGCAGAGCCAGGGTTTGATGGCAGCTCTTCCCAGCTGAGCCCTGTTCTCTTAGCGGCTAACTCCAAAGGGCCCACCTCTTTTAGTACAGTAAAGAGTGATGAATTCCTTATGGATTGACTGTTGGTGGGTGTCAGGCTTCAAAGATTGGTATCCAGGGATCTTCATTCTCTTGTGAATGCTACCATGTACGTGTACAAATTCAATACAATTGCTATGCTTAAAAAAAAAAAAAAAAAGTTATGTCCTTTAAATTTACTTTGAAAAAAAAAAAGTATGTGTTTATCAAAAGGAGAGCAAAAAGAGAAGACTGGGAGAATTAGTAGCACAAGGGGAAGTTAGCATGTTCTTTCCATCAGAAGTCGAAAATCAAAAGCTTAGTTCTGGTAGCAGCAATAGCAGACAATTTTGAATTAAAATCTTTGTGATTAAAGAAAAGCAGAATACTGTTAACTTTCTAAAATCAGTTATGAAGTCATCCCTTACACGTATGTTAAGGACCTTGTAGGAAAGCACACAATACATTCTCATAACAAAAGATAAACTTATCCTTTTTAATAAAATCAGGAAAGAGAAGAAGGACCTTTTGTTGTTATTGTTTTTTAATTAGAGTTCACTTAACTCAATGGTTCATAAGGACAAAAATAGAGCTCATATTTTGTCTATTCTTACTACTTGCCTTTTGTTGTTGGTTGAGCTTGCAAAATAAGGACTTGATCACTGGTAGGCCAATGTAACATGTTATATGCTTTTATATGCTGAATACTAATAAGTTATATGAAAATTTGTGGGAAAAATGTGTTGGAGCTACTGGTAAAAGGTGTCATATGGTTTGTTCAAACAGTAAGTGTCTATGATTGTAGTGCTGAAGCAAAAACAATGTAAAATGTTTGGGGTCAGAACTATATTCAGCATTTCTGTAACCTCTCAGTCTATCACACACTTACTTAATTCCTACCCAGTTGGGCATCCATGGTCAACTACTTTGATGCTGCTTATTCTTATATCCCCTTTGAATTTTTTCTGCAAACGTCTTGAAAATATCAAGTCTTGATTTCTGCCACCCTGTGTTTCTCTCTTTTACACAAGATATATTACCAGAACATATTAACATAGCCTCCCAAACGTACCCACTAGAATTTCATATTCTCTAATCATTGCTAGGTTCTCATCTTTGTCAACAATTCTCATTTATCTCTGCTTAATCCTAGTCTATTTCCCAAGCTCATTCTTGCCAGGTGTGTTCACTGAATTCAAGCATCTTATTTCTTTTCCCAATTTTACTCCATTGCTACTGTTACTTATTGATCACCTGATTAAAGTTCTTTATTGAGACCTAAGTCCCAGGGAGTCTAAGTTACTTTTCTAGAAAACGTTTCTAGAACCTCCATTTCAACTGTTAGTCAACTAATGTGCCAGTTCTTTCTCCAAAGCTTCAGTGTTTCATTTTGAATAACCTGGTCATCTTCCAAGGATCTTGTATTTTTCATAATAATCAAAGTGTTTTACACTTACCGTCTCATTATCTCCAATTTTCCCGTGAGCTTACTGATGCTCACTGAATTTAAACACTTCCTCAGCTTGTATAACTAGCTGTGACAGAATAAGGATGAAACTCAGTTCTTGCCTTTTGTTTCCAAAGAGCTCTGATACTTCATTTGTAAGAAATCTGGCTTAAGAACCCAGGTTCACGTTTGCCAGGTTCACACTTGCCATGCCTTTTATGTGATTTAGTCACTGTTCTCAATTCTGGGAAGGTGATGTCTGAATGCTACTCTGTCACTGCAAATTTAACAGATTGTGACAAAATCGCATGTAAAGTATTATTAAAATATTTTAAGAGACATAGGATTATAACCTATTATTTACCCCCCCACACACACACATACACACACTTTAAGTCAAAGGGACCAAGATATTCTTTTTATTTTTCTTTTTTTCCTTTTGTCAGGATTCCTTTGCAGGCAATGAAAACAATGAGTTGCTATGTGGTAAATTTTCTCAGGGATAATTTAACTACCCAATTCCCAGACACTCTCATGTAGCTCTCAGACATATCTTAATGTGAAACAATGATAAAACCATCTCTACACAGGCTATTATTGGCTGGTACTAATAAAACATAACTAACCGTGGGGAGTACAGTAGGATGCTTTATGACTAGGAGGTGATTATATGAATTATAAGTAGTAGAACATGGTTACATTGTGATAGACTAATCAGCTTCAATAATTTCTTTTTTCTATCACTGTGTACAATGGGAATGTAGCATTCATTAGCAGCGTGTTCTCCACATACACCTGTTATTCTTTTCAGAAGGGAAGCTAGAGTCATTTTCTTTGAAAACACCTTGATTTTGATTCTCTACAAACTGAAATTGTATGCACTATATTCTCCATCATTTACATTTTAATAAACATGGTAAAATATTATCTAACTTTAGATTATTTTCTCAAGTATGTTATTTACCTATATCTGCATATATGTATAATATATTAATATTAGAATTATAACATCTTTAATATGATTAACTTATGCATCAATAACATATATTTTATATATAATTTATTAGTAATTATCAATTAACTGATTTATTGTTAATTATTAACATATATTTAATATATAATTTATTATTATATTTTAATCTATGTACTAATGAATTATATAATCTGACTGATGACAATCAAAGCATTCATATCAGGAAAACTATTCTAACATGTATTATGAAGTGTATTAAGAAAGTAATAGTGTCTAGGTCAAAACTTTAATTACACAAGCACCTACAAACTGTGTCATGACTGCCAATGAAGCAAATGTGATATAACACTGCATTAATAAATGCATAGTGTGTTTTAAATAAAGCAGACAGTAGTCCCATTGTTTACAGCACGTACATCATATCTTGGTGAGCATTGGCTCCGGACACCACATTTTAGAAGAAACATTAGCAAACTGTAATGATTCCAGGGGAAAGCAACGAGAATGTAAGATATTTGCTCATTAGAAATGGTAGATGGAATGGTAGATATTAAGGCTGAGGAAAAAGTGTTGCTGAGGTGAGTGGGAAGTAAGGAGGCAGGACTGAGAGTTTGATGAATATAGAAAGCTTCAGAGATATGAAAGATGCAACATGAAAGAGGAGTTCGCCTTATTTGTATAGCACTAGAAGACAGATTAAGATCATGGGAGTTGAGAGGTCATTTTAGGGAGTCAGATCTCAGCTCTGTCAAAGAAAGAACTTTCTGACAGTTAGTGATGTCTAAAAAGTGAATAGACTGCCATGATCTATTAAATTCGACTGTTACAATTGACTTTTTAAACAGAGTTTATGGAAATGGATTGAGGTGCATGAGAGGATCAATATGAGAGGATCCAAGTGTAATAGACTTTTAAGGTGCCTAAATCTTTTATAATCCCAATAGAATGCATTTAAAAATGAAAGGGAATGCTAATAATAAGTGGTTTGGGACAAGAGTCCTAAACAGTGATTATCTTGGGCTGATAATCTAAGGCAACTCAGTGTTTCCATGATTCCTCAATGATTTCATGAATCATTATAATCTTGATGATGATAATGATGATGATGATGATGGTGATAGAAATCCCTTAAATAGCATTTCCATCAGGTCAGGCAATGTTTTAAGTTATGTATATATGAGATAGGGGACATTATTTTCTATATTTTGCGGAGACTGTAGTCTGGTTTCCTGGATTGACTTAAAGGCTTATAGCTGGTGAGTGAACAAACCAGCTGGCAAGAGATAAAGCCAGAATTTCAATTCAGACAGTCTGTTTCTAGAGTGCATGGACTTAGGTAGTACACTCTACTACCTCAGTAGATATAGTTTTTAAACTTTATTTTGAAATAGTTATAGATTCGTGGAAAGCACAGAGAGGCCTATAGCACAAATGCTCTCATGTTCCCTTCTTCCATTTCCCCCCAATGGTTAGATCTGATTAAGTGAAGTACAACATCAAATCCAGGGAATTGACACTGGCAAAGTGCATGTGTATGGTTTTTACATTATTTTATCACATGATGTAACCACCACAGCAAACAAGATACAGATCTAGTTCAGCACCACAAAGCGCTCTCTCATGGGTACGGCTTGATACCAAACCTCCCCACCTCCCCTCACCATCCTGACCACCTGGCAACTACCAGCCTGTTCTCCATTTCTATAATTTTGCTATTTCAAGAATATTTTATTTAAAACAATCATACACTCATTCACCTTTTGTGATTGATGTTTTTCACTTAGCTTATGCTAAATAGATATGTTTAATGGGGAAATTTAAACATGTCAATTCTACAATTTCTATGGACAAGATTCCATGTGATTTTTATAATAAAACATTTGTTTAAATATAATTTTTATAAGTAAGATGTAATGCAGAAAACATAGGAGAATTGATAAACTTTAGGGGGAAATATTTAAGAACATTGGATAAAAAAGCAACATTTAAATTGTGTTAACTGTACAAGAATTGGAATTTTTATTGAACTTGTTAGCATTATCTTACAATGATTAGCTGTTTATTTTATAGAACATCTTAAATGATCTGTTTTGTTGCCTATAAACACAGAAACAACTCGATGTGCTGATGGAAAAGAATATAATTTAGCAATCAACATTCAAATTTCTTTTAAATTACATTCCCAGACATAGGGAAATATTAAAAAGGAATTAGGAATGTTTCCCCATTAGAGTTTTAGTTATAACCACTTCATTAAATGACAGCTTCAAAGTAAATAGGCAGGCAATTACGTAGCTCTACTAATCACACTGGCTGGTAAAATTGTTTCCTTGCTTCTTATTTTCAGTTAGCTCCACGCAGTAATGTTACCTAAAAGATAATGTTCTGACTGAAGAAAACAGGAAAGCAGATAAGCAAACCTAATTGCCAATAACATATCTAAAACATTCAATTACAAAACAGCTTAAAAACTTAACAACTAACAACACTAACACTGGTATTTCAGTTTCATTTTACTTTTTGTTTCATTTCATTTCTTTATTCTTTTTGGGTAAAAGGAAATGCTAACGCACTCTATGCTTTCACACCCATGTATGTGAAGATCAATTCACGACCTTCGGAAAGGCGGTCCAGCAGGGTCTGAAGCATGAGTGTTGACCTGTAACATGGTACAACTCTTTGCACATAACCTGTGCTCAGGAGATGTTTGGACCACAAAGAATATGTACAATGAAGATTTCAATTGAATTTTTCCTCTAAATCCCATAAATAAAAATGCATCTTTTTTCTCCATATAGAAGGCAGTAAAATATATGTACATGGGAATTGTACAGATAACTAACAGGAAAGACAAAAAAATTGTGTTTTTTTCAGAAACTTCATCGTAGGCAACCTGTTGTCATGTTCACAGATGTCAAATTCTCTCATTTTTATTTTTCAAAGCAGAATTGAACTACTGTATCTTAGACATACAAAAATATCTGAAACACATGTATGAGTGCATTATGGGGTAACAAAATATTAAGCCCATGAAAGGACAATGTAAACGCATTTTCATACTCATATTTCAATATAAATGAGCAAACAAACAAAAAGTAACCAATTGACAGAGAAACAAAACAAGAAAAAATGCACTCCCTGTTCACAAATGAACTCACTTTCACCTTTGTAAATGGATTTTTTCTTGTGTGTGGGCTTCACTTTTTAAAATCTATCTAGCTGAAAGAAAGTGATTTTCACTTGAATTGTATTGGACATTAATGCAGACTTTCACATTAGCCTGTTAATAAACATGAACCATTTCATCATATGCAGTGCAAGAATATATAGTTAAATCATATGTACTCATTAATTTGTTAATCAACAAGTATCCATTAAGCCCTAACTATACACATAGGCACTGGGAACATAAAAATAGATATTTGATTTGTCCTCCTGAATATAGCTAATATGAATACACATAAAAAATTAAGTCTAATACATATGATGAATGCTAGAAAGAGAGTTCTTTTGATTTTATTAAGCCCGAGTAAAGTTGTTACTATAATCAAAGTGAGAAAGAATGACAGAAAACAGAATATGGTCTCCTAAGACCAGGATCAAAAGTGGCCACCCTGATAATTAAGTCCAAATGCCTCATCTTACAGGTGGAGACACAGAGGTTCAAAAAGTTATCAAAGCTAATGAGAATATCTTGACTAGATGCCAACATGATATGATGATGGAAGGAGAACTGACTCTGGATGGTCAACACGCAGTGCAATATACAGATGGTATATTATAGAAATGTATACTTGAAACCTATATAATTTTACTAACCATTGTCACCCCAAGAAATTTAACAGAATTAAATAAAATACCCTGGCTGCTAACTTCACAAGGTTGCTGTGAAGAAATAAATGATGTATAGTATGAATCCTTTGGTATATAACAAGGCATCAATAAACATCTGGGAAGAAGTCTATTGCCATGGAAAAAGCATGAATTTGGAATAAAACATACTTGGGTTAAAAGTTCATCTCTTCCTAATCTGGCATTGAATTTATCATTGCTTGGTCTCATATTACTCCTTTTAAATACTGGCACAATCATTCCAATATCTCATGATTGTTTAACTACTTGAAAATCGATCATTTTAATAAAATTATCATTTGATAAATTTATATCATTACTTAATACTTTACAGATTTTTAAAGAGATTTTCTTTTGGGGAAGATAAAAATTTGATTGATATTGAAATTGATATAATATTTCTATATAACTAAGAGAGGGTTAACTTGTACTTCATAAAAAAATTTGATTTTGTTTAGATTTTCTGGTCTCAGAGTAGAAATTGACCAGAGAGAAGCTAATGATGCATGAATTGAATGACTAATGTTGGTATTATTAAAAATCTCATGAGATAGATTATAGGGGGATTTGTTGACATTTTAACATGATCTGACCTTTTTCATAATTCTAAACTCCCAGTATGATGCACGATATATGTGAATTGTTTTTGTTTTGTTTTGTTTTAGTGAACATTAAGTAAGTGGTTGAACTTTATACTTGGGTTAGAGTGGAAAGGGGCAGATATATATAAACACACGGAAGCAGGATCCTGGAGATGGAGAACGTAAGCCTGTGGGAACTTATCTCTTATGAAACAAATTGAACCTCCACAGAGCATGTAGTTGGCGGTTCAAGTCAATCATATTTATAACTCAAAGGACAGGATGTCTTCAGGTGAAATATCAGCTGCCTTTGACGTGAGGTTTTAATGAGATAATGAACATGGCCACCTGGATTTTGAGGCACTTTTTGGAATGTCTGCATAGACAATCAAGACTTTTTTTCTCTTTGGCCACTGCTAATCATATTGGGGTTAGATCTAACCCTAGCAAGCACACTCAGATATGCTTTCCTAAAATTTTGCAGTAGTAACTAAGAGGGAGGAATTTTGTATTTATGTGTCGCTAATACTATTATATATATATGATTAGAAGTATAGACACAGCCTGACATATGGAGAAGAAGAAAGGAAAGAAAGCCAAGAAACCAAGCTAAAAAGAAGCATACTCACCAAAAAGAGTACCAAGTTTATTTCAATTAAAACATTGCTATATTTCCTGGTGGAAGCATTCTTTTCTTTGTAATTAGGTGCATTAATGTTTCTGCATCAAAAGTTATGGGGACAAGGAACAAATATTTGAGTGATTTAATAGAAGCAATAGTGATAGAAGCCACCCCTATCTGCTCCTGTTCCTTGGTTCCCAGGTTCATTTATTCTGGCTTTGGAAGAAAGAGCTTCATTCACTGTTTATAGGATCAAAATAATGTTCAAAGTTTATTTTGCATTCTGTAGGACAGCACTGCAAGTGTTCTCCCAACTAATCCCATACATGAGTCTTCAACAGGCCTTCTGACATTCTACAAGGCAAGCAATTTCAAGATGATGGAATACATGGAAGAATTGGGAAGCTCATTTGCCTCACTTATGTTGCCGGGAAATGGGTTCCTCAGAAAGAGACGATATTGTATGGGATACCATAATCATGAATAAGGAAATGAGAGAAACATTATGGACAAGGTACTTGTATCCATATCCACTGTAAATGTATATTGCAGTGAAGGCAAAATTTATCGTCTTCTTGGTGTAAGGATTCCAATGGAATCACTCTGCCTATAGGTGTCTGATCAGTCCATTAGAGAATGGAGTTATATTGGAAAATTAGCCTTGACCTCTGCTGCTGCAGATTAAGAATACAGCAGGAGAAAGAGTCAGCTAGGGCTTTTAAGGGGACTATAAAATTGATGAGCCTGTACATAACTTTAATAATCTTGCCATGATAGGTACTTGTTTCAACCATGATCTGTGGAAAGAGGCTGAGTGACACACTTAGCACTGACTTTCTTGTCTGCATGATTATTAACACCCTTTTCTGTAGTAGGTGCCTTGGTGAGCACTGGTGAGTCTAGATGAAATTGTTTTACCATTCAGTCATCCTAGGGAACTTACCAAGAGATGTGAGTTGAGAGAGATAGGACAATGCAGAAAGAGCATGTGACATGAAACCCTGAGTCAAAGATAATACAAAACTTCCTTGTGCTCTCAGAGACTTCAAGACTTATGTAACTCCCCCGGAGAATGGAGTGCTGCTATGTACACCCAACTTTGTAATTTGGTGGATCAGATAACAATAATTCACGAGTGGGCAGATCATGTTATGTCTACTTGGTGTCCCAGATCAGGTATTTGGTCTTTACTGGAGCCTAGTAGCAAGCCCAGGAACTCTTTTTCAAAGTATGAATAGTGTGTGTGTGTGTGTGTGTGTGTGTGTGTGTGTGTAACAACACATAGCTGCAATTCAAAACTCTGGGAATCTGCATCATGATTCTCATCCAGGGGTCTCCAGGTGTTCCATCAGCGTTCCTATCTGCAATAGACATTCGGGGCACTGTGGAAATGTGGGAGACATAAAACCCAAGCAAGAAAGCAGCTCCTCTTCTTTCTCTGATTCTGTAATAGTTTTCTATACCTATTGTGGTAACAAATTACCGCAAAACAACAAAAACATATTGTCTCTGTCATGCAGGGTCTCAACTCCCCACATAAGAACGCAGTATATGGTGAGGCCAAAAAGGAACACCCACGGAGCCATAGATAGGGGAGTCACAACACTATAGTCTCACTGGCAGCTGGGTTGAGGACACAGGAAGCAGGAGCCACACGATCTGCAACCTGCTGTCCGCTACTCTGCCAACCAACCAACCCCACTTGCTAGCTGCAATCTGCCCTGCTAACTGCAATGCATGCTTGCCAGCCACCATCTTCTTGCTATTCCCCATATGCTGCTAGCATAGCCACAGCAGTTATATTAGTGGCCACAGCTGATGGCCATCCAATCACAGGTGACGGCCATTTACTACCTGAGCCAGCACCTTTCCACGTGAGGCCAAGAGCATGGAAACTGCACTCCTGGCTCTGTTCCCACACACCCTGCATAACAGCTTAGATTCAATGTCTTATAATTTCCCCAAAGCTTCCATATTTTCCTCTTTCCTCTATGCACAGTGACCCTGGCAAATGTCTACAGGGCCCTTTGCAAAAGACTAGGAAGATAATTCACAATAAACACTTTTGGCAGATGTTCAAGGTCTTTCATTCAAGGGGCTTCACCTGTGTGAACCACCTGTGATCTAGGATTTCAGTGAAAGGCTGGGAACTTCCATTTTAATAACTCAGTAGGTCCCTATTTACAAGACTAGAGCTTTTGATTTAACACACCATTTAGTACTTTAGTAGATTGTTCCATAATTGTTTGTCCACTGTGTCAAAGTTCCCGCTATGTGAAAGCATTCTGAGTACCATGCCAGCCCTATGACCCATTTTGGTAGTCTTGCCAACCTTGTCTTGTATTTAAATGCTGCCATTCTTGGACCACATCCCTAATAAAATCAGAGAGACCATTCTGATAGCATCATCTCAGCTTTCTATCCACACCAAAAGCATAGCAAGCACAGAAGTTTACCTAGATGCTCTGTATTGATGCTTTTCTCTGGCAATATCTTGGTGAAGGCAGTCCTCTGGGCCTTCCTAGGAGCCACAGTCTGAGAAGACATCCACTCCAACATTCCCTTCTCTTCAAAACTTGAGATTCTTTCCTTTACAAATGCTAATACATTTTTGACATCTGAACTTTCATGTAGGACATTGATGAGGTGAGATTTCAGTCAACCACATGCAATTGTTGGAGCCTCTTCTACTCCTTGAGTTAATTCAATGGATCCAGGGCAACTATATCTTTAAACTTAGCCCAAACCAGTGATACATATCTTGTTTCCTGGCCATTTCCAAGTATATCCCCTCATGGGTTTATCAATAAAAGTTAGTAAAATTTTGTGGTTATTTTGGAGTATAATGCATTTCCTTATGGACAGATCATATATGTTTAATCCTGGGGTGTGTTCTAATTATAGTTCTAGAGAAAATGAGAACTGACGGATGTATCCTGAAGAGATTGGTCACTGTAAGATAATTGCTTCAGATGCAATAAGAAAGGGTTTGTCCCCTCACTCAAGGAAGAATAAGCTGCTTCCTCCAGGAAGCACAGTGCAACTTAGTCTCAAATTTCTCAGGTTCCTCTCAGTTAACCAAGATTTTTCTTATCCAATTCTCTGAGTCCGATTCATTTTTTTTAAGTATAAATATTGTCAAGTTAGAGTTCTACTAATGCTCTGAATTCAATTTACATTATAATTTTTCAAACCCACAGAATAAAATTTCAAACCCTGTGCCATGTGAGGCGGCCTGTGGAGTCTCTGCTCCCACTCCCCACATAAGAACGCAGGATATGGCTAGGCCAAAAAGGAACACCCATGGAGCCATAGATAGGGGAGTCATACCACTATCGTCTCACTGGCGGCACTATAGTCTCACTGAAGGCTGGATCCACATGACCTGCAACCTACTGTCTGCTTCTCTGCCTGCCAATCCACCAACTGACTCACCAACCAATGCAGCCGCGGCAGTTAGATCAGTAGCTAATTGGCTAACTGGTTACAGCTGATGGTCAACTAGCCACAGCTGATGGCCATCTACTACCTGAGTCAGCACCTTTCCACATGAGGCCAAGAGCCTGGAAAATGCTCTCTGGGACTCTGTCCCCACAACCTAGTTTTTGCCTATGTTGGTCATCTTATCTCTTGTAGATAAGAGATTATTTTAGGTTAGTCACTGAAAGACTCCAGCTCTTTGCTTATAACTGAAAGCCCTGAACTCATCATTTTCTTTATGTCCTGCTTTCAATGTAGCCAGTAGTAATTAGTCCACACAGAGTACTTGCAAGCGTCACTTATACCCTAATAGGCAGTTGGTCTAAATGAGCTGTATAACCAGCATCCCATTTACTCCTGGAGATGAGATCATCAGTACCTTCAAACCCAATCAGAACCGACAATTACTCCCAGAGTCCCATCTTTGAGAGATTGTTTCTTGGAACTACGCTTGGGCAAACAAACAAACAAATAAACAACTACATCAATCAGAGTTTAGTCAGGGAATCAGAATCAGTCTATACATTTCAAACAGAAAGGTTTAACACAAGATCCACTGCTTGCAGTATTGTTGGAGAGGGTAGAGAGATAAATGTAAGCATTGGGGAGGCCATCTAGAAATGATAAAACTGCAAGAAGCTGATGCTGAAATTATACCTGTGAAGATGGACACTGGCAGTGGACTTTGGATTTTAAGAAGCTGCATAAAACTACTGCCACCACTCCAGTAGACTTGGCTGCCAGCACCGTACTGGAAGAAGAATTAATTCTAACTCTTTTTCTTCTTCTAAATCTTGTGTGAGTGCCCACAATACTGTGTTTCCCTGAAAATAAGACTTAACCGGAAAATAAGCCCTAGCATGATATTTCAGGATGACATCCTCTGAACATAAACCCTAATGCCGTGTTTCCCCGAAAATACGACCTAGCAGGACAATCAGCTCTAATACACCTTTTGGAGCAAAAATTAATATAAGACCTGGTATTATATTACATTATATTGTATTATATTATATCATATTATATTATATACACAGTCTTATAGTAAAATAAGACCCGGTATTATATTATATTATATTATATTATATTATATTATATTATATTATGTTATGTTATGTTATGTTACGTTACGTTACGTTACGTTACGTTACGTTACGTTACGTTACGTTACGTTACGTTATGTTATATTATATTATATTATATTATATTATATTATATTAAGACCCGCTTGTGGGGACAGAGCCCCAGAAAGTAGTTTCCAGGCTCTCGGCCTCACATAGAAAGGTGTTGGCTCAGGTAGTAAATGGCCATCAACTGTGATTGGATGGCCATCAGCTGTGGCTAGTTGGCCGTCAGCTGTAACCAGTGAGCCATTGGCCACTAATATAACTGCTGTGGCTATGCTAGCAGAAAATGGGGGCTAGCAAGAAGATGGTGGCTGGCTGGCAAGAGCGGATTGCAGAGAGGCGGATGCCACCAGCAAGAATATAGTGGTATGACTCCCCTATCTATGTCTCCATGGGTGTTCCTTTTTGGCCTCACCATGTCCTGCGTTCTTATGTGGGGAGTGGGACCAGAGACCCCGCCGGACGCCCTGCATGACACCGGTCTTATACTAAAATAAGACCGGGTCTTATATCAATTTTTGCTGTAAAAGATGCATTAGAGCTGATTGTCTGGCTCAGTCTTATCTTCAGGGAAACAGAGTGCGTCTTTTGAAGCAAATCTTAATATAAGACCCGGTCTTATTTTCAGGGAAACAAGGTAGGTAGACTCTAAATCAGAAGCTTGCTGGTCGGGGCTTGGGAAAATATAGTTCCTCGTATGCAGTAGCCACAGTACAGGGGAGATGACAGAAGGAGTTGGGGACAACTCTGAGTACCAAACGATAATAAGCAATACATGCCCTTGTCAGAGCGGCCTGGGTCCAATCACTATCATCGCATTCTTGTATGCCTGCTGCATCAGCAGAACTTTCTCTCGAGCACCCATAACTCATTTCTACAAAGCAGCCAGAACCCAACCTTTTCTTCTTATGTGGAATCTTCTGATTACCTTTCATTACAATTGGAATAAAATCCAAACCCTGTGGTGGCCTACATAGCCATATATATATCTGACTCTGGCCTGTGTCTTTGACCTTGGAAGTGACCACTTTCTGCCTCCTTGACTCTACTTGTCACCAAAGACAGCTTCCTGGTGCTTCTCACCAGCTTGTCCCTGCCTATTGTGTGCACTCGCTGTCCCTTCAGTGGGGAATGATCTTTCCTCAGATATTCCCTTTATTTTTCTGGCTCCTGTTCATCACTTAGATTTCAGATGGAAGATTGGAGGAGAAAACAGATACTGAGGAAGAAGAAGAAGAGCAAGGAGAAAACAAGCTGGAAAGATAAATTTGAAAACTATGAAATAAAGTGGTCAGACAACACAAACAGAATATATGCATTTGCTCTTGGCATCAAAAGCTATGTAAACTCCAGAACTGTAGATTGTTTCAGGGGTCTATCATTTAGCCAGTATTTCTCAAGTCTGAGTCCTCCATGCTTTTTCTAGAAAAAAGATTTCTGCTCCTCACTCCTGTCCTATTGCAATTGGGATCCTAGTATCTGAAATTTTAATAAGCCACCGAGATGACTCTTGCACAGGCTGTCTATGTAAGTTTTGTATTTTACTTATT
This sequence comes from Rhinolophus sinicus, assembly GCF_036562045.2. Classification (NCBI taxonomy): domain Eukaryota; kingdom Metazoa; phylum Chordata; class Mammalia; order Chiroptera; family Rhinolophidae; genus Rhinolophus; species Rhinolophus sinicus. The sequence goes on from NC_133751.1 coordinate 86,678,396, forward strand.
GTTTTGTGCGTTTTATATATTTTTGGAACTACTAGACTAAAAATTATACTAGTATTTATATAAGGAGAAAAAATAAGAAAAAAAATAAATGGCAGCCTATCACCAAGAATATCACATGAGTATATTAAAATTGGCCATTTATTGATAATTTAAGCATATCTTATTTAAAGGCCTCAAATAAAAAAATATATTATCTAAATAGGAATTACTAGTAATTCAATAAAACATACCTTACTTATAGACTTAGAAACTATTTAGCATCCTGTAACTATCCTAATGTTGGACAATTTATGGCTTATTTTGTTCTTTTGATAGGGCTTCCATCTCTCTTATAAAAACAAGAAATAACTATAACTTTAGATAAAAAGGCATTGCAACTCTGAGGACTTTTTAGAAGGCTCAGAGAAGTCACGGCTGTAATCTAGAAATTGAGAGTTCCGTTGTGGTTTCGTTCTTCAGTAAAGGGCAGATGCTCTGCTCTTACTCTCCATTACATGATGAAAGCTCTAAGGATCTTTTCTGGACCTGATGCACTCACTCCAAACATAGCTGCAGGTGAAACTGAAGCTGTCCTACTTCGGGCACATCCCGAGAAGGCAGGGTTCTTTGGAAAAGACGACAATGTTGGTTAAAATAGAAGATAGCAGGAAAAGAGACAGACCAAATATGAGATGGATGGACTTCATAACAGAAGACATAAGCATGGGTCTGCAGGACAGCAAGACTGTGGAGGACAGGACATGTGGGCATTACTCATTTGAAGGGTCACCAGATGTCAGAGCCAACTCAATGGCATCTCCCCCAACCCCCCCCCTCACACACACACACACACACACACACACACACACACACACACACAGACGGACAATGGGGCTGCTGAGATAGGAATAAATAACAGTTCTGGTCCCTAGTGTTCTGACCCCTTCATACATATCACTAGGAAACCATTTGTATCCTCTGGACTTAGTGGGGAAAATTTTTATTTAATTCCTAACATAAATAATTTGAATACAGAGCACACTTTAGACTCCAAGAAATTCATATTCCTCACAAACATTTTTGAGAATTCCTGAAGATTGTGCTTATCTATCTTGGTGGTCATTTGTTGTCTCTTGTGCCAAATTTCTTGTTTTGGCTAGCTTCTCTCTGATCATTCTGGCCCATCTCCCTCCACCTCCACATATTCCTGTATCTCTCTGATCAGCTTCACCTCAAAATATAAATGTAGACTTTATTCCACAAGCAGGGGAAGCAACAGCATTACTAAGTTAGTAGTGAATAAATCTGTATTAATGATTTGGGGAGGGTTAGAGATTAGGACATTTTAGCATAAAATAGGAAATTGCTCTTTTTAAACTCATTAATCACAGACTGTCCCAGGGAATGTTTAAATAATAGCATGTCTTTCCTTTGAACTTAATATGTACCTGTGTTTCTGGAACCTGTTCTCTATTTGCAAAGTCTTTTTCTCCAAGTTATTCCTCTCTACTCTCTATCCCTGACCACTCCATTTCTTCTCCAACTTTCACAACAGGGGTGGGGGGGGTGGGGGGGTGGTCCCAGCAAAACTGAAAAAACAAACAAAAATCCCTCCAGCAACCATCCTTTCTCCCCAACACACAATTACCACCTCTAGGGTTATGTGTTTAAAGCTAAAATTATTTTATGTTAAGATAATCTCTCTACATCAGCAAGAGCAAATATTAACTTTATTATGTAAGCAATCAATTATATTTCTCTCTGTTTTCTCACACAAACACTGCCCTATATCTTGCCTTTTATAATGAAAAAAATAACATATTTTAATGGATAGAAGCCATTTTCTACCTAAGAGGAATTATTCAGTACCTTAAATACAGAAAAATCTGCAGTCTTTTTCTTTCTTCTAAAACAAAAATATTTTCTTATAGCCCAAAATGAATAGTGTATGCTCTTTCTTTTGACTCACAATACACCAGGAGTGAGATAAGGAGACAAATATAGAAAGGTGACCACAGTATTTTTAGAGATTCAAAGTTTGGATTTCTTCAACACATTTTGAGAACTGAGAAGAATTTTCAATCTTGGCTAGTAATTAGAATCACCTAGAGAAATTTTTCAAAATGCCAATGCTCAGGCCCCATGCCAGATCTGTTAAATCAGAATCTCTGGGTGTGGAACCCAAGCATCAGTAGTTTTAAAAGCTTCCCCAGATGATTGCAATGTGCTGCCAAATTCCAGAATGACTGGTCTAGAGAAAACTGGTATACTTACAACTAAGGCCACTTAGTGACCAAGTGCCATTTGTCAACAGCACTTTACAAACTATATAAAAAGTAATTGGGTAGAAGGTGGTGGCATGTGGAAGTTCGAAGACCTTTGCCCATCCATGTTCTTTAGAAAGACTGGAAGTTATTCTTTTCTAAAGAATATCTACTCATCCATGGAATTTATAATATAAATGAGTAAGAATGAAGCAAGCCGGTATAGTCAAAGATGGGTGGTGAAGGTTTGGGCTGGGTGGGGTCTAGGTAGCTGAACTATGTGAACTTAATGACAACATTTGAATAAATATCTTTTTTTTTTTAACTTTTTTGAGGGGTAAGTCAAAATCATCTCACCTTGGATATCAATTCTGATAGACAACATTTATATCCACTTGCCACTTTCTTTGCTTTGTAATAGGATGGAAATAGATTTTTAGCATAGAAATGAGCCTCTATGATAATATAATCAACATTCTCACTTAGCAAATGAACAAAGTAAGTCACTTTGTCCACATCCGTATAGCAAGTTAGAAACAATGTTGATATTACAACCAGACTTTTCTTAAGTATAATGTTCTATATTACTTTAAAAAAAAGAAAAGAACCTTTTCTTCTTTCTAAGTATACTTTTACTCTTTCTAAAACCTAGACAACTTGTATAAATATCTAATGAGATCATATTGAAGTGTTCTAAAATTATCTCTTTCAACCCTGGCTTAATAATTTCCCATTATGCTTATTACGTAGAAATAAAAAAAAAAAAAAGTAAAAAGATTGACAAGATTAATGTATCACAAGCTCTTTTTCTCACTAACTGTTTGAAAAAGTATTATTTAAATCATTGAAAAGCAGAGATTTTATTATGAAAATGGTATGAAAAATAATGTTAAAAAGGGAAAGGATGTGTTGAGCCAATTATTATTTTATTCAATTTTTCTTGTCAGTCCATGTTTATTTCAGGGGGAAGATGGTACCCATAGAAGCTTATGCTAAATATTCAAAAATGGTAGAATCGTTGATATCTATAGGGATAGGCTTGGAATAAAGGGACAAGGTTTATGTTTTGTTTTGCTTTATTTTGGGTGTTTCTGTGGCAGATGGAGAAGTGAATCACACAAATTTTTATTCAACTGGCATAACTGATAAGAAATAGGATTGTGAGAGATGCTAGACAGAAGAGTAACTAAAGGGGAGCTTGTGACAGTGGTTCAGGAATATTTGGGTTTTAATAGAGAGTTTGCCATTTACTAACTCTGCAACTAAGGGCAAATTGCTTACCATCTCTATATCCCAGTTTCTTCTTCCTGTATAAAATGGAAATAAATTAACCTCTATTTTATGAGTTGATGTGATGTTTAAATGACTTTATATCTAAAAATTTATTTACCTTTTTTCTATCTATCTATCTATCTATCTATCTATCTATCTATCTATCTATCATCTATCTATCTATTGATTTATCTAATGTACTTACAACAGTGCCTAATAAATCCTGAACTAATATTACCGGTTATTGTAGGGCAATATATTTGTACTTTGACACAATGATGCAGGCTAGTTTATAATACGGAGAAGTGATCTTTTCCATATCAATAAAAATTTCAGAGTGTAATGGAATATGATAGGTATTGTATATTAAATTTGAGATTAGATGTGACAAAGTGCTGCTGTTGATGATTTTGGGGCAGCCTGGTGTTTAGGTTGTAGCTTGACATTTAAAATGGTACTCGAGTGACTCCAGTCAAGATGGTGGAGTAGATAAATGCTGTGCTTACCTCCTCACGTGACCACATTAAAATTACAACTAAATTATAGAACAACCAACCTGTAGAACTATCTGAAGGCTAGTTGAACAGAAGTCCTATAACTAAGGACGTAAAGAAGAAGGAACATTGACACTCATGGGAGGGGTAGAAACGTGAAATGTGATGGCTCCAAACTCATGTGGTGGTTGAGAATTGGGATGAATATATCACCTGTGGAGGTCACCCCTGAGGGATGAAGGTCCCCAGGCCCACACTGGGATCCACAGTCCAGAGCACCAGTGTCAGGCAGCAGAGCCCCCACAACATCTGGCTGTGAAAGACAGAGGGGATTCTGTCCCTCAGGGTGAGGTAGAAGACTGCTAGAAACCAGGCATCACGTTAAAAGGCCTGCACATAGATTCACTCAGTTGCAGGCACTTACTTTGGTCTGTGTCTGAATGACAGTGACTCAGGGGACACCAGAGACATACAGGGAGAGACTGAGTCATGTGGCTTATGGCAAGGGCAGAAGGGACAATGGCCACCATCCCTATGTTGAGCACTCCCCCTGATTAGACTATGGTTAGCACCATATTTTTTGTGTTGAGTCCTCCCTTCCCCAATGGAAAAGTCTGAATCTGCATTGTCCTCGTGAAATCCTCTCACTCCAATCTGGTGACTCCCTGGGACCCCACCCTACCCAACTCAAGAACTAGCAGAGGAACTTTTGGTGGCAGGCAGCCAGCCCTGATCCACACAGCAGTCTTTATTGGACAACTCCTAGGGGTACATGAGCCCCAGATGGGTGACAGTTGCACTTGGTGTGGCCTGAGCCTTTGGCTGAGTGGTCTCAGGCTCAGCACTGTAGCCAACCTGAATATGCATTAATCTGGTGAACACCATTCATCACACCCTGGTAACTATCTGAGACCCCACCTCACCCAACTTGAGTACTTCACAAGGCTGTTTGAGTGGCTAAGCCGTATGGGCAGGCAGCAGGTGGCAGCAGTCTTTGGGATACCCTGGGCCTTCTCCTCAGGCAAGGAAATAACAACAACCAAAAAAAAAAATAAATAAATAAAAATAATGGGACTATAGCAAACTGAAAAATTTTTGCACAGCAAAAGAAACCAACAACAAAACAAAAAGACAACCTACTGAATGGGAGAAGATATTCACCAACGGTACATCTGATAAGGTGTTAATAACAACATTTTGTAAAGAACTCATATAACTCAACAGCAAAAAAACCAAACAATCCAATTAAAAAATGGGCAGAGGACCTGAACAGACATTTCTCCAAAGAGAATATACAAATGGCCAATAGACATAGGAAAAGATGCTCAATGTCACTAATCGTCAGAGAAATGCAAATTGAAACCACAATGAGATATCACCTCATATGTGTCAGAATGGCTAGCATCAATATATCAACAAACAATAAGTGTTGGTGAGGATTTGGAGAAAAGGGAACCCTAATGCACTGTTAGTGGGATGACAAATTGTTACAGCAACTATGAAAAACAGTTTGGAGTTTCCTTAAAAAATTAAAAATGGAACTACCTTATGACCCAGCAATTCCACTTCTGGGTAATTATCTGAAGAAATCCAAAACAGTAATTTAAAAAGATATGTGTACCCCTATGTTCATTGCAACACTATTTACAATAGCCAAGAAATGGAAGCAACCTAAATGTCCATCGATAGATGACTGGATAAAGAAAAGGTGGTACATATATACAATGGAATATTACTATGCCATAAAAGAGAATTAAATCTTACTATTTGCAGCAACATGGATGGACTTAGAGAGTATAATGTTAAGTGAAATAAGTCTGACAGAGAAAGACAAATATCATGTTTTCACTTATATGTGGAGTCTAAAGTACAAAATAAATAAACAAGTGAAACAGAAACAGACTCATAGATACAGAGAACATATTGATGGTTGCCAGATTGGAGATGGCTAGGGAGAAGAATAAGAAAAGTGGAGGGATTAAGAATTACAAATTGATAGTTTCAAAATGGTCATGGGGATGTAAAGTAAGACATAGGGAATATAGTCAATACCATTGTAATACTATGTATGGTACTTGACTTATCAGGGGGATCACTTTGAAGTTATGTAAATGTCTAACCACTATGCTGTACACTTGAAACTAGTATAAAATGATGTTAAATGTGAGCTATAATTGAAATATAGAAAAAAAAAATTAAGTAGAACCTGAGTCTCTCTGATTTCTCTCTCTTTGTCTCTCTTTGTCTCTCGCTTTTGCAAACTCTTCACTTTGGGACTAAAGAATACATTTGTGGAAATAAAGCTTACTGTCTGGATGCTGTGGGTCCAAGGAATCATATGGAATTAAATGCTAGGACCACGAGGTTTGCGGATAGTAACAGGAAGGAAGGGTGACTGGTGGAACTATACTTCTCAATTGTGAGTCATCCTCAGTTATAAATCTCCAAGGAAGTGATTCATTCTTTGGAAATCTTTATCAGAAAGCCTCTTTGGTGTTGCTTATATCTATATGACTGAGCAAATAAGCCAAAATCATAATTTTCCCCAGAAAATAACTGAAGGTTTGAGTACCACTGGCAAAAAATTTAGTTGTGATTCTATTAGAAAGTTTCTCTTTGTGTCACAATGTGTATGTGGCCCAACCTGGATCCTCTTCTCATTCCTACCAGGCTTGAAAGGCCACAATCTAGAAACTAGTAATAAACGAAAAGAACTAAAAGTGCTGACTGTAATAATGGTAAGAACTGAATCTGTGCAGAGCAAAGTACATTGCAAATTATGGAAAATATTTCTCATAATTGCAAAATAGGAAAGTATTTTTCCCATTTTATATCTGTAATGATACTTAAAATTAATATTGATCCTGGGGAGTGATGTGTGTGTGTGTGTGTGTGTGTGTGTGTGTGTGTGTGTGTGTGTACAAGTAATTGTATGTAAACAATAATTAGATATCCTTATCACTTGATCTCATATTTGCTCCTGATCTCTGCTCAAATGTGAAGTTAGCTTGGAGAACTTTCCTGGTCCTCTATCTAAAATAGTTTCCCCATTTCTCTCTTTCCCCTTACTTTGCTTTACTTTTCTTCATATCTTTTAGCACGACCTGGAGTATAAATATATTTATTTTTAATACCTTTATATTAGCATTTTTGTTAATAATTATTGAAGCCATATAACTTCATAAAATTAAGTGAGAAAAAGATTAGTTCATTTATTTTAAAACTGAATCAACTGGCAGTTATTTCTAGATTTGAAGTGGATTAACAGACCAAGCATAAGAGTATGCAATATTTTGAAATGATTTTGTTGTTTGACACAATAATTAAGAGCTGTCAGCCATAGACGCTGTCTTGAGCATTTTAGTAATGTTAATTTCAGTTTTCTTATTTTTATAGATTCATTCATTCATTCATTCATTGAAAAAATTACATATTATGTTTTTATCATGTACTAAGTTCTGCTCTAGAGCTGAAAAGAAGACAGTCATGAGCAGATTTATGCCATTGAGTTTCCCAGTGTCTTAGGAATCAGTCTTTCCAGGTCCCACGGAAGCAGGGACAAAAGAGGAGGAACTAAATTAAGGTGAATGAGCTGTAAGCTGTTTATAGTTAGATCCCATATTCCCTCCCATAAGAGCAGTAGGATAAAAGTTTATAGTTTCTGGAGAAGTGAACACAAAATCTCCATGCAGGAAGATACCATGTATAATTCCAAATACGGGATGAAAGTGATAAGAATCTGTGCCAAAAAGAAACTAGTAAAATTAACAAAAAACACACTGGAGGTTCAAACCTTCAGTTCTTTTCTTTAACTTGGGTTCAAGAATTCTGTTAGCCATGCTGCTACTTGCTCAGTGCTAATCATGGGAAAATATCCTTGGACAATCTGACAAGGCACAGAGGAAAAGGTTAAGAATAATGCCTGAGGGGGTTGATGCAGGCTGATCTCTCCACTGAACCCACACTGGCAAAGTCCCACCCACACGCTCAGAAATATCATTCAGTTTTAATCTACTATTAAATATGAGCAGTCAGCTAAGGGTTACCAGACATCTGAGGAAAATAAGTTTACTTATAAAATAAAGACTAAAATAGCAGGAAACAATATCAATATACCAAAGTCTATTGTGTTCCTATATACTGATAATGAGATATCAGAAAAAGAAATGAAGAAAACAATTCTACTTGCAATTTCAACAAAAAGGATAAAATACCTAGGGATAAATGTAATGGAAGTGAAGGACCTACTGTGTTCCCCCGAAAATAAGACCTAGTGGACTATCAGCTCTAATGTGTCTTTTGGATAAAAAATTAATATAAGACCCAGTATTATATTATATTATATTAATTATATTATAAAGACCCAGTCTTATATTATAGTAAAATAAGACCAGGTCTTATATTAATTTATTAATTTTTTCTCCAAAAGATGTATTATTGCTGATGGTCCGGCTGAGTTTTATTTTTGGGGAAACGCAGTATATATACTGAAAACAACAAGACATTATTAAAAGAAATTGAAGAATACACAAAGAAATAGAAATATATTCCACGTTCATGGATTGGAAGAAGCAACATAGTTAAAATGGACATATTATCAACAGCAGTATACAGATTTAATGCAATCTCCATCAAAATCCCAATGACATTTTTCAAAGAAATAGAAAAAAAAAATCATTAAATTTGTACAGAGCCACAAAAAACCCTGAATTGCCAAAGCAATCCTAAGCAAAAAGAATGAAGCTGGAGGCATCACACCACTGACTTCAAATTGTATGACAAAGCTACAATAGTCAAAACAGAATGGTATTGGCAGAAAAAATAGACACACAGACCAATGGAACAGAATAGAGAGCCCGGAAATAAACCCTCATGTATATGGCAAACTAATTTTCAACAAAGGAGGCAAAATCATACAAAGGAGAAAGGAAAGCCTCCTCAATAATGTTGCAACAATTATGTATAGTGCCAGGTGGGTACTAGAGGGGATCACTGCATAAATTATATAAATGTCTAACCACTATCCTACACACCTGAATGTCAAATGTAACTGAAAAAATAAATAAATAAATTTAAATGAAAGTGGGGGAAAGGAAAACCTCTTCAATACATGGTGTTGGGAAAACTGGGATGCCAAATGCAAATGAATGAAACTGCACTGATATTTGACACTATACACAAAAATTAACTCAAAATGGATTAAAGACTTAAATATAAGAAATGGAATGTAAAATAATAGAAGAAAGCATAGGTACTAAACTTACAGACCTTGGTCTCAGAAAGGCTTTTGTGAACTTGACCCTGAAGGCAAGGGAAATAAAAGCAAAATAAATGAACTACATCAAACTAAAAAGCTTCTGCACAGCAAAAGCTTCTTAGTTATGGGACTCCTGTTTGGCTATACTTCAGATGGTTCTCCAGGTTGATTGTTCTATAATATTGTTGTAATTTTAATGTGTTCAGGGATAGACACAGGCACAGTGTTTATTTACTTCATCATCTTGGATCTCTTGTATTTCTCTGCCCAATTTTTAATTGGAGTTTTTTGTTGTTGAAATGTACGAGTTCTTTATATACTTTGGATATTAGCCCCTTATCTGAAGTATTATTTGCAAATATCTTCTCCCATTCATCCAACTCGCGTACCACATTAGGTATTATCAGTGGCTGAACCTTAAGGGAGCTGGCAGGGGGCAGTAGGCCTCTCGGTGTCCTGGCTTTTTGTAGAGCTACCCCAGGCCTGGTAAGGGTGGCAGTCACCCTCCGTCCACAGTGTGGCCTCTCCTATGTGCCTACAGGTCCAGCACAGGCAGTGAACTACCATGGATAACTTTGTATTTCCTACCAGGTATCCCCCAGCCCGTCACTGGCAGTAGCTGACCTGAGCTTGCACCAGAGCCCCTCCCAAGAAGTCCCAGAACCCACATACTTGAAAGTTGGCTTCACAACACAGCAGAGCACCACCCAATTAGCCCACAAGTGGAACAAAAAAGGGGCAGTCTCAACAGGCTCAAGAACCTACTAGGGTAAATTCCACTCAGTGGAGTAAGCCCCCTTCATAGCAGCCCATAATCTGTGGAAGTGGCAAACTCCACAGCCAGTGTGCCTGAGGGTCAATCCCATCTGCTGACATGCCAATAGCAATCAAGGCTCAACTATAGCAGGAGGGCACACACAATCCACACAAGGGACACACCTGAAGCACCCAGAGCAGGTGACCAGGGAGACTGTGCAACTGGGCCCCACAGGACACCTACTACATAGCCATTCAGCCAAGACTTGGAGACATAGCAGATCTACCTAATACATAGAAACAAACACAGAGAGGCAGCCAAAATGAGGAAACAAAGAAATTTCTCCCAATTGAAAGAACAGGAGAAAAATTCAGAAAAAGAAAAATGAAATAGAGGTAAACATCTTACCAGCCACATAGTTCTAAACAATAGTTATAAGGATGCTCAAGGAACTTAGTAAGAACTTCAACAAAGAGATTAAAAGCATAAAAAAGGACATAGAGGGGCTGGCCCGGTGGCTCAGGCGGTTGGAGCTCCATGCTCCTAAAGTCGAAGGCTGCCGGTTCGATTCCCACGTTCCCATGTGGGCTCTCAACCACAAAGTTGCCGGTTCGACTCCTTGACTCCTGCAAGGGATGATGGGCTGCGCCCCCTGCAACTAACAATAGCAACTGGACCTGGAGCTGAACTGTGCCCTCCACAATGATTGAAAGGACAACAACTTGACTTGGAAAAAATCCTGGAAGTACACACTGCTCCCCAATAAAAGTCCTGTTCCCCTTCCCCAATTAAAAAAAAAAAAAAAGAACTTAAAAAAAAAAGGACACAGAAACTATAAAAAAGAACCAGTCAGAAGTGAAGAATACTATAGCTGAAATGAAGAATGCACTAGAAGGAATTACCAGCAGACTAGATGAAGGAGAGGATCAAATCAATGATTTGGATAACAATGTAGTATAAAACACCCAATTAAAACAGTAAAAAGAAAAAAGAATCCAAAAACATAAGGATACTTAAAGAGACTTCTGGGACAACATCAAGGTGGTTACCAGAGGTTAAGGGAGGTGGGGGGAGGATGAAGAGGGTAAAGAAGGTCAAATATATGGTGAAAGAAGGAGACTAGACTTTGGGTGGTGAGCAAACAATACAATATCCTGATTATGCATTATAGAACTGTACACTTGATACATATATAATGTCATTAACTAATGTCACTCCAATAAATTTAATAAAAAATTAGAGTCCGAAAAACAAACACATTTTTTTAAAATTGGAGAGAAAACTCTGTGGGGAAAGTAAAACTTAATAAAAGGTATGATTAATAATTTGAAAGATGAAAACATATGTAAACATGAAACAAGAATAAGATGCTATTAAAGAATCACATGAATATTCAGAATACACAGAAAAGACCTTGTGATATTAAAGATTATAGTAGAAAAGAAAAACTCAACAGTGGGCTTGGAGATATGCCTAAGAGTAAAGCAAAAATATAAAGTGGGAATAGATTCTAGATTGTAAAAGCAAATTATAAAAATAAGAGACAACATAAGGAAATTAGAAGATCAGCCATGAAGGCTGATACCCAAATAATACGCACTCCAGATAGAGATAAAAGTGAAAATGGAAGAATGAAATCATCAGAGAATTAAAGAGCTACCAAAGACAGAGGAGCATAAATTTCAAGACTGCAAATTTCCTCCAGCTGCCCCCAAAGTACTCTATCATGAAATTTCTAAGAAAAAAATTCAGAATCTACAAACTTCCGCAGAGAAATAGAAAGCAATAACTAAACAAAAAAACAAAAAAAACACAACACAATAAAAATGATAGAATGATACAATCTGGAATCAAAATAGATAACTTTCTTAACAACCCTGGAAGCAAAGAAGACAATGGCACAGTGCCTTCCAATTCTGAAGGACAACAATTTTCAATGTACAATACTGTAGTTCAGCACTATCAATTAATTGCTAGAGTAGAACAAAACATATTGATTCGTGAAAGGTGTAAAATCTCACCTCCTAGTCATGCTTTCTCAGGGGTCTACTGCAGGAGGTGCTCTACTAAAACAAGGGAATGAACCAAGAAACAGAAAGCTGTGGGATATAGGAAACAGGAAAAACAGGAGAAAATAAATGGAGGATTTTGAACAGAGATGAAAGAAAACCAGGCATAGAAGCCAATAATTCTCCAAGAAGCAGAAACGGAAAGAATATGATACATTGAACAACAGTAGATATAGACAACAACTGGCAAGGAGTTTGGGATAAATGGAAAAGTAAACAATAAAAAAATCTCGGCAATTATAAACTCCAGGGAATAAACAATGTTATGCAAGAAATTAATGCTTTGCACTGAATCAAGAAGTAACAATATATATTAATTTTGTAGAGGTCTAGAGGTAAATGCCAAAAACAAAGTTAGATAATAAAACTGAAAATGGTTGGATATGGGAAATGTAGAAGAAGATTCCAAGATACCATGTGTTTGTGTGTGCATGTGTGTGTGTGCGTGTGTGTGTCTGTCTGAGTTGCAAGCTTTGTACGTAGAACTATTTGACTATTTAATCTATGTATAGAATATATATATATATATATATATATATATATATATATATATATATATAACTAATAGAAAAATATAAATAAAATAATAAAGCAATAGATGGCTACTGAAATCATCCAGGTAAGAGATCTTGGACTAGGATAGTGATGGCATAGATTGTAGAGAAGGAATAGATGTAATATGAAAGATAAGGAATATTAAATTGTCAAGGATAACTTTTAGGTTTCTTCATGAGGAACAGGGTGATAAATATCATTTCAATAAAAAGAGTAAGAGAAGAGACACACAAGTTCTCTTTCATAAATATTTAACCAGAGGTGATACGGATATATTGAGTAATAACTCGGTATAAAGGTCTGAAACTCAAAGGAAAATCTAGGCTGGAGATAAAAACCAGGAGCCTTAGTCTGATGTAACTCATTAATTATGCCTTCAGCATCTGGAGTGATGCACATGTAGAGTCAATTACCAGAAAAATCAGCAAATAAAGAATCGTCTTTCCATTAGCTGTTCATTAACACAGATGGAGTCCCTCCATTTTTTCCTCTCCCCTCATTTTTCACCTGGTCTTTCTAAACCTTTGGCCTCTTCTCCAGGGTACAGTTGTTTGTGGTTCTCAAAGTCATAAAAATGGTGAATCTTGGCAACATCATAATGGTATAATATTACTGTTTTCTCTATAAGAGTACATTTAGGTCTTTTAAGTTTCTTCAGCCCAATGCGTTATGGATTTAATAAAAGCTCTGTCTCTTTTATTCAGTTTTACTACACTCTCTTCCCATCAAATGTTTGCTGCATGGGATGGTGGGCACTACCCTTCCATGTTAAAATGACACTGATAAGAATTTACAATGAGAACAGAAGAGGGTATAAAAATGAGTCTACAGGAACTCCAAGATTTAAAAGATCGGTAGAAGAGAAGAAAAAAAAAAAAAAAGTGGCATAATGTCCGAAGAAAGAAAAGAGGAAAGCAAGGAAAATTTTGTGTCACTGGAGCTAAGCAAGAGAGAATTTCTAGAAAGGAGAAACAAATTATGTGAAAAGTTGATGGGAAGTAGTGATATACATTTTAAAATAACTTAATAAAGGTATTAACTTAGTAAATTACCCAAATCTTTAAAATATGACTTGATAGATTTTAAATATGTATTCTAGGTCAAGATCTAGATCATTCTGGTAGACCAGAAGCCTCCCTCATGCCCCCATTTGAGTCATACTCCAGTCCCAAGGTGACTACCATTGACTTTTATTACAACAGATTAGTTTTGCTCCCTTAAAAAATTCGTGTAAGTGGAATCATACAATAGGTTTTTGTGTGTATATGACATTTTCACTCAATGTCTGTAATATTCATTCAGTATATGGCACGTATAAGTAGCTCATTCTGCTTTATTGCTATGTAGTACTTTATTCTATGTCTATACATATAAATTCATTTACCCTTTTTACTGTTGATGGATATTTGGGTCATTTGCAGTAGGTTTTAGATATTATGACTATATATCTAAACTGTTATGGACATTTTTGTATATATCTTTTGGTTGAACAAAAACTCATTTCTGTTGCTATATAACCTAGAGTGAAATTACTGGGTCATAGAGCATTAGTTGGTACAGTTGACCTTTACACAATGCTGAGGTGAGGAGTGCAAATCCTCAAGCAGTTGAAAATCTGTGGATAACTTTTGACTCCATAGGAAGTTGTTTTTAAAGTGAGTCACTGAAAAGATCCATTAGATTTGACAAAATTGTGGTTAACTGGTGATTTTCCAGTGTAAATTCAGTGGAGAGATACAAACATTGGTGAGATTGAAGAGTTGTTTAAATAGAAACTCTGCCTTGTCAATCTCTCTTTAGATGTTTTCAAGTCCTGAATAATAATTAGCAAAAGCTTAGCCTATCCAGGGGTCATGGTAAAGATTTGGTTTAAAATAAGAAGCAATAACCCTTTCATTTGAGTTTCTTTTTTCCCCCTTTTGAAATTGAAGATACATAGCTTATACTGTGCCTTCATTTTAAATATACAACACATTCACATCTGGAAACATGATGGCCAGTAACTGAATGAAATGTTTACAAAAAAGAGACAAAAAGCTGCATTTTCCTATATTTAATCAACTAAGTTTGCTTTGTTTACATTTTTCTAGTGAAATGTTCGCTTTGCTGTGTGGCACCAAATATAACAGAGTAAATACAAATTTAAGAATTATATGGCAATATATTTTGGCATACTAAAAAATAGAATATTACTTTAATTGTGGTAGCTTGCTATTTATTAAACTTCTAATTTATGCAAATCCTTTACCTTCAATTGTGTAACTTTATTTGTATAATAATCTTATAAACACAAAATAAAACTTGATGAGGAACAGAATTAGAGGGAAATTACGTGGACTTGTTTTTAAATTTGGAAATGCCATTGCAGAACCCTTTGATTTGTAAGCCAACAATGTCAGGACCCACTCCTATTAGGGTCTGGAAGTATTCAGGTCACGTTACTTTCAGGATCATTTGAGATCCTTCTATTTGAGTAGCCTTGGCTAGTGTTAAAAGTCTTTAGTCTTCCTCTGTGTACATTAGAGGGATGCTTAGCAACCTTGTAGTTGTAATATTTCTGAAACTCTTGGGTCACTTTCGGTGAACATCAATTCAAACAACATTGGTCTTGAAAAGGTTGATTTATAGCTTTGCATTTAGAATAAGACCAACACTTGCCTTTCTGGGTTCAGGGAAGTCACCTTAATTCCTTCTTTCTCTCTACCCCATTTCCTTCTGCGATATCTATCTAGAATCCTGGAGCTAAGGTAAGCAGCCTCTGAGACATCCTTGTACACTGTACCTTCTTCAGTGGTCTGAAAGGGCCTGGCATCCTATTCCATTTAGAGAATCTTACCCAGTCCTTTCAGCTGATTCGGCCGGATCAAAGAGTCAATCTTTTATTTAGGATTCGATTTGACTACTGCCAACTCAAGCTTTACCACTACAGCATATAAAAAACAAAAGCCTTTGGATAAAGGAGAGAGACAGTGCCAAAATTTTGTCTGACTCTAAGAAATTGAAGAGTTGTTTTTTTTTTGTTTTTTTTTTCACTTAAAGCACAGTTGGAAAAAGAAAAATTATAACAGGGTGAGACCCCCTAAAACTACAGCCGAGAAGCCTCTAGATTTTTATTAAAACCTGCTAAGGGGAAGGAATGGTGGTAGAGTAGCAGAAGCAGCAATGTGATAATGAAAGGTCAGATTAGGCATGACCTTTTGCGACTTTGGACAAATCACCTGTCTGATCCAAGTTCTCATAATCAATACAATGAGAAGGTTCTACTAAATGACTCTAGAGGATCCATTCAGCTCTTATGTTCAAATATTCATGCCTACCCTCTGGACAAGCCTTAGAGGCGAGAGCTCTGAATATGTATTGGGTGAGAATATTACTCATAATAATTTCAATGACTCATTGATGTTGGCCTAAAGAACAGATTTTCAAAAATAGCTTTCCATCATGTTTTAACACAACACATACTCTTGACCTCAATATTTCTTTATTGAATGTTTGCTTAGATATGCAACAAGATAAGAAAATGTGTTGTACCTTCTGGAATATAACAGCTTTGATTACTTTCGATTACATGCCTAATATGTTTCAAAGGTAAAGAATATTTACTTTCCTGTCTCAGTGTGACTTACTTTTCTGTTAAATGTCTTTACCTTTGAAATGTAGAAAGCAAAAAAAGGTATTTCTTTTTAAAATATTAAAGTTTTAGGATGAAGGGGAGTGACGCCACCAGGGTCTTAGAATTAAACAGCACATAGACAATTCAGTGGAAAAAAACAAACAAACAAAAAAACTGTTTTTAAAAATTGCATTAAGTATCAATGTGAGGCAAAGGGGAAAAAATTATGACACAAAATTGGTGGATTTCTCATTTGCAATATGCTAATGCTATGCAGGATATAGTGGCTTACATAATAAATCTTTTCAAATAGTGCTGTCATTAAAATTTGTACAATGCAACTTAAAAAAAACAAAGTCTACATTAACAAGATGCAGGGAATTAGTGTATGAAATAATTCGGATACGTATGTGTTCAGCATACATATTAGCGCAACATTCTTTCTTTGGGTACTTTGAAAGAAGCTGGGCTGGAGCGATTGAAACACCTTACGGTTGCTCCCTAACATTCTCTGCTGAAACGGTGTCGTCTTGAGAGTTCTGCTGTGTTAATAACAGTAGGGTTCTAAACGGAACTATTACCCGCACTCTATAAATCACAATTGTTTTTAATCAGAGAACATTAAAAAGCTATTTGCCGCTGAGGGCTTCTTCAAGTTAAAAGGGGCTACTCTATGAAGTCAGATTTAGGGTAGCTACACATTGCTTTTCTTGGGGTAAAGATTTGGTTCGTGAATCATGTTGGGAAAAAGGAATTCCATCAGCAAAGGTATACAGAATGATTCTATGTGTACTAGAGGAGGAGAATACACAATCTTGAGCAAAACGTAGGTCCCATCACAGCATTTCTACCATGGGCAAGTGCTCCAGGAAGTTCAATTGTGCCGCCCAGAATCCTGGGAGCCTGTAAAAAGAAGAGTTCTAGGGAGGGAGATACCACCTATTTCCCAATTTTAGTTTTGAAGACTTCCAGCAATTGTAAGCAACCTGACATTACTTTTTTTTATCTCACAATATTTCACACCCTCATGTGATAGTAATTGTATGATTAGTGTCCATTAATTATAAAAACATGTAAGGCCAAAATATCTATCATGAATTCAGAGCCACTTACAAAGTTATTCAAAAAAATCCCGAGCATTTACATAGTAAAATACTGTAAGTGTGTGTGTAAGATATATGTGTAAGACAAAATTCATTCCATCTGGAGGCAATTCCTGGTTCATGTATGGATTTGCAGTTATCAGGGAGGTATGGTGTTCAGATTCCGGAAGCCACTGGTTCTCAAACTGTCTTTACTATGATAGACACGATGAACAAAATTCCTGTTTGGTATATGCTATGAAGTATTAGACATATCAAAGAGTGCCATAGTTGTTTTAGGTGAGTCATTCTAAACGCTGTTAATGATTATGTCAATACTGAAAGCAGCTATTTAAAGTTGTCACCAATATTGTGGGTGATGCACAATTTTCTGGTTCAGTAGCTATAGTATCTCTCCTTTTCTTTGGCTAAAGAAAACATCCAATAATGCAGCATAGGAAACTGAAGCATTTTGTAGCTGCTCTTGCATCTGCTCTAATTTTAAGGATCAGTTACACATTTTGTTCTTTTCTATCTTTGAAAAGTGACTCAAAACCTATCTCACAATGGCTACATTCCATTTGAAAATGACTATAGATAACAGGCTTCCCTTTGATGCTATAGATATCCATACATCTTAGATGCGTGTGTTGGGCCTGGGCCAAGCCGCACCCAAAATCCTTACGAACTCTCTGAGTCTGATGAAATTCTGCTAAGCACGACATAGATATGACTCTTCCTAACTACACAGATAAAATTCTCATATTCGGCGAAGACTTAAGTGTTTCAGTTGCATCTGATCAATGTACGTCAAAAATGCTGGTATGAGCTGCACAGATATGCCCATTGATCAGCTTTTGCTCAGAGGGCATTTAGGAAAAGACATATGTTCATGTAGCAGCAGTTCAATTCTCAGCATGCAGCCATAATTACATGCCTCGGTGTGTGTGCTTAATGACAAGTGGAATGAAAGCCAGAACTGCCTCCGAGAATACACGGCTACTGGTTCAAAGAGGCACACTTTCCTAGGTCCTGAAGCTTTGTTCATTTTTAGATGATACCTTTCCAAAAAGATGTCCTCATGAACTGAATCTCTATTTCCTATCTGAAGAGAATCTTTACTTGCTGAAAATCCATATTTACTTATTTTCAAGATATATTTCATTGGGTTATTTGGTTTTATTTGCCTGTTTAACTGTTAGGGCTAGGGAAGCTGTCCTGACAGGGGACTGGATCACATTGTTTTCTCCATGGCACCAGTAATGGAGAGGCCCGGAAAGGAAAGAGATATACATAAAACTGAGACAAATGCATTTTGTTGCTGGAAGCACTGCCCTCTGCCCAGTTCCCAATGTTTACAGCTCAACGTGTTATACTGAAAATCTCAATAGTCACAGACACTCAGTTTTTCTGAGCCTTGGGGCCTTCCTTCCTTCCTTTGTTTAAAAAATACCATTAATAAAAAATCTGAGATGGTTTAAAAAATACCAATAATAAATAATTAACAATTTTGATTTCTGAGGTAAATTTACTGTCAAGCTCATAAAGCTTAAGCTTCAGTTCCCTTCTGTTGCACAGTCTCCTGGCCCAAATTGTGTACCCACATTTTATTCATAATTGTGCATTATTTTTTTAAGGAGAGTTTCAGGTCTCACAAAACCTGAATTGGCTTCCACTCATACAATTTAGTCTGGCTGCACTTCCAAATATCTGGCATTCACACAGAAGCCAAAGCCTTAAAATAAAGAGATGAAGTTGTCACAGCTGAACTTCAGGTATACAGCAATGAAGAGCAAAAGCCTTTCCAGAGTTTGGAACCAAATATTTCCTTCAGCCTCTTAATGTGGACCTCTCAGTGGGCTTAATTTACATGGGGGTCCTTTGAATAGTTCCCGCTTGTTCTCTGTGGTATGGTTAGATGTATTCTTATATTTGTGCAAAATTGGCAAATAATAACAATAGTGACAAGAATATTTAGCTCTTATTGAACACTTAATAATGCCAGGGCCTTTGCTAAACTGTTGCCTCCACTACAAAATGAAAATAAGCTAACTAAAGCAGTTGCCTGTGCCTCTGAGATGAATCAGAAGGTAAGAAAAAATTCCAGTTTGGAGGAAGCTTTGGGGTTCAGAATATGCAAGAGTACAGGTATATATATTTTTTAATATATGGGAAAAGATAATATTTTGAGCCAAAAATTTTAAAAATATTATATTTAAATAAGTGGCAAAATCTCTTTTTATGCCTTAAATTCCCACATTTTAGGAAACAAGACCAAGGAATCACATAAGCTTTCAGTTGGAAGTAATTTTGGATTACCAGTTTCAGTTTCTTGTCTATTTTGTGAATATCCTACCGTCTTAAAACAGAGACCATCTAGCATAAATTCTATTGTTGTAAACATTTTCTTTATGTTTAACCATATCTGTCTCACTATAGCAGAGAGTCAGCAAACTACAATCCTTGTGCCAAATTCTGTCCTGCTGCCTGTTTTCACATGACCTGCAACCTAAAAATGGATATTACAACCTAAAAATGTAAAATCCATTTTTAAATTGTTGAGTAAAACCAAAGGAAGAATAATACATAGTGACACGTGATAATTATACAAAATTTAGATTTAAATGGCTATAAATAAAGTTTTATTGGGACACAGCCATGCTCATCATTTATTTATTTATTACAGCTGCTTTCATGCTACAATGGCAGAGATGAGTAGTTGTAACACAGACCTAGTGGGCCTAATATATTTTCTACCTGGACCTTTATACAAAAAGTGTGCTCATTCTTCAAGAACCACACAAAAAAATTTACTGTCCTTTCCTCTGATATAACAACAAATATTTCAAAGTCCTGTCTGTTTCTTTTACAATTGGAGAATATCTTTATTGTACCTTAATTTTTTGTTCTTAATTGAAATACTTAAGAGATTTGCATGGAATTGTATGAAATAATATGAGACATCCCTCACATACTTTTCCCAGTTTTCCCCAAAGGTAACATTTTGCAAAACTGTAGTATAATATGAAAACCAAAATATTGACAGTAATACCATCCATTGATCTTATTTAGATTTCTTCAGTTTTATTTGTACTCATTTGTGTGTGTATGTTTTACACAGTTTTTGTTACCTGTATGTATCCATGTTTGCAGCACTACAATCAGTACACTGATTCTTCTCTTTCATTCTTAAATCTTTTCCTACTTTTATTCATTCTCATGTGGCATAGTTTGAAACTTCTCTCCATCTTAGCTAACTCTGATAGCTTTGAAGTTGCTCTATAGTCCCTTTAAAGTATCTATTTCTACCCCAAGTTGTATAGTTGTAATTCTCAAAAGAATTTAGAAAATATTACTGATGAAGATTAAAATAACTGGCAACCTCAGATAGTATAGTCTTTTTTAGGGCTGACTGTAAGGCACCTGTACAAAGTTGAAAAGTAATATAATAGTTAAAAGCCAATAGCTAAAATAAAATCTGCATCTACTGTAGTAAAATAACCTAAAATATCCAAATCAGTAATAGAGAAAAAAATTATAAAATAATGTAGAACTTAGAAAGAAGAATATCGACAGAGAGACAGGGAGAGGGAGAGGGAGAGGGAGAGGGAGAGGGAGAGGGAGGGAGGGAGGGAGGGAGGAGGGAGAGGGAGAGGGAGGGAGAGGAGAGGAGGGAGGGAGAGGAGAGGGAGAGGAGGAGAGGGAGAGGAGAGGCAGAAAGGGTCATGTATTACTAGATGTGAAGGATAGAGATTATGGATCCAGCATATAAATGATTGTTTCCAAAGAATAAACCAGAGCAGATAAAAAATAAGCAACCAAATTATTATATGGAATGACACTCCCTGCACTGAATAAAAGCATGTATCTGGAGATTAAAACTGCCCATTATTAATACTATGTCCCAAGTAATAATAATAATAATAATAATAATAATAATAATAACAATAATGATAACAATAATGATAACAGTAATAAAAGATCTTTACCTAGATATATTCTAGTAACATTTTTAATCTCCATGACAAAGATGGAACTCTAAAAGTATCTTAGGCAGGAAAAATAAAATAGGTAACTAAAAAAGAACCTCAGAAATTTGAGGAGAATATGTTGTGACCTAATAATTATAAATTGATTCAGTCATTTACTTACAAATGCAAGAATAATTTTCAGGTAATCACAAAACATATTATTCATGTATATTTTCTGGAAAAAAATAGATGTCTGTACTAATTGACTAAGAAATAATTCAAAGTAAAAAGAAAAATTTCAAAATTAGAAAATTACGTGATACAAAATCTGTGTGATGTGTACCCATATTACTTACTTTTATCAATTAATTACTTTTTGTGGTGACCAAACCAACAGTTTTGATCTTTACTAGGGTTAACCCTTAAATTAATAGAAAAAAATAACATGTTCTTCAGGATTTAAAAAAGCATACTCTAAACAATTTTATTATCTCATAATTCATTTATTGAACTTTTTCTATGTTTCATTAAGCACTGTTTTAGTGCTCACAATATTTTTTTCTAATTTATCATTCACGTGAACTTTATAACATTGATTTTTAAAGCCTATTTATTTTTAAGTAGTTGTAGGCATATAAAAAACTTGCAAATATTGTAGAGTTTCTTCATATTCCTTACCCTGTTTCCATTAATAATAACACATTACATAACTATGGCACAATTATCAAAATTAGGAAATTAGTATCAACATAATACTATTAACTAAAATACAGACATTCAAATTTCACCAATTCTTCCAGTGTCTTTATTTCTATTCCAGAATTGGATCCAGGCTCCCACATTACATTTAATTATTATTTAATTTATCTTTAGTTACAGTCAGAATAGTTAAAACAGTTACTCAGTCTTTTTTTTTTTTTTTTTTTTTTTTGTAATTTGTGACCTCGGTATTTTTGGAGAGTTCTTACTGGTTAGGTATTTTTTAAAACTCCAATAGGTATCACTGTGAGGTCAGCCAGAATGAATACAGAAAAAATAGTTGTCTTTGAAAAATATGAAAGTGAGAGCCCACTAGTGGTCTAGTGCACAAAATATTGTATCACACAATAACCAAATGCTACTCTATTTTTCTGAATGTGTATATATATAAGTCTATAGGTACATACACACATAATTTAAAATATAAATCAATCAAAGATTTTCTTCTTAAATTTTCTTCTGAAACAAAAATTATAACAACCAATTTTATAATCAAATATTAACTATCTTATAAAACCAAGCACACAGCTGGAGATTGTTTTGAAAATACTAATCTCAACTCAGGCAAATTTAGATCCAGCATTTACTTATCTATGTTTGTTCTCAGCATCTTCCAAGTAATAGACTTCCACAATTTTATAAACTATACTGAGTAAGGGCCCTGGCATTTTACATACATTTTAATAATTTTGCATCATTCTGTAGCAAATATAATTTCTCTGCTTGCTGGCTAGTGTTAAATAATGAAGTAAAGCTACCAGAAACAAATCAAGCTGTTTTTATTCCAGATAACTAATCTTCTGAATAAAATGGAAACTACTCAAAATGTGTTTGGATTCCTCTGTTAAATTTGGCAAGTAGAGCAAGCTAATACTTTTCTTAAGTGTGGAAGCTATATGAGAGCAAGGATATGTGTCCTTCTTTTGAATTGAGCTCTTTTTAGTGATGGACCAAAGGAAAATAATATTTATTCCTAAAACACAGGCTTCTGAAACTTTTCAGTAGACACCCAACCTTAATGATGGGCTAAGAGAAGGAAACCATGAAGCCTAGACAAAGTAGAAAAATGGAACTGGAAGCCATCAAGTCAAAACCAGATGAGAAAAACGAATTTTGTGAACAGATAATATTTCTCCTTCAGCTAAACACTGAAGTGCCACTTGTGGTTTCATTTATGTTGATATTTACCAAAAATTTTACCATTTATGTTGATATTTACCAAAAATAGTTTTCTGTCATAAAAACTATATTTTCCCCTTTCAGTGATATCCGTAAAAAGTAAACTGCGAGATATCTGTAGGTTCTTCTAAAATGTACAGCTGGAAAAACAAGGATTTTAAAACCCTCAGATGGTTTGGGTCTATTTCAAGGTTTTGTTCTTGGCCTTACACATGAATGAAAAGTTGCCCTTGGCCTCTACATTTGGGAATGACAATTTAAAACTTTCAAATACATACATATTTCATTGGTATATTATATGCAGACTTTGTCCATTTAAAAATATTTAATATTTAGCAACTTTAATAAAGGATGAGAAATATATATATTTACTGAATATTAATAATATTCAGTTTTATTTGGTTTCTTTTCTATGATTAATATGTTTTCCTAAGCCTGGGCATTATCTAAAGTCATATCTTTTGGCACATTATTTTATCTAAAAATTGATAATTTTCACTTCTATATTCTCCATGTAACTAAACATTAATGTTTTGATATATTTAGCATGTATCATTATACCAAGATAGTATAAAAAAGAATCTTTTTGCATAAACATTCATATGGTAATAATAAAAAAAAATGATATTATCCTTTGCAACTATGTAAATCAAACCTGGCAGCTGGTTGTTGGCAGTTAGAAAAGACCCACACAATTATTATTGCAAATTATGATGAGTAACTGAACCCAAAGCAACCCCTGGCACAACTGGATAAGTTAGTCAAAGAAAGAATTGCTAGCAATTATGTTTTCTGATTGCCTACAAGCAGACAACAAAATTTGTGGTTGGTGTAGTCTCATGTATGTCTGTTTTCTTAGCTAACTTCTTGGTCTGGCCCCTTGAAGCACCATGGGCAAAAGAAAAATGTTTTACTTTTTTCCTTTAGAATCAGACTGTATGTATGCTTATCCTTAAATATCTCCTGCTTCTGCCCCAATTAGCCTCTGACTATAACTTTCTGTAGTGCGTATGAGATTAATGTGCAAAAATCAACTGTTGTGAAATTACTACTAAAAATTTTACTATTTACTAAATAGCAAAATTTATAAAATTGACTATTAACAATTTTACATTTAATGGTAAATAACTGCTAAGTGAGCCTTTCCTGAAAGCATATTTGAATGGATTCAGGAGGAAAGGGGCAAACTGAAAATAAGAGAAGAGTTGATGAGGTGATAGAAGAGACCAAGTTCTTCCACTTCATAATTTGGCCTACAGCAGCCTTGGGAGAGATTAGTAGCTCTGGACCCTGCCACTGTCTCTGCCTCATCTGTTAGTTGTGATATGGGTCAGAATAATATTTGAAAGATATTAATGATATTTCCTTTTCCCACCTGGATGCATTCTTTCCCTTACTCCTGACGCCAGAAGATAGACTTCACTGTTTTCATCATTTCCAGGAAGGAAGTGTCAAAACAGAAACACAGTGACCACAGCAACAACCAAAACAACATCAGTATCAAAGAGGGAGAATGTTTGAGTTTCTCCATGGCTTTGGTTTTCAGATGCTTAACGCCTTGAGGAAACAAAGAGGATTTGAGATATAGATAAAGACACATAAAGGGAAAATGACTTCTTTTCCCGCCAACTTTCCCAACTGGAGGAAAGAGAGAAGGAGAAGACAGTTTAAGAACAAAGGGTGGGAGGGATGAGGATTGGAGAGAGCGATTGATTATGTACCTCGTCTCCGGTTAGAGTCCTGGGATGTTGACCTCTAAGCCCAGAAACCATGGAAATCATTGTAGTGATTTCTGTGATCTTAACATGTCATGGAAGCATCATCATAATAACAGATAACGTAAACTTGAAGGGGCCACAGGAGGTGAAACTTCAGTGCTGAGCTGAGTGGCCTGATGACAAAGGTCCACATGCAGCAATGCATGGATGCATGACTTAAAGACGTGGTTCCCCACCCTGTAAGTACTTGGAATTATTTAACATAATCCAAACTTAAATCCAACCCCAGAGGAAGAAGCAGAAAGCCTAAATTGACTAAAAACAATTTTCTGTTACACTGACAAAATGAGTGCTCAGCATACAATTAATTTGTTACCAAAAAAATAAAGTATGTTTCTTACACACTGAGTTCTTGCACACTTACTGAAATTCACACCGGCTATTACACACACATAAGCAAACATTTTACAGTCAGGGAAGCCTTCTCGCTGTCAGCAAAGATGGCAACATTTGAGCAAAGTTTCAAAGATGAATGTGCCTGATGAATTATGGATGAGGAACATTTAGAGAAAGAGAGAGTAAATGCAAGACTGTGAAAGGATGCATTTGTATGTCTGAGTAAGATCAAGAGATAACTTATAGAGCACATTCACCTGTGAATTGTCTGACAGAGATGGAGGGTAGAAAAGTAGACCGAGATGGAACACTAAAGTCATTGGTTTAGTACCGTAGTTGATACAGATCTATTAAAATATTTTAACCAGAGGAGTGGCATGAACAAATACAATGTTTATAAGGATAACACCAGCAGAATGTGTAGGATTCTTTGAAAGTTGATGAGAATAGAGGCAGACAGACCTCTGGGAAGCTGATGAGAAATTATTACAGTTTAAACCATGGGAGTAGAGATAGAAGAAGGAGTTGAGATTTACTTGGCATGTAGAATTGACAGGACTTGGCAAATTAGACATTAGTTATGAGGGAGAGGTTGATGATGGCTCCCAGTTTCTGAATGGAATGTTAGTACAATTAATCAAGCAAGATAAGGAATATGGGGAGGAGATACATAGAGGTGACCAGTCGACTATTGGAAAGAAATTCTTGGATCTCTGGAAGATTTCTGTGCTAAAAGCAGATTAGGGGAATTCCGTGACCACAAAACATGGCTTGGGGAAATTTGTACAGACTTTCCAATATTTGCAATTTTACCATGTCTTCCTTACTTGTCTGTCACTTTCTTTCTTTAACCTTGAATCAGGCAATGAAATCTGAAATTTTCAATGTTACTCAAATTTGACATCTCCTGTGACTTTGTATTTGGTCCCGATTTGCCTTTATTGCACTTTCCCCATACAGATTTAATTTTGGAATCTTAAACATAATAATCCTCTTGCCTCAGGATGATTTAAAATGACCTTGTCCTACTTTGTGGCAGGAAATAGGCCATGAACCATTCCAGCCAAACAGGAAAATAATAGACTAGGAAGAAACATATTTCTATACACTGTAGACAGAAAATCACCTTGCCAATGGACCAAGGTAGCATTCATTTACCAATGAGCAAGTGGCAGTTATATAGAGCCAATGAACTGCCAGGTATACCAAATGCTCCAATACTGACAACAATGGAAAACACATATGCAGTGATTTCTTTATTCCAGATTCATATTTTAAGTGCTTTATACATATTAATTTATTTAGTCCCTTGCCTCAATCCTATGAAGTACAACTATTAACCTCATTTTACAGATGAAGATACTGAGATACAGAAAACTTAAATTTTAATTTTACATAATAATGTGGATTCAAACCCAAGAAGTTTAGCTCCACAGACTTCATTCTCATTCAATATACTATACATTTGCAATGAGTTTCCTAGTGCTGCTGTGACAAATTGTGTATGACAAACTTAATGGCTTAAAACAACATACATTTGTTATCTTCCAATTCTGGAGGTCAGAGGTATTAAAACCAAGGACTGCACTACTTTTAAAGGTTCTAGAGAAGACTCTGTCCCCTACCTTTCCCAGTTTCTAGAGGCAACCTGCATTCCTTGGCTGGTAGCTCCCTTTACCTCAAGTTTGAAATCCTTTTCACATTTCCTGACTCTGATCCTTCAGAATCCCACAAATAAGGGCACTTGTGACTAAATTGAGCCCACCCAGGTAATCCAGGATCATCTCTACCTGGAAATCCTTAATTTAATCACATCTACAATGTCCCTTTGCCACATAAGGCAACATGTACACGGGTTTCAGGGATTAGGATGTGGACACATTTGGGGTAACACTATTCTGTCTGTCACACCAGACATGAGGGTATCGTCTCCTTGGGAGACCTCAATATTAGCCTTCTACTTTTACAGAGTTATTTAATCTAAAAGTAACATTTCTCTCCCACATAGACACACACAAACACACTTTCCCACTCATACAACTCTCCAAAGCGGAACAGGAAGTTTGCATTAAACACATGAAACAACATCATGATTGAGACCTGGTGCTTCATAATGGCCAAGACCTATAGTCCTGCCAAGATACCAAATGGGCACCAGAAAATTCAGCCAGAGGCCAGTTTGGTAGACCAACTTCTGTAATTGTTAAATTGAGCCCTGGCAGATACTTTGGTTTATTTATTTATTTCACACTACTCTGTTTTCCAAAGGATTTGAAGTGATAAATACGTATTAAAGCTGGGTAAGGATTATAATTTTCAATTCTTGTGGTGCTAACATTAATATATTGTCACAAAACATGTAGGAAGATACCACATACATAATGGTTCAGAGTTGCCTTTGTTTCTTTCCAGAGTCCCTACACTTGAGTCAAAGGTTAACAAAAACAAAAACAGACACACAAAAAATGTATGTCAGGAATCTCCCCATAATCCCTTTAGGTTGCATGAAGTTATAGTCTCTGGTGGGAAAATTGCTGACAGGAGAATGAGGTCTGGGTTCCTTGTTCTTTTGTTTTATACTAAATTAAGCACATAACTGCCATTTGCTTTAATAAATCCTTCACAGTCTTATTATGTTCCCAGACGAACCACTACATAGTAGTATACATTTAAATAACACGAGTAAAACGCAGATGTGCAGATGTCTTAGAAAGCATTGTTTACATTTTGCTTCTATTTTGGGTATATTTACAGAAGATTTAAGTGCTAATTCTTTAGAACTTTTTTCACAAAAAGAGGGTGAATCTACCTTTGAGTCATTGTTCTGGTTCGAGATAGTCCTAGGTTATGGCTGTCTTTAAATGGTCCTTAGTCCTGAGCTTTCCATTTATGAATCTGTAGGATATTCATTCCTCCCACATACATATTACCTGTAGTCTCCAGAAACAAGTAGAGGCAATCTCTTTTCTTCCTTTTTTGTTCTTCATGCTGTTAGAATAAAAACAAGGAGTTTTTGTAAATGAGCTGTATCTTGTTCACACACACTATTAAACTGGGAAACTGGTACAATTCCATGTTATTTTTAAATCATCTCCTTAGAATCTACTTATCTATTCTGAAATATTCAGAAAGTTATTATTTTTTAGGCATTGACAATTCTTGTACATATTCATTTCCTAAATACTTAAAAAAACAAAATGTCAAATTTGAAACTTTTATATTGTATTTGTGGTACAGCCAGTTTTCCATATTCATGAGTAAAACAGGTAGTGCTTATTAACTGAAAGAAGACCAAATTTCTAAATTTCCATTTGCTGTAAAGCTCTTGGGAAAAAGGCAGAACATCTTATTTCTGTTTCCCAAACTGCTTAGATTTAAAGGTACATCTTAAATCCAGGTAAAAAACAAACAAACAAACAATGTCTTTTAAATTACTTTCTTTTTATAAGAAGAATGTACTAGGGAACATATTAACTGTTTAAAGTTTGCATTTAGAGAGTATGGCAAATGGACTGCTAAGATTGGGAGAAATAACACAAGTTCTGACTCTTCTCCCAAGAGGTAACAAAGCCTAATTCTAGGAATATAGCACATTTGTTTTAGCTGAAAGGATAGCCTCAGGTTTCTGGCCTTTTATAAACTTCCCCACCCAACTTGCCCAAACTCAGATATGTGAACAAGAAAGATTATGCAAATCAGTGCACATGTGACTAGATTCTCATTAAATGCTTGTTGACTGAGTTGCTGGAGTAAGAATTGGCACTGAAAATGTGGTTTGGGAAAGGACTGGGGAGGGTGGTTAGGGAGGAAACACAGAGAGCCATTGGAAAGTATGCTGTTTAGAGCAGAACAAACCTCAGACTGATTCTGAATTTATGGAGTGGGAAGAAGAGCAGGAGAGAATTGTGACATGTACACACACACACACACACACACACACACACATATTTTCCCTTAGAACAGGAACTTTTCATCGCAAAACTGGACCACAATTGGCCCTAAAAGAACTGGACTTGAGCATCAAGAGAATTGGATTTTAACAAATCTGAAACTTGTCATGATGTAACCTGGACTAAAATTGTTCAGCAGTGCTGTGTCTAGCTCTTACTTTTTGCATGCACGTCAATCTCTCTGGAAGAACATCCTTCAGCTGTCAGGACCAGTTGAAGGCCTGTCTCTTTGTGAGTAAGTGGCTGGCCCTGCAAATATCTGGGCATTAAATTCCCCATCATTTAAACAAAAAGGTTGAAACCGATATGTCTACAGTTATTAACAGACTGTTGGGAAAAATGAAGAAATATAAATGAATCCTAAAATACTATTAATCAATTTACCAGAGAATATGTCATTCACTACACAAGTATTCATGAAGCAACTGTTATGCACCAAACATTTCAGTGAGCAATGGGGAAATATTGATGGGCCAAAAATAAAGTGGTCCTCTCAGAGAGTGTAAAAATCAAGGTCTTATATTAACATGTTTTTGTGGGGCTCCTGAGAGAAGGACTTCAGCAAACACATGGTGTGTAACATCCCTGCTGTCCTGATTTAGGCAGCCAGACTCCAGACACTGTCCTTATTCTAAAGAGCTACTTTATTGCTTTTGGGCCAGGTAACTGAGAACAATAAACTGTGTAATAATTTAGAAGTGTAGGCCTGTTCAAACAAATTACACACTTTCCCTAAAGAAATCCTGGACTAGAATGAACTCAGATCCTTCATTCTTCTGACCTGTATTTCTCCAATATGTTGCTGTGGATTTTTGCTAGTTTATTTACAGGAAAAAGAAAATGACTTGGAAAAGTCCCTTTTATAGAATGAGTTTCAACGTTCCTGGTATATCCCAGGCTGGAACTTACCTCTATTTTAAAAGGAAACGAGAGTTTGCTCTGTTTAGTAGTGAAGCAAAGATTACCTGGACACTACCACACCGACCAATGCTCCTGGAATAGCATAAAATGATCAAATAATAGCATACAAGCATAAACTATTTGAGGAGATTTGTGTGGTGACAACAAATGCACATGCTGTCTGATTCTTTTGCCCCTTCTTTCAAGATTTGTAGGCAGTTTTACTGATCGTTGTGGTGTTAGGAGGGGTTTTACTACTCATATAGCCACAGGTTTCTGGATTTGTCTGCATCCCAAAGAGTTGCCTTTGCTCTGCTATCCTCATTTAGCATGACCCAGGAGGGATTTCAAAGTCCTGCTCATTTCTTTTTTGGCTCCTCGTAGAACTTCATAGGGAATAGAAAAATTCCTGAGCCAAGAAGGCCAGCCTACAGAAGAGGTCAACTCCAGGAAGGGTGTGGTGTTCAGTGTTTCTGTCTTTATGGTCCACAAGTGAAATGGCCAGTGCTGTGAGGCAAAGAAGTGTGATTAATATGCTGATGCCTTTTCCATAGAGTAATCTTGTCCAACTCTTCCCTAGTCTCTAGAAAGACTCTGTTAAGCGGAGAGAAAGACTATCTATGTGCTCGTGTGGTGAGTGCGTGGGGAGAGTTTGATAAAGTGTGACAGAAGGGGAAAAGAAAGACATCTGAAGAGTATGTGTCTAAACATCTTACACAAAATAAATTCTAATTATCAATCTTTACATTTTCATTACAATCAATTGAATGAACATATCTCAAGTGAATTAAATCCTGAAAGCAAAGATTACAATTTTTGTGGACTGATATAGAATACTGAAAATAATAAATGGCTTTTCATGAAAGCCACATAAGGATTTTCTTTACATTAATACAGAATCTTAGGCCATATCACTTTGATTGGTCAAAATTATGAAAATTGATCAAAATGTTTTCTTAAAAGAATCAAACCATACAATATTGGGTGACTTTAGGGGTAAAAGTAAATAGTATATCATGAAATAGTAATAATAGAAATAATGATAACTATCATTTGTAAAACTTATCGAACATATTGTATAGTACGTAAAGGTCTTTATTCAATTGTTGATCCATTTTATTTATTAAATGTTTATTCAAGTATTGACTCAACAAACATTATACAAGTCTCTTCTGAATGAGGAAAACAAAATGCCTTTATGGAACTTGTAGTTCTGGAATTAAATGTCATATCCCATTTATCTTTCATAACAAATGTATGAGGCAAAATACCCACATTTGTAAACATGGAACCAGAGGCTCAAGAAGGTAATCCTCCAAGGATACTCAGCTGGTTGGCTGACTGCCAGGAGTGTGAATTCAGTTTGCTAAATCCCAAGTCTATTCCAAAGGTCTCAGGCTCCCTAAATTTCAGTGTGCGAAGAAGCAGTGTGATTCAGATTTCAGTATGAGACTAGGACTGTTTTACTACGAGTCAGCATAAAGAAAAGTGGAGATCTGAAGTGTTTTAGATAACTATTGACAGTCAAGAACTAATAGTAACTTCATTCGCTGGCTATACAGAGTAGTCAGAAAAAACAAAAGTTTTACAACTAATGGCAAGCAAAGATGCGATTCATTGATAAGCCACTAACGGCTTATTGTTTTTCCTCCTTAGAAAAATGCATTTTTTTTCAAATAAAATTTAAAATAAATTGCAAATCAATTTGGTATTATAAAATTTTCAGCATAAAGTTGAAAAATATCAGGCATCTTTTGATTGTTCAGTCAATTCAATGACCAATCTTGAAAATTAGAAACATATGGATGCCCAAATTTTAAAAATATTTATTTGGATTGTTTTAACATCAGTCCAACTTTCTGGTGATAACTTTAAAGTTGGAGAAAACATATTTTTAAAATGTGAGTATTATTGAAAAACATTACCACAAAGCTCATGAAATTGTGAAAATGTATCATAGCAAAAAAGGGAAAAAATAGTCATATTTCATGGAAAAAGGAATGACTTGGAAAATAATATACACAAACAGTGCATTTTTAGTAAAATTGAGTCCATGTGGAACACTGTTTTCCAAAATATAGAAACTAAACCATCTTTTCTGAATATAAATTAAATGCAGAAGAGGAAAATAGTTCCCATTCTACCCCATTTCTCTTTATGGTTTATATAAAACTAATTTTGAAATATTTTTATTTTATTGTAATCGCTCACTGACATTAAATAGAAGCACATTCTAATACTTCAAGTGTTACTGATAGTTTTAAAATAGCCCTTAGATAGTACATATTAACATAATAGATTTTTGGAAACCACAGTTTTTATGGCCTGACATTAGACTTATAATTGAAGTGTGTATCTTTGCTTAAATAAAACAGGATCATGAAATGTAAGTTGAAGTTAGGAAGTCCTATGTTTTACTGTGGTAACAACTCCCAAATCTGAGAAACAATTAAAGTTTTGCACTCATGCTATTTGCTGGAAACTGGCCGTCATTCCAACGCCTGCTTCCAGTCATTACACGGGAGGGTGGAAAGAGGGTGATGTAGGCACCGCAGTGACTTACATTGACAAGGAGCCTGTGTCACTTCCACTAAAGTCACTTCACCATGCCATACTTTAGCCTAACATGGGCTGGATAAGTGGAGAAAGAGAATATTTATGAACAGCCCTAATGAATATAATGACTACCATAGACTGCATCTTTAAGATCATCTAGTTTGTACCCATTTTACAGATTTGAAAATGAGCAAAAGAAAGAAGTTTGCTCAAAATCATTAATTAAAAACAATTGGTATAACCAACTTTTTTTTTTTTTTTAATCATTCTAAAGTTATATATTAAATAGCTTCTGTGTGCCAGCTCTGATGTAGGATCTTGGCTTTAAAAGAGAATAAGGATGAGTTATTAAAACAATTTTCTCATAAGAGGTGACTTCAGAATGATATCTTGGAGGAAAAGTGAAGATTTCAAAAGAAAAACAGGAGAGAAAAAGAACATTTAGGTGGACAGAAGAGAATAAGAAGAGAATCAGAAGAGAGACATGAAATAAGAGTGGGTTTTTATTGAGCCACAAAAAATTAGTATGGATGGGTCATAAAGTACAAATGAGGGTCTGATATACCAGAAAATAAGAAGGGGCTTGATATGAGGGAAATACTAAGGAGTTCGAATGTGTACAGTGATTGACTAGGAGAGAGGAGGGTCTTCTGATTTCCAGTCCAACATTATTTCAAAACTCCATTTTAATACCAAATGCAGCATGCAAGTTAATGACCCAATTCTTCCCAAGGGAGAAGGCTGTTTCTGGGACTGTGTTTGAGCTCATTTGCATGTGTTTGAGACAAAAGAGTTGGGGCTGAATCACCATCTTCCATGACTAGTTTTCTGGTGTTTCGCAGCCTGGAAGAATTAATAAGTGATTCAGAATGACGATAGGGATAGGTCCAGATTCACAGTCTTCAAATAAGATTCAGCAGAGAGGGAATGACCATCCCTGAGATTACTCTATAGCTTTGCAGGCTCTACTGTATTCCAGAGCTAGAGGAAAGTCATGCATGCACTTCGTATGTGTTTAGGAGGTTACTTCTCTCAAGTGCAGGCAGTGCTGGGGGACAAAAGGGGAGCAGGGCCTGATTTCCTTCAGCAGAGTCTGAACCCAGCTGGATTAAAGAATTTAAAAGCACACGACAAAAAGACCCTACTCATTGCACCTTCTATTCCACCCAACTCTCATGCCTGAGAAGAAGATATCACTGATTTTCTTTTAAAAGACAGAGAAGAAGGAAAATTGGTTCAAAGGATAGTCTTAGGGAATCTGACTCTATAAAAATCAATATTCACAAAAGCACTGCTCATGTCTTTTTCTTTCAGACGTGTAACTCCTCTTATGGTAGACAATTTTATGCATTTGATGGAACACTACAATAAGCATGGTTGAAATTTTAAAAAATATCAAAAAGAAAGCTTTTGCAGCAGCTGAAACACCCAGGACTACAGCAAACTCTAACTCTGACCACATGCAGAACATGTTGCTTAGAAACCCCAGGCAGAGAGTTTGTGCAGCCACTTTAGATCTCACCAGCTGCCCCTGTGAAGAAACTGACATTGGGGACCCCAGCATTAAGAAATGTAGACTTGCAAGTCATATGTAAAGGATAAAAAAAAGATATATATATATATATATCTAAACATCTTAGCTTTTGTTTTATACTTAACAAATCACATAAAACCTGAAATCCTGACTTTCATTGTTTGGGTCTAGGATCAAAATTCATGCTGCTTATGAGAGTTATTCCCCATGTGCTCTGTGGCTTTCTAGCCTCTCTGATTAGAAACTGTTCACCCACAATGTTAACTTTTAGGAGTCAAGTTGGTGCATGTTTAAATATGTTTCATTGGTCTGAAACACAATCTCACACTCCTATCTGCACTAAACTTCCCTATGATTTCATATTAAGAATAACTGTATCACAGATATAGTAACTCCGGATTATGAATTACACAGAGTGAGTTTATCTCTTAGACAGATTATTGCTGTAGCCACCCATCTGTTTCACTGTGGTGTGCCCAATCCTCAGATTAACACTAACACCAGAGAAAACTTTTTAAAAAGCAAGTCTGATCTTGTCTTTCTGCTACTTGGAAGTCACTGTTGGTTCACCACTAAAAACAATAAAATCTAAACTTTTTAGTATGGCATACAGAATATCACTATTGCTTCCCAATAGTCTATTCTATTTTTATTGTCCTCTGAACACGCAATGCCCTTTGAGACCTCGATGAGTTTGTTCCAGCTTTTCCATAACTGGAATGTTCATCCCCTTCTCTCAATCTGATGAGCATCCACTCACATTTAAAAACCCAGCAAAAATATCATTCTTTTGGGGAAAGCCTTTCTGATTTCCCTCAGAAAAAGATGGTTACTATACTAGACAGTCAAACTCTGAATCTGGCCCAATCAAGGAGCTTAATAAATCTTGTTAACATGAGTTAGAGTCTTTTTCCATTACATATTTGACTTTCTGATATAAGTAATTTTCTAGTCATAGATGTAACTTGATTACATGTGAGTTATAGTCTTACAGCAGTTGTAGTCAAAAAACGTAACATGGTATCACTAGGTAAAATTGTTTCTGTTCATTAACTTATATTAAAGTTTTGGAGCTATGATTCTGCTAAAGAAATTATATCTTATCTCCAAATTGATGAAAACACCAGATTTCAGAACACAACATTTTCCTTCAAGGAACATTCTGACTGAATCCAAGTATAATATAGATAATTCCAAGTTTCCACTATATATATATATATATATATATATATATATATATATATATGAGAAAATACTATTAATATTTGAGAGAGTGGCCCTGTTACTGCTAAATTATATCTTTTTTATTAAAATATATGTATATGTATACACATATATATATTTAGCAGTATATATATGTATATATATACATATAATGTGTATATTATATGTATATATATATATACACACACACTAGGGGTGCGAAAAATGTATACACATTTTAAGAAAGGAAAAAAGTATTAAAACTGTAATACTCAATACATACTGATAACAAAAGATCAAACAAGTCACGTTTGACTTCTGCAATTACAAGAGGTACTCAAAGTGGTTGCCATAAGCGTCCAGACACTTCTGATTACGGCGACCTACTGCTTGAGCAATGCTGACCAAAGTGTCTACTTGTACACATTTTTCTGGCACCCCTGGTGTGTGTGTGTGTGTGTGTGTGTGTGTGTGTGTGTATTTGGTTAGCTTAATAAACACACATGAGAAACCCACTTTTTATTTAAAAATAATAACAGACTATATGATTATCTCGTAATTCTTATTTTATTTGAAATGTGAATTCTAGGTCTTCAGATTTCACTAATTCACCCCCATTTGCCATCAGGTCCATTAGACACTCTTATAAAACCAATTAAGACTATTTTACATAGCTGTACAAATGAAAATACTAGGTATTCACTTGATATGTCTTCTTTAGAATGCAAACTTTTTGAAAATAAGGACTTGGATATGGTATCTTGCTCAATACTCTATTCTCAGTGCTTTGCTCAAAATTTGAAACACAGTAGTCTCTTAACAAATAATTACTGAAGGGATGAATATAAAAATTGAATGCTTAATACATATATTTGTTTTCCCATTTTTTCAAATATCAAACACATAATATTTTAACATAAAGGGGCTTGAAAATATTTATTTTAATAAAAAGATATAATTTAACAGTAGCAGTGACATTCTCTCAAATAGTATTTTCTCACAAAACAAGGTTTTCAAGTACTTATTATTTGTTAAGAACAACATGTATAATATAGACAGGACCAACATGGAGATACTGTTGCAATCACCATAAGCAGCTACTTGTGGATCTATAATTGGTTTTGTAGGCCATGAGATTTTCAAAGTTATTTTGTGGCAAAATATCTGTTACTCAAAGTGCTGACATAGTTTTTAAGATACAGACCCATGAAATTCTACCTAAGTATGCAAATATGGACTTTATGATTCTTTTTGGTGTGAGGATACCTAGATGTCTAAGTATGAAAAAACAAAACAAAACACAACAATACTAGCAAGGAAAGATTAGGGTTTTGTGTGAAGCCAGAGAAAGAGAGCAAGAGAAGAGAGTGGGAGGAGGGAGAGAGAGAGAGAGAGAGAGAGAGAGAGAGAGAGACTTGATCTGAGTGATTATATCCCAGACTGATGGAATTTCTATTGAGGTAGAGGTGAATTTATTTCCATCAGGTTCAAAATAATATAGCAGGGTCATGGAGTGACATTCGACATGAAAGAAAGATCATTAATATAACGTCTTATTGGGGAGGACTGAAGTTTGACATGTTAGGCAAAACCCAATGACAATCTTTTAACAGAATAAGAAATACTCCAAGTCTCTCTTCAAATCAGGGAAGAATTTTATTCTAGAAGAATATACTTTTGATAATTTATGCAAATGAATACCTTTGGAGGCTATGGTCAAGTGCAAATCCAGTGTAGTGTTCAAGCAGCACATGGGGAATGGGTCAAAGGGAGCAAGGTCAGCAACATGCTGCTCGGTGTTTTTCACTGATACTATCACATCTAGTAGCTTTCCTGTGGTGCATTTTGAAATCTAAAACAAAACAAAACAAAATAAAGTACTTACATTAGAGGCAGCTTATTAATAGGAAAATTGAGAGCAGAGCTGTTGTCCAACAGGAAAATAAAACTGGGACATTTTTATCTTTTCATTTTTACAAAGTCATGTTTTTCACATTTTTCTGATGAGAAATGATAATGATTGGTTAACATTTTGACTGCTTACTCTCTATCTGTGATTCTTATGCATTATCCATTTAGTATTCATAATAACCCTAAGAAGCTGGTGCTATATCATTATTGTGATTTTTCAAGTGAATAAATTGAGGGAGAAAATGGTTAAATATCCAGCCCTAAGTCACACAGCTGCTAAATAGACCTGGCATTTCAACTCAGGTCTGTCTGACTCAGGAGCCTGCACTGCTGACTTTGTATTTTTGCCACACATCAGAGAATGGGGACAGCTTATCCCTGTGTATGCTGAGTGACAAGATCTCAGGGGAGTGGTGTGAAGAGGGTAAGAAAGGGTGACGGAGCTAAGTTAAATGAACTAGGGAGAGAACTGTATGGCTTCAGTCTGGGATAACCATTTGTAAATCTATGTCTAAGATCCACTGCTTGTAGAAGTTATCTAATGATGAAGGAGCAGAGGTTTACTTTGCATGAAACCTGAGGAGTCCCATTTTCCTTGAGAAAAGTTATAAAGGAATGACTGAATGCACAACACCTTGAAGGCCCAACATTCTTGACATGTGATATACCTTCACATTTCTTCTTTACCATCTTTGAAGCTGATATTTAATCTCTGCATAAGAATCACTTAATCCATCACTGTGCCCAAGCTGCCTTTTGGATAGAATTCAGGAAACATTTTAAGTCACTTAACAATTCAATTTAAAGAGAGGGAAATTAGAATGAATACTTACAAAAGAGATTAAAAAATAATAACATTTAAAAAAATGGACCCCTTCACATAGTATTTTCATGCTTACAGTGGAAAACACTGGGTGGTCTGTTAATATTGAGAGCTGCCACTGAAATAAAATGGTGAATATAGTGCAAATCTTTATAAATTCTCAAAGAAAACTTGATCTTGGAGATGTTTTTGTCACCAGGGGAGGTATCC
Source organism: Rhinolophus sinicus (assembly GCF_036562045.2). Classification (NCBI taxonomy): domain Eukaryota; kingdom Metazoa; phylum Chordata; class Mammalia; order Chiroptera; family Rhinolophidae; genus Rhinolophus; species Rhinolophus sinicus. The sequence continues at coordinate 86,716,848 of NC_133751.1, forward strand.
ATTACATTGGTCTGAGAACATCAAAAATATAAATAATAGACCCAATGTTGTAACTTACACTGATGATGATACTGTAGCACATCCATGTAAATTCAGAATCCATACAGGTGCTAAAACCTCTGAAATTCTTTAGGGAGTATCAGAAATTTATTTGCTGTGTCACAAATCCATTGCTGGGTTTTAAAATGGGATCTCTGGATTACCATAGTTAAAAGATATTCAGTGCACTTGAGGACAAAGGTCTCTCAGTTGTCCCTATAATTGCCTGGTGTGTGCCCAACAGCTTAGATACTGTTAGATGAGGTGATATATTCTCGTGGTAAAGAATACAGGCTCTGAGTTCTTATATACCTTGAGACATGTATTAGATTTACCATAGATAGTCATGTGACTCTGATCAAATTATTTGTTCTGTGCCTTAGTTTCCCCATGTGCTCAAAGTGAATGTTGTAAGACCTACTCATTTGGTTGTAAGGATGAAATAAAATAATCAATAGACAGTACTTGGTGCCATCTTTGACTAACAGTCAGCACTCAATGGAGAGCAATCATTATCATTTCAAAAAGAATCTTAGTTAGGGATGGATGCCAGACTAAGCAAGTAAAAATAAGGGATTCTCATTTAAACTTGAATTTCAGAAAAACCACAAATAAATTTTAATGTAAGTCTGCCCTATGCAATATTGGGAACATACATTAAAAAATTATTCATGTCTGAAATTTTATCTGGTAACCCTAATCATTGTGTTGATGATAGTAAGCATTCAATGGTTTTGTTTAATCAGTTTTGTTTGAATATGTAAATAAAACTACGGATTGAGATTTTTTTGAAGTGGCTACGTATTGATGCATTTAAATAAGTTAATTTTGCTGCTTTGAGGAAACTTTGATCTAAGAGTATTCAGAGTATTCTAAGAGAATAACTAGATATCACTCTCTTATTTAGCTAATAGCATAGAACATACTAGGTGCCTGTGTTTGTTAGTAATGAGACATACAAACAAGAAGAAATGCCAATACAGATTAACAGAGGTCTACATTACAAAGAAATACAAGTTTACAAATCAGTATGGTACAGACCTAGAGAGAAGGGTCCAGGAACCATGGGCTGCAGGTCTATTGAAAAACATCCAGCAAATAATGTGCCAGATACTGTTCCATGAGTGGAATGGGTCTACAATGCCAAAGCCCAAACAGGTAGATGATGTAATAATCACATAAATAAATGTAAAATTACAACTGTGGTAAGTACACTGAAGGAGGGGTAGGTAAATGGTGCTATAAAGGCATGTATTAAGAAATTTGTACCTGCTCAGGGAAGTCAGGGAAGGGTTCTCTGAGGACATAGGAGAGTCAAGATCTGAAGGATAAGCAGGAGTTAACTAGGAAAAGAGAGCGAAAGGGATAGCATTCCAGGCAGAGAGAATAGCCAGTTAGAGGCAGTGGCTGACCTGGCCCTGCACTGAGACCACTCCCAAAAGGCCCCAGAACCAACATACTTGGAGGTTGGCTTCAAACCACAGCAGAGCACCACCCAATTACCCTCAAAAGTGCACACACAGAGGCTGGTCTCAACAGGCACCAGAGCCCACTGGGGTGAATCCCACTCAGTGGGGTAAGTTCCCTGCACAGCAGCCTGTAAGCTGTGGATGTGGCAAGACCTCACAGTCAATCGGCCTGAAGTTCAATCCCACCCACTGACATGCCAATGGTAACCTAGGCTCAATTATAACAAGAGGACACACAAGGGACAGTCCTGGAGCACCCAGTGCAGGTGAATAGGGAGAATGTGCCACTGGGGCCCACAGGACACCTACTACATCAGGCCACCTGGTCAAGCCTGGGAGATATAGCAGATCTACCTAATACATAGAAACAAACAGAGAGGCAGCAAAATAAGGAAACAAAGAAATACTTCCCAAATGAAAGAACAGGAGAAAACTCCAGAAAAATAATTAAACAAAATGGAGGCAATCAACCTACCAGAGACAGAGTTCAATACGATGGTTATAAGGATGCTCAAGGAACTTAGTGAGAACTTCAACAAAGAGATAGCATGCTTAAAAAAGGACATAGAAACCGTAAAAAAGAACTAGTCAGAAGTGAAGAATACAATAACTGAAATGAAGAATGCACTAAAAGCAATCACCAGCACACTTGGTAAAGCAGAGGATCAAATCAACAATTTGGCAGCCAAGGTTGCAGAAAACACGCAATTGAAACAGAAAAAAAAATCTAAAAAATGAGGGTAGTTTAAGAGACTTCTGGTACAATATCAAATGCATAACAATATTCTCATCATAGAGGCACCAGAACCACAAGAGAAAAAGGAACAGATTGAGAACATATTTGAAGAAATAATGACTGAAAACTTTCCTAACCTAGTGAAGGAAATAGACATACATACAAGTCCAGGAAGAGCAGAGTCCCAAACAAGATGAACCCAAACTGACCCACACCAAGACACACTATAATTAGAATGGCAAAGATTAAAGACAAGGAAAAAAAAATCCTAAGAGCAGCAAGAGAAAGGCAAATACCATGTTTCCCGCAAAATAAGACCTACTCCGAAAATAAGCCTCAGTTACGATCGTCAGCCAGATGGACGCATTTAGTACGTTATGATGATGTTCCAGAGAAGCTGAGATGACTGTATTTGAATAAATGTAGATTGTTATATATGAAAAAATAAGACATCCCCTGAAAATATGCCCTAATGCGTTTTTTTGGGGCAAAAATTAACATAAGACTGAGTCTTATTTTTGGGGAAACATGGTAGTAACTTATAAGGAAGTTCCCATAAGACTGTCAGCTGATTTCTCAACAGAAACTTTTCAGGCCAGAAGGGATTGACACAAAATATTCAACGTGATGAAAAGTAAAGACCTACAACCAAGATTACTCTATCCAGCAAGGCTATCACTTAATATCTGAAGAACAGATAAAGAGCTTCCCAGACAAGAAAAAAGTAAGGAGTTCATCATCACCAAGCCACTATTACAAAGAATGTTACAGGGACTTCTTTAAGATGGGACTTCTTTTGATTTAAAAAAAAAAAAAAAATCAAAATTATGAATAGTAAAATGGTAATAACTACATATCTCTCAACAATTACTTTCAATGTAAATAAATTATATGCTCCACTCAAAAGACATAGAAGGGCTGAATGGATAAGAAAACAAGACCCTTACACATACTATCTACAAGAGACTAACTTCAGATTGAAAGACACACACAGACAGCAAGTAAAGGGATGAAAAATGATATTTCATGAAAATGGAAATAAAAATTAAAAAAAAGCTGGGGTACCAACACTTATACCAGACAAACTAGACTTTAAAAGAAAGGCTATAACAAGAGACAAAGAAGGACCCAGTAATCCCACTTTAGGGTAGTTATCTGAAGAAACCCGAATGCTAACTTCGAGGGGATGTGTGCACTCATATGTTCACTGCAATATTGTTTACAATGGCCAAGATGTGGAGGCAGCCTGGGTGTCCATCTATAGAAGAATGGATAAAGAGGAGGTGGTACATATATACAATGAAATATTGCTCAGCCATGGAAGGGAATGGGTTCTTGCGATCTGTGGCGGCATGGATGGTCCTGGAGGGAATTGTGCTGAGTGGAGTATGGCAGACAGAGAAAGACTGATGCTATGTGATTTTGCATATATGTGGAATCTAAAGAACAAAATAAGCAAACGAAACAGAAAGAGACTCATAGATATAGAGAACATTTTGATAGTTGCCAGATGGGCGGGGGGATTTGGGGATAAGTGAAAAAGGGATCAAGAAGTACAAATTAGTTGTGACACAGTAATCATGGGTATGTAGGGTATAGCATAAGGAATATAGTCAATGATATTGTAATAATTATGTATAGTGTCACATGGGTACTAGATTTGTTGGAGTGATAGATGGGAGGGTGTAGGGGGACTGAGTGTAAAAGGTAGAGTGAATAAGAAGTACAAACTGATAGTTACAAAATAGTCATGGTGATGTAAAGTAAAGCATAGGGAATATAGTCACTAATATGGTAATAACTATGTATAGTGACAGGTGAGTAATAGACTAGTCAGGGAGATCATTTCCTAAATTATACAAATGTCTAACCACTATTCTGTACATCTGAAATTAATATAAAATAATATTGAATGTCATCTGTAATTGAAAAATAAAAAAGGGGAAAAAGGTGAAAAGGTATAAGAGGTTCAAATTTCCAGGTATAAAACAAATAAGTCATGGGGATGTAATATACAGCATAGGGAATATAGTCAATAGTACTGTGATAGCGTGGTATGGTGTCAGATGGTGATTGCTGGACTTATCATGGCGATCACTTTAGGTAGATAAATGTTGAATAACTATGGTGTACCCCTGAAACTAATATAATGTGATATGTTAGCTATATTTAATAAAAGTATTAAAAAATAAAATACAGTGAAAAAAAAACAAGTGGGAACAAGGGAATTTTGGAGGAATGGGAATATTCTATATTGAAACTGTGGTGGTGGTTACACAACTGTATATATTTGTCAAAACTGATAAAACTATACCCCTAAAAGCAGCAATTTTATTGTATGGAAATTATGCCTCAAAATATGAATTAATAGGAAATCATATTTATTTCCATAAGTTATTACTTCACACTTGAATTATTTAATACACACTTAAAAAACTAACAGATACCTTAAAATATGTAGCCAAACTAATAAAGCCAAAGCAAAACATTCATTTATGTACAGTTTTGTGGTGTATTTTTTTTTGGGGGGGAGTGATTCAGAAATTTACTTTCCTGTAACTCCAACTTAAATATTAAACTTCACAACTAAGAAATTTAATTTTTATTTTCCTTTTAAGGAAATAACCCTCAGCATGTAACGCATATCATGGATTTTATGGCCCTTGTGTTTTACAAGAGAAGTGGGCCTCAGTAAATTATTATAAAAATGCTTTAGAGTCATTCACATTGCCTAAGAAATATTGCATAATCTAAATAAGAAATGCTACATTTCAATGAGCATAATATTTTAATTTGGTAGTTGCACAAAACTGTTCTGGCAGTTATAAATTACATGAACATGTGCAAATTCATTTGACATGCATTATTCAAGAACAAATAATTGTCCAGAAAGATGAATGGAGAAAAAGAATGAACTATAATCTCTCTCTCTCTCTCTCTCTCTCTCTCTTTCTCATTTCAAGATAACATACCTAGTAAATACAAAAAGAGAGAAAGGATCATTTTATTTCCACTAATAATCTATTAAAGCAGTAAAACGTAAGCTATAATAGTATAGGAAAAATATAATTCAAATCTTTGTTTCTGTCCCAAATATCCTAATAATTTAAGTAATTCTGTTGAAAAAGCAGTGAATTAAAATAAATATCCCAATTAATTTTTAACTAAGTATTTTAATACAGAACAAAAATCACATCGATTGCTTCTTTTGTTCTTTTTTGAAAGGGTGAGGGGGGATTAAATTTATCAAGAACTATTATGCATTAGACACTTGTACTATGATGTATTAGACACTCTCATGTAATCTGTTCTACTCTGGGTCTTTCTACATAAAGAGCTTATTGCTAATCGCGATTCTTCGTCTCTCTAGTGAAACCTAAGATACCAGAATCATACCACAGCTCTGCATCTCTTGATTGCTAAGAACTGTAGACAGAGAGGATGCATTTTAGGCTCTGGCTTCCCTATCTTGATTCTGTAATTTTGTGTAAGATTTTGGTGAGAAGAATATCGCTATGTTTGAAATCAGAATCTTACGTAGATTTCCTGTTGGTGCAGTATCATTACCCTTCCTGTCTAGCCGTTAAACACTCCCTAGGCAACTACAATAAGGAGCATTGCCAACCACTTCCTACCTAACAGGGTGGCATTAGAAAGGCACTGTAGCCTCTTATTTCTCTAGTTTGCTTCTTAAATCACAAACACTTTGAAGACCAGTGGAGTTGATAAGAAAGGTACCTAGAGTCATCAAAAATCTACTTTTCATCCCAGTATTCATCTGTACTCTGAAAAAAATCAATAGCAAAAAACAAAAAAACAAACAAAAAAACTTTAATAAAAAGTGAAGTAATGAGATATATTTAAGTGCCTCCAGTCCTGTTTCATATATTTCATTCTGCCCCCCAAATATGAAGTCATACTTCTCAGTAATAAGTGACTTACAATCCATCGACATACAGATATCCTGGGAATTTGTGAGCAGTCAACCTCATGGAAAAAACAAATAATGTTATCTGGGGAGATTGGAAAGGTGTGTGCAGGTCGTTGCTCTCACCACCCAGAGCCCAAGTCAACAGCAGACAAGCGAGCTATTTCTATTATGTAATGATTGGACCATTGGCTGAAATTGGGTTTCCCATCCAGCACAAATCCTGAGCATTAGAGTCCTGTTTCTTATAATGTCTTTGCCCCGATTTCTTGCCCCAGGAATTTCTGAACTAGAGGACCAAGCACAGAGGCATTGGGCCTTGGGTTTCTATACACCTCCAACAGTCTTCCCAGCTTCCCTGTCTCCCCCCAGATGTTCACTCACACCCTTTTACTTCCTAATAAGGAAATGCACGGATGGTTTTTCTGTGTTTATTTTTTTTCCTCTCTCATAATAGGACTATCAGACTGTTGGAGAGTATAATCATCTGTTAGAACAGAGCCTAAATCCATTAACAACGTAAAAAAAAAAAATTGATTCTGCCTTCCTTAAGAATAGAGACACTTTGTCTTAAAGAAACCCAATGTTCATGTCTGGCTCAATTCCCAGCAGAGGAAAAGAGATGTTTCATTTTGTGTGGTGAAGCAAGCCCCCAAAGAAAGATGTAATGGCTCCTTGTAATGTGATGCAGAGGAAATTTGAATTTTCATATCAAAACCACAAGTTGAAGCTTTCTATATTGTTAACGAATTCACGAAGAAAGTCCTAACTCGCTCAATTTCTTTTTAAATTGTTCATCCTATCTTCTTTATTTTTTTTCCTTCTTTTCTCTTCCTGTTTCATATTTACATTAAGTATCTTCACAACATACTTCAGAAACACTGTTAGGATCCAAGGTCTAAAAGAAAAATAAAATTAAATAAAAGTATCTACTGATTTTCTCTTCCCTTCCTTCCCCCCCCACCACACACACAAAAAAGGAAGGTTTTAGAGTTTTTCAAAGACCACCATAAAATGTCCAAATGCTCACCCAGGCATGAAGGCGGAAAGCTATACCTGAAGAAATACTAGAATAGAAATATTATACTACTTTTATGACTTGGTCGTTTCCCAGTTTCTTTAGTCCTCAGCTCCTTTATCTTAAAATGAAATAACTATACTAGATCTTACAGTTATAACAATCGGAGAACCTTCCCCTCCCCCAGGTTTTTCTTATCCTTAAGTATTATAACAGTCTGACAATATATAAAAATCACTCCTATTTATTGAATCCAGACAGTTCAAATGTTGCACTAATGAGATTCACACCTGCTCCCTTTCCTATACACATGCTTACACTTGGACAGAATTCCTTAATGTTAGATAATCCCATACTAGGTATTTCACAGTAATGATGAAGCAAAAAATAACCCTCATAAAAATATACAAAAATCTACTTGCCTGCTCTTTATGTATAGGGTACAATGGACACCACTGGCCTTCTGCTTTCTTCTTATACAATATCAAGCCTACTCTCTTCATATTTGTTCTTATAAAGGTGTGGATGATTATAGATATACAAGATATTGGTAGTGCCGTGGTACATGCATTTTAAAAGAGAACAGAGATGGAGCTCTAACATTGAAATATCAGTGATGATGTTTGAGATTTCAGGAGCATCTCTCCTAAACACCTATGAAATAATCCAGTGATGGTTCTGCTGGCAGAAAATTCAATGTGTTAAATGTGGCACTTGCACAAAACAATAGCAGCAGTGTCCAAAACAGCATGCACAAGTTCAGGGGAAATATGACTTGAAAGGGTTTACACATATAAAACATGGAAGAAAAAAATCAACCTGTCAAGATGTTCATTAAGGGGTTATTTGCTAAAAAATAAATAAACAAACAAGCAAACAAACAAATACATAAATATATATATATATATATAAATATATATATATTTATATATATATATATATATATTTATATATATATATATATATATATAAACAAATACATATATATATTTTAAATAGCAACCACAGAAAAGTAGTTTAAATCATTAGTTATTCAGGTAAGAGAATTTAATCCATACCTTAAAAATGATGGGTATAAAAACCAAAGAGTAACAAGGGAAATGTTTATAACATGTTTAAAAAAGTAGTGTCTGAAATTTGATATCTACAATCTAAAAAGCCATCTCTGGAGTATACAGCAGGAATATTTGTCTGTTTCATTTTGTACACCCCTATAGTCCCCGCATGTTAAACATTATCTGGTACATAGAAGGTACTCAGTAAATATGTGTTGTGTGAACTTAATGATGAATGATTTCAAGTGAATATTGAAAGAAAATATACAAGTTAATGTGGCAATGTTTCTATGTTGGAGTGTGGAATTATGGATTTTACTTTTTCCCTGATTTTCTGAAATGTATTTCCCTTCTTCTACCTTATATATTCTATTGATAATGCAGAAATATGTCATTCTCAGTCTCCTTCTACCCCTGTACATGCTTATTTATGTTTACAAACTGGGGAAATGAGGTAATTGTATGAGGAAGGAGATTAAAAACAAATAAACAGATTGCATTTTTTGAAAAAACAAAAACAAAAATGAAGACAGAGTGTGGTATGTACTTTTGTACTCCTGTCTACTTCTAGGGACAGCTACATAGCACAGAAATGACTTCTCTCTGTTTCAGTCATGAGCTAATTTTTCCATTGTACATTTATCCCACAGCTAATAAAACAGAGCAATTCTACTTGTTTTTAATGTTCTGCCAGTGAACATACTGCTAAGAACAATAAGTATGAAATAATTTCTCATATTCTTATTCAGAGAGAATTAATCTTTTACCATGAAGTTTGGCCAAGTCAAGCAAATTAAGCCTAGGCAGCAAAGCTTCAATTAGACATGTTATAGCATGGACTTACATGTAGACTCCCTGAGCAGATTGCAGTTACAGAAATAAATTGGTAATTTAACAATCTGTGTTAACCTCTGGTATTACTCTGGTTTTAGTAATATGTGAAGTCTGAGACAGAACTGCCCTGTGTTCAAAGTCAAAATTGCAGCCTGGTACATAGCTTGATGCACATAATTGCAGATACTTGTTTTCTGTTTCAAAGTTATTCATTGATCTATTCACCCAATTCATTTCTTCAAGAAATGCATACTCAAGGTCCATTACTTATTAGTTGTATGATCTTGGATGATTGCTAAACTCTTTTGGCTTCGGTTTCCTCATATGTAAAGGACAAGTAATGTTTGTAACTATCTTACAGTACTTGCTAGGATGAAGTGAGTTAAGATATGACGTGTTTGAAAAGTCTTGGCATATGATAAGACCTCAATAAGTGTGAGATACCTTTACTGTGCCCTAGGCATGTGCTAGGAATTGAAGGTATGGTGATGAAAACTACAGGCTTAGTTCTGGGTCATGGAAGCTTGTGATCTAGTGGGTATGTACAGACAATTCTCTGTGGATCTCTAGTGTTTCAGCGTGTCCTGTGAGCAGAAGCACTGACAGCCTTTGTTCTGATTATTTTTTCAGGGATGTTCATAGAGAACGACATTGGAACATAGGGATAGTGATAACATCCTCCTCTAGAGAAGAGAGCAGGTTTATTGTCCATTATTTTAAAAAGTTAAGGCTTCGCTCTGGGACAAAGTACGGACAGGCCTGCTTGCAGCCAATTCTGAAAGACTGACACTTCCTAAACTGGGGATTCCTTTTCTGAAATGCGACACATTGCATGTGCACATGTCATCTGGACATCGTCATTCCTCCTTGGACAAACAGGGTCTCAGACAATTAGTACAAATGCTAATGTTTTGGCTTCAACTACTGCTGTGAATAATAAACTGTTGTTTTTCTGATCCAGGAGTCTTTTGCCTTCTACTAGCATTAAAGCTAACTTTTTTACTTCCAACTTGAATAAAATCTCAGATTTTTCATAATGCCTGACAAACATTTTGTGAATTATCAGAAATTTAAAACATGTCTGTATTAATACAAATATATGTATACACATATACACAGATATTCTCATGTGTGTAAAAAAAAATGAGGATGTCTAGATGTTACAGGAACATTGTCCAGTAGGAAGTGGTGGTAGCAATTTTCTATTATAGTAGTACCTCGGTTTTTGAATGTTTCCATTGACGAACATTTTGGTTTACGAACACCGTAAATCCAGAAACAAATGCTTCGGTTTTCAAACATCACTCAGAAGTCGAACATGTCATGTGGCTTCCGCTGCATGCAAGATCCTGAGGCCTAGCTGTCAGCTGTTTTCGAACATTTCAGAACTCGAACAGTCTTCCGGAATGGATTACGTTCGAAAACCGAGGTACCACTGTAATTTATTGAATGGAAACTAAAATCCTTAGAATTGGAAGCAAACATGAGGATCACCTATCAAAACTACTAGCACGTGCTGAGAGGGAAGGCTGACCTTGCCCACCACTTCTACTCCAGTGCATCGTAGAATAACTGGCACATAGTATGTGCTCATTGAATACATAGTTTAATAAATGTACACACGATTTATGAATACATTTACTAATAAATGTATTCTTTTTACTGCTTGATAAGTTCCACAACAGGGTAGTGTGAACGCAAAAAGTAAAAGGGGTTCTATGGAAATTAGCCTGATAGGGTGATCTGATCATAGATTCGTAACAGCCTGGTCGTGGTGGGTAGTCATGCCCCAGGCCTCTAACTTATTTAGTGAAATGTTTAAGAGCCCTACCCATGGTTCTTGTGCACCTAGCTTAACACACCTTTGAAATATCAGAAGTGATACCACTCAACATGGCTATTAACTCTCAAGAGAACACATAATCTTGTTAATGATCCTGTAATCCAACCCTGCCTTACTTTCCCTAATATTCCTTATGTTCTCTCCTTAATTTCAAATACATAAAACAAGTTGCAAAACTGTTATTCTCCAGAGCATTTGAGATCTTTCTCCCTGGTATATCTTTTTCCCTGGTATATATCATCACTTTGGTTCAAATAGACTCTTACATAAATTCGCTACAGAGAGATCCAAGATGGTAGAATAGATAAACTCTGTGCTTGCGGTCTTCTGTGAACACATTAAAATTACAACTACCTTACAGACCAATCAATCTGGAGAACTATCTGAAGTCTAGCCCACCAGAAGTCCTACAACTAAAAATATAAAGAAGAAGTCATGTTGAGACTGGTAGGAGGGCAGAGATGCGGAAAGGGCCCCACATTTGTATATGGCAGTTGAGAATCAGGAGGGATATCTTGGCTGCCTTGGTTCCCTCCAGAGTGGGGAAGGACCCCTGCTCTCCACATCAGACTCCCCAGACCAGAGTACTGGTGCCGAGATGAGGAGCCCCCACAACATCTGGCTGTGAAAAGCAGTGGGGATTTTGGCAATCCTGGTGGGATGGAAGGCTGCAGGAAGCTGCAGGAAGCGCAGACATCCTCTTAAATGGTGCGTGCACAGACTAACTCACTCACAGGCACTCACCTTGGCCTCCAGCAGTGGGACAGTGACTCAGGGAGCCTCAGAGACACACAGGGGGCAGACTGAGGTGTGTGGTTTCAGCAGGAGGACTGGAGGACAGTCAGCATTTTCCCGGTGAAGGATCCACGTTTATGCAGCCAGTAGGCTGGTGTGCCATCTTTCCTGTGTTGAGCCCACACCCCTCTGGCCAAACCTGAATATGATTGTCCTGTTGAGGTCTGCTGCTGTGTGCTGCTCACTCACTGGGAACCCACACCACCCAACTTGAGCACTGCTGAAGGCATTTTCTCCAAGAGCAGCCAGCACTATCAACATTGCATTCATTCTTGAAAAAATATTGGACAGGTCCCAAGCGGGTCGCTACTGGCCTCAGTGAGCTCTGAGACTTTTCCTCAGTCACTTGGGGTTCAACACTGGCACCAAACCAGAGTCTACATTAACCTGGTGACCACAACTCTTCCTACTCTAGTGACTTCCTGAGACCCTGCCTCACCCAACTCGAGTACCACACAAGGTGTTATCAGTAGCTGAACCTTGAGGGAGCTGGCAGGTGGCAGCAGGCTACAGGGTGTCCTGGTTCTTTGTGGAGCTACCCCAGACCCGGTACTGGTGGCAACCTTTCTCAGTTTGCAGTGTGGCCTCTCCAACGTGCCTCCAGATCCAGCAAAGGCAGTGAACAACTGCATTACTTTGCAGTTTCTACCAAGTAGCCCCCAGCCAGTCACAGGCAATGGCTGAGATGAGCCGGCACTGAAGCCCCTCTCAAGAGACCCCAGAAAAAACATACTTGGAGAATGGCTTCAGACCACAGCAGAGAGCTGCCCAATTAGTCCCACAAGTGGCACACAGAAAGGTGGTCTCAACAGGCACCTCAGCCAGCAGGGTGAATCTCACTCAGTTGGGTAAGCCTCCCTCACAACAATCCATAAGCTGTGTACATGACCACACCCCAAAGCCAGTCAGACTAAGTGAGGGTCAATCACATCCATTGACGTTCCAATAATAATCAAAGCTCAACTATAACAGGAAGAAGGGCACCCACTTTCCACACAAAGGACACTTCTAGAGCACCTGACTCAGGTGACCAGTGAGACTGAGCCACTGGGCCCCACAGGATACTTACTACATAAGGCCACATGGCCAAGACTGGGAGACATAGCAGATATACCTAATGCATAGAAACAAACAGAGAGGCAGCCAAAATGAGGAAACAAAGAAATGTACTCCAAATGAAAGAATGAAAGAAAACTCCAGAAACAGAATTAAATGAAATGGAGGCAAGCAACCTACCAGATAAAGAGTTCAAAACAATGGTAATAAGGATGCTCAATGAATTTAATGAGAACTTCAATAAAAAGATTGCAAGCATAAAAAAAAGGACATACAAACCATAAAATGAACCAGTCAGAAGTGAAGAATACAACTGAAATGAAGATGGCACGGGAAGGAGTAACCAGCAGACTAGATGAAGCAGAGATTTGAATCAGCAGTTTGGATGACAAGGTAGCAGAAAACACCCAATCGAAACAGCAAAAAGAAAGAATAATCCAAAAAAATGAGGATAGTTTAAGGGGGCTTTGAAGACAACATCAAGCATAACAACATTAGCATCATAAAGGTACCAGCACGAGAAGAAATATAGCAAGAGATTGAGAACCTATTTGAAAAAATAATGACTGAAAACTTTCCTAACCTAGTGAATAGACATTCAAGCTCAGGAAGAGCAGAGTCCCAAACAGGAGGAACCCAAACAGACCCACACCAAGACACGTTGTAAGTAAAATGGTAAGAGTGAAAGGCAAAGAGAAAATCTTAAAAGCAGCAACAGAAAGGTAACTAGTAGCTCATAAGGGAACTCCAATAAGACTGTCAGCTGATTTCTTAACAGAAACTTTGCAGGCCAGAAGGAATTGGCACAAAATATTCAATGTGATGAAAAGGAAGGACCTACCACCAAGGTTATTATTTAAAATTGAAAGAAAGATAAAGAACTTCTCAGAAAAGAAAAGGAAGGCTAAAGGAGTTCGTCACCACCAAACCAGTATAACAAGGAATGTTAAAGAGACTACATTAAGACAGAAAAAAAAAAAAAAAAAATCAGAATTATGAATAATAAAATGGCAATAACTCCATATCTATCAACAATTACTTTCAATGTTGATGGATTAAATGCTCCAATCAAAAGACATTGGCGGGGGGAATAGATAAGAAAACAAAATCCTTATGTATGCTACCTAAAAGAGACTCACTTCAAATTGAAAGACACACACAGACAGAAAGTAGAGAGATGGAAAAAAATATTGTATACAAATGGACAAAAAAAAAAAAAAAAAAAAGCTGGGGTAGCAATATTTATACCAGACAAAACAGACTTTAAAACAAAGGCTATAAGAAGTGACAATGAAGGACCCAGTAACCCCACTTCAAGGAACCCAAAATGCTACTTTGAGGAGACATGTGCATCCATATGTTCATTTCAGCATTGTTTACAATGGCCAAGATGTGGAGGCAGCCTGGGTGTCTGTTGATGAATTAATGGATAAAGAGTCGGTGATACATACATACAATGGAATATTGCTTGGCCATGGCAGAGAATGGGTTCTTGTCATCTGTGGCAGCATAAATGGACCTGGAGGGTATTGTGTTGAGTGGAGTATTTTAGACAGATGCAATGTGATTTTGCTTATGTGTGGAATCTAAGAACAAAATTAACAAACAAAACAGAAACAAACTCATAGATACAGAAAACATTTTGGTAGTTGCCATATGGAAGGGGGTGGGAGGTGTGGGTGAAAAAAGTAGAAGGAATTAAGAAGTACAAATTGGTTATTACAAAGTAGTCATGGGGATGTAAAGTAAAGCATAGGAAATATAGTTAATGATATGGAAGTAACTATGTATAGTGCCAGGTGGGTACTAGACTAGTCAGGGGATCACTTCTTAAATTATATAAATGTCTCACCACTATGCTGTACACCTGAAATTAATATAAAATAATATAGAATGTCAGAAAAAATTATCTACAGGTTTGGATGTTTCTTACATTGACAGTAGATACTTATTATGCCTGGTAAGTTTAATCCATTGCTGAACTGCTGTCATTGGAAGTTCTTCTTACTATATTAGTGGAGTGAGGAGAAAATATGCTGTGGTAACATAAAAATCACAAAATATTAGTGAATGGCACTACCTAACAAAGATGTTTATTTAGCTCTCACATCACCATTCAATAGGGTTGAGGAAGCTCACCTTCCTTGTGGCTTTCTCAGGAATTGGGGCTCTTCTATGATGTTGCTCTTTCCAGGATGGGAAAAAAAAAAAAAAAAAGGCAGTGTTGTCTTTGCCATTAATTCAATATAATTTGAATTAATATTTGATTTCTTAAACTTAATTCATTGATTCTAAATCTTCCCATGGAGCCAAACACAATCACAACAGCAAGAAAAGTTTACTCTTTTCCACATGACATGATAGACATTCCAATATTTATTTCCCCTTAGTCTTGTTGATGTAAGAACATCCAAACCCATAGAAAATTTTTATAAAAATTTATTTGAACCAAACAGAGGATACACTTGCAAGAAAGATCTCAACAGGCTGAGAAAAATGCTTGCAAGAAATTACAGTGTACCATTTCTTTCCTGTATTTGGAATCAGGGAAGATTAGAGGAAGGTGGGAGAAAGCAAGGCCAGGATCAGATTATAGAATCCTTAACAAGATTAAGTGCTAGCTTGAGGGTAGTTCCTCTGAAAAAGAGGCATTTCAAACGTGTGTTAACCTGGACGCACAGAAACAACGGACAGGGCTTGCTTAAGGCAATGATAAGCCTTTTACTAAAGAATTTCTAAGCCTGGGGTGGGGTGGGGGGCGTCACTACCCAGTATAATCTCCCTAGTTAGGAATTTATGATCAGATCACCCTGTGAGGTTACTTTCCACAGAACCCTTTTTTTTTGTCCACAGTCTCAAGTTTTTCTAGGCTAAATCAGTATAATTACTCTAATTAGGCCTCACATGAAGTCATCCTCAGGTACCTTATCATTTTGATTGTTTTCCTATGAATATGCCTTAGGTTGTCCATACTATTGAAAGAGTATCACTGAGAACTGAATGTAGCACTTGAGATATTGTCAGACAAACAGATGAGAGTGAGGCTTATTTCCCATGATTTAAACTCTAGAGAGTCCAAAGCCTCTAGTCTGTCATATTACCTCACAAGAATTATAGGACACCAGGAAGGACCATATTTTAAGTGTTAACTGATTCTTGCCATACCTCGTTCCATTTCACCCTGTCACCTCTCCTCCATTTAGGCCACTAGACTTCAGGCAGGCGTTGACTCAAGGAGGAGTGTGGCAACTAGGGAAACTGGAGAACCAAGATATCAAATTCTTGACTTTTAAGCTTTAAAAAAAGCCACACAAGAATACTTGAAGATCTAGTTTTTCCTGTCTTTTAAGAGATAAGAACCCTCTGGGCTAGAAGAAATAGGAAGAGTTGTTCAAGAAGCTAGAGTGTTATACACCGGACAAGGCATATATGTGGAGCAGGTTGTCTATGCAGGGTCCACTCCCCTCTCACACTCACTTCTGGAATCAGTTCCTCAAAAAGGAGAAGAAACAACAGAAGTCAGTCATGACCAGTGTCATGCAGGGACTCAGCTCCCACTCCCGGCACAAGAACGCAGGATATGATGAGGCCAATAAGGAACACCAACGGGGCCATAGATAGAGGAGTCATACCACTATATTCTTAATGGCAGCAGGTCGAGACACAAAAGGAAACATCCGCCAGTATCCCAACGAGGGGTCTTCCTACACCCCAGTCTCGCTGGTGACTGGTTGAGACACAGGAAGTAGGACCCACACGATGCGCAATCAGCCATCCGTACTTGCTAAGCCCACTTGCTGGCCACAATCCGCCGACCACTTCTCTGCCAACCAACCAACCCCCCAGCATAGCCATGGTAGTTATATTAGTGGCTAATGGCTAACCGTAACAGCTGATGGCCACCCAGCCACAGTGGCTCTAATAACCGAGCCAGTACCTTTCCGTGTGAGGCCAAGAGCCTGGAAACTGCTCTCTGGGACTCTGCCCTACCAGCAGAATTTGAAAGGATAGAGCCTGTGCGTCCGCCCTCTGGCATGCTGAAAGCAGCAGCCTCCCAAGAATGTCACCATAACATGGGGAATAAGTAGAGATGGTTACGTGGGGTGTCAGGACTGAGAGCCTGAGGCAACCTTGCCATTGTGCCACTCATGCACTGTCCTCCCTCCCCGCCAATAACCTAACATCATTCCAAGCAAAAGAAAAAGGGAAAACTTGGAAATGGCCAGTTTAAACTGAAATCATTGAGTGCATCCCAGAAAAAGTTGAGAAAATCCTCAAGTGACTGAGTTTACCTGAACTTGACTAAGATTGCCTTTTCACTTTCAGGATGACAAAGTGCTATATAATGGGGAGTAAACTGTGTTTTAGAAAAGTACTGTGAACTCTTCATTTCCAATGACACAATGTAAAAGTATGCTCACAACTGCAGATGATTTGCTTGTGAATGAAAAAGGTACCAGGTTTGGATTTAGAAGATTAAGGTTTAAATGACCTCCTCTATGTATTTGGGCCCATGATTACCTCTCCTCTTAGCAACAGTTTTATCATGAAAAACATATTGACTTTCTCTTAAGCAGAGTGAGAATATTAAGTGAGGCAAATGCCTGGGACATGGTTTTGCAATATTTAAATTAACATAAATATATTATATGGCTATTAGTCTATTTCTACTAGGTAACTGTGGTCTTAGAATTAGGCTAGATTTAAGGTAAGTGATTTGATGTTCCATTTTGATATTGGGTATAGAGAGACACTAGTTCAGTGCTTCTCACATTTTAATGTGTATATGAATCTCTTGGAAAATCTCATCAAAGTGCTGACTCAGATTCAGCAGGTTTGGAGTGGGGCCTGACATGTTCCACTTCTAGTAAGTTCCCAGATGGTAATAATCCTGCTGAACCATACACATCACTTTGAGGAGCAATGCTCTAGTTAGTGACTAAATTTTTGCACATTTCCTGAGCTTGAAATCACAATTAATTGATACCCGATATTGCATCTCACATTGCCCAAGAAGAGCTTCCACGCTTCTTTATTCTGATCATCTGTTCATATCAAGTCCCTCATATTCTCAACACATCAGATGTTGATGATATGATCTAATTATCAAACGCTCTTACGTTTAACTTTTTTTTTTAAATATTTGTTATTATCCATAACGAACATGGTGTGCTTTCTGGGAAAGTATGAACAAACAGTTCAGTTCTTGAGAATTTATGAGATGTAACCCCACAAAGTTGGCAGCAGACATGCCATTATTTCAGTTATATGCTTATAAAAAGAACAAAATTTATATTTGGATTTTATAAATAAGAAAACTGAGCTAGTATTAAGGCAGTAAAGATACTGTTTTATTTCAGTCAGTCAGTTGCTTTTACTGTTCCTATCTCCTTGAGATTCCAGGAAGGTGGTATATATAGAGGACAGGTTGTTACTCGAATCTCGCATTCTTTTGTCCCTCCAGTGAAGACCGCTGCTATCTAGAGTACAGAATATCACTGTAGACATTAGAGATGATGTTGTCTGTTCTGCTGCTAAGAAAAAGTTGTAAACAAGAGACTGTGGCTTCCCATGATAGAATAGGTAACATTATCCAGTACGGCCAAAATGACACATCAACTTTCTTTAATACCACATCTGAGACACAGTATGCACTCTGGTTAGACACTGGACTGTGGAAACACATTGCCTGGGTGAAAAATACTGAGCAAAGCACTTCACCACTTGATGCGCTGATTTCCTAATCTGTATAATGAGACAATTATTATGTTTACCTCATGATGCTTTTGTGAGGATTAAATGAGTTAGTATAGGTAAAGTGCTTAAGACCAGCCAGACACAAAGCAGGCACTATATAACATTTAGCGACGACTGTTATTTTTCTTATTACTATTATCACTATTACTTCATTTCCTTATCCTGATCAAGTTTCTGTTATGGTTAGATAATTTCAGAAAGTCTATCCCTAACTATACCACCAGGATAGACTTGATTTTGCAATCTCTTTAGACACTAACATGTGAGAGATGAGTTGCTATAATTTATAGTTACTGGAGATGATATATATCTTCTGAAATCTCAAAGGATTTTGTATTTTTCCATTGTACTGTGGTTGTACTATACTAAAGAGATGGCTCACATTAAAATCCTTAGAAAATAAAAAAATAGTATTTTCAAAAGTATTACTAATCACAGCCAACTTTATGACATTATCCCATATAGATAATATGAAAAGACACATGTATTTGAAGCATCTAATTTACCCATCAAAGAAGAGATTTAAAATTAAGGTAAAAAATAATGAAGGTGCGTATTCTGTGTAAAGGTCACATAAAAAATCCTTAGCATCCTTATTTTTTCTATTTGGTGTTGAAAGAGACCAAAACAAGAACATTTATAGATTAACAATCCCACAACATTCACTGATCACAGAAAGAATCGTTGAATTCAAATTAACTTCAGCAGGTTTACACTGTACCTACTTTGGATGTTGAGAGAGTCACAAAAGAAATATCAAACTCTACCTTCTTTCTCGTAGGATTTATGTATTTATTTATTTTTTTATAAGGGAGGCTGTTAAAATATTTGAAATAACCAGGGCAAAATACAGAGCAATAATAATTATACAGATGGTCCTCGATTTATGATTGTTTGACTTAATGATTTTTAGACTTTGTAATGGTGTGAAAGCAATATGCATTCAGTAGAAATCATACCTCAAATTTTGATGTTTTGCTGGGCTAGTGATATGCAGTACAGAGCTCTCTTGTGATGCTGGGCAGTAGCAGGGAGATTATTGTGCCCAACTGTAGATTAATGTAAGTGCCCTGAGCACATTTAAGGTGGGCTAGGGTAAGCTATGATGTTTGGCAAGTGAGGTGTATTAAATGCATTTTCGACTTACAATATTCTCCATTTATGATGGGTTTATCCAGACGTAACCCCACTGCAAGTCAAGAAGCATGTGTGATTACACACAAACAAGTCAGTAAATAGAAGGTGCAGGCAATGCAAATACTAATGGTAGAAAATAAGCCAATTTTCAAATGTAAAGATATGCTTCTTAGAAGAGGTGCTACTTATAATGGACTTTGCAAGTACATGGAATTTTGAATATATTTCAGGCATCTAAAGCCACAGGGAAAATAATGTTAAGAAATTCTATCCAGTGACCTATTTATACAATAAAAATGAAGTGGGCAGCTGGGATGCAACTAAATTACTTTTAGGATTTAAAGATATATGCATACCTCATTTTTGGATAAAACACAACACATGGAAATCTGGCAAAAACCAACAGCAAAAAAGTAGAAAAAATGTTTTTGTTTGTTTTATAGATGTTATTAGCCTTTAAATTGGTCCAAAAAGATTTCCTTAAATACAAAGCATCTTTTTGTGCTTATTAAATATAAATTACTTGTAAACATTGTGATTTACTCCATTCTCCCAGGTTCGACACCTTTTCTAGAAGGTAAGAGCATGACCCATAGTGCCACTTTGTACCTAGTGATTGTGGGAAGTTGTGTGGGACAGCTTTGCTTCTCTGCTTTCTCTCTTCTGAATGATAGCAACATGGGCCTTTGGCTTCATTTATCCTAAAATATTTAAATAAAATTATAAAACTAATATATGAAAAATGAGAAATAAATTCAAACCAGATTGCTCTGGCTGCTGTGATGTATTAGTCCAATTGGTCTTTGTCTGTGGCTAGTTAGCCTGGTGGGTTAGAACACAGTGCTAACATTGCCAAGATCAAGGGTTTAATCCCCCCTGGCCTACTTAGCTTTGTTCCATTCCATGGTCAGAACTGTACACATACCCAGGCCAGACCTCACGTGAATGTACTCCACTTGTCAAAGCTGACAGAGACAATACAGTTAAATTAGCCTGGATCTGCCAATACTGCCAGGAAAATGAGCAAAGAAACAAACAACAAACTCAAGGTACACGTTGAACTAATGGTCTGTCATTATCTTCCATGAGGACAAATGATTCTCTTTCATGGTTAAGTACCTAGTCTTTGCTGATTTTTATATACCGGCTAAGAAGTATCTTGACATCTCTTGATCTCATCTTTCCCAATTAGGATTCCTCTATTACTAAATTTCTATAAAATAAGCAGATGAGGAGTACTATGAAATCCTATAATTTGAACCAAGATTACTAAAGGAAAAATAAAAAAGACAAACTACGGAGAGAGCATGCTGTTTCAGGAACACATTCGAGTGGCAAACAGAGGTACTAAGAGAGGGTTGGGGCAAACCTCCCCCAGTGAGAAACTTGTAACCCTGCTGCTGCTCTTTGCTGTGTCTTCACGGTGTCAATGGGAGATATTTACAATCTTACTTTTTTATTAAACAAACCAAACTATGAGGATTGAAAATAGCCTCATTACTAATTGTAAATAGGTGAAACCTCATCCTCAGAGTATTTAAATAAGGTCTTCACCTTGTAACTAGCACTGTGTGCTCTAACCTAAAATCATTATAAGAGGAGTAAATATGTGGAAGGGGCCACTTCACTAAATGTTGGGGAAAAAAATCACTTTGAATCACAGTAGAAATAGTATCTCTATAAGAAGCACTGCCCAAGAACTTCTTGCATGGATGTTTTTAAAACACTCTGCAGAGAGAACATGCCGATTGTTACAAGCTTAAATCTTACCAGGCTGAAGAGAATAGAATAATGCAAAACATAATAAACATATTCCATGCGTAACTCACACATGTCCTACGCCCTAGATTGTCCTCAAATTCACAGGACTGGATGGTTGCCTTGTGCATTTAAAAAGACTCCTCCCCCAACATTTCTTAAAAGTTTTTAATTGTTCTATAATAGGTCTTGTTTCACATTTTTGTCTATTCCACAACTTGCCTAGGGAGGTTTGTGACAGACAAATACACTAACATTTTAAAGTTCAGCATGGGTCAGTTTCTCTCCTAGGAGCTTACTGCATTATTTATTAATCCTCACAGAAGCCTTATGAATATGATTATCTCCACCTAGATACGAGGAATTGAAGATCAGAATTTTGTGTGAGGCCAATGTTTGTGCTCTTTTCATTCTTGTGACTATCCGAATGTGAGTATCTGAGGGCTCAATCGTGACCCTGATTTTACTAGTCACCCCACAGCGCTGCCAGCCCCTGCTGTCCTGGTAAGGAGGTTGACCGCTGGTGACTTCTCTAATCATTCTCACGTACACGGCTTACTGCCCAGTCCATCTGCCTACTCTGGTCACCCCTTATTCCATTCAGAGTCTCTGTTTCCTGAAACTAAGGCCCTATTTTTGGTAACATAAAGTGCTTTTTATTTTTTAATAGATTATGAGAGAAACCCAAAAGAATAGAAAAAAATTAAGTAGAAAAGTACTTTTGATACAAAAGTTCTCAGTTCTACGCAAAGAGAAAATGTGGAAGCTGCTTTTATAATCCTTCGCAATTAATTTTTCCACTGAATGTGGAAATGTTCAGGAGATCCCTATTCACTTTTCTCCAAAGCAGTTCTTAAAGCGAGAAACTCAGGCTCAGCGGGAATTTTAATTAAATTGACCCATTAGACGATTGAAAGTAGGAAGTTTTCTCTAAAACTTGTCAATTATTTGGTGAGTCTATCTTCTTACCTCCTTCACACAAATACTTGAAGTTAAATATATACATAGACAATTTCATTAGGCTTAGTGCCCATTTACTATTAGATAATATAATATCATAAATTTTTTTTTTTAGAAACACAAGTGTTTGGAATCAAACCTGGGGTCAAATCCTGGCTGAGCCACTTACCTATCCCAATATTTAATTTATCTGACCTTCAGCTTTTTCATATCCAAAATGGCAGTAACAACTACTTCATAGGATTTTTGTGAGAACTAAATGAATGAGAAAATGCCTGGTCCATTGCAGAGCCTCATAAAATGTGAGTTCCCTTTATCATCATCTTTCCTATGATAGCACAAAAAATCATAAACACCTGATCTATATGAATTCCTTTCATTATTCTTCATCCTCTCATAAAAGCACATGCTTTAAATTATCTAACAAGTCTATGACCTATATTTTGGGTAGGAAAAATCTACTTTTAAACAAAACCTATCCCTACAACTGTGACTATTTTGACTCCCAAAGGAAATTATCCCTTAATAAAGCATAAAATAATTGCCTCATTTAATGAATACCTATTAGGTGCTATGATATAGTAGTAAATAAAACATATATGTTTTATGCCTTTATGGATAATAATGAGGAGACAGGAAAAAGTGTTGAAGAAAAATGCCTGTATTTCAAAATATGGTAAACACTAAGCAGGCTGGGGGACGAGCAGGCTGTTAATTGGAGAGAACAGTGGGTGTGGGACAGGGTGTATTTTAAATTGGGAAATGTCTTTGAGGAAGTATGTTTCAGCTAAGACCTAGATGGTAGGTAACTAGGCCAAGGGGATGAGGGGAAGAGTTATGCTAATAAACGTTGCTTGCAAAGACTGAGGCAGAGAGGTCATTGTAGTGCATCAAATGAATGAATAAATGGCATTTTCTAGAACAAAATTTCAGAGTTGACAGGAGGAAATGGGTAGTTTATGGAGGTAAGCTGACAGAGGCAGAGAGAGAGAGAGAGAGAGAGAGAGAGAGAGAGAGAGAGAGAGAGAGAATTTATCATATTCTTTCTTAACTTAACCATTCACCTCATTCAACTCAATGGACATTAAGGTAGACCAGAGTAAGTGTAAGATGGAAGACATGACTCTATTACTCTTAGAGTTGGTCTAAATTCCCATCTGCCTCTCTCATGTTATGTGTATATCTTGCCAATTTGAGTATGATTTTAGCATACAAAGGTTAGCATTTTTTAAAAAGACATGGCTCCGAAACATGAACCAACATTTCATTTGATTGTCAACCCCTAAAAAGGTAGCCTTTTCAATGCTGCAGACCAAATTACCTGTGTCGAACTTACTGAGACACAGTATGCATATGTATGTGTATATATATATATATATATATATATATATATATATATATATATATATCCGTTTCATTGTGGGGCATTGAAGAAATGTTCAATAATAATTTGGGCTGCATATGATTTATTTGCTTTATTTATTGACTTTGGAATTCCAGATAAGATATATCTCCACTCTAGAAATCTTGGGCCAATTTTTTAAAGTTATTTGCATATAGAGGTGATTTGAAAATGGATGAGTTTTCTTAAGGTGAGAGGATAGAGTAAGATGAGAAAAAGTCCCAGGACTAAGCAACTAAGAACTCATATTTAGAGATTAGGTAGAGCAGGATGTGGCAAAGGAAACTGAGACAGAATAGCCGAAGTGTAAGGAAACAGATTAAGACAAGGCCAATATCATGGAAGGATGTCAAGACAAGAGACAATTTTAAGGAGAGATCAATCGATGTCAAAATGTCAAAATTTATGAAGCTTAATTACGATGAAATTTTAAAAAAATGAACTTCGAACTTGTTCACATGTTCATTACTGGTAACCTTAATAAATGTTGGTGGTGTGCTGGGGCAGAAATCTAATTGCAAGTTACCCGAATAGTGAACAGAAAGGAAGAACTGGATAAAGTTAATTTGAGGGATTCGAGAATGGTGAAGAAGACATGAAGCAATAGTTGCAAAAGGTCATGGTAAACATCTAGAGAAATATAATAAAGCTGCTGGGCATTGAGTAGGGCCCATTGAAGGCAGGTGATTTTGCAGGACAACTGAAAAAGACGTTTTAGTGCTTTACATGTTGAGTTTCGACCTTCTGTTTTCACATCTATTCCATTGGTGTTATTGGCACCACCCTTAGATCCAAGCAACCAGAGTTTGTCCCTGGCCTCTGAGCTTTAGAGTATTCCTCACTAGCCCTTGTCCTATTGTTCCTCTCCTCATAGGAATCTGGGCAAGGGGACATGCTCACCCAAATCCCTCCCTTCTAGCACCTCCTCTCCTACTAAATTATTGCTTTAGTTTCTTACTGATGCTATGACAAATTATCACAACTCAGCGATTCAAAACAATGCAGATTTATTATCTTACAGTTCTGCAGGTCAGAAGTCTAAAATGGCATTGGCAGTGCTCCCACTTTCTTGCCTTTTTCACTTACTAGAGGTGGCCGCATTCCTTGGCTCGTGTCTGCCTTCCATTTTCAAAGTCATCAGTGGACTATAGTCTTTCTCATTTTATATCAATATGATGCTGACTCTTCTGCCTCCTGCCTCCCTCTTGAAAACACCCTTGTGATTACACTGGCCCCACCGAGATAATTCAGGATAATTTTCGTATCTTAAAATCATTAGTAGCCTTAATTCCATCTTCAATCTTAGCTCCCTTTTGTGATGTAAGATAAACACATTCATAGGTTCCAGATATCAGAGTGGGACATCTTTTCTTAAGACCTAGGAATTCCCTGTGCAGGTGACGGAAGCCTACTTTCTCAGAGCCATGGAGTAGGCTGCATTATCAGTGGGTTCAGCTTAGGGCCAGAGGGCTGGCTGAGAATTGTGTTTGGTGGCTTGGGAAGAGGGTTTGGATACATAGGTTCATATATCCACACATGTGCATTGCAGGTCCCATATGTTCTCTTACACTGAGATCCCAAGTTAAAGACAACAAACAAACAAACAAACAAACAAAAAAACCTGCTCTCTTTTTTACCCTATCTTATCTCAAGAGATATTGGGAAAACCCACTTCCAGTTACCTCTGTAAATAAATCTGGTTTGGGGGAGTTCACCACACTAAATTCCAGCTGAGAAATTCAGGAACTTCTGGGAAATTTGGTGCATGAGACCAAAAATGTAGTGACTATAAACCCCTGACTCAGAAGAGTTGGAAACATTTAAGGTAATTTTGGTATGTTATTGGAATTGCAGTGTCTGGAATAGAAAAGAGGAGGAGGATAAACACTGATGGGTAGGATCGGGTTGCATCCACCTCAGGACTGGAGCAGTGTCAGAGGAGGAGGAGAAAAGATGAAAGGGCAAACTTTGAGGAACTGTAGCTCAAAAGTGCAAATAATCAGATTTCATCCCATTACTAGTTTATTCTGAGTGATTGTGACACCTGTGCATAATGGACATGACAATGAGTGCACCAGTGGTCAGATTGCATTCTCGGATCTGAGTGACTCACTAGTGTTAAACGCAATTGGCCTACATTCCACGCCACCACACCCACTCCTTTTCCGTAACTCCACATTGGCCAAAGAATGATCTAATCTAAAACCTCTTTTTTTTTTTTTTCAGGTATGTATATATGTATTTGCTTAAATGAATATGTATGAATAGGTACATGCATGCATACATACACACATATAATGTGCTCATATGTGTGCATGTAAATATACATATGTGTTTATTTATATACCCTTATCATGAGAGAAAAAGAACTGAACCAAGAGTCAAGAGACCTGAGGCTATGGTTTTAGTTCTGCCTCTAGGTCCCTAGACTTTAGTCAGAATACACGTTTGCTTATCTTTAAAAGGAGATGTTTTAGACCAGATGATCTTTTTGATTCTTTTCCATTCCAAAACCCTAAACATCTACCTGGAAGAAGTCAGGTACATCTGCTCACCTCCCAGAAGTCCAACTTAGCTATCCGTAGCAGGAATTATCCCATATTTTATTAATAAGCCAACAAAGACTTCAGCCTTTGACAGGTTATTGTCTCCCTCTGCTCTGCCTATCCTTCTTCTAGATTCTAATTCTGGGCAGAATTTATCTTTCTCTCATTTTCTTCCATATGTACAATACAGAAATGAAGGGAGGTATCAAAACAAAGATATTGCATTATAGAAAGATTTTGCCAAACACCTCCAGACTTTTGAGTCCATGACTTATTAGTATCCAAGAACTACATCTTTGTCATGCAATACATATTTGCATCATACTGGAGGCCGTGTGGGGAACAAAGAAGATGCAGAAATTGGGGGGTATGGACACTCTGGATCTAGTTCTGTCTTTATTTTCCAAGTCAACAAATATATACTGAATATCTTCTAAATGTTAGCTACACAAGATATATATGATCTCCACAATAGTCTAGTGGAGGAGAGAGATATTGAACACAAAATTGTACAAAAAAATAATCAACTACCGCCATATTAAGTTCTTTGAAGATAAAATAGAAAGCGTTAAGTACTTAAAATTAGAGGTCTGGTTTTTGAGGAAGGGCTGCCCTCCCAAACTAGCTGTGTGGCCTAATTTTACACTTTAGGTCCTAAAGTTTCTCATAACACAAGGCCCTTTTCATTCTAACAGTCAGTAGAAAGACTAAAATAGAGTTTTCAGTGATTTCATATATGCTTGGATCCTCCATGAGTTTGTAAGCGCCTCTATGAGTTTTTCTCCCCTTTTTATGCTTTATTTATCAATGAATGTTTATTAAGCCAGGTATATGATTGAAATTCAGAGAGAAAAGTCACAATCCCTGCTTTCAAGCAGCCATGGTCATGTTGAAGAAACAAGCAAATAAGCAATATCAAATCATGTAGTTGGTTATTAATATGCATATGGTGAGAGCAATACTCGTGGTGTGCTGGAGTTGCCAAAAGTAGAGGCATCGAAGCTGGTCATCAAAATATTTTAGAAGATGACCTCTGAAGCACAAGGAGTTAGCAAGTTAAAAAGGTGGGGGGTGGGGTATTAGTGCAGATGTTCTGCTCATATGTAAGAAGGCCTGGCAGTAGCAGATACCATGCTCTTCCATAGAAGGGGAGTTCTCAACTCAGATGGCTGAATGAGCAGCTGAAGGAGATGGTGACGTAGGCAGGGGCCAGAATTTGAAGGTTGGGACTACAGACTGTGGGGAACTACTGTGAACATTTTTAGAAGAGTCATGAAACATCATGAGTCTGTTGAATTTGCAGTGTCCAGGACAGAAAAGAGTGGGAAGATAAATTGTCAAGAATGAATCAAAGGAGGGTTTAACTTGGGGCCTGGAAATTGGGTAGCAGCCTCCTGTAAGAGTCTGAGTGAGAGATGCTGAATGAACTAAGGATTTAAGAAGCAGAGATAAAGAGATGAAGGGAGAGGATCAGTAGAAATGTAAAAACTGGACTCTAAGATGTGATGTGGGGACTGTGAGAAGAAGGGAGGGATGTTGGTTAATTCCCAGAATTCTAGCTCCGCAACTGGTGGGTGGGAGTTTCAATACCTGAGACGCAGATTGAAAGAAAAGGATCAGGTTGGGGGTATGGCGGGAAATATTAGTGCCATTAAAACTAAGGTTCTGATGGGACATCTATGTGGAGACATCCAGAGAGAAGCTGAACAGACGAATCTGGAATACCGGAAAGGGGTGTGACCAGGGAATGTCAATTTGGGAAAAGGCAGTAATAGACATTTTAAATAAATTTGTATATATCTTATTGATAGGACTACTGCCCTAATACAGAGAACACATTTAAAGTCCAAACTGTGTATGCCCTTAATAAATATTCTTAATATTTGATGGATGAAAGAATGAATGACTGAATAAGAGCTGTTATGAGTAGCAGAGTTCCTGTCCAATTATTATAGTTGTGTGTTTTAGTGTATGAATGTGTGTATGTATGAGTGTATATGTATTTCTGTATGTGTCTATACATACACACTCATATAAAAATTGATAATATATTAGTACTGTACATCTGCATTAGTCTGATAGGGCTGCCGTAACAAAATATCACAGACTGGGAGACTCAAACAACAGAAATGTATTTTCTCACAGTTTTGGAGACTAAAAGTCCAAGATCAATGTGGCCTCAGGATTACTTCCTGGTGAGACCTCTCCTCCTGGCTTGTAGACTGTGCCTTCTCACTGGTTCCTTGCAAGACTCTCCCTCTGTTCCAACACAGAGAGAGATCACTGCTGTCTTTTTCTTATAAGGACACCAGTCCTAGATTAGGACCCCACCCTATGATCTCATTTAACCTTAATTTTCTCCTTACAGGCCCTGTTTCCAAATAGTCACATGGCGTGGTGTTTAGGGCTTCAACCTACAGATATGGGGGTGGGGTGGGGGATGCTATTCAGTCCACAACAAAATCAGTACACTTGACATCCAGATTGACTTTTCTTCTGACAAAGGGTAGTCTCTGTGAAAATAAAAGAGATTGTTCTGTCATAAAAGAGGATATCTATGTATAAGGGGAGAAATACATCTCTTAAAGGACAGAGCTTAGAGTTTACTTGTTTACAAAATATGTATAATTCTTTTTTGCTTTACCTGATTATACAGCAATTTCTACCACAGATTTTCTCTTTCATTTTGGAGAGGGTTATGTCACTTGCTAATAGATAAACCTTTAAATAATTTCATGAATTGTTAGTGTTTATTGTTCTATGGAAACCAGGCTGGAAAAGCCAGAAAATGTTGACATCCCACAAGAATGTCATACCATGAAGGTGTACACTTAAAGCAGAGACTGCTTGTAGAAAACCGTGCTGCATTCCTGGCATGTGCGCGCTTGCAATCAAGTTAACTTTCACTTATGGTTATAGTTCATGTAGGGAATATTCCAGTTTATTTTTTGCCTGCTCTGTTTTACTTCTTGGTACACTGGGCTTTCCTTTGGCCCTGGCTTCTGCGTTGGTATTCCCTGTGCAAGCTCCTTGGGGTGGGGAAGCCCTCGCCCAGGCGGCCAGGTGACGGAGACTGGGTGGGAACCCGCGGAGTTCCAAGGGCGCGGAGCCTCTCGCATACCATTCCCCTCCCACCACCATCCCAAGGCTGGGAGGCGGAGAGCGCTTCCAACTTCGCTCCAATCCGCAGCCGGCCCTTCCCGGGGTCCCCCTGCTGGGCGACCGGCCCGCTGCGGGCCGAGTTGGAGGAACTTTGCTGCGCTCCGCGTCAAAGCCTGGGGAGGCGAAGCGCTCCCCTCCTCCCCAGTCGACCCCTCCCTCTGCCACTGCCTCCTGATCCTCGCCCAGCCGGGAGCACTGGTGATAGGACGAGGCCCGGGCGTGCATTGTGTGTATGCAAACCAGAGCTCCGCTCCCCAGGGCTGCCCGACCTGGGCCAGGGCTGCAGCTGCAGCTGGCGCTGCCCTCACCGGAGCCGGGCACTGTCATGCCTCCGCCGCGAGGCGGGCCGCCGCGTCCCCAAGCCGCTATATAAGCGCGGGCAAGGGGACACCCGGAAGGGCTGAAGATGAAGGTGCCCGCGCACGGGCCCCCGCTGATTGCCAACCCTTCCCGAGCCCGCGCCGGGAGCGAAGCCCGCGGACGCCGAGGACCCGCCTTCGCCGCAGTAGCAGCTGGAGCAGCGAAAGAGGCGGCAGCTGCGGCGGCCGCTGCGGCGCCCATCGCGCGAGCGCGTAGAGAGGCGGCGGCAGCTCCGGGGCCGCCGCTGCCCCGGCTGCCATGAGTTGTGCGGAGGTGATGTATCACCCCCAGCCGTATGGAGCGCCCCAGTATCTGCCCAACCCTGTGGCAGCTGCAACGTGCCCCACAGCCTACTACCACCCGGCGCCCCAACCTGGCCAGCAGGTGAGTCACCGACCCGGCAGCCTACCGGGGGCGGAGGCGTGGGCGAGGGGTATAGAGAGTATCGGTGTGGGGCTTCGGCGACGTCCCGCCGGGACCTGTGGCACGGAGGATGCTCGGGGACCTGCGGAAGCGCCCTTCAGCAGAAAGCTATCAGAAGAGAGGAGGAGGAGAGGCTTCGGGAAGGGACGAGCCGCCGGGTGGAAGGGTGGGGATTCGAAGTGAGGCACTACCTGGCTGGGGGCTTCACTGAGCTGTTGTCACCGGAGCTCAGAGGCTACCTTCACAGCCACCCTAGCTCTTAGGGCTCAGTTCTCTGAAGCTCACCAAGGGCATCTGTCTTAGGAGTATGTGAGTAAACTTCCTTTAAACCAAATATTTTGTTTCCTTTGGAAAGGTAGAGTGTTTCAGGGTTTTCTTGATTAAGGGAATGAAATGTGTCACTGACATGGGGAGGCTACCTGGGCAGTGATCTCATGGAATGACCTTTCTGGGATTTTTATGGCAGAACTTGGATCTAGTGTACCGACTCTCAAAAATTACTAGAACTTCTGTGCAGAGTGTGTCTTCTTAAGTCTGCCACTTAGAGGACAGGGATTGATCCCCAAGTACCTCACTCCTTTTTTTTTTTTTTTTTTTTTTAATTAAATTTATCGAGGGAGGGGGCATTGGTTAATAACATTATATAAGTTGCAGGTGTAAAATTCTATAATACATCTTCTGCATATTGCATTGTGTGCTCACCACCCAAAGTTTAATCTCCTTTCCTCACCATATATTTGACCCCCTTCTTCATTTTTGCCCCACCCTCATTCACTTTTAATTCTATCAAAGCACATTTCAGTCTGTTGGAAGTGTGGTGTGGTGTGTGTGTGTGTGTGTGTGTGTGTGTGTGTGTGTGTGAGTGATCCTGTCCCTTTCTGGCCAAGAGGTAACCTTGGATCACTGGTACTTGTTCTCCAAGAGCAACTGAGAATGCTATTGATAAAAGGAGTTTGGGAACCAAATAGATGGCACAGTTCCTTTAGAAGGAAGAGTAGGGTTCTGGAGAATTTTGCATTAGGTACTCCTGGGCATTCCTCTCTGGACACCAATAGAGTGTGTGTCAAAGCTTACTTAGCTCTACATAAAACACATATATTAGTATGTGGCACTGGGTTATAACAAAAAAGGGTCCTCAGACTCTGGTAATTAGTGTGGGTTCATTTGATGAGACTAAAAAATATACTTATAGCAAAAATGTACTTATCAGGGAGCTAGATATGATTAGGAAACTACCATCCACAGAATTTATTGATTGACTTTGTTTAGTTTGTTAGGAACCATGTGCTTTATGGTGGTCTTAAGGGTTTGGCTCCTTAATTAATCTGGCCTTTAATTTCTGCATTTTCTTTACCTCTGTCTCTTTGCTAGATGTATAGTGCTGCTCTTTGGAAAGAAATTATAACTTCTGTTTAAAATTTGGGGACTGTGAAATTCATCTGTTTCTGAAAGGGTACCTGCTTCAGGTTTATCTGCCAAACAGTATAAATTACCTAGCACCAACCAGGGCAAAGGGTGAAGGAACCCTACTTTCTTGCTATTATTATTATTATTATTATTATTATTATTATTTAATATTCAGCAGCTTCAGCATTTCAAAGATTACTTTTGGGGTGGAGGATGGGAAAAGTTTTTTGTAGTTTGTGGTCCAGGGTGACAGATTAAAACATTTGGTTATATTGTTTGCTTTTCTTTGGCTTTAAATATAAAATATATACGTAATGGAGAAAACCACATAGGTACAAGTTAGGCAAGTGAGGCGAAGAGACGCTGGAAATCAGTTTATGTGTTTTATAAACACTGTATCCCAGATGAACCACCCTTTCTTCTTTTCCTTTCTTCTATCTCAAAGACTGTAAAGGCCTTCAATTACCAATTGGAATGTGGACAAGCAACAGACTCAAACTTTACTAAACACTCAGAAAGGTATTTTTTCCCCTTAAAAAATAACTTGAACTTGTAGAAGTTGTGGATGAGGTTTTATTTTCTAGAGTTGTGAAAATAATTCCATTAAAATATGAATCTGTGCTGGGGGTTAGAATCTTTGTAATATTTTTCAGCTATAAAATAAAATGCGGTATCAGAAAAATTATAAATCACTAATCATAAAATCTAGATTTTAATAAGAAAGAACTCCAGTCTTTTATTAACATGTGCAGTTGCCCCGAGACTCAGTTCCCAAATTTCATTCTTTCGCTAAGACCATCAACAAACTGAAGGATGAGTGAGCTTTCCCTTTTATCGGATCAGTTCACAGGGATGAGTGGCACCTATTAGTAAATAACGATCAACTCCTATACTTCAGACTTCTGTAGATATTGTTTGAGTAGATATTAGGTTGAGTTGACTTTAATAACTTAGTTGAGAGGCGTGCTTGGAAATTTTCATGCTGCTTTTACCAAAATGGCCTGTTCAAAATTATTTGGTTAAAAAAAAAATAAAAAAGTGTAAAGAAACTATTTGACTCTACCTGACTAGTAAATTATAAAGAGACTTGATAGGGTAACTACTGTTCTGTTACTTTCAGGAGTTTATTTTGATGACCTATATTTTCTATTGGAAAAAAGAGTACATCAGGAAATTCTTATCAGGCTGACAACATTTTTAGACTGTGCGGAGCGTGGGTGAAATGGGACTAATATTGGCTTGGCCCTCATGCAGTCATCTGAGAATACATATTTTGGTTGTTTTTGCATTCCATAAGGTTTTATCATTATTATCCATGAAGATTGTTTTCTCCGTACATGGGAAGTGACCCCTAATAGCATCTTGCCTGGGAGACAAAAATAAGGGCTACAACTTCTACTGCATTTGAAACATTGATTTGTTGAGGAGAAGAAAGGAAAAGAAGCAGGGAAAAAAATGGTAGCATTATAAAGAAAGTTTAATGGTCATTTATAAAATGTTAGAAAAGAGAACATTAAAGTTGTGTATTACTTGTATATTCAACTGTAGTAGTGTATCTTTGAACTGATTTTTTCCCTCAATTCTGTGTAGCTTTGAAGTCTTTGTAAATTAGCATATTAAAATGGTTTATTATGATGGATTTTAACATAGGTATATTTTTTCCTTTTAATGTATGATCATATAGCTGACAGTTCTTTTTGAAATAGAACTTCACACTCCAGGCATGTGTACTCTCAGCCTTTCCTATACAAGCACAAATGTTCACTTGCAATTTTAAGTTTAGTTGTTTTTATTGAACATATGATACATTGCAGGTGGGCAATAGGTTAATGTCTTAAAAACATAGTTAACTGCATATAAATCAGGCTGAACTGTAATGTGTTACTTAGGCATGCAGTAGGCTAAATGAATCAAAGTAAGATGTAAATATGTCTGAAGAATAAATGTTATAGTCCCTGATGTTAATTCCTAGAAATTGTGTAGCTGTGCATAAATCTTACAGTGTGCTCTACAGAGCTAAGCTCCCTCCTCCTCGTGCTCACGATCCCTTCATAGTCTATACGTCAGTCCCCAACCTCTCCTCCAGAGAACTCTTGACTCAGTCTCTCAGCACATGCTCTGAAGGCATGATGACACAGTACAGCGTGTGCAGAAAGACATGCACTTGTATTCTAACAGTGAGCATAGGAACCAAGAAAAAAACTTTCAAAATTTGTGTCAGGAAAAACTGAGGGAAACAATATGAAATCATAGATTTCCTTCATACGCAGTGGATTTCTGAAATGTAGACAGTCTATTGTTGTCTAATCCCCCCCACCTCCATATATTCATAATGTTAACATTAGGAAGATACTTAAAGCAAACCTTTCAGAATTGTGTAGTTTATGGATGAGATAGTAAAAGTAGAAAACAATCACTAGTTTTCTAAGTGTGTGTAGGAGTTTTTAGCAATCACATTGTGGGCTTCGTGTAAGTTAGAGCCTAGTATTTACTCTGTCCTCCTCAAGGGTGACCACTGGGTGAATCTGCATGTGTGCTTTCACTTAAAAGAATGAAATGCCCTTGGGAGGCAGAACTCCAGTTTTAAGTTTGTAGGGAGTTTTTTCAAACTCTGTTTTGGACTCTGCCACCTTGTTTAGGTCATAAAACCTCTCTGAGATTCTGTTTGTCAGGGGCAAAAAAACAAACAAACTGGAAAAACATGCCTCAAGCCCTTCTTTTACAATTGGGAAAATGGATATTCATAGAGCTGAAATGCCTGGCTAAAGATCTCAAAGCTAATTGGTGACAAAATTAGAACCATCAGAATCCCCTACTTCCCAATGTAGCATCTTTCCACAATGTCATGCAGTCTCCTAAGCTTTTTTTTTTTTCACTATTGCACAATAAGCTTATTTTTGTCTTTCGTGCTCCAAATCAACTTTTTTGATAAAGAAGATTAATATGCAGTAGATTCTTTGGCCTTGGAGCTTGAAATTCTTTCCAAGTCCTTGGTAGTGTACATTTTTAGTTTAGGCATTCCAAAGTCCTTTTGCAAGCATTTGTATTATGCTAATGACTTTTGCTATCCATGCTATATCCTTCGTTGATGAGGCAGAATTTCTACTTAGCAAATGAACATTTATTTATTTAAAATAATATGCAGGAAGTGGTATTAATAGTCAGCATTAAGTGCCTCATATATCATTGCTATTCCAACATAAGTTTAGATTCGTTAAGCGCAAAAAATACAATTATGTCTCAGAGAGTTTCAAGACATAGTCAACTTATTTAAGGTAGAGGATCTAATTTTCTTGCAACCGTAAGCAAAGACTTAAGTGGATTTATAAGAGTTCATACAGGACTTCTTTGAGAAAGAACAGCCCCTATAATTCCACACTACACAAATTAACTTGACTACAGAGACTTAGAAGCTTAAAACGCCCCACAGTTTTATGTTCTCAGTAACGTTCCAGCCAGAAGACTCAAAGCTAGAGAAAAAAATTAAACTTTAAAATAACTAAACTGAACTGTTGTCTCTGGCAGTCCACCAGAATGGAGATTACAATAATGATAGTAAGGGCAGGCTTGAAATCTATAAAATCATGCGTAGTGAGGATATGTTCACCAGGAAACCAAATGCTAGGACAAGGTAATACTTGTTGGAAATTTAAGTGTTTCAGATAAATGTAAGGAAGGCTTACTTTACCTAGCACTTATTAAGTCTCACATCTCACGAAGTTGGGATGGCAGGGTTATGGCCCATATAAAGGAAGTGAGGGTGTTCAGAGGGTAGGACCATCCTATGCAGTGACTCTTTGGGCTATTACAGAAGTGATGCTGAGCTGACCTGGTTGAGTAGTGTGTATATATCTGTCTTATATCTTTCTGTGCAAAGGGAATTTTCAGTGAGACTGAAAATATGCTCAGGATGCTTAGGGGCAGATCCTAAAGCAAATTGTGAGTGAGGTGACTGTCATTTTAAAACCTGGGTGCTAAACTTAGATCCAATTCCCATAAGCTCTGTTTCCAGTTAGCTTTTTAAAAAAATCAAAACTAATACATTTGATAATAGATAATAACTTAAGGTATTATTTCCAGAAAAAACATCTTCATTCAAGAATCAGGGGCTCTTTAATACTTGAACACCAATCTCTGGCAGAGACAAGTGAAAGAAATAATTTTGGGCAAAGCCGTGCCCTAAATCATTCAAAAAGCTTATCTTTAAGCAGCTGGATTTCTGCTTTAACTATTCATTTTGGAAGACCTAAGGGTACCTTGTACTATGAGACTCAAACATCGGCTTCTAGAAATAAGTCACAAATGCCGTATTTATAGGTATTTCAGTGGATACCAGATTTATGCCAGTAATTTACAAGTGTGGTCTGAACTGGGGTAACTGAACTATTTTTCATTTATCTCATACTTTAGAAGAGGAAAAGAAAGCATGACCTAAAGTAACAGGTGTCCTTTTCCTCTTCACAAAATATGGTTTTAGTATGCCAAAACACTTGTCCGTGTGGGATTTAGTGGGGGTACCCAAATGATGCATCCTTTCTTGTTATTGTGAACATAAAGGAAGCACCAAAACTAATTCCTAAGATTTGGTCTAGATGACCCATGTCTGGAAATGAATTACTCTTCAATGGTCTGTAGGGTTTTTTTGGCTAGTGTCCTGCAAAATTAGAAGAGGCAGCCAATGGAAGGAAGAAAATTAAGTGTGAATTTTTCTAGAGCTCCAACATGTTGCTTATTAGGATATAGAATTGGACAACACCTTTGAGATAATCAAGTCAAAATTCCTTATTTTCAAAAGAGGAAGCTGAGGGCCAAAGGGTTAGTCAGACTCATGGACTAGCTTTGGTTAAATCCTTTCTCTCATTGCAGTTCCTTCTATTGTGTTCCCTTCCCATCTGGGCTGCCTTAGAAACAAGAAAACAATTAGTAATTTACCAAACGTTACCTTCTTACTTTTCTTATTTAAAAATTTTTGACTATTAGCTACTTAGAGAAATAACACGATTAGCTGTCTGGATAAACCATGAGGTTCTGTTTATTTTCCATGGCCCTTACAATGCTTTCCTGACAAACTATGAGTAGTTTGAGTTTTAGGGACAGGCTATGGCTTTCATCTTTGTGGCTCCAAGTCTTTGCACAATTACTAACACAAAATATGAATTAATTGACAATTCAGTGAATAACAGAGAAATTAAAAAAAAAATGAAATCATACCGTAAGCTAGTAATAGAATTGTACAAACATACCAGACATTTGTACATCAGAAACCGTTGTTCCATTCAAAGTAGTCAGTTGGGAGAGAATATGTACCCTTATTTTGTGATCATTGCTTAAAACATTTTGGGAATGAAAATTTTGAAGTTCTCTCTAAGCCTCTGGCACATTTTTTGGAAAATATTGAAAACTGGAAAAATTTCATTCGTGGAGGGGGATGGGTTTGATTTTTCATAATGACCAGAATTATTGAGAGGCAAGTGTGTCAAAAATAGCTGATCATGTTAAGTAATATTATTTTTAGTTTATTCCTTCCTACTGTAAAGAAAAATAAAAACAAACAAACAGAATCTCAAGGTGTGACTGTATCTCACAAATTGGCTCGGTTCGCATTTCCAAAATAGGATTTTCAGAAAAATGGCAAGTAATTGTATTATGTATCTGAATTGCCAAGGGGACAATACAGTTTCTAAATTTTAATTAATTAATTAATTTTTATTGTTAGTTTCAGCTGTACAAAGCAACGTAGTGATTAGATACTTATACACTTCACAAAGTAATAACCCCAACAAGTCTATTACCCATCTGACGCCATACACAGCTATTACAATACCATTAATTATATTACCTAAGCTGTACTTTATATCCCATGACACTAATTTTTTAAAAATTATAATTGCATTCAATATTATTTTATATTAGTTTCAGTTTCAGGTATATTGCGTAGTGGTTAGACATTTATATAATTTATGAAGTGATCTTCCCAATAAGTCTACTACCCAGCTGACATTATAGTTTTTATAATATTACTGACTATATTTCCCATATTGTATTTTACAACCCTGTGACTAATTTGGGACTAACAATTTGTACTTCCTAATCCCTTCACCTTTCTTACCCATCCTCCCAACCCCCCCTCCCTTCTAGCAACCATCAGTTTGTTCTCTATATCTGTGAATCTATTTCTGTTTTGTTCATTTGTTTATTCTGTTCTCTAGATTCCATATATAAGTGAGATCATATGGTATTTGTCTCTCTCAGTCTGACTTATTTCACTTAGCATAATACCCTGGGACGATACATTTTTAGATAGAAAAGTTCAGTTTCATCTAGATATACATATATTTTGAAGAATATTGCATTACTTGATAGCCATCTTCTGATATGTTTTTTTTAAATTATTTTTTTCAGTTCCAGTTGACATTCAATATTACTTTATATTAGTTTCAGGTGTACAGCATAGTGGTTAGACATTATATAATTTATTCAGTGTTCCCCTCTGATATGTTTACATATCTAATTTTTTAAATGCATTAACTTTAGATTCTCCTTAGTTAGCATGCGATGCCATGCTGACTCTGCACTTCTGTTTATGTGTTCAGTTAAAATAAATATCATATAGAGACTCATTTTTTTCAGTCTGTTTTCTTGGCACATGCTTTGTAGTCAGACAGAAATAGGTTCTAATCCCCTCTCTGCCATTTACTATAGATGGTCCTAGCCAAGTAAGTCAGTACTTACGTATGTAAATTGGGAATAATTACTTAGACAAAAGATTTGTGAGTGTGAAAGAGTTCATTAAATACATACACACACAGACACACACACA
The DNA here is from genome assembly GCF_036562045.2 of Rhinolophus sinicus. Taxonomy (NCBI): domain Eukaryota; kingdom Metazoa; phylum Chordata; class Mammalia; order Chiroptera; family Rhinolophidae; genus Rhinolophus; species Rhinolophus sinicus. The sequence continues at coordinate 86,755,353 of NC_133751.1, forward strand.
CACACACACACACACACACACACACACACAGAGGGTGCCAAAAAAATGCATACACATTTTAAGAAAGGAAAACAACTATTAAAATTGTAATACTCAATATATACCTATAACAAAAGATGAATATAAGTCACGTTTGACTTCTGCAATTACAAGAGGTGCTCAAAGGGGTTACTATCAGCGTCCAGACACTTCTGATTAGGTTGAACTACTGCTTGAGCAAGGTTGACCAGTGTCCACTTGTATACATTTGTTTTGGCACCCCCGATATATATACTGGGGGTGCCAAAAAAATGTATACACATTTAAGAGATGTTATCTATGCTCAAGCAGTAGTTTGCTGTAATCAGAAGTGTCTGGACACTGATGGGGACCACTTTGAGCACCTCTTGTAACTGCAGAAGTCAAATGTGACTTGTATTTATCTTTTGTTATCTGTATATTTAATACAGTTTTCTCCTTTCTTAAAATATGTATACATTTTTTGGCTATATATATATATATATATATATATGTGTGTGTGTGTATATATATATATGTGTGGCACATCTTCCTTATCCTGACCCACCCTCCCATAACCTGATTCCTTCTCTTCCAGGTAGGCTAAGGATCAAAATTTCAAGTCTCGCTGAAATTTAAAAAAAAATCTGTTATCCAAATGAATTCAGAAAAATACGATCAAAGAGCAATGCACCACTTTTATGAACTTCACAGTTTTGAAACCATTACTCCTGGTTAGTGGTCCGTCCTTACCGTGTTTCCCCGAAAATAAGACCTAACCAGAAAATAAACCCTAGCATGATTTTTCAGTGTGCTCGTAATATAAAATAAGCCCTAATTTGTCTTTTGGAGCAAAAATTAATAGAAGACCCGGTTTTATTTTTGGGGAAATACGATGAGACCAGGTCTTGTATTAATTTTTGCTCCAAAAGATACATTAGTGCTTATTTTATATTACGAGCATCCTGAAAATTCATGCTAGGGTTTATTTTCGGGGAAACATGTTATAGGCTCTAAGCATGTTTCAAACATTAAAAAAAAAAAAAAAAAGCAAAAAGCTGTTTCCAAATATCCAATGATTCATTAAAATACTTTTGTTTCCTTAGGAAAAAAAGTTTCCACATACGCACAGTAATCATTTGGCATTTGGTAGGCTTAAGCCTGAGGGAGTTAGTGGTATTTGGCTCCTGACATGGAAGTCTTTCTCTTGTCAGACAAACCCTTTCCCCTGCACATTCCTGTGTGAGTTTGTTTCTGTTGAGCCCGATGGCAGGCTGCGAGGTGGCTGGGTATGGTTTGTGCTGCCTGGCCGCCTTCTTCACTGCTCCCTTGACCTCTTCCTGAGTTAGTTCTAACTTTGTGGCTATCAAATCCCTCATTGTTTCATTTAACTTGGGTGTCATTTTACCTGGGCAGCAAGTGTCATTACTCTGAGATGAGAATGAGTAATGTGCATTACATAAACCAACTTGTAGTTTTTCAAGTCCCTTTTGATGGCTTCTTTATGTTTGTTAACAATTCTTCAGGGTCTCCTAAGAAAAGCATAAACATTTCTGAGTGATTTGGATCTGTTTAGAAAGTGATTGCGCATTTTGAGAAAAATATGAACGAGATTGCTTTTTAAACTTGATTCAGGAAATCTAGGTTTTGATGATTTGATATTTAGTCAGTACATTTTGAATTTTCTATGTTATTCTCAACAAAGAAGATAACACTAAGGAAGTTTCTTTCCAAAGAACAAACACCAAGGCAATACAGAAAAGCACACAAGTAACATACTTAGTTTCTTTTATTTTTCAAAAAAGCAAAGAATTGATTTATTGTCACTGGAGCACAGATAACAAAAAGGCTTAAGAGTCTATGGAGATGAGTGTCAGGATGTTGTGACTGTCAACATATGAATCAACTGCTGTCTAAATTCCGTGTTCTGTTTTCTTCATGCTCACACTTAGTGTTAGAAAAATGTATGCAAATTAAGTGTTAGCCTTTTAGGTAGTAGCCAGGCCATTCGGATACTTTAGAATTCTCCCTTTAAAGTTGATTTTGACAGTGAGGATATAAATTGTGTGTGTGTGTGTGTGTGTGTGTGTGTGTGTGATACAAATATTTAAATTGATTCACTATAATTTGTGAAAATTGACCCAACTTTATCTGAAAAAGTACAAGAGGGAATGAATGATAGGTATGTGCTTTGCCAACCCTTCCTATTGGTAGGTATGTCATAGGCTCCTTTCCATTTTGTTTGATAGTCTCCAAGCAAATTTGTATAATTAGTAGAAGACTTGCTTTAAAGAGCTGGGAGAGAGAAAAAGAAAGTATATTTAATCATTCCAAAAATTTTTACTTAAATAGAGGAGTCAATATAGATATTTTATAGAACCACAGGTGTTTGTATAGCAAAATAAATAACGTCAGTATATTTTTATATAAATGCATATGTGTATATACAGACATATTACATATATATGAAATATAAAGAATATGGAGAATCAATGCATCCATTGACAAAAGAATGGTTTTTAGAAAATAGATTATACAAGGTCTTTTGATACAATAGCAAATTTTGCTCATTTTCCCTATTTCATATGGAAAAAGTGTGTAATTTTTAGATTAATTTATTTGTATCCAGCCATTCAACAATGGTTGAAAAAGAATAACATGACATTATTTTGCATTTAGAAAATTATGTAATCTTAAATAGATTGAAAATCTATAGATTAAATTCAATTTCTATCAATTAAAAAATGAAGATATTTTATTATTGCTATTGGTCATGACACTATGCTACATTTATATCCAATTTTGCAGTTTACATATTTTTACATATATGAAACTTTAATTTTATTTCATCCAATAATTAGTTGCTAATTGGGTTAACATAAAACATTGCCTTTCTTTGCATAATTAACATACCCAGGGCTTTTTCATTTAAAGAATAAATGTTAAAATTAAACAAATGAAGCAATAGCTACAAAACTCAGTTCTTACAAACTGATGTTGAGCTGGACGTTAACAGGAAAATGAAGTCAGTTTCATAGAAAATAATGAACTCTTGTGGACAGTGAAGCCACTCTGTAGATCAGTTTTAATTTCCTTCTCATATAAAAACTGCTTCTTTCTAATATGCCAGAGTGTTCGGCAGAGAGTGTGTGTATATTGCTTAAAATGGTATGACTTCAAGTCATATGTGCCCAAATAGTACTGTGATGTGACTAATAAATCATAATATGCATTTAATTTTATATAATGGAATTTAAAGCTAGGAGTAACCTTAGAGGTCATTTAGACCAATCTCCTTATTTTATACATAACCTATGTTATTGTGCTGCTTTTACTGTTAAAGTAAAATATACCCATGTTTAAATCTGTGCAAAACAGATTGTAAGAAATATAACCACTCAGTCATTACAATCACCTATTCATCGGTGAGGCATATTCACTCACAAGGAATGAATTATCTATTTATCAACAAGTGGTAATCATATTGACACAAATTATAAATAAAAAGCAATACATATATTTATAAGTAGCAGCCTTAAATAATAACCAGGAGCTCATAAGCTCATAATATACCTGAACATTTCAGGATCTACCTCACACAAGAACAACATATTCATTGCTAGTGGGAAAGGGTTTAATTTACTGAATGATGCATTTATAATTTGGAGCTGTAGCTTTCCAAGCTAGTAATTACATTAGAAACATAAGAGTCTGGGTTATGTGTTTTGATAACATTTGCAAAACTAGAACAATTTATTTTTTTCAACTCACATTCATTTTCCAGCATGCATTTTTTTCTGGAATTGGAAAAAAAATGGCATGACAAAGAATCAGGTTTTGCAGGTATACAATGACAGAAAGCTCCTTGTGTCATTACAATAATGAGTTTTATAATCTTTAGCATTATCTTCTTATATCTACTTCACATTGAAGTTGCTGATTATAGAAATAATATGTGTGCAATGAAAAATGTTTGGAAATATTGAAAAGTAGGAATAAGAAAATAACAACCAGAAATTTACCACCCAGAAATACAATACAAAACATAACATTTTGGTGATTTTTCTTCCAATAGTAGATACCCGTCCCCTGCCTTCCTCCAACATATATATGTACACGCATGTGTACACCTGCATAGTTTTATTATGCATTCTGGCTCCACCACTTACGTGCTCTGTGAGCTTTGGCAAGTTACTTCACATCTCTGTGCCCCAGTTTCTTCATCTTTAAAATATGGATAGTATCAATAACCATGTTACAGAATTGTAAAGATTAAATGGGATAGCAAATATAAAGTCTCATAAGAGTGACTGGAATAATATACATTAGTTGTTATTATCACTAGGTCATATGTTTAAAAAAGATTTATAAATTATCCAAACTTTCTCATTTTTATTTGAAAGGCACACTAGCCATTGCTAGTATCTTGTATTATTTTCTGTAAGGCATGACGATACCTTTTTTCACTGCTCTATGATAATGGTGGTAAGTGGAACATCTGAAAAATATGTTCCATGCAAAATGGATCTTCACACAGACTTAGTTTGTCATTTTAGTTCGATTTTGGAGAAATGAATTCAGCATATCTGCCAAATCTTTTTATAAGATGCTATATTCTGTTTTTGTTTTAGTTTATCTCATTTATAAAAAGCTTTTTTTCTTCTTCACCCCACCCGTAGACAATTAGGCCTTCTATCCCCTATTTCTCCCTGTCCCAAAGTATAATGTTGCTGCACATTAAATATTTAAAATAAAAAAACAACATGGGATGGAATTTGTCATTGTTTTTTTTTAAGTCACTCTCCTTTTGGTCTATCTAGATTTAAAAATAAAATAAAAAACAAAAACAAAACCTTTTGCATTCTGAAAATATACTATGTAATAACGGACTTTTTTGTTGTTGCTAAATTTGAAATAACAAACGTTTTTCCCCCCAGGGTGGGAAGGAGAAGGCTGGTTTGGGGAGGGGGGAGGGAGATGGAGTAGCGCAGATGAAGGAGACTCAGTCTGCGAACATATGTTACCATGTAGATGTTTTTAAGTGACAAGTGAACTAGTTGATGCGCTTTGACAGACTGTCTTTGATACCGTGTTTTGTTTATTCCATCCCAGAGGAAGTTAGCGGTATACAGCAAGATGCAGGACTCTCTGGAAGTCACCCTTCCCAGCAAACAAGAGGAGGAGGAGGAGGATGAGGAGGAGGAGGAGGAGGAGCAGGAGCAGGAGAAAGACCAGCCTGCCGAGATGGAGTACCTTAACTCTCGCTGTGTCCTTTTCACTTATTTCCAGGGAGACATTGGGTCAGTAGTGGATGAACACTTCTCAAGAGCTTTGGGCCAAGCCAGCACCCTCCATCCAGAATCTGCCATTTCCAAAAGCAAGATGGGGCTATCCCCCCTCTGGCGAGGTAAGAATTCAAAAGCAGAGGCTCTCCAGGGCCCTGTGTCTGTTTCGCAACCGCCTGTACCAGGTTCCAGCTGGAGACTTGCGCCCCGTAGGACGGATATCCACTTGCTTTTTAATTTTTAAGGACAGCAAGGAATTTCTTTCAGACAAACAGCTGGATCGGTTTTGTCACATGTGGAATGCAGGGTTGGAAAGGATGCAGTCACACCCCTTAAATTCCTCATGGAAAGTAGTGATGCAACCAGCCGGCGTTTATAGTGGCAGGATCCAGCTGCGAGGCACCATTCCTTAAGCCCCGATGGCCCAATTTGGATCTCTAAATAATAGGCGTGCCTGGATCAGCTTGTAAAAATTAGCTCTTGCTCATTCCACTAGGTGCTACGTGGTGGCATAGCCGAGATCTGAATCTGACCCAGGAATACAAACTTTGAAAGCCTTCTGTGTTCTCTTGATAGTTCTCTCTGTCCTGCTTTGTTGTGGTTTTAACTCTTTGTAGTGTACAATCCAGACATTATTGGCTGACTATACCTACATGGTTTAGACGATTGTTTTTACCTTGGTAAAGTAAAAACAGTAGATCGGGCATCCTCTTCTTTATTTCTCTCTATAGAGGTCACAGAGGTGTGTTTGAATCTGAGTGCTACCTCACTGAAAATTGTTGGGTGACATCTTAATTGGTGTGATTATAAGGTTAGAGAAAAAAATAGTACTTCATTCCAATGATAGTTTTAAGAAATGTGTTATGAATGTTTTTTTCCTGAACTTGCCAGGTTACAGGCAGTGTCTAGTAAAGTGGTTCTCAAAGTGTGGTTTCCAGGTCTGGGAACATTGACACCACGTAGGAGCTTATTAGAAATACAGATTCTTGGGCCACACCCCAGACCTACTAAATCAGAAACTCAGGGGCAGAGTAATCTGTGTTTTAACTAGTCCTCCCAGTATGATTCAGAGGCAGGCTCAAGTTTGACAATCATCGATCTAGTGCTGTTAAAACTACAGACTGTAGGCCCCTTAACTCACACCTACTGAATCAGAGTCTCTAAAGGAATGCTCTGGCAATCATACTTTAGCAAGTGCCCAGGTGATCCTATGCTGAGGAAAGGCTGCTCACCTGTGGTAGGCTACATGTGGGGGGCAGGTGAGAGGCGATGGGTGGTCGGGCCCCTCTCAGCATCAGAGGAATGGTTCCACTCCATTGTGGGAGAGGTCTTGGCTGTATGAAATTGCTGGGCCTAATTTGTAGATATGATGCTTTTTTCTCCCCTCCCTCCCTCCCTCCCTTCCTTCTTTCCCTCTTTGTAGTAAATATGAAGAACTCTAAGATACGGAGTGACTATAGAGGGGAAGGTGGAGTACAAACTCAAATGACTGAGACCTTGATAGAGGTGGCTTGGGAAGCATCACCACAGATTTGATTAGGACATATTACAGACTTCCCACAAGAACTGAGAACTAAGTCCTTGGAAACCTAAGATATTATGGAATCAACCGATTCCCTATTTGATAGCGATAGTGAATATGTTTAATAACTTGTACAGGGTGAAAATGTGAAAATTTCAGTTAATTACTGGCTTTAATGAATAGTTTGGTCTATCAATAATAAATCCTATCAAGATAATCCGTCCTAGGAGAATAATTAATACAATGCCTATTTCTTTTAGTATACTGGCATTGGCAACCTAGCAATCATTTAACGTGAAATGTAGGAATGTGAGCCCCAAATCATAACTAGAGGTGAGAATGATTTGTCTATGGTATCAAAACCAGCATAGTTTTAAGTGACGTGTTGTATATATGTAAAAACTCTACAATTCAGTGTTTTTCCCATAATCTGCATGACTGAATAGAGAAGACCTTTGGACAGGTGTCAAATTGCAATATAGAAAGGGTGGATAATGGTAATGATTTAGTAACTAGTATTACAATTTTCTTGGCATTATCTTAAATTTGGCCTTTAAATCTATCTCTTGTTTCATTCATTGAATTGTACAGCAAATATTTATTAAAGTCTTACTATAGTCTAGGTGGTGGGGAAATACCAGTGAACAAGAAAGTCTAAGACTCTACACTCATGGAGCTTTCCAGTAAAAGAGACAGATAATAAATATATAATGAAATGCAAGGTACTATTTTACTTAGGGTGATAATAGGTGCGCTCTCTGATGCCATCCCAGTTGAGCACAGACATGAGGGAAAATAAGAAGCACATGAATATCTAGGGGAAATTATTCAAGGCAGAGGCAACAGCCCATAGAAAGGCCCTAAGTAATGGCTGAGCTTATAGTATTTAATGAGAAGCAAAAATGCTGGCCACGAGAATTTTTACAGCTTTCTATGTCTATTTAATTTATCAGAGTAGCCCTTAGTAGTCCTAGTTATTGCACATCATTTTCCCCGAACACTCGGGATAACGCATTTCTATACAGAAGATCTGGAATAAATATGAATTGAACGATGAAGTGACTGAATATTAAATGAACCAAGTACATACCATGTACCCTGGATTAGAAAACAAAACAGTCCTTAATAGAAAATTATTAGTAATAAGTTGTATGAAATCTTTAATTACAGTTTTCTTATTTATAAAACAAGGAGGTTGAATTGAGTGATTGTTGAAATATTTTCTCTGTAAAGTTTTGTGATTTCAAATGTATAATTTACTTTCCATTTGTGCATAGAACTTGACCATAGTTGTTTCTAGTTGTAAATCAGTCAGTTTTAGATAAACATATACAACTTGGATACGATTCATAGATTCACAAAATAAAGATTTCGTTAATAACATCTTAAAGACAGGTATAATAAATTGAGATTCCCATGTGTGAAGAGAGTGAAGAGAGTTATTGGGGATTTTGTATTAATTGCCAAAGCAATACAGGTTTGAATAATGCAGTCTTTGGATTCTTTTCATTTTGGGTTCAGGTTTGGGCCTTATTACTGTCTGGTTGCAATGTGATTTTGCATTAATTACTTAAAATATCTCTGGGCTCAACTTTATATAATATGTGTTTGCCGTTACCCATTTTCTAGGGTTATTGTCAAGACTCTTTAAATAATGTATATAAATAATTTGGCATAGGGCTTGAAGGAAGGTGCTAAATCAAGGTCAGATGCATTTTTTCTCTTACTTGAGTTTCCACTCATTTTGCGCATGTGAGTAAAATACCAACCTTGGGTTTCTATACAGAAACGTTGTTTTGGAAGTTTGTGTTTCTGGCAAAAACACAGTGTCTTGGACATATAGGTCCTCAAAGCTATTGACAATGTTGATGGTCATGACAACAGTACTTTATGCGGTAGCTGCTGGACAGCTGTATTAAATTAAAGGGTCTAATTTACGGCACAAAGATTTTTAAAGTGCTGCACAAGTGCTACAGTGCTACAAAGGAATTTAAAACTGAATCATGATTGATGGCAGAATATATTTACACAGTAAATCTTTAGACAAGAGTAGATGTCAGCTAATAATGGAAAATGGTCATACTTGAAATGTATAACTTGATGACGTGAGGGAAATCCTCTTTAGGTGTTGTGCAACTGTTAGGCAAACAATTGACAAGGAATATTTGTACTTTGGCACAATATAACATCAATTCCTTCTTATTCCACTATATATTCTAGCAGGAATTGAATAGGGCTTCTCAGTTACGAAAACCTAATGAGTTAGATTATCCCACCACCCCTCTAAATAGAAGCGTCAGCTTCAAATATGTCCATGCATGGATCTCAGAGCGCAAGTACTATTACAGAAAGTGTGTGTGTGTGTGTGTGTGTGTGTGTGTGTGTGTGTGTTGGAAAGGGGTGTAGTTAAGTAGAGTCATAGCAAAATATATTGCTGACTTAAAAACCATGCTGAAGAGTAAACTTATTGACATTTTTTCTTATGTAGTAGCAAAGTAATTATTGCTTGATTGATCAACATAATATCTGCTTGGAACAACTCATTCTCATAAGAAAGACCACTCAAAAGGAGCACTAACCTAAAACAACGAAGAGGGGAAAGGAAAGGAAGGAGGGCTGGTCTCCTGAGCTGCTGAGACCAGAAGGAGAGAGTTGAGCTGCATCTCCAGGAGGCACTGTTGGAGTAATTGTTTTTGGGAAGTTTAGAAAAGACACGTGGAAGGGAAGTGAGGGCTGACTGACCTCATGGTCCTGCCTCCAAGGAGTGTGGGCATCTGATACCGCCTTTGAAACTCATTTTAGAGTCACGAGGCCCATTTAAACAACTCTAGAACAAAGTAACTAGCCGGCAATCTTCGGACATAATGGTAATGCTAATTCCTGAGTGACAGAAAATGTTGGAACGCATATCCTTTCACCTCTGACCCAACAATTTCTTTTCATGGGAAGCAAACAAGAGGATGGGAATTAAATTGTAATGTAGATCTTTTAGGTTAAGAATGCAGTAGCATTTTTTTTTTTTTCACTGAGACTAATAAAAAGGTAAATGTTATCTTTTCACATTAGTGTTTTAAATCAATATTTATTCTAAGAATGTTTTCTGGAGATTTTTAAGATAAGATAGAGGTTCTACGACATTTTATTGTCCCATTTTTCTTTTTAATATAATTTCCTTTTTTTTTTTCAAAATCAGGTAGTACAGTGTTTATCTTTTAAAATCACACGTTGAATTTCCTCTTGCTAAACTGTTTGCCCTTAGATTTTTCGGAGACCTTTAGAATTAATATAAAAAGTATCCCAACTACTGTGAATTGAAAGAACCACTTGATGCTCCATGTTAAACTCTTCTATATCTCTAAGGTATATTTCTGGTATAAATCACACAGTGAGAGTATTGGGTATGTTTTGGGTAGATCGTAGTGGATATGTGTGAATTTGTCATTTTTGTTGTTGTTGTTTAGGAATAATATTGTGTGTACAATATGTTTTAATCCCAAATGCAAACTGAATCAAAATATTCAGATTTTTTTGTAGATGTCAGATTGTCAGTGTTAATATCATCCAACTATCAAGTAACGTTGAGCCCAACATCACCATGGAGTGTTAACAGTATACAGTTCTGAGTTTCCCCCACTAGCCTGAAAAGCAATATTTCACGGAAATAGCTGGTGCGCAGTTTTTCATATGCTTTTTCATCCAACAAATGTGGCTGTGATTAAGTACTCGTAAGCAAAGAGTCATGTAATGAAAAAATTTACATACATATGAAATAAGTACACTGATTCCCAGGCATGAAGAAAAAGCATATCATCTGTTTCTTTGTATCAAGATTATTTTTTAACAATCAAGATACCAAATAATGGTTTTGAAGTTTAGATTTGTCCATAAACATATTTTCTATTCGATATCGTTTCATTTACTTGTAAAATGCAACATTGTTTTTGAAATGGCTGCATAGATCGCTGCAAAGTCTGTATTAATCTCAGGAGACATACTAACTGGGAAATAGTAAGTTGCTTTTAATTTTGTTTTTCTCTGGGGCATTTCAAAGCTTTGTTCAGACTTTATGAAGTATATATTTAAAAACAGATTTCCACTTTCAATGGTAATGTCTTCACTAATCACAATACTTCATAAGTGGACAAGATTTTTGGTAATGAATTCATTCATTATTCACATTTGTGTCTGCATATCCAAAATGCTTAAGCATCTATAAAATAAAATTGGGTCTATTTACATATAAATGAAAAAATAAAGGAAAACATGCAAAGAGGTGATGTATACTCTCTGTACTTTTGATATTTAAATGGGAGATTTTAACAAGGCGGAACTCTGTATTTCTGGCATACACCTGAGAGGTGGGGTAGCCATTTTTATAGTGGGATTCTGGCCCCACCAGGAGAGCAAACTTATGAGTAGAATGAAGGGTTTGGTACCAAAGATTGGATCCGTACGAAGTGGCAGGTTGATGGTGGCAAAGCTACACTAGCTGATAATAAGGAGCTTCTATAAACTCCTGGTATGGGTTTTAAACTTTAATCATTGACAACATTCATTTGGGTGTGACAGAAATATTCTATAATGGCCACCACTTAAGGCAAATTGAATTTTCTTGTCACAGCTTACACAATGTTCTTTCTTGTCATTGGCAGCCTTTTCTCATGTCAAAGGAAGACAATTCTTAAATAAAACATACTTGCCTCAATGCCAGTAAGTTTGATTTTAAGTGCTATTTTCTGATGGATTGTGATTGTGACAAAACAAAGTCATTCAATGAAAAGTTTGCCAGGACTGTTTTGAGGACCTGAGGACAATATACACCTCCATCTTTTGCCTCTTGAAGACCATATAATCTCCTCGATTCCCCCAAGGGTTTTGAGATCCACGGAAATTCTGCAGGGGAGAGACTGGAATGTGAAACACTGAATAGCCATCTCTCTATAGAATGAATGAATGGAGTGAATGATGACAGCTCTGGTGTAGGGCTGACAGGGGTGCAATGGTAGAGTTTGCAGTGCTAGCACTACAGCCCTTAAGGAAGCTAGAGAAAGGGAATGTTTGAACATCACAGTGATATCCTAATTATGTTAGTCAAATTACACTTGTGGTGGTTGATTCAAGTTATATAAGCTTCCCTGAGGTTAAAAACACAAACCAACAAACTATGTCCTAGAAATTTATGAAGTGAAAACATGAATATGTCAGACTTCTGAATATATTCATTTCCGAGTACTTCTAGGAGAGCCTTTATTCAATGGAAAAATCTAGCACAGTTCTTTTGTATGGAACCCAGCATAAAAATAGCATCTTACTGTAGATGCGTGACTAATATGCTAAGCAACCTTATCTTTAGCTACAGATAGAAATCATAGGTCAGTTAACAGAATGATAGAACTATGGAGCCAAAAGATATTTGCAATTTAATTCAAATGCCTCATTTTTAATGGAAGAAACTAAGCCCCAGAGAGGTCAACAGATTTATTTGGGGGCCATAAAATAAGGTAGGGTAAGAGCTGTGTGCTGGTTCCTGGCTGGGACCCTAGACTCCCAGTCCAGTGCTCTTTCAGCTACACCACACCATGGCCACAGGCTAGCGCAGGAGGTATCGATCTTTCTAAACAGATATCTGCCTACGTCACCCCCTAGATTAAAATCCTTTAAAGCTCCCTGGGGCCTTCTCAGGACAGTGCCCACATCCAGTATGGCCTTAGCAAGGCCTTACCCATCTGGGTCCTTCTTGGACCTTAGTTTACATTTTTGCCACCTTTTGCACTCTGAACTTTTTTCAATCTCTCAAATGCTACTTTGTGTGTGTGTGTGTGTGTGTGTGTGTGTGTGTGAGAGAGAGAGAGAGAGAGAGAGAGAGAGAGAGATATTTGGGGCCTTTTTTTACATACTTTTTTATTTGCCTAAAACACTCTTCCCTACCTCTTAACGAGGCTAGTCCTACTCGCTCCTTCAATTTAGCAATCCCTTTCTTAGGCCCCTCCTGTGCTCCCCCTTATGAGAGCGCTTACCATGTTGCGTTGCACATATCTATTCCCTTATCCTCCCCCATTGGATTGTGATGAAAAGTGATGTTTGTTTGGTCATCCCTGGCCTCTGTATGTTTGGTACATAGTAGGTCATCTATAAATATATTATGGAGGAGTAAGTGGGGGAGAAATTGAAGCAGAGTTGGGAAAAAATCTCTCTTCTTTATCTCTAAGTGCTCTTCTTTGATATTACCCCCTTTTCCAAACACCTCCTCAAACCCATGACCCTTCCTTGAATCTCTTCCACTCACGATTTCCAGACTCTTCATCAAATTCTGCTGTTCAAGTTATAGTTACAATTATGCCCTCTTGTGGCACAGTTATGAAGAATGCCAGCCATCGAGGCTGGCTCCCTGTCTTCTTCAAAGCTCAGTTGCCTACTTGCCAGCTGTGAAGTCTTGGGCTTCTCCCCTGCCTCAGTTTCCACATTGATGAAATGGAGATCATAACAAGAACTACGTCATAGAGCTGGAGTGAGGATCCATGGAGATCATCCATGAAATGCCCCTGGACCAGTGTTCCGCTTTTAGTCACTATTATTAAATATTAGCTATTATTAGTCTCAGTCTAGAGACTGTAGATCTCTACAGAAAAAAATAAACTTGGAATAGAGTCTTTTTGATGGAAAGTGAGTGTTGATGATCATAATTATGTACAGCCTTTCTTCTGTTTGTGACTTTCAGCATTAAAATGTTTAGTTCGAATGCAAGTTGTATTTGTGTTTAAAGGAAGCTAGTAAACATTATTCCCAACCCACCTGAATCACATCTATGGCATAAGCTTTCATTACCAGCCACTTAGGGAGCTCAGATGTGATGGCAGCAAGATGCCCAGGAAGACATGAAGCTTTTAAATCTAGACTTGCAAACTTTAACACAGACTGTGACTGCATAAGCTAAACAAACAAGGGTTGGAGGGGACTCATTCAGCACCTTGAACCTTGTGCATTGACTTGGCACAAGAGCACAGAGGCTTGCTTAGTTTCAGTTCACCTCTGTGTAGGGAGAAAAAGAATGCATACTGGTTAGCCTGCTTGTAAAAGTTGGACAAGTAGAGGCAAGTCCATCCTAGATCTGAATCTTATGTAAATAATTTATTTTTCTGTCTTCTCAGACAGCTCAAGTCAGAGGAGTAGTTTCCCGACTTCTTTTTGGACCAGCTCTTACCAGCCTCCACCTCCACCCTGTTTGGGGGGAGTTCATCCTGACTTCCAGGCCCCCCCTGGCACCTTTACCGCGGCCGACCCCAGCCCCTGGCCAGGACATGGCCTGCACCAGACTGGCCCAGCCCCTCCCCCTCCCGTGTCTGAGTCCTGGCACTATCCTTTGGCATCTCAGGTGAGCCCATCCTACAGCCACATGCATGATGTGTACATGCGGCACCACCACCCCCACGCCCACATGCACCACCGGCACCACCACCACCACCACCACCACTCTTCTGCTGGCTCTGCCCTGGATCCATCCTACGGGCCCCTGCTGATGCCGTCAGTGCGTGCAGCCAGGATTCCTGCTCCCCAGTGTGACATCACAAAGACAGATCCAACGACAGTCACCACTGCTACCTCAGCGTGGGCCGGAGCCTTTCACGGAACTGTGGACATAGTACCAAGTGTGGGGTTTGATACAGGTGAGCTGGGGGATTTCTTCCTTTCCATACAAAGAAGAAAAAGTTAAGAAATGAATATTTTTAAATTGGGGATGTTTTAAATACCTTGAAATATTTTTTTTTCTCTTCTATGTTACATAAAGTTAAGCGTTGCCAATATGTTTATATTTTGCAATAATTCTGCATTCCTGGAGAAACTGGTATGATTAGCTCATAGAGTACAACCTGAGAAGGTCTTGGAACTTTTCTCCCACTTCTTAAGTTAGTAATCTGTCCCTTTGGACTGGAATCTCTGGTACCTTATGTTTATATAGAGTTGAGCATATTCTTTAAATTCTCTCTGTGCTTTATATTATGTGTAATCCTAACAGAAGTCATAAATAGTATGTTTCAGTTAATTTTTACTTCTCTCCTTCTGTTAGGTCTTACGACTTATAAAACACACTGCTTTCTGGAGTGCAGTTCATGATCTACTCTTTGAAAAGAATTAGGGAATGTATTTTAAAAAAACTGGATTTCCCTTCCCTTCTCTTTCCTTCCTTTGCCTTCTCTTTTTTTCCCTCCCTTTCTCCTCCTCCCCCTCTTCCTCATCCTCTTTATTTTTCCTCTCTTTTTCTCTCCCTCTCTGTCTGCTTTAAATAATACACACACACACACACACACACACACACACACACACACACAAAAGTACTGTAAAGTTTATATTCAACAGATTTATTTAAAAAACAATTAAAAATGGTAAGGGACATATTTATTCACAGAGCATTCAGCTCCTCTCTGGAATTCACTGTTTCTGAAGGTTATGGTGTTAAATGTTTGAGCTTGATTTTTAGACCAGGCTAGTCATATTCATAGGATTAATAGTTCTGAGTTCATGAAATCATAGGCATCAGAAGCTAAAAAGACAAATGAAGTCAGTGATAGATTAATTACATCCCCAGAGTCTACATTCCAAAGTCACCCACCTTCACCTCCAATCCCAGGTTTTTCTCCCGGAACACTTTGTGACATATGAGAATTTTCTTTCCAGAACTTTAAAGAAACTGTCTTTCCTTAGTTTTTCTAAAGTGTGCAGGATCTTTAATATGAATGCTGGTTCATAGCTGAGAACTCCCCAGAGTAGTAAATGCTCACCATGAAGTGACATTCATGTAAGTTGAACATTCTGATCTTGGTTACTGGTTCTGCATGGGGCTTTCCAATGTTGGTCATTCATTGCCTAGCCTCATCCATTTCAGATTTCGATTGAGTCTCTAGGTTTAAACTGCTTTTCTAGGCAAACCATCGGGAGACTTGTTCTCCCTCTCTAGGAGAAGAGAGTGTGATGAGGCTAACTACCACAAGCTTCTCTTCTTCCTTTGCTGCATGCTATCAGAATGAAGGCAACTCTTGAGTTGTTTGATGCCTCGGGCCAGATATGAGTGCCAATGTGGTAACTGCCATCATGGGTATCCAGTTTCTGGAGACTCTGCCCTATCCACCACCCCACCCCCCCGCCCCCCACCACAGTACTTGTGTGCTCAGAGTTAACAGTGCCCTTAGCAGGCAAAGGGAACGTTCTCATTTTTTTTAGTCACTGGGCTGCTATAGCAGAATGCCATCCACTTGGTGGCTTAAACAACAAACATTTAGTTCTCACAGTTTTGGAGGCTGGAAAGTTCAAGATCAAGGTGCTGGCACCTTCAGGGTCTGGTGAGGGCCTACTTCCTCGTTCACAGACATTGTCTTCTCGTTGTTTCCCCAACTGGCATAAGGGATAAAGGAGCTCTCTGGGATCTCTTTTCTAAGGGCACTAATTCCATTCATGAGGGTTCTGCCCTCATGTCCTAATCACCTACCAAAGGCCACACCTCCTAATTCTGTCACATTGGGCATTAGGATTTAACATCTGAATTTTAGGGGGACAAAGCTATTCAATCCAAAGCATCCCCTCTGTATATTCTAGAACATAAAGGGGGAACATGAATATGATTGCTTGTTGTTCTCTGTTTCTAATACTCTGTCACCTGTTACCTACTTTTGTACTTGTCAACATTGGTGTGAGCCTGATACACTAACTTGTATAAATAGTCTTTAAATAATCTCTTTTGGGTGAAAATCATCCTACTTTTTTTGGAAGTAGAGGAGTGAGGAGTTTTGTTCTCTCTGAAAAATCTATAGAGAACCCATTTGTGTGTATTATATAGTAGTTCTTGTTACTTACTGAGCTATGAATTAACATTTATTGAGTACCCACTTTGTAAGGTATTGCCAGAGATGATTTACATATATTATTGCTTTTAATTCTTAACTAAACCTGAAATGGGTCTTCTTAGTTTCATTTACAAATAAAGAAACAGGCTCAGTTTTCCTATTTGAAAACCGCTTGTTTGAATTGCAAGTTCTCAAGACTTGCCCCTCTCTAAGGAGTTGCTGGGATAGCATCTCCCTACATATAAACATAAATTAGACTTGATTTGGACTGTTAAATTAGACTATGAACAGTTAACGATGAGAAGTGAAGATTTATTTACCTGCTGAACATACATAATGCTGCTCTTTGTCATTGTGGGTTTAGGATTATGATCATGATTCATCCATGCCCCATAGTTTTCATCCAACTGAGAAAACAAAGACAATGGAATAAAGCAAACAAAGATCAAATTATTAATAATTTGGTCAGACCAAATTGGAGATCCTAGATTAAGCTTACTGCTACAACTAGACTTCCTACTATCTTAGATTAAATTTAGATTTTGGGAGAAATCTAAACTTCTAGGGACAATCTAGAGTTCAAAGAAGACTCCCATAGACATCTTCTTTGTCACACAGTTTAGAGACTCATCACTGTGAAAAGAGATTGAGGGTTGTTGCTCAGACTTGCTTCTGAGAAGCATCATCTGAAGCATGACCCTGTTGGGCTTACCCTGCAAAAGGCAGCAGCAGGTGGAGCGTGCACCTCCCGACATGGGGGCTCGCCCAGAAACAGAGAGGAAGGGGCTGAGCCATATGTGCTTATTTTCCTGTCCCGAACTCAGGCATCATATCAAATATCACATCTCTCTTCCTTTAGGAAGAGTTAGAGAGGAGTGTTTTAGGTCAGTTTCCAGAAGAAATGGACTCCAAGATCCAGATTTGATTGTAGATATTTTACAGGGTGTTGTTCTCAGGGCAACAACTTTATGGGATGAGAGAAGAACTGGGCAGGAGAAGTCTCACTATGATTAGGTTTAACTGAGCCTTAGTAGATTCTACAGGTTGCTCTGGAGATCAGATGGCCCTTTGTAATTGCCTTGCCTTAAGTTGAAGTGGATGGGCTTCTATATTCCTGCACTGACCAGTTATTGGATGGGTTTGCCCATGGTAAGGGTACATGGCATTAGGCAAGTGACCGTTCAGCTGAAGGCAATTTCCAACGCAAGAAACAACTGAAAGGCATGAGCTGCCAACAGTAGGGGAAGGAATGTCTAAACACGGAAGGGGTAGGGATCAATGACCCATCACAATATCCACTACATGAGGGCCAACAAAAGAGTAGCTCCTTGTCTATTTTTATGACTACTTATAAAGAAACAGAAGTTTCTGCCAAACTAAAGAAGGTAGGGTAATTGAGAAGAATGAGAGATGCGTTCCTGTCTACAGTCTATCCGACATTGACCTGACCATGCAGCCCAAAACGGTAGCTCAGCTCAGGACTCTGCATCAATGTTTGGTGGCTACTGAGCAGCCATGGGAAGAGCCTGCTGCGTTCAGGTGAGACAAGCATGAAATTTCTCCACATCCAAGTACTAGGCTACCAAAATGAAGGTCACTTTCACATTCCATTAGGAAATAGATAAATTAATGAAAGCATTTTGAGAGCAACTTGATAAAGGATGTGACATTCTCAGTAGGGGAAAGGTTTAATAATTTTAGGTACATTTTTATTTTGCAGACATCCATAAGGAAATCTGGAAGGTTGAACATGATACAAAGTTTAATGACCAAAGAAAATTTTAGAGTATCGTATATGGTGTAATCTTGGGGTCAGCAAAACTTTCCTGTAAAGGGACTGATAAAAATATTTAATGTTTTGCGATTTATGCCATCTCTGTCACCACTACTCCATTCTGCGTTTGTAGTGTAGAAACAGCCACAGAGGGAAAAAAATAAAAAAATAAATTAATTAAATTGAGGATGGCTGTGTCCCCAAAAAACTTTATTGATAGACACTGAAATTTGAGTTTTGTATATTTTTCATGTGTCATGACTGCTGCTCTTTTTTATTTCCTTCTTTCTCAGTCATTTAAAAATATAAAACCCATGTTTCCATTCTTAGCTCGTGGGCTATATATACACAGACAATGGGCCTGATTTGGCTAATGGACTATAGTTTTCTGACCCCTAGTATTGTCCCATGTGTATGGTTTTTATTTATCTACACACACATACACACATGTGTGCACCCGCACTTCCTCAGTGAAAATCATTGGGAAATATATACCCCCAAGTTTTAATGAGTAATAATTATTACTCCTGATAATTAGTGGACCTCCTGAGCTTTGAAGACAGACTGTCTTATTTTATAAGCCCACTTCTGTCACTTACTAGCAGCAGGGCTTTGAGCAAATTACTTAACCCCCTGGTTACCTCAACTTACCTTTAAAAGATATCTCTGGGTTGTTTTGAGGATTAAATGAGTTAATGAGTAAAGCATTTACAAATGTGCCTTGTGCATAATAGGTATTCTATAAATTTTAGTTAATCAAAGGGAAGGTGGACAGACCCTCACTCTTTTTCACTTTTAAATTATTATTATTGAGCTGTATTTCCTATGTCATATACTACACCATTTTAAAATGTACAATTCAGTGGTTTTTAGTATGTTGATGATATTGTGCAACTATCCCCACTGTCTAATTCCAGAACATTTCTATCACGTCAACAATAAACTCTGTATCTCTTAGGAATCATAGCCACTTCCTCCCTCCCCCACCCCCTGTGACCTGGCAACCACTAATCTACTTTCTGCCTGTATGAATTTGGCTGCTTTGGACAGTTCATGTAAATGGAGTCACATATGTATCCTTTTGTGTCTGCCTTCCTTTACTTAGCCAGTGTTTTCAAGATTCATCCATACAGCATGTATCAGAATTTCATTATTTTTTAAGGGTGGATATATGCCATTGTATGGCTATGCATACTACATTCTACATTTTGTTTATTCATTAGTTGGTTTGTGTCTGTTTTTTTGGCTAATAATAATGTTACAGTGAACACTCATGTAAAAGTTTTATGTAAACGTATGTTTTCAATTCTCTTGGGTATATACACCTATATACCCAGGAGTAGAACTGTGGGCTTGAGAGAACCTCACTTTTTATTTTATATATTTCTGTATTTCTTGAAAGTTTTTCAAAGAACATTTACGATATCTGTAATTAATTTAAAAATTATTACAGAATCTAGTAACAGGGTAGAGTTCTGGGGATTTGTAGGCAAAATTCTTCCATAAGAGTGAAGTGAGTGAGATGGTCCATCTTTTCTGAAGGGCACAGGCTGGGGTGAGGAGAGTGAGGTGCCTCAGGCACAAAATCTAAAGAGATACTCATTCTCAGAGTAGTGCATGTAAATGCCTCCTTAAAATTTGCCCCCAGGGTGCCTCGCTCCCCTCACCCTTGTTCTGGCCCTACTTTGCTGTCATGCCTAGTTGGCTCTCACTTTTTGCTCCTTGTGTTGCATAGGTACTATATACAGATACCTTAGGATGGTCAGCATGTTGATACGATTATGGGGCACCTGTGTCTGCCCCCCTCCTGAAAATCCACATTTTTACAAAACCACTGTTATCCCAAATCCCACATTAGGCTTTCCCCTTTTCCTTTAGGGGTCTCAAAAAGGGATCCATGGAACAATAGTTTCAGCATGTGATAATAAGAGCTTAACTGAGGAAAGAAAAGGTCTATGGTGAAATGTATTTGTTAACATTGCCTACTACCTACCTCTTTTTGAGATCACACTTTAGCATGTAAATTCTTTAGTAAAGAAACATGTTAAATTTTAATAGGAGATTTTTCCACTCCGATTTTCTTATGGGCATGTTTTTGTTTTTAGCCTACTTTTTAACTTCTCATGAAATGTTCTCTGGGAAATGCTATTTATCTTGATTCCCCCTCCCATAATAAAAGCCACAGTTTTCAGCTTTTATCAGTAACTTTCACTGACATTAAGCTGCTGTAGAGAAGTGTAGGTTAGGAAGGGTAAGTGAGGCTGAAGATAAATACCTGGAAGGGTAAGATGAAGAAAGAAGGTTTTCGAAGGATATGGAAAACTAACTTCAGGAAGTTCAGAGCATTGTACTGGGACCCTTCATGTCCAGGAAGAAGAGAGTTAAATGGAGGTGTATTTGTGATTATGATACAACATATTATTAGATATGCATGTATGAATGTAAGAATTTGTGTCTGTATCATAATCAGGTTTTTTCGAGGTGACATTAAGCGAATTCTGAACTACTACTCATCTTTCAGTGGCTATAACCATACAATGCATATCACTGAAACCCTGTCATTCTTCCTTCCTATTATCGGCAATAATTTACCCCAAATAAGACACACAATGTTGTATACCCAACCAATTTGAATTATTCTTTTATTAAAATTTGTTGGGGTGACAATTGTTAGTAAAGTTATATAGGTTTTAGGTGTATAATTCTGTAATACATCATCTATATATCACATTGTGTGTTCACCACCCAGAGTCAGTTCTCTTTCCATCACCATATATTTGACCCTGTTTACCCTCATCTATCACTGTCTTTCCCCTCTTACCCTCTGGTAACCACTAAACTATTGTCTGTGCCTATGAGTTTTCGTTTTTTCATCTGTTTGTCTAGTTCCTTTGTTATTTTCAGTTTTATATACCACATATCAGTGAAATCATATGGTTCTTGACTCTTTTAGTCTGACTTATTTCTCTCAGCATAATAATCTCAAGATCCATCCATGTTGTCGCAAATGGTGTTTTTCATCTTTTCTTATAGCAGAATAGTATTCCATTGTGTATATACTGTGTTTCCCCAAAAATAAGACCTCAACAGACCGTCAGCTCTAATGCATCTTTTGGAGCAAAAATTGATGTAAGAACTGGTCTTATATAAGACCCAGTCTTATGTTATATGAGACCCAGTATTATATTATATTATATTATATTATATTATATTATATTATATTATATTATATTTATTATATTATATTATACCCAGTCTTATATTATATTAAAATAAGACTGCGTCTTGTATTTTTGCTCCAAAAGACGAATTAGAGCTGATGGTCTGGCTAGGTCTTATTTTCAGGGAAACATGGTATACCGCATCTTTATCTAACCATCTATCGAGGGACACTTTGGTTGTTTCCTTGTCTTGGCCTTTAATTATCAGAGTAATGCAAATAGTAACCACAATGAGATATCACCTCACCCCAGTCAGAATGGCTATCATCAACAAGACAAATAGTAACAAGTGTTGGAGAGGCTGTGGAGGAAAAGGAACCCTCATACACTGTTGGTGGGAATGCAGCCTGGTGCAGCCACTATGGAAGGCAGTGTGGAGGTTCCTCAAAAAATTACAAATAGAATTACCATATGACCCAGCAATCCCTCTCCTGGGTATCTACCCAAAAAATCTGAAAACACTTATTTGTAAAGAATTATTTTTTTAAGTAAAGATGTGTTAATGAGGTCTTTTTACTGAAATACAGAGTTGACTTTATTTATAACTTCTTCTTCATCTACTGTATTTAAATTTACCATAGGAAAAGGAGTCATGCTTTGTGGTATGACTTCTTTTTTATAAACACAAGCTGCTCATGGTTTGAGATTGTTTTCATCTCTAGATCCACAGATTTATTTTTTTTAGGGTCCCTCATGTTATTTTAGCTACAATTTTTTATATATATATTTTTTACCTTGAATGATGTCACAATTACTCAATATAAAATGTACGTTAAAAATTTAGAGTTGAGGTACACATGCTCTTTATGCTATGATACATTTCGGTAGGTTAAAATTAAAAATCAAAACAGAAGAGCATTTTGTAATATATCATAGGTTAAGGAAATCTGGAGCTAAAAGGGGATTAACATGTTGAGATACCTTGTGGCTTGTCAAAGAAATTGTTCTGTGAACATTAGTTAAACATTTGCATAAATAGATTTGATGAGTGAGTGAATCATTATATGATTCTACCCCAAACAATGATTATAGCCAGGTATTAAACATTATCTTGTTTATCTCTCCCCAGTGACCATATCTTCAGATATCAAGTGAAATCAAGATTATGTATCATAGAATGGGACATTGATTCTTGCTAGACAGAGAAAAACAAAACTACAATAGAGACTAGACCTACAAATTACTTACTAAATGTAGGTTGCAAAAATTTTCATAAGTACAGGAAACTATGTTTCTAGTATTCTCTTAGGTGTTGAGGCATAAACTGAATTATTTCTGAAGGGACTTTCATACTAATGGGCTTGATTAACCTGTGAATAGAATTATTCCATTAAGAAATATGGAAAACATTTTTTGAGGACTTAAAGTTTGATAATAGATAGTGAGCATTGGGCACCAATGGGGAAGTTTGGAATACACAAGTATCCTTCTTACCTATTATTTTTTCTTCATAGTCACTTATGTTTGATAATATCATAAACGTAGATTCATCTTCAATGGTTTTTTGAATGGTTATGGTATAAAGCTTGTACACTACATTTAAAAAAAATTCTATCTTAATCTGAATCTTTCAATCTAAATAGTTTTTGAAAGTGCCTTCATTTGCAAGCTATGAAAATTATATTTTAATGAGATTTAAGTTGTGTTATTATTGCTTAAAATTGTTACATAGTGTTCACTTTGCAATAGATATATTAAACTGGTTCAATTGTTAAGATCCTGGTGGTCAGTCTTGCTCAAACCTATACAGATTTTTACATTACGGATAGCTTTTACATTGCTGTCCTTTAGTAGAAACATATACTCATACATCTTCGTGGTAGCAAATGCAGGGAATGAAAAAGCAAGGTGGAAAACAGCTATGCATTAGAGCCGCAAATGGACAGGCAGTAGCTCTCCATGATAGAGGGATGAACATCAAGTTACCACACACTTTTCTATCCAACCTATAAATTTGCCATCTTGCTAGATCACATCGCAAGACCCATGCCTTCTTGTAGCTGCTCTGGTGCTGACCAGCCTGGACACAAAAGACTGAGCTTGCACGAAAGTTCTCACAATAATCATGTTAAACTATTATAACATCCCCTTTTAGAATGTGAACTAATTTTTGAATTTCACTGAGGATAATTAAGAGGATTAAAATAATGTATATTCATATCCAATAACCTCTTGGAAATTATTTGCAAAAAGAGACTAAAAGAAACCAAGAGTAACCAACCTGAGATATTTGAATATTTACTCCATATTATAATTCTCCCATTCCAGGCTTTGCAATGAGAGAGATAAGGTCAATTTGGAGAGAAGTCATTGGAGAGTCACAGTAATAATTAACAGGATAGCATGATTTATAGAAAATATGAAAGCACTAAGGTACTTTTCACCCTAGAGAAGAGAGGACATCAAGGTAACGTATGTTGAAGGTGGTCAACTAAAGACACTCTCAATCCTTTCTACTTCCGTCCATCTCATGGAACATTTATTTCAGTTGTTAGAATTCTGAAGGTTATCAGGTCAGTCAGTATAGATTCATTGAAGTCTATCCTGACATTATTAATAACTTTTATAAATGATGAGAAAGTTAGGAAATGTTCTTTGGTGGGGTGTTATAAGATAGAAGAGGTATAGAAGTTTACTTCTAATGATTTTATTTCAGCAGATAGACAAATTAAATAGTATTTTTATAAAAGCCAGCCATAGGACTCCATTTTTTTAGTGGTAGTTACGCTGTGTAATAAAGTTGTGTAAGTTTCTGGATATTTACCTTCAGGTTATTATCTCACTTAGGATAGTTAAAATGTCACAAGGCAATAGTTGCAGATTTAAAAAAAGTACTAGGCAAAATGTTTAAAAACTACTACTTTCTTTGGACTTTTTAAAAAGTGTGTTATGATTTGGTAGCAATAAAGACTTTAGCAGTTAACAACCAGTTGTTTCACACTTTCTGCAAAACTTTGTCTTATGTCACAAGCCTATTTTTTCACTGAGAGAAAAAAGAAAAAGAACACCAAAGGTGTGTTAAAATATTTATACACTCCTGAATGACATTAGTTGTATAGGGCACGTGTCCAGAATGACAATTTTGTGACCAGAAGGGTAATAGAAACCATCTTTGAGATGCATGCAATATGCCAGAGAGTGAGATCTGCATGAAAAGGACCTGGATGGTGAATCACAGAGAGAAGTGCATTCCAGAGCACTGCTGTCAGTGTTGAGTATCCCTGGCTGGATTCTGCAGGACCTTAATGAAATTCCAGTGCTACCCCAGAGCTCCGTCGATCTTGTCCAGGTTCTCTTCTGGGCCTTCATCCATAGAATGGTGCCATATGTCACAATGCCCAAAGCATGGGGAATTTCTCTTACAGATCCTCCTCGTAACTTACAGGACAAATTCAGGAACCTTCTGAGAGGAATCGACATGTTTTAGGATGCACTTGCTTAATAATATAAATAGTCACATGCATGTGTGTGTGTGTGTGTGTATCAATTTGAATCCCTGTAAAATATAAAATACATCTTGGTTCAGGGAAAAAGCTATTTCTCATACATTGCTGGTAGAAAATTAAGAAGTTGTAAGCTTTTTAAATAAGGAAACTAGAAAATGTATGACAATTTTAAATACTCATAAACTTTGGCCCAGAATTCTTACTCCTATGAGTCTGTGCCACATAAATATCAGCAGAAGCATATGAGAATATATGTACAAAAATGTTTATTGTGACAATTTTCACAGTAGCAAAAAACTGGAATCAGGTGACATCAAAGGGGGTCTATGAGTGAATTATGTTCTGTGTGGTATTGCTGACTGAAAAAAAGATGCAAAAGAGCATTTATATGCACTTCTTATAAAAATGAATGACAAGAAGTGCTGTATCAGTGTGTCTGTGCAGTGTGTGCGTGCACATGTAATTCAATGAAAGCAGAGAAAACTCGTTTGTCAACATGTGTTTCCTTTTAGGGCTTCAGGTATTGGTCACTAATTGGAATTTAAGGAGGAGAGAGGGAGGAAAGTTTAGAATACAAAAACCTATTAGTATGTATGTATGTATGTGCATACGTATATGTGTGAAGCAGAAAGAGGGAAAAAGGGAGGACAGAGAGATTGATTTTATTAATAATTTATTCCCACCTCCAAATCACTTGGGGGCTCATAAGAATGATGGTCAATATAGGGAAGTTTAATCTTTGCAGAGATGTAGAAATGTGTGTCCAGAGATGTATCTGGGAAAAGCAGAGGACCAAAATATAGATTCTGGGACCCATATCACCTCTTAGCTGCATTGTGTTGAACAAGTCTCATAACCTCTCAGCTCCTCCTCTTCCTTAGATGCAAAATGGAAATAATATATCGCACACTAACAAAACTGGGAGACTCCAATAAACTAATGTCCATACATGTGTTTTCTAGATGGTGATACATGGTGCAGAACTAAAGCTCTCATTATCCTCAACAAGTATGGTGCATTTCAAACAGAAAAAGAAATTCACACTAGAGATGCAAGGCAGCGTGAATAATTGAGATGCTGGCTTTAAATGCCTCTGCCACTTCCTGACTGTATCTAACTTAATTCATTTCTGTTTTCGAAGAACAGAAATTCCAGTATTGGCCATACAGTGAAAACTGGGTGCTTTTTATTGGGTGGGCAGACAATGGGAGAGGTGGAATAAAGAATAAAGGAAAGGATTTGAAGAAGTATCAGGATGTACAACTTCAAGGAATTTTAAAACATAGTTTTCTCTGTATAGAACACTCTGCCATGTGGAATGAGAGGGTACTAAATATATATATATATGCAGAAATTTTATATGCAGAACAAGGAAGTTAGACTATGCATGTAATTAAACTCACCCAAACTCCACTAATACATGCTAATTTTTAAAAGTTTTGAACTAAAAACTAATCCATTTTCCATTTGAGTATTATTTTTATAAACACATTTTTACAGATAGCTATATACATTGCGTAGCACCTCTTGCTTTCTGAAATGTTTTCTTCAAATTTGCAAGCAAAATTAGGCAATACCATCATCTTTTGATTGTTTCTTAAAGGAGTTGTCATCAACCAGCTGTGGTTAAGATTGGGGACTTTTTTAAAAGTAGAAACGTATGTGCTCGCCTGAGAGGGAAACTATAGAGATTGAAAAGAGCTCATGGGTAATTCTAGCATGGCTCTGAAAAAGAATCACTCAAATCATTAAGGCCTGTTTCAGAGATCATTGTCTTTTTTATCAGCAAATTATCTTTTTAGTAATGCCTTGCTATTTCTTGCATCACGTGTAAGGGTACGGCTAAAAAAACGCTCAAAAGAAGAACTCTGTTTTAGAACGTGTCCCCAGACAATTGTACATTAGCTTTCTAACAGGCTACAGAGATCGTATACAAAATTCTATATGGCTTGTGGAATTTACAGATTCTCTTTATTCTCTTTCAGGCTGCCTAACTCTTCTCTTATTGTTCTATTTATCAACAATATAAGGTTTCACAAACAGTTGTCTGTGGCCAGCATGTTCTGAATTCCTTGGCAAAAAGACGACCAAAAAAAGTCTTGCGAGAGACCGATGAGACGCAAAATATGCCGTTTTCATTTGGACACAGCCTAATACACTGGAAATTTATCTTCACAATTTTTGTCAACCACAGGCATGTGTTATAATACTTATTTTTGTGGCTGCTTTGTTTGAGCAGTGTCCGATGAGGCTCAGCATCCTCATAATCATTGAAGTTCTGTTTATGTTTCCTTGGATTCGACAGACTTTTCTGGAAAATGTCAGAGAGCAAGCTTGCGCTCACGTCACATATAAGTGAGGTGAAAAATTACTAATGTCAGTGTAGAACTGATGTATACGCAACATATCTCATCCTTACTGAATATTTTCCAATATGTTTTGATTTAATGGAGAGGGTGAGTACTTAAACCAAATGGGCATAAAAATTGATCTGTGTTTCTGCAGTTCTAAAGTAATTTATAAAATGTTTGTGTCTTAGAATAACCTGTACTCCCAGGTACAGTGTTTCCTGTGTCAGTGTTGTGTCCCTAATTATATTTTTGTGGGTAAGCAGTGGATCCAGATTAGCTCTTCTTCTGGTTGGATTATCTATTTTCTGGATCATAAAGCTGTCACTGCATAACCTAGAAACCTCTTTAAAGATGCATGTTTGGCTGCATTTGTTATCCAACAGATGTCTGGATAGTCAGAATCTCTCGAGAGTACTATAACTTGTGGTTTCAGTTACAATAAGTGATCCAAGCATTTTTTTGGATTTGCTCCTCTCCAGTTCGGGGAGAAAAATCTGTAGAAGAAATTACAGAGGGTGTTCCATTTCACTCTACACCACTCCCTTTTCCCTTTATTCTTTGTCTCTGTCTTCAAAGTTTCTTTATATCTGCTTTTGAAATCGAGGTCACTGAGTTGGTGAGCAGTGTCTGCATTCCATATTGCACCTCCTGGGCCCCCAGCTTCTCTCACCCAAGAGCTTATCACATTGACATTCACATTTTGAGTACAGTAAATGGCTGTCTTGATCAAAAACTACCTAAATCTGTGATTTATATTTTGCATTTGTCCACAAGGTCAGTTTAACAAATGACTGGTTCAGATTTGTAACTCCATACCCTGGTGCTTAAAGTACTTGCCAGTTTCCCTTCCAGCGGGGCATTTTAACTTGCACAAGTCTGAGGAAATGGATGTCGCTAAAAGCAAAGGCTGAAGATTCTGTGCCTGGGCGGTTCTGTGGTTTGAGAGGGAGGAAGGTTCTGAGACGGCAGACAGAGGAAGGTGGCTTGCCGTCTGGGTCTGGAAAAACAGCAGCCGCAGGAAACACCTGGGCACTAAATGGCTTGTCACCTGCAGTGTTTGCCTCAGGTGTGCAGGTGCTGTGTTTCTTACAGTAACTTAGTAAATTGTGGTCTACTAGTAAGGTCAGGTTCAGTGGGTTTTACATTTCTATTCCTCTTTTGAATCTGAATTTAAAGATATTTTGACAAGTTCAGACAGTTTTCACCTCATTGTTTCTGACAGTACTACTACAAGGAGATTTTAAGTCAATTCTAAATGTGCCTCAAGGAAACATCTTCATACACAGAGAAAAAAAATCACACACACAAAAAACCGCTCTCTGCTAATAAATCATTATGCTGTCAGACTAAGGAATGTCTTACCATTGTTTTAGTGTGTAAGAGTTGTAATGATGTAGGATCATTGTAAAGCAGGTGTCACAATAAATTTACTCTTTGTTCTGGTTCAAGAATACATCTTATTTAGGATGATTTTAAATAGAATTATTGTCCAACATTTAAATACTAAGCATGGAGGTCCTTACTACTCATCAAACTGGCAAAAATATTTGTAATACATGAGAAAAAAAATGCTAATATACTTAATATACAAAAAGCAGTTAGAAATCAATGAACAAATTACTTTCTTAAAACCATAGAAAATTGGCCAAACACAGAGGATGAAATGCCATAATCGCATTATGTTCAGCCTCACTAATACTGAAAGAAATGCAAATTGAAACAATTAGATACTTTTAATCTGCATAATAATAATAAATAGTAAACAAATATGAATACATTGGTACAAACTTCCTGAAACATTTAGCACCCACAATGAAATATGTACATGTAAATGTACATGAACGCTTGTAATCAGCAATTATACAAACATGTCAGGAATTTGTCTTATCTACCGAAATATTCACGTAAGTATCAAGTATGTTTGTCCAATGTGAGTGTGTATATCCAAATGATGTACATCTAGAGAGAACTGGGTAAATTTTGGTATAGTTTAGGTAAAACGAGGGTTGATCTACACACTGATGCAGAATAGTTTTCCGAGATAATATTGCTGGGGAAATAAGCATGTTGCAGCACGGTATCAATAATGGTATGAGTACATATGTACATCCAAGTGTATTCAGCAGCTTGTGTGATGACAGGGGATATTATGTAGAACTTTTACTTTCTAAATTCTCCATAACTTGATTTTTAAACAAGAAATCTATGATGTTTTGAAATTTTAGAAAATGTTTTACAAAAAAATAAAGGGAGGTCTCTACGGTGGTCAAATATGATCTATCTTGATATGGGCCTGATATGAAATCATAGTTCCCAAACTGGATCTCTCTAGCTCCCCCCCACACACACACACACACACTAGTGTTAAAGTGCTACCACCACGTAGATCTCATTTAGAAATTCTTAACTGGCATTTAAACTGATTGCCCCAGGGCGCAGACAAACAAATGCAGTTGTATGATCATTACCAGTGATAATTTTATAAAGTAGGAGAAGATAACAAGACTGTCTCTAGCAGCACTTTGTGATCATTTCTCAATGTGACAGTGTTAGAGGTCAAGTTGTTGGTGAAGGTTGGATATTCAGATATAACATCCCCCACCGTGTTGAATTTATTTATATTTATAATGAATATGACTTATCTTTATTAAAGTAGGGATGAAGCAGATGATTTTTTTTAAATGTAGGAATAAGCTACCAACTTTTTAGTCTGATAGTAAGCATTCTAATTCAAAAGGGTTTCTAGGCACTTCATTCTATGAAGTCAAAAGTTTATATTTATTCATTTAAGTGCTTTCTTTACTTTTAGGTCATAAAATATTCTACCCACTTTCAGGTTTTATGTTCCTCTCTTCTTATCAGTAGGATGGTCTCCAGTGTACGGTTACCACATTACCTTACTTTTTATCTCCAGCAATAAAAGTAATTGGAAGCATATTCAACTTACTTAAGAACTATAGCCAATGGTGTTGTCAAGTGATTAAGCTTCCTTAGAAGGAGGATGTGCTTTTCTGGTGGACATGACTCTTGACAATGAAACAGTCCCCAAAACTCAGGTGTGCCAGAGTGCAATTTTTTCAGTAACCCAATTTTTTATTTATTTCTTCCCATTGTCAGAAAACGTAACCTCATTGTTAATAAGTATTCTTATCTCAACCCCATGATATCTCCATTGTGTTCAGTTTAAAACATTTTCCCATTTTGAGATAAAACCTCTTCTCAGATTCTTCCCTCAGTTTCTCTCTGGGATTGTCTCTGTGTTACTGGAGTTAGTTACATCACAAAAATTGTGAATTAAGTTGTTGCCGTCTGATTGTTGGCCTTGTCATTTCCATCCTATCCTGGCCTTTGTTTCCAAGCATATACCTTCCCCCCAACTCTGCCTCTCCTGCATTCTCTGCACAGTGCTCCCCCTGTAATGACCTCTTTAATGCGAGTTCAGCTTCCTAGTGTTTGCGATCCCTCCAAGGTCCTTGAGTGGTGTGCCCCACGCCATTTCTTCTGCCATGGGGTACCTACATCATAGCTATTCAGGACATACTGGCAGGCCCACCAGAATTCTCTCTGAGCTAACTGTGTACCCTTCTTGGTGGGCTCATGGGAACTTTAAGATCTTTTCATAAGACACCTAGGAGTTGAGAGAAATTAGAGAGGGGGTGAATCTGCAGCCTTTTCATGTGTGGACACACTCTGCTGCAATCTCTACTTCCTCATTCCCAGAGCCTTTTGCAAAAGGTGAATCTGTGACTCTGTTGCCTCCCAGAAATCTCAACTAGAAAATGAGAAAATGAGTTATGGTGCCTTGTTATACAGACAGATTCTTCAAATTTATAGGGAAATCAAATTATGATTTTTTTCCCTTGACCGAGACTTCTAATTATCCTAAATTTATTTTTTATGTTCATACTTCCTTTGTACTCTTCCTGGGTCTGTTGTTTTTTTGTTTTAGTTTTCTGTTTGTTTGTTTTCCTTTTCTTTTGGTGGTCAGGTGGTAGTGGTGGTGAAATTGAAGGGGGGAACTGGGTCTGTGGGCTGACATTTCCATTTAGGTTTTCCTCTTAAATAAATCCCAGACTCTCAAACTCCAAAGCCAACGATGCGATGTCTTTGTTGTTGGTCCATTTGTGACAACCACCTCCTAAGCCAAATGGCTACCCTATGTCTTCAGTGTTCACACAGGGGAAGTTTGGGGGGCAGGGGATGGTTATGTATCAAAAACCCTATCAGTGGCATATGGCATATCCTATTATATGATCAAAGTACATAGTTCTCATCCAAAGTATAACAAACTACTGTATAATCATTTACTACGTCTTAGGAAAAACATTGAGGATGTATAGTTAAAAAAAAAAATCATGCAGAAAGCTATTTTGTTAATCTTTAATGTCAATTCTGTTAAATTAAGATGTTTCTAAACAGTGCAAAATAATATTAAAAATGCATTAACATTTCCTTGAATAGATTTTATGAAAGAATTTTGATTTGGGGAGTTAGGGAAGTATAGGCTAGTGACACAGCCTACAGCCTACATGGTCCATATAGGGAGAGGCATATACCTTGTGGTTAGGACCACTGACACTGTTATCAGACCACCTTGTTTTCCTAGCTCTGCCACTTGATAGTTGCATTAACTTCTCTTAGTCTCACTTGTAACATGGATATGATCATAGCATGGTTGGAGACATTGAGATAATTCATATAAAGCACTTAGCACAGTGCCTGGCATATTCAGCACTTCAGATGATGTTCACTAACATCATTTTTATGATTTTTATTTTCCTTTCTACTGCCAATCTCATGGACTAAACAATAAAACCAAAACGTAGTTTCTAATATCAAGAAGGTAAATATGGGTGATTTCAGGCAGCCAGTAGGGAGATTTCAGGATATGTTACAAACTTATTTCACATGGGTTTGAGTTAGGAAAATGAAAAGGCCAGAAAAACCTGAATGGGAACAAAATTATAGTAGTGGATTTTGTGTTCTGGTAAGAAAATTTAGGGAAATCTCAAATATATGCAGACTACATAAGGCTCATGGATTAATGATTTTGTCCCCTTTAACCCTTGTTGGGAAAACTAAATATACTGGGTGAGTCTTAAATATGATAATCTACCCTCATGAATTGTCACGCAAGAAAAATCATAGCCCTACTTCTCTGTTACAACTTACCAGTAGTACGGTCTTTTGAGTGAGGTTGTTCATTTTTCTTGTGCTTTACTGAGGCCTATTTTGAAATTTACAGGTATAAATACCTGGTAATTAAAGCAAAAAGAAGTTAAACCACAAGGACCGCATTAGCTATTTAATGCATTTCAGGCCCTAGATGAATTGATTTTTTAAAGGGTTGCATCAGAGTAATGCAAAGACTTGGGAAAATATTGAAGAGATGAAGTTATAATGAGAGAATGCCTTCTGTTTCCCTGGTTGGAAAATTTGGGGCTGTGTTAAGTAATCCAATTCTTGTCCACAGAAAAAGGCTAACATGATTTTGAAGGAATCATATGTCTTTGCAAAACAAAGTAGGAATTGCCTTTATTTTAGGGCGAAAAACACATTCAGACCACTTGATGATTCCAACACTATTCATGAGTGCCGTGCTGACATTCTATAGATTGATGGAGCCTTCAAGTGTGGAAATACTGAGTCATACAGAAGATGAGACGTTGTAATAATGAAAAAAATATTTACGCAGTCAGCAGATTGTCATTTAAGGTGGTTTCGATTATAAGAGTCACCCAACAGAGACAATGTTGGGTTGTAAATTATTCTAACCACACAGTCGTTTGAAGGCAAACTTTAAATCGGTGTACCCCAAACCCTTTTATTTATTCTTCCTCCCCCCTTCTCTTTATCCTCCTCCCTTTTTTTGAAAGGGGAAAGGAAAACTATTGACTCTGTATCTAAACATGATACTAGTACACATGAGGAAAAAAATGAAGGCAGACCTAATCTTTCTTTAGGAAAGTGTTGCTGTTTCCTAGTACACAAATGCTATAGGACATAGATAGTGATTTGTGGTTCTATGAGTTGCTTCTTTGTCTTCTATTTGTGTTCTCTCCCTTTATGTAGTTTTGTAGATTGTCTTAATGTCTCCCATCAACGGCTGACTAATTGTGTCTGTCTGTGATGTTACTCATTGTTTTATAAAATTATTTGACAAGTTGAAGGGACAAGAAATGAAATCAGTACAGCTGTTTTAGTAACAATTACAGTTTAAAACCATATTGGCTCATTTAACCATTCTATTTCTGACATCCAGCCCAGACTTACAACAGTTTTAGATCAAGGATTGAGAAGACAGCCTGTGATCCGAGCACCCCCACAAAGCAATCAGGCTGTGTTTCTCCCCACTTATTGAATAGCCTTACCTTCATGTTTTGGTATTTGGTGTCAAACCAACTTAAGAGCAGCCATTATTCTGAGTCTTTACTCTTACAAACAATTAGGCCTCAGAACAAAAATAAAGGAAACTGAAGAAAGTGACTTCAAGTGGGTGTAGGCTGAAGGAGTTATGCTAATTGCCCAGATGAGAAATTAGTCGATTGACTGAATATCTTAGAACCAAATCAGAGTCACATTTTTTATGTTTCTTCTTTGATAAACTTCTTCCTAATCATTTTATCTTTGAGTTTGAATTTACACATGATCACATATTTTCCCTTTTTCACTATTCTTTTAAATGTATCTATAATTTTTATTGCTATGAAGTATGGATTTTTTATAAGCCGTCTTAAATATTTTCTGGATGAAAATGTGATAAAAATAAGAAAATTTATAAATAGAATATAGTTTTGTACTATTAGCTATGAACCAACTATGTCTGTTTTACTAACAATACTAGAGTCAGTTTTTAACCACGATTTATAGCAATTCCACTATGGAATACATTTGAAAGTAACACCAGAATTTATTCACTACTTTAGCCCCAAAAGTATCATTTTTGTTGCTGAAAAGTGTTAACTGAAGTGCTGCCTGAATGTCCCAAAGATTGGTACATGGTTTTCCCACAGTATCCTTTTGAAATTAAAAATAAAAGTTAATTTAATTTTTATTTTATTTCACTTCTATTTTATTTTATTCACTCATACTCCAAGGAAATAAAACCCACAGTAACTATATTGTACTGTACAAATAACACTGCTCTAGTCTAGAGTTTTTGTAACCTACTGTGTTGGTTGGCATTTAGAAAATTGTGAGCTCAAGCACAGAATTTCCTTAGAGCTAAAGTGGTCCTTAGGCCATACCGCATAGTTGCCTTTCTGCTCCTTTTGGTTTCTATACCCAATGCATTGTAGATTATGCCCATTTTTTAAAGGTTGCGTGTATTAATGCTTTTCATTTTCCTCATTGTCACCTTTTCTAGGTCTACAGCATCAAGACAAGAGTAAGGAATCACCATGGTACTGAAACACAGTATTATCAAGTCAGGTTGGAGTGTGAATCCACAGGCCCACTGGGAAAAGATGCTGCCAGGGTTTTCCATTCTGCAGTGGGACACGGTAGACATGGAAGTACAAGAGGAAGTGTCAGCCAGCTGACTTGGGTTTGGAGCCTTTTCTTGAGAAAGCAGAGTGGGTCCTAGACATTGAAGAAAAGCATTTTT
This sequence comes from Rhinolophus sinicus, assembly GCF_036562045.2. Lineage (NCBI taxonomy): Eukaryota > Metazoa > Chordata > Mammalia > Chiroptera > Rhinolophidae > Rhinolophus > Rhinolophus sinicus. The sequence goes on from NC_133751.1 coordinate 86,790,391, forward strand.
ATTTGTTTGCTTTTTTTCCCCTCATCTGAGCCTTTGCCAACTGTGCAACTCTCTTTTTATTTTTGTCTTGCTTTTATCAATACATGGTTTAATTTTTGTTTCATTTTGATTTTTTTGAACCAACCACCTTGTCAGGAAAAGATGAACCACAGATGAAAATGCTCATTCTTTCAGGAATACAGTGTGTAGCTCTACGTGCATCTATTTTTGTAGAAATACAGAAAGTTTGATTTAGTATTGATGGGCTATTTTTGAGGGATGTATGTTTTTTAATATTGTAAACATTGTTAAGTTCTGTTTAAAGAACTTGCTCTCAGAGAAGCACTGGCAAAAATGTTTAAAATGCTTGTTTTTAAGATGTCTGTGATATGCTCTGTGCTTTCTAGGTTACCTCAAGTGTTTGATAGTTTCTCCTTTTTACAAAAATAGCACCATAGCTAAGCCAATATAGTATTGTGTCACATTATCTCAGAGAAGATTTAATTCCTTGCTAGTTTACTTAGCTTTGAGTTACATGTATAGCTTCAAAAGGAAGTTTTTAATGGCCACACTAAAGAAAGGATATTTCATTACTTTGATTTCTCCCAAAGAGGTTAAGAAAGTTTTTCATAAACTTTCAATCAGATGGAGAGTTTGCCTAGCACATGTAATTCTTTTTCTAGTCCATCCGACTTTCATAAATAGAACCAGAGTTTTATCAAACTCCTGAAAAAAAAATGCATTTAACCATGCTACCTTTGAGTTCCAGTGATTTATTTTCCTTGTTCCTAATTATTTGTTTATGGCCATTTTTAAGGTCATATTTCAGTGGACTTTTTTTTTTTTTTTCCTGGAGATAGTTTGAAGGGATAATATTTGGGCAGGTACTAGACACATCACAAAGACTTTAACTGAGTGGCTGTTTCTGATAATGTTACCTATCATTGTGAATTGAACCTAATATACTGTATATGTAATATTTTAAACACAGATTTTTGCAAGTCTTTTTTTTTTTGGTTTAAATCTGGTTTTAGTTGATTTAATTTTAAGAAAAAAATAGGGAAAATGAAGTTTAAATTTGGATTTATGCCACACTTACTGAAATTGGTTTAATAAATTGACAATTTATTATTTGAAATTTATTTTTGAAAACCCTGGATTCAACTTGACATGGCCCTCAGAATCTAAATCAGGTGAAGATGTAATTATCGTTAAAACCCTGCTAGGAAAAGATTAGGATGATGAAAGTAGCAGTTAAAGACATTTTAAGGACTTTTAATGCAAAGTCTGTTCTTTCAGCTGCTTCCAGAGATGGGTCATGTTAAAAAGTTAATGCTATATAGAAATTTTTATTTGGTAAAAACATTTCTACAATTTTCCCCATCCCTGTCCTCAGCCACATGAAATACAATGTTTAATGAAATACCACTTTCAATCGTAAATTGTATAAATCACATATGTGAATGTTACAGATATAAGAACGACACAACCTCTGCTTAGCTAGGCAGAGTTCTCACAGATAAATTTCAAATATTTCCCTTAACTCTATTTTACATACTAGTTTTCTTTCCTGATGCATCTCATGCGTTATACATCTATAACACTGTCTTACTGTGTTCTCATCACTTCTTACATTGCTTCTTCTTAACCAGACTCTCCTTAGCATAATACACACATTTTTACCTAATGTGAGATCCAAACTTAAAGTATCTTCCACTCACTAATGATATCAACTTGGATTTCTAGGGACTGGCTTGGTTAAATTATCTATATTTTGATTTACCATTTGATTTGATACAATTATTTGTAATTTGCCCAAATCTGTGGAGCACAGAGCTGAATGAGTCTATAAAATTGGTTTCATCTTGTGTCCTCCTGAGTTTTCAAAGTATTTGATAGTTCACATAGGATGACTCACTGAGGATTATTTATTTTTCTCCTATAACCTATTAACTTCCTTTGCATTTTCTCTTAGAACGGTGGTGTACTCCATCCCATTCAGATAATTCAAATTGGACTTTCCCAATTTAGAGAAGAAAAGTATTCACTCTCTGCTCCTTTCCTTATTCTCTACCGAATTGAATTGAAAGAGAGCAGATGATTCGACAGCTTCACCCTGAAATGAGACTGTGCCCTGTGTGACTCTTGGCAACAATAAGATGAAATATTCCTTTGCTCTGGAGGCCCCCCAAAAGTTGGGGACCTGAATTCTGCTTTCCACAGGAAAGATTTGTAAGTGAGCTATTCTGCTGAGAACAAGCCCAGGTGTTGTTGGCGTATGGCAGGGATTAGATCCTTGATACGCAAGGAGTGTATCGAAATCTCAGTACAAAATGAATGAGTACGTGCTTCTCTGTAATGGTCTGGCATCCCCTTGTTATGATCATATTAATGTTACCACCAGAAGTTATAAAAGAGGATGAATTGTAATTTAGCATGATATTCTGAATTTACTTGAAATTTAAAATGCTAACACTCTCTGGGTCTGGTTTCCTCACATCAAAATGATGCTGTTGAACTTTGTTGGCTTTATAGTGGTACCTCAGTTTTCAAACGTAATCGGTTCTGGAAGTCTGTTCGAGTTCTGAAACATTTGAAAACCTAGGCACGGTTTCCCCATAGAAAATAATGCAAAATGGATTAATCCATTCCAGACCTTTAAAATCAACCCCTTAAACTTCAAATTAGCAAGAATTTTACTATCTAATCATACCATAGAGCTATACAATTTACAGCATTCATAAACCGAAATGTTCGTCAATGGAGGTGTTCGAAAACTGAGATACTACTGTATTGAGAACTCCCACCTCCCTCTCTAATTTCACTTGGAACCACTACACCTTTGGCTAATTTACAAATGAGACATTATCCAAGGTTTCTAAAGATCTGTGAGTTAAACCGTAGAAAATCATCTCATTTATTTGACATCTAATCTATGCTTCCTTCCAACACTAAACTACAATGAGCTAAGGAACAAGACAGATCTCAGCAGGTTATTGGGCCCTCATTGTTTATTTGAAAAAGAGTCTCTAAACTTTTTAAAAAACGTTTCTTCTTAAGAAGGTTAACCATCCCTTCTAACTTCCCCCAGTAATTTTTCGCCTTTCCCTTTCCTCTTAAAATTACTTACATAATTATTTTAAGCAAAAATGGCCAGGATTGCTCTAAATTTTGTAAATGACAACTAGTGGATTGCAAATAATTGAGGAATTAATTTTTTTAACTTTATAACAAACTTAAAAAAGCATTCTAGACTGGCATAAAGCATGCCGTGGAGGAGTTTGTTATTCATTATGCAACTAGTATTTGCCCATTCCTACTTTAAGACCTGTAGAACATGTGACAGAATCTATCTAGCTTTTACATTTGCTATCTGGTTTTATGTTACATTTGTACTTTAAGCTGGCAATCAGAAACTATTTTTCAAGAAACTGTATTTTATTCCTTACTGACTGTCCCTTTGTTAAATAATATTTGCCAAATTAAGTCAATGGGGCAGTGGCATTAAGTGATGGAAAAGAAAGAATGTATGTGTAGAGTTGTGACTGGGGGTTGACTAGAGAAGCAGAATGAATTAATGGAAAAAAAGCATTGGCTTGGGCATTAAGGCATTCTCCAAATTCTAGCTTAGCCACAATAAGATGTGTGTGATTTGGGGTTTTGTTTATTTATCTCCTGAATAAGTGGGATAATAATACCTAACTGGCCAGCTGTGAAGGTTGGAAATCATACATATGATCAATCGTCTGTCTCATAGTAGATGTTTAATAAGTGCTAGCTACCACACGTGTCTATCAGTTGAGTAAGTAGATCATAAAATTGAGCTCCCAAAATGTCCCTTCTCTTTACTCTCCATACCCATTTCTGTAGCAATCAAATAGATACATGACTGTGCTTTTCCGTAACAAATTATTGCAAGATAATTTTTGCCTTCTACTAGGTGTTGAAGATAAAATGTAAATTTATTAATTATCTCTCATATTTTAGTGTGCCATTTATGAAGGAAAATAAGTTAACCTCTTAGTGGTATGTAGGTCCAACTCTGAATTTTCTTACATATTCTAAAATTCTATTCATTCAGGACTGTATGGATTATTTTCTCCAATACTAAGGCAACAGTTTCATTAAATTACCAAAGTTTATATTTTTCGGTTATATTTTGGGCTTCCTTAGCACCTGGAATAAAAACATCTCTTTTGAAGTTATCCTTTTTTTTTTTACTTGCCTTGGAGGAAAAATTGCAAAATATGGTGGAAAAAAATCATCCGCATGAAAAGGGGAGGAAAAAAAACACACAACCCTTTACGATCTCAGTCAGCAGATTTACTCTACTTCAGAAAAAAAGAAACAACTCTATTGGAAGCAGATGTTGACACTGTGTCAGTTATTGAAGATGGAAAGAGTTTATTTGAACCGTTGCAGTTACAAAGGGGTATTGATGGCAGTTAGAATTCCTGTGATTGATCACCTTCGCAACAGACAGAAGGACAGCAGAAAGCAAAAACTGTTTGAGACCAAGATTGAAATCAGCCTGCCAGTTTTAATATGCTGGACCCTAAGGACACAGTTTTCGTTGTTGTTGTTGTTGTTTTTGTTTTGTTTTCTTTCATTCAGGATAAAAGAAACATCTTTCAGAAAATTTAAGGCTTGTTTGAGAAAGAAATTAAAATTCATTTCCTAAAGTCATGGCTCAAGAGCCCTTTAAATCTAGTATTAAAACTATTATTAAAGTTGTTTTAGAAAAATGAGGTTAAAGATTCAGTTCAATGATGTATGCTGAAGACGAATATGTAAACTACACAAAAGTGGATGACTCTGGTGATGGGGGTATGGGTGGGGCCTGCAAGGAAACTTCAGTCTCAATAGCTTCAAAATGTTAATTACCTTCGTAACTTGGTCATGAAGGTTTGTCACAGAACAGACTTTCAGAATTTTTCTGTAGTTTTTTTTTTTTTTTCCTTTTAGTACTTTCTGGGAATTTTGCCTTATACACTTTTCCAAATTATTCATTATTATTATTAAAATATCTTAATTTTCTCATTTCTTTTATTGTCCATTGTGCTTTTTGTTTAGTTGAAAAATATTTTTATAGTTTTGCATAACTGATCAAACTAGTTCTCTTGAAATTGCAAATTAATTGGATCCAATAAATTTATCAGAATCCCTCTTTAAAATTCAGAGAAATAATAAGTGTAATTTGCCAATTCCACTGTATAAGTAAACAATGACACCTTTTAGAAAAGGGCTGGTCACTATCAGTTAACTTCCTTTTTAACAGTGTCTGGACTACTAAATTTTGGCCTAAGAATAACTCTTTTAGAATACGAGATTCTTTAATTAGCTTTTTTCATTTATGCATAAGATGTGAACTTTTCTAGTAATATCTCTTTATACTAATAAAGATGTACATTTTTCCATGCTGTGGCTAAGACAAAAATTAATAATGATTATTTACATACTTGATTTAATTTCTTAGGATATTTACAATCTTAGATATAATATCTGATTTAAAAATACTATTCCATACATTTTTCTGGATATACAATATAGGGAAACGTTTCCATGTGAATTCATTGAGTCATTTTAAAGTGCATATATTGAAAGGAAAACATGGATTTAACTTGTTTTTATCATATAAATCTAGATAGGATGATATACTTTCATTAAAAAAAATACACAGTATGGTGAATTTAATATTTGTCACTTGATTAGGTAAACTGAAAACTAATGATAGAAATACTATCTTGCAAATATTGAAATTCCAGATGTTAGTTTTATGAGTAATTTCATGCTATCTTAATTTTACATTTCCAGAAAGACAAATTAATTAATGTTGTCATTCTTGATTTATAAAAAATATATATAATTCATGAAACGTTTAGCTTTACAAGCTAATTATAAAATCATATGTTTTTTCTGTTTTTCTTGGGGTTGGGAAAGAGATGTTTTCGTATTTCTATTCACTTTTCAAATGCAGGTCTTATACCTATGTGTCGATGATATAAGATAATCAAGGATTTTGTAATAACAGATGTCATCTTCAATTTGTTCAATAAATAATTTAATGTGAAGTTAATGTTTATATTTAATGTAGCTTTTTGGTTTTGTCTGAATTTCTTGGCAGTTAACTAAAGCTCTGTTTTTTTCTTATTTAATTAAGCAACTTATAAATATCTTTGGAAATTAAAACATCATAGTATTAGTTTTTGTTTTGTTTAATGAGATTAATTTCGAGAGCCAAAGAATGGATATGTTACAGTGAAGAATGGATTATAAAACAAGCATTTATAATGGAAGAGCAAGTGAAATGGGCTATATTAATTACATAACGACAGAAAGCTTATGAACTTTTTTAATACAATGCTTTAAAATTATCAATTCACTCTTTGGGAGAAGTGTATTTTGTTTTGTTTTTACATTTGTTGATACAGAACTTGGTATAAGTAGTATGGAAAAACAAACACAACTTTCCTAACAATTCATTGACATTGAAGAAGTACACCTAGAAAAAAGTCCAAGACCTTATATTTTTAAAGGAAGCTGGAGTTTCCCTACATGAGTCTAATGTTTTATTAAATAAAATCTTCATTGTGAAAGCGCAAAGCCTGGAAATCAGTAGACCCTCCAGCATTACAGGTAAAATAATTTGGCACAGACTTCTGAACAGGCTGCCATATTTAGACTAGACTACTGTTACGGGTTTTCTATGGATGCTGTAAACAATGACCACAAATTCAGTGGCTTAAAACAACATAAATTTATCTTAGGGCTCTGTAGGTCAAACATTCGGCCCTGGTCTCAGTGGGCTAAAATCAAAGTGCCGGCTGCATTCATTTTGGATACTCTGAGGGAGACTTTGTTTCCTTGCTGTTTTCAGGGTCTAGAGTTCTTTGAATGTCCTCCTTTTTCCATCTTCAAAGCCCGTAACCGCTGGTCAAGTCTTTCTCACATGGCATCACTCTGACCCTCTTTTGCCTTCCTTTTACATGTTTGAGGACCTTTGTAATTATATTGGCTCTACCTGGATAATCCAAGATAATCTCCCCATCTCAAGGTCTTTAAATGATTGCATCTGTAAAATCCTTAAATGTTAGGTAACATATTCACAAATTCTGAGGATTAAGATGTGGACATTTAGCGGGGGAGCCATTCTACCTACCACAATTACTATTAGATTTCAATTATTTTTTTATCAGTTTTGTAATCTAGGAGGATTTACTATGTCACTGGAACTAGCAAGGCTTGTTCCATGTTTGCCGTGCTCATTTGTGTAGGATTCATTTTCATTCACTTAAATAACTGCATATGAAGGAAATTCTTGTTGCTATTTCAAACATTTCACGTGGTTATTGTAGTGCCTTGGGATCCAAAGGGTTATATGGTATTTATTTCAGACAGGCACTTGGGGGTGGAGAGCAGGACATCTGGTGCAGATTCTTCCTAGCTGAAGTGTGTTTTCTTTGGGGACAATCACTACCATTTAATTGTTTTGCTTCCTTTTTTGGGAACATATGCCCATCCTGTGATGTTCTAAGTCTCCAAGCATCTCATTTGACCTGCTTATCCACATTTAACTAAATATCTATATATGACCACAGTGACGTGGTAAAGCTTTTACATTTCTGTCTAGGTTGAATCATTACATCTGTTATCAGTTAAGCTGTGGAAAAACTGTTACGGAATGCAAACATGTTTTGATACATTCATTTAATGTGTAAAGTAGGTACCGATACTCTAAAATGCGGTTGATCAATAAATGAGCTAGACTTGATTAAAAACAACACGCAAGCACAACTGTTTTACTTTCCATACCAAGTTTGGCTGTGGCTGAATGAAGAACACCGGCGCTGATCTTCACTTTGCACTTGTACAAGAGACTATTTGCAGGGAGCCAAATATAGCAGCAGAGGATTTAATATCTTGCCAAAAAATACAAAATCTGTTCCCCTTTAAGCACGACACTCTATCCTTTTCTTGTGGATCTTGCTAAAAGGGAAATATAGTTTTAAACAACCCCATTCTGCTGGAAGTTTCTTAATCTTTAACAAATGGGCTGTGTGTGGTTTTGTGGTGTTTTATGTTTCCAAAGGAAAATGGCTATATGAGAAATCTATCCAGTGTTACCATTTTTTCTTACAAAAAAAAACTTCTAAATCAAAAATGAGAACCAACAGCAACAAGGAAAATCACACTTTGGTGTCTTCAGGACTAACGAGGATCACTGAGTGATGATTTGTGTTTCATTTTGTATTGAGTCAAAAATAATTTTAAAAATTGGCTTCAACCAACCAGGTGCTTTCTTTGCCTTAGAACATGGGTGTTTTGCTCTGTATGTTGTCTGATAGGTAGCTGGAGTAATCCAGATTTCTCCAAAATGTGGGTAATGACAGTGACTCTTCTGGTCGACTTATGATGTATATACAAAAATTTTAAAACAGTTTTGTAAACATCACCAAGAAAATAAGCTTTCCACAGTAACAGCTTTACCAGACATCTCCGTGTGGGATTTTCAAACAAACACAAGGCTGTTTGGAAATACTTGGTATATGTAAATATGCAAAATATGCTGAACAGTGCTAACAGCTGTAGGGTGTACACTCTCATCCTTGAGCAGAATATTTTGGTGGCAGTGGTGGTGATTTTTTCCATCTTTGCTTGTCACCGCCCCCCCTTGTCTCCACCCACTCCCCCATCCACAATCTCCTCCAAAAGCACATACTTCACACCCTTCCCCCCTATTTCCACACTGCCTCAAAGAGAATCATTTCAGTAGATTCCCACTGGAAAAGGTGGGTGGTGCCTTGAAGGAATGTGTGAGTTACACAATGTTGTAAAGGCTGAGCTCTGGGAAACTTGCTTGCACTTGCTCTGACACCAGCCTCGCACACAGCCCAGACACTCCACAGGCCAGATTCCATTAAGGCTTGTCATTGCAGGGGAGCGAGAGTCTAGTTGAAAGTGGCCTCCTGCCATGATGCTCCCAGAGATCACAAAGTAATCATTTTAAGTGTGTGCTATCAGGGTCTGTAACATCAAGACACTCATTCATTTATGAAAATAAGCATACGCCTTTCTGCCTGGAGCCAAAAAGGAAGGGAGGACCCAAGAGAGAAATGAAAGTCTCTTCTCACAGGATTTTGACAGATTGAAGGTTTGGAGAAGAGAAGGTAGCAAATGTGGAGAGAGAAACCCTGAGTCCTCAGACCAGTTTCTCTGGTTATTTGTTGATACCATTCGGCCCCATATTTCCTCAGTTTCCTTATCTGTCAGGTGAAGATGAAATGAAATAAGAAATGTAAACTCTTTTGAGAAAACTGAAAATACTACATAGCTACAAAGAGATAGGAGCTGGTATTTATTAAGTCTTCTACATACTATGAACATTAAGTGAACTTATCTCAAAGAATTCTCACCAATAGCAATATGTAGATATCAGGGCATTATTTGGGAGGCTGTTAGCAATATATTAAAAAAAAAACAAATGGAGATTTGAATTTTAATGATGCTACGTAGAAGCTGTACATCTTTAGACAATTTCCTTAACCTCTTTAAATCTCAGTGTGTTCATCTATAAAATGAAGTAACTATTTCATTTAGTAACTATTCCAATATTTAAAAGTAACTGTTTCATAGAGTTATTATGGAGATTAAAGTATGTCAATCATTTATCACTAAATACTACGGATTTTCTTTTAATCTTATTTTTTTAGTAATTTTAGAGAATTGAGGAAATCATCAGTTAAGCACTTGCCCGAGGATATTCGGCTTACAAGTGACAGAGTTAGGATTCAAACTCAGATTTAACCAAAAAAAGAATCTGAGAGCACCACACTGGCCCCTCCTCCACTGTAAGTTTTTGCTATTGTCCATCTGAACTTCTCTGCTCTGAGCATATTTTAATAATCTCTTAGCCAACTGGAATAAAAGAGACAGTAGGGGGAACTGACAATGACCAGAAAGAGGAGGGTGCTTTAGAAGGATGAGCAACAGTAATGTCGCTTATATGAGCCAAAAGAGTTATGATAGATTTTGCAATTGCAGAATAATTTTTGTAACTTGGGGATACAAAATAAATTCATTCAACATATCCTTCTGGTCTGAAGGGTTATGGTTATTTTTCTACTCAGGTCAACCTCAAATCTCATTAAAATAATGAATAATGGGTTGGAAGAATTGTAACTTTTTGTGTTGACATCTTGTTTTTTACCTGAAAATGTCAACACCCTAATATCTTTAGGGATGAGTTTGTGTTTTGTCTGCTAAAAAACAAACAAACAAACAAAATCAAAATTACACTTTAATCCTTTTTTTTTATAATTAAGGTAATATGTATGTAGAATCCTCATTTCTCACACCCTGAGTGTGTGTTGGGGGAGGAGTAAAAGTGATAGAACAAATCATTTAAAAACACACAATATCTTAACTTTCAGCTTCTCTGTCAGAAAGCTAAGACATTACAGAATTTGGTTTTAATCTTCTTACCCTCTATTTGTCAGTTGTTTAATGTGGGAAAAATTACTCTTCCCTGCTATACTACTATTACTATATATGTATATATATATATATATATATATATATATATATATATATATATATATATATGTATATGTATATGTATATATATGTATATACATACATATATATATACATATATGTATATATATATGCAGACACACACCCACATACACATATGAGTGTGTGTGTGTATGTGTATGTGTGTGTGTAGTAATACCTACATTATAAAGTAGATATATGGGTTACGTGATATAATGTATAAATGCCTGTTAAATGCTGGACTTCCTAGGATGCTTAGGATTTCACATATCAATTACTAATGACCCCAGTTTATTAGGCACCCGCCACAAGAAACTTCACAAAAGTTGCCTCATTAAATCCTCAGCACAACTTTCCAAGGTGGGTGTTTTTCTATTCCCACATTCAGATGAGAAAAGTGAGTTGTAGAGATTTTAATTAATGTGCCCAAAGCAGAATCAAGAATGAATGCTCAGTCTGTGTAAATTCAAAGCTAATTTTTTTCCCTCTATGCCAAGTTGCCTCTCAATCTACTACACAATTAATATTGAGTAACTACTGTTCGCTCACATTTACATATAAAACATATGTAAGCAAGAGTATAAAGTCCTACTCTGGGTGATTGGATGCTCGGCATCTAACCTTCTTATAACACAACTGAGCTGTGCTCCCTGAACTAAATTACTGGTCAGCTAATTTCATGACTGAGATATCATGATGAGTAATGGGAAAATCTAGTCCAATGTCTGCATCACAAATCACATTATGATAAATTTGTGGAAGAGAGAGATAAACCCCATTTTCTTCTTCCCCCAAATTCCATGAAAATAAAGCAGAAGAAATCTCTCTGTTCCCAGAACTTAATGTGTGTATATAACATATTTTTTTCTTTCTCCATTTAGTTTTCCTATACGGTCAACTCTATAGCCTAACAGTACTAATACAAGTAAAATAAAGTCGTGATTTTAATCCCTAGGGTCTATGGTCTTGAGTTCATATGGACGTTAAATCCTTTCCTTTGACAGTTGACATTGGTTATAGTGTCTGTACTGATTATTTGAAATAAGCCAAAACTGATCTCTTAATTAGGCAGTGCACATTCATAAAAACAAGTCTTAGAAATGTCAGCTTGTTCAAAGAAATATTCTTACATGCAACACTGCTCCGTGTCCTCTGCTGTATGTCTGGGCCTGTGAGGCCTCTAGACTTGTCTCTTTCTTGGCCCCATCATGATCCCTTTAGACTTGTCAACAGAAATCAACTTTTCTGATGTTGATCTTTTTATTGCATTTCCCAGAAGAGAAATGTTTTTTTGTTTGTTTTTTGTTTTGTTTTGTTTCTTTCTTTTTTTTTTTTTTACCTGTTTTGACTTATTCGGTTGCTCATAATAGGTCTTTTCCGTCCCAGTCCTGCTGAACTCTGGCTCCTGGAATGAACCAGGATCGGGCTGTCCAGAAGCCTGAAAGGATTCACTTGAGAAAGGTAATCACCCAGGGGTTGATCTAGGATTTGTGGGGCCTAAAAGACTTTCAAAAGTTGGGGAAAGGAGAGCTTCTTAAGAAGAAAAAGAATACAAAATGAATACTAAATTATGCATGAAAGGCAAGATTTATTTAGAATGAGAAATCACAACTAACAAATTTGGGAAAGCTGATGGACACCATAAACATGAAATCCAAAAAGTCTTATAACTTTGTATTGACTACCTGTCTAAGACACTTATAGGATATAACACACTACTCTTTCAACAACTAGCTTTTATCTTCATATTTCAAACGCGTTTCTTTTTTCTTATCCTCTGTGTTTGGTGGTACAACACTCATAAGACCTGTTCAGAGAGTAATAGGCTCTTAGCCCCTTTGGAATCAGCACAGTGAGGGGTTGAAATATTCCCAGATGCCATTCGTACACTAGGACATGATTATTTAATTACACCTAGAAGTGTTTGAGAATGGTATGAATCAAAGTAGACATATCTGCCAACTCAATTTTCCCTTAGCTTGATCCCCACAACGGCACAAGGGGAAAGTGTGATGGAGAGGATATCTGAATGGTAGTGTTCCTAAATGATTGTAGTTCAATAGCTTATTTTTGGGAAAAAATTGCTGGAACGTATGTCGACGTGAATGCTAGGATCCATCCCTAGGCTTTGGAAAGGGCTTGTGCAAATAAGGGGCCCTGAAGCTTTAGTCTCATCAGCTCAGGGCAAATCTGCCTATTCACTTGCCACTTAAACACATCCTGCACGGTAAAAATGGAAGCCCTACCTTCAAGAGCATTGGTGTGTGGCCTTGCATTTTTAATTTCCTAGTTCCTACCTGTTGCAGTACATTAAACTACAATTTCAAAGATGATAAGAAAATTCCATACTGAGTAGCCAAGATTTCAAAAGGCTTCAGGTTGAGAAAGAGAGAGAGAGAGAGAGGGAGGGAGGGAGGGAGGGAGGGAGGGAGGGAGAGAGAGAGAGAGAGAGAGAGAAGGCAAAGTCGAGCACATTTAGAAGGAATTCAACATGGACAAACAAGGAAAAAACAGTTTGTAAGATGACTCTGAACTGAAGAATTTATGTGCAAATAACCTGAAGCTGAGAACAGTGAGGAATGAGTTACCCCCTGGACAAAACAGTCTTGTTTTTCTTAATAAAAAAAAAAAAAAAAAAGAGAGAGAAGAAGAAGGAATAGATTTTTGCAACTATTTATGACCACAAACCAGAACTATATCACATGAATGAAGTCTTACTGTACAAATGAAGCATTCCTGACAGAATACTTTCTTAGATTATCTGGAAAAAAAATGGATTCCTGACCTAGTTCTTTCATTAACAACCTGCATGCTTCTGGGGGGAAAAAAATCATTAAATTTCCTTGGTGTGTTTTCTCATCTATAAAATTGGGACTATAAATCTAGATAATCTCTACGGCTTTTTCTAGTTCTAAATGTTCTGTGATTCTACATGTATTTTCTTTAAATATAATACTATAACCTATTTAGACATCAGAATTCATAATTTCCTGGAGCTACAACACTTTGGAAAGAATAACCTAATTGGAAAAGATTATTTGACAACTTCAGATGTCAGTGGCAGTCTGAGCTATAAAAATTCAATAATGACAATGCTGTACAGAGTGGAACAAAGAAAAATTCCAAAGACTCTCTTTGCAACAAATGCCATTGGTATTTATGTAATCTGAAGAAGAAAAAAAAAAAGACACATGATTCCCACAGGAATTTGAAACCCTGGAATTTGTATTTTTAACATGGCTTATCCCTCACGGAGCCAATATTCAAACCTGTGTATAATTTAGACTTTTTGCTCATCCCATGTGTTCCATGTGCTGGTTTGAATTACTCAGTGGTGGAAAATAGAAATGTAGGGAAAGAAAAAGAAAACTTACAGTGTTTCTATTACTAATTATGTCAAACACTGTAGACAAAGTTAGAGATGTATCATCAAAGACATGAAAGCCTGCCCCCTACTCACTTAACTCTGCATGGTTTTAAAAATAAAATCCTTGTGATTTGTCCAGCTTAATTTTAACAACACATATTGGCTTCTATGACTTCCACTGGGAAACTAATAATTGAATAAATTTCAATGTCAGTGAACATTTGTTGATATTTAATTTCCTTGTGTCCGAATTTCATGTAATTACCCACAGTCATTCGCACTCTCATGAGGAAGAACCAAGAACCAATTACCACGCTAATCTGACAGCATTTACCACCTTCTCATAATGCCATCTCACGTATTGAATAAAATAGTTAAATAGATACAGTCCCTGTGCTCTAAAAGCATCATTCTCTATCTCCTCGGTCTGGCTGTACCTCGTATTTGGCTTTCTATCATGTTTTGTCAAATTAATCTTATTTCCTTAATTTCTCATAAGTAAATGTCTGTTTCTCCTCAATTTCTTCCTCCTAATAAATGCCCTAATGCATACTTTTCAGTTCTAATGCTCCTAATAGCTTTATTGTAGGTCAATTTTGCACATGGAGCCTGATGCCCTCCTCACTGGGCAGTAATAGTTGTTTAATGAGGCCAGAATAGTCCACCCCAGGTGGGGGGAAGAATAGTTTCTTATTCTGAGAAGGGCAACCACATTTGTTTCTTTGCAGGCCTGGGGACTGTTTGCTCTCAGATCTCTTCCTGTCACTCCCAATGTTACACTCAGTGTCGTAGGAAGATTAACCCTAAGCACTGGCAGGAGATCAGTGTGTGAGACCAGGCGGTAAGGAGAAGCCAAGATATTTCTTCTTCTCTCACTCTACTTGGATCACATCTCTGGCAACAGCTGTCTCCAGTGGTGGCTGCAGTGCCTGCCTGCCACACTCCCAGATCCTGCCAGGTACCCTTGGCCTCTGGCTCCCTTAATACAGTTTTCCTTTTTGCTTTGATGATTGGGAGTGGCTTCCTGATGTTGCTGATGTCTGGTTTGCTTCACCATCTCCTTAGCTCTTCCATCACTGTGTAACCAGTTTCCTGCCCTGAACTTGCTATTTTAGGTACTCAGAGTAGTTTCTGTTTACCTGGTGCGAAAGTGATAGATACACTTTTGCCGATAAGGAACGGTCCAAGGAAACAAATCCTCAAGAAAGGGTTTGTAGAGTTGTTCACATGTTATAGCATGAGTGTAGGAATGACCACCTTGTAGGCCCAAAGGGGAACTTTAGTAATCCATGGTGTGCAGAGACGTCACAACCACCTATAGTATCAGGGCTCTAAGAAACTAAGTGACCTGCCGAACTTGGCCACTGCAGCAGTGACAACAGTTACAAGTATGGTAGAGTCTGAGAAGTATGTGAGGCAGCACTGAAGGACGTGAAAAAAACAACAAAAAAATTTGACTCAAGATTTCGATCTCTTAGCTCAAACATAGGTAGAAAAACAGCTTCATGAAAGCTCTAAATAAAATTTTTAAATTCATTGTAGAAATAGGGTAGACATGGCTGAAGATCAGAACTAAAGTCTCATGGCATGGTTTGGAGAATCATATGCAGATTGGTCAGGCAATTTTGCCAAGTTTCTTAGTGAGAAAGGGATGATTGCCTTAGACATGAACAAAAACATTTGGGTGTTCTCAGAAGAAGCAGGAAACCCTGGGTCCCTATAAATTAAATGAATCCCAAAATTCATTCACCAGTTACAACAATCCCCTCCCTCTCTCTGAGAAAGCTCGTTCTTTTTCATGCTCTACCCATTTTATTCCTCATTACCTCTAGACACAAAACCAGAGTCAGATTCCAATAAGACCCAAGGGAGAACCACTAGTTATTTTGGGAGACAACAGCCTACACGTCACTGGGATTGCAAGAACTTGCTCCTATTTACCATTTAGAACTTGAGAATCATGGATGTCCTAAGTATGTTAGACTGAGGAGATGGAATAGAAAGCTATGGGTGTTATCTGTTGGATATAGGATTTGATGTACTAAGTTGATTGGCTGCAAATGGCTCTAACAGTTTGCTTGGTGGACTGACTGAAGCATAGATATCACAAAGGGCTACGTTTAAAAAGGTCAGGATGTCAGAATTTCCCTGTAATTGTTTAGAGCAAGGAATTCAACAGACTTACAAATTTGGTAATGTTAGAATAAAATTATTATGTGCAATTTGCTTTTTCTCCCTCTTCCAATGCTGCCTGAAAGTCATAGAAACCCTCCCGTCTCTGGGGTTTGGGAAATGTGTTATGAGGGAAGAGGCAGAATCCTCGAAAACTTGGTGTTGGCGGTCATTTGTAGATTGGGGGATGATGGTGGTGGGAGTTGCCACCCTTGATGTAGTTAGTATATATGACTTTAATGAAAATTGTGGGATCCCAGGGTGACAGAGGCCAGATGTCAGCGCTTAACCATCAGTGATAAGGATGTCTCAATTGCCATAACTGCTGTAAAGATGAGCCACCATTTGGAGTGTTTTAATCTAGGGTTTGGGACAGGGCTAATTGGTTACAGGGTCCTAGGAACAAAATAAACAATCATAAAATATTACTTAACCTATATTACAGGAAATAAATTCAGTCTGGGGAGAAGTAATGGTGTCTGAGTCAGTGCCATAAGAAGTCATGGCCTCTCATCCAGTTCCTTCACCCAAGCTAGTCCATAAACCGGAACCTCCTGACTGAAGTGGCGACTGGGCCACCTTGAGGAAGGCCCTACAACACTGTCATGTGGACAGACTGTAAATCCTCCTCCAAGCATGCCCTGGGGGAGAGGGGTGTATGGCCATCTTGCCTGCGACTGTGCACTGAAGAAAGGGAAAATCCAGACATTGGCTCTGAGTTGACATTAATCTGAAATGCCATTATTGCCCACTAATGTTTATGGAAACTGGCGGGTGAATGGAGTTTTGGCCCAAGTCTATCTCAAAGTGGGTCTAATGGATCCACAGATTCATCCTTTGGTTATTTTCCCAGTTCCTGATTACATATTTGTGTAAAGTAAATTAAGAAACTGACGGAATCCCTGCATTGACCATTATGATAAGAAGGGCCCTATGTTAGCCCTTCCTTGGTGCAATGAAATAGTAAACCAAAAGCAAAATCTCCGTTCCGGAGGATTAAGGATGAAGGAATAGTGCTTTCCAGGACCTCCACAGTTAACTCAAAAAACAAGAGAATGCTTATAGACCATTCTGAATTTAATCAGGTGGTCACTGCTATTGTAACCACTGTTCCAATTTGTATCCTGAGTACACTAAATCAAAGCAGGCTTTGGAATTTAGCGGACAGTTAATAATCTGGCTAGCAAAATGTTTTGTTTTGTTTTGTTTTTCTTCTTTTCCTTCTCCATAATAATTTGAAAGCATGACAAGAAACAGCTCATTTTCACTTGTCAGACACAGTGGTATATTGTATGTATATTGTATGAGGTGTGAACACCACCGTGTCTTAGGGCTGTGCCACCTTCCCTACTGTTATAACAGTGAGACCTCATGACCTTGATCAGAATGTTTCTAAGAGCATCCCACTGGTCCACGTGATTGTTGCTGACTGAATCTGGTGGGGAGGGGAGTAGTAAGAATATCCTAAATGCCCAAGAAGTCATTTGTGTGTAAGGAGTCAGAGATAAAACAAAAGTCCTGGATTCTGCCCTGTCCGTGGGGTTTCTTAGGGTGTGTTGGAATATTCTCTCTTGCAACTTGAGCCATGTATATCACAGAAGGAGAAACAACTCCTGGGGAACAAAATGTGTTTTTATACAAATAGACATATTTCAGAAATGGATTTGCCTTATCTGTTCACCTCGATTCTTCCTTTAGCACTGCTACCTATGCAATCACAGAATGCCTTACTCACAGACATGGTATCACACACCACATTGCTTCTAGCCGACAAACCCATTTCACAGCCAGAGAGGAGGACAATGAGTCTATCGAATTTACTTAACTCATGCACCAGCTGATATGGCGGAATAGTGGAATGGGTGAAGATTCAGTTTTGAGGCCACCCAGGACACGGCAGCCTCCAAGGTTGGTTTAGCAGTCTTACAAATTTTGCTGAACTTGCTTTGAAATAGTGACTAATATATGGTGATCCTTTCCATAGTCAGAATACACTGATCCGAGACCAAAGTCAAGGAAGTGGGAGTGACCCTTCTCATTACTATATCTACAGACCTAATTACAACAAGTCTAGATGGCCCTAGAAGCTCATTTTTTTCTCCCCTTTTGGTATCTTGGAAGGTAGATGGCTCAGTTGTACTAAAGTCATACAGAGAAACAAGGTGGCCTTTAACTGACGTCTGCATTCCTGGCGTGAAGACTTCCCAAGGACACTCAGTATGTAGAACTGGGTGATTTTTATGCATCCTCCGTAACATTGAACCTGGGCCCACAGATAACCTTGATATATTTCTGAATTTTTACTGAAACTAGAAGTTTCCTATCTCTTCTTAGGTTAAATAATCAATCTGTAATGCAGTGTGGGCTTGAGGCTTAGTTGATGTCTTGGAGAGTTCTCAGTCACTCTTGCAGCCGTCTATCCTAGCATGTCCCCTTTGGTGGAACAGTGGCCAGGCTGCATTGAGATCATCTCTACCTTACCTGACCTGTGAAATAATGACAGTTCAGGAGGCCGTGTGTGCTGTACTACTTCTCTATTGTCAGTTATTTGCCAATAAACACTACATATGTATATTTTCCTGATCAACCCTCTGTATACACCAACCCTCTGTATAATACCACATGTGTTGCTCATAGTATGTGTTTGGGGTTCCTCGCAACAAACCACCCACTGTGCAAATTTTTGCTTTAACTTTCTGCAAACTTGAGCACAGCTTCACTAGAGATCTTAGTTCCTAATGAAGGAACTAAGGTTTAACCAGGGGATACAATTGTTTTATCAAATTGGGAGTAAATTAGCACGTGGTTATTTTGAGCTTCTCTTGCCCTTGAACCATCAGGGATAGAGGGAGGTTACAAAACCAAGGGGAAAACAGACTGTTAATAGTTTGTGGCAAACAGGAATATGTATGAAATTTAAGGGATTCTTAGTGTGCATCTTATTACTTCCATATTATGTAGTGAAGATCAATGGAAGATCATAGAAAACCTATAAAGTCAGGGACGTGGAATTTAGACCTGTCACAAATGTAAGTTTGATCACCACAGTAGGTAATGAACCAGACCATCTGAGGCACAGGCTGAGGGCAAGAGTAACATAGTTTACAAGGAATAAATAACACAGCTCTTGAGTGCCTAAGACACTGTACCCTTAAGGCATGTTATGTGCCGAGTGTGTTGGTTCTTTTTTTTAAGTCCTTTTTAAAAGATTTTTATTAAAATATAGCTAACATACAACGTTGTTATTAGTTTCAGGTGTACACCATAGTTATTCAACATTTATACCTAAAGAAGTGATCACCGTAAGTCCAGCAACCATCTGACACTGTACCACTCTATCACAATATTATTGTCTATATTTCCTATGCTGTACACTACATCCCCATGACTTATTTAATTTATACCTAGACATTTGGACCATTTATTCCCCTTTACCTTTTCCTCCCTTATTAAAATTTTCAATTAAAATTGACATTCAGTATTATTTTATATTAATTTCAGGTGTATAGCATAGTGGTTAAACATTTATATAATTGAAGAAATGATCCCCCTGACACGTCTAGTACTCACCTGGCACTGTACATATGAGGTATATTAAAAACATATGGTGAATGTTTAAATAAAAAAATACTACAGTAAAAGATACATTGCCATTAATCCTCCTCAAAGTACTCTCCCTTGCTTTGAACACACTTATCCCATGGTTCTTGCCAGTTTCTGAAGTGGTTCTGGAAGTCTTCTTTTATGAGAGTCTTTAGTTGTGCTGTCATGGTTGCCTCAATGTCCTGTATTGATTCAAAACATTTTCCGTTCCCGGTCATTTTAACTTTGGGGAAGAGCAGAAGTCACATGGTGCCAGATCTGGTGAATAAGGTGAGTGAGGACACACCATAATGTTTTTATTTGACAGAAATTGCCATACCAGAAATGATGTGTGACATGGAGCTTTGTCATGATGGAGGATGAAGTAAAGACACTCATGAAAGAGGACTTCCAGAACTGCTTCAGAAAGTGGCAAGAAAGATGGGATAAGCATGTTCAAAGTGAGGGGGAGTAATTTGAGGGGGACTAAAGGCAATGTGTCTTTTACTGTAATAATTTTTTTTATTTAAACATTCACCATATCTCTTGATCACATCTCATAGTTGTTACCATATTATTGACTGTATTTCTTGTGCTTTACTTTAAATCCCCATGACTATTTTGTAACTACCAGTTTGTACTTCTTAATCCCTTCACCTTTTCACCCTGTCCCCCAATCCCTGCCATCTATCATCCCAACAAATCTAGTACCCATCTGACACCATACATAGTTATTACAATATTATTAACTATATTCCATATGCTATTCCCTACGTCCCCATGACTACTGTGTAACAACCAGTTGGTACCTCTTCGTCCCTTCCCCTTTTTCATTTACTCCCAACCCCCTCCCATCTGGCAACCAATATGTTCTCTGTATCTATGAGTTTATTTCTGTTTTGTTTGTTTATTTTTTTCTTTAGATTCCACGTATAAGCGAAACTACATTTCATCTGTCTTTTCTCTGTCTGACATACCTCACTCAGTGCAATACCCTTCGCCAGGTTAAGATAGTTTTCAGTCATTATTTTTTCAAATAGGTTTTCAATCCCATGCTTTCTTTCTTCTCCTTCTGGTACCCCTACAATGTGGATGTTGTCACTCTTGATGTTGTTCCAAAGGTCTCTTAAACTGTCCTCATTTTTTTGGATGTTGTCTTTTTTTTTTTTTTTTCCTGTTCCGATTGCGTGTTTTTTGCTACCTTCTTCTAAATTGATGATTCGATCCTCTGCTTCATCAAGTCTGCTGATGATTCCTTGTAGTGCATTTTTCACTTCAGTTATTGTGTTCTTCACTTCAGACTGGTTCTATTTTATGGTTTCTATGCCCTTTCCTCATGCTTGCTATTTCTTTGTTGAAGTTCTCACTAAGTTCCTTGAGTATCCTTATAACCATTGTTTTGAACTCTGTCTCTGGTATGTTGCTTGCCTCCATTTCATTTAGTTCCCCCCTCCCTCCTGGAGTTTTCTCCTATTCTATCTTGGGACATATTTCTTTGTTTACTCATTTTGGCTGCCTTGCTGTTTATTTCTATGTATGAGGTAGATCTGCTACGTGTCCCAGTATTGGCCGAGTGGCTTTATGTAGTAAGTGCCCTATGGGGCCCTGGCACAGTATCCCTGGTCATGTGCTCTGGGTGTTCTAGGAGTATGCCTTGTGTAGGTTGTGTGTGCCTTTCTGTTATAGTTGAGCCTTGATTGCTATCAGCATATCAGTGGATAGGATTGACCCGCAGGCTGATTGGCTGTGGGGTTTGGGAATGTCCACAGCATAGGCTGCTGTACGGAGGGCTTACTCCATTAACTGGGATTCACCCCAGTGAGCTCTAGTGCCTGTTGAGACCACCCTTTGGGTGTGCCACTTGTGGAGCTAATTGGGTGGTGCTCTGCTGTGGTCTGAAGCCAACCTCCATGTATATTGGCTCTGGGGCCTCTTGGGAGGGACTACAGTGCACGTCCAGGTCAGCCACTGCCAGTGACCAGTTTGCAGCTATCTGGTAGGAGCTACAAAGCGATCCACACTGTTACCTGCCTGTGTTAACCCTGGAGGTGTGTAGGAGAAACCACACTGCGAATTGAGGATGGCTGCCACCAGTACCAGGCCTGGGGCAGCTCTGCAAAAATCCAGAACATGCCAATGCTTGTTGCCACTTGCTGGCTCCCTTAAGGTTCAGCCCCTGATAAAGCTTCCTGCGGTATGCACATTGTGTGAGACAGGTTTCAGGGAGTCACTAGAGTGGGAAGATTTGTGGTCATCAGGCTAATGTGGGCTCTGGTTTGGTGCCAGTGCTGAACCTGGAGCTATTCAGCCAATGTCTCAGAGCACACAGCGGCCAACTGCTGCCTGCCTGTGTCCTGCAGATTCCGATAGCTTTTCAAGGAAGAGTGCACAGTGGGTAGGGCTGGCTACTTGTGTGAGAAAGTGCCTCTGAAGTTCAGAGAGTTGGGTGGGGCAGGTTCCCAGTGAGTCAGCAGGGCAGAACAGTGGAGCTCACCAGACCAATCAGATTCAGATTTGGCTGTAAGCGTGGGGGGAGGGCTCAAAGTATTAAAGATGGCAGCTGCCTATGGGTTACACAGGAGAAGGAACTCTCACAGGGAAAATGACAGTTGTCCTCCAGCCCGTACCTTGAAGCCAAATACTTCAGTCTTCCCCCCCTTATGCCTCCGACAACACCCTGAGTCACCGTCCCTCCTCTGGAGCACAAGGTGAGTTCCTGCGAGCAAGTGAGTCTATGCACAGGCTCTTTAAGAGGATGCCTGGATTTCCCGCTGCCTTCTTTCCCACCCAGATGGTCAGAATCCCCATGTTTTACACAATGAGACCTTATGGCAGATCCTCTTCCTGGCGCCAGTACTCTGGGCTGGGTAGGCTGCTGTGGGGCTGGAGTCTCTCGCTGGGTAAGTTCTGTGGCTGAGATATTTCTCCTGGTTCTCAACAGTCACATGGAGGTTTGGGGCCAGCCCGTTTTGTGTCTCCACTCTTCCTACCATTCTTGCCGTGGCTTCTTTTTGATATCCATAGTTATAAAACTTTTGTTCATCCACACTTCAGATGGTTCTCCAGGTCAATTGTTCTGTAATTTGGTTGTAATTTTAATGTGTTCATGGAAGGAGGTATGCACAGTTTTTATCTACTCTGCCATCTTGGATCCCTGTTTGTTGGTTCTTGAGGTCAGTTCTCAGAAGAGAGAAATAATTCAGACATGGGTTTAGCTCACAGAAGTGCAAGATCTATAAAATATGAAAGTATATCCGATTTTCTACTCTTCTTATTTTTCAGACCTGTTGTAAGGGTCAGTGTGGTCATCTCAGTGTCATCCCTACAGTAACTGTTTTTACTTTATACTATGTAGGAGATCTCAAGATCTTCGTACTTTTATTAAGAGTATCCCAAATAATCTGACCCCTCATAGAAAACTCACTTCTACTCCTGATTTTCTAGATACCAAGTAATTATTTATATACACTTTTATTCTGACCTCATGTCATGATTTTAATTTATTACACATAATTTCCCCCCCAATTATAACTTGATTTTTTGTTTTTTATTTTTTTTTTAACTAGGATTTGTCCTCCTCATTTAGGCAAAACATCCTTTTCTCTAGAGACCACATTCCCCTATCAACACTTGTCTCAAGGGCAGGACTTGAACATAAATGAAATTCTCATTTTATTTCCTCAATAAATTCACATTTCTTTTAAAGCAGCATCCATTTTGAGTTGAGGTTATAAGATCATAGCTCTTTAATATATAAGTACATGGTTTAAAGTAGACATATTCTTATTTTCATATGTTTTATCTTAATATTTTATTGTTAGCTTGTTAAGGGAAAATATTCTATTTAATCAATTAAAAAAATCTTTATGCATTGAACCCTTTGCCATCAAGATTTACTGGTTGTGTATCTTAATTTCTCCCAATTGGTAAATAATTCATGTCCCACATTTTGGAAATTCTAAAGTGCTCTGCACATGTAAACTTATTTCTTCAGGTACAATCTTCAAATTGTCGCCTAATTAATGAGTGCATCTTACCTGGAACTAACCATATCCATTGCCTACACAAACCATCCTGGCTTTTGATTTTTGTCTTTAACATCTGACTCTTTGCTAGTTCTTTCCTAAATTATGGGACCTAACTTATGGTCACAGATATTTTATTCATGAAATCTTTTTACAGGTCCTATTTGAAAATAATTTTGGTTTTCCTTGTCTCAAAGGATTATTTTTTTCACATTTGTCTTTGCTATTTAGCTTTGGAAATTCCATCACTACTGTAGAGAAAGTTGAGAATGTATTTGTATGAAACATTTTATGAAAGGACCATTTCACATTTTAATTTAACATTTCTTGATTATAAATGATATTTTAGATCCTCATTTCCATTGCTATTATTAATATAGGTAATTTTTGTTGAAAACAACTAGCTGCGACCAGCTGGATATTGCAAACCAAAGTTAATAAATTACTTTGAATACACTATTTTTTTCACTAAAATATAGAATGACTATTATTATAAATATATATCAGCCTTGCAATTTCTAGAAAGTATAAGGAATTAATATATTTTTGGATTTTTTCCCCTTGTGTCTAATATGTTTTCCTCTAAATTAAAAAAAAAAAAAGTCACTCTTTGGAGTTTAAAAAAATGATTTATACTTTTGATGAGAAAATATGTGACTTGTATAGTTCAAGATATTGAACCTATTGACAATGGCCTAACATTCTAATATGTTCTAGTCATAGTTCTGTATATCACTATTATTAGAGTTATGTAAATTGTTTTACTGGTACTTGAACAACTCTTCTAAGTATCATCAGAAATGATTGAAACTATTTTTTTCAAACTCATTTTAGAGCCATTTCAATATCTAAACATTCTGATAATTGAAGGATACTAGTCTTCTGATTCTGACAGAATCCCAATCCTGTAATGATGTCTGAATGATAATGGAAATGGTATTTCAAGTTTCAGAACCTAAACTTATAAATTTGTGCTATAAAATGTTTACCTTAAATATTAAAATGTGTCTTGTAACTAAAAAACCAAATTCATTTAATACATAATAGTCTTCTCCTTAAAATTAATGAAACATACTTACTGTAAAAGTTTCAGAATGAATATTATCTGAGGTAAAAAGTATATAAATTTTCTGAACATCAAAATTTAAAATCTAATGTATAAGCAAGCAAAATTGTAAAAAGCATACACTCTTTTTGGTCCAAATTGCTTCATTATTTTTTCTTCTATCACAGATTATGTAAGTAATTCATTATATTTCACTTAATATAATGATTGGTATCTCTAGGTGTTTTGGGGAATCATTATTCTTATTAAATGGTAAGCCTATGGTGTATCACTATTTTAGACAGGATAGGAGGTTGAGGTTACAATCATTGAACCTCAGGGGCTTAATACAAGGAGCATTCATTTCACACTCATACTACAGAGGTTGACAGGGGCCTTATTCCACTTTATCACTCTATAACCCATAATAAAGAAGGCTTTGTGTCTTGAAGTTGCAACATCTAGAACAATTTGTGTTAGCTTTCTATATTTTTTTTTTTTGCACATTCTTTTCGGAAAGCAAACGTGTGTTTTTTTCTGCACACATTTAATTGGCTCTAACTATTTACATGGTTCTATCCAGCTGCAAGAGCATGGAGAGATGTGGGCAAGAAATGTTTAGTGAACATTTCTCTACTGCAGCAACCAACAATAACAAATATTTATCGAGTACCTTTACATAGTAAAAAGCTGAACAGAGAGTTAGATATTAATTCTTCTTTGTTTTCTGGAAGCCTATAAGCTAACCACAAAAGTATTTTTTCAATAATACAGTCATCCAATTGAAATGATACAATGACTTCTCCAAAGGATTCCAAAAACTAAATATCCATTCACATTTGCAAGAAAGAAAATATCCAGTAAAAATAATTAAAATACTGTACAATATTTGTTTAATAAATAGAAACACAAAATTATTATTGTTATATGTATACATATAATACATAATTTTATAATTAATTACAATTTAAAATGGTGAGCTTGTGATTCAGAGAGCTTAGGTACTCCAAACATACAGCCAGTAAATATGGAGAAAAGGTATAGTTCATCTCAGACTACCCTGCCTTTTATGGTAGTATTTAGCAGTTCTGTACCAGCAAGAGAATATTCCAACCAGCACAGTCCAAGGCAATAGTTAGATGCTCACAGTGATAATTCTCTATTGATCTCCATGTCACTCTTGTGCTTTCTGTCAAAGCATTGAGATGAATCTTTTGTTGAGCAACCCATATTTATGGTACTTCATTAGGTTTGTAGGCTGATGGTGTATTGCTCAGTGTTCACCAAAGAAACAGAGACAATGGGATGTGTGTGCTTTATGTATGTAAGTACGTATGTATATGTGTATGTATGCATGTATGTGTTCATTCATTCATTCATTAGGTAAGTGCCAAAATGGCAAGGTAGGCTGGCAGGCAGGAGGTCCAGGGAAGAGTTGATGTTGCAGTTCAAATTCGAAGATAGACTACATGCAGAATTTCCTCTTCCTTGACAGATATCAGTCCTTTTTTCTCGTAAGACCTGTTTAAGATAGGATAGAAGAGTTAAGCTGAGATTACAATGACCAAACCTCAGGTGCTTAATGAAAGAAACACTTATTTCAACTAATGGTGTGAGGCCCGCCCACATGATGAAGGCAATCTGCTTTCCTCACAGTCTATTGATATGAATGTTACTCTAATCTAAAAGCACACACACACACACACACACACACACATTAAAAAAAAAAATTCACAGCAACAACTAGAGTAATGATTGACTACATTTTTGGGTACCATAACCTAGCTAAATTGACATATAAAATTCACCATCACAGATCAGGAAGCTCTAGAAAATTCTTTAAAGGATGAAGTTTTTTCCTTACATATTAATATAATCTGCACTTCTAATGTAAATCTCATTAGAATAAATGTACTAATACCCAAATGTCTTTCAAGACTCATTTACATTTAAATATGCTTTAAAAGGTATCCACAGTTAAGCCCTTCAGGAGAATTCTAACTGAAAATGAGCAAGTGACATTGTTGACTTAGCCCCCTCCTAGAAAATACAACTCAATGCAACTCAACAAGTATCCAAAGGGACCTGTAGAAAGACAATGAAAAACCCTATTTGCTCCTATGTCTACTGTGTCATTCACTTTCCAGCATGTATACTGCCTTACAGTCTTAATTATATTTTCACATGCATAAGCCTCGATTTCCCAAAATGATTGCCCTAGAGAATGATATGGTTCTTCACATAATGGAATGTGTCTTTTACTGGTGGACTGTACAACACTGTGTGCTTTGATATATTATAAATGATATTCCTTCTATTTCAGAGATTTTTATTCTGAGTGGAATGAAATCATTAGAGAAAAACTGACTAGGTGTCAAAATGACATCTTAGGAAAAGTTTGGTAAGGAGTACTGAATTCAGCATTAGGAGAACTGGCATCTCCTTGTGGCAAACAAAAGGTGGACATGTCAACTCAGTGGCATGTCAGCACCCCTGGCACCTGAGCTTGCCACCAAGGAAAGGAAAGACTGTAAGACTCTAAAGATTCTAAGATTCTGTAATTCTTTGAAATATTCTAAGACTCTACTCACATTTTTATCTTTCCTAGATTATCTTGTTCATGTTATTAATATTGAGATAATATCCTTAAATATGATAAATAATTGAATTCCGTTTAAGGCTCTATTAGTTAAGCTGCACCCAGATTTATGACCTACAAAACCTATGATATAATAAATGGTATTGTTTAAGGCATTTAAAAAATACATAATGGATATTGAAATAATACCTTTAAATTGTTTTGAAATTCTCAGAAGAAAAATCTTGTAGAAAAAAGAATTATATAATGAATAAAGGGAATCCAGATGGCACATGATAAACAGAAACATTCTGGTATTGTATCATCCTGTTGTAGTTAAAAGATATTTTGAAAAATAAAAATAAAAGCAATGCTAATAGTTTTGAAAGGACCAACTTCCTTCAGCATTATGGCTGACATTTCTATTTTCTATGTCATTATGATTGACAGTTTGAATAAATCTAAATGAAATATTAGCAATCCAGCCCAAAATAATGTCAAAACTTCCATGTCCAGAATAAGTGTCAGACTCCCAACATAATCCACAATTACAAGACTCCTAGATATCACAGTCTTGTCATTTTTTATGGGAAATCTACCAACATAGTAATTGCTTTTTGGTAGGATACTTTTTGTTGTTGAGGAGTCAAATTTAAACCATCTGCAGACACATGGAAGGGAACATGGGATTAAGGCTGTTACCAAAATCTTCTGCAGCTGTCAGGTTCCATTTGAGGTGGTCCTAACAATTGATTAGCAAAAGGCAATAATACATCCTGCGACAAAGAAACAGGAACTGGGGAGGGAAGGAGGAGTGTCTTTCTCATGGCTGGCTGTTTCGGCAAACATGAGCAAGTGATTACGGGACTCACGGTTGCAGAATACTGCTCCCATGGGCCCAGACTGCAGATTCTATTCAAAGTCTCTGGTGTCCTTTCTGGTCATCAGGTCACATTGTGACTTCCAATCATTCAAGGTAGAACCAACTCTGGCTCCAGGCAGTGATTTCCCACACCTCCCACATTCTTCCTCTTATGATCATCACCCAATCACTCCTGTTTGTTTTAACCTTTGAAGAGAAGGAGAAAAAGAACAAAGAGTTCTGTACACCACAGGGCTGGGCCATTTCATGAAATACAACAAAACCAGCTGTGCAGTAGAAGCAGGGGCTTTCAGGAGACACTGGCATCCATTTCATATCGGGTACAACACTCAGACTCTTTTCAGTGTTTAGGTTCTTCAGGTGACAATCATTCTAGATTTTTGTTTGTTTTTTATTTTCTATGTTTTCTTTCATGTAAGCAAATTAAAGACGTCCTTGACTGGTGTGTCATATAGCTTGCCAAAGTCAATGGAGTCCTAGAAAGGACATTAGCTCCCCCTTAGAAAGGAAGGGCAAAGGAGAAAAGACATACAAAAGAAATACCTGTTTACAGCGAGAAGACAATTTAACTAACAGTCATCATGAATATTGTGCTTCTGTTGATGTATGTGTGTGTGTGTGTGTGTGTGTGTGTGTGTTTATTCTTCTCATTAACTCTTTGTAGCTTTTACTAGATAGAAGAAAAAAAAAGTGATTCCAGGTTAAAATTCCTCATAGTAGCCAAACTGTCCTGTTATTTCTCAGACATGTCACATGCCTTCCAGACTCCACAATGTTAGCTCACTACAAACCTCCTGTTGATACTCTATTATACTCACTTTCTTTGTCTCAATTTTATTCATCTTTTAAGAGCCTTTAAAGCCATTTTCTACTCTGTATGTAGCTTTATACCTGCTGCAATTATAAGCCACACAGTAAATCTTGCCTGGGGACATAATCTTTCAGTGCTAGTACAATTTCCCCAAAAGAGACTCTTACGCTCTTTGGACAAGATTCTGTGATATACTTCTCAGTGTTTACAGTATCTTTAAAGCACTTTACACAGAGTAGGAGTTTCTGGCTGATGGTGATGGTAATAAGTTCAGGTCCCATTTGCAATGGTACATTTGGAATGGAAAAACAGTTTTAAAAAATACTTGTGGAGATAATTGCATCATACAATATTTTTAAGATGTCAGGGTAAAAATATGTTAGAAGATAAAATCCTGTGGGCTTAAGTTTCATCATTTATCATGACTCAGTACTATTCAAATTCACCTCTTATTTAAGGGCAGAACCCATTTCCAACAAGAGTATGGAATATAGTGCGGTTCTTGGAGCAAGAACGAGAAAGTAGTTTAACCTTTACAACTATAAAAAATAAAACAAAACAAAGATCATTACTGGAAATGTAAGCAGAAAGAAGATGGAAACTCAAACATGAAAGAAAGAGCTTGTGAATAGAAAACATGTGGTTGGATTCATATATGCTTTGGGGGCATGGGGCCCAGGTTTACTTCTGTACTAAAAAAGATATAGCAGAAGGGGCTAAATGAGGTCTGTCTTTCTCCATGGAGTCATCTGATTTGGAAATGAGTTGCAATATTGTAGGATGTGCAAGAACATCCCAGAAGTACTTCAAATGTCAGTCATCTTCATGACTACTAAAACAAAAATCAAAATAATTATGAATGTGAGAGGTATTTATATCAATAAATTGATACACTGATTTGTTAACTCTTCATTTATCCCTGGAAAGAAGGGGGATAAGAAACTTTAGGTATCAACACATATTCTTTTAGTGCTTAATTATCTTGCCAGTCTTCTGATGGCTTTACATATATTGACCCTCCTAATTCTCACAAAACCTTAATAGGTATGCACTGTTATTATCTTGTTCGTCCAGAAGAAAAACAGAGGCATTGAGAAGTTAAATAACATGTTCAAGCTCACACATGACTAATGAATGGAAGAAATGGAATTCAAATGAAAACAGCCTGGATCCAAGGGGAAGCCCATAATCACCACTCTAAACCACCTCACATGTCATTGGATAGTTCAAATAGTTGTTTGGCAAGGACTGGACAAGGATGAAACAGAGTCTAAGTTTACAGTTGATAACTTGAATAAAATGACTGGACTTTGTGAGCAGTTGATAAAGAGAGGCAACAGGTACATTTGTAACCCAATGGTTTCTCTGTGGTTCTGAATGAGGGCGCCTGTCTGTGGATAAATTTTGAAACATCTCTAGAGTCCTTGCTTGATAATATGTCAGGTTCTTGGACATCAGTGGGCTGGATGCTGTCAGTTATGCTTGTCCAAGAACAATCCAGGAATCCACAGTTTCCTCTACATCTCTTGTTTTAGCACAGTTGCAGTTCTGATGCTAATATGAGGTCCTGTTCTGCATTGGTTCCCTCTTCAAGCTGGAGTTGCTATGTGTTGTCAGTAAAGATGCCCTAGAGCTTATTTGCAGTTAATGTCACTTGATTGACTCTTATAGAGTGGAATAGAGCACTGAGTGAAGTCACACCCCCAGTCCAACCAATTCCATATCTACAATGTAGAAACACCACACGACTTATTCTTATTAGATGGCAAAAATACCCATTATATTCATGTATCACATCTTGGTACTTAGTTGAATTTTAACACAGAACATGAACTATTACAAAGTTTACACCGATTAATTTGGATTAAAATTCAAATCCTTAAATATTTTTCAACTCTTTTAAATATTAAAAACCTAAATATTGACCATTGCAGTTTCCATATAGCTCATGCTCTAAATTTATTTCCTCACTTGGCAGTTAGATTAAGAGGGTCCCTATTCCTTAACGTGTTGCCTTGAATTTATTTCTCTTGTCATCCTTGTATAAATAGGTCAGTTGAACTTTTATCTCAAATATAATTATTTTTTCAAATATTTAAGATATCTGTTCATTCACATCTAGGATGCCTCTCTTACCATATTTCTTTTTTTTTTTTTTTTTTAATTTTGTTGCCCGTTACTGCTACTCATCTGCCTTTCTAATTGCCCCTATTTTTCTTCCTAGAGATGATTTTCTGTAGGTTTTCTTATCATTTCCTCTATCCATCACAGAAGATCTGTTACTATTTCTAAAGCAATGTTAAAGTAAAATTCAGGCTTACAAAGCTTTCAGTTCAAGTTGTAACACAGAGCACATACGTTTATTTCACTTCCTTTCTATCAATTTAGTACAACATCAATACAGAATTACAAATGACAAAAAAAAAAAAAAAGTGCTGAGTGAAGTGAGGATATTATCAGAACAAATATTTAGCTATTTTCTGAATAATGAAATTCAGATGGATTTGAAAGATAAATCAGATGACTGACACCCAAGTTTAGAGCCAATACGAAGAAAGCTTCATAAAATAAAAATAAGCTGCTATGTATTAAAACAAAAATCACCAATGTGAAATATTAAAAATGGACTTAAAGAAAAAGTCTAGAAAATTACCAGGACATAACAAAAAGAGAAAGAGATAAAAGTGTAAGGAGTAGAATTAGGAGTATGAGTATAGATGATTGTTCTGGGAAGGTCGACATCTATGAAATAGGAATTCCAGAAAGGCAGAATGAAACAAACAAACATGGCAGGTGTGCTAGAAAGAAGAATGGCTACCAAAGATGTCTATGTCTTAATTGCTAGAACTTGTGAGTATGTTACCTTACATGGCTAAAGAAGATTTGCAGGTGTGATTAAATTAAGGATTTTAAGATGAAGAAATTACCCTGAATTATCCAGGTGGGCCCAATGTCAACCCAAGGGTCTTTATACAAGGAAGGTAGAAAGGTCAGAATCTGAGAATGGTGACAGAAGCAGAAGTCTGACTGATTTGAGGAAGGAGCCAGGCGCCAAGGAAGGCCGGCAGCCTCTATAAGCTGGGAAAGACAAGGAAATGGATTCTTTTTGACAGCTTCAGAAGAAATGTAATATTGCGGACACCTGGATTTTAGGACTGCTGATCTCCATAGCTGTAAGATAATAACTTTGTGTTGTTTTAAGTCACAGCAGTGGGAAATTTAAAAAGTGAAAAAGAAATAATCAAGGGGAAAATAGAGTGAATTTCCTAAAGGCAAAAAACAGTGAATTTAAAATGGCATGAATCTCTTAAGTACAAAAAAATATTCAATGAGAAGAAGAGGAAGAAGAAAAAACAAACAAACAAACAAAAACAGAACTAGGAACATCACAAGATTTAGAAAAAGAGAAAACCTTAAAAGTTGTTAGCAGAAGATTCAATACAAAAGTTAAAGCTAAGTGGAACAGCTACCTACAAAGGATCAATTTAAAGATGTGGATCATATTTCTCATTAGCATCATTGGATGTTACAAAGTGATGGAACATGCCTGTTGAGGATAAACAGTTTTAAAAATTGATATCTATCCTCAGACAAACTATTAATCAAAGTGAGAAATAAAGGCATTTTGGAAAGATAAATTCTCAGATAGTTTACGCCCTGCAAATCCTTCCTTAAATAGATAAAAGTGTACTCTGTCAAATAAAGCATGAATCTGAGTAAAAGGAAAATAGGGCATCCGTGAACCAATATACTGGATTCAGGGAACTAAAGAATAGACATTTCTGGATCACATATACACGTGTGTAGCAGTGTAGAAAACAAGCAAGTCATATTAAAATAGGAGGTCAATGAGTTTTTGAGAAGAATTTGTTCAAGAAGAAAAATACCCTGAAGCCAATGATATAATGAGAAAGCTGAGTGGTCTTGGCTAAAGGTAAATGCATATTAAAACATGAAATCTTGTAAAAAGTACACTATATTCTCACAATTATACTGATCTTTAATATTTCTTTTTAATTTGAACTTTTCTCCTCTTGTATATTTGAAGAATTCATTAAAAAATACTGATTTGGTCACATCAGGAAGCATGGACTAGTTGGAAGTAGAGTTTTGTTTTCTGCTGCAAGGCAGAAGTGGATTTCAATCCAATCCCTGATTTTTAGAGAATATTGAATCTGAGGCTGTCCTTACTGAGTTCTGTTTTTATCATCTCTAAGCTGGACAACACATTCCAATTAATTCGTAGATTAAACAATTACTTTAAATGAGGTACCATGTAAAAGCCCCTGTCATCATGTAGGCATTTATTTTATGTTTCTTTTTTTGCCTTCCTGTTCTACCCTTAGCAGCATACATTTGAGCCTTTTTACTGTTCATTATTCCCAAGAAGATCTTGGGATCTCACAATTTATAAGGTCATACTCACTTTAATTCAGGGTTAAGATTCTCTTTAGAGTCTCCTTAGAAATAGCTCCTTTTCTAGGAGTCTACTTACAGCCAAAGTCTAAATTTCAAAAGCAAGCACTGATGAGAAGATTCCTCACATTTTCAAGTAAGCATTCCCCCCCCCCAACCTTCCCCCTTCTGGCAGTGAACTGAATGCTTGCTGAGGAAACAGGAAGGACAATCTTAAATTCTTTCACAAGCTTGTTCCTTTTTACACCTACTCCTACTACTTATTGCCCTGGGAGTTGGAAAGAACATCCTGGGATGCATGACAGCATAGTTGCAAAATCTTTAGCAGTTGATATGGTCCAACCATTATAAACTTTTGGCTTTCAGTTAAGACTTTTAAAGTTTCAACATTATTTGCAGTTCCTGGAAATATTTTTTTTTTTTTCCGAACAAAACGAAGGAAACGGAATTTTCACTACCCACAGCCTACTCTTGTTTAGCTATCTGTAGCCTCTCATTATCTCACTCCTTAAGAAATATACATATTCTTTTGGCACTTTCTCCATCTTAAGTGCCCAGTACAGATTTTTACATGTTTCCTCCATTGAAGGCATATCTAACGTGATGTCTCGAGTCATAATCATAGCAAAGAGATTTTTGTGTTCATATTTCTATCAGATTTTATGCATATATGAACTTCACATAGACATATCTCTCCAAACAAACCCTGGGATATTTTATTTTTTCTCTACTGTCAGCACTTTGATTCAGCACTGAGTTTGTGAGAGCTTATGAATAGATAGTGAGAGCAACACAAGTCTATGGGGGTAACGTCCCAGGTTCCTTCCTCTTCACACTCATAGGTTGCCAGAGATCTACTGCAGCAGGGGAGGGAGTGTCATCTCTGGCTCCCCACCACCACCACCCCCACCCCCACCCCCCGCCCCCACCCTCTTACCCCGCCAATTCCCAGGAAGAGGGGGCTTTTGAATGCTATAATATTTTCAAATGATCTTCCAATTTTGAAAAGACTGAAGAATGCTTTCCTGTTGTGATGCGTTTTTCTCTCATCCATAAGCATGCAATCACAAATATATAGTGACCCCTCTCTGAGGCTTGCTGGCACACTGAAAAAGAGCACAAATGGATTTCTTGTTTTTGGTTTTCTGCATAAGGAGAGTGGAAATTGCCACACCATCCTAACCACAAGTAAGAAGCCAAACAGACTGAAAAATCAACAGCTTCTCTTGCATCCCTAAGAGAAGGAAAGACACAGGGCAAACCACTGTGACATACAAGGTAATACAGGGAGTCTTAGTTTACAGGAGCAGAAACTCACACATGGAAACTGCTGCGGAACCATGCTGGGGTAGGGAAACCTGAACTGTAATTGATAAATTTCTGGAGGGTCTGTGTGAACAAACCTGAGAATTAAAAACTCCAGGGGGATTCTGTCATGGGGGAGGGGTGGCAGATATTGTGAGATTTATCAACAGGAGCTTGACCAGATTCCCACAGTAAATACCTAAGAAAACTCTCTACAGACTTTCCACAGGGGGATGAGAAATGCAACCCTTTGGAAATACCCCAGAGCTCTCTGTTTTTCTTAACAAGGGTTGCCCTCAGGGGAAACTAGTCAACCAGAACCTAACCTGAGGGGTTTTCACAGAGCCTAAGTGACATGAGGAAAGGAAATACCCAAATCTAGCCCACTCTAGCCAATCTGTTCCACCTAAGGAGAGAGAGAAAAAAGAAAAACTGAGAAACACTTGTGAAATTTACAGTGCAGAGGCACAGGCTCACAAAGACTGAGATCTACTCGTAGGACTATAAAAAGTTTCCCATCCCCCTGTACTTCACCACCACAATACTAAAGGCTTATTTCCAGCAATTCCTTTTACTCAGTGTGTCATGTCTAGCTCTCAAGAAAAATACACAAGTCATATGAAAGTAAAAAAACAACACATAATTTGAAGAGACAGAGCAAGCCTCAGAACGAGAGATGGCAGGGATGTTGAAATGATCAGACTGGTAATTTAAAACAACTATGATTAATATGCTAAGGGGTCTTATGGATAAAGCACGTCAGAATGAATGGGCAATGTGAGCAGAGATGGAAATCCTAAGGAAAAAACAACAACAAAATAGCTAGAGATGAAAAATATTGTAACAGGAACGAAAAAACTCTTTGCTGAGCTTAGTAGTAGACTGGATACGTCTGAAGAAAGAATCTCTGACCTAAAGGATGTATCAGTAGAATCCCTAAAACTGAAAAGGAAAGAGAACAAAGATTGATTTAAAAAAAAACAGAACAGAATATCCAAGTGAAAAGGTTAGATAGAATGTCCCTAGGTAGACAGGAAGGTCCTTGGTAGAATAAACAAAGACAGTCATATCCTAAAACTTCAGGTTTTGAAATCACTCCTTCGCTCCAAGACATAATGTAACAAGGCCTTGAGATTAATCATAAAATTCATTTTGGCCTGACAAGTGGAGCAGAGCTGATAGATTAGAGTGGGTTACTTTGCTAATTCCTTTAGGATGGGCAAGCAGAACAAACCTGGTAGACAGATTTCATTAGAAGGCACCAGTTCCCTTCTTCAAACAAATTCCCTTCTTCAAACAGCTCCCCTTCCCCAAGCAGGCAAAGGAAGGTATAAAACTAAGAGCCTTTGCCTCAGTCATGGGGCCACCCCCATTCGGGACCCCCTCCTGCTGGGGAGCTGCAACCTCTTCTCCTGTCTCTAATAAACTATCCTCTTTTTTAAAACTTTTTGTCTTTCCCTAGTCTGTGTTTCCATTCTTCAGCTTCACAAGACACGATCCTGGCCCACACCCAGAAACTGCTAGCAGATCCAACATCACCTACATCACAAGGACTGTGGAAAACTAAAACAAAACAAACAAACAAACAAACAAACAAACAAAAAGGTGTAACATACATGTATTGGTAATACCAGAATGAGAAAAAAGCAAAAGGAACAGAAGAAATAATATTTGAAATAATGAGAATTTTCCCAAATTAATGTCAGACACTAAACCACAAATCCAGGAAGCTCAGAAAATACCAAGCAGGGTAAATGCCCAAATAAACCCCACTACACATTAGCATATCATTTTCAAATTACAGAAAATAAAAGATAAAGAAAAAATCCCGAGAGCAGCCTGAAGAATAAAAACACCTTACCTATATGGAAACAAAGAAAAGAATTACATCCAATTTCTCCTCAGATACTGTGCAAGCAAGAAGGGCATGGGATGAAATATTTAAAGTGTTGAGAGAAAGCAAACAAAACAAAATACTAACCTAGAACTATATACCCTGTGAAATTATCCTTCAAAAGTGAAGGAGAAGTAAAAACTTTTCCAGAGAAACAAAAATTAAGAAAATTTGTTGCCAGTAAACCTGCACAAGATGTGTTAGAAACAAGCAAGCAAACAAACAAACAAACAAAAAACTTATTTTGAGAGAAGGAAAATAATACAGGTCAGAAACTCAGATCTATATAAAGAAAGGAAGACTATTGATGAAAGAATAAGTGAAGGTAAAATATATACTTTTATTTTTCTTATTCTTCATTGATCTAAGATTTTTTTTTCAAATGAATAGCAACAGTGTTTCAATTATATGCTTATGTATGCATCATATATATTTGCTGCACTTGCTTATATATAAGTGAAATGAATGACAGTAATAATGCAAGGGATGGGAGGAAGGAATTAGGATTCTTTTGTATAGTGTTACTTGAACGTGGACTTGGATTATTTGTAAATGTATACTGCAAACTCTAGGGCAACTTTTTTTTTTTAAATTAAAGTTTATTGGGATGACAATTGTTAGTAAAGTTACATATGCAACTTTTTTGAAAATTAAAAAAAAAAAATCAGAAAGTATAACCCATATGCTAAGAAAGGAGAGAAAATGGAATCATAAAATGCTCCATTAAAACCACAAAAGGCAGAAAAAGAATGAAAGACAAAAACAGGAGCAAAGAATAAGGACAACACATAGAAACTAGGCTCAGCTATTCTCCTCCTCCTGCTGCTTCACTTGTTAAGAAGTTGAGGTTTGGGGGTAGAGGAAGGGGATATAGTTCACATACCTTAACAGTGACTCTTCGTTTTGTTTTCATTTGGGTTGGCCTCCACGGGGCTTCTTCTGTTTCTTGCATATGTACTAGCTGATATCTTTTCTGTCAGTCTTGTTCACTCTGTAGTTAAGCCTCCTACATATCTCTGAAACTTAAGTTTTAGATTTTGAACTTCTGGCTGTGACCGTCCTTCCAGGAGCATACCATCTCCCACCTGGTTGATTCAGCTTACCCCCAGTTTCAGCTGGCTAAAACATACAGTTCTTGACCTTGACAAAAGTTCACCTCATGCCACTGCAGGAGGACTTCTCAGACCTGGTGAATTCCAACGTCCTCTCCCCGCTATAGAACGATGGCAGGACCAAGAGAGTGTCATCTGTATTTCTCTTACCATGTAGATCCACCTTCTCCGTTAGACTGGGCTACGTTGTGTTGACACAGTTTGCAGAGAGCAGACGGTAGTAGTTTGGCCCAAATGGTCTCAATTGCAGGAGTAAGTCAGGATCCCTGAAATTGATACTCTCTTCAAAGTATCTAATAGAGCTTCCTCCCAGCTCAAATTCAGAGAGGAAATACTGAGACATGAGTCAGTCTTCCTCTCCCCCCACTTCTATTCTCTGACTGACCTTCAGGGAAAGGGTGAAGAGTTAACTTCACTTATCGCACTGTCACTTTCCTGCTATACTAATGTCAGGGGAGCAGGTTTGCTTTCTCTAACTATTGGAAAGCACCTTGTTTAGCCCTTCATATATTCAATAAAAACTAAAGAAATCACACCAATCTTTATTTTTTTTTAATAATATTGGAATTTAAGATTTCTATCTTGTAAAATATTACTAACATGCTATTTTTATATTCTTTCTTTTACATTTCTTCTGAAACACACTTTAATCTTATGCCCCAGTGATGCCTATAGCCCTGGACCTCAGGTCAACTAATGTGATGGCTATATACACAGAAAAGAAAAAGAGTAAAGTTCATTAATACTTTCAAATCATAACTGGCATTGCCATTCTTATCTTCTGAATTCAGATGCCTATTTTAACTGCCCATCTAAACAAATCTACCAGGAAGTCCGATGATCAGTGCAATGCCTTTATGCAAAACCTGAATTCCTTATATTCTCCTCTACCCGAAACCTCGCCTTTAAATCTCACTTATTATTATAATTTCTTACTCGGTGCTCCACTGTAGAAACTACAGTCACACTTGACTTTATCATTTCCTTTCTCTTGCCCTCTTCTCTCATTAAGATATGCCTCAATGCACCAAATCCATAGTAATCTTCCCAAAATCCTTAGGAAAATGATTGACCTCCCTAAATGTAAGCTAAGCTTCCTTTTCTGTACCGACAATGATACTATTATGCAGATCACAGGTTGCTGGGAGAATTAAATGAGATAATGATGGATGGACCTAAATGCCTTGTTAAATGGTAGCAATTACTCTTATTGCTCACTTCATAAACTTCCACAGGCTTCTCCTTTCCTTCTGGGTCCTTTTGTATTACTTTCAAGCTTTTAGCAAAATAGTCAAGATTCTTCACCATCTACTATTATATTTAACACCTTGAGCATTCAGTGATCAAGCCACTCTGAAATTTTCTCATCCAGTGTCATGCCTTGCTTTTCACAATTAGGTGTGCTCTCCACTGTTTGTCTCATTGCTTAAAATGAACTGTGCTCACTTTGCAGCTCTACAATTTACTCTCCTAGTAAATTTAGGAAAATGTCATAATTTCTCTTGGCTTTTGTTTCCTAAGTTCAATCCTAGAGATAAAAATAAAATTGAACTCATGGGCTGTTTCTGAGGATTAAACAGAAAAATACATATTGATATTACAAATTGTCTAGCCTATTGTAAGGGTCCAGTACACGTTAGCCACTAACTAAAGATTGTATCATTAATTACCATTTCTTTTCGTCATTATCATGATCATCATTAGCAGCAGCAACTTTTCAGAGAGTACTTACTTAACCTTCAAGAGTTAGTTAAAATATATCTCATCTGTAAAGACTGCTCAGGGAAATCTGTTCATTTGCTCTGTTGTGGTGTCTTATGCGATCTTGTGTTCATTTCCTCCTCATTTCTCAGCATCTTGAAGACAGGGACCATGACAATTATCTCTATATTTTCAGTATCTAGCCAATGATTGTATATAGCCGGTGCTCAATGAACAGTTGCTGAAAGAAGGAGAGCAAAAAATAATAAAACTTATAGTGTTTTTAGTATGTGACAATTTGTTCTAAGATCTATGTATTGAGTCACTTAATTCTCTAATTGCCTTGTAATTAGCTACCCTGATTATCATTTCCGTTGCACAAGTGAGAAACTGAGAGCTGGGAAGTTAGCAGCTTGGTCACAGCAAGGAACTAAGGTTATTTTGTTTAAGATTCTGTGTTTAACCTTACTGCTACATAACTTTCTCTGGGCAGGAAGAAAGACAGAAAGACAAAGGATGAAATTGGTTACACTCTAAGGTCCCTGTTTAACATTCTGTGATCCCAGGATTTATCTTAGTGTCTTTGACTCTAATATATGCAGAAATAATACATAAAGAAATGATTTCTTCAGAAGTTTTATAAAAGGTTCTAACTGTTCATATTTATTCACTAGGCATATCTAGTCTGATAAAATGACTGTGTTTCCTATTAATTAACCATAGCATGCCTACTCATACTCTCACCTACTTATAGTTTTATGCAAGTTCATTTTCTTGAGATAAGTGGTTCTGCTTTAAATGGAATCAATTAGGAGTCACCTTGAATCTGGAATTTTATAATTCTCAAAGTTTAAACTCTAACTGCCTTCATCCCAAACAAAAGTTTCACTCTGGGTCTGACTATGCTAGATTTATATATTTGAAAACCCATTGCATTCAGGT
Source organism: Rhinolophus sinicus (assembly GCF_036562045.2). Taxonomy (NCBI): domain Eukaryota; kingdom Metazoa; phylum Chordata; class Mammalia; order Chiroptera; family Rhinolophidae; genus Rhinolophus; species Rhinolophus sinicus. The sequence continues at coordinate 86,830,757 of NC_133751.1, forward strand.
AGTTGTCATACAAGATAGTCAGCATGTCCCTACATAGACAGGGAGGTCCTTGGTGGAATAAACAAAGACAGCCATAACCTAAAACTCCAAGTTTTGAAATCACTCCTTCAGGTTTTGAAATCACTCCTTCGCTCCAGCACATAATGTAACAAGGTCTTGAGATTAATCATAAAATTCCTTTTGGCCTGGCAAATGGAGCAGATCTGATAGATAAGAGTGGGTTACTTTGCTAATTCCTTTAGGATGGGCAAGCAGAACAAACCTGGTAGCTGAATTTCATTACAAGGCGCCAGTTCCCTTCTTCAAACAAGTTCCCCTGTTCAAACAGCTCCCCTTCCCCAAACAGGCAAGGGAAAGTATAAAAGTAAGAGCTTTTGCCTCAGTCACCGGACCTCCCCCATTCGGGACACCCTCCCACTTGAGAGCTGTGACTCTTTGCTTTCAATAAACTACCCTCTTTTTAAAACTCTTTGCTTCTCGTGGGTCCGTGTTTCCATTATTTGGTCTCACAAGACACAATTCCGGCCCACACCCAGAAACTGCCGGCAGATCCAACATCATCTACATCATTTGGGGACTCACAGGAAAATATTCCTACATCAGTTGTTCCTGGGGAGACGGTGGTATATAGCAAAGAGTTGGACATTTCTCTTAGGGTTTTCACTAAATTCCTTTATCCCTGAGGAGAAGGGACATAGGGGCACTGACATGGTTGTCAATGCAACAATTGCAGAAATAATGAGAGTAGATAGACTGTGTGATAGAGGAAGCTGAATGAGATGGCATTCCATAGAAGGAAGACGTGCCAATGAAGAGTGGGTGATCACTGTGTGTAACTGGGGCTCAGTCCTGCTGGGGACCCTCAGAATTGTTTCCCTAAAGCGGCCTTTACTGTAATTCCTGTCCATTGTTATTGAGGGTTGCACCCCAAGCGCATAATTATCTCACACTTCCAAGTTGCCCAGTGTGCAGACTAAGGGAGCTTCCTGTAACTTCCACAAAAGCTATAAAGCAGAAAAGCAGAGAAGCAGGCACTTGAGAGGGGATGCCGCCAGAGTACATACAGGGGAGCTCGCCACAAATGCAGCCGAAATTGTAGGTTGACTTGGGGAGCTTAACACAGAGCCCCCAGATCATCTACTGCAACATCCCTTCTCCAAACAATTACTGGGCCACATTAAGTTCTAGAGTCCCCTCACACTTGGCTGGCTCTCCAGTTGGTACATAAGCTGCTTGCCTGAAAGGAAAATGCAGCCCTTTATCCTTTTGGTTTCTGAGTCTTTGTTTGCCTTGCCTCTTATCAGGTGATTGTTGCTGCAAATGACTTTTCCTTTTTTTATTAAGCATAGAACCACCATAAGATGTCACAATGATCCCCTTCAGTGCCTAACACACTTCTCCATACCTCCATCACATGGCAGTGACCGTAAAATTCATGAAACCATGGTCAATAATGCTGGTAATTTACTAATTCCTTTATTTACTTGCTGTTCTACAGACACGAGGAGCCCAAAATGACTAGGTAAAAGTTGCAGCTTTAGCTTTGGAGGAATCCTTAGGTTTCCTTGAAGAAATATTTTTCCTGCTAGGGTTCAAGACTTTGGATCCTGCATAGTCTAAAATTGCAGGAATGATCAGTACAAGCTCCCCAATGGGACAGTGAAAGGGACAGTGAGAATAGTAAATCTTTCTTTCAACATTTGACTCCCACAGCTGTATATCCTAGTCCTGGGTACAAGGTATCATATAATAGCTGTTGATTAAATATGAATACCGCATTATAAAAGTCAGCATCCTAGCCACATAAGGTGTCTTCGCCATGCTGGCTGGCTAGGCCTTAAAAGGACTGTTTTTACATACTATGTGATTCTGTATGATCTTGTCATCACACACGCCCACATTAGATGTAGCATTACTTCTGATTCACTACCATGACTGGGTATGGTTGGGGTAACCTCAGATTTGCTCTTGGTATTTCACCTAATACTCTTATTCTGCAGATCAGAAATCTGATGTGAGTGTTCTACAAGATTCTAGGTATTTATGATCTCATTCAAAATGAGGGGTCTTGGGAAATGACCAGAGTGCTTCCATGGAATGATTGGCTCTGCTGCAAGAGACCGTTAGGCCAGAGATCCATTTATTGCCTTGCAATGACGTAGCAGATGTAAGAGACAATTTTATTTTAATATCAAGAAGGACTCAGTTTTCAATGTCTCTTGAAAGATCTTGGATAATCCTCTTCCTCAAAATGCAGTTATTCTGTTACAAGTTTGTAGATCCATTCAAAGAGAGACTGGTGTAACATTTATTATATATGCTTTGAGTGGCATGACAGCATCTTTACTCAGAGAACTGTCTCCCTTTTGGTCACTAGGCCCTATGTTGGAAGCTAGCTCAGATCTGAAAACTGGGTGAGGAATAGTCATTTTCATTGCAAAGGCTGGTAGAGGCCTTGACCTACCAGCTCTTGAGGTTTTTTTTCTGGTTACCCATGTCAAGCAACATTCTAGTTGGCTGCTCACTTATTCCATTTCTAGACATACCACAGTCTCCCAGCCATTATCCCAGAACACTGTAGGTAAAGCATCACTTCTGTGCTACCCTGGGATTACTGAGCTGTATAGTAATTATGTTTCCTTTGCTTCTGATGGCTCAGTGCCGCCCTCTGATTTTCGCTATGCTGGAGCTATGTCACCTTCATTGACACTAGGGGCCTCTTGCTCATGACATCATCTCCTCATGTTATTGCTGTTCTACAGAGGAAAGCCACATCGAGCTTCTCAAAGATGTGAGTGTTTTCCTCAGCAAAGCAGGTCTTTTTGGTGCGCCAAGTATTGCCACTGCGGTTCTCAAGCTCCTATGTATTCTGTATTTTTGACATAATTTTAGCCTAGGAGACCCACTGAAGCTGAACATTCTGCCTCCTTTGCTATTTTGCTGCCTTTGCTTTTAAATCCTGGCCTTGAATGTCAGCAAAATATACCCCCAGCTGTAGAAAATAAAGGTCTTTAAAATTTTCCAGGAAGGCCTCTGGCTTTCCTAGCATTTCCTGAGTTGCTAGGTGGCTGACTTCAGGTTGTCATTCACTTTTACTAAGGTTTCCAATGCAAATGAAAAACTCTGCTAATTTCATAATCTTTAAGATCACCATTGTCCCTGCCCAGTTCAAGCATTAGAGCTACTCCATGAGCCATTGTTTTGCCTCTCTCCTGCCCCTATTCCATTCCAAAACAGGTGAGACTATGAATGATTGTGATGCCAAGTTGGAACTTGAGACAAAGACTTATGAAAAGGTAGTTTCTTTGGAAAGGGGTCCCTGGAAACAGAAATAAAGGGATGGGTAAAGTGACAAGAAAAAAGGGCTGGGAGGAAAGTTTATTCCCCTTGAGAACAGCTGGGACTCAATCCCGCTGTGGTCCTAACTCTAAAGAACTGTTTTTCTTTATTTGTTTGTCTTGTTCCTTTGTTGCTTTCAGTTTTGTATCCCACATATTAGTGAAATCAGAGAGAAACAAAAATTCATAGACACAAACAATAGTTTAGTGGTTACCAGAGGGTAACGGGGGATGGGAGTGGTAGATGAGTGTAAATGGGATCAAATATATAGTGATGGAAGGAGAACTGACTCTGGGTGGTGAACACACAATGCGATATATAGATGATGTATTACTGAATTGTACACTTGAAACCAATGTAATTTTATGAACCATTGTCACCCCAATACATTTTAATTAAAAAAAACAAAAAAACAAAGAACAGTGTTGCTTGCACCTCTGAATGAAGCACCAGAGCCTGGGACCTTCATCACCAGCTCCTGAGCTCTACTGATGGATTTGTCCATGGACATCAACTCTATTTCTGGGCTGCTTTGCTGGCATTGTCTGAGTAGCTATAACAGAAAAGCAGAGAAATATGGCTGATGCTTCATGTGGGATGTGACAAGTATGATGAGCTGCGTCTATGACAAATGCAGCTTGGTTTAAAGTGGGCCAAAGTTATGTCCACAACATCCATTTTATAAATGAGAAAATTTAGATTTAGATTTTGAAATGATTTACCCACTGTCACCCAATAAGTGAATGACAAAATGAAATGAAACCTTATTGGAAGTGAAAAATCTGCAGTTCTACCCCAGGCCCACGGAATCAGAATCTACATTTTAATATAATCCCCATGTGCTGTACTTGCATATTTAGGTTTGCTAAGCACTAGTTGAAAATGTCTGTGTGTGTGTGTGTTTATTAAATGCCTACAGTCATCAATTAAACAAAAAAAATCTTATACACAGTAACAAGTGATCTCAAAGCTATATTATTCTTTTTAGCCAAACCAAAGAGATTGTCCTAAGTATTTTCTTTTTTAAATCTTAATTAATAAAACTATTTTGCTGTGCAGTAGCCATTACAGTTTTTTAAAACATGTTTCTGTGGATTAGAGTTGGGTTGGGAAGTGACGTAGAAGGTGTATTATTGTCATAAGTAAGTAATGTGCCAACCAGAGGTAAAGAGGCAACGATACACAGGAGCAAGACTCAAGGATAACTTATTTGAGAGGGTACTGGTTTTTTCTATTGCTGCTGTAGCAAATTACCAAAAACTTGTATAAAACAACATAAGTATATCATCTTACAGTTCTGTTGACTTGACTGGTTTCTCTGCTCTGGGTTTCACCCTTTTCCTCAGGCTTAAATAAAGATGTTGACTAACTGGACTCTCATCAGCAAGACTTGGGGAGAATCTACTTCCAAAATAATTAAGGTTTTTGGAAGAATCCAGTTCCTTATGGTTATAAGACTCAGGTACCCATTTACTTGCTGGCTGTCTCACGGGGGGCTATTCTTAGCTTCTAGTGATCTCTCAGGTCCTTATGTGTAGGTCGTTGTATCTCAGAGCCAGTAAGAGCATATCAAATCTCCTCATGCTTGGAATATCTATGACTTTTCCTTCTGCCATGTATCCCTTGCTTTGCTTTCTGCCATATTTTTTTCTGCCATCAGCCAGAAAATGTTCTTTGCTTTTAAAGGCTGGCATGATTTGATTGAGCACACCTAGATAATCAAGGTTACACTCTCCATTTTTTAAAGTCTGTAACTTTAATTAGATCTACAAAGTCTCATTTGTCATGTAACGTAGTAAATTCATAGATCCCAACTGTTAGAGGATGAGCATCTTTGGAGAGCCATTCTGCTTACCACGGAGAGCTCCTGGCTTCAAAAAGTAGTGGAGATGGTTTGGAGATAGGTTTTAGAGGACTATAAATACGAGGAATAAATTCATTCTTTCAACAAATGTTTATTAAGCAAATACTGCTTTCTTGTATAATATTCTTGTGTAAGATTTTAACTTTCGAGCAATAGGGTGTCATTGAAGGATATTAAATAAAAAAGTAGTAAAATAAAAAATAAATCTTCTTTAGAAATGTTAATTTGCTATCACGAGTCACAGGGGCCTACGGGGGTGAAGTAGAAGACAGACTGAGGATTTCTTCCTTTTTAAAACTGCAGTTTGGAGCCAGAAAGATAAGGGTCTATTTTTGGAAGCTGGCAATGGGAAGAGAAAGGAAAGCATGATTCTGAGGAAAACTACACAGGGATAATTTACAGGACTTCATGCTTTGTATAAAAGGCACGGAGATGAAAGCAATGCATGATGCTGGAGAATTTGAGGAATAGCAAATTGCTCCTTACAATATCTGTAGTTCAAGAAGAACAAAGCAATGACCCCAAATCATTGAAATGACATCCTAGAATAGAGGCACCAGGTGAGCCCTCAGCAAACAACAAAAGTAAAAACATCAATTTTCACATTCTCACTTCATTGTTCTTTTCATGTGTTGTTGCAGGCTCTCCAGATGGGCATTGCCTGTCATAGTGCATTTTACATCACCTTGACTTAACCACCAGTAAATCTCAAACTAACCCAGCCATTCATAACAATTCTTGTCTATTTGCAGGAACAAATGTCACCTCCGAAAGTGTCTTCCCAAAAAATATATCAACAGAAATTATACTAAAGTATGGGCCAAAACTGTTAAAAAATGACTAAAGTTGAGAATAATTTTGAACCAATTAAAAAGCATAAATTATGTCTAAATTAATCCTAAAATAAGAGAAGGGTTGACATTTTTCTTACACATATTCAAATGTTGTCTCCTTTACTATGTTAACCAGAAACATTATGAAGAAATAATCGACTAGAGACGAAATATGACCCATATGGTGGGCATTTGTTTGAAACTCTCTGGATGGGGAATTGTTTTCAAAAAAGAAAGAAACTCAGTAAAACCCTTAAGAAATTATTCATTCAAGTCTATATCTGGTACAGGTTTTATTGTTTCAGTTCTCCTCATTAAAAATAGCATTTATTTTGAGATTAATTTAATAGACATAAACACAACAACATTGAAGGTCATACTACAATCTGAAACTGTCTCTAATATTTTTGGTTTGGCTTCACAAAAAATGCATTGTGTCAAACACTTTTTCCCCTTAATTTTTAAACCTTTGTGTATTTTTAAAGAAAATGTAATCCATATGTTTCTTAAACATTTACACTTCACTCATCAAATTCCTCTTGTGTAAGAGTGACTTGGGAATAAAAAAGACTTTGGAAAGTGTTTATTTGCTTTTGGAGCTATTTTTATTAGGAAACAAATAGCATAATTATTGGTATAGTTAATGTTTGAAACCTCAGTGTTCATTTTTTTCAAGTATATAAATAACACTATCTAGAACATCCATATTCGTCCTTATATCTTATTTTTCTAGCCTATTAACATGGCGATAATCTTCATTATAATCAGTCGTGATACTATTATTGTTATTATTTATTATGATTGTTGTTATAAACTCATTGTAACATTAGTGGTATTATAAAAATATCTATATTTTTATAACATCTTCATTTACAAAATTATTTTACCTCACTCATCTTTACTTAAAGACTTCTGTGGAAGAGACTTCCAGGCGTTGTAGCACACTCACCTATTTCATTTTCAGAAAGAATTTGCCAATTGCTTTACATCCTCCAAAAAACTTTTAAGGCCATTTGTCTTATTTTCACTTTCATGACTTTGAGTGTGCTGTTCATCTCACTTAGCTATTTTAGCCTTTTCTTTTCACATCTTTGTACAATTGTCTCTGTCCTTATAATTTGAATTAAAACTCATATCTTCCTAAAATATTTAATTGTTGAACTCAAATAATTTATCCTACATGTTTCATTTATTCCCTTTTTATACCTCTGAACACTGCATTGTTTAATTTGTTTATTTTCTGAATTATATATAGCCTTAGGTATTCCTAAATAATTTTATGGATGTGTGCTCTGAAACCCAAGAGAGCTTAAAGCATCTTTCAAAGTAGTGTTTATGTTTTGTATTTTGGTTTTTTTTTCTTTCTTTCATGACTTCTCGTTGTGCTTAGTTCTGATTGCTACAACTTACGATCTCGGTAAATATGGTTGGTTCGTTAATTTTCACTTTATTATGTAACATATGTGATTGTTTTTGCCATGAAAACAATCCTGTAAAATGCCAGCTAAAAGTGGATTTTGACTTAGTCTTTTTAAAGAAATTAGAGTGCATGTTTGTAATTTATTGTAACGTGAAGCTTGGCTCTTCAAATATTTTTGTTTTGTTTTGTTTTATTTTTTTATTTTTATTTTTATTTAACAAAGATCTTGAGAATATAGTGTAGAGAAGAAGAAAAAGTGCTGAAAAAGACCTTAATAAAAACTGCCAGTTACAAAATATTGTTTATCTGCGTAACAGATAATGACAGACCACAACTAGTAAGGCATTGCTTAGGCTTTGTGCTAGATGCTGGCAATGAAGAGAGGAAAGACAACCTCCCCTCTCAGACAGCTGACTGTTTTGGGAGTCACAAAAGTAGACAATTTCAACACTGAAAAGTGATAGGACTATCAAATATATGGTGATGGAAGGAGAACTGACTCTGGGTGGTGAACACACGATGGGATTTATAGATGATATATTACAGAATTGTACACCTGAAATCTAAGTAATTTTACTAACAATTGTCACCCCAATAAATTTTAAAAAAAAAAGTGATAGGACAAAGGTAAAAGTGTAGAGGCATCTTGGCCTTAACTTCAGAAGAAACAGTTTTGGAGCGCTCTCAAAGTTAGGTAGGTTGTGTAAGTTAAGCAATATAACAGGGCAAAGCAGAAAACCTTTATTTAATAGACACATAGCACTTGTGCAGGTTATTGTTTCGAGTACCTTACAAATATTAACTCATTCAATCCTTATAACTATCCCATTGGGTGAACACTATGACCATCCTAATTTACAAGTGAAGCACAAAAAGTTAAGTGAATTGCCCAAGGTCAACAGCAGGCACCTAGAAATTAAATACAGGTGATGTGCCTCCAGGGCCCTTGTTCTTAGCCCCTATGGGAGGCTTCCAATAAGGAATTTACATATTTATGAAAGTGAAGCAGTCAGAGAAGAACAAGCAGTTTGGCATTCATTACCTGATGGCAAGTTGAAGCTAAAGAAGTAAATGAAAAAAAATCACATTGAATAAACCAGGATTTTATCTTAAATGAATTGTTGAAATTGGAACAACAGGGTATTATTTCAATGTTAGAAAGCATATTCTCTAGCATCATGGAGTGTGGGATATAAAATGACTGGGTTGGACATAGAAAGTGCTGGTAGGAGGTGATTGTAATAACACGAGTGAGAAAATGGTGGAAATATGGTCAAAGGGAGTTGAAAGTTATTCTGAAGGTGTGCGTTTGAGGGCTTATTAAACTGTTGGTGTTCAACAAAAGAGAGCAAGTCATGTCTGAAGTGAATCCTCTGAGTTTCTGATTGGGGCAATCTGGTACCTAGTGGTAACTATTTAAATAAGGATGAAAAAAAGGAAATCAAACATTAGCAAATGTTCATGACACCATGTAAAGAGAAAAAAAGATATAAAGCTTGAAATTCTATATTCTGAATTGTCCCTTAAAAAAATATGTGTGCAATATACACACAAATACATGCTCTGGTGAAAAAAGGAAAACCTATTCATTTGAAATGACAAAATTTTTCAGTAGAATTTTTAATTTTTTCCCGCATTTTCTAAATTTTTTGCAATGGGCATACATTAATTATATTTCCATTAAACTGAAAGTAAATGTTACTGGAAATATTTTAAATAGTGATCTTATTTAGGGTTAACAGGGTAAATCTTCCTTGAAAGCAAAATAAAGTATGTACCAAAAATAGATGCATGATTAATTTTAGATTAGGAATACCCCTTATGAAGCTTTTTAATTTTCCCCATTGTTGATTTTTATTTAAAAATATAGCTAACATACAACATTGTATCAGTTTCAGGTGTACGCCATAGTTGTTCAGCATTTATACACCTAAGGAAGTGATCACCATAAGTCCAGTAACCACCAGACACTGTACTACGCTATCACAATATTATTTACTATATTCCCCATGTTGTATGTTACATCACCATGACTTATTTGTTTAATATTTGGAAATTTGAATCTCTTTTTCTCCTTCACATTTTGCCCCCATTTAAAAAAAATTCAATTAGTTAACATTCAATATTATTTTGTATTAATTTCAGGTGTACAGTATAGTGGTTAGACATTTATGTAATTTAAGAAGTGATTCCTCTGACTAGTCTAGTGCTCACCTAGCACTATATATAACTATTACCATATTATTGACTATATTCCCTAAGCTTTACTTTACATTTCCATAACTATTTTGTAACTACCAATTTGTACTTCTTAATCCCTTCACCTTTTTTACCCGGTCCCCCAACCCCTCCAATCTATCATTCCAACAAACCTAGTACCCATCTAACACCATTCAGAGTTATTACAATATTTTTGACTATATTCCTTGTGCTATACCCTACATCCCCATGATATTTAACAACAAATTTGTACTTTTTAACCCTACCACCCCCTATTTGGCACCCACCTCCTCCCATTAGGCAACCATCAAAATGAGTCTGTTTCTGTTTTGTTTGTTTATTTTTTTCTTTAGATTTCCCATATAAGTGAAATCACATCGCATCTGTCTTTCACAGTCTGACATACTCCACTCAGCAAAATACCCTGCAGGTCCATCCATGCCGCTGCAGATTGCAAGAACCCATTCCCTTCCCTGGCCGTGCAATAGTCCATTGTATATATGTACCACCTCCTCTTTATCCATTCATCTATCGATAGACACCTAGGCTGCCTCCACATCTCAGCCATTGCAAACAATGCTGCAATGCATATATGAATGCACATGGACCCTCAAGGTAGCATTTTGGGTTTCTTCAGATAAATATCCTGACATGGGATTACTGAACCTTTCTTTGTCTAACGTTGTTACAGCCTTTGTTTTAAAGTCTATTTTGTCTGGTATAAATATTGCTACTCAAGATTTTTATTTATTTATTTTTTTCCATTTCATGAAATAATGTTTTCCATCCCTTTATTTTCAATCTGTGTATGTCTTTCAGTTTGAAGTGAGTCTCTTGTAGGTAGCATATGTAAGGGTGTTGTTTGCTTATTCATTCAGTCACCCTGTATTTTTAATTGGATCATTCAATCCATTTACAATGAAAGTAATTGTTGATAGATATGTAGCTATTGCCATTTTATTATTCATATATATATATATATATATATATTTCCTTTTTTTTTTCTTTTTCCATCTTAAAGAAGTCCTTCTAACATTCTGTGTAATATTGGTTTGGTGATGATGAACTCCTTTAGCTTTTTCTTGTCTGGGAAGCTCTTTATCTGTCTTTCAATTTTAAATGATAGCCTTGCTGGGTCACGTAGTCTTGGTTGTAGGTCCTAGCTTTTCTTCATGTTGAATATTCTGTGCCAAGCCCCTCTGGCATGAAAAGTTTCTGTTGAGAAATCAGCTCACAATCTTATGTTACTAGTTGCCTTTCTCTTGTTGCTTTTAAGATTCTCTATTTGTCTTTAACCTTTGCCATTTGAATTATAATGTGTTTGGTGTGGACCTGTTTGGATTCATCTTGTTTGGGACTCTCTGTGCTTCCTGAGCTAGTATGTCTATTTCCTTCACTAGGTTAGAAAAGTTTTCAGTCATTATTTTTTCAAATAGGTTCTCAATCCCTTGCTGACTCTCTTCCTCTTCTGGTAGCCCTATGATGCAAATGTTGTTACTCCTGATGTTGTCCCAGAGGTCTCTTAAACTGTCCTCATTTTTTTTCCTCTGTTCTGATTGTGTGTTTCCTGCTACCCTCTCTTCCAAATCATTGATTTGATCTTCTGTTTCATCTAGTTTGCTGGTGATTTCTTCTAGTGCATTTTTCATTTCAGTTATTGTATTCTTCACTTCTGACTCCTTCTTTTTTATGGTTTCTATGTCCTTTTTATGCTTGCTATCTTTTTATTGAAGTTCTCCCTAAGTTCCTTGAGCATTCTTATAATCATTGTTTTGAACTCTGTCTCTGGTAGGTTTAATTATTTTTCTGGAGTTTTCTCTTGTTCTTTCATGTGGGATGTATTTCTTTGTTTCTTCACTTTGGCTGCCTCTCTGTGTTTGTTTCAATGATTAGGCAGATCTGCTATGTCTCCCAGTCTTGCCGAGTGTCCTTATGCAGTAGGTGTCCTGTGGCACAGTCTCCCTGATCACCTGTGCTGGGTGCTCCAGGAGTGTCCCTTGTATGGGTTATGTGCGCCCTTCTGCTATAGTTGAGCCTTGATTGCTATTGGCATATCAATGGGTGGGATTGACCCTCAAGCTGACTGGCTGTAGGGTTTGGCCACATCCACAGCTTATAGGCTGCTGTGCAGGGGGACTTACCTTGCTGAGTGGGATTCACCCCAATGTGCTCTGGTGGCTCTTGAGACAGCTCTTTGGGTGTACCACTTGTGGGGCTAATTGGGCAGTGCTCTGCTGTGATCTGAAGCCAGCCTCCAAATATGTTGGTTCTGGGGTATCTTGGGAGGGGCTCTGGTTCAGGCCCAGGTCAGCCACTGCCTGTGACCAGCCAGGGTTACCTGGTAGGAGCTACAGAACCATTCACATTGGTCCCTGCCTGTGCTGGACCTGGAGGCATATGGGAGAGGACATGCTATGAATTGAGGACAGCTGCCATCAGTGTCAGATCTGGAGTAGTTCCACAAAAAGCCAGGACACACTGAGGCCTGCTGCTGATTGCCAGCTCCTGTAAGGTTCAGCCGCCGATAAAGCTTTGTGCAGTATGGATTTGGGTGTGGTTGTGTCTCAGTGGGTCACAAGAGGAGCTCAGCAGACCAATCACATTCAGATTTGGCCACGTTGGGGAGGGCTTAACACAAGAAAAATGGGACCCACCTGCCAGCTGTATGGGAGAACCCCACACAGGGGAAAACGATAAGTGTCTTCCAACCCTCACCCAAAGCCACACACCTCAGTCTGCACCCTCCCCCCGTATGTCTCTGACACCTCCTGAGTCACTGTCCCTCCACCACAGCCGAGGGTGAGTGCCTGCAAGCAAGTCTGTGTGTGCCCTTTAAGAGGATGGCTGGGTTTCCCGCAGCCTTCTGTCCCACCCAAATAGTCAGAATTTCCCATGTTTTTTACAGACAAATGTTGTGGGGCTCCTCTTCCCAGTACCAGTACACCGGTTGCAGGGCTTGTGCGGGGCTGGGGTCCCTAGCACTTCCATGGGAAACCTCTGTGGCTGAACTATCCCTCCCAATTTTCATCCACCATACAGAGTTTTGGGACCAGATCCTTTTGTGTCTCTGACCCTCCTACCAGTCTTGACATGGCTTCGTTATATCCTTAGTTACAAGACTTCTGTTCAGCTAGATTTCATGTGGTTCTCCCGGATGATTGTTCTATAGTTTTGTTGTAATTTTGGTGTGTTCATGGGATGAGGCAAGCAGTGTTTATCTATTCCACCATATTGTTTCTTTCCCTTAGGAAACTATTTTCAATAATACATAATTGTGAAATGTTTGTTTGTAAATATATTTATTGTGATGTCATTTATGACACTAAAAATTGGCATCAACAATAGGAATTGTTGAAATGAATTACAGTACAACTGTGTGAATGCACATTGCACACTTATTAGAGCAGTTATTTACAAAAATATTTTATCACTCGGGAAAATATTTAAGATATGTGAAAAAAGCAGGACCTGAGTTCTTCGTGGCTATTTACATAGGCTATTCTGAATGGAAGGTGATATTGATTTTCTTCTTTGACTTTTTATAGTTTTCAAAACCTGTACAATATGCCTATATATTTACTTATAAAGTATAATAACATTTTATAATATGATAATGTAGTTTGTTGTCTTACTCAGTATTACTGTTCTTTAATCATTTCAAATGGACTTACATTTGAATTTTAAGTGCACTGCCAATGAAGAATGGAAAACTCATCCAAATTAAGAGGCTGCTTATGTCAAGAAAGGCAGTTGGTGGTCAAAATCATGATTGTAAAGGAGAATAAGCAGGGAGAGTCAATAAGTACATTAAAAAGTATACTTTTCAGGAGTGTTTGAATATGGCAGGAGAGATCATAACTTTTACTAAAAAAAGCACTAAAATTTGAAATTTCAAGTACTGAAAAGATAAAAGGATATTTGTTAGAACATAATCATTTTCTTGGGATTTCTGAAAAACAATATTCAGGACCCATACATGGATGGCTGACTCTTATTTGTGTTTTAGGCAGGTACTGCTTATGTATTTTGTTTGTTTGCATGGATATATTGACCAACATTCAGAATTGGTAATGACATGATTTGACTTATATGGAAAAGAAGCCTTGAGGTGGTCATGTTCCTCCTTTGTCCCATAAAAGGTAACAGAATCTGAGAAAATTAATTTTTTATCTTCATTAACATTTATCCATTTTTGAGCAAAACAAATACATTAGATTGATTTGACAGAACTAAAAATCCTAGTGTGTTAAAATAATTGAAATTATTTTATCCACATGTAATTGTCTTAACTGCACGTAACCTGAGCACTTTTATGCTAATCTTTAAATTTAATAAAGCTAATATTTATTGAATGACTACTATGTGCAAGTACTTTAACTGCATTGTCTCACTTAATCCTCAGATGATACAATATTGAAACTGGACTGGGAATACTTAGGATGATTTTGTTATGTGGTCTTCCAGTTAGTAAACAACAATCTCACTAGAGAAAGCAGGTAGTAGTATCTACATTTGATATATGAGGGTATTTAGGCTGAGAGTATAAATACCTGGTCCAAAGTCACATAACTGGAATACAAGTGTTGGAATCAAAATTCAAATAAGATTTGCTTTGAGCCTGTATGCCCACAATGTTTCTAGTACTCCTAGAAAAAATGTATGACACTTTTCATTTTTAAGAACATTCTTGAGTATTTGATATTTTAATCATTAACCTTTTCTTTATACAGATACCTGTTAAGTATTTCTTGTACTGCTTATGATTATTCCTTTTGTGATCATACTTTTGATATACAGCCATTAACAATTTCTTTTATACTAACATTCAACATACGGTGTTTCCCCGAAAATATGACCTACCCCAAAAATAAGTCCCAGTTAAGATCTCAGCCAGACTGACGCATTTAGTATATTATGACGATGTCTGAGAAGAAAATGACATGACGCTATTTGAATAAATTTAGATTGTTGTACATGAAAAAATAAAACATCCTCTGAAAATAAGACTTAATGGAGCAAAAATTAATATAAGTCCTGGTCTTATTTTCAGGGACTTAAAGTAAGACCGGAACTTATATTAATTTTTGCTCCATTAGGTCTTATTTTCAGTTTTGCTCCACTAGGTCTCATATATATATGAATCCATGTGCTATTAAGATTTGCTTTAGTCATTTTGGATTAAAGAGAAAGAATTCTCTTCTAGAATTAAAAGATATTTCCTTCATTCCCTATATCATTTCCTCTTTTCTTCTATGTTTTCAGTACCTTCCTTCCTTCTTCCTATCTTTTTAAAGAAATTTAGCCATGAATTTAAACCTTGTAAGGTTGGGATGGGAGGGAGATTTTATGTGGAAGTGGGTGTGAACTTTCATTTTATGTGATTCTTTATCTTACCAAGGGCAGAAAAATAATGGCAGGTGGATTTTTGTTTTTCTTCAGTGAATTTAAGAAAATATTTATGCTGAAACTTATTTTTCTTCAGTTTTACTTTTGCTTATGAAGGAAGAATTATTGTCCCCATTTTGCAAATGAGTCAGCTGAAACAGAGAGATTACATGGTGCATTCAAAGTCTTTCAGCAAGGAAGTATACTGTATGTAGATTTCAACCCAGATTTGCTTGGTACCCAGGCTCATGATGATTTTCTACTCATATACTCTCTTCGTTTATTCTAAAACACAGGGTTATGAGACTTCAGAGGTGGAAGAGCATCTGAGATTACCCATTCTAACTACACCAATTTATGTTGTAGGGAATTGTAGCCCAGAGGATTTAGACCACTTACTTAAAGTCATATAATCAATTACTATAATACCAGCATTATGATTGTGGTTGCTTTCTTCCCATATGTCAGGAACTAACAAATTGGCCCACATTCTTTGGTGTACTAGGTATGAATAACAAGATAGACTCCTGAAGTGGGAAGATGAATTAGAAAAGGATGTGTCACCTGGACAATGATTATTTTGAGCCAATAAATTTACACTGCCACCTCGATGTCAGGTATCAGGGTACAAGGATTGGAGGTAGACTTTAACTCTCCCTATTCACTTCAACTCTGCACCATGGGCTGTGTACCAATTCATGACCATTTACAGTAGCTCTTCAAATAGAGACACTTCAAAGACCTGTTTGGCCTCTTTTTAGGTGGCATCTCCTTTAGATACTGGTATTCCTTTGCTGCTCTAGTATCCATTTGGGGTGTATTGTTGATGTGTTACTACAACCAAGGCACTGATTATTGCTTTAATTATTGCTCTTAGATGCGGCTTGGTCTTATGCCAATGTCAACAGTGCTTTCACCTTTACAGCTCTAAGCAGACATTGCATTATACAGCCAACTGCAGACTCCATTGTGATAAGTCTTTTCTCAATAGGCCCTTCAGGCTTATATTAAATTACCCTTTCACTCATAGGATTTTAACATTGTGGGCCAAAATTGGACATCTTGTTTTACTAATTATGAACTTAAAATATAAAATCTGTAATTAATTTTAACTCAGAAGTAAAATTAGCAACTCATGGGTCCCTAAACTAGTTGTTCTCAAAGTATGCTCTCTGAGTTAGAAGTATTAGCATAACCTGGTTGCTTGTTAAAAATGGAAATTCTTGGGTGCCCTACTGAGGGATTCTGCTATCTGCTAAAGTTTGAGAATAGCTCTCCTTAAATATTCTATACTACGACTATACATAATGGCCCATGCATTTCCAACCATGCTTCCACTTTCATACCTTTGTGCCTTTGCTTAAATTATTTCTTCTGTTTCAATAGTCCATTCCTCCATGTTCAGATGTTCACACATTCATTTAAGTTTTATCAAAGGCCAGTTACTCCGAACTTCCTCCAATCAGTATTATGTGCTCTTCATTTTGAATATTCAAAGTATTTTGCTTATGTAGCTAGCGTATGTCGTGACTTGTGTTAAGCTATTTTTATTCATGCTTTCTTCTCAATAAAGTAGACTGCAGGGTTTACTGAGCAAGCTCTATGCCTTTTGTACTATACTTCTCTTTCGTCTTAGTTTCCCTCTATTTTTCGTGGTGATAACATCTATCTACCTTCTGGGATTCTTTCCAAAATTAAAATGTATAATAAATGTGAAACAGATTATGAATGATAGCTAATAATATTATTAGTAGGTACTATGTAAGTGTCGAACCAAATGAAATTTTAGGGCTCTTAGATCTGCATATAAAGGTCAGCACCCTCATTATCCCTAATTAAAGCAATGAAAAAATAAAGAAAAAGAGAGAGAAATTATAAGGAATTTGTGGAGAAACTTTTTCTCTTATAAAAGACCGTGAGCCTTTGTTACTACATTTATAATGTAATTTAATATTAAATCTGTTTAGGATCACCAGACATGGTGAATTATTATTTTTCATATTAGGCATTATATTATTTAGATATGTTCAATATTGTGGAGACTATCTAAGACTCCTCAAAGACAGTGTTGCTTGTATTAAATATCAATTTTCCTTAAATATATTTAAGCACCACTAATTACAGAGGGTATCAGATCTCTTATTTTAGAAAAAAAATGGATCCAAAGGCTCAGATCAAGATGTGGGCTGAACCACAATAGTTTATCCCAGATTAAATTGGCTCAGGAATACTGGGTGTTTGCTTATACTGGAAATGGGTATATTAATTTTGATAAAACATCCCAAGAAATTATTTACTAATGGTTTCTAGGCTATCTCTGCAAGTAGTCCTTAAAAGTCTACTGTTTAGAAGCCAGGCCAACAGCATATTTTCTCAATTTAATGTATTGGGCTGATATTTTCTACAACGAAAAGAATATTGATACAATAGAGTTGATATTCTTTAAAATGTTGTAGGATCACATGAATATTTATTCATCATTCAATATATATTTAAGGCTGCTTACTAAAAATTATTAACTTGTCTAAAAAAAGTAAATATGCCAAAAGACAATGATTATGATGATGGTAACAATGATATTAATAATAATAATGCCATTTATTTGTCACTTTTTTATTTTCTAGGCTCTATGCCAAGAACTTCACAAATAGTAAGATTGACCTTGACTTAATTTTATATAAAATAGTAAAAGGAAATTATTATTCCTTATTCTTTAGAGAGGAGAAAACTGAGGATCAAAAATTGTAAGTGAAGAGATGGCTATAAAAAAAAAAATTTATAAGTGAATAATCCGAAATCACATATTCAGTAAGTGATGTGAAGTGATATGGTGGTCAGAATTCAAACTCAAGTACAACAGATTTTGAAGTCTGTCAAGTGTTGGAACTACTTTGGGATAAGAGACAATAAACAACAACTTGACCATAAGTTTTTTTCTTGATGGAAGATTTAGGGATACAACTCGACATTTTTCTTCTTTATAAAAGTTTGGGGCTTTAATGAATAGTGGAAGCCAGTTTGGTGTAAAGGTTCAGAATGTAGACTTTAAGGCCTTTTTGCTTTTGATTTGGAATCCTACCTCCAAAACTTGTTTGCTGTTTGATACTGGAAAAGCTAATTCGATTCTTGATGCCTGTATCTTATTTGTGGACTTGAGGCAATAATAGTATTTACCTCATATTGAATTGTAGTAAAGACATTCTCACTTTCAGTCTCTAAGCTGTCTCTCTCTGTCTGTCTCTGGGTGTGAGCGCGCGCGTGTGTGTGTGTGTGTGTGTGTGTGTGTAGAAACATGTGTATAGATGTTGATGTAAACAAAGCTGGCTCTTTGTGTGTCCCCTAGTTTCTTCCTAGTCTCCATGCTGAGGACTCTAACCTAACTAGCCTCAACCAACAGCAAAGACTCAAAGTTAATGATTAGCTGTGTCCTGTAAGCTTACGCAATGTAACCATAAAGATTTCTATCAATAAACAGGCAGAATGACATAGCAACAACTATCAAACTAGGTGTTGGCATCAAGTCGAAGCAATTATCCATCATAAGACCACCAAGAGTATGGCTCCTGGCTTCTACCGCATTTGTTGTTCCTTTGTCTTGTCAGTCATTAGTAGTTCAGCTATACTACAAAATATGTACTATAAGCACTGTCTAGTAGTGGAGAATAATCTGCACAGACTGCATGCTCACCTTTACTACTCTGACCCAATCTTCCTGTAAGTAAATTACTCTAAAATAAATTCTGTTATAGTCATTGGACATTCTTTTTTCAGTCTTAAGACACCTTTACAGTTTGGTTGTCATTGTACCTCCGCACTACCTTCAGACAACATGCGTCTTATATCTTTGACGTATATACATATGTTTATATATTTACGTGTGTAATATATATGTCTGTCTATCTATTTATATCTATCTATCTATCTATCTATCTATCTATCTATCTATCTATCTATCTACCTATCATCTATCCATCCATCCATCCATCCATCCATCCATCCATCCATCCATCCATGTGTCTTAGAATGATTCTTGGCATATAGTAAGTACTATGTACCAGCTAGATATATCATCATCATCATCGTCGTCGTCCTCATCATCATCATATCTGATTTTTCCTGCATCTGTAGCTTATACCAATTAAGCCCTTCTGTGTTTGAGTTCAACATTATGTAAACTACAACAGTGGAACAGAAATAAAATTGCTTGGGACTTTTAGGGAAAAAAGCAATTAATATTTTTAAATATTTTAGCACTGGGTAATTTTTTTCTTTTTTTTTCCTCCCAAAGTCCTCTGAAATTTTAAATTTCCAAGTGAACTAAGTCATTAACATCCAATGGCCTAATGCAAAGTGGTCTCTGAAAAATAACTATATATGTTAACTTTCGTTACCTGAAAAAAAAATTTCTTGCTACATTGCTAACCGAAAGATAGCCCCCACCCCACCCCACCCCACCCTAGCATCCTGATATCAACGAATGTAGAGGCTAAAGCAAGCTCTCTTTAAATAGTATTGGCTATGTGCCATTAAAACTATGTTTCTCTTTCTCAAATAGCATGGGTAACTTACAGAAACTTGAAGTTCTGATGAAAAATTTAATATGGGGATCATACCAAAAGCTTTTATTGGTGTCATAGCAAAAATCATTGTCCGTGAGTTTACAACAACATAATTTTTGGTATATTTCTTAAATGTAAGTTTTATTTGATTGTTCCTAGCATCAGAGAATAATACCTACAGAGGTTTTAGAATATAGGTTCTGTGCTCAGTTATCACATCCATTCCACGTGATTAATTGTAAAATTAGACAATATAATCCCTTGGGTTAAATATACTGTTTGAAGAAAGGATCATTAACTTATTTTTAGCCATAACTCTCTAATAGGAAAGTAAATAGGTATATTTGACACTGAAAAATAGATTAATACTAAAGTCAGTACACAAAAAAATATTTTTAACGAAATGTTTGATTATTTTCATTTTCAAAGGCCTAATGTGCTAATTTTGGGTATATTGACCAGTGAGCTGTTAAACATGCAGAAAATTTTACACCATTCCAACATAATTAGATAGTTGAGCATAATAACAGTAATTCATTACAGCCACTGAAGTCCAATACTATATAACAATTGTTATTCCTCAATTTCTTAATAGAAAAAAAAGCCCCTATCTATGTTTTAATCATAAATTAGTTTCTTTCCATCTGTATTGTACTTAAGACTGACTCAACTTTTGCAAAAATATAAATAGTATATATTCTTTTAGTTAAATACTAGAAAACAAAGTTATTTCTTTCTTTAATATTACGTTTTCTTTCTTGAATATCACATTTGCCTAATGTGTTTAGATAGTTTTTTTGCAATGTTATTACTCTGGTATGAAAACAGGTCTATGGTATGTCTGCAACAGAAATATCAACTAGACACAAAGTCAAAGTGTGTGAAGTTCCTGTTCTTTCTTTCATAATCTTCAAGTTCCTTGTAGTACTTCACATTGTAACAACAGATGTATGCTGCTGTCCCGTTTTGTCTAATGGGTCCCATTGTTGTACCTATCAGATATGCTTCCTCTTATTGCTATCTGATCCCATTTAGAAGGAGTGCCATTCATCATTTCTACGTGATAACATAAAATGTGTCTTTTAAAAATCAATCCTTTTGAACAAGCTGGTTACTTCTCCTGAATAATGTCTTCCTAGTCTGCTGTCCTGTGGGAAACATAAATCTACTTTCTTTATGAGAGGTTTCATCTAAGACATAAAGTATTGGCTTAGAATTGTTCCTACACATAGTGGATTATCTAGGAGTTAAAAATTTGCATATTTTGTTGAAGGGATATTAAATATTTATCATAAAGACTAAAATACAGACAAATATATACACACAGACACAGATGGGTACATGCACATACACACATATGAGGCTATCGATGTCAGTTTGGGTTCATGAAACCATAAATTAATCTGGAAAGATGACTTCAGTTTAGTCATCTGATCTAATGACAGGTGCACCCTTTCCTTGTTCATCTCTATGAACTATAAACTCAACAAGGGAATATTCCATTTGCTATTCTTGGGGTACACATGGAAAATTCCAGAGGTTTAAAAGGAACATGCTACTGGGGTTGGGATTCTAGCTAAATAAGGCAAACTTCAGATAATTTTCATGTTATATTAATAAGAAATATCTGCTAGTAAGGCTCTTTACAGTTTGCAATGTCTTTTTTGTTGTTGTTGTTGTTTTATTTTTTGTATACTATCTTGTATCTTTTGAAAGTCACCTCAAAGTTATGAATCAAGGAACATTGTGATGGTTTCCATGAAGAAATTATGACCCAATATGGATAAATCAATGGCAACAGGACACACAGAATTACATGGCAGAACCAATAAGTCTCCAAGCCTCTGATTCTTAAATCAACAATCTTTAAATTATATCGTTAACGAACATCAACAATTAAAATAAGGGAAGTATTTTCTCTCTTTTAGTACCTGTAATGTTCAAATGGAAATTCATTATGGCCTAACTGGTGTGGCTTTCCTCACAAACAGCTAAGAGAGGCTTAATTCACTCATTTATTTTCTAATTTACTCAACAAATGCATAAATGGACTGAGTTACAGATTATCTCTATATACAATTAGGTGAATCCTTTTATCTAAATTTACAGATTTTTATTGACATATAAATAAGTTACGTATGAATTAAAGTGGTCAATTTATTTGTTCTTCTAGATAGTCTAAAACAAAAATACGTATACTAACAGTATTGTAATAGAATTGGGGCTTATATTGACCCCCTAAATCAGTTACCACGATAATAAACATAACTTTTGAGTTGTATAGTTATTTCTGTTGCATTGAATATAATAATTTCCCTGATGAATGTTCAACTTTTAAAATAGAAACAATTCATAAAAATAATGAAAATACTATATATATATATATATATATTACATATATATAGTATAGAATATATATATATATATGTTGACATGGCAGTCCTTTGTCTCTCTTTTTGTGGAGAACTATTTTACAGTGCTGCTGCTTTCAGCAAGAAACAATCTGTTCTATGGCCATGATGTGGCTCACTGATACACAAGCAGCTAAGAGCATCCAAATGACATAATAGGAATTCAATTACAGCTCTCAGAGAGCCTGTACCACCACTAGTCATATCTGAATTGCACTGATTAAAGAAGTAATAGGAGCATTTTTTTTTTTTGTAATTTAAATACATGTATTTTCAATTCATTTTTGGACAATAATGGTTTCAGATTTGTTCCTTAATTCAGTCTTTCGTATAGAATTATTAGTGGTATGTTGACTTATATTAACAAAAGAACAGGAGGAAAAAAATAAAATAAAAGAAGCTTGTCTTTGCCTGAAAAACACAAGACTATCATAAACAACTAGACCCGTATCCAGGCATGACTATGTAAGCATTTTGGGAAGCAGGAAAACAAAACAAATCAAAGTATTTACTGTATGAAAAACAAATCTGGTGCTTAAAAATAAACTGGTTTGTCTTTATTCTTCAAGCTTTTCTATCTCAAGGCAGATGTCCTTAAGAATGTTGAAAAGTAAAAGAAAATATTACATATTTAAAAACACTAAAAATAAATTATATTGTTTGTATGAAGTCTTTTGAAAATTTGACATTTTCAGCCATGTACTTTTGCTTCCAGACTAAAAGGAATTAATTTGCTAAAGCAGAAACTCTAAATTGATTATATATAACTTAGGAATCAATTATTAAAATATACATGTTAATATAATGAATGTGATACACATACTACAATGCCAACAAAAAATAACTTTGCCAAAGACTTTGTATAGTGGTGACAATTTAGTCTCCATTTAGTCGAATAAACTGTGGCAGATTCTTTAGCATCTCTAGGCCTACTTCAATAGAAATTATAGTTATAATATCTATGTGTTAAGGTTGTTGTGAGGTTTATGTTTATAAAATAATTGTTAAGTGGTATTTTAACGGGGAGAATTATTTTAAGAAACATAACTATAAGGCATTACACAAAAGATACAATAATGATATTTCAAAAGATAAAAAAATTCAACATTAAAATTAACATTTCCACAAAGAGAACAATTGGAAGTATAATACAAACTTAAGTTCTTTAAAATTTAACCAAAGACTTCCACGGTGCTTTCATTAAAAAGAAAACGGTGACTAAAGCTTTGGCACACTGGGGAACTAACATACCTATCAAAAATCCTTGGAGATTTGTGAAAGGAAAATATTTTTTGCTCTTTTCAATGAGTATATTCGTCAGTCTAACTAACAGTTTTAAAAATAACCTCTAAATGCTAAGCAGGAACATTTAAGCACATTCAGCCATTCAGTCATTTTTCCATTCAACAAATATTCTTTAACTGCCTACTATGTGTCAGAAATTGTGCTAGACTCAAGATGAAAAACATATGGTCCCGGCCTCGGAATTTTTGCTGTTCTCATAAAGCAAGTTCTGCCAAGATAGTGTCTGAAATTCTCCCTCTTTTACATCCACACCTAGCATCAAATCTTTTAAGATACTCATAGAGCTTGTAACTTTTGCATTTATTGATTGACCAAATGCTAAAGCTAAACAAAGTCCAGAAAATATTGTTTACTTTTGAAGAGATCACAAGGAGTACCAATTTGGGGATCAAGTTATAATGTTTTTCAAATAGAATTTTCTTGAATTTATATTTTAATAAAACCAAACTTTGCATGGTTAGAGTAGAAAAATCATACTGTGTAATAGCAATTTAAGTAAAATGTGCTAGTCATTTCACACACACCAGAAATTAACAAGCATTTTTTTTTTGCTGATGTTGTACCTTTATAATCTAGAAGAAAGACTGTTTAGCAAGTTATAGGGAATAGCCATTTTGAAAATTTTTATCTTGATATTTTTGTCTTATTGTATTTAAGAAATATTTTCATGGTCCATAAGTCCCAAGGTAATTTTTTCCTCACATCTTTAAGTACTTTTAAAAGTCATCTTGGAAATTTCCTAAAGTATATTTTACTGTATATCTAATTTATGTTTGATATATACACGAGGTCAGAATTCACTTAAATACTATGATAGTTTAAATATAAGAAAATCAATTACGGTTTTCACATCAGAATTTTACTTTTCTTAGCAATGTTTCAGTCACTTAATAGTCCATGTTGTTGAACATCAAAATACATGAGATGCTTCTACCTTTTAAAGATGTCACCCCGTCCCCACCCCCTGCCTCTTTTCTGGAATATCTCCATGAGGTCACTGATGATGGAATATTAACGTACAAAAAAGAAATTCCAAAATGTAATTTGACTCATTTTTTTTTCCTTCTTGAAACTCCTTAGAACAAGTAAACTTAAAATGAAAATTATATTCTAAAATTTAATAATAGTTAACGACATTTCCCCTAATATATATAATATATATATACATTTCTGTGCATATATATGTATATATGCATTTCTCTATATATTTTCTCTCCAAACGATAATCATATATGCATATGGAAAATGATGAATGAAGAGGAGTATCCATAACGAAAAGATGTTATGGTTAGATATTTCTACATGGTGTAAGGTATTGAGTTCAGCATAAATACAATTCATAGACCTGAAAAGTACATAATGACTCACACCAAGTAATTTTGAATGTGTTGGTTCTCTTATGACATCTTAAGACCCTGAATCTTTACAAATGATTTCTTCCTAAATCTAATACAAAGAAGATGAAGAACATAGTGGATAAGGACTAGACAAGCTAAACAGCCTGACTTCAAATCCTAGTTCTATTTACTGGCTTTGTAAACCTCTCTGGGTCAGAATGTGCATCTACATTTGAGGATAAAATCATTCTTCTCCTCTAAAAAAGTATCTTCCTTATGGGGGTGTCATGAAGTTTAAATGAGTTAATATACAAAGAAGCACTTAGTAAGAGTTACCTCATAAGACTTAGCTCTATTTTTCAATGCTCATTGATCCACATCTATAAAAAGTAACTTTGGCTTCTAGAAAATAAAATTGGTAAATCTAAAGGAACACTCAGTGCTGTATTTCCTATAAATTGCTCAGTGCTATGACTGCTTCCTATAAAAATTGTTATCAAATCATCTCTAGTTAGACTTATCTCATGCTAAACTTCTAGACAAAAAGAGAAAAAAAATTTGAAAGAAAACAAAAAGTATAGTTCAGGTTTCAAATATTTCCAAACATCTAGACCTTGATATTCCTAATAACATTCCTGATAACAGTAAAATAGAGCCAGGTAGATATTATTCTCATCTCCAGGTAACTATATGGCTAGACATTTAAATATTGTGATATCATTTTTATCATGCTTTTCAAAAAAGGAATTTAAGTGGTCATTAATTAATTGCACAACTACTTTGAGACCGTGAATGCAAAAAGGGAAGTTGGCTAGCAGACTCACCCAATTCAAAGAGAACAGTTTACGAATAATCTGGATTTTTTAACTTCCTGGCAAAGGTCAAATTTTTGAGACGTCTTTTAAAGAATGAATGAGACTATCCATGAGACAAGCACAAGGAGAATAGAAAGTAATTTCCTTTTAAATTTACTTAAACTGGCAGTGTCTTGGACCAGTTTCTGAGTAACTTTTGTTATGTTTAATGAGCAAAAATGCAAGAGGTGGGGTTTGTTTTCCAATTCATGCAGACTTGTATCTTCCAGGTTCTTTACCTTAAAAATAAATTATGAGAACTTAAGTCTTGAACGGTTCTGTCTAATTAAGCTCTAGTTATACCTAGTGACAGAAGGACTTCAAATAGATACAATAAAAGGAATCTCTAAAGCAAGAATGTTACATCCAGGTTAACAGTGCACACAGCTATTCTCAGATTTGCCTGAATAGACAGAAATAGGAATCCCTGTTAAACCTCAAACGAATTCAAGAAAAGTATAAATCTTGCTGTTCACACAAACCAGAATTTGGAAAATTCAGAGAATGGCTATAATGGAGCCAACACTGTTCTAAAATTTTACATGTTCTTATTGAAGACATCTGTCTAGAGTTTAGCTGAGCTACTCCATGACATTGCTGCCTCCATATCCTTTCTGCTTGGCCAAGCGGTCTGTGGGGACCTTAAGCTGTCACTATCCCTCACGCAAGTGCATGCGCCAGATAACTATTTGCAGAGTCACAAGTAAATGTAAGTTCCTGACGTGACACCCCCATAGGCCATTCTGATCAACAATGTCCCCTGCTTCCCAGTGCCTTCCATTCATGCTCCCCTTAGACCAGACCCCCACGGAGGTTACCAGAACCTCACTCTTTCTGTTTGAATTGACCAATCCGGGCTTACCCCAGAAACCCCAAACCACTCTACCCAGGCACCCTAATAAAGGATGCCCCGGGTCCTGCCTTGCTCCCTGCCTGTGGCCTACTATGACCCCTTGAGGCATACCGTGTACTTCCCCCAGGTCCTGGGAGTAATACACTTTTCTGGTTCATTGTCTCCTGTGGTCTATCGTTGATGTATGGCTTACCACTCTGCACCCTGTGCTCCACTTAATAAATGTTAATTTAACAAAGTCATAGCAATATCACAGAAAAAGTCTGACAATTTAAATATTATAAACAAAGCACTTTTACATAAAAAATGAAATTAATTTAACAATGCTAACTTATAGCTATCATTAGATCCTAATGATTATAAGTCTTTAATATTTCCCCAAATTAAGAATTTCTTAGATATTCTAAGTGATCATTTCAGTCCTATTCAAGTAGATCTTGTAAATAAAAGTGAACAAAAAGATGTATCACATTTAGTGAGAATACTAGGATGATTTTATTGTTACTGTGGGTGAAACTGGTTGAGTGAGCAATATGGTTGGAACTTAAGTTAGCTGTTAAAGGAGCCATCAGCAGCAGAGACCATAGTGATTGGATTGACAACTCAGAACTCCAAAAGAATGGCTTGTAAAGTTATTCTCAAGCAGATCCAATACAACCTTTAAGTCAAATGGGGACATTATAATTTTGATATTTTATAACTATCTCTAATTTTTTTCAGTGGGAATTTAAAAATAAAGGAGTTCATTATGTCACAATGAGTTGTCATATCTTTTATGTAAGAATTAGAGGATGCTAAAGTCAATATTGATAAAAAGAAATAAACCATCTATGAAATCCTATAAGAGAAATATAATTCGTGTATTTATTTTTGCTGTATTTCATATTCATGTCACCACCCTTAATATATAATTAATGTATATAATTAATGTTACTCTACCTGGATTTTAATTTATGAGTTCTAGAGTACACATATATGATTTTAGGTGTGGTTCAAGTACTACACACACACACACACACACACACACACACACACACTAACGCAGAAACTCCTATAAAACTATCCGGACACATTAAGTGCATTGGCTTATGTTCATGGTATTTGAGTAAATTTTGTAATTTTTTTAATGGGTAGTGTGGCAGATTAAAGATCACCTCAAACTCTTTGACTCTTCTCTTGTGAAGAAGTGGAGTTATGACACCCCCTTGAATCTGGATGAGCACTGTGATTGCTTTGATCAGTAACATCCAGCCACAGTGATGCTGTGAGCAGGTGCCGGGTCTGGACTTTAGGAGGCTAGGAATGTCTACGTGCTATTTCCTAAAACACTCTCAGGCAGCCCTGAGCCACCTCATGAAAACTCTGAGTACCCTGAGACTACAGGAGTTGGATTGGCACATAGAGACTTCTTTTGCAGCCTCTGGACAAGCTTGGCCTTTCAGCCATCACCACCAAAGCTCCAGATGTGTAAATGTAGCCACTCTGGACCTTCCAGACCAGCCAATCTGCCTCTGAATAACACCAAGGTGGCCTTAGTCAAAACCACATAGGACAGCATAGCTCAGTGGAGCTCTGCCTCCAGTCTTGACCCATAAGATCATGAGATGCACTACATTAATGATGGGTTCTAAATATCTCCTACTCCTATACATTTCTGTATAAGTAAAGCCAATGAAAGCATTGCTGTCAATCTCATTTATATGTAGCTGAGGGAATCTGATTTTGTTTACCATGATAGATCGAACAGAATTCCTCCATTTATACCCTACACTTTCCCAGCAGCTTTGACTCCTCCTCTATTTCAGAATAATGAAAATATTTAATAATTCTCAACAAAACAAAACATAATAAAAGATGGAACCCTGGTTAAATATCACCTCAGAGAGCATTTCCCTGACTAACCTACTGTACATCCTTCATGGATCTCCTTCATCTGCTTAATTTTTCTTCATTATACTATCACTACTGGTATTACATGTCCACCTTCACTTTCACATATCATTTCCTTAAGTGTACTCTATTTTGTTTCCTGCCTAGAACAGTGGCTGGCACATAAATGCCTCAGTAAATATTTGCTGAAGAAGTAAAATTTCGTCTTCAGATATTTTATCTGAAAATTACAAATGTTGCTTTTACCAATAAAAATACAGTAATTTGAAAGAGAAAGGTATTCTAACATTGTCTAACGGTAGAAATTAGAAATACTTAATTTTCAAGAGATGATTAATATATCCATTTCTAAATGCTGTTATTTTGAGGGATGTTTACTACCAATATTTACTTGGTATTTGTTTGTATAACCTAAGCCATTTAAAAATGAACTTTGAAATATTTTATGAAAACTTGTATTTCTCTCTGGAGTTAATCATCAGCTAAAAATTTTTCCTTGATTTGTGTTTAATTTACATGACAGTAAATTGCATATGAAGTACTAGCCCCATATTTCATGTGATTATCTGTATAATTTATGGTCATGAGGGTGCCAAGACATTTATTTTAGCACATGTGAGTTTACAATGGCATTAAAAGTTTACATTGATAAAATTAATTGTCCTATTTGACAAAGGATGGAAACAATCTGAAGGCTTTTAAGAGTGAAATTGACTTCAAAATAGCAAAACATCCAGTGGCTCCCCATTTGGTTTAAATGAACAGGCTATTATCAATCTATTCATGAAATCTCAGTGTGGTACCATTTCCCTATTAAAGCTTTATGCAGAGGGAGTGGAGCTATTTTGTATACTTATCCTTTGTTCTTCTACCACTTTCTCTTTCCCATGTTTACATTACAAGAGGGAAGTTAGGAAAATAAAGAAGGAACCAACTGAGAAAGGAGCATACCATGTTTCCCTGAAAATAAGACCTAGCAGGACAATCAGCTTTAATGTGTCTTTTGGAACAAAAATTAATATAAAACCAGGTCTTATTTTACAATAATATAAGACTGGGTCTTATATAATAGTATAATATAATATAATATAATATAATATAATATAATATAATATAATATAATATAATAATACCGGGTCTTATATTAATTTTTGTCCCAAAGACGCATTAGAGCTGATTGTCCAGCTAGGTCTTATTTTCGGGGAAACATGGTAGAAGATTTGAGAAGCTTCAAGAGTAGGAGCAGGGAGAGAGCACATCCTCCAGGCATGTTGCTTGCCTGGCTAACAACACATTTCACTTTAAAATTCAGTTATCCTGCATGAGAAGCTACATTATTATTTTCCTGAATTAATTTCTCTTTCCCATGCAACAATGACTGTCCTTCTTATCATCCACACTCATAATGGGGAATAAACAACCAACCACCTCAGCAACATATATTATTAAGATTCTTCCTTGTTCAGGCCTGCTGTCCCTGCAATTATATTTTACAAATACAATTCCACACAGCTCCTCTCAGTTGAACACAATAATGTAATTTTACTGAATGACTCTGCAGAAGGTCTAATTATTTCTTGAAGCAGGGCTCCTGATGTTATTTCGCGTTTAATTCACGACCACATGCTGAAGGTTATTATCAGTGTGACAACCAATTGAAATGTTTTCTAAAAAGTATTTCACATACTTTTTAACCTGTGACTTTTAAAACAATTGTACTTTACGTTGCTTCTCAAACCCACCTGAAGGACTCAACTATAATAGACAATTAAATTATAATTAAATTATGTATGTTAAATCCATTTTAATTTAAAAATACATACTAATTCTAATATTATTGAAAGTGTGCCTGTGTCACCCAATCAATTATTCATATAGTTTATTTTAATTTAAATAAAAAACTTGTAAATCTCTGTCAGTGACTGGGAAGGGAGTCTTTTCTGCAATCAATTATAAATGATTTATTTTTGAAACACCCAGAGACTGTTTAGGTTTTTCTTGTGACATCCTTAATATACTGCTATAAACTATGTTTTTCTTTTTCACGAAGACACACATACTTATAAGCATATACTTATCTTCCATTTAAAAATCTATTGATATGAAAAAAAATATCACAATAAGAGTAGTAGTTAACACATAGCAAGTGTTTAATATGTACCAGGAAAACATCTCCTTTTAGACATACTATCTCCCTAAATTTTCATAATGGTCCTGAGTAAATATCCCATTTTGCAGGTAAGAACTTCAAAATTTGGAAAGATTTAGTAGCTTGTAAAAGGATAAACTGGTAGTAAATAGAAACATAGGATTCTAGTCAAGAGATCTGCTCTCACAGATCTAGCTCATAACACATCATACTGACATATATTTAGATTAGGTTTTTCAATTACTGAGACATTGTAGGCATGTATATCTGATCTTCAGCAAGATGTGTAGATTTTTTTTTTGAAAGGAGAATAAGGGTAAATTAAAATTTTCCACATGCGTGTTGGGTCTTTAAAAACACAAAAACAACAGCAATAGCATTAGCAAAGCACACTTTTAAATCCTAGAATAGATGCTTAATAACATTTATCTTTCCTATATGATTTCTTTACCTGGGGAAATCAAATTAGTGCATTATTTTCCTAGAGATGTCAATAAAAATGATTCATGCTCTGATATAATACTTAGTTACACTTGAGGGGAAAAACTGCTCTCAAGATTGAAGATGAAAATGATATTTAGAGCTAGAATTTAAAAATTAAGTTACAAATAACAGCATAATAGTAAACTATATACATGGTTCATAGAAAGCAAAGTATCTTTCACTTTTCAAATATTTCTAGAACTCCAGCAAACCACTCTAAGCATATTCTCTTATTACAGAGTGCTTTTGAGAAATGGCATTGAAATATACCTCCAAACTTTGCAAATTCTATCACAGAGGTGTGTCTATAAAAATAACTACCTATTAGTCAGCCCCACCCGCAAGAATATATTTATTTATGTTACCTAGTAATTTACATTTAATTTACATTGAATTTACTTTTGTTGTGACAGGTGTAATTTCATACCAAGAAGACAGAAAAAATATCTATGTTAATGAAGTTCACACAGAAACATTGTGAACCATTTTCTTAGTACGAAAATGATAGAAGTCAAATAGTTGTGACTTTTGTAATATTAACATACAGGTAGGTCATTTAAATGTTTAATTTATTAATAAAACATTTAGGAAACATTATTAATTAATGGTTGCTGTGCTAAAATAGTAACTGGACTATGTAATACTTCTCAATGAAATTACAATAACAGTGTAAAAATAAGTCTTGAGGTCTATTCTGCAAAATGAAAGTCAAAAGAGGTGATATATGATTGCAATAAACACCCATGGAGTAACAATGTGATTAATATAGTTCTTTCTACACTTCACATCCAGGTGGGTGAAAAGATTAGCACAATTGACGAAGCCATAAAAACAGGAATATATAAAATGTGTTTTATCACAAGAGACTTCTTACATTGTTAAACAAGAGACACTGCACTACAGGAAGAGGCATCCTATGAATAAAAATATAACTGTCTTTTTAGGTCTTAATACATTCTAAAAGTACTTTTAAGTAATTCTTTTTGTATTAGGGAACAATAAATCAAATTAAGATATAACTTTTAACACACAGAAACAATATGTAATTTAGCATTAGGACACAAGAGAGATTCTAGATGTAAGAAGTTAATATCTATGCCTCAATAATAAGGAAATCATAGAATAATTTTTTAAGTCATTTGTATGACTTTACAATGAATGAATTATTCAGGTTATATTTTGGCAAATACAATTAATTGTATAGTAACACACCATTATTTGAATGTAATGTGTGCATTTCTATAAAAGAGGTGCTGCTGTATATTTTTTCTCAGCCATGAATCTGGTGCAATAATTTTGTTACATACTGAAACCTAGCTCATTAAGTAACTGGTGTAACATTCTTGCAATAAAATAAAAAAAATCTAGCAACCAAACACTAAGAATACCAATGTATTTTATTTAAGAGTTTTGAAAAATTCATAAAATAAAGTGAAACAGGTCACACAGAAAATCTCAATGTATTTCTCAATGAAGAAACTTTCGAGTTCCCATTCTTTAAATAAAGAATATTAGAAACTGAAAAAAACGAACAAAAACCAAAAGAAACACAACACCTCAATAAGTTGAAAATAAACACAGAAAATGAACAAAGGAAAGCAAATCTCTGCTTAAAAGTATTTATTCAAAGTATTGAATAAAATGAAAGCAAATTACTATGGCTATATTCAGAGTCACGGGAATAATTTTGAATATTTTAATAATTATAAATAGAGAATGAAAATAAATAATGTGAATATTTATTCATATTAATAAGCCATACAAAGAATAACAAACATCCCCAGTTCTCCTAGCCAACAGCTAGTAGCCACGTAAGTGATGCCACTTTAGAAGTAATTTTTTTAGTCAAGTTGCTTTAGCTGATGAATTTTGAAAGAGGAACACGATATTGCCTAAATTTCAGAAGTAGGAGCAAATAGGTAGGTGTTGTTTTTGAAGTCACTGAATTTTGAGAGTTAATTGTTATATAGCAACAAATCTTCACTGAAACAGTTTATTCATATGAAATTCCTTTGCAAATTCTTTTGTCCTCTTGGATACTTTCCTTCTTTCAATTCATTCTCAGTTTTGATTCTCAAATACAATAATTATTAAAATATTATATAACGAGTAAAAACATACACAATTCCTACAAAGGGAGAGATTTCAATATATTATTGCATGCATTTATTTATGAGCACTAAAATAAGGTTTAAAGAATGTTTGATAACACAGGAAAGAGGCTCATGAGTTAATATTAAATTAGAAAATTTTGATGAAAATCTTTATTTCACTTTTTTGGCCACTCCACTGCCTACCCTATACCATGTAAATCCAAAATTTCTCCTACATTTTTCTTGCACGTAATCAGCTGAACATGAGTGGAGAAAACACCGCGCTGATTATTCTCACCTAAATCCATGAACCTCCCTAGACCATTCACTCAGTCACCAAAAGGAATTATTTCAGCCTGTCACTGATGGAAGCTAACTACCTCTCCACACCTGCCCTCACATCCTGTGTCCTCGTGCCTATTCCTAGAGTTCAACTTCTCATATATCTGACTAAAAAAAAAAAAAAAAAAATATCCCACTCTATTTCTTTCTCATGGGCATCACAGTTCTCCCCTTTCTTACACCACCAGCATTTTGTTCCCCTTTAGATCATTTCAACTAGCAGTCCAACCAGAAGCAGTTTTTCCCATTAAGAAGAAGAAAGAGAAGGAGGAGGAGGAGGAGGAGGAGGGGGAGGGGAGGGGAGGGGAGGAGGAGGAGGAGGGGAGGGGAGGGGAGGAGGGGAGGGGAGGGGAGGGGAGGGGGAGGGGGAGGGGAGGGGAGGGGGAGGGGGAGAAGAGAAAGAGGAATAGGAAGGGGAAGGGAAAGGGGAGGGGACGGGGGAGAGAGGAGAAGGAGGAAAAAGTAGAAGAAAAAGAAGAAAGAGATCCTTGTTTTGGTTCCATTTTTAACTGGCTGCTGAAGTACTACTCAATTTTTATGTTTTTATTTTTTTAATTTTTTTAACTTTCAACACAACTCCCGATAGCACTCACTCTATACACACTCACTCTAATTCTTCTCCCATTTTCCCTTATTTCCACTCTAGCCAGGTTTTTTCCTAATACTCTACGAAACTACTTTCAAGATCAGCAATGCCCTCTTCATTTTAAACCCAACAGGCAATTCCTGCTTATCGTCATACTTGATATATCAGCACTATTTTAACAGAGTTGAAACTCTCTCCCACTCCATCAAACTTCCTTTATTTGGCTTCTAGACACCCGATTCTTTTGGTTTTCGTCCTCTCTTGTTGTTTGCTCTTTCTCCGTCACACTGGCTGGTTTTTCCTCTTCTTCTCACATTTCTCATTTTGAGGTGCTTCAGGACTCAGTCCGTGGCCCCTTCTCTAGCGATACTAATGTCTTTGCAGCTTTATCTGACATCACGGTTTTAAATATCGTTTATTCCCAAATGTTACATATCTGGGCCAAACTTCTCTTATGTAGCACAACTGTATATGCAAATCCCTGCTCAATTTTCCCCTTGTAGTGTTTAATGCACATCTCAAATTTAACATTTCCAAATCTGACTCCGGGTCTGCTCTCCTTCAACAGAGTACAGAGTTGTGGCTCCTGTATTCTGTTGTTCTGGCACAGAGTAGTTGTTTAATACATATTTGTTAAATTATGGAATAAATGAATCAAAATGTCAGGGCACAGATCACATATATACAAATATATAAAATGCACATATCAATATCTGAACAGTAAGTAGGGACCCATAGTGGAGGAATGACAAGAACTACTAGTTTTATTTACATTTTCCATAAATGTTATGTACTACTCTGATAGAGAAAATATTTAAAATACAATCCTCCTAGATTTTAAGACATGTAAAGAATACGATTACAAGAAGTTAATGAAAATATTGCTTTAGCAGAATTAAATAATTAGAATTTATAATTATGTTTATAAGATCATCAGGTAAAGTTTTCTTTTGCTCCATCAGAAACAAAATGGCATTTCAATGAAAAGTAATGACATTAAATCAATTTTTCATACCCATTTTCCTCCTATTTGTGAAAAATACAGGAAAGGATTTTTATCTTGTTTATTGTTATATCTGAGATCTAGGAAAGAGAATGGCACCTGGCAATAGGCATTTTCATAACTAAAAGTGCTATTTTTACCTTATTAGATAAATTTATTTATAAATAATTCATGTTCAACATTTGTATCAATATCTTTTTTATATCCCTTAGGGTCTCTCCATATCAACACTTGACTAACAATAATTCAAATTAGCAAACCAAGTTTCTGTAAAGATTATATATAACACAGCTATTTGACCTATTCAAATCTTCCCACCACATTACTTTAGCAAAATGAAGCACAATTTTTCAAGTTGAAAATCTGAGCATTTTGTCCATGGGTCAGACAAGGTTGTCAGCTTTTATTCCCTTCTGAATTATATCTTCTTTGTGTTTGTGCTCATGGAATTACCCAGTGGATACTTGGAACTGATGGGGCTAAGGGACTCTAAAATTATAGTGTAGGCTACACTAAAAACAACTCTTAGTGTTCTGAAAACTGCTTGTGTCATCTACATTCCTCATGCAAATGAGCACTGAAAAGTTCATGTAAAAATAGATCTGATAACATGTACTCAATATGCCCAAATTAGGTTTAAAATTTATATGACTTTTCCTTATTTCTTAACGAAGGCTGCAGGGCTTCATGTTCTTCAATGAATAATGATGTACAGTTTGTTCTATATGCCCATAAACTGAATGTTTGTTTATTTTTAATTTAGCAGGGTTTTTTGTTGTTTTTGTTTTCTTTGTTTGTTTTTGGTGGTTTTTGTTCAGTTTTTGTTTTTTGTTTTTTGCATAGTGATTATGAGCTTGGGGTCTAGCTGTGTGACCTTAATTGTATGATTAAAATCTTCTGTAACTCAGTTTCCTCTTTGTAAAATGAACATTAAAATATCACTTAATTCATTATTGCTATTTTGAGGATTAAATGAAACAATTTGTGTAAAGCTTTGGAACATTTCCTGAGGTATGTTTCTAATAGCTATGACATAAGGAATGGACATATGCCTACATTGGGATCATTTTATATTTCTGAATGTGTATGTTACATTAGTCTGCCAGGGCTGTCCCAACACTATACAACAGAAATTTTCCACAATTCTGCAGGCTGAAAGTTCACTACTGAAGTGTCAGCAGGATTGGGTTCTCCTAAGCTCTTTCTCCTTGGCTTGCACATGGTTGGTGTCTTGCTATGTCCTCATTTGGTCTTTTCTCTTGGTATAAGCATTCCTGTTGCCGTTCCTGAGATTTTCTCTTCCTATAGGGACACCTGCCAAATGGGATTAGGGCCCATCCTGAAGGCCTCATTTTAACTTAATCACCTCTTTAAAACCCCTCTCTCCAGATGCACTCACAGTCTGTGGTACTGGGAGTTAGAACTTCAACATACAAATTTTGCGGGGACACAACTCATCCCCTAACACAGGTACAAACTTGACAAAATTCTCCAGACATTGTCCTCCATTTCATCAAGCTCTTTCTAATCCCTGTATTATTTTATTAATTACAATAGTCCTATGAAAGATCTATAATTTATTTATGATGATTCCAAGACTGAGATAAAGATTACCTTGCTTAGAGGGACTAAAGCGATGACAAGTTTAGAATCCAGGTTGTAAATCATGTCTTCTGTCTGTGTCAAAGGTCAGGCTTTTCCCCACCACATCATGGTTTATCCTAAATTAATCAGTTGTCTGTTATTTGTCAATACACTTGCCAGGTAAGTCTTTCAAACAACCGTGTTTTTGTTTGTTTGTTTGTTTGTTTGTTTTGTTTTTCTTTTTCTTTTTTTTAAATGTTATTTGCTTATTAATTGTCTCCATTGGCCAAACTGTTTCATTACTTTTTTATATAGATGTTACCTTGTGGATTTTCATTTTCCTTTTTATTGGAGCAATTGATTTTTTGATTTATCAATAATTATCAAAATAAGAATCAATTAAGCTTTCTTATAACATTGACCATTTCTTCACTAGACTCACTGGAGCCGGGATTGTGACATTTCTGCCGAGGTGACCATTTTAGATGATGGGGAAATAAAATTAAGGTTGTCAGGAATTCCTGGAAAATGAAAATAACTCATACAATTTTATTGAAGATAATGCTGAATGAAGCATAGAGTTTTGGATTCCATTGTCCTGTCTTTATCATTGCTGTCTTCTTCTATTTGTCCACACTTCTAAAATAGAACTAATTTATAAAGAAAATCAATAATATGGCCTTTAAAAAAAATAAAAAGGTTTGTTTTGAGGATGAAAACAGGACTAATAAATTAGCTCATTCCTTTTTTTTTTAATAGATTGTGAAGACATCATTGATTTTTAAATCAGCTTGAATTCAACAAATAAATGTCATCTCAATTGACTGATTTGGTGGGAACTGGTTTACATGCCAATCTGTGGTCTGATCTAAATGGGTGCTCTCCTAAAAGTATAAATTAAAAATATTTTTTCATGTTATTAAGATATTTTCCTTCCCTACGATAATACTACTGAGCATGGTGAAAGACATATTATAATTGATCACAATAACAACATTTTTAAAAGAGAAGGTAGAAAACTCTTTTAACTTTCACAGTTTTTTGTTTTCTTTTTTGTTCATATTCTCTCTTCAGAGACATTTTTAAAATGAAAATAGAATAGTCTTTCCATTATGTTTCTTTACCAGCAACTTGCTCCAAGTTGTCAAAACCTGTGGCACCTTGCAATTTTGATAATACATGACTTTATATTATGCAATCAGGCACAAATTACTTAAGACAGTGAGAAATAGCCCAGCTGACTACTCAGTATGAACATCTCATTGAAAGATTATTTTCATTTAAATTTTATCATTTATGACTTGCTATAGTAGTGGTGTTTGGGAATTCAAGAAATCAAAAAGAATTTCAATATCTGAACTATACATATTCCAGGAAAAAATAATATATCATTCTCATATAGGAATATGGTGAGAATTAACTCATGTACATGTGCAGATATAGAGATGATCTACTGAAAGGAATGACTACAAATAATATTTGAAGAAAAAGAAACATTTACTTAGTTTTAAATAGTTTTATAATTCTGTATATAATTTTAATCATGAGAAAATTTACACATATAAATAAGCATATATTAAACATTGATATGATTTGGAAATACATGTAACACTACAAAGTGTAATTGAAAATCATTTGTGAGGCTCACAATTGAATTTGAGATGGGTTAAAATTCAGATGCTTCAAAGCTAAATTTTCTATAAGACAAATAGTATGTTATTTTGGAGAAGTAAAAATGAGTTTTAACACTGACGTGCATTAACATTTTTCTGTAAAATATATTTTTCAATATTGATAACAACATTAATGATTGTTGACACTAAAGTATCAAAGCATTTCTCAATATCCTATTATTTCCATCAACCATCATTTTAAAAGTATTTGAAAGCAGTCTTTCATTCATTCTTTCCCCATAGGGAACAAAACAAACAAAAACAAACCAACTTTTGAAAATTGGTTGGAAATGTATGTATAGTTAATCTAGGTCTGCGTTTTATATTTTGTTACATCCTGTAGTTTGTAATTAGGTGTATTTTATAAAATAGTAATAATACTTTTTTATATTAATATATGATTATCCAAACAAATGCAGTAACATTTTGAACTTCATCAATTTGAGTTCTCAAAACAAGCAAGTAAAAAGGCTTGCAAAGTACTATGTGTATACTATATAAAATACATGCAGTGCTTCAACTGTCAAAAGTTTTTTGTGATTGAATGTAACAGGTAATTAGTTGAAGTGCTGATTATAAGATGATTTTCAGGGTACAGAAGAAGATTCAGTCACCTATTTAAGTCTATAAGTACTTTTGCAATATACAGTAGCCATAGGTACAAATTGTCCTCTGAAACCAATGCAATCATTTACACTTTGAAAGATTAATGTGTTTGAGGGGGCAAATAATTACAAGTACTGCATGATTTCTATTTCCAGAAATTTACAGTAAAGTTATAACTAGCACACAAATTCCCAACACTGACCCCACCATCATTATTACCATCACCATCATGTTCATCATCATCTTCATCATTTTCTATCAAAACTTATTGAGCATTAGGTATAGAATACTCATATTATATAGCATACTTTTGTTATCTATGGCATTGAGATTTCTCAGATTGAAGCCAATTTCACAGATGTGAATTAACACTAGGATTTAGTATGCTACTTATAAAAGTTTTCTCTAGGTCAAAAGGCATAAAAAGCTTCCGTGTAGATATTCAAAATATTCTGTATTCAATCAAAAACATAGACTTTCTATCAGAGTATATAAAGTGCTTTCCATTTCCATTGTGCTTGATTGTCTCCTTGAACTAAAGTTCTATTAACGATAATAATTAAAATAAAATTGGGCAAGTACTCTCATTTATGTAGGTTACACCTTCTGGACATAGTTGTCTATATAGATAAAATTATTCTCCTTAGAATTAGGCACAATTGGAAAATTTAGTTCTCAGACTTGCAAGTACTGTATATTGGTGTTAAATTTCTAGAAATTTCTAAAATGTAAAATGCATTTTTGAGGAAAAATTCAAACTTTTACCAAATGACTATGAAGTACTTTTACATGTCCTTATTAAAAAATCTACATAAATTTTCAAATCTCATTAAATCAAGTTAACTAGTGAGCCAGA
Organism: Rhinolophus sinicus; assembly: GCF_036562045.2. Classification (NCBI taxonomy): domain Eukaryota; kingdom Metazoa; phylum Chordata; class Mammalia; order Chiroptera; family Rhinolophidae; genus Rhinolophus; species Rhinolophus sinicus. The sequence goes on from NC_133751.1 coordinate 86,870,402, forward strand.
TATTAAGCAAAAACAACATGGTTATAACCTCTTTAATAAAGGGAAAGAGTGAGAAATGTAGCCCCTCACTCTTATTATAAGATACACCGTTATGTATTCTAAGGCAGGACTGTTATGAACAGCTGTTAGTCACCATGCATAAATTGGCTGTGAATGTCTGAAATAGTTGTCCATAGTAATAGGAAATTCATGGTTATTTTACACCTTTAGAGAAGCTTTAGTTCCAGCCTATCAAAACTCATTCTTTCCTGGAGGAAGCTCAGAATTACATGGCTTCTACATCTGCAGAGCATGTTGTGCTTCTCAATCATCTAACTGCGCTAAGACCGGCACAATAAGATCAGTGTTTTCAGGCATTTTCTCAAGCCATGTTTGCTTTCAGTGGGACAGGGGCAAAGAGGGCAGGAGAAACAAAAGTGCACTGCACAGTCACAGGATTAGAGTCCATTTTTCAGCCTACGTAAAAGTATTAGTGGAACCATGAACAAGAAACTTTCTTTGTTTTCACTTTCTTAACTAGCTTGACCTATTAGGAAAGAAAGTTCTCTGCATGTTCCTATCATAAAGACCTTCTTGCTATTTTTTATAGTTAGAACTCCCTTTAGATCTTTACGGAGGGAAATCTATTCAGTGAATAGCATGAAATACTGTTGTTGTTGTTTTGTTTTGTTTTTTTTATAAAATATTAACATCAGTCAACCAAGAAGAACATTTTTTAGAGAAAAAATTTATTAGCCTGCTTATAGTATTTTTTTCTCATTTGAATGTTTTTGATGTCAAAATGTTAGAAAACAATAAATTATTAAGAAATTTTTCAGTATTCCCGAGAATAACTATCAGACATGAAAGATATAAGAAAAAAACAGTAAGAGTCATGTCACAAATATCTTTAAAAATAATAGTTATTCTGAGTTTGGGGATTTTTCTTTCTTGCAATTTCTATGATGAGCTTTCATATATTTATCATTAAAAGATAAACAAATGAAAAGAACAATACAAAATCTATCATAAGATACAAATAAGCACTGATTATTCTTTCAACCAAACTTTTCAGAGGCAATAATTTTTTACTTCAGTAGTCACTGAAATTTTCTCTAGAAGACCAAATTCTTCTTTGGTTAATTGGACTTCATCAAGTGGAATGAGCAGGAGAAAACTGAAGGTATATTTGCTATTTTTGACATACCTATCACCAGGTCGACATGCTACTGAATCAGGGTATGTTGGAAATTGGATGGATATGACTAACTCACATTTTATAAGATTAATTGAATTTGGGTTGAAAAAAAAATGACCTTTGAAAACCAACTGCAAGTTTGACCAAAAAGGTTTCCTATCCATCAAAAATCATCCTCCAAACATGTTTTATGAAATATGTTCAGCATCAACTCATTTGTCTTTGATGCAAGTTTTTGAACATATTAGATAAATCAAACTCAGGAATATTACAGAGGGAAAAATATAAAGAAATTTACAGTGAGTAAAACAATACCAATGGCTAAAATTTATGTTTTAAGGCCAGAGCACACAATTCTTATTTAATAAATCACTGGGAAATTGTCATTTATCTGATAAGAGTAGTTCATCATTTTTAGGATTGTGTCTGTATGATAGCCCCACCAGAAAGGGGGGGGGGCAGAGATTTTTTTTATGGTAATTTGGTGATGATTCAAAAAAACTCAGAACAGTTTTATCAAAATCAGAATCTGCCCATATTAAGATAACCAATACCAATGTTCAATATTTCTCTGAGAACTTCAGGGAAAATGAGTTGACTGATGGCAAAAAGATTAACTAGCAAAACAGGATGTAAAGAGCAGTTCTTTGCTTTGGCAGGCTCCTTTCTGTGCTAATGCTATGCAGTTATAGTTAGGGGTCCAGACCCTCTTCAATCTAGACATTGGTGTACAGTCCACACGCATTTTATCCCTTCTTTGAGCTTGCAATTGCTTTTATTAATTCGCTGATTGGTTCTTGCTTGCCCCTTAATAGTTTTATATAGCTCAATTTTGACCCCTAAGGCAAGAGCATACAATTCTTATTTAATAAATTCTTATTTAATAATTTTGACCTCCAAACTAAACAATATATTTTCTGAAGGTAAGAATTACATATTTTTTTCTCTCAAGTTCTTCATTTTATTCCAGCTCAGGATTGGGCATGAAGTGGGAGGAGCTCCTAATTCTTGTCTGATAAACTGAATTTTGACTTTAGCTCGGCCAGTTGGCTTTGATTTCTTGTATTGCTCACAATTTCTTCCCTGGTTTCTCTACCCTCCCCTCATTTTCTCTTTTTTTTCTTTCTTTTTCTCTCAGATTGGGATCTCCGTATTTCCAGCTTCACATTTATAAACTCAGCTCTGCTCCCGAGCCCTGTGCTAGTTGGTTGTTCCCTAATGGAGTGGACCACTCAACACTTGGTCCCTGTGCCTTTGTGTCTCAGGAGAGCAATTCCTAGTCCTCTGCCCAATTTCCTGTCCTCCATAGACTTTTGCATTTGCTCCCCTCTTATTAAAAACATATTTATTAAGATAATCAATGGAAGTAAATATTATTTTTAAAATGTAATAACTTATAAATTAACTTTACAAAACCACAATTTACCCTTCATGACCTACTTGAATTTGGGGAGATAAAGTGTTTTGATTTGACAAGGCCACTCAGAAATACCTTTTCTGATCTTGAAAAGCATTCAGTTGCTGTAGGAAAGATGAACAGACTCCCAAATTTTAGAGAAACTTTTTAATGTTTGCTGCTCAAGTTATCAAAATCATTCATACGTTAAATATTCTGTTCTAAACACATACAACTTAAGAGTATTTAAAGAATCTGTATTAAATCTGCCATTCAATTATAAAAACAAAACAAAACTTTACTACAGTCACTGAGAAAGCTGGGCAAATTGCTGTGGTGCCCACCTATATCACATGTTTAAAGGAATAAGAGGTCAAGCTATTTCACAAATCTAAATCCCCCATCCCTAAATAGGACTAATGACACAACTGGTCACAACCAATCTGTCACAGATTTCAACAAGTTGCATATATCAGCTACTAGTGCAACCTGCACACAGGCCTGTTGGGCAATACAACCTGCCACACAGACAAACCTGCTACATAGACTCCCAAGAAGCTATTGTTCGATTCTATGGATATTATAATCTTATTTAATGGGACAGGGCTTCTTTTTCTTTCAACACCACCATATGAATAACTGTTTGTCTTTGTCTATTCTGGCTGCTATAGCAATATACCACAGACCAAGTAGCTTATAAACAACAGATGTTTATCTCTCACAGTTCTAGAGGCTAGGAAGTACAGGATCAATGTGCTAGCAGATTCAGTGTCTGATATCTAGAGAGATATCTTTTCAATGTAATCTCACTGAAGGAGGAGGTTGGGAACACTCTGGGGGGGTCTCTTTTATAAGGGCATTATCCCATTAATAAGGGCTCTGACTCATGAACTAATCACTTCCCAAAGGCTCAACCTTCAAACACCATTTCACTGGTGATTAGGTTTCAATATGAATTTAGGGGAGATACAAATAATCAGTCCATAACACTGTTTGATTCCTTTCATAAACTATTAAATATTTGCCTAATACACACCAGGAACTTCACTAGATGCTGTGGATATAAAAGAGAATAAGACACCATTTCTGATCTCCAAACTTCAAAGATCAGTAGGCATGACACATACGAAAAATATAATTTATTTGCAGGGTAACAGAGGTATTTCTCTGATAGTGTTTCTTACTGTATAGATATGTTCAGTGATAATAGCATTATTTTTAGTAATAGAAGTAAATCCATAGTTGGCTCATAATCTGGCCATGCCTGAAGAGGGATCTTTTCAGTGTTCCAAAAATGATCCTCTAGGGTTTCCAATTTACTCTGACAATGTTTACAATAGAACTGATGTAAAAACCAAGCATATATATATATAGTTTATATCTATATATAGTTTATATCTCTCTATATAGTTTATATATAGTTTATATATATATATAGCTAAATTGTTTAATTTACAGTAAGAAATACTATAGGAAGATTAGATATTTATATCCATTTTCCAGGTGTATCCTCTCTGTATGCAAGATGTATTAAAAGCCAAATTATTAGAATATTGATTTGTGAGCACAGTATCAGATCAAGATACTACCGCTGTTTGAGCCTCATTTGTGCATGTCTATTTTATCCATTTCCACAAAACCTGATGGACAAGATGCTGATGTAATCCCAGCAGGATAAGTCTTGCATAGGACTTCTACTGCTTGGCAAACACCATCCCAAACAGATTGAAACATGTCCTGTGTCCATTGGCTCAGTATTCACTCATGTCCAAGAAACCATTGGGACTAAATTTAACCAAGAGTCACAGATTATATGTCAGCTAGTTTTCCTACATTGCTCTTAGCTGAAACCTAGCTCTTCCTTGAGAATATTACTTTCTCTGCATCTTTCAGTTTTGAACTCACTTTCCTGATATTCAGGAAGTAAGATTGTGTCTTTTTCCCCTCTCCATTGCAGCTCCATAATGAGTATTGCATAGTTTCATAAAATGTTCTCCATTAATATTCACACTCTTATATTCAATTATCTTTTGCCTCCTCTTTTTCTTCTCTTGATCTCTTGGTCAATCCTCCTCATCCAGTGACAAATTTGACAGAGAGTGAATCACATTCCTTTCCATTCAAATTCCTTCCTGACTATTCCCACTCTGAACCACTATCAACAATTCTATCAGTATGGAATTTTCATAGTCCAGCGGTTATTCTGACCCTTCATTGTGACTGTGTGTATTTCTGTAGCAGTTCATTAACATTATGTTTTAGTTTAAATCTTTTAGGGAAAATCTCATTTTCCTTATATCCAGGTTCCTAGAGTCATTCCTCAGTCTCCTACTGTCTGTAGGAATATTAGCGGTGTCTGGAAGCGAGTGTCAGGTTTTCTGGTATGAGAACTAATAGGAGAATTAGCAAAGGTTTTATCAATGCTTCATTTTAAAGGATCAGTAGGAGTTCTCTGTGGTGGCCAGATGACAAAAGCCTTCTAGGAGGAAGCCACCTCAACAAAGATTTGAAGTCATAAAAATAGTGTGCTAGGGCATGAAGTGCATATGTGTCAACTGATGGTCATTGGGGCCAATTCAATGCCAATAGGAATCTCCAATTTAGGGTGTAGTGAAGAAGGAGACTTCATTTAGTGTAAACAGGTCAACTGTGATACAGCAGAGGCTGTGACAAAAGCTCAGTCATGTTACAGTTCAATTAAGAGACAGAATCGCTGTGGAACAGCATGGTTGTTAGGCGTCCCTGAGGCAAGGCCCATTTCAGGTTAGACAGATCCTCTCTGCCCTGCTCTGTTCTACTTGCTCTTCTCCACTCTTCTCCAGCAAGACACCTTCAGTGTTTTGTCTTAGGTGTTTCAGCTCCAGCTGGTGGTTTTGCTCTAGCCAGGGAAATGCAGTCTTTGGTGGGAAGGGAAAGTGCACTCTCTGAGCCTGAGGGGAGCTGACTATAGACAGAAATCCACACCCTGGTTTCTGATTGGTCTGCCCTCATACAAATGAGGATTCCAAATCCTCACAGTTTGATTGGTCCAATGGAACCGCTCTAATTGGACGGTGAAAATGCTGGTGGGTGATATAGCTGTGAAGCTCTGATTGGATGGGGAAAGCTTCAGTCCTATTGGTTGAAATACAATTCCAGGAACTCCTTTATCAGATGGCAGGAACACAGTGCAACTGGCAGGCAGATTAGTTCAAGCTTCTCCCTGAATCAGTTTGCTTGAGAGGCCCCCGTGTAGAAACGGCTGCTAGGCTCTGGTGTGCTTTTTTGTTTTGTTTCTTGTGGTTTTTTTTCTTGGTAGGTATCTTCTTTTGCAGGATCCACAAATGAATGGTCAAAAATCAGACTGGACATATAGTCAGAGATTCCTGATTGCTATTCTCACCCTTGGTTTCACCCACCTTCCTACATGTGTAGAATAAGCCTTTGATATGGTATTTATTAATAAGCAATTTGCAAACTTGTTGCACTTTATCTGAGTTCTTAAACTGTGCTCTATTCTGTCTCTCTAGGTCATCCATCTGTTTTCCTGATACTCAGTGGGAAATACTTCAGGTAAGTGTTGAGACGGGAACAAGGCAGTTGCCAGATAATGGGGGGGTCTAGTATATGTAAACTTTGCGTTATCACTTTGGCCAACAGAAAATAATTGAAGTGATTGGAAGTCAACACACATTATTAAGGGGAACTAGGCAGCTCAAGTGAATGAGTAAATAGATGGTGCTGAGATTAATATCACAATACTGTATTGACAACATTAAAAGCATAGTTGATTTTAACGCCATGTGATTCTTATTATAAATTAAATAATTCCTAATATAAAGCTATTCTATCTAAAAACACAATAAAAATATTATGAAAAAGTAAAGGAAAACCTAGGAATATCTTAACAAAAAGCATAATAGAACAACATAGGAAACATATAATAAAAACTCTGAAACCTATTATACAACAGAAGATTACTGAAGATAAAAGCATGTATTTTGTTCTAGAATAGGAAAATGCTGAAATTTGTCAATTCTCCCTAAATTAATTTATTAGTGCTATGTAATCAATCATAATCAAATAAGTTTAAACAATTTTTAACATGAAAACTAAAACTCAAAAGGACATCTGTAGGAATAAGCATAAGGAAATAGATAGGATGGGAAAATAACAGAAAAAATAAACATATGGGGCCTTGTTTTGCATACTATAAAGTTTTATAAATTAAAAGCAGTGTGGACATATAAATAGATCAATGGACTACATTAGACTCAAGTATAATGGAAATTTAGTGCCTTATAAATGTCATATTTAAAATTAGTAAAGATAAATTGGGTTGGTCAATAAATGATGTTAAAAATAAGTATGGATTTTTCCCCCACTACTTACATAAAATAAGTAATAGATTTAAATGTAAAATATAAAATCATGTAAGTATTTGCAAAAATCCTGCATAATTTATAATCTTGGGGTAGAGATGGCTTTTTTAACCACAAATTAAACTTAGAATAAAGATGCATTTAACATCTACATGCCCCCCAAACAAGGTAGAAATTCTGTAAGTCTACATTTGCAACATATAAGTTAAAAGAGTAATATCAAATATATAAAAAAAATGGAAAATATGTTGACAATTTCTCTCAATAATAAGGAAAGAATATGATCATTCTCATTTGCTGTTGCTTGAACAATCCTCCATTCTCATGGACATGTATTGCTTGGCTGGAAATATGTTGGGATTACAGCAGCTTCTTATATTCCATTGAGGTGAGTATGGAAGGGTAGCTTCTTTATATTTTCCCCCACTGCAGTTAAGAATAATAAAGTTCTTCAGTTCCGACACCATGCTCGCATGATCTTTTTTCCTATTTCTCTGCATTGAGACACTCCTAATTGCTCTACTTGGTGTGGAATCAGGCCCCATGTCTGACCTAAACAGGAGAGGATATACTTGTGTAGAAATGTTGAGCTACCTCACTGTCAGGTTTTTACTCTTCTGGGTCATTGTGACCCAATCTCTTGTAGTACAAGAACTGGAGAGCCAGTCAGCAATTAGAAATGGATATCAACATCTATTGCTGATCAAGCAGAGGCTGAATGCAAGTGCAGTACAGAAGCCATATAAATCTCCTTGCTTAGTCAACTTGTGCCTGCCCACCTAAGCCTAAGGAGATTGATATGTGCTCTCTTGTCTTTTGACCCAGTAGAGAAGATATCATTTATCTGTAGGAGCTGCTTTAGAGAGTACATTTCATATTAGAAATCCAAAAAAACATTTCAAATTTTTGAAACATCTCAAAAGATTTTAGGGCAGCCTAATAACAATTATAAGTATTAATATTTGACCCTGGCCTGATTTATTACCTGCCCTAGCACATAAAAATGGCATGGGTGTTCTTTAGTAAAATGGAGATTGGATATTATAATTGAATATCAAATACAGGAAAAGACGATGTTACCCTACTTTTCTGCCACCTCTCCTCTGGAATACTTTCCTTGAATATGTGCTTATGTATCATAGCATCCATTAGTTGAAAACTAAAAAAAAGAAAATTGGTTAATAAATGATTGTATATATACAATGCCAAACATTCCACCAGGCCCACTTTACTGAATTTGCTGAACCTTTCCTCACCAAAGAGATTAAACTGCTCACCTGCGTGTGTGTTAGTGTGTGCTCGTGTGTCTTAAAGACACAGATGACTTTCTCTACTAGAGTGAGCTAGTGTTACCCTGCTCACACCAATGAATCTGACCACTGAAGAAAACATCTCATGGAAACACTTTCAAGTGCACTATTTTGACTTACATAAAAATGTTTACTTAAGTGAATTTGAAGAATTTAATTAGCTACAAAGAGTCATATTGATGTTGCAGTTTTCCAAAGTCAATTCACAGCAGGTGAAAAGACCTCTGCTTAATGCAGAACAATTATTTTATTTATTTCCTTTTATTTAACAAACAAATAGCACTGAATAACAGCCAAGTGTTCTTCTAAGGATTTTACAAATATTAACTAATTTAATTTTCTAATGGCCTGTCTTAGTTAGCTTGGACTGTTAAAATAAAAATACCATTGACTGGGTGGCTTAAACAACAAACATTTATTTCTCACAGTTCTGGAGGCTGGGAGGCCAACACCAGGGTGTCAACATGGTCAGGTTCTGGTGAGAGCTTCCTCCTGCTTTCTCCACATGGAGGAGAGAGAAAGAAATCAGTCCCATCCTCTCTTGAAACATAAGGGCATTAATCTCATCATAAGGGTCGTATCCTCATGACCTAATCTAACTTCAATTACCTCCCAGAGGCTCCACTTTCAAATGTTATACATTGGGAAGTAGTGTTTCAACAAATGAATTTTGAGGGGACACAAACACATAGTTCATAGCACAGCTATGAACTCTATTAATAGTACTGTGTAGGTGAGTAAATTGTGGGACAGAGAGATCAACTTCCTTGTTCAAAGTAACACAGCTTCTAGTGGATAGAACCAAGATTTAAATCTCAAGCAGTACTCTAGTCTGAGCTACACCTGTACCTTGTGTTTCAAGTTACCAAAAATGTATCCCAAAAATGTTATATAGAGCTCAGAAAATGAAATTTGCTTTTGTAACATATATTATTTGTAAGTTCCATTCATTTCTAAGGCCATAGCATATAAAAACATCATAATCTTCATAATGATTTAAACATCAATTTTTATTAACCATTATATTTTTATTATGCCATGCAAAATTATGTTGGCAAGCCTTATTTCTAAGACATCTGCAACACATGCTGTGATCTTGTCACCTAAATTGTAAATTATCCACTACTAAAGAGAGCATAGGTGCTCTCTTTAGCTGGCTGCTGTTACCTGGTAATAAATAAAAAGGCAGTAATAGGCACAGGTATTATGTGATAGCTTTACTTATCAAATTGGAGGGTATTTTCTGGATGAAATTACCATTTAAATGGGTGAACTTTACATAAGCAGATTGCCCTTCATAATGTGGGTGGGCCTCATCTAATCAGTTGAAAACCTGAATAGAAAAAGACTGCAGCTGCCCTGAGTAAGGGGATTCTCTAGAAGACTGCCAGACTGCCTTTGAACCTCATCTGCACTATTTGCTTTCCTGTGTCCCCAGCCTTCTAGTCCACACAACAGTTGTTGGAGTCACAACCCCCCATCATTATGTGAGCCAGTTCCTTATAATAAATAAATCGCTTTGTGTATGCATGATTTTTTCTTGTGTGCGTGTGTATGATATATATATATATATATATATGCATATGTATATATGTATATATGTGAGTACACACACACACGCACACACATGATACAATAGACCATGCATCAGTTTCTTTAGAACCCTGACTAATATACTTACTGAGATTTGGGTGGAAAATTAATCAAATACACCTAAAGAAGTTCTAACGTAATACCCAAAAGGGAAATACAAATACATGTAATAATGATATCACTTTGTCTATGCATGTCATCATTAATTGAAGAATTTGACTGAATGGTTGTGAAGATCAACAGAATAGTATTGGAGGTCCCAAATGGGAAGGGGAACACATGAAAATGATTAAAAAATTTGAAGCTAGTTGTGTATGAAGAGCTATTATTGATCAAATGGAGAATTGTGATTGTAAGGGGACATGAACTGCATTACAATGTGGGGGAGGGGATACAATTCACATAGTAATTTAGGGAAATGCTTCTCCCTAAAGCAGTGGGATGCAGTAGTGACTACAATGTTCAGGGCCATATTTGTTGAATTACAACCTGAAAAGAGAGTGTGCTGTGGCTCAGAGAGCAGACTAGACATATTAAAGCTGAAAAAATGCTGTAAAGGAAGAATTGGTAAAATCTGCTGATTTGAATGTGGGAAGTAGATGATTGAGGATTCAAAAAGATAATAATATTTAGGTTATGGGCCTGAAGAACATAGAAGATGGGGTTTGAACTCCCCAAAAATTCAACTGGGTTTTGAGACTCCTCCACAATTTCCTGGAAGAACTGTAACTAATTTTTTGGAATGAATGGAATGGTTCATATGTATTTGATGCAGACCACAGTCCATTCTTCAATAATAAGTAGGTTGTCAGATTTATTATTGTATATAAGTGAGAAAATATTGCTAGGGACTAATGCTTGGATTTCCCAACTTCTTTATGTTGACATTTCAAGTTCTAAACCAAATATTAATTTTATACTTTCCCAGCCTGGTATTGACTTCCCTGTTTCATAATTTTATTATAAAATAATAAACTGCTTTTTAGGTTTGGCTGATGGGAGCCTATACTGCTACATTAATTTGAGGATTTATTAGGTTTGATTTTGACAAGGGACGTTTTGGTATAAAAAGATATACAGTTGAAAATTGACAGGAATAATCATTAATAAATGCTCAGTCTTAAATTATGAATAAATTCATTATTTAAAATCAAATAAAGGTATATTTTGCCATAAGTTATTACATGAGGAATATACAGAGGAAGGAATATATTTGTAGGATTTCTTCCAGAGGTTTATTCAAAAGTCTCTAGTAATTTAGAGGACATTTACTCACATGGATTTCTGGTACTCTAGAATATTTTGGCACTGATCATGCTAAAAAAAACAAAAAACAAAAATCTACCCTGCTATATATTAATGGAAGCAGTGATTTAGCAAAAATGCTGTGTCATCGTCCAGGACCCAAGACAACTATCTCTTATTTTTTTCATCCTCCTAATCATTCTTTGTGCTTATGGAGATAAAGCTGACATAGAGATTTAGCTCCAAGCTGGCTTCTTGATCCAGACAACTTCGTATGGCATTCATTTAATAGCATGTACTCTGGACCCAAACTAATGGTATTTATATCCAGGCCAGCTGTTTAGTAACTGTGTTAACTTGAGTAAGTTATTTAATCATGTTATGATTCAGTATTCTCATCTGTACGTTGGGCAACATCACAGTACCTACCTCATAGAATATTTATGAAAATTAAATGAGCATTTAGTCCAGGTCTTCTAGAAAGCAGAACGCCAGGGAAGATTCAAGAGGCTAACCCTTTATTTTAGTGGTTCTGTTACGTAGGCAGGAAGAATAGGGAGAAATGAAGAAGAAAGGAAGGTAAAGGGAGACAAATGAAAGAGAAGATGAAATCACCATCCTTAAGAAAAAGTACAGTTACCAGACTGGCCAGAACTAGATTTTGCCGGCTGAAGGCAAATCCAGGACACCATCTTGTCCCTCAAGGTTAATTTGGCTAATTATAATGGATTATATTATTAGCATTGCAGTTAGGGGAAATCTCTATCCCCTGTACCACCATGACAGTTCCAACCGAGTCAAATAAGGACAAAAATCCCACCTCCTGAGGGAAAGGAGTGGTCAGCGAAGACTTGCCTGGGAATGCCTGTAACGCCACCCGTAAATCTTGAATATTTTGTACTTTCATTTTTAGTGAAATAAATTGTCTCATTGTTTTTCGGAGCAGCTGCTCTTCTCCAGGCCTGCCCACACTCACCTTGTGGAGAGTGTACTGTCCTTCTTTAACAAATCTGTTGATTGTTTGGCTTATTAGGTGCGTCCTTGCATTCTTTCCTGTGGTGTCTTCCAAGAACCTGTTTTTTGGCAACAGTTCCAACCAAGGGTGGTAATAGTGAGAGAAAAAGGAAACTGCAATAACAAAGGAGGTAAAATGAGGTCAGGTGATGTGGTGAAGTTTACCAGTCTGGGTATCATTTCACAGTCAGAGGCCTACACACAAAGCCGGTCCCTTGGCAGGCATGTTTATTCTGGAAATTACCAGGAAGGGTTGCAATAAGGAACAGCCCCAGAAAAGAGAAGGGTTGGGGGAAGTTATCTTTGTGACTCCGCATCTGTTGTTTCCTATTGGTCAAAGTTCACCCCAATGAAGAGCTGGCTCTCAGGCAATTCCAGCTTGTCATCCAGCCCTTGGTGTTTCCTCAAGAAACTGCAAGAGAAGTGTATCCTAGTCTGAAAGTGGAAAGGAGACCCAGCAATAGTAGGGGAGAGGAGGTCACATGGATATCTGAGAAAGTGTCCAAGTGCTTAACACAATGAATTAGTATTTGTGGAGCACTTAGAAGAGTACCCAATGATGGTAAATAACATGAGTGCTAGTTATTATTAATCTGAGAGAGGCTGAGGAGAATATAAAATAACAATGAAACTTGTAAATAAAGGGTTGCACTTGATAGTGATTCTGAGATCCTAATTGTCCCAAGACTGTCTTTGATGCAATGGGTTTAATAGCTTAGAAACACAAAGAGGAGGTTAGAAATTGTCAATTCTTCCAAATTTTCTCCCAACAAAGACATAGAGAGTGATTTTAGAATAGGCTCAGCTCTAATTTGAATGATGGCCAGCACAGCCAGGAGTGCTGGTCATGGAGGAGAGTAAAATAATTCTGCCATGATTTTAGAGTGGATGCTAGAACAATAAAAGGGGAACAGTATTTGAATTTCTCTCTGTAAGTCTCCGTTTAGTAGAATCTCTTCTAGTATCTCTGCTTGTGAGTTGCTGGAATACATTACTGGAAAAAAAGAAAAGAAATTAAAATGGAGTCACAGAATATGCCGTGAAAGGACAAACAGCTATAACCTTGGGGGAGCAAAGCATAGAAAGTTTCTGGTAGATGGAGTTCTTCCTAGAATCACTAGGGTGGACCAGATTAGTCCCCTGGTGGTGAGGATTATCTGGTGAAAGCTATGGATGTTTCAAGGGAAAAAAAAGCGCAAAGTAAAAGCATAAAATTTATCTTTGTCTACCCATAGCACCTTTTTTTTTTCCTATCCCCATCTTAAATTTAAGATCTCAACTTAAATTTCCTCAAAGTTTTTAGCAAACTATTTATTGCAGTATAGCATTTTCAAGTTATCAGTATGTAAGATATTGACATTCTGTCAATATGAAATGGAATTTCAAACTTACTATGTTAAATTAATCTTAGTCACCTGGATGATGGCATAACAAAATTCCTTTTCTATAATTTTAACTTTTTCAGAAAAAAAATATTTTAAAAGGGATGCTGGTCTGTTTTATTCTAATTAATATCACTAAAATGGAAAGAAACCAAATGTATCCGGCTTGACTGTATGCATGTTAAGTGGGATTCCCTCCTTGAAGAAATTTTTGCATCGTCAGGGGATTAAACTGGCAGCTGTCAGGCTGTTCGCATGCAGACCACAGAATGTGCCCCTCCTTCTTCGTGTCTGATGGAGATTTATGCCAGATGCTCAAAAGAAAGGACTGGATTTCAAAACCTTACGGTCAGCATAGAGGGAGAGTGGGTTACAGGAGAAAAAATGTACATTGTTTCAGCATTCTAAAGCATGCGAAAGCTTGGGAATGTGTGTTGTTAGCATATAAATTATATAACACATAAGACATAGCTACTATCAAATTAAAGATTCAGAATACTTATTTGGTCAGAGTGGGTAGGTTTCCTCCTGGTCACACTTTTTCTTTCTTGACTTCGGGAAAATATGGAATGATTTTGAGATGCCTGCCACAAAAACTCCAAATTTTCTTTTATGAGTGCTTCGATGAAACATAGATGATATTACCATGAAATAATCATTTCTCAAAGTTTAGGGTCTGTAATCTGAATAATTTTTATGTGTAGTTTTTTTTTTTAAAATAACACATCGATAATGTAATGAAAAACTGCTGTGAAGAATCTTTTCATTGTTAGTCTTTAAAATCTAAAGCAGTGCTAACTCACTATACTTTTTGTCACTTAGCAATGAGTAGTAAGTGAATAATGGGTATACATTTTAATGTCTCAAATCTATGATTCAGCTATTCATATCTAGATTAATTCAAAATAAATTGCTCCTAAAAAAGATCTTACTAACATTTTTCATTTTGTAATCATACTCTCAGGAACATTTTATTAACTTTACCTAGTCTACATCTATTTTTGTTAAAATTATAAAACTTTTTCTTTGTTCTACCAGATGCTAAGGGTAAACATATTTATTTTTAAAATATAAAGCCTTACTCTTGACATAATTAAACTTGAGATTACATTGCCAAAATTAGAGTTCGGCACACGTGCCAGCTTGAACCAGCCATTTGATTCTGTCAATTATCTAAAAATGTGCATGATTCCCTGCTTCCCCATCAACAAATGTGTCTTCAAATTCCACTTTATCATTTCTATCAATGTTGGGAGCTCCAATTAAGCAATATATTGTAGATAAATTCCAACGCAACAAAAGTTTAAATATATATATCTCCAAATAACAAGTTTTTAAATATTGCAGATATGTAGTATTACCAAATTTTCAGAAAATGTTAACAGTAGTATTAAAAAATAATGTTTATACTGCTGAAGAGTTTCAAAACTGCTATTTGTATTAAAGGAGAGCATGGTAAGATTGCTACTTTTAGACTGAATCTCTTCAAATATACTTATTCACACACATTCACTTTTGACTTAAGAAGAAAAAAGGCTGCAAAGATATTTTCTGTAAAAGTCAATATCAAATCTTGATAAGGTGATTAACTCAAGTCACTCCTCTCTAATCTCCTTGAAAGTCTATACTCCACAGAAAAATAAAACACATACTTTTTAAATTCCCTGTTAGAAAAGAATCCTAGAGCAAGTGTATTCCCAGTGTGCAAAAAACTGGATTTACAGGTTTAGATTATCTCCAACCAAAATCAATTTATCCATTTGTCTATCTATCTAACTTTATCTTTGTATGTGATTCTCTATCTATCTATCTATCTGTCTATCTATCTATCTATCTATCTATCTATCTATCTATCTATCTATCTATCTACATAATCTCATACTCTTATTTGAAAACAATCAAGCTATGGTAGACATTAAATTTTTCCCTGAAGATTTTAGGTTTTCCTTTTTCTGTATACATCAGAAACTTGCTTCTTGCCCTGTGAAATTAGGCATGCCACATGAATTGCTCTGACCAACGAAATGTGAGCAAAAGCACTGAAGAGCTGAGATGCAGTTCACTTTATTCCTCCTCCAGATGGTGAGGCTGGATCCCTGAATAAAATGACATGAGAAGCTCCCAGTCCCTGTTTGTGGTGGACATTTAGTACTAACAGAACAATAAACCTTTCTTGTTTAAACTCTTAAGATTTGTTACCACAGCCGATTGTAGGCTTGCTTTGTTGTCTCACTCTCTTTATCTATATTTCTGTTTCTCTCTCTTTCTGGTTTTCTCTTCCTCAGTTTTTTCCACCCAAATGTTTACAGAGCATAAAAAGGTGTAGCAAATCTTCTTTTCTCAATTAATGGTATAAGATGGAAACAGGAGACCATGGCAAATTGAATTCCAGGTAGAAAGAAAACTGATCTTTTTTTCTCTATATGAAAATCTCCCCGTCCCCCACCCCAAAATACTACCCCTCGTAATTCTCTCCTCTCTCCAATGTGATCAGCACTCGATCCATCAGTGCCCCCTTCCCAGTTCTCGTTAATTAAGCTAAAAAGTGGAGCCTGAGCATTAGAAGCAGATCAAGGGAGAAACACAAAGAGAATGAGTCAGAGAAAACTTGGTATAGAAAAAGCCTGTGAAAATCTGAAATGGCTTTAGTGAGCTTTTTAGTCTGATATCAGTTCTATTACTAAATAATGAAATGCATCAATAAATTATTTCTAATTTGCCACCATCTATCAAACTCCATGGTCCAGTCTATATTTTAAGATTAAAGTTACTAGATTGTATTTCTAATTTATAATGTGGCCCAGGCCACACCTACAATCAGAATCTCTCACAGGCAGCCAGGGCAACTTTGGAGGTTGGGGTTGGGGTGATGACTGTTCAGAGTGAAAATATATTTTGATATAGTTCCCATTATGGTATCAGTAATGAGAAAGTCAGTGGCAAACATGGACTTCAAAAGCAAAAAAAAAAAAAAAAAAAAGTTGGAAGGATTATGCAATATCTTAATGTTTTTTTCAAGAGTTGTTTTTATTATTTTGTAATTCCAAGTAGCTGTAGAAACCTCAGATGAACTTAAAAGTTAAAATGGATGAAACAACATAAAGGTGTACATGAATTTCAATCCAGGAATGCTTTTGTTAGGTCATATAATAATAATTGGGAAAAGTGTTCCAAAGGCAGACAAGACTGTTTTAGTTCTCTGTCTTGAGGAGAGACCTTTTCCCCACCCTGTCTCTACTCTTGTCATGCTTTTATTTTCTATTTCTTGCTCTTCATTTCTAGATGCATTAACTGATATAAGCAATTTTAATTAGTTGGTTCTGAAAATGTCTTTGAAGAGAAATTAATATTATCTTCTGTGTTGTAGCAAATTGCAGTTATTTAGGACCAGCTGCTGCCTGCCTCAGGTGTGCTGAGAGTGTTAAGGTATTTTACCCATTTGAATCTGAAGGTCAAGGACCATAGGTCAGAGAGTTCCTGCCATTCGGGTTTCACTTGTTTTCTTTTCTTTCAGCTCACATTTCGTCTTTATTCTTTCTCCATTTTTCTTTTCTCTTGAAAGAGTGAAGACATAATATATTTCCAATTTCTATTGGCTAAAATAACTTTCATTTTAATGGAAACATTTAATTGTGAGTTGTATATTTACTATAGGGTTTTTTCCCCATTTTATTCATTTTCAGATTTTATGTTCACAGAATTATTACCCTCATGGGTAAAATATTTTGTTTGTGGGTGTGTGCACATAATGACATTTGACTGTTGACTTTTATAAGGTATTAAAACGTCTCTTCACTTTAACTACTTTGATGTGAAGGCCACAAAATTGATTGTGACAAAGGGGAATTTAATTTTTAAAAAAGATATGTGTAACCTTTTAAAAATAATTGACTTAAATAATTTTAAATATAAAAAATAAAGTCATTAGGAAATTTTTTATCGATTTCCCAGAAAACCGAAGACTCTGAGGAGGTGTTGAGCTTGCAGAATGTTTATTATGAAGCACCCCAACACCGATATCAGTGGAAAGGCCTGAAGAAGCGAGATTGGGCTGGGGAGGAAGCAAAGCTGCCAGGCAGACCTAACACATCTCAGCTGACCCCACAGGTTGTTTTGGAGCTTGAATGTCTTTCAGAGTTGCCCTCAGTTGGGTCACAATAAGCAGACCTTTAAATTCCCAATTCTACCAGTCAATGGGCAATGTGCACCATCCAGGAAACATGACCTTAGGGAAAGGTGACCTTAAGCAGTAGTGCTTTGCTCCTGAGGTTATCTCCGAAGACCATGATAAAGACTGGCTGTGGACACACCTCCAGCAGCTAGGGTAGCAAGCCCTTCGCTGAAGAAGTATCTGGATGCTACATCACCGGGTAAGTATGTATGTGTTTCATACAGTATATATGTGTAAATGTATCTTTATCTTTCTGAGCAGATGTGAATAAAGATGTCTTAATAGATGCTGTTGAAAAATTTTATAAAACTTAATTATGACTTTAATCTCTAATCAGTGAAACTTTTATATTCTATATTGACAGATTATTAATTTTCTATTTTGTCCTTTTATACAATTTCAAAATAATACCCATCCTTTGTGAAATGAAAAATTTCAGAATGAAAAACAATTAGGAAAATATTTTAAATGGGAAAGATAAACTACAGCCTAACCAGAGTTATGCACAAATAATTTCACCTAAGATTTATTTTGTTAAGTTAAAATGGTCTTGTTTAATGGCTAAATATTAGCTGATGTTGTCATTGACTGGTAAATATAAACTGAAAGGCATAATAACTATTAAAAACTGATAAAATAATACAAATTCTGATGCAATGACAAATATAGGTGTTATTGCTACATATTCATTATTTTTGGCAGATAATGGAGGAGGAGATGAGGTGAGAAAGAACTAAAATGGAATTTTGTACTCTTTTAAACTTTAGAGCCAAAAGAATATTTAGAAGGAAGAGCTTTCAACGTAGGATTGAGTAATTGTAGGTGGAAAGAGGAACAGAACATCGAAGTGCATTTTAGGGTGTTTTATTCTGAATCATCCTTCTCCTCTAAGGGAGGGCAGAACTAATAGCCAAGCAAAATGTAATGCGGAAGGAAGAGAAAAAGAATAGGGAGTAAGAGTATGGGGGAAACAGAAATATGAAACAAAAGAAGAATAGAAGAAGGATCTAGTGACAAAAAAATATAAAAGAGAGGGAGAAAAGAAAATAGCAAAGGAGAAAACGAGACAGGATATCAGAGCATCATCATGAGACTTTATAATGTCTTCAGTGCAATTCTATGCAGATGCAAACCCTTCCACCAAAAGCAACCTGGCAACTGGCCCAAATCTTTCACTTGTCCTTTGCATTATCTTAATGGATGGCTTTTCCATTGGTAAAAAAGTGAAGTATCTAGTGATACGGTATGGTTAAAAGAAATGTTGAAACAGGTGTCACTAGGTTTTAATTTTTTTCTGGTCATTTAGCGTAACACAAATCTCTGCCTCTAATTTCAATTCAGAAGTTAACTACAAGTGTGAAAGTGGAAATGTCTATAGTTTAACAATGTCATATAATGACTTGAACTGTTGTCTATAAACCTAAGTAAAATAAGCACCCTGAGGGACTCATATTTCATGCTTAGCATTTTTCTTAGAAAGAGTTAAGTGAACAATTACTGGAGACAATACCTGGGATGAAATCAAGCTTCTTGACTTACTGGCTACATGGCTCTTGATCCAGATGTTTAATTTCTTAACTATTGGTTTCCTCATCTATTTATTTAATTGGCATAACCCCCTTATTCATATGGTTATTTTGAGGTTAAATCAGCTAATGCTTCTAAAGGATTTAATGTAATGACTGGCACATGGTTTTGTCAATCCATTTTATCAATTAAAATGATTATATTAGATATTTTTAAATCAATTTTAAAACTTAACATTTGAGGAGTTTATTAATTTTAGCTACTGGCACTATTATTTATTCATTCTCAATACTGGTCAGTAAAATGCTGCCCTCAAGATATATATGCCAAGTTGTCACTGTGCTAACAATTCTAAAAATGCTTTAAATATCTGCCATTTGGGAGAATTGTAATATAAAAGTAGATATTACAATTTCACATAAAAGGGTGAAAGCTATGGATAATTGCACCCCACTGACTTTGATTTTGTCAGGGAAGGACCTCTGGGAATGTATGCGTAGAGCTCCATGTCCATTGTACATTTTATTTCAGTGAAAATACAGACACAATGGATGGTGGAGTGTTCCAGGGATGTTGTATCCCAAATAGAAAATGGGCACCTAGGCCTAGAGGCCAGACTAGTTCAAAAATTCCTTGGAATATGTCTTGTTGATTTTTAAAAGTGATAATGCATGCTTCGACATAATATTTAGTAAGTAACGAGGGCATGTAAGAATTTCAAATTTCGCTCAAAATGTTGCTTTTCCTCCATAATGGGGAGAAGTACTTACTTCAGTTGCCTTAGCTTACTCGTAAGGTAACACATGTTAAACATGAGTAAATTTTAAATTCCCAAATGCATAGAAACTACATTTTCTATTTAAAATTTTTTTCAAGGGCAGCTCTTTAAAGAATGCCTTTAATGTTTGCCAGTATAACTTTTAAAGAAAAATATACCAATTACAATTCTACTCTTCCCAAGGTGTGAACCCACCCATGTCTATTACATTGATTAAAAGTTGGGATCATCAGATGCAATAGTTGTAACAGTATCATTTAAGTTCTGTTTCTCTATGAAATCACACCTTTTCTCTCTTGTTTAATCCTTTAGTATATCACCTCCTGATGTTCCACCATGAAATGCCTGATACATTTTAGGTGCCATTCTAGGCCCTAAGAGGTATTAAAAGATAAAATGAATAAAAATGTATGATACCTCCTTTTAAGAAACGTACAGTCCTATATAGCATAAGTTTATTTTGATATTAGGCACCTATATTTATTGTGGTAAAATGTACATAACATAAAATTTACCATTTTAACCATTTTTAGGGGTACAGTTCTGTGGCATTAAGTACATTCACATTGTTGTGCTATTATCCCCACCACCCATCTCCAGAACTTTCCCCTTCCCAAACTGAAACTCAGTACCCATTAAACAGTAGCTCCCCATTCTCCCCTCCTTTCACCCTAGCAACCACCATTCTACTTTCTGCCTCTGTGAATTTGACTACTCTAGGAAAGTCCTTTTGTGATGGGTTTATTTCACTATAATATCTTCAAGGTTTACCCATGTTGCAGCATGTCCCCAAACTTCCTTCCTTTTTAAGGCTGAATAAGAGTATTATTCTGTATATATGACAGTAAGTGCCTCTCCATTCTCATGGTTGCCAATGACTTCCTTTTAGAAAATTCTATGTTTTAAGGTCTATACCATTGAGTCTTTTATTTAAAGAAATAAACCTTTTATTATAGAATAGTTTCAGATTTACAAAAACATTGCAGAGTACAGTTTGTATATGCCCCACAATTTTTCCTATTGTTAACATCTTACATTAATATGGTTCATTTGTTACAATTAATGAACCAACATTAACAGATTGTTATTAGCTCAAGTCTACATTTTGCTTAGATTTCCTTAATGTTTGCCTAATTTCCATTTTCTGTCCCAGCATCCCATTTAGGATACCACATTACCTTTAGTTGTCATGTCTCCTTAGGCTTTTTTAGATCCATTCTTTCTCAGATGTTCCTTATTGTTAAAGACCTTGGCAGTTTGGGGGAGTATGATTATGTATTTTGAATTTGTGTGATGTTTCTTTCATGGTTAGACTGGAGTTATGGATTTTTTTTGGGGAAACCACAGAAGCAAAGTGCAAGTCTCATCATGCCATATATCAAAGTCACAGACTAGCAACATATCTTGTCACTGATGATATTAACCTTAATCACCCAGTGAGGTGGTGCTTCCCAGGTATTTCCAATGTAAACACCCTGGGGAGTGTTCACCGGGTTTTTCCACTGTAAAATTACTTTCCCCCTCTTTCCATAGGGTACTCCTTGGGAGCAAGTCCTTAAGTGTAACCAACATTTACACTTGAGGGAGGATTATCTATATAATTTATATGTAATTATTCTATATAAGAGATTTATCAATTCTTCCACTTCGATTTGCTTTTCTTTTCTTTTCTTTTTTTAAGATTTTATTGGGGAAGGGGAACAGGACTTTATTGGGGAACAGTGTGTACTTCCAGGGCATTTTTCCAAGTCAAGTTGTTGTCCTTTCAATCTTAGTTGTGGAGGGTGCTGTTCAGCTTCAAGTTGTTGTC
Source organism: Rhinolophus sinicus (assembly GCF_036562045.2). Taxonomy (NCBI): domain Eukaryota; kingdom Metazoa; phylum Chordata; class Mammalia; order Chiroptera; family Rhinolophidae; genus Rhinolophus; species Rhinolophus sinicus. The sequence continues at coordinate 86,892,166 of NC_133751.1, forward strand.
CTTTCAGTCTTAGTTGTGGAGGGCACAGCTCAGCTCCAGGTCCAGTTGCTGTTATTAGTTGTAGGGGGCACAGCCCACCATCCCTTGCGGGACTCGAGGAATTGAACTGACAACTTTGTGGTTGAGAGCCCACTGGCCCATGTGGGAATCGAACCGGCAGCCTACAGAGTTAGGAGCATGGAGCTCTAACCGCCTGAGCCACCGGGCCGACCCTGATTTGCTTTTTAGCAACTATTTATTAATATCAGTATGAATGAAGCCATTTTTAGGGAAGGGGATTACGTCCTTCAGTGTTTACTATGTCCAGAACCTGTGTTAAGGGTATGTAGTATGCATTCATGCAATCCTAGTCATAAACCTATTGGAACGTACTTATATTAGTTTCTTCACATAATTGAGATCCACTGTAGTAGTTTTAGTTCTAGAAGAAGCATAATATATATCAAACTATTTTGGCTATGTAACTGAGATTTTAAGTTATTCTATGACTAAGAAATGGATGTGATTTTGGAATTCATTATTTTGTTTTCAGTAACTACTATGCTAAAACCTTTAACTATGAGTCTTGTGGAATCCTTGAAAACAACCTAATAAGGTAGAGGTCATTGCAATTGTGGACCTAAGAAGCTTTGCTAATCAGCTCAACTAATAAGTGGTGTATGGTAAGAGCACAGGTCTGTCTGATTTCAACCTCGGCCCTTTATACCCAGAGTTTCCAGTGGACTCTATGCTGTATGAATCTATGTCATTTACAGCTTGTTTAAGCATAGCATTTATAGAGAAGAGGTTAAAACTATAGGCCTGGATCCCTTGGCTCCCTGAGAGCCTTTGGAAAACTGCTTACCCACTCACAGCTTTTGATTCTGTATCTATAAATTGGGGGTGGGGGGAACAGTGGTAGTAATAATGATAATAATAGTTATTGTAAGGGTTAAAGGGTTGATGATTGATGAGAGTTCTTCTCGTGGTACCTGGTGCAGAGTAGGTATGGTATTTGTGTTGTCATTATCAATATCATTATTGTGGTTTTTACTTTCATATTTGTTTATGTGAGATAGTCTTATATTTTAGGTTGGGTTTCCTAGAAGACAAGTCTGAGACAGATTAATCTGGAAGAAATTAGGGCTTAAAGCAGGTAGGACAGGAAAGAAAAGGTGAGCAAAAGTATGATCAGGTGAAGCTGAGCCTCAGCCTGATCTCATGGAGAGTTCTGGAGTGAAAATTGCTCTGCAAGATTGTTCCACCTAATGGTTGAGGAGCTGAACTTTTGTACTTTATACTGGTCCCTCACTGGCTATCAGCTGTGGAGGGGCGGGTGGGGGGGTGTCAGGAAGTCCATAGGCCATTCTCTGAAGCAGGTTGTCTCAGGTGTAAGGTGTCGGCAGCAAAGTAGTGCGAAACCAGTAAGAGGCATGCGAGGGGATGTGGCTATGACACCAAAAGTGGTCAATACATTTATTTTCTTCCCAACTACACTGTGAACTCCTATCAACAAGACATTTAATAGAATTACAGGTAGTTCTTAAACTCTGCAGATTAGAGCAATGAGTTTGCAAAATAAAAAAGTGGGCATTGTATGCCTGCTTGAAAACCTTTCCTTTTAACAAAATAGCCCAGTTTATTGTGGTTATTGCTTTTTTTTTCATGATTGTTTTGTTCATATTAATCAGTGATAGAGATGGCTTAGTTCTCTTCCTGGAAACTAAAATATTTATCAAGAACTATTCATAGAAACATACGGATGGAACTGCTATTTCCAAAAAAAATCACAAAGGTTATGTAGCTGTGGTTCTCTAGCTCATGGTACATTAAAAGGTCCCTGCTTTGTTTAGTACCTCTCCTTTGTCCCCAACCACAGATACTCTGACTCATCTGGTGTAGGGTTAGGCCTCCGTTTTAATTTGCTTTCAAAGCTCCCCAGCCAAGATTGAGAACAACCAGATTGCAGTAAAAATTAGTCAGTTGGAAAATTTCAAATTGCCTAACTCCTACAAAATGCAAACATAACAAAAAAAAGAAAAAAGAAAAATCTGCCTCATCGTGAAATTGTTGCATTGGAAAATGGCAAAGAGGTGCATAATGACAGTTTTTTAAAATAATAGTAAGAAAAATGTAAGTTGTTTCAGTATGCAGCAAAGTGCTCATTCAAGATGATCCTGAAAATGCAGCCATTCCATTACCTTTCCTACTCCTTCCAAAATAGGAGTTCCAGGTCCTAAAATAATATTAGTGAAGCCATTTTGAGTAAACTGACATATTAATTTAGGCATTCTGATAATATAGTTGAAAGTTAGACTAGGTATACACGTAAGCACAGCCAAAGTAAAACTTTAGTATGGAGTGTGTATAAAGTATTAAGCATTCATAACTAAATACAAATGCCTGAGACTCAAGCTGGTATTATTTAGTCAGTATAGTTAAACCAGCTCTAACATAATTCTAGTCAGATGGAAAGGCAGTAAAATGCATGTCATAATATTTTCCTTTCTGTGGAATTAACATTAAAAGTTTCAATAGCATATTTTAAAAATGAAAGCAAGTGAATCTGTTTTAATTACTCTATTGGCTATTAAAGGAATGGCAATGTTTAATTAATTTCTAAATAATTTGTAATTCTTCTCCAATGTATTCATCTGTCAACATCTCTTATATAATAACTGCCCTTATAAGAAATAAAATTCATAGAGTTATCAAAGATGAAAAAATACATGTTACATGCCCTATAATTAGTTTTTAAAAACATATTGGGATCTAACTTTTTCAGGGAATAAGAACATTGGTGATTGATAATATTGGAAAAGAAAAAAAAAGTTTAAATATAGAACTTCCCCCAAATATATGGCCCTCTATTTAAAAAAAAAAAAATCAAACCTGATTGTCACTATAATTCTATCAAGATTACATTTCAAAAATGCTAGTTTTGTTTTTTCTGGCCACAAAAAGTAAAAAAAAAAGAAAGAAAGAAAGCTACCACTAGGTTTCTGCTGACTTTTCTAAGTTTGCCAGATAAATGTTTGAATTGAAAGCTGTAACTGTGATTTATTGGGCTTGAAATATGAAGCATATCTTTCATGTTGGAATTTTAAATATCTTATTAAGCAACGGTAAGGTCTATTCAGTACTTAATCAAAACAAACCACAAAATAAGTATGTGTGGTACTTCACCCTCTCGCAGGAACCACCCACTAATGGAGATGGAGGAAGGAAATATTTTCACATTCTCAAATTGCCTTATTTGTCTTTCCAGCGGTATTTCCAAAACTACTGTCTCTCCGGATTTGCACACCTAGCAAACATTAAGATTTATGTAAATATATATGTTTACAATAGCAACTTTTAGAGCATAGATGGATATCATAAACTGTAGCTGACAAAGTAGCCTATAATTGTCCTCAATAAAATGAAGAGCGTGGGTCTCCATTATTGGTGGGGGAGAGAGGGATGCCAATATGCAGGTAGCATGTGTTAACTCGATTTTCAGTAATGTTTCAAAATGCATTTTTCAAATCTTATAAAAGGGAAAATGTTTGCATCCTTCTGCAAAAAATTCTTCATGTATATTTTAGGTATTTGGAAAACATTGCTTCTTGTATTTTTTAAATGAAATCTAGTTACTTAAAAATGTATATTCCACTTCTAATTTTTCTTCTTTGTTTTTTCCCCCTCTGATGACAATGGAGTTAAATGATGTGAGGGGAAATACATAAATGATGATGTTTAGACTTAGTAATGTGTTGGAAGTAAATGGGCAACTAAGGAAACACGATAGAAATATCTTTGTAATATTAACAAATATAATAAAGTAATAACTCTTTGCAGCATAGTGAAATATGGACGGGACTGAATAAAAATGGATGTTCTATTCAAAAAAGCCACGAGCAACCCTGGAATGATAAGTACAGAATTACACTCACCTTTATGTGTATTAAAGAGTTTAACTATGACTGGCTATTTAATTGGTCTGGTTGTAACACCACTGTTACCTCCCTCAGGAAGTGCAGAATTGGATAAATGAAAATTCAGAGTTTTTATTAAATTTTAATTGTATTTTATTAAGACACTGAAAAAAAACACATTTTTGTGGTTTTATTATTATCATGGTAATTTGCCAAGAGAAGGACTTCAATGGTTTAAATACTGATTATTCAAAGATAGATTAAGCTCTACAGAAAAGAAAAATGGTTGCTCAGAGGGTTGGACATGCTGAGGAATAAAAGATAACAACCCATGCTGATCATTTAAAAAGGAAATCAGTTGGATTAAGAAAAATCTGCATTTCATGAAAAGCCAAAGGAATAAATAAAACCATAACAAAAGACAAATACATATTCATTCTTTCATTCATTTAACAAATGTTTATTAATTGCCTGCTTTGTGGACCAGTAACTTTTAATCACCAGCTATACAAAGTCAAATTATACATGGTCTTGCCCTTGAGGAGTTAGTGGAAATGGAGAGAAGATAATCAACAATAATAGGATAGTGCCATAAAGTCTTGGTGTTCTGGAGAACTCCAAACAGAGGTACATGTGGGAGTGGAGGTAGAGAAAGGAGGTTTCTCCAGAAACTGTTATATTTACACTGAATTTTGAGGCAATAGGAGACAGTTAATGTAAAGGGGTCAAAGGCAGTCCAGGTGCAATCTAGTAAAGGAGAGAAATAGCAGGAACTGGAGAAGTAAGGAAGGGCTAGATAACAAAAGGTCCTATTTGCCAGGATAAGGAGTTTGAAATTTATCCTAAAATTTATGAGGAGCCACTGGGAGGTTTTTTTTTCCTTTAAATAGACATTTTCATTTAGTGAAATATATTCTCTGCAGACTTCTTAGTAGACCAAGGATATAGTGAGATTTGCGTTTTAGAAAGATAACTTTGGCAGCAGTATGGAAAACAAACAATTTACCACCTGTCTTTACAGCAGTCATCTTTAATATACCAGGTGTCTCAGAGACATTTGTTGCTCACCAGATATCTATGTGCTTCCATATTTGTCCCACCCTCTTTCAGTTAGGCTGGCCATGTAACAAGTTCTGGCTTAGGGTCTGGGCCAAAGGATAATAAAACTTGGTAATGGCTCCTCCAGTGTTCCTTCTCCCCTTTGATGCAAATGTAGAACACCATGCTCTGTATGGTACAGCCTGTTAGCCTGACTCCCTGAATGACTGTGTGGATCAGAGATACACTCTCTTCCACCCTCCATCCACTTAAATAGGTGAGTTACACTGTTAGTTGAAAAAAAAAAAATGTTCTTGAAACATAGTTTAACTTAACATGACAAATACATTCTGGTCACTTCCTTTATTCTTTGAAAAGTTCAGTTCCTGCCGCTTTGCAACATTAGGTGTGTCATGGTTCTTCGCAATTTTAATACCTATGCTGACGGCATTTCCAATATTCCAGAGGTTGTCTTCTGCTTGCCCAAATAATATTTTTCTGCAACTCAGCCTAAGCCATTCATTCTCATGATTGTACACTAATTTTTTATGATCACCAAAAAATTCCATTTGGAGCATCTTTCACTGACTCTTACCTTCTGTCTTTCTAGCCAACTCCATGTGATATCCCAACTCATACTATTCTTCAACTTCAATGGGACTTATGATCTATTGATCCACATTTTTACCATCCCTCACTCCCCTATGTCCCTACTATCTTATCTCTCTAGATCCTGAGGCCATCATTATAATTACTTCCTTGAAAATTTTATTAACTCATTTATCCCTTTCTGGTTTTTAATGCTCCCCTGGGAAAACTTCAAATCTAGCTGAATTAAACTCTGCCATCTCTGAACCTGAACCTTTGAAAATGAATGTAACTGAAAACAAATGAACAAACAAAAAGCAACCTAACATGCTGACTACTCTTACTTTAAATTTGTGACATCTAAATATATGTTTCCCTTGTGCATTAACCCTCCTACCACTTTTAATTGGTACTTTAAACCTCGTCCTTTGTTCTTAAATCTTTACCACCACATCACTGAAGTCACTCATAGATAATTACCTTGCTTCCTATTTTTCTAGGAAAATTGATTTGCAATCAGAAAAGACCCTTCTCAAGCTGTAACTACGTGTACCACTTACATGGTGCCATACTCTCTGCCTTCTATTGGTAACTGTAAGTATCTGCAATCCTTCTTCTGCTACCTTCTCCACTTTTGCACTTGATTTCAACCCTTCTTACCTATTCATGAATATGATTCCAGAAATTCTCCCAGTTCTCTGAAATAATCAAATTTTCCCTCTCTATTGAGTCATGCTTGCCAACATGTCAAGATATTATATCAACTTTCAATATTTCCTTTTGACCCTACGTATCCTTTCTGTTATTACCCCCACCTTGGCTTTCTTGACAGCAAATCTCTTCAAAGGTTTATCCAATTAGCTTTTCACTATCACTCAGCTGAAACTCTTTTTGTCAATATCTCCAATAACATTCATGTTGTTAAACAAACACCACAATGTCTCAGATTTCCTGACCACTTTCAATTCTTGCTTTTTTTTTTTTTCGTAGCCTGGATTGATTTTCTCATCTCCAGACTTCAAAAATCAAATTGTTTCCCTCCCCTTTTTCTTTTGACACTGCACACACACACACACACACACACACACACACACACACACACACATAATTTTGCCTCTCTCCATCTCTGCCATCACTACTTGCTGGTTTATTGAGTTTCCTAACATCTCTCCCTAATTCAGTGCGTGGCCCCTTTGGTTTCGTCTCTGAAGTCAAAAACAGAATAGTCAGAACTCTAACAGATTTCTATCTTTTTCAGAGTGAAGTCCTTAAAATGATCTCTAAAGACTTGTATTTTCTGGTTTCCAATATTGCTCTGATTTTATCCTTTTTATCCTCTTCATTTGCTCTGCTCTAGCAGTGCAGGTCTCCTGATGACACTATAACATGCCAGGAAATCTCCACCTTCAGGACTTTCATAGGTGCTACTCCCTCCATCTTGAATCTCTTTCCCCAAGATGTCTGCAGATCTAGTTCCTTCCCTGCCTTTGGATATCTGCTCAAACATTTCTTTCTAACTGAAGTCATTCTGAACCACCCTAAATACACATTTTTATTCTCTTGGCAATCTTGTGAGTTATTATAGATATTATTCCATATTAAAGTTGAAGAAAACAGTTTATAAAATATCATCCCCATAGTAAAAATGAAGAAATAAAGGCTCACAAAGAACAATGAATATCTACAGTTACTTTGTAGAAATGGGATTCTATGCTCTTTTCATATATTAACTCCTTTAATCATCATAAAAACTTTATTATTATCCACAGATATCAAATAAAATGTCCAGAATAACACAGTCACTGAGCTGTATAGATAGCTAAGGCATCTTCTTTAAATCAATACCCTTTCCTCTGTACTCTACGGGCTCCTGGTGTTATCACTCAATCATGAAAAATATCACATTATTGGTCACAGATAGATGCTTAGGAATAGGTTATACATATTTTTCCAGTTAGATAGTTCCTTCTTCAATTCATACTCATTTGAGTATAATTATTTTTAAATAGTAAAATATTAAAACCCAGTGTAATTACTAATGACACTGCCGTATGTGTTGTTATGCTGTACTTTATGTAGTCTATATTGTAAATGTTTATCACAATACTGGTCTCCCCAACAGTATGTTTCTTATGTCAATATAGAGTAATTTTAGAAATATCAAGATATGAGTATCTCAGAATTTTGCACTGTTTCTATCTTAAGACATCTTTTGAAATATCTGTGCATCCAGTTTATATCACAATATCAATAACGTCTAAAATTAATAGTTGGAATTTCACAAAACTGTAAAATATTTAAAACCAAATAAATGCTAAGATTCTAAATAAGGTAGCGGTGAATCTTTCTAACCTTATAGGAATCATCATATAACATGAAATTTTTAGAAATATGTATAAGTATAAATACACACACACACAGAAAATTTGTCTCAAATTAGCAATAATTTTAAACATCATTTGGCTGCTGAAATTACATTTTGTTTGTAAATTATCTATTAAAACTTTCTCATGCTACTGCCCATCACTTATAAAAACATAATTTTGTATCATACACAGGAAGTTGAGTCCATTATACTGCTCATTAGAGTGTGCAAACCTCATCTCTTGTGCTATTTTTTCTTCACGCCTCATCTCTACTTTCTCATCATCCAGTTGAAACACATTCTATTGTGTGTGACATGTCCTTAAATTTTCATGTAATCTTATAAACTATGTAGAATTATTTGTATATGTGTTTTTAATTCTAATACATAGTGTTTGGTTATAAATCTTGTTCTGTTTTTTATCTTTTTCTTTCTTTCTTTTTTTTATTCCACACTGCTGTCTATTTTTCATATATATCTCTATTTGTTTCTAAATGGTACATAATATTTCACAAGTGTGTGTGTACATTTTACTCACCCATTTTTCCAGTTGCCTGTGGCTTTCTGCCCTTACAAAAAAAAAAAAAAAAGCCACAATAAATGTGTGCTCTTGCATGGGCCATGTGAGAATTTCTCTGAGATATGCATCCAGAACTGTGATTCCTGGGTCAGAAAGCATACTCATACTTAATGTTACAAAGTATTGCCAGTTATTTTCAGAATACCTGGGTCAATCTATGCTCTAAACAGTAACTCATGTCTCCCACTTTTTCAATCTGCTTTTATCCCCGCCCCCTTTTATTTTGCCTGGCCATCTCTACTTTCCTACATTTACATCTCATATATGTTACTGTATTTAGCATTTAAGAACAGGGTAATAGAGATTTGGCTTAGATCACAATGTCTCTCTTACAATATGAGTAATATGAAGTAAAAGTAATCTGTTAGATAAATTTGTACTTTTACCTGTGGCTCTTAACGTTTTTTTTTTGTTTTTGTTTTTGTTTTTTATTGTCTTATAGTTATTTGTGCATTTGTTTTGGGTTCTGTAATTGTGAGCTTTTTAAAGACATGAGCTGTGCCTTAAATATTCCAATAGTTATCCACACATTCATTTATTTATTGAAAAAAATATTTATTAAGCCCTTCGCTCATGCCTGTAGTTTTCTATATACTAATAATACAGAAATGAGTAAGACACAGTTCCTAGCCTAAGCAGCTCAAGTAAAAAGTAGAGAAAGGCATGGAAATAAATTACAAAATGCAAAATGGTAACTGCTGTTATAGAGGTATATGTACATAATAGGGCATGTCTTTTTATTTTATGTTTCTCTAGTTTTAGAGCATGAAAAAGTAGAGCAAGCTAGTTTTTATTTTCCCTTGCTTCCTCTTTAGCGAGTTTGTTATTGCAGAACAAGTACTAGGGTAAGAAAACAAGCAAAATAGCCTCTTAAACGTGAGTCAAAATTGAACTCTAGATTATTTTCTCTGAATATGTGCCTAAATATTTACTCTGCAACCAAGTTAAAAGAATTGGACAAATAATAACTAAATACATTATTTATTTATTTATTTAATATACTTCTTATAATAGGTCCTGATTGTTAGTAAACCAATACAAAGTAAGATTGCAGTTTTGATATAACAAGTTTGGTGGAGATGAACCTTTGTGAATTACATTTTGCTTCTGATAGGAGATTTGCTCAGGAGACGGCACCACTATAGTAAATGACTATTTGTAAAGAGGGTATCTTAACCTCTTAACTTTTGAAATGTCTTGAAGTTAATTCTTTTGACACAGACTAAGTAGAACTAAGTCATGTTTTAAAAATGGTCTCTGTCTGTTGGTCAGCCATATCCTATCCAAGGTGAAGAGCCCACCAGAAGGAAAGAAAGGGTAGCAACAGATATCACTACTTTCTACAATAAACTTGACAAAGAGGCCTTTTCCTCCTATTTTCTTGTTTTCATTTTGATTGGCATATGTAGGTAGGACAAGGTAACTAGAAATGAGCTGTTATAAGTTCTAGAACAGTAAGAAACAATGGACTCAAAGACAGAGGGGGAAAAAAAAGCATTGTTAGAGATCTGTCTTGGAATGTTTCTTAGAGAAAGAAGCATTTGAAGGGAATAGTAACAGGTGACTCACTGGGTGAATTTATCAAGTAAATAAGGGAGAGAAAGACATTTCTGATAGAAAGACTAATATCTGCAATAGCATGAAACAGCATACTTTGTTCAGGAAGTTAAAAGGAGTTCATTAATGCAGGAACATAGACAGAGTTCAACTGCCAGGGAGGCAAAGATGATGCTGGAGGGGTAGGTCTCCTGAGGAAAAAAAATATATATATAGTTTATTTCAGAGCAATGGGAATCCTCCGAAATTATTTTCTTCCTTTTCTTTTTTAAATAAGAAAACCGGTATGTATATAGTACAGAAAATTCAGAAAAACAGAAAAGTAAATAAGATTAAAAATATTTACTCCTTAACCATTATCCTGAGATAACTGCCATTAACATTCCTTTCTGTATCAACAGGCCCATCCATCTATAATATCTATATTTTTAGTGTATTACTCTTTAGCTTACTATTTTGTTTACTATATTTTAGTTTATATTTTTTGTTTACTAAATTAAGATTGCATAGTTTTTGCAGTTAGTGTTTTTTATTAATATACGAGGTGTGATAAAAATATAACATGAATGTCTAAATTAAAACAAAATTTACAGTAAAAGACACATTGCCATTAATCCCCCTCAAAACAGTCCCCCCTCATTTCAAACACACTTATTCCATTGTTCTAAGGAACTTTCTGAAGCAGTTCTGGAAGTCCTCGTTCATGACTGTCTTTACTTCATCCTCCATCATGACACTGCTCCTTGTGGCACATCGCTTCTGGTATACGGCAATTTCTGTCAAAAGCATTACGGTGTGTCCTCATCCACCTTATTCACCAGATCTGGCACCAAGAGATTGCTGGCTCTTCCCCAAAGACAAAATGACCATGAAAGGTAAATGTTTTGAATCAATTCAGGACATCGAGACAGCCACAATAGTGCAACTAAAGACATGAAACAAGACTTCCAGAACTGCTTCAGAAGGTGGCAAGAATGATGGGATAAGTGTGTTTGAAGTGAGAAGGAATATTTTGAGGGCAATTAATGGCAGTGTTTCTTTTACTGTTTATTATTTTTTAGTTATTACAATATTATTGACTATACTCCTTATGCTGTACCCTACATACTCATAACTACTTTGTAACAACTAATTTGTACTTCTTAATCCCTTCCCCTTTTTTCATCCACCTCCCAAAACCTCCTCCCATCTGGCAAACATTAAAATGTTTTCTGTATCTGTGAGTTTGTTTCCCTTTTGTTTGTTTATTTTGTTCTTTAGATTCCACATATAAACAAAATCACATTGCATTGATCTTTCTCTGTGTGACATACTCCACTCAACACGATACATTCCAGGTCAATCCATGCCGCTGCAGACAGCAAGAACCCATTCCCTTCCATGGCAGAGCAATAGTCCATTGTATATATGTACCACCTCCTCTTTATCCATTCATCCATTGACAGACACCCAGACTGCCTCCACGTCTTGGCTATTGTAAACAGTGTTGCAATGAACATATGGATGCATACATTCCCCTGAATTGAGTTTTTGGTTTCTTCAGATAAATACCCTGAAGTGGGAATCCTGGGTCCTTCTTTGTTACTTTTATAGCCTTTGTTTTAAAGTCTGTTTTGTCTGGTATAACTACTGCTATCCCAGCTTTTTTTTTTTTTTTTTCCATTTTCATGAAATAACTTTTTCCATACCTTTACTTTCCATCTGTGTGTATCTTTCAATCTGAAGTGATTCTTTTGTTGGCAGCATATGTAAGGGTTTTGTTTTCTTATTCATTCAGCCTTCTTATGTCTTTTGATTGGAATATTTATATTGAAAGTAATTGTTGATAGATATGTAGCTATTGATGTTTTATTATTCATAATTTTTCATTTTTTTTCATTTTCTGTCTTAAAGAAGTCCCTCTAACATCTCTTGTAATACTGATTTGGTGGTGATGAACTCCTTTAGCTTTTTCTTGTCTGGGAAGTTCTTTATCTGTCTTTGATTTAAAATGATTGCTTTCCTGGGTAGAGTAATCTTGGTTGTATGTTCTGGCTTTTCATCACTTTGAATATTTTGTGCCAATCCCTTCTGTCCTGCAAAGTTTTTGTTGAGAAATCAGCTGACAATCTTATGGGAGCTCCCTTATAAGTTGCCTTTCTCTTGCTGGTTTTAAGATTCTTTTTTTGTCTTTAACCTTTGCCATTTTAATTATACTGTGCTTCCCCGAAAATAAGACCAGGCCTTATATTGAGGTTTGCTCCAAAAAACACATTTGGGCTTATGTTCAGGACATGTCACCCTGAAAAATATACTAGGGCTCATTTTCTGGTTAGGTCTTATTTTCGGGGAAACACAGCAATGTGTCTAGCTGTGGGCCTGTTTGAGTTCATCTTGTTTGGGACTCTGCATTTCTTGGCCTTGTATGTCTATTTCTTTCACCAGATTTGGAAAGTTTTCAGTCATTATTTCTTCAAATAGGTTCTCAATCCCTTCTTTCTCTCTTCTCCTTTGGTACTCCAATAATGTGAATATTGTTATGCTTGATATTGTCCCAGAGGTCTCCTAAACTATTCTCGTTTTTTTAATTCTCTTTTCTTTTTGTTGTTCTCATCATGTGTTTTATGCTCCCTTGTTTTCCAAATCACTGATTCGATCCTCTGTTTCATCTAGTCTGCTAATAATTTTTTTCTAGTGCAGTCTCCAATTCAGTTATTGTATTCTTCATTCTGACTGGTTTTTTTTTTTTGTGGTTTCTACATCCTTTTTTATGCTTGCTATCTTTTTGTTGAAGTTCTCACTAAGTTCCTAGAGCATCCTTTTAACCATTGTTTTAAACTCTTTATCTGGTCGGTTGCTTGCCTTCATTTCATTTAGTTATTTTTTTGGCATTTTCTCCTGTTCTTTCACTTGGGATGTATTTCTTTGTGTTCTCATTTTGGCTGCCTCTCTGTGTTTGTTTTTATGTATTAGGTAGATCTGCTATGTCTCCCAGTCTTTCTGGGTGGCCTTATGTTTTAGGTATCCTGTGGGGCCCAGGCACAGTCTCTCTTTTCACCTGCTATGGGTGCTCCAGGAGTGTCCCTTGTATAGGTTGTGTGTGCCCCTCTTTTATATTTGAGCCTTGATTGCTAATGGCATATCAGTGTGTTGGATTGGCCTTCAAGCTGATTGGCTGTAATGTTTGACCCTGTCCACAGCTTATGGGGTGCAATGCAGGGGGATTTGCCCCATTGAGTGGGATTTGCCCCAATGGGCTCTCAGACCTGTTGAGACCATCCTTTGTCTGTGCTGGTTGTGGAGTTTATTGGGTGGTGCTCTGCTGTGATCTGAAGCCAACCTCCAAGTATGTTCATTCTGGGGCCTCTTGGGTGCAGGCCAAGGCCACTCACTCCCCGTGAGCATCCAGGAACTACCTGGTAGGAGCTACAAAGTGATCCGCGGTTATTCACTCCCTGTGTTAAGCTGGAGCCACGTGGAAGAAGCCACACTGTGACTGAAGGATGGCTGCCTCCAGTCTAGGACTAGGTTAGCTCCACAAAAAACTAGGACACTCCAAGTCCTGCTGCCACCTGCTGATTCCCTTAATATTCAGCCACTAATAAAAACTCATGCAGTAAGCAAGTTGAGTGAGGCACAGTCTCAGGGAGTCATTAGAATGGGAAAAGTAGTGTTCACCAGGTTAGTGTAGATTCCAGTTTGGTGCCAGTGCTGAGCCGGGAGCTACTCAGCAAAAGTCTCCATTGAGGCAAGTCGCCACTGACCTGGGGCCCGTGGACTCTGATGTTTTTCAAGAAAGAGTTCAAGGTGGGCTGGGCTGCCTTCTCACTATGAAGGTGCCTCCAGCATTGAGGGAGTTGGGGAGGGATTCAACTCCCAGAGATTCAGCAGGATGGAGCAGCAGAGCTCACCAGACCAATTCAGATTCAAATTTGGCCATTTTTAGGAAAGTTCAACATGGAAAAGATGGTGCCCACCTGTCAGTTGCATGGGAGCAGGACCCCACACAGGGAAATGTTGACTGTCCTCCAGCCCTCACCCAAAAGCTACACATCTCAGTCTGCCCGCCCCCCACTCCATGCATTTGACACCCCCTGAGTCACTGTCCCTCTGCTGAAGCGCAGGGTGAGTGCCTGTGAGAGAGTCTGTATGTGGGCCCTTTAAGAGGACATCTGGGTTTCCTGCAGCCTTCTGTCCCACCTGGATGGTTCGAATTCCCAATATTTTTCACAATCAGATATATAGGGTGTTCTTCTTCCCAGCACCAGTACTCTGGGATGGGAACATGGTTGGGGCCGGGATCCTTTGCTCCTCTGGGGGGTAGGAGGAACCTCTGTGGCCTAGATATCCCTCCTGATTCTCAACCACCACTCAGAGGTTTGGGGCCAGCCCATTTCACATCTCCATACTCCTACTTGTCCTGGCATGGCTTCTTCTTTATATCCTTAGCTGTAAAACTGTTCAGCCAGACTTCAGATCTGCTATGGAGAACCAAGCTGATTGTTCTATAACTTTGTTGTGATTTTAATGTGTTCATGGAAGGAAGCAGGCATAGTGTTTATCTGCTCCACCATCTTGGATCTCTCAGTGCTTTCAGTTCCAATTACTATTCCTTGAAACACTGTTATCACTTATCTACTGGACACCCAATCTTGTGATGTTTTTCTTCTGCTTCATTGCATATGCATTTGAGTCTTCTTTGCTGGTCCCCAACTCAAGGCTTCTGAGCTTTGTGTCATTGTAAGAACATCTGAACCTGTAGAGAATTTGTATAAAACTGTAATTGAAAACAGAGGATATACCTGGAAGCAGGCTGAAAAAAGATGCTTCATTAGAATGATACTTTCTATATTCTTTTATGCATTTGAAGCTAAGGAGGGAATGTAAGGTAGATTACATGAAGGTGGGAGAAAGCAAGGTGGGGATTAGATAACAGGATAATCAACAAGTTATGGGTTCTGTTGAAGGTGGTTTTACTTTAAGGGTCTGAAAAAAAACATTTCAAAGGTGTGTTACCCTATATGTACAGAAACAATGGACAGGGCTTGCTTAAGGTATAAAGCATAAATAAACCTTTCACTAAAGAAGTTATATGCTGGGACTGTGACTACCCATTCTTACCTTCCCAGTTAGGAATATATGATCAGATCACCTTGTGAGGTTACTTTCTGCAGAACCCCTTTTTCATCCACAATTGGGATGCCCCCGGCTCAGTCATTGGACTTTATATCTACAGAGGGTGTCAAAAAAAAAACCTATATATATATACATATATATATATGTATATGTATATATATGTATATATACACACACACATATATATATATATATATATATATGCATTTTAAGAAAGAAAAATATATACAAACAATATATACACAGTTTAAGAAAGAAAAAAACTATTAAAATTACACTGCTGGTAACCATTTTGAGCACCTCTTGTAACTGCAGAAGTCAAATGTGACTTGTATTCATCTTTTGTTATCAGTGTATGTTGAGTATGACAATTTTAATATAGTTTTCCTTTCTTAAAATGTGTATAAATTTTTGTTTGGCACCCTCTGTATACATATTATCTAGGTAATTTAACTTAGTCTTTGGACTTTATATATCAATTA
Organism: Rhinolophus sinicus; assembly: GCF_036562045.2. Taxonomy (NCBI): domain Eukaryota; kingdom Metazoa; phylum Chordata; class Mammalia; order Chiroptera; family Rhinolophidae; genus Rhinolophus; species Rhinolophus sinicus. Next base: position 86,907,787 of record NC_133751.1, read on the forward strand.
TATAGCTTATATGATATATACATTCCCAAATGTATTTTTCTCAGCCATTTTCCCAAAACACCAAATGTATTTTTCTCAGCCATTTTCCCAAAACACCTGTCTCTAATCTTCCAATATTGTATCTCTAATCTTCCTATAGCATTTCTAATGTAACATGTCCCAAATAAATTTCCTCCTCTTACTCATCAAACCTGCTCCTGATATAGTTGTCCAATCTCATTTAATGACAGCTCCATTATTTCACCTCCCTAGGTAAAGAATCTTGGGAGAAATACTCTCTTTCTTTCTTTCCATGTCATTCAGAGTAAAGTTCAAAAAATATATATATATATATATATATATATATATATATATATATATATAGAGAGAGAGAGAGAGAGAGAGAGAGAGAGAGAGAGAGAGACATATATATATATATATATATATATATATGCACAATCTATCAGCAGTAATATGGCTATAATTTAAAATATATCCAGAATTAGACATTTCTCTCCATTTCCACTGCCATGACACGAAACCACCACCAACTCAGTCTACAGCATTGTAAGTCTACTAACTTGTCTCTATGCGTCAGGCTCTGTACTAACCCTCCAGTTTATTTAACACACAAAGATGGTTTAAAAATGCACATTAGATCATTTCATTCCTCTGCTCAAATCTCTCTAAAGGTTTTCCATGTCATTCAGAGTAAAGTTCAAAGTTTATAGAATGTTCTACAAACCCTTACATAGCCTTACCTCCTTCCTATTGCTGACCTTATTCTCTACTCTTCTATTTTTGCCTTTGTTATTTCAGCTCTACCCCCACTCTTCTGGAAATAATCCAGACAAACTCTTGCCTCAGGAACTTTTATACGCTCTTCCCTCTGCTGAATATGCCTTCTACCCAATACCTACACGACTCAGTCTCTTATGTAATTCTGTTTTGTTTTGTTTTGTTTCATTTCATTTTGTTAATGTTACCTTTTCAGAGAAGGTAATAGGCTTTTTGGACTTTCCTATTTAAAATCACTGCCTCCTTTTATGCTGCATTTTACTTATTATTATCATCAACTAATCATACAACTTATTAGTTTGTTAATACCTCTTTGTACTGCAATGTAAGCTCCATGAGGGCGGGGATGTTTTCCTTTTTGTATTTTACCATATCCCTAGTAATACAACACTCCCATGTCATTATATTTTTGCTGAGGAAATAGATGATTGAATAAAAGATTTATATAATTTTAGCATTCAAAATATAATACTAAATATTGTCTGACATGTAACTTTATAATTGCATCCATCTTATGCTTTACCTACATTAATAGGTTTTCTCTGAAATGAACAATTTTGGATTCTTTATTCAAGTCACAAATTCACTGTGTTTATAGTGATGAAATCATAAAATTTTATAGCTGGTACAGCATTAGAGATGATTCTTGATTCATTTAGAGAATAAATATAAGTTTCTGATTTTCTATAGATTATTATTCTTGTATAATAAGATAACACTCCAATCACATTGGATATTTTTGCAGTGTGTCTTGATGTCAATTACATATTTTGTTCCAAGTCATGTGAGATTGAGAGGTGAAAGAAAAAGAGAAGGGAGAAATCAAAGTTGTTAAAAATTTCAAAATACTTAAAATTATTATATTGAAAGTGATGGGGTTCAGAACACACTACTCCAAAACATGGCAACTTGGCATATTGAATATTTTAAGCTGAAGGAACTTGAGAAATGTCAGGTGCAGGAAGGACTCTCTGACCTCCCCCTTCTCCGTTGAAGTAGGGCATAAGACCCTCATGTGAGAGACGTGCTCTGTATATACAGAGGAAAGGAACACCTTTATCTCTGAAGATAAAGAGATGCCCTCATGTGAGAGACGTGCTCTGTATATACAGAGGAAAGGAGCACCTTTATCTCTGAAGATAAAGAGATGCCAAGAAAAATCTGAAGCAACAGGCATTGCTGTTTCCCCCAGTTTACTACCATTAGCTAATATTCTTTAGTCTTATATTTTTTTCATGACTTTCCACTCTTCATCAGCCCTAGGTTTAACCATTTATTTAGGTCTTCATGTCCTTATGAAGGCTCTGTGTCACATAAAACTCCTATTAAATAGGTTTGTATTATTTTCTTTAGCTAATATATCTTTTAACAATCTAATTTATAGGGCCCTAACTAGAAAACCAAAAAGGTAGTAGAAAAATGAATTTATTTCCCCTACCAAAGTATTGAAACTTTTTCTTATCCTGAGGCACAATCACATGTTTTACATAATATTGTTGTAAAAGAACATAAAAGAGAGTATGTTGTTGTGTGTGTGTGTGTGTATATATATATATATATATATATATATATATATATATATATATGAATATCTATTTAATTAAATATATAATTTTTGTTTATATATACGAATATATACAGAGGGAGCCAAAAATACATATACACATTTTAAGAAAGAAAAAAACTGTATTAAAATTATGCTGATGGTAACCACTTTGAGCACCTCTTGTCACTGCAGAAGTCAAACATGATTTGTATTCATCTTTTGTTATTGGTATATATTGAGTTTACAATTTTAATAGAGTTTTTTTTCCTTTCCTAAAATGTGTATACTTTTTTTGGCACCCTGTGTGTGTGTGTGTGTGTGTGTGTGTGTGTGTGTGTGTGTGTGTGTATGAGGTTGGACAATTAAGTTTGTGAACTCATCCTTGAAAAATTGCTTCATACCTCATTGCTGAATATCACTACAGTCACCTTCAAAGTACTCCCCTTGGGAAGCTATGCACTCTTGCCAGCACCTGCTTCAGAGCAATTTTGGAACTTTTTTTCTGGAATGGCCATCAGAGCTGTCATCGTATTACCCTTGATGTCCTGAATGCCATTAAAATGTCTTCCTTTCAATATTTCCTGTATTTTGGGGTAAAGAAATCACCGGGGGTCGTATCAGGTGAGTAGAGAGGGTGTTCCAATAGAGTTATTTATTTACTAGCTAAAAACTCCGTCACAGACAGTGTCCTGTGAGCTGGTGCATTGTTGTGAGGCCAGAGCCATGAGTTGTTGGCGAATAGTTCATGTCATTTTCATCTAACTTTTTCACGCAGCCTTTTGAGGACTTCTAAATAGTAAACGTGGTTAACTGTCTGGTTGGTACAAACTTATAATGAATAATCCCTCTGATATCAAAAAAGTTTAGTAACATCATTGCAACAAGTTCACGAACTTAATTGTCAGACCTATGGCTAGTTCATTTGAAAGAGAAAAAGTAGATGTTTTAAATTTGAGATTTAATTCTTTTTAGCTAACTTATACTCCAAGATTTCATAATCACTTAGTGTATACTTCTCTATATCCAGACATACTGATTTTCCCCTTCCACCACCTTCAGGCTGTACATAACTCAATGTTTTTATTTTTTTTAAGTTAGAAAGTTCAATTGTGTTTTAGTCTTTGCTTTTAGTCTTGACTGTGAAATACAGGCTCTGGATCAAAAGGCTTAAAATCTCATTATCCTAAAGCAAGTAAGTGACAGAAAGGCTTTCAATAGCTCTATAGAAACCACTTACGTTGTATAAATTATATACCACAGTAAAACACTTTTCAGAAAGATTTAGACAACATAATGGGCATGGGGATTCCATCACTTTGGTTTCTTCATTCAGGGAACTTCTGTAATATAATTTCCGTGCTGAAGTTTTACATAAGATTTTATTCCATTATCAGATTTGAAGTGAAACATAGATTATAGTCAAGCAACAAATTATGGAATTCTGAGTTATAGCAATTATGCATCGAACGAGTAAAGATAAACAAACCAAAAAAATTACTATTTGAAAATGCAAAACGGTAGGTAAATCTGTCAGCTTACTGAAAGAGAATATATTTCTTTTTAATGAAAGTATAGTTGACATTTTCCACAGTGGCTGCACCAGTTTGCAAACCGACCAGTTGGGAATATGAGTTCTCTTTGCTCCACATCCTCACCAACACTTGTTATTTGTTGTCTTTTTGATAATAGCCAATCTGACAGGTGTGAGCTGATATCTCATTCTGGTTTCAATTTGCATTTCTCTGATGATTAGTGATGTTGAGCATCTTTTAGTGTGCCTGTTGGCCATCAGTATATCTTCTTTGGAAATAATGTCTTTTCTGGTCCTCTGCCCATTTTTTAATTGGATTGTTTGTTGATTTGATGTTGAGTTGTGTGAATACTTTATATATTTTGGATTTTAACTGCCAGAGAGATCTTAACTCCACTCAGCTAGTTTATTGACTATAATAAGAAATAAGGAATACCAGCTGTAATAAGCCAAAAAGTTTAAATCAAAACAGTTGGGACACAATAAAACAATTTTTATATTAGACTTCATTCTACTGATATCATATTGAAAATATATAGTATTGAAGCTTTCTGCTTTATACAAAGAATAATGTAAGATGAAATGTCTTGTTAAGAATGTTAGGAATGTTTATGTTCTAATAGCCAGACTCTCTCAGCATTCCACTATCAGTGACCCTGATCCACTTCTTATTTCTCATATAATGATCACTCCATAGCCTACGTCCATGGCCCTGTGGTATCTGCATTGGGAGGGTAGGAATTCTAGCTCTTCCACGAATGACAATAGTCAATATGGGAAGGAATGGGGAAACTTCAAAGCAGTAAACAGATGTAAAAATCTGCTTGTCCTGCTTCCCAACAGCTGTCAGTCACAGACTATCCAGGACAAGACACCTCTGAGAACAAAAGTTAGCCATCTCTTCAAGTTTGTCATCTTCATAGAAGATTCACAGCAGGCATGATAGCAAGATGGCTACTTGGGAAATCCAAGATTGGGGGGTATATAACAAAAGAATGACATTAAACAAATGAACAAGGATGGTAGCTTACTTTTCATTGGATGCCTGTTTAGCACACATGACTCCAGTGGCTAGGAGAATAATGGAGATCCCAAGAGAATTAGCAACCAGCTTGTACCAAACACTCAGTTTTGGTTAAGGCATGTGCTCTTTGCATTTCATTGTCAAAAACATCCAAGAGCTGGGTGTTGTGTTCCATAGATAAAGACAATGCCTTGTTCTTCTTCCTTTTCACAAATGGGATTACAGTGCTATTTTTTGTCTTGCTTAAAACACTTTTTGTTTTTACCCTCAAATGCTTGATTGACAATACCCTGGGAGATGTCACAGTTTCTGTAGCGATCATTGTAGTATTCTTGAGTAACAGAGATGCTGGGAAGACTCTCTCCCAGGTGTTTTGTCAACAAATCAGAAGGATGGCCTCTTGTAGGACTCACTTGTCCAATGCTTTATCATCAACTGATATCTATTTGAAGAGCAGATAAGAAAGAAGGCATTAAATGGTGCAGGGGCAAAAAGAGGGAGACTGAGTTCATTAAGGGACTCCATCTGAAAGCAGCATGTGCGGAATGTCAATTTAATAATAGAATTGACAGCTCTCTTCTGGTGTCACTCTGTCACAATGGCTTCTTTGACAATTTATAAAATGGACTCTTTGTAGATGTCAGTAAGTGGCACTACATACATTTGTGAATGCCTTGCATAACTAACATTCTCTTTTATGCCACATTGCCAAGATCTGTCCCAAGAATCTTTTCAAACTGACCTAGGGAACTGGTGTATGAAAACCCACTGTACCTACCCTAACCCAAACACAGTACATAATATTGGAAACCCATCATCATCACATCATAAATCAAAATGTGAACTAGTTTGGAAAATATTCTTTGGCTAAAAGATATTTTGAAGTATTTTACTCTACTAACACTAATACAAAATGCATCTAATCACTTTTTAACTTTGTGATGAGCTTAGTATAAGCTGATTTTACACTCCTGGGCTAAATTTGGCTTTTTGATGTATGTATAGATTATTCTCATGAACTGAGTCAATCAATACCATGTACAATCAGAGATGAGGAGTTTTGAAACCTTGTATGGCAGTGAGCATAAAAATAAAGAACAACCTAGAAAGCAACAGAAAATTCCCAGCACTCAAGTTGTGGATCATATCACTTAGATTATTCTTTTCTTGCTTAAATGTATTTAAACTTAGTTTTCTGGCCTATTAGAATTAAACCATTAGGAAAACAAACAAATATATATATATATATATATATATATATATATATATATATATGCAAAATGGATTTCCCAAATGTCCAAGGTAAAATTCCTATTTAAATTTCAGTCATTCACGCTATACATTGAGTCATTTATTTTATTTTCTCATTTTAGCAGTTACCACAAACTGTTATTTCTAAATGAGCAAATACATACAAAGCATTTGAATAAAGATGGCAAACATATACATTTCATTTATTATAGTCATCATGAAAAATTGATTTGACCAGAGATCAATAGCATTTTTCACTGGTTTAAAACTAAAATTATGAAATATACAAATTATATATTATCACGATAAGAACATTGAGCATTATTTTTTAGTGGCAGGTGGCAGGAAAATGTTACTTTTTTTTTCAAAGGAATATTCATTGATTCATTGATCCTTTCAACCATGTTTGATTTATTTGAAGAATAGCTTTACCACATTTCAAATTGGTATGTTATAATAAGATGTACATTTTATTTGTAAATCATAGATGCAAATTAGAAAATATTGAGCTGGCTTATATTCTAAATATGTTATTTGTGTTGTACTAATATTATCTGTTTATTTAATCTGTCTATTCAACATTTCACTATGTGTAAGATTAGTTTTAATTTTGGGTGGACAGAAGAGAGGCATAAAGTAATTCTACTTTTAATTTATAAAATTCTGCAGCTAGAAGGAAAGTTAAAGATCAATAAATCTAACTTTATCATTTTAACTTCAAGGAAACTGAAGCCATGAAGTTAACTGACTTTTTGAATCTTCGGACAACATTTCTATGATTGATCCAATACAGAACATGTTGCTCAGATATTGTCAAGTCATTAAAAGATTTTTTAATTAATTAATTAATTTATTTATTTCCAGTTACATTTGACATTCAGTGTTATTTTATATTGGTTTGTGGTGTACAGCATAGTGGTTAGACTTTTATAGAATTTATGCAGCGATCTCCCCATTAGTCTAGTACCCACCTAGCACATAATTGTTGCAACATTATTGACTATATTCTCTGCTGTACTTTACATCCCTATGACTATACCAATATGTGTAAAAGGTGAAGGGATTGAAAAAAATACAAATAAGGAAAAAAAGAACATTTTTAAATACAACATAGAAAGACAGCTTAAATTATTTATAGTTTATAACATATATACCATAACATATAATTATTTATAGCATGTTGCTTCCTCACTATTAACGTTGCTGGTTTGCCCTATACATGTGTTTTTTGTAGTGTTGGTACAATCTATACGTTCTTTTTCAATACCCCTATATGAATCACACCTGATCTCTCTCCCCCCAAAAAAATAGCAAGGCAAAATTCACAAAATCCCAAATCATGGAGGTTAGTGCAGAAACTCCGATAGCCATTCAATTAGATGGCATCATTGTATCTAATAATTCCTGAATGGTGATATGATAAACATTTATATCTGTGAAGATCTCTTTATGAAGACTTTAGAAAACACAGTATAAATAAATGCTGCAAAGCTTTTGACTGCACTATGGGAAATCAGTATATGGAGTGAAGGAGCAGAAATCATTTATTTACTCATCCATTCAACAAATATTTACTGAGTAACTACTGTGTTGCCGTAGGCATTTGGTATACAAAAAGAAACAAACCAGATTATCGTCCAAAAAAACACACAAAAAAACAACAAACCAGAAAGCTGTCCTTATGGAGATTACAATCCAGTAGAACAATGTGGATTATAAGAAGTAAATACATATTTTAAAGTATATAGTGATGAATGCTAAGAATCAAAATGAATAGGAAAGATGATATTGGGAAGTTCCAGGGATCTGGGGGCTGGATGGTGGAGGTTGCAAATTTAAATAGGATTATTATCATCACCAAAAAGACAATATTTGAGTAAGGATTTTGAGGAGGAGATAAGCCTATATAAGACACATGGTGATGCTAGTGTCAGGGAAAGAGCATTCCAGGCAAAACAGACAGCCAGTGAAGAGGCAGGACAATGCCTATTGTCTTGAAGGAACAGCATGGAGACCATCATGGCTGGAGTGTAGTGAACAAAAGAGTGGAGTTAAGTAGGAGGTGATGTCAACGTGGTAAAGGGGCCGGATGGCAGAAGACTTTAAAGATCAGTGTGTGTGGACAGACTATCTCTGAGTGACATGGGAGCCATTGGAAGATTCGGAGCAGAGGACTCACACTGCCAGATTTATGTTTGAAGAGGATCTCTAGAATTATTGAGATTAAATTATAGAAGAGTAAGAGTAGATCCCTGAGCTATTTTAGGAGGCCATTGCCTTAATTTAGCTGAGTTGATTTATAACAGGCTTCTTTGTATCACCTGATGGTGGTAGTAAACATTAGAGCCCCAAACTGGAATATGGCCCTCTGAGTTCCAAATTGACTGTACTACTTAGTAGCTTGGGTGTACTACCTAACTTTGCTAAACCTTTTAGTCCTCATCTATAAAATAAACAAATACATATATGTGAACTTTGTACATAATATAAATGCATAGTAAGAGCATGATAAATGCTCATATGGGTTAGCTATCACTGTTAGTGGCAAATGTGTTGCTGGTAAGACAAAACCATTTTACAAATTCCATCAAAAGATTAGTGATTTCAAAGAGAAGAATCATCCCTGCAGGAGCAGGCAGAGGGCAGAATATACACGTAGCATCATCTTGTGATTTTATATTTACAAAATGTGTATTCTGGAAATTCAACTTTAGAAAAATTAAAGCTTTAAAATAGCTTTATGGGCATCGGGGACATGTTTTGTGAATAAAGGCAGGGGAGTGGAGATGGAATTTGGCCTATCAGTGTCTTTGAAGGCAACAGGAGCATGAGAATTTTTAAATCATAAGGGAGCTTATGGGTATTAGATTGAGAAAACTGGTTAAGATTAAGAAAACTGGTTAAGTTTTCTTTGAAATCTCATGTCAGCAAGAATAATACAAAACTAATATGATGTAAGCTATGAGCTAATTGATTGCAACGTATTACATTTAAAAGTTAGTGTATCAATTTTAATAATTATGTATGGTGTCAGATGGGTACTAGATTTATCAGGGTGATAGATGGAAATGGGATTGGGGACAGGGTGAAAATGGGGAAGGGATTAAGAGGTACAAATTGGTAGTTACAAAATAGTCATGAGGATGTAAAATAAAGCATAGGGAACATAGTCAATAATATAGTATAACTATGTATAGTGCCAGGTGGGTACTATACTAGTCAGGGTGTCACTTCTTAAATTATCTAAATGTCTAATCATTATGCTGTATACCTGAAATTAATATAAAATAATATGGAATGTCAAAAATCCTTGAAGAAAAAAATGTTAGTATATCAAATACATATTCTTGGAATTTAGAACATAGAAAAATAACCAGAGTTAAGTTTATACAATGTTGTTCGAGAAAATGTTCTGATCTACCTTTAGGATGTTCTCATGGTGGAGATAGACATGCCAGGACATCAGGTGTACTGATATAAGATATTAAGATAAAACAGTTCAATTTTGTTTTATGTGTAGTTGAGGGAGCAACGTGCACAAATTTAGATTAACTGGTGTGTGTTGCTGGACAATTCAACATACAGATGTGAATGTTTCAATGACTTATATCGTCAACATGATCACAAGTCTGGATTTTAATAAATTTTCCTCTGAGGAAAGATCTATAAAAAGTACACTAGGTCCATGACTTGCTCAGTGAATTACCCATTAGAGGTCATTTAAATCTGTTTCGATGTCAAGCTCTTGCATCGTTCATTCTCATTTAACTCTTAATTAACTCTAAATGGATTATTTACTCGGTTATTTGTGAAAAGTCAGCCACCACAAATATTTAATGCTGACATTGATTAACTTGGGCCTTCCTAGCTAGGTACTCTGAGTTCAACATCTTTAGACTGTGATTTTCTCTATGGTGGAGAATTAGACCAAAAAAAGGGATCTTGTCAGTGAAAGAGACTCCACTGTCTTCACTGAAAAAGTCTTCTCTTATTCATTGGACTCCCATTCCCAGCACTCCATTCTTTAGAGATGAGAATTCTCTAACTAGTCAATTTCATTATTGCAGATTGGAAGTAATAAAAGTGAGCTGGCATCTTAAAATGCTTAACCATAGAGCTGGGAGGACTATGGGTGGAACTAGGCCCCTTGTTAACTCTCTAATCTTGACTTCCTGTTGAAATTTGTGGTAACTTTGGGGGTGAGGGGTGGGGGTGGGATGCGAATAAAGGGGGAAGCCATGTTGTTCTCCGCCCCTTTCTTTCTTTTTCCACATGGGTGGCCGGTTGGGACACCGGCTGGCGAGTGTGTGTATACACACTCCTTGATGGGTTTGTTTCTTTTTTCTTTTCCCGAATAAACCATTCTTTCAGTGGATTTGCTGGAGAGTTATTTTTTGCTGGTCAACAGAAGGTAGCACATTTCTCAGTGAGCATTTATTCATTGACATCTTACTTTATAAATGCATGTTCTGTTAATTTACTTACTATGAAATAATTCCCTAAAGTATGGGAACTTTAGGTAAACTAAAACAAAATTGAGTTTTTGCAACACAAAAGGCAAGTGTACCAATGGAATAACTGAACTCTCTTTAAATTGAGGTTGTAGGTCATACCATAGTATTTCTAGTTTTGTTTTTAAGAATTTGTTAAATGATAGTATTCTAAATCCATATAAATTTGCCAGGGGCAGTTGGTTGTTCTACATATTTTTGAATTTCATCAGTGTAAGAAGTACATAAAAAGAATACAAGTGATATGTCAGTGTCCTGGAACAAAACCTTTTCTGTGTTTGTCTTTATTGTTGAAAACTGACATGTTAAATATTGAGTTCATTATAGTCTCGAAGCAGGATTGAAATGGATCAAGAACTGTATATAAGCAGTGAGTCAGCCAAGGCATACATATATAGAGATAAAAATCCTCCCTAAGTGTGATACACAACATTAACTATAAATGTAACCGTGGCCTCCCATTTCATTGATGATTTTCAGTATTTTTCTCAAGTGTTATGCAAGTATAATCCATCAAAAATTCTGACAGAAAAGTCAGATGACAGATAAACCTTCTTTACCAAAATCCTCATATGAGAGACATTGCTCTAATAGAATTTAAAAATAGCAGTCCATTATACTAGAGAAGGCAGATTTAACTCAAACTAATCAAATGGCCAGCCATGCTACTCCGCATATCTGTATATCATGTTATTGTGAGAAATGATCAAACTTGGTACTTCTATAGAAACAGAATATATAATGTACTTCTATAGAAACAATATATCTGATGTCAAAATCATTGCTTATTTAAGAAAATATATTCATTCAACTCGATGAAAAGAAAAAAAATAATAATTAAACCAATGTTAGTCGTTAAATGAATAAAACACTCATTTAATCAATTTCTTTTGTTGTTGTTCTCAGGGAAGACATGATATAAAATTGCCCATGAATGCACAACTTCAGCACAGGATGGTATAAAAAATTTGGTTAAAAAAAGCAATTAAAGGAATAAGCAGTATGAAGCAATGATAATTGTTTGTAGACTTATTGTGACATTCTTCTACCTTTCTACCATATAAACACTTTCTGTATTATTTTTCAGATGCAACGTCTGGATTCCTCTCAAAATAATAAGATGTAACTTTGAATATTATACAGTTTCACATCAGAGGTTTATTATACAGCAAAGTCAGGTTTAAAAAAAGAGCATATGTTAGTGTTCTTGTTTTTATTGCTGCTATAACCGATTACCACAAAATATTTGTTATCTTGCAGTTTTGTCATTCAGAAGCTCTGCAGAGGTCTCATGGCGCTCTAATCAAGGTGTGGGCAAGGCTATGTTCTTTCTAGAGGTTCTAGGAAAGACTCCTTTCCTTCTTTGTCCCAGACTGTATAGCTCACAGACTCTATTCCTTGGCTAATAGACCTTTTCTTCCATCTTAAAAGCCAGGAAATTCACATCTCTCTGATGCTTTAGTTGTAGCATCTCTATCCCTGTTTCAGCCTAGAAAAGTTCTCTGCTTTTAAGTACTCATGATTAGATTGGGCCACCCAGGATGATGTTCCCATCTGAAGACAGAGCACCCCTTTTGCTATGCAAAGTAACATATTCACAGGTTGCAGGGATTGGGGTATACACATTTTGTGGAGGTCATTGAGTCGACTATCACACAGCAAAAATGCAGCACAAGGATAAAGCATGTTAAACTGCAGTTACAGTTGATGGTAGTTGGCATTTTGCTCCAATTATTCTCAGCATCATTGATGGGGTCCTTACTTTCATGCTTATTCAGTTTATTCAGAAATTTAAAAATGATCTGGCTCAAAAATCTGGCATCTGACACAGGGTGTGAAAATAACCTGTTCCTTTTCAGTTCTGCAAAATGTCTGCAGAATTTTCTGATTTGTTCTGGACAGCCGACATTTTGGAGGATGCTCTTCGAAATGCATGAGAATTCTTGCAACTAAAAGAATTCAGAAAACATGATTTTGCGCTAAGAACGATTTTCAGCTTCGTACTTAGACAAACCTTTTGTTTTTGAAATAAACGTTTTGTATTGTAGGACAAGAATATTAAAAAGAGGAGTGACTCTTTAGTAAAATCTCCTCGTGATGATATTTTTACATATTTCCTAAACTTAGCCAATTCACTGGATCTCTCTCATGCTTTGTTTTCTCATTTGAATATATTTTTACCATATATCGTCATGTAGATGTGATGGTCAAATGTACTGATGTAAGATTTATAAGCAGTAAGATGCTATACAAATGTTATTAATAATTAACCTCATCACAAACTTGGATACGGTATTATTTTCACACTAATTCAAATAGCAAATCACATGCTCATGCATAGGCAAGATAAGTGAGTCGATTAACCAGGTAGTTCAAGAAATAATTCCAGAACTTCCGCATTTGCCATCATCTTTCCTTTTGGTGTTTTTCTTTATATGGAAACATATTTTTAAAAATTGCATATCATCTCTTGAGATGGGACATAGGTCTGAGGCAGGGCCAGGAGTTAAATTCCCCTTGGGTGGCATAAATTACATTCCTGTGGCCTTTGGGGTTGATAAATTAAGGTCCTCATTCCACTTTTACTTTGAAACAACTGTTTCAAAATCAAGTATCTCACAGCAAATTACAGGCACTCAAAGCGACTGGTCTGCAGTTAAGAAAGTGAACTTGTCTTTCCAGTTTTCTTCTGAGCAAGGTGAAGGGAAGTGGAGCTCCCTCAATGTTCATAGTGCCTTCATTTCTTTGTGGGTTTTGCTTATCTTTGCTCGATTTGGTTAATATTTTAATTGTCAAAGTCGTTTCTGCTAAGGCTCTTTGTATAGAAGGAATACTACTGGAATTTTGATGAAATCTAAAAGCAATGCCATGTGGTTGGGTTTTTATAGCACCTTTCCTTAGAGGCTCAGGGCACCTGCTCCATTTCAGGTTCATATGATCCACCCCACAGAAGCACATAATACTTTCCAAAAGCTCTCTCTGCCAGGGGGCTCATGATAAATTCCTCCTCAGCCAGACAAGTTGGCCTTTATTTTTTGTATTGCTGTAGGCATCTCACATGACATTCCCAAATAAGGTATTGTACTACAAGCCTGCTATGATTGCTAGTAATGACTTAACTGCAAAGGAATTATAACAGTATGAATAACAGTGGTTTGCACTGTGAATGTCCTCGCTACTCTAAAAATGCCAGAGCAACAAATATAAAATGCTTCTCATTTGCCAGTTTGAAAGGAGTAAAAGTCAGAAGACTACAACTGCTGCTAATCTGTAAACACTGATTGTTCATTCAACAGCAGGAAGCAAAACAAATGTAAAACAAGTGATGGCACTAGCGATTCTGCTGTGTGCAAAAGCAATTACATTAGGGGACTGAAAATAAATTAAAAATTATATTCAAATAAAATGACATTTGGTCAGGAAAAGGTCTTTGCCTGCAAACTTGTTAAACAGGAAATTCATATGCATTTGACTTTGCTTTTTGGAATGACCACATTACCATTTTTACAGGACTTACGTTTTTTCCCACATATTCATAGCTGACATTATAGATCAATAGCATAGAAGTACAAAATTAAATTTATGTGCTTCATTAATTGTTATATTTCTTGTTTATTGCCAAAAAGACTTGAGTTAGTTTACAAAATTAATATAGCATCATTTTTTAAAAAGTGTGGAAAACTTGTTAAAAAGATTAAATATTACATGACATTATTTCTTGCATAGCATGTGAGGACAATTATGAATTAAAGTGTTTACCCACTCAAGGTTCAGTAAATATTCTTGTAACATAGGTACACTTCCAACAGTAATTTACTTATTGAACTCATGTTTAAACTCTAGAATTGTAGTCTACAGTTAATGATCATAGATTAGATGCAACCTTCGTATATAATTTAGTGCAGTGAATTTAGCAGTCATTCACTTTGTGAGATGGAAAACTGAATCAGACTCCCAGCCTAGAGAATACAGTTATACTTCTTAACTACCATAACTTTGAAAGGGATAATATCATCAAATAAAGGACTTTTCATGCTGTAACGAGTGATCTTTAATTCATAACTGTGAATGAAGGCTGCATTCCATTAATAAAAGGCAAACACATCTTGCTCTGCCAGCTTATTTTTAAGCATTGCTAGTCTCAAAAATAGAACAGATTTGTGGACTTTCTAAAATATTTCATAAATCCACCTACTCCAACATTCCTTTTATCCAGGTAACCTTTCCACTAGAAACTATTTCAATATGATTTAATTGCTTCCTTTCATGACCTCATGGGGATGTTCACTTGTCTAAACATCTATACTACTTCTTTTATACCATACATCTCAACCCTGGCATTGTGAAGTCATGGCGAGTGAGATAAATGAAAGTAAGACGGTATCTCTATGTTATGGTTGTCTTTCACAATTGCAGTTACCCAAAGAGATTAATTGACACATCATCTACCAGATGGGCTATGGGTTGAGATTTACTTCTTCAGGAATTACAACTGTGCTTCACCCACTCCACTTTCTCTCTAGGTTTGAATACTTGGTTGCTCCCTCATGGGACAAGAAGTGGCTTAAACTGGGGATTCTTGAATGATTGCCAGAAAGGAATTGACTCTGAGAATTGCCGTTTTCCAGGTTCCCATAACGTGCAGTAAACCCAATTATCCAAGCTGGGAATGAGAGACCAGCCTGATATGAGCAAAAGAGTAAAGATCTAGATGATAGTCATAACTAATTAGATAGTTATCTCTAACAGGTGGGGATAGAAGGATTTATCTCATCGCCTTTTGACATTCTTTTGAGGGAATTAATATTCATAGTCACATTGACAACCCTAGGTCACTGAAATCACATAAAGACTATGCCATTAAACATACCACTCAATATCATGCATTAACCACAAAATATTTCCTAAGTGTTTTCTCATTTTTTAAACGGTCAGGGGTTGACAAACTATAAAGGACAGGCCGAATGAGGCCTACTCTCTGTCTTTTGTAGGCCCACAGGCTACAAAATGATTTTTAAGTCATTGAAAAGAATCAAAGGCAGAATAATATATCATGGCATGTGAAAATTATATGAAATTCAAATTTTAGTTTCCATAAATAAATGTGCATTGGAACATGGCCACACTCATTTATTTATGCATTGTTCATGACTGCTTTTGCACTACAGCTGCAGAGGTGAGTAGCTGCCACAGAGACTGTTTGGCTTACAAATGCTCAAATAATTACTATCAGGCCCTTTATTGGAAAAATGAAAAAAGTAAAAAGCTTGCTACGCACTTCTGAAGTGGATGATTTACTCTTTAGGGTCAGAGACTATATTTTGTACATTTCCAATATCCTTTAGATTAAAGAACACAGAGGAGGCAGGTACTCAGTGACTGTCCACTGTTGCACATTCCAACGTGACTGCCGATTCAAAACGGTCATAAGCTCTACTTGTTAACAGAGACTGTGTGGCCTAGAGGGATTTCGTAACACATGAGCAGTACTCCTGGTATTCCAGACAGAGTGGTTGCACATTGAGCAAATGCTCTGTATAATTAATTATTCTACTTATTCTACCTTCATTCTTTATAAGGAGAGAATTTAAACATACAATTGAAGAGAGAATCCAAAACCAAAAACACAACAACACACATACACACACAGCACAATAGAAAAAAGAAAAAAAAAGACAAAGAACTGGGAACAGTACTGACTTATCATACAACATTATCACATATTGTGTGCCAAGCACATATGATGATCTATTAATTTTTTTTTCTCTGTAATGCTTACAACAATTCTTTGTGGTGGTTTTATTATTTACCATCTTGAGTTAAAAAGACAATCAGAAGTTTACAGCGTCATGGGAACTTAGAGAAAAAGACTATGAAGGAGGAAATAGACAACTGTGAAAACGGTTTACTAAAATATTGCAACATAGAGATCACTACAGCCATTTAGTAAATTGCAGTCTGTCAAGAAGGAAAGAATAAACAATTATGCTATGGGTTTATTTAGATTAGATATTGCAACATGGAAATCACTAAAGCCATTTAAAAAAATAATTGTAGTAAAATGGTGGGGGGATTGAAACCCACATGGAGTGGTTTGAGGAGAGGACTATAGGTGACAGAAAGGGTTCAGTACGTAAATGTTCTGAGGTGTTTTAACAGAAAGTGAGCAGAGAACATGAACAGAAGATGGTAGCTGGTGGGAAATGTGAAGGGTTTTTCTTGTTTTTTTGTTTTTAATATGGAGTGATGTTAAGACTTTATTGTTGTTAGTTGTTTTGCTGTTGGAAATAACTTAGGAATGACAAAAACTGGATGATTCAGACAGAAAGGAGCTAATTGTACGTGGAATTGTACAAAGCAAAGCCAATAAATGTGCAAGAGGAAATGGGGATCTTCAGACTGTATATATGAAGAAACGGGTCTTAGATAACTGCAAAGACATTGCTTTGTAGCAGGAGGAAAGAGACTGTGAGAGTATAGACACAAATAAATGAGTGCATTTGATTGGGGGAAGGTAAGATTCACTTTTATAGTAACAAATTATTTTTAATGACATTTGATATAGTATCTTCAGTGCACAATGAGAGACATTGGTGTGTTTGGAGAGAGAGGAAAAGGTGTGAAATAATAACTTATGAGTTTGGGGGAAGTGTAGTGGAATTGTTCATGTGCTGAGTGCCCATTTGAAATTCGTAAATATAAATTTAAAGTGAGGTCAGTCCAAACAGTGGAGGGATTTTTTTTTTTTTTCTCCAGCCATACATAGTTACTGAGACCAGTTGTTGGATTTAACCACAGGTGAAGGGGTTGCCAGCAAGTAGGTCAGAGGGAGAGAAGTACAAGGACATTAGCAAGGCATGGGTCATCTTGCTGCCCAGTCATCCAAGGAATCCAAGGAATCTCGGTTGGGTAAAGAGAGCAGTGAGGACAGAAGTGTGGAGGGAGGTAAAAAAGATGAATTTGGAGAAGAGTGAAAAGGTAGAGGCAAGTACTGGAGGACTGCGAGAGGTGGAACCTGAGCTGGAGTGTTATGACTTCAGTACCTGAACAAGAAAGTTACAAGGTGGTAGTGAAATGGGATATTTAAAATGCAGATTTTTGAAGTGTGATTGATAGAGATGAAGATAAGATCCAGGAGGGCATAAGCTTAGAAGTGGAAGAGCCAAAGATTTTGGATGGATCAACTTGGAACTCTCAAGAATGATAACTGGAGTAACGAAGGAGAAATCAGTGAGCCAAGCGCCACGATGACAGCAGATGAGGGTGTTACTGTGTATTTTCACTCAGAATGTTAAAGGGTGAGAGAGTCTTTGTATCTTAATAAAGCACTGTTTTTTTTCCTGCCTTTCCAGAAACTGCAGGCTAATGACCTAGTTTTTAGGGAAGAATAAATTCTGTTTTTCACACCACTAAGCAATACACATGAGCTATTAACATGCAGTGACTTTGTATGTGATATCAGAATGACTAGAACATGCTTCTGATAAAACCTGAGAATTATTGGCCCATATGTACATTTATGGATCATTCTACTTTAGTGTATTTAATAAAAGAGTATTTCTCAGAAATCTAGCATTTGCATGTTACTTGGATTTTTTTTTTTCTATTTCATAACAAAATTTCAAGTAGTAGTTTTAAAAATTAGAATAATTTCAGTGTAGAATACAAAGATCTCCTATTTTAGGAAAGTGGACAATAAGTTAAGAAATAGCTCTACAATCCAGTTGATTTAGTTATGTTAAGAAAATTGAGAAAGCAGATTAGAACACATCTTACATTGAGGAGTAAATCCCAATCACTTAATTAATAGTTTATTCTTTGGTCTAACAACATATAGCGGAGTAGTACAAAGGTAGACCCAGAGATAAAGCTAGGGTTGGTATGAAAAGGAATACCTGCTCTGCTATATGAAGGATCAAAGATGCAGAACTGTATTGTATATGCCATCATATAGCATTCCCTCTCTGAAGGACTAGAAGACGTGTGTAGATCATATTCAGAAGGAAATTTCTCTACCTGATTGGCATAAATATTGCTTTGACTTATAACGTATTGCTATAATCATTGACAGTTGATTAATTTTTTTAAACAACCAATGAGGAAACTTACATAGTCATTTTTATTAAGCACAGCTTGATTAAAAACAATAGCGTATTCTTAAAGTCCAAATAAATGGAGACTTTATGTAGGTAACCGCTGTTAAATCATAAAACTATAAGCAGTAAGTATGCCATCTATTGGTGAAACACACACAGTGTAAGAATACCAGAAAAGTCATGCTCTGAGGGCAAATCATACAGGCATCTTTTCATAAGAATGTCATGTTGCATAACATGACATTTCACGATACCAAAATATCCTAATTTACCCACAGAAAAAGTGGGCTCACTGCCTCTGCCATTAGCTCGGTAACAGAAAGGATATCAGATGAGAAGTCAGGAAATCATGGATCCTGGCCCAGCTTTCCATAATGTGCAGTGTCACCTTGCACACATTATTTCACTTCCTTAGGTCCCAGTTTCCTTCTCTCTCTCTCTCTCTCTCTCTCTCTCTCTCTCTCTCTCTCTATATATATATATATATATATATATATATATACATAAAAAGTATGACAGAGATAGCAGTGATCCATCAGTTCCTTTAAGTTTTAATGTTTTGCAAATTTTATAACTTGCATATATGAGTAGCATTGTCCCATTTAACAGTTTACCATACTTTTAGTTTTACTCTTAGAGACATACAAATTCCTCTGATATAAAGCATAGAAGCCATTGCACAAAAAGTCTGACTTAGGGGCACAGAAATTACTCAATACATTATAATTAAATGCATGTGTAAGGAAACCACAAAATAATTTTTTAAAAAAAATTATAATTCTATACCTCCTTAAGCTGTGTAATCATTCAATTTTATTAACTTGTGGCACAGGTTTACTGATTCATTATGTTGGAAAACTTTCCTTTTTGAAGCAGATTTTAAAGTGTAAATTAAGAATTTATTTAAGTTAAAGAAAATGTAGAAATCATTTGTTTAAATTTTTATTTAAAGAAATTAAAGTAGTTAGAAGTATTTCTGGCTTTTATCATTTTTGGTTTTCAGTGACATAAAGGTTTAGATTTCTTTTTGAACAACAATTGTGAACAAAATGAACTATTATTTTCCCAATCCATTTTAAAATTAATATCTTTAAGAAGTGATGATGCCTTCTGATGATTACGGGGAAGTTAGTCTATGGCAGGGCAATTGGTACAACTTTTGGGGACATTGTTAACGTGCTTTAATTCAATAATTTTTCTTCTGGGATTTAATACTTAAGACATAGTCAGAAATTCATGGAGGGAGTTATATACATATGTATTTAATGCTATTTATAATATTGAGTATGCATTTAAAATTAAATATAAAATAGGTATGGGGTTATGCAATAGTAGTTATAACTCTGAAAAATGGAGAAAGAATATAGCAATTCAGACAACATGGTCATAATGTTTACAATACATCTGTCAATCATCACAGGTGCCATCCTCATTAGAAAATAAAAATTTTGTCAGTGATGTCATAGTTGAAATAAAAATGGGAAGGCTAAATTAAAATAAAAGCAGTCTACAATTTCACATTTGAATTTTCTTAACATATTGTTATGGTATTAAACTTTTATTTAGGCAGATAACACTTATTAACACTTTATTACAGTTTCATCTTGAAGTTACTGTAAATCTTACACCTTAAGATCTGTACCACTGCTGTTCTGAGATGGGGGATTTTTCTGGGAAGTAATCGTACCCACTTATTAAAATGAAATAACACACACAGACAAAGGCAAGTCATACTGAGCTTGTTTTCTTTTAAAGAAAAATTCCAATATATCTCAAATAGAAACAAAAAGAAAAGGGAATATCTCTATTTTAGTGTTCCTTTTTTCTAACTTTAGCATTGATATTTTATTACTTTAATGTTTTAACCATCAAAATGTTAATTGGTTAACAATGAGAAGCATTACAATAGATTTTTCTTTGAGGACAAAGAGATGGAGTTTATGAGGTGGAGGCGACAACATTTACAAGACTCTTGAGTCTTCACACATGTTTCAGTAATCAATCTAAGCCTGAGGCATAAACAGGTTTAATCTTTGTGTCTATATTTTCTATTCATTCTTTTATGTTGAAAACCATTTCATCACAAATTTTGGACAATTTATCATGATATAAAACTGAAACTTCAAGTATGTGTTTGCACTATCAATTCGAGTCTATTTTGTAATGAGAAGGAAATAACAGGTGAAAGAGCAATGCAACCTTAGCAATTAGGTTTTTCCCAAGACCCCACTTATGCTCTATAAGTACCTAACCTCAGAATCTGAGGTCTGGAAATTCACTTATTTCTTCAGCAAGAGCCATTTATTTGGCACATATTTGCAATGTTAAATTGATTGTTTTATTTTCCATTCAGCTCACTATGTATATTATTTCAGCATATGTAAGCATATGAAGGAATAGATAACAATGAGTTGCAGAAAAAAAATCTATTTTCCACAATCAATGGAAATATAAATATTTCCATGTATTTGTACAGAATGTCAAGTAAATATATAAAATTTCTCTGTGAAATTACACTTTTGAATTGTATAATCTTTTGAAATTTTGAATTATTGACACAATGAGAAACTCTTACTTCTTCCTGAGTGGTAACAGAGCGTGAAAATGTCTACTGAGACAA
This sequence comes from Rhinolophus sinicus, assembly GCF_036562045.2. Classification (NCBI taxonomy): domain Eukaryota; kingdom Metazoa; phylum Chordata; class Mammalia; order Chiroptera; family Rhinolophidae; genus Rhinolophus; species Rhinolophus sinicus. The sequence continues at coordinate 86,929,143 of NC_133751.1, forward strand.
CCAATATGGAATGCGCCATCTTCCTCAAAATAGATCAACATGAGAAAAAGAAAAAAGTATTTCTAAAAACTCACCACAGGAACTTAAAATGTTGTCATTTTTATCACCTAATAAATACTCTGGGAAAATTATACCAGTGAGGGAATTGGAAAGGACATTTGATGATCCATTTCAAAACACTGTTTTGGAGGAATGAGAGTCTTATGCAGTTGCAAGGAGATAAGAGACACTTCTATATATCCACTTATCTGAACAGAATTTATAATTAACTGGCTATCTCTGCCTTCTCATAATACTCCAGATGTTTAAGAGGCATTTGCTATTTACATTCCCTGATGTCAAGAACTCAGTAAGCTTTTGAATAGACTGACTTTTGTCAAAATTTATCATGCTATTCTCAGTCTGATTTTTTTTTTTTAAGTTTAATAGAAGTAGTTTGGCTACTTGTTGGTTATTCAAGCACACATTTCATACTTTCAGACATATTTGGGAAAGATTTTGCACCTTGGTTAACTCAAGCTTTATGAGCAGCACGATGCTCCCTCTGTCTGTTGACTCCTTCAGCTACCAGCCTATTACTAGGGCCACATTAATCTTAAGAGACTGAGGATACAGGATGAAATGAGGGTAGTGTGCCTGTGAATTAATGCTAGCAGAGAAAAAAGGAATGGGAACAATAAAACTTAGAATGTATTAGGAAAGTTTCCCAATCTCTCTTTTTTTTTTTTCCCCTTTCACATGAGAAGTAGAAAAAGAATGGTATTATCACAAGTGAGGGGCTCTGAGACAAATTTATAGAGTTAATTTCCAAATACAATTTGGACAAAAGTAATGGAATCTAGTAGAAAGGGGTTATAGGTAAAATGGAAACAGTGAAACAGTTAAGATTTTTAGAGCTAGGATTTTGAATAGAAAAAGCATAAAATTCATAAAAAATAGAAAAGTTGCATGTTCACTTTCTCTCTTTAAAAAATAATAAAAAAGAAGAATATATAATTTTAGCCTTGACATTTTTACTTTGATTCCTTGGAAGATAATGGAAAGACTCATTCAATAATTAATTTGATATTACCTAGAAACACGAAGATAATATAAACAGCTCAGGCTCTGCGAATGATAAATTGGGCCCAATTAATTTTATTCTCTCTGTGACAGAATGACAAGCTTCAAGATAAGAGGAGAAATAACAGCACTGAAATCTTTGAACTTTACAAAAGATCTATTTTCCATCCAAGATGGCATTCTATCACAAGGAAGAACTAAAAATTAACCTGTGGGACACATATGTCATGTTCCATGGGCTTCAATCTAGAGTCATTGTTACTTCATAAATAATCTGATTTAATCACATAATATCTATTATTTTTTATGTTCATATGTGTTTAATGGAACTGACAACCTTATTTAATTAAGAACAGTGGGCCATTAGAAATACAATTTTTAAAGGAATATTTATACTTCAGAACACCATAGTTAGGAAACAGTGTCATCAACCAGACATTTTGATTGAATTAATCATTGAGAAAACCACTTAGGTATGAAAGTTCTTTGTAGGCTTCATTTATATCAATTACAATGCGATGGAAGACAAAGAAATATTTTCTCTGTGAAAATAAACTTTGCCCTAAGATACTCTAATTGTGCTAGACTGAGACCTGTATGAAACACAGAAATGGTCCCAATTTGATAGATTAAGTTGGGCACTTGACTGAAAACCATTTCTTGGTATGTCTATCTTTCACTTCTTCCTTCTTCAAATGTTTAAGTCATTTTATTAAAGTGAACATGGCTTAGAATCCCTTTTTTCAGACACTCAGAATCCAAGTGTGACCATATCTACTATTTAATCTTGAAAACTTTTTTCTGTAAAATAAAGGGAATGGACTGCAATCATTTCCAAGATTCTTTGCATCTCTACAAAGAGTATGATTCTCTTTATTTCTGGAAGACCACTCAGGCTAATTAAAGAATGAGTAATGATAATGCTGAAGGTTTAATCTGAGCATTGTAACAGTAATCATTAGAAATTTGTATTTGCTGAAACCTTCCTCTGCTTAATATCATATGTATATTTCAAATGTAGGAATTTATAATACCAATAGAAAAAAAGTAATTTAAGTATAACAGTGGTTTTCAGAGCCTGTACTGACTCTTCTACTTCCAAGACATTTGAGTAAAATAGTTGAGATGCTTTAATGGTAACCAGCACTGAGAGGAGGGAGCTACTGACATTGCTTAGAGGCACGGAGGCTAAATATTCTGTAGTGCACAAGACAGCCCCTCACAACAAAGGATTGCCCTTCCCAGAATCCCGTAGTGCCCTTGAAAAAGGCTGAAGAGCTGTCCTAATTTTCATAATTAAAATTTTGCAAGCTTCTCCTTTTACCTTATGGCAAATATCAGATGAATTACTGTAAGAACTAGAAAGTTTCTAGAAGACTAGTCTTTCCTGGATAATCCAATTAAGTAACAACAAATATCATAATCTGATAACAGCCAGACACATTTACTTCATGTGTAAGTGTGATGCTTAGCTTGAGGTTGACGATCCTTTCCACATATTGCCTTCAGTGTTCTTTCTTGAAGGGGAAGACGATTCAAGAAACTGTTGACCAATGCGTCCAGAAGCTGTTCTCATAAGGGTATGTATACCGATACTCTTCAGAAAACACTTTGTGCTGATTATGTAGCAAAAACTCCTTGGACAGAAGCCATAGAAACTCTCAGCAGCTGAGAAAAACTTGGCAGGAAATAAGAGAAAGAGGAAGAAATAACTTTGCTCTGTTGAGATATTATATAGATGGTTGAACTCTAAACTTCTTGTGGATGAGGACATTGTCTGTAACTCCTTTATATTCTCTCCAGCATCTGGAAGAATTATAAGCAGATTGGTAATATTTCATAAGAGTTAGGTAACTCCTAGATTGATAAACTCTCAAAATAGGATTAAATATTTAAGCCATTAGGATACTTTGTGTGTGTGTGTGTGTGTGTGTGTGTGTGTGTGTGTGTCTTTTAATAAGCAGACAATACCTTTTGATTAGCACTACAACTACCTTAACTTTCAATAGAATTTGACCTTTCCTTGAAAGTCAAGAGATATGAAATATTAATAAACATAAAATGTAATAGAGATATAAAAGAAAAAATATTCAGGGACAATATTTACCATATTTACTGTTCATAAAATGACAGTCAAGTGAGGAGTCCACTATGGAACAATCAATTAAGAATGACATTGAGAACGTCGTGGGCCATAAGCAGTATGTTTCTTAATAATGGCTTGTGTTGTTAAAAAGGGAAGATCTTAATAGAAAATACAAAATGTGGAGAAAAATCATGCTTCTTTCTCCTAAACATTTGTTAGAGTCTTACTTAGTAAATCCTTGAATACATTTCACTCTTATTATAAGCAGATGTGGAAAGTTCAGAGAACATCAAATGAAACTTTACAGGTAGAACATACGTTTAACTGATAAGAATTTACTTTTCTAATTTGATAATCTTATCAATGCAAAAGAGATTAGGAAGATGCCCAAACAGAAAAGCTTTTTAAACAATGACATTGTAGTTGCTAAGTTTCTTCTAACATCAAACAAAAGAGATCAGGCACATATTTAAAGTTGAGCAGGATAGTATTAAAAACTAGTGTCTTCAGTTGGTGAATTTTCCTTTCTACTTTGTTCAAAATTTTCAACCTTCATTTTATCTGGGAAAACGGTAAAAATTGTTTATAGAGGGATGTGGTTATTCTTCTCATTAAAGTGATATTGTGGATAGGTCTTTTAGGAAATGATTAACTAGATTATATCTATTGTTTTTCTTCACCGAAAACTCTTCCTTTGAGATGAAAGAATGAATGGGGAATTTTTTCAGCTGTTGGTAAATTGATATGCGATAAAGATTAATTTTCCTAGGATGATTACAGGAGGAATCTAAACACATTAATGGAGAGAATCCAAAATATTAAGAAAAATAGATTATATAGAAGAGGTTATTAAATCAAGAAACATATGCCCTCATTAAAATGTGAGGTTTTCCACTTTTATCTTTTCAGTGAGACTGAGATAGGATTTGTTTCTTTAGACTGAGATGGGCACCCAAATGTAAAAAAATTTGTGCAGCAGAACTGTGGATAATTTCAGCCTAGAGGTGACATAGTGAGAAAAACTTCTGTTGTTGAGCTTTTGAGGTTTCTCAGTCAAATCTAGCAAAAGCTATTTCATCCCTTTAAACTCCTAGGACAGGGTTTGAGCTATTATAAGAGATCAATCCATGCTGGTGAAGTTGTTCTTGTCATCATCATTTTTGCTGTTATTCAAAATTGCTAGATCATTAAGTATCCTAAATTCTGAGAAATGGAATTGTTGGACCCCAGAACTGTACTTATTAAGACAGTAATTACACAGATTTGGGAAACGTGTGCTTACGTTGAATACTACCAGGCAGGAAACAATCTCCAAGGGGGATGAACAAGTAACCTGTTTAAAAAAGTAATCAGACGCAGTTTGGTGGGCATATTTTATTTTGAATCTTATTTTTCATTTTAGGCAAATTCCAATTAAGTCTAGAAATCAGAGGTCACTGAAATGACCCATAGGTGATCTTTTTTATGCAATTGGTCTCTTCTAGCCTAAGAATAAATGGTAGAAGTTGCTGAAAGTTCAACTAGAAACCCCAAGAATCTTTGGAAATCATGAAAGGGATTGAGGGTTCACGTCAGATGGCCTCAATGTGACTATGGGCTCTCATTTATGGTTATCCACTACACAGCCTTAAGTCAGAAGGTGAACTGTTGGTGTTTCTCAAATGCCATTTATGCAAAACTATACTTAAAGAGCCAAAAGACAGGAGTGATAATATATAAAACACTGAAAAAATGGAAGCTTCTGAAGTCAGACAAATCATTTGGTTGGAAAATATAAATGGGTATGGATCATTATATTTTCCAAAAGATTCATCAGAAGGATTTGATTTTTTGAGGTTATATAATAACAAAGTAATTAATCCATCAAAACATATTAAATGCCTACATGATAAGTATGTCTAAACATTGAAAATGTCTTAGACACTGCCCCAGCCCACAAAATGCTTGAACTCACAATGGGTGAGAAAATGCTTCTAAATACTTATTTTTTTAACATATTACTAGAAACGTCAAAAGCGAATAACAGACAATAAGAGCTATAAGACTTCAGAATATTATCTACCCTGTTTCCCCGAAAGTAAGACCTAGCCAGAAAATCAGCTCTAATGCATCTTTTGGAGCAAAAATTAATATAAGACCTGGTATTATATTATTACATGATATGATATGATATGATATGATATGATATGATATGATATATGATATGATATGACATGATATGATATTATATTAAAGACCTAGTCTTATATTATGATAAAATAAGACTGGGTCTTATATTAATTTTTGCTCCAAAAGACACATTAGAGCTGATTGTCTGGCTAGGTCTTATTTTTGGGGAAACAGTGTATATACTGTGTGCTTTCTGTATAGACAAAAAATTGCCTCTTTGAGGTCAAATAAATAGAGAATATTCTATTTTTTCCCCAAATTCTTCTAATATGAAAGTAGGAACATTCCTTCAAATATCAGTAGCTGTTTGGAATTTTTGATAAATCAGTAACCCTATGTAAATATACGTCAAGAGAATTTAGAAGTCATCTATGAATCATAGATACTATTTTTAGTAATTTATGATGATGAAGTTTAAGTTTAAGTGCATTCATATATAATATAAAAGTACAGTATTAGGGTTTATGAATATAATAATAGTTAATATTGAAATATGCCTAGTTAGAAAGATAAAAGTTTAAATTAATATAGGACTTAGGCACAAGAAAGCATGTGACTATATATAGTGTCATAAGGTTGCTTTACATTTTGCTTTATTCTCAAGTATTTTTATATATGAGATACACAACTTGCTAGTACACACACACGCACACGGTGTAAATGCATCAGAAACGTATTAATATTATATATCACATATACGTGTGTATATACATACCAAATTAAGTATGAAATTTTGCACATTAAAAGATATATTTGGCCAAAATTTATAAAGCATGTTGATTAATAATTAAAGCATAATTAAATCATGTTTTATTTAAATCATGTTTATATAATTCAAGTAAGAGTGTTTTATGCGAGCATTTTACTGAGTGTGTAATAGAAATTTATTATGTTTTTCTGCCATCTAGTGGTGTACTCAAGAGTTTGTCCATTTTAAAAGGCCAGTGTAAAACTTTTACTGAATTGGAGTCACGGATTTAGGTCATTTAACAAATATAAAGTTGTGATTGAATAAAACTAGAAATTCAGTGTATTCATTACATGGTACTTATATATTACCTAGTCAATTACAAGGGTTTTACTTACAAAATGTAAAACTTCAGGGTTAGAATGAGCTGGATATGGCTGTTGCCCTAAAGTCAATCTCCCAAATGAAGTACCAAGGGAACTAAATTTAAAATATTGTAATGTGATGTTTGAAAATCCTGGCTGGCTCTCACATATAGTCTCAGTATCTATAACTGTACAGCAATTGCCATGTGGCTGTTTTTTAAGCAGTTGTACATGCACTGGTTCTTTATGGTACATATCTTGAATAAAAATGTATATGGCATCACTGAATATTTGTTGTCTTAACACTAACTTTATAATTTAATTGCCTCTAAAAGCAGAAAAAATATTTGAAGTGACTTACAAGCCTACAATTTAGAAGGATAGAAAGCCTATTGGCTGTACATTTAATCTCTTCTCTCAGAGATAGAGTCTGCATTCTTTAGTGAAGGGGAAGCCACAAGCAAAGGCAGGTAGAAACTGTCTCAATATAAATGACATAAACAGAGAATGCCATGCATTTCTACAATCAAACACATCAAAATGAAAAATTTAGTGGTGTTTACTACTTAAAATGCTCATCGTATTCAAGGACAATATTCACAAGTTAATAGTCTTCCTTTGAAAACTTTGCCCAGTAGAAAGAGTTTGTTATCACTCACCCCTGCCCTGCGAAATACGTTCTCTTTTGTGAACAAAGGTTGGTGAACATGAAAAACTCCTTGGGTCTTTACTGTCATCTGTAACCAAGAGGAGGAACTTTTCTTAATATAATGAGAATTGACTCATACAAATATTAAAATTTCCTGGAATGTGGAGACCACTGAACACATATTGTGCACAACAAAGGACTTCATTATAAAAAGAACATAAACACGATTTCTTTGTTTTAATATCAATAGAAAAGAGAAGCAAACATAGATTATTTTGCATTTCCTTGGGAAAGTTCAGGTTGAGTCCATTAGTTTCTTTACTTTTCATTTGGAAAATGGCTTTTTATTTATACCTAATTAGCATTAATGATCTCATTTTTGCATCCTTATATGACATCCTGAAAGAAAAGCAGTCTTTATAAAATGACATAAAAATGAATGAAATGTTCATTTTTTTAGGAACAATGAATTCAACATTTTCTGTGGAGTGCTCTACTGGTGTTTATAAGAATCCTAAAAGTGAGACTGCAGACAGATTATTAAAAATTGTGCAATATTTACCTTAAGAACATAGTGAAAATAATTATAATCACTGAAAAGTTCAAAATGAGAAATGAAAGCACAGATTTGTCACGTTCTAATTCATGGTTAAAGCATAAAATCTTATTCATAGGCTCTAGGTTAGGTTTGTAGCTATTTAAAGTAGATATTAGGTCAGGTGATTTTAATTTATATTGGAAAGTTCTAATGGATGTTAGTAATTAAGCATAGAAATTAATGCCACCTAGTATGCCATGTCTTTATTTGAAATAATAATTATCAAGTATTTAAAATATAACAGGTATTTCTAAAAGTCTTTTGCAGAGATGATTTTCAAAATTGTATCCTTAATTTGTAGTGTGTACTTAGTATCTTACTTATTTTTATGGTATCTTTATTTTAAAGTTGTAACTATTATCAAATCATTTGAAAAGGAATAAAGAATTATTCTACATATAGATTGTTCTACCTATGTCAAAATTTAGTTGTTAATAAATATAAACTTATTAAGCACATTACAAGGAGAGAACAAGTGAATCCCCCCCCCCGCAAGATAACATATTTCTGTCTATTTTCAAACCCAATGAGGCAAAATATCTTGTCAGACATCAGACTGGTTAATGAACATCTCAACCAATGCCATCTACTCCTCAGGAAGCAGCCCTTACCATTCTTGCAATAGTAGTCATTCTTATAAATATGTTTTACAGAAGCAAAGTCACTGATTTTGACCTTTTAGGTAAAGCAATGTATTATTTTATGCAATGCACTTTCTAGCAGCAAGATTTCTAAATTGAAAATATATATATATATATATATATATATATATATATATATATATGTATCAATACTTTCTTAAATTTAAAGCACATATCCTCACACATAATGTACAATTATTGAAAAGTACATTTAGCTTTAAAAATAGAATGATGGCTTACAAAGCTATGGAAAAGAACATTCTCACCTAAGGGTGGTGTAAATAAAATTGGTACAACTTTATGTATTTGTTTTTTTCTGATTCCAGATCTGTTTTTGCCACATACATACACACAAAGAGCTAGAAATAACATTTAAAAATACATGAATTCCTATCAAGTGTATATGTATATATAATATATATTTTTTGTAAGTACAAACCATATATATAAACATATATAACCATATATAGACATATATAGTTACAAATATACATATATATAAAACTATATACATATATAACCATATGTAATATATATGATAGTCAAGTTTTTAACCTGACCGTCTATCAAAAATAGTTTTTATATATTTTTTTTTTGCTTCAAGATTGTTTCATTGGATATAAAATATATAGTGTCACTTTTAAACTTCAGGTTACCAACTCTTATTGTTGGATTTTTCCTATAAAATTAATAAGTAGCTCCAAATATTTTAGCTTTTGTATTATTACTATTACAAATGTCTAATAGTTAAAATAAATAACAAAGTCATTTTAAAGATTTTGATATGTATTTTCATATGGCCATCCAGAAAGCCAATAAAAACTCTGAGAAACAATATCCAAGCAGGTATCAAAAGTCTTAATATTTTATGCCCCTTGAATACATATTTCCACTCCTAAAAATTTGCCCAAAGGAAACAATCCAAAATTTATACAGTGCTTTAAGCCTGAAATTCCTTCACTGTAATTCATTATTTGAAATATTGGAAAGCAAGTAAATACTTACAAAAGGCCATAATGTTGAAACAAACTATGGTAATGGGAATATTCTTTATATCTCAGTGACGGGACCAGTATCAGCATTACAATAGTATGAATAAATGAATGAATGAAAGTTTTGTGACAAATTAACATTAACATTTTACTTGAAAGTGTAAATTTATTATGTATTTTTCAATTAATGAATGGTAGAATTACAACTATAATCATTAAGAGGTCTAATATTGATACTTAATATTACAATACAGTTTTATAGTAAGAAACATGATTATCAAACTATAATGCCCATAAGGGATTATGTGGGTGTTCACAATAAAGATTTCACTGCCTAGTCCCAGAGAGTGTGATACGGAAGTTTGTGTGGGGGTGTGGAATGCACTGATACTAAGCATTGCAGAGGATTCTGATGCTTGCCATCTTTGGGCCTTGCTTTTGAACAGCTTTTAAATTCTGGGAACAATGAGACATTTACAAGATAGAATGAGGTTCTTCACTAAAGAAGGAGCAGTGCCATTTTAGCCCAATGACAAGCATTTCCAGCCTATTAGTAAGAGGATGTTCAAAACAGGAAGTTGTCACTAAAAACTTTAAGAAGTCTAATTTAATTTAGCAGTAAGAACTAATGTCCAGAGGGCAAATATTATTTATAAAAATAAGCCCCGTGTGTATGTGTGTACATGTATGCACAAATGTGTGTGAATACACAAGCATGTGTAAGAAATTACCCTTGGGGTTTTTGAAAATAAATTATTGCAATTGTTTCTGTTTTTGCTTGTCGTATTGTCAGCAAGATGGCACTAACCGCATTGTGTGCGTACTTTGTATGTGTCTGTTCTTAATTTACTATGAGAGGTAAATAAATATTGAAAGCTGAGTGATTAGTGTTTTACAAAATTCTCGAAATTTTAAAATATAACTATCTCTGTAAAACTGCTCAAATATAATCTTAGACAAACAAAGGTGTAGGTTGTAACTGAATGCCAGCAACTTTTCTAGGGAGGCAGAATTGAAACTCTACAGACATGTAACACTTTTTTTGTAGTTATTGTTTTTGAGGTTTCTGTTGTTGTTTATTTTCTGTCCTTATGTCTTCTCTATGTTCTTCTCAGACTGGCTTGTAGCAGGAGACTCTCAAGCAAAGATGTGATTTGCCCTTGACCCTTGCTGTGACTGTAGATTTTATAATATAAGTCAATTTCACTCACAGCAGGGGCCAATGGTAAAGTATTTCAGTTCTTAAGAGCAAATTGGTTAAACTCTTCAGTTTTGGGTGTGCAAGAGACATCCATGGACAATTGACTTCCATAAATCCAAACAAAAGGCTAAGTCTCAGTATGACAAATATATACATTCTACACTCAGCTGAAATACAGTGATGCTTATAATCTTTTGAGTCAGACATATTCAGATCTTGGTTATTTAACCACTTTTATTATTATTTGTAATCCAAGCAAAAATTTCACAAAAATGTAAATTTTCCATTCTCGAAAAAGCTAAATTATATCACATCATAAAATATGGGGCATGTATTGTACAAATTTCAAATTAATGGCATGGCAAACAGCAATCAGGTGGACAAATCAAGTATAAACTGGTTCATATTTAAATGAAAGTCAGAAACAACTGTAATCTAAATTCTTGGATAGAAAGAACTCAGATTTCACAGAAAACTGTCTCAAATGAGAGGTAGGATAGTTAACGTAGAACGTGGACTAGAAATTCAGGTACAGAGGTTCCTAAAGAACATAGTTGTATGAGTTGGGCTGTATGTAAGACAACAGGAAACGGTGGGGTCACTGACAAATTGGTTAGTGCATGATTCTCTTAAAGGAATTTTAATCCAATTAACAAATATTAGCACACACATTACAGAGAAAACATATCTGTGGGCTTCATTTGGTCTATAAGCTACATCCTTATATAGTCTCTCAGAGGTAGATTCAGGAACTATCCCTCCCACTCACACACACACACACACACACACACACACACACACACTTTTCCCCTTTCTGAAAGCCTTTGTTGATTTTTCAGTCTTCTAACTCAGGGTCTCTGTGCAAATCTGTAACCCTTTTCAGCTAAGTATGTTATTCTTATTGGAAACTGTTCTACAACATAATGTTAAATGTTTTAAATTCAGAAGGTCACTGAATGACTACTCCTTGATTTCTGATATATTAGAAGGTAGATGATAGGCTGAAGACCCTTTTATTAAAGCTTTAAGAAGGTATGTGATTTCTTCTTATTATAATCCACAGATAACATGGTTTTCTCTTGATAAGACCCTGATACTCTCGGTTCAAAAGTCTGTTCATCTCAGCCCAGGAGGCTTCTGTAGAACGTTGCCCACTGTGATTTTGGAGTTCTTTCAAAGTTTCACACAATAATCTACCATGTTTCACTGAAAATAAGACCTAACTGGAAAATAAGCCCTACGATGATTTTTCAGGATGACATCCCCTGAACATAAGCCCTAATGCATCTTTTGGAGCAAAAATTAATACAAGACCCAGTTTTATTTTCGGGGAAACACGGTACTGTACCATGAATCTAAATTCTTAGTGAACAAAATGAGAGGTGAGAGTTCTGATCAAACTGAGCTTTAAAACCTAGTTGCAGTATATTTATGTGGAATATTGTCCATTCTTCTAATATGCCGTGAATCTTTGTAGTCTCCTGGAACTTACATCTTATTTCATGATTGCATGAGACAAACTTCATACTTAAAAATTTGGAATAAATATTGCATTGTTCTCAAGTTAAAACAGACCTTAATAAACAGAGATTTTTCAGGAAAGAAAGTGTTTTGATATTTCATTTGAATTGTGATTAAAGTTCAAGCCCAGTGGTGTGAATTGATCACAGAGTAGAAATGAAATTTTGTTTCATCTACATTGCTTAATTTTTTTATAGCTATAGAAAAAATACAATATCTGCTGGTGTATTCAAACTATGTTAAATGCCTAAAGAAGAGACATTTTTAATGGCCTTATAGACTGGAAGGGAATATCTGTATGTAGAACTGATAGTTCCTTATGACCACTCTATGAATTCAGAGGGTAAAAAGACTCAAAATTATAAGTATGAATTTTCTGTATCTAAAGAAAAAACTCTCCTTCATACAGGAGTAAATGCATATTTTTTCCCAAAGAGCTGAAAATAGTTCTGGCTATTCACAATACTAAATAAATAAGTAAGTAAGTAAGTAAATAAATAAATAAATAAATTCTAGGCATAGAGGCTTCTTTCTGACTTCTGTTTTTGAAACAGATATAGTGCAAAGAGATCTTTCCATCCCATCTCCCCCGTATCCATTTCTATTTCAGCCTCTCTGTAGGCTTCAAATTATGAATTTCCAATTCCCAGGTGAAATAGGTTTAGTCATCATGGCATTTTTTTCTCCACCATTATAACCAGCACAGAGTGCCGTGCATATAGTTGTTGCTAAACAAATATGCATTGAATGAATTAATTAGGAGAGAATAGTCCCCTCACACAGGCACCAGAAGTAGAGGTGAAACGCTCAACAAGATTGATCAAGTGCGTTGACTCATTTCCCCTGAAAGTTTCCCATAAAATAGAATAAAAATTGTTTGTCAATTGCTCTAATATATGTGGCTTTGCTGATGCCTAGTAGGGACAATACACATGATTTTCTCACACAAAAATAATTTTCCACTTTGTGTGTAGTTAAACAAAAAGTGTAAAGTGTAACTTTTGAAAAGTAGATCAAATACAGACTTTGGAATTATTCTCTGGTCTATTGATACTTTCTCTACTTAAGAGAGTTAGAAAAAAACAGCTGAGTCTTCTGCAGTTCCAGACAATGTATATATTGCATTTTTAGTTTGTAACATACCTGTGAAATGAAATTTCCTAATATTTTTTAAAACTAAGTATTACAATGGTTAAATTGAAAGATTATTTTCAAGAAGATTGTAATATTATCTTCATGGAGGGTGTTGAATTGTTAGTTAATGTATTTTTTCTCAGTTATCTGTGGGTTAAGAAAAACCTGTAATATTTTGCAAGGTTATGAATATGTGGATGATTTTATATTCATATAAAGTAAGTCAGGGAATGCAGAAAATATGCTGATGGCTGTTCTTTGGATGTTCATGTTATTGAATATTAATAAAATTATTTGATCTGGAGGTAAAAATATTTTTTTATTTATGAAACTTTCCAGAGCTGTCTGTATTTTTTATTTGGAAAAAAAAACACAATGTATGGAAAATATTTAGATGTTTTGGAAAAACAATTGCCACATCATACATCAGGTACCACACAACTGTCATATAATATGGTTACCGAAACAACATGGTTTAATTTTGGTTTTTATTTATACATAAATATTTTCCACATGAATAACCTCAAAATATCCTCTGATTCAAGCAGAAACTCACAAACACTGTTTCTTTTCCATAAAAATCTTAACATGTAAGATTTATTTAGATGTTCTTGTTGAAACATGTAAGTTAAAGGAAAGCCTCTGAAATCATTTAGTTAGGAAAAATTTCACAATTTACGATACTGCATTTACAATATTTCTGCCTGGGAATATTTTTTTTTTTTTCAAAAATGTTTGAACTGAGATATGTGAGTATAAACTGAACCGGAGTTACAGGATTCTAGTGTTTGGAGAGGCAACCGAGAAAGCTGTAGGTTCTTAATACAGTAATCTTACTTAAGATATAATCTGCAGGTGCTTAGAAATGTATTTCTGCCATTCTTGCTCAAACGTAATCCACTATCAACCTACATGTTGAGCTGTTTCTTAGATGGTTACCTCTTAGTAGATTTACAAAGAGCTGATCACAATCCCCTACCTTTTCCTCAAACATCAACTGCTACTACTATTTGTGTTTGAAAGGTGGCTGGTGAGAATTTCTGATTCACATTATAATTTTCAAAATCAAATTCATAGGTTTGGTGTCATTAGAACCATACTGTAGTAAATTGAAATGTAGCAAAGGTAAATATCAATAAAATCTCTCAAAGATTATGAGATCAACTTCTTGATGTGCTTAGTATATATATATATATATAAACACACACACATATATACACACACACATATATATACTCATATATATATACACATATATATGTATATATGTGTATATATATATATATATATATATATATATATATATATATTAGTTTCAGGTGTACAAAGAAACGTAATAGATATTTACACCCCTCACAAAGTGATAACCCTCCCCAAGCTATTACCCCTCTGACATCTTATATACCTGTTATAATACCATTGACTATCTTCCGCATGCTATACTCCACATCCAAGACTATATATATATATATATATATATATATATATGTGTGTGTGTGTGTGTATATGTATATATGTATATATATACATAGATATATATATATTTTTAAATTATAGTTGACATACAATATCATTCTACTTCAGCTTCAGTTGTACGGCTCATTGGTCAGGCATCTACACAGTGCATGAAGTGATTCCCTTGATAAGTCCAGTGCCCTTCTGGCACCTTACATGATCTTTACAACATTGTTGATTATATTCCCCACACTGTATTTCATATCCCCATGACTATATTGTGTCTACCAATTTGCTCTTTCTAATCCCTTCACCTTCTTGATGTGCTTAGTTTTGAAGTTAAAGAATTGCACATCTCTTGACAAAACAGAAATGTACTTATAAACATCTTTTGTTATATGTTAGCCTCATGTCAGGTCTTTTTGTAATCAAGTAGTCCTTTGATTGCAATAGCATTGGAGTCTGAAAGTTCATTTAGAATATATTTCTATTCATCTGATAACTTTTCTGTAAGAAAACATTAGTTGATATATTATAGAAAATACTGAAGGTAGAAGAAAAACTATAGTTGTTTTTAAAATTCTTGGGAGAAATTGTGTCACATCCAGAAAAACTAGTATGAAAGACTCTGAGTATCCAGAGGAATAATATAGGCAGTATTTGCAACAGAAACACAATTAATATTTTTTATCCTAAATTACAGTTGTAGCATCAAGAGATAAATACAGTTTCTATTGTCCTCATGGAAGGTCATTTTTTGGGTTTGAGTTTAAACATTTTGAACTCCTGTGTTTTTCCACATGTAACTAAACATCAAACGAATATCAAAAGATCATTTCTTATTAAATATTTTCCTGCTGGTCTTTTAAGTATATAACTTATTGACATGTATAAATTTATAATATGTAAAATGAGAAATGTAAATAGTATATGCTCCTCTCTGTTCCTAGGGAGTTTCGTGAATAAATTTCCATTAATCTAGTGGCAAATGTACCCTAGAGTTGTATAATTCATGCCCTTTCTGGTTGAGTTTAATAAGAAATAATCTGCTATTTTTCATTTTCTTTCCTCTCCCTGCTCCAATTGTACTTCTATAGAAGTCTTAAATGTTTATGTATGCATTTGGTTATGGATATTGTAAACATCTGTCAACTCAGTAAAACTCATTGCAGCATAGTCATTATTTTGAAGGAAAACTAAGCTCATTTCCATGAAACTAAATGAAAACTGTTTCAATCCAAAATTAAAGAAATACCAAATCTAAAATTTGTTTTTTACTTCATTGATTTGACAAAGATACCATAGGAGAAAAACAATTTATATTCTTTTACTTTTATAAATGTTTTTAAAATATGTTGTTATTTTGGGATAGCAACCTATATGTTGGGATACCATGTTATCCCAAAAATAAGACCTAGCTGGACAATCAGCTCTAATGTGCCTTTGGAACAATAATTAATATAAGACCCTGTGTTATATTATATTATTATATTATATTGTATTATATTATGCATGGTCTTATATTATAGTAAAATAAGAACAGGTCTTATAATAAGTTTTGTTCCAAAAGATGCATTAGAGCTGATTGTCTGTCTAGGTCTTATTTTCGGGGAAACAGGGTATATACATTTCTAAATATCTGTGATTTTGTATGTAGAAAGAGCATCCTTAATAAACGCCATACCTGGATTCCGAGGGACAACTGGATGTGATGGACATCTTGTCTATATAGTTTATGTATGATGTTTGGACTATTCAGGTATCATGAGATGCCAAATAAAGGTGTACCGTTTCCCTTCAAAGGTGAAAGCAATTGCTACTGGTAGGCTGTTGAAAGAGACAGTGAACAGAACATGTTAGCCAAATGTGACAGCAAAATATTTTCCAATAGTCAATTGAATGGACTTTGTTATTTTAATAATGTTTGGAATTAGAGGTTTATAAGAATACCATAGAATTATAATAATTCATAGTTGGGTACTATTCATTTTTATTTTATCTTAATTGGGCTATTTAGAGAAAAACCATTGGACTAATTATCCCTTCCTTTAGGAGGTTTTATATCCGGGGCTATAATTTGGTAACTTTTATTAGTTAATATTGTTGGGTTGCTATGGAAACTTCAGAGTTCCATTTAAATAGACACACCCTTAGGGCTGAAAATTTAATTATAGGTAATTTATTGTATCTGATTTGAATCCTAGATATAAAGCCAATTATTCCCCTTTGTCTTTATTATGCAACCTTATTCTAAACTTTGAATTTCACTCCAGGAATTTTGTTTGTCAGAAACAAATTTGAATCTTTATCATAATTTTTTTTCTTGTAGAACTTTGATGTACACCTTTGTAGTTCAGTATATTTTAGGGGAATTTTTATTTTAACTTTTTTCTTTATTGGGTAATCCCAACATGGATCAAAATATTGTGAAATAAGAAAGGACAGCAACCCCAATATTTGACCTTGTAGGTCCATACCATTGGGGTCCAAATGCCACCTAGTAAGTAGTGACCACCTGGGGAGTGGCTGTTCCTTAATGCACAGTGTTCTGGAAATACAGGAATCAGTGCTTAGACAGACACCCCACAATGGCTCTGTGCTCTCTAAGCAGCTCAATCTCTATTCCTTTTTTGCTTTTCCAACTCTAGGGAAGAGCAAAAGTCAGGCTCTTTCCTACTTTTCTTCACTCAGAGGGGCCAACTCAGGATGGACAAATTTAAGACTGGTAAAATCTAGCCAAACCAACATAAAAAGGCACAGCCCAGAAAACCAGCACAAAAGCTCAGAAATCAGTTGATCCCTTTCTGATCCACTGAACTGTGTGCAGCAGCCCCAGGTAGTAAATCAGGAGGGAGACATTGAAGATACACCTCTTACCTGTGATCATTTCCGATGTATCCTGCTCTCCGTGCCAACTGTTTTTATTAGGGCACTTAGTATTCTCTGCTGGATGCTGGCCAGTGTGTCTTTCTAAAATTTATGGGGGTTAGAACTAATGAGTGACACATAGGCACCACCAGTGGACAGGAAATAGGAAGAAAAATAATAAACAACCAAATAATTATTTAACAAGAAAAGCTCAAGTTTGGTACAGAGTGGAAAAAAGGAGATAGGGGGAGTGGGCTTGCAGGCAGATGGCTCTGGTTTTTATTGAAGTCAGAGGTGCGAACTACAGGAGAGACTTTTCTTGGTTTGAATTTCCCCTGTGTAGCCAAGGGAGGTTTTCGTCTGTGTTTTCCTGAAAATAAGACCTAACCGGACAATCTGCTCTAATGCATCTTTTGGAGCAAAAATGAATATAAGACCTGGTATTATATTATATTATATTATATTATATTATATTATATTATATTATATTATATTATATTATATTATATTATATTATATTATATTATACCTGGTCTTATATTATAGTAAGTAAGACCGGGTCTTATATTAATTTTTGTTCTGAAAGACGCATTAGAGTTGATTGTCCGGCTAGGTCTTATTTTTGGGGAAAAGTTGTTATTGCCTTGGTCACATGTAGTGGTCAAAAAGAAAGGGAGAGTGTGCAAAAAAGGTGTCAGAGGTCAAACACCAGTAACAGAGTCACAGTCTTTTTTTTTTTATATATAGAAATTTGATAAATGCTGGTTGAATACATGCTGAAAAATTTGCTGCTGACTTATTTTAGATTCTAAATGTATTTATATTGAAAACAAATATTTAATTAGACACAGTTTTTGCTGTTAAAAATCATGTTAAAGCATATTATTTATTTATTTATTTATTTTTATTTTTCAATTGCAGTTGACGTACAATATTATATTAGTTTCAGGCGTACAACACAGTGATTAGACATTTATATAACTTACAAAATAATCACCCTGATTAATCTAGTACCCATCTGAAACCACACATAGTTATAACAATATTATTGACTATATTCCTTATGTTATAACCTACATCCCCATGACTATTTTGTAAATACCAATTTGTATTTCCTTATCCCTTCACCTTTCCCACCCATCCCCTCAACCCCTCGCCCATCCGGCAACCACCAAAATGTTCACTGTAGTATCTCTGAGTCTGTTTCTCTTTTATTTGTTTATTTTGTTCCTTAAGTTCCACATATAAGTAAAATCATTTGTCTTTTTCTGACTGACTTACTGCTCTCAGCACAATACCATCTAGGTCCATCCATGTTTTTGCAGATGGCAAGATTTCATTAGTTTTTTAGGTCTCAGTAATATTACATTGTATATATGTCCCACCTCTTCTTCTTGTTTTCCATCCATTGAGGGACACCCAGGCTGCCTCCATATCTTGGCTACTGTAAATAATGCTGCAAAGAATATATGGATTCACATGTCCCTTTGAAGCAGTGTTTTGTGTTTCCTTGGATAAATACCCAGAAGTAGGATTACTGGGTCTTTCTTTATCGCTTGTTATAGCCTTTGCTTTAAAGTCTATTTTGTTTGGTACATATATTGCTACCACAACTTGTTTTTTTAATTTCTATTTTCATAAACTGTCTTTTTCTATGCCTTTCTATCTGTGCGTGTGTCTTTCAATGTAAAGTGAGTTTCTTGTTGAAGCATATGCAAGAGTCGTGTTTTCTTATCCAATCAGCCCCTCACCACCAATCTTTTGATTTAATCCATTTACATTGAAAGTAATTGTTGATAGATATAGAGTCATTGCTATTTTATCATGCAGATTTTTTGTTTTTTCCTCTTCATAAAGAAGTCCCCTTAACATTTCTTGTAATACTGGTTTGGTGTTGATTACATCCTTTAGTTTTTTCTTGCCTGGGACTCTCTTTATCTGTCCTTCAATTTTAAATGATAGCTTTGCTGGGTGGAGTACTCTTGGCTATAGGGGCTTGCTTTTCATCACTTTGAATATTTTGTGCCAATCCCTTCTGGCCTACAAATTTTCTGTTGAAAAATTAACTGACTGTCTCCTGGGAGCTCCCTTGTAGGTAACTAACTGCTTTTCTCTTGCTGCTTTTAAGATTCTCTCTTTGTCTTTAACCTTTAGCAGTTTTATTATGATGTGTTTTAGCATGGGCCTGTTTGGGTTCATCTTGTTTGGGACTCTCTGCACTTCCTGGGCTTTTATGTTTATTTCCTTTACCAGGTTAGGGAAGTTTTCTGCCACTATTTTTTCAGATACTTTCAATGATTTGTTCTCTCTCTTCATCTTTTGGTACTCTTATGATGGTATGCTTAATGTTGTCCCACAGGCCCCTTAAAATATCCTCATTTTTGGATTCTTTTTTTTCTTTTTGCTGTTCTGATTGGGTGTTTTCTGCTGTCTTGTTTTCCAAATTATTAATTTAATCCTCTGCTTCATCTAAATACTGTTGATTCTCTATAATGTATTTTTTATTTCATTTAGTGTGTTCCTCATTTCTGACTGGTTCTTGTTTTCTATGCCCATTTTTATGTTTCCTACCTCTTTGTTGAAGTTCTCCCTGAGGTCACTGAGCATCCTTATAATCAGTGTTTAGAACTCTGCATCTGGTAGATTGTTTGTCTACATTTTGTTTAGTTATTTTCCTGGAATTTGTTTTTAATTTTTAATTTTATTTTATTTGGTACATGTTTCTTTGTCTCCCTATTTTGGCTGCTTCCCTGTGTTTGTTTTTATGTTTTAGGTAGAGCTGTTATGTTTTTTATTCTTGGAAGAGTGGCCTTATGTTGTAGGTGTGCATTGGAGTCAGTGGCACAATCTTCCTTGTCAACTGAGCTGGGTTCTCCAGGTGTGTCCCTTAAGTGGGTTTTGCCCTCCTATTATTTTTGAGTCTTGATGGTGTTTGCATATCAGTGGGAGGGACTGACCATCAGGCTAATTGGTTGTGAGGACTGGCCATGAGTACAGTGAAGGAGCTTTTGTACAAGGGCTGACCCGATGGAGAAAGATTTGCTGTAGCAGGGCTCTGGTGCCTGCCCAGTCTGCTCTTTGGGTGTGTCGACTGTGGAGGTAGTCTGGTGGTGTTCCCTTGTGGTCTAAATCCAGCCACAGGGAATTTGACCCTGGGGTCTCCTGGGAGAGTCCCCACAGGTCAAGTTCAACCTTCATCTGTGTCCTGCCCAGGGCCACTTGGTATGAGCTACAAAGACATCTGCAGATGTAGTGCACCCATGCTGGACTTGGAGGTGCCTGGGAGACGCTAACCTTCAAACTGAGCTCAGTTGCTACTAGTGCTGGGCTTGGAGCTGAATAGCACTAGGTATGGTGCATGCCAAGGTTAGATGCTGCTTGTTTAGGGCTTGTGAGTCTTTGAGATATTTTAGGAATCTCTGTAGCATGAGTCAATACAGGTCATTTGTATGGAAAAGCCACTGTAAGTTTCTTGGGTGGCCCGCAAATTGGGTCAGGGAATCAGCAGGGTAGGGCTAATGGTGTGAGCCTGGTTGATGGAGACTCAGAAATAACACCTACTTGCACTTGTAGTCTGGGATGAGGGAGGGCTCAACAAAGGAACAATGGATTCTGCCAGCACATCTTTCTGGGAGAAAGCTATCCTTCTGGACTTCACCCTGAGGTCAGACAACTTAGTTATTCCCCGCATATCCCCAGCACCCTTCAGGCTGTTGCTCCAGCACTGGAGCTAGAGTGAGTGAGTCTGTCAGCAAATAAATCTGTGTATGGGCCCTCCAGCCATACTCTGTCTCACTCAGCCACAATCTCCAATAGTTTTTACAGCCAGAAATTGTGGTGACTTCTTATTCTAGCACTGGAACTCTGGGCTGGGAATCCTGGTTTGGGGCTGGGACCCCTTGCTTCTCAGAGGGGACCTCCACAGCTTATATATTTCTCCCAATTTTTGACTGCCACACATTGGTTTGGATACCAGTCTGTTCTGGATCTCTGACCTTCCTACCAGTCTCAGTGTGGCTTCTTCTGTATATCCTTAATTATGGGACTTTTGTTCAGCTAGACTTCAGGCAATTCCCAATAATGGTTGTTCTGTAGTTGTAATTTTGATGTGGTTGTTAGAGGATGCAAGCACAGTGTTTACCTCCTCTGCCATCTTTACCAGAAATCTGAATTTGTCTGATATTTCTAACAGAGTTTACCTTTAAATACTTAAAGAATAAAATTCTTTAGAATAAAAGTATTTATTCTAAAATACTTTAGAATAAAATTCAATATCATAATTGTACCATTTTCACTTCAAAAATAGCTAGAAGATTGAAAGAAAAATTAATATAAAACATAGATATTTGAAATCATGGGAAGCAGTTGGAAGACTTTGAGAAAAATAGTGTTATGTAACTAATACACATTTAAAAATAAATATTTAAAAAATCATTATTATTAGGATACAAACAATATAAAGTGTAGAAGGTGATTTCAGTAATTTGCACAGGTGTAATGGCAGCTTGTATTAGTTGGTAAGAAATGTATAACTTCTGCCTGTATTTTTAGAGTAGAGACACAGGAAATACAGAATTGAATATGGAAGGTGAAGGAATTAAGTTAGTGGTTGGAAAGAAAAAACACTTTGGATAATACATTTTGTATTAAATTTATTGTCTAGTACATTTTCAGTTTTCTAATACCCAGGAAGGTGCATTGCTTATGCACAAAGCACAATGCATGTTTATTACATGCATTAAAATATTGCAAAAGTGTTTGAAAATAATAAAGTTTTGCTTGTATGTTAAAATATTTAAATAAGAAAAGAATAAATGAAAACATCAAAGGTCTTGAAAATAATTTTATTTTGTATTCCTCTTAAAAACAAAATAAATAATTAACCGCAAACTAAGTCTGTTCATAGACTGTAACTATAATTATATGTTTATATGTTAATGAAGATTACAAAATAAAAATTATATATATGTTATTTCCACCACTAAGAGTAAAGATTAGAGCAAGCTAATCATATAAAATCTGTATGTTAGAAAAGATATTTAAGAAAGTATAAAGTTTGGTAATATTTTCTGTGCATTTCTAATATTTATATAGAAATATGTCTCATGTATTTTGCATATACTGTATCTCTTTAAATCTATCTTCTAACTCTTTTTGAACTAAACATATTAAAATTAAGATGTATTTTTTTTTATTTGAAGTATAGTTGACATACAATATTAAGATGCCTTTTATTTTAAAAACTTGTAAGAGTCAAATCTGTTAGAAATATCAGAAGAATTTCTCTTAATTGTATACACTTTTAGTAAACTATCCAAAACTATTTGTTTTATTCAATCTTAAAAAAGCACTACTCATTAATATAGCATGTTTCACACTTTGGTTTATAAATAATAACTAAAAAAAAATGACTTTCTTAGATCTTAGGTTAAATAAGTGGAATATTATATTTTATATCTTTCCTTGTTCCTAAAATATAGAAGTATTTCCTAAAATACTAGAAGTGTTCCTAAAAGGTTAAATAGTCTAGCCCATTAATGATATGGAGGCTGAAGATCTAGAAAAATATCTCTCCCTGTTATTAATAATTGTATGACTATCTAACTGTTGCTAAGCATTTGTAAAATATAAAACATTTGATATTTTATGATGAAAATATATTATCTTAAAATATGTTTTCTTCCTTTTTGGTGTTTGATTAATACTTATTGTATGACTGTAAACAGTGAATGAAGAAAGGTCTCTGAAGTAATTAAAATATTAAAAAAAGATGTTTTTGTCTTATTGATAGCTGAGGAGCTGGTCAATGACTGGTTAGATACCAAATTGAAGCAGGAACTAGCAAGTGATGGGGATGCTGAAGGCACTGTGCCAAGTATCATTCCTGTGTCAGAGGCCAAAGGTCATTTGAACTATGACAGGTGTGATGGTAAGAACTGATCTGATTGTTCTAAGCTTTAACATCCAATGAATATGTCTAAGAAGTCTTTTCGATAAAACTTTGTTTTCAAAATAACTTGTACAAAATAAATAACCACTAATTTAGATATTCTCTCCCCATTGTTCACTCTACTTCTCTCTTTGTCAAATCTTTAAAACAAAGCCCAACACAATTTTAAGACTGCTCAAAGAGGCATATCAATTGTCTCCTCCCAAGTAAGATTTGGAATTGCCATGGTTCCTGATATGACCGCTAGAACCTCATGTTTCCCACCCCACCCTAACCCAACATCTTCTCAGCTTTCAATTACATCCGGAAATGACTAACTCAGAAACAAATACTGTGCATTTAAGGGATTGACAAACCCAAAACTCCCAATTTCTCTCCTTTCTTTGGTGTCTACCTAGCCTATTAGTATTTCTTTGTACTTTTTCATTTTTATTTTCTATTGATTTCCCTAAATCGGTAGTCCCTTCCTTACATCTTCCAAGAGAATCTCCTTTCCTTGTTTTTGTTACTCCCTCTCTTTGCATCTAGATCTCAAAAGGGTCTCTTCACTTAACCAGAGTCATGCATAACATGTGTAAATAATTATATACAAAATATTCATTTTATATGTAAGCATATTAGTGTGCATCTCAGTAAGTATGACTGATTTTTAAAAATGTATAGTTGAGAGTATTTAAAAAGAAAAAGTTTTGATTAAGGTTTTAAGTTATAGAAGGAAAAACATTAAGAAAAAAAATTACCTATATAAATGGAATAGCTTCCTAGTATATGCCAACTCCCCTCACTATATCACCAATCCACACATGTGTTCAAATTAATTTGATTTTCCATTTTTGGTCAACAGAGCCACAGAATATTAGATTAACACAATTGGAGCCACATTTGCTTCATCCTGTAACTTCACCTTTTATCTCCATCAGCCTCTACACAATGGCAATTTTTCATTTGAGATGGTTCTTCTATCCATTATTCCCCTACTATTTTAAGATTTCGTTATTTAGTATCACCTTAACTGTCACTGCTTTTCTCCTTTTGATTCATTATATACTCTACCTCTTACATTAAAATGTATTCTGAGATGACACAGAATACACTACCAATTAATTCTAAGATAAAATTGTAGGAAATATTTCCAACTTTTTAAAAATAATCTTATTGAAATGTGAATCACATACCATATACCCAGTTAAAATGTATAATTCAATAGTTTTTAGTATATTAATATTTGTGTAACCGTCATCACTGCTATCAATATTAGAAACATTTTATTACTACAAAAAGAAACCCAGTACCTACTGATAATTATCTAATTCCTACAACCTTCTCTTAGCCCTTGACAACCACTTTCTGCCTTTATAGATTTGCTTATTCTGAACATTTCATGTAATGGCATCTTACAATGTGTTGTGTGTGTGTGTGTGTGTGTGTGTGTGTGTGTGTGTGCGTTGCTTCTTTTCACATAGCATAGATTTTTAAGGTTTGTCCATATTGTAACATGTATCAGTACTTCATTTTTACTACAAAATAATATTCCATTGTATAGCTATAGTACATTTTATTTAGCTATTCATCAATTGATGAATATTTGGGGTTTTCCACTTTTTGGCTATTACAAATAATAATGAATGTGTATGAGTTTTTATGTAGACATATGGTTTCATTTATCTTGGGTATATAGCTAGGAATAAAATAATTGGGTTAGAGTGATAACTCTGTTTAAGATTTTGTAGAATTGTTATACTATTTTCCAAAGCTCTGCACCATTTTTTATTTCCAGTAATATATGAGGGTTCTAATTTCTCTGCATCCTCTCCAATACTTGTTATTATTTATCTTTTTAAAATTATATCCATTCTAGTGGATGTGAAGTGGTTTTGATTTGCTTTTCCCTTATGGCTATCTCAAGTTTTTAATGATCTCAAATTTTACTGCATAAAGAATTTAAAGTGTTTTATTTAAAATAGGCATTAAATTTATTTCAAACATCATTTAAAATACTAAGCCTAAGCAATAACAGACAATATCAAAATGCCACTGGGAATGTATCTGTACATACAGGATGATTCTGATGGCTTATTCCCACTTAGACTTCTCTGCAGGCCCTCTGCCTGTGGACATGTCTACCAGTGGTGGCAGGATCAGATGTGACTGGAGCATGCACTGTCATTTGTTTTATTCTAATTAGATGGCCCCATAACAATAGCATATAATGTATTTCTAAATAGATAGAATAGAACCTATCTCTCCTCATCCAGCATTTTATTGGACTGATTGGTTCTACAGAGATGAATAGAAATTAGCAAAAAAGTTGGAATTTTATTTCATATCACTATATTCTATTCCCACAGATGCTACTAAAACATCTTAAATAAATAAATGTATTTAACAGATGGTTGGCCCTCAAAGAAATCCATAGCTCTTCTTGGGGAAGAATCATTTTGGTGTATTAATGACAATGGCAATTGATGTATCACGAGAAACAGGTGTTATCAAGGGAAAAACACATTTACTTGATCACTCAAAACACATTCAAATAGATTGCTTTGGCTTTTAGTCTTGTTTTGTTTTGCTTGTGTGTGTGTGTGTGTGTGTGTGTGTGTGTGTGTGTGTGTAGGTTGTTGAGTTTTTCAAATGAATCTGCTGCTTGGTCTTTATTTACTAATTATGACATGAATTTTGAATAAATAATTTGTGCAAGGATATTAAAAATTCCATTACCATTCTGGCTAAGAAATTTATAACTTTAAATTTTTATAAGCACATTTTTTGGAAGCTATGTGTTTGTTGAATAAGTACATTTTAAAATGTGTAATTATATCAGAATTGGATTTTCATATGGCTACACCAATATTTCATGACTATATCAATTTCAGGATTATCCTACAGCACTGGAGGTTCTAAGTACAAGTAAGAATGATGGACTATAATTAAGTGTATTTGTCTATGCCATCTGGAAGCATTTTACAGTCCATTAATTAGTAGGATTATTGCAATATTCTCAGTTAATATAGTCTGTCAGATTCAAGCTTTAAATTTGTTTGTGGTTGAAAGGCTGTTGTGTGTTTGAAGTAAATGCTTGATTATTTCAGTGATGGGTGTGATTATTACTAAATAATACTTATCCATTCCTTTGTAGCTTATTTTTTAGTAGATTGAAATTCAAAAAATTTACTGAGTTTTTGCAATTTTGGATTAGCAATAATGGAAAAGTATTGTGTGCATAACTAATTGCACATGGTCCATAGAGCAGTACTCACCCTTCCTTTATGGTACAAAGGATCAAATAGTTTATTTTCTCAACATAGTAGGTTTTAGGGGCAAGAAAAACATATCTCCTTAATTCAACATGTACACTTTTGTTGTAGAAAAACGAATGTGTCTGGTCTCTGTCCAAAGTACCTGGTACAAAATTTCTAAACCCTTGGGAATTCCTAAAAGATAGGTGTGCCTTTGTTATTTATGGTGGGCCCTTGTACCACACATGACTTTCTGCTAATGAGATGACTCAGGATGGGGACTAGTCGCAACAGAAAGACTACCCATGGGTTAGATGTTTGGGCACTTAAGCCACATAACATCAGCCTGACATCCTGACATCTGGGGAGGAGAGAAGGGCTATATTGAGTTCAATCATATATCCAAGGATTCAATCAATCATTCCTATGTAATGAAACCTCAATAAAAGCTCTAGACATTGAGGATTAGGTTAGCTTCAGGGTTTGTGAACACAAACAGGGTTGGATACACCAGAAGGATGACACATCTGAATTCCATCAGGAGGACATGAAAGCTCAGTGTTCCGACCTTACCAAACCTTACCTTACATGTCTCTTCATTTGACTGGTCCTGATTTGTATCCTTTATAATAAAGTCGTACTCATAAGTATACTGCGGTACTGAGTTCTACGAGTCATTCTAGTGAATAACCAAACCTGAGGGAATCGTGGGAAACCTGAATTTGTAGCCAGTTGATCAGTAGCGCAGGTACACTGGAGATGGCCAAACTTTCAGCTGACATCTGAAGTGAGGGCGATCTTGCTGGGGACTGTACCATTAACTTGTGGAACCTGAACTCGCTTTGCGTGGTGCTTGTCAGAATCACATTGCAGTATTGCAGCCTCCTAGTAAATTTCACCCTAGAGCTTTTCATTTCGCCCTGGAAGGTCTGCCTACAAGTCTTCAAATGGCCATATTCTGAACTTGACAAAATGGTGTTGCTTGCAGTTGGACTGGATTCTTTGATTTCTGATCATCACTATTATTCACTTCACTATTTAAACCAACTACAGACCGTGCTTTATAGAAATTATAATACTATGGAGAGATAACACAACTCAGTGAAAATAGGATGAGACTGGTTGTCTAATCACTAACAAGTCACTAACAAGAATTGTGATCTTGAAAATAATTAGTTAATAACTCTGGACTTATTTCTTCATCCAAAAAAATAAGGTGGTTGACTAAACTTGTAGTCTCTGGGAATTCTTAAGCAATAAGATTCTTTGAAATCTTGCTAAGATTCTTTGAATTTCAATGACTCACTTTCCTTGTCAGCAAATGGGAGTCAATCTGACTGGATCTTATTAAACTATGATGAGTAATCACTAAACCAATTCTACCTGTACGACAGAAATAGACTTTATTCTTTCTAAATGTGTTATGATTCTATGAGGATTTCTCCACAGGGAAATTACAAAACAAAACAAAAGTAGAGCTCATAGTTTTAAAAGAAAACAATCTTCTGTCAGCATCCATCAGTGAGGTGAAATACAGAGGTTTATATGATGGGAAGTAGAGATGGAAATGTTACTGTTTAATTTCTACATGGGTACAATTTAAAAATCAATACATAATGGCCACTTTTGGTTAAAATATGTTTGCAACAAGTGACATTATAACTGCTCACTGCATCAATGTCTGTGTTCAACTTCTTTCTTCTTCCCCCCTTCCTCCTCTCCTCCTCCTCCTCCTCCTCCTCCTCCTCCTCCTCCTCCTCCTCCTCCTCCTCCTTCTCCTTCCTCTTCTTCTGATTAATACCCCTTGCAAAACTCTGGCTTTTCAGGGAAATTATGCATATTGGTGTACAAGCCAAAGTACAAGTTAGGAGGCTCAGCCACACATAAACCGACATGTATCACTGAGTATTATGACTAAGGAGCTATGTTATTATAATGTAACAGAAGTTGGCATTATAATCGCATTATAAAAGGAACATGGAATTTGGGGTCAGGCAGGGCCAGATTTGTGTCCTAGCTGCAGCGTGTACCATCTATGTGACCTGGGACAGCTTACATTAACTTTAATGGGCCTTTATTTTTTCTTCTGCAAAATTCCTATTTTTCAAGATTGTGTTTAGTATTTATTTGAGGTGGGTTATATACTATGCAGTGGCTAGTATATAATCAGTGTTTAATATAAAGGTAACTATTTTTGAGGGGATGATGAGGTCCCATTTTCCTTTGTTGGCTTCAGGTTATGCATCTTTTAAATGAGCAGATTGGACTATATAATTGCTAAGAATATTCCTATCTTTAACATTCCAATTTTTAATTTTTTTTCTTTTTCATTGATATTTTGTTACCACATCACCCCATCCGTATAACTTACAAGGTTGCAGTATGAAATATGAGGCTTCAATTATTTCATGAAAGGCAGATAAGTAAACTCAAACTACTTATCTTATCCCTGATGTTTTATATTAACTCTCATAAAGTATAGAATAGATGCTTTGAGTTTATTTTCTTGCCAACACCCTCTCCTCCCATGGGTGTTTAAAATCAAGCGCTCCAATTTGTCCTCTTCGGGACAGATCATCACGTATTACGGAGGTAGGTAAAGACACAGGCACATTATGTGGTGGTAGGACAATGTTAATTTTGAATAGAGTATCTCAACCTTATCAGTGTGAAAAAGATTTGTTCAAGAACCCTGAAGGAAGAGGAACCTATCTTACAGCATCTCTTGGGCACATCACTCAGACATTGAAATCAAGAACCTACATTCAGTAGGTATACAACATTGTATTAAGTAAATTGTCTATGTGGCAATTCAGGTTCACTCCATTGATGAACTGGAGCACAACTATGTATTTTACAAATAAATACAAATACAAAATGTATTTAAATATCATTTCCCATTTCGTGATTTTAAAATTAGCTATTTATCCTTTCAGATTTACTTTTAACATTTGACATATATTAACATATGTTAATTATATATGTTAATTATATAATTATAGTTATATAATTATAATTGTAATATATGTTAATTAACATAACTTTTAACATATATTATCTAAATAATCAGAACTCTAGTTTATTTTGCAGATGTTGAACTTTAGGTATTTTCATTGTTAATGCAGAGATAGTCACAAAGATCAAAGAGCTGAAAAATAAGATTGGGGATTTCCAATTAACAGTGGATTTTATTACACATTGTTAAATTTTGGCTCTACTTAAAGGTTTTTTGTTTGTTTATTTGTTTGTGTTTTTTGTTTTTTGTTTTTCACAAAGAACCAGTGTTTTTCTTTCCTTGAGAATCAATGCTTCATAGCACAATTATTATACAAATATAAGTTAAAATCCTTATCTTTAAAATGGTAGAGGAGGGGAACGAGGTGGGCAAAAATAATTCATTTTAACACTTGATTTTAGATTAGTGGAAACAAAAAGCAACCCTACAACAATCATTTTCTTATCACTGATCGAACCGTTAGGCAAAGATGTTATTTTTAAAAGAGTCAAGAGTCTGTCCAAGTGCTCCACTCTACATTTTTTGTGTACAGCCACTTACAAGGCTATCTTCATCTACTCACTACAGATCTGATTTTTATGAGCCTCAAATTTTCTCTGTATTGAACTTCTGTCACATTATAATCACAAAATAAGATTTATTATAGTATAACTCTTTTGGTAAGTGGAGGGCTAAGCCTGCAAAATGACTTTTGAGAGCACACTTGAAGAATGGCAAAATTTTAGATAGATAAATTTTTTTTTATATTAGATTCTAAAAATTCTAACAGGGAAGTTTTCTGTACAAATAAGAATTCAATGACCCATAAATCTGTGTGGGGAAAGGGTAAATTAATATAACAAAATGAGAAATTTGAGGATAATGTTGTGTATTTGGCCTATCCCCAAAATGTTATTATTTCAAAAACTATAAACAAAAAATGTAATTGTAAAGATGTATTACAACAAAAAAAGCTGTGGAGAACCTATAACATTAGATGTATTTTTTAGGTTGTGACAAAAAAATCTTACAAATGGGCCATATTTAATATAATACAACTTACTGTGTATGGATTATGTCACAATTCAAAGACAAAGTATAACTATTTCCAGTTGATCTATATGTAACACAAGGTGTAACTAATTGATCTATATGTGTGCTTATTCCCCAGGTGGATTGCTGAACAATTTATTAACTGACACGGTATGGAGTTTTATTTTCCTTTTTTTATTCATTTATTTTGCATGAATTATCCAGGATAACTGATTAGGTCCCCACTGCATATTCTTTAGGTGTAGAAACAGGCTATGAACCTTCCCAGAAAACAGGTGGTCTCATTTCTAGCCAACTTAAATCATGTTTTTCTTACTGGATTTCTCATAATCTGTTTCCTTAGGCACTAACAAATAATCACACCAAATATCAGTGTCCAGACCTCACTTTTTCTTCTGGCCTCATGCCATTAGTTAGGAGGCCTTCCAACTATTTAACAAATACTGCAGAGGGATGAATCAGGGAGAAAAAAATTCTTTCAACATTCTCTCAGGCCAAAGACTTTAATGTGGGTGCTTCCTTATTCTACAGCTGCTATGCCAATAAATCTTATAAGTTATATACAGGCAGTATCTTCATTTTAAATATTTTAATCATGATAGATGTTTAATAAAATGGGGCTGTCTTGGGTCTCAGACACAATGAGTCCTAAGTCGTATCAGTCATTAAATATAGAAGATAAGGAACAGGTAAAATGAAATTCATAGGCATACTATTTCATGCAGAATCACCAATCTCTTTATGTAGATGTATGTAGAAATAGATGAAGAAATAAGTAGCATACAATTTAATACTCAACATCCGGGAGATATGCTAAAACAGGTCATCAAAACACAAAGCAATATAACTTGGGTGGCAGTATCCAAACCAGTAACACCTTTATTGTTTCTGTATTAATGAACAGCCACATTGCTCTGTTTAATCTAGCTCATAGCATTCATCATTCACTGAAATATCATTTTTCCTTTATGTTTATTGTCTATATCTCTAGACATTTACCCAATGATGTAAGCTTTTTGATGGAACTCTATGTGTACTTTGGTCAACACTGTATTTCCAGTTGTTGGAACAGTGCCTGACCCACTGGAAACACTCAATATTGGGAACTGACTGATAGTGACTTCCTATTATACTGTATTTCTTTTTTCTTTTTTTCCCCCTTCTTCCACCTCCTCCCCACCCTCCAGTTCAAGCCTTTGTTTCTCAGTCTAGTTGTAGGACACAGCTCCCTGGCCCATGCTGGTTATTATGAGCCTTGCTCTCCGCCTGGCTGAGTCAGTCAGTTGCCAGTCATTCAAAGGCTGCTCACAGCAGCTCACAGCAGCTCACAGAAGCACTCAGCAATGCACCAAAGCTCATGGCAGCCCAGCTCCAGGGATAGCTGTTGTTCACAGTCTTAGCTGTAGAGGGTGCAGCTTACTGGCCTATGTGGGAATCCAACCAGTGACCTCTGAATTACGAGCAGGGCGCTTCAACCACCTGAGTCACCTATACCCTATTTCTACTGGGACATTATTGATGCTAACCTTTATTTGTGTAGCACTTCACAAAAATTTTTTATACATTATATTTTTAAAGCCTCCAAATAGTACTAAAGGGACTAAGAGATTCATTATCTTTCTCATTTAACATTTGAAATGGGAGAAGTGTAGTCTAAAGATCCAGAACTAGAATTCAATCTAAATTGTCTAACTGAAGAGCTGTGTTCTCTCACATATGATATTATTTTAGGATGTTTCAGCTTTAATGTTTTAGTTTCTATTTTATAATATAATGGTCAAAGACTCAATGCACTCACAGGACAAACCATTTATGACAACAAAAAAATGTGAAAATAAACTAATACAGTATGTGATAGTATCCTAAAATAAATAAAAATAAATAAAATGTTAAATAAATAAAATGTTAAATCAGCAGTATTTAAAAAAAAACAATTTTGAACTAATAGCAATATATAGTCAAATAATAATAATAATAATAATTTATTACTAAGTATTTTTATACACAGCTAAGTCATTGTTTATAATTCAAAGAATTAAATCTGATTTTAATTTTTGTAAAAACTAACGACCAGAAGATAATAATAAACTAAATATTTACTCAGACCAATGGAAAACTATTTTTAACTTCACTGTTTAATAGAAATCCAAAGCAAATTATGATTCCAAGTTGCAAATGTTCTTTTCAACATGCTAATTCAAGTGGGTATGTGTTTTGCCTGGCAAGTCAGCATGGACAGGGGTAACACAGGAGGATTTAAAAACACAAAAACAAAGCAATTCAACTGTGGATTTTATGTAAGATTCAATGATCTGGTTACAAAATTAATAAGTAATCAGAAGGTTTTGCTAGTTCATATGTCTAAAAAGCAATAATGTGCTGTTTGTGTCACTGGTCTCTGGGAGATTTAGTAGTATAAAATTTTACTATTCCTTTGTATATAAAGTGTCACAACAGCTGCAAAGTTAAATAATAAGCAACATTTATCTTTTATCTTTTCATAGTATGGTTCTTTACTATGAAAAACTTTCATCAATAATAATAAGCTATTTTTAATACTAAATTATGCTGGACTTTTTGCATCTTGAACATAGTGCAGAAAATAATATGATAAATATCCTCTGTTAACATTTTTGAGGGACATTTAAATATGAACATTTTTAAAAAGGAAACCATATCTTTGGAATCCAAATTTAAAGCCTAGCTGAAATAAAGCCTTGTTAATTCAAGACTAGAATGCTTTGTGTTTGTATGTGATCTATTTGTGCTCATATGAAATTTTTACTAAGTTTTGTTACTCATTTTCATTTTCCTAGTTCAGGATTTGGCCACTTTACATTTCATATTCTGTTATTTATCCCAACACCCAGAAAAGATGGTTTCATGGGAGGACAACTGGGTAGTTTTCGAAGTATTGTAATTGGTGCCTATTAAGATTTATCTGATCTTCTATCTAACTCTATCTTCACAAACTCTTTAGTAGCTCATTTCATTTTATTTTTTTAGTTTCTTGAGGAGGAAATGGCATTAAAAAGTAATTCAGTTCAGCTCTTTGTCAAAAGAATTATTTCCCATACTGATGAGAGATCATATGTGCAAAGAAATCTGTCCTGAATTTTTTTTAATTATGCACTTTCAAGAGATTATTTATGCAGCTTTTTAAAATCCAATTACTTTTTTCCTGACTCACTGAAAAATATTTTAAGAACATGAACATTTTTAATGGGGGTCATACGTAGCTAAGGGAAGGAAGGAGCAGTCCTTTCAGAAAATGGAACACATCACGGGAAATTAGACCCGGGTTTGGAGAAGCCACAGGACTGTTTAAAGAAATGTATGACTAATTATTGAAAGGGGTACCAGAAAAAGAGAAAGGTGAGTTAGAGAAAAGTCTTACATTTATCAAAAAATTTGCTGAAGGCTGCTCCTAGGCAATTTTCTGAATTCAGGACTCAATGCAATTCAAACCGGTTTTAAAAATGAAGAGTGAACTATAGTGTAAGAAGCTTAAAGGATTTTTTTCCCTACACATTAATAAACAAAAATCATATGTAGGTTGCCTTAAGTATTTTAGACATAGTCTATGTGATTTTATAGGTAATGGTTATAGTGTGTGTGAACGAGGAAACTAAAAATATATAGTCTAATTCCTCCTGACCTCATAAAATGTTCCAATACTTTAGATAGATTTTTGCAATGTTTCCAGAGAAAAGAAATCTGTTGCTGCCAATGGGTTTAATTAGTATAAAATAGTACCCACATAATATGCACCAGCTGTAGTTCAGAAAATAATTTGTTCTTTTGAATTGATAAAATAGATGCTTTTTCGTATATTTGTGCCAACAGTCCTGTTACTGTGCTTTTGAGAGTCAGTTTCAGCAGTTTAAGTGGAAGTGGCAAAATGATGTCATGTTCATTTACCCATTTTAAAGTTCTTCCCAAGACAGATTCTCCCAAGTAGATTTTAACACATCATACCTGTTTTTCAAAGTCATATATCCTGCTCTTTACAGGGTAAAGTTTTACTCCTATTACTAGTACAAAGAGAAAGATATGGATGATGATTGAAATTTGGGTAATAAAAGACATGAGTATGGGTCTAAAGCCAACACCCATAGCTCAATGCCCAACCTTAACCA
The DNA here is from genome assembly GCF_036562045.2 of Rhinolophus sinicus. Lineage (NCBI taxonomy): Eukaryota > Metazoa > Chordata > Mammalia > Chiroptera > Rhinolophidae > Rhinolophus > Rhinolophus sinicus. Next base: position 86,963,945 of record NC_133751.1, read on the forward strand.
GAGACTGTGATCAGCTCTATGCAGGTCTGTTACAGTAGTAATTCAACCACACTGATTTTCATTTACACCACTGGAGCCTCTCATGGGTTCAAGTAGAAATTTCTGTGGCATTAAAATAATATCCATTCAATGACAGGATATTATAGCTGCATGTTCTGGCCAGATACATTGCAGTTAGTTACACTCTAGAGTAGAAATAGCAAATTTGTGTTCCATACATTTTTACTGTCCAAATTACAGGTTGTTCTTTTTCTTTTCTTCTTTTTCTTTCTTTCTTTCTTTCTTCTTTTTTTTTTTTTTTTTTGGCAATACTTACTTAAAGCATGAATAGCCCTTAACTAAGGCAGTACTCAGTATTTATAAAAATGAATATTAAGAAGAATACAGAAAATACATGTAGAGCTTTCTGATTATCTACTTATGGGCCTTAAACTACTCATAAACATTGTCTGTTATAAATACAAAAAAAACAGAGAGAATAAAGGAATTTCTCTAAATTTTGTTTTTGGAAAATTTTTTCTTTTTACAATTACAGAAATATGTGACAAAATATGACCTTATATCTGGGTTCTTAACATGATGTTTGTCAATCTAATAAAAAAAATCTGTCACTGTTTTTAAAGAGAAATTATCTTAAGTAAGCTCTACATACATTAATCAAGTGCAGTAATTCTGAGGAAAATCCACCGGGCCTTGGTAGAATACACATGCATTTATCGAACACTGGAGTCACACACTTCTGTACCTATTAGTTTGGCCAGCTGTGTGGCTGTTTATCCTCTTATACTGAATTCCTGAGAGAACAAGAATATTCTTGTTTACATCCCTTAAACTGGCACTGCCCCATAGGGGTTCAAAGCAATGAAGCGAGAAATTGAGTTGAGGGAATGGAGAGAGGACTCTTGACAATATCAGCAACAAACTGTTTTGTGCTAATCATCAGACATGGCCTTGGAGGATTCTGGGTCCTAGCTATGTCTCTCTTGATGGCTCTGTTAACCTGATAAGGTTGGTCAGATTGTGTCCAAACAAATTCGCAATTGTCAATTAAAAAGTAGTAGAAAAAAAATTAAACATTTACTTCTACGTTGTGAGTACAGCATAACAAACAAGCATTTTGACTCTGCCTTTTTCAATAAACCAATTGGCTGGAAATCAAGTAAACATAGATGTGTGCAGAATGGAAGCATTGCCTTCAAAAACTAATACTCTAGAATGTAAAACCAGATAAATGAATAGTAGGGGGCATCGCATATAAACATACAAGTAAGGACACATGTACACCATAACAATGCCAAAGGACTTATTTATATGTATGTTTTTTCTTTAACTAATTATTTATTCATTCTACTTAAAAATTTAACTATGTGATAAATTCTCTGGTCTATAAGATGCAATGAAAGGTAAATCAAGATTCCTGACTTGATAATCTAATGAAGTAATAGGCACTAAAAGAAATAGTGAGTACATAAATAGTAAAATAAATAAAAACAAATGACTGATTTGTGGAGATACTGAAGAATCAATTTTGAATTTGATTTAAATTAACAGGACTTATACTTTTCAAATCAGTCTGTCCCTATTGACAGACACATAAAGGGGTATTCATGGTTTACTTCTTAATAGCTTTAATTAAAATAAGAAGAAAAAAAAGAAAAAACTAGTGTATTACTATCTGAAAATAGGTTGTCTATTTTCCCAAGTGGGATCATTACATGCATATGGGAAGCCTATTTCAATGCTCTCATGTCTTCTGATGTCATATTTCTAAAGTGACCTAAGATTCATGTAGAAAGATTAGTAACTGATGACTTTATAAGGAATAATTTAGAGTGTAGACAGATGTCTTTACAATGGTTATCTTTTTAGATGCATCTGTTCCATGTATTTCTTACATTTCCAACAAAAATGTGGCATTTTGGGCTGTAATTCTGTCATCTAATCACATGGAAACCTGCCATTTCTTATTAACATCTTGACATCTTATTGCTTTAAACTTACCGTAAGTTCTTCTAATGTAAGGTGGGTTTAAATTCATGGAGTTGAGCTTTTTGTTATGTATCCATTAAATGCCTGATCTTTTGATCCTTACATCAGCAACTTTCACTCAAGCAAATCAGCTGTTGGCCAGGATGAGAATTATAGATTAGGCCCTGAAAGGTTAATAGTTAGCTCTTTGGGATACAATTGAAAAGCTAGAAAAAACAAAAAAGAATAAATGTGTGTTAAACTCTTTCATGTTAACTTCTACACAATGCAACTGACATGTCAAGCCCCTTATATTTAGACATTACCCAGCGGAGATGCAATGGGTTCTTATTACCACAATAAAGTTCTTCTGTTGTTTAACAGAAGGTGTTAACCTTTCTATTGCTACAAAATTAAAAGTTTAGCCTGGAAACCTTTCTCTAGACAAAAAGAAAAACCATTATCTGAGGCTATAACAAGGCTCCACAAAAGGCTGAAAATGGTCCAGAGATACTCTCAGGTGCATCAGGATATAGTATAAGGAAAATGTCACCATAATAGTTTATCTGTGTAGCAAATGATTAGAGAACTATGAACTTAGTCCTAACCCAATATGTAATAGACATATTGAATGTACATTGAATAGATACCAATGAATGTACATTCATTGCTTCCTACCTAAAGAGACATTAAAATCTTGTCTGGAGAGAATTATAATTTCTTAATGATTTGTATTAATGTTAACTTAGATAATTTGAAATAATATACAAAGAATGCAATATAGCACACTTTATTTTCTATTATGTATTTATGTTACAGAGAAACTAAGTTTGAGACAAAATTAACAATTACTACTTATTTATAAATTATGGCAAGGGAACCCATATGCTCAGGGGTTCAGAGGTATGACAGAGGAGAGTATATTTTATAAAGTAAAAAAAAAAAGAAATATTGATAAAGCCTCTGATTGTAGCAATTTTTTTTCCATTAAGGTAGGACTTTTGGAAGTGGGTGTTGGATAGATTTCAAACTGGTCTTCAGGTATATTTCTCAGTCCTTGATTGACTGCTAGGGATGCAGTTTGGAGACATTTCAAAAGAAAAATAATTGTTCACTGTTGTGGGGGCAGGTTTTCTGTGGTCAACAATTTCTTGGACTGAATGGGGCTCAACAGGGTGCTTTTGGGAGGTCAAACTCTCATAATGGTTCTTAGAGGAGAAAGCATGCCTACCATATCAGGCAGTTCCTTATTTGTTAAAATGAATTTGCATTTTTTGAGTATGCAGTGAAGCATCTGAAGTTAGAAATTGATGGCCATGTCTCTGCAAACCTGTGGACAGCAAGGAAAGGGCATCCTGCAACTAAGACAGACACAGACAAGCCTCTTAACGTACACAGCTGAAAGGTGTTAAACATATTGTGCATATGGAAGAAAAATGCAATTGTAAAATGTCTAACTTTAGAACTACTTTTATTGCTGAAAACAGAAAAGATGTTTTGCCATATAGAAGCAAACTTGATTTCTAGTCATTGTTAACATAAGAAATACCCATTGTGTGGGTATTCACTGTACGAAAAAGGAAATATAACAGACGCATTACTTACAAACACCCCTTTTAAGCTTGTACATCCTTCTCCCTTTTTCTCCGCAGATGCTTTTTTTTTTTTCCCCCGAAGTCAGGAAATTAATCAGTGAATCAACAAGTGCTTAATGGCAACTGCTTTACTAGGTAATGTGAAAAGTGGAAGTGGTTCCTGCCAGTTAGGTAATTACAGTCTACCTAAAGACAAGGTGTACATGTGCACGTGTGTGTGCACACACATGGAAATAATAATAATAAAAATAAATAAATAAATAAATTAATTAAAAAAGGAACATTAAAGGAAGAGTGGAAATAAGCATGTTCTGAGTAATCTCTCTGCCACAAATTTAGACAAAGCTCTATTTATCTCTTGTGTTTTTTACTGTGGCAGTCTTTCAGCCTCCAAATTCTTCCTTCTGCCTTCAGTGTTGTGCCCTTCTTGATTCTCATGTTTCACAGAAAAGCTAGGATGACCTCCAAAAATGTGTATAGCTCATGATGTGCATAAATTAATTTTATCAATAATAAATATGAAATTATTTTGTTATCTGCTTTTTTTTTTTTTTAATTCAAGCTTGTTGGTTAGTAAAGTTACATAGCAATGGTTAGTAAAGTTACACAAGTTTCAGGTGTATAATTCTGTAATACATCATCTATATATATCACATTGTGTGTTCACTACTCAGAGTCAGTGCTCCTTCCATCACCATATATTGGATCCTGTATGAAATTTCAATAAACAAATTAAGCATGAATAAAATTAAGCATGGGAATATAGAATTCCCGAAACCAGCCAGAATGAATATGGACTCGTAATTTTCCTTTAAGCCCTCTTTCCTTCACACTTGTTCAATTTTCCTTACTTGTAATACTTTTTTCTACAAAATATTCTTGTCAAATACTCTCCTCTTCCATTGGGGTTCTTAATATATTAGCAACAATATTTTAAAAATCACAATAATTGCATCACCTTAAATTATATATGCTCATTTACAATTCCCAAGTGCTTTCTCAAAATATAATCTTCTGTATTCATTTGGGAAGACATCATGAACAATACGTATAGTTGATGCCACATCTCAGAGAAATTGTTTTCTCCACAAGGTCATCCTGTTATTAAATGGTCCTCCTGGTTTCCCACCCCTCACCATGAGTTTGCTCTCTAGAGCTCTCTCATCTCAAAGCTCAGGGCATTTTGTCTCTAAAGTTTTATGGCACTCATTAATAAAAAAAATCCTTTACCTTTTATATATTGTTTTCCTGTTTGCAAAACAACTTTCTCATGCTGAATTCTCATTTATTTTTTAAATACATATTTTATGTTAAAATAGTTTTAGATTTAAAGAAAAATTGCAAAGACAATAGAGTTTCCTTATACTTCATACCTAGTTCCCTTTATTATTAATGTCTTACATTAATATGGTACAGTTTTCACCGTAAGGAACCAATATTAATACATTATTATTAACAAAAGCTATGCATTGCTTAGATTTTCTTATTTTTTAAATCCCTCAGATTTTAAATTAATGTCCTTCTATGATCTGATACAGGATACCTTGTGACTTTTAGTTCTCATTTCTCTTTAGGCTCCTTTTCGCTATGATAGTTTGAAACTTCTCTTTTCGACAATCTTGACAGTTTTGAGGAATACTAATCTGGTATTTCATAGAACACCCTTCATTTAGTAGTTGTGATTTTTCTGATATTTTCTTCATGATTATTCTTGAGTTATGGTTTTTTGGAAGAAGCCCACAGAGATTAAACGCCATCTTATCACATCACAGCAAGGGTACCTACTGTCAATGGGACTTATCACTGTTGATGTTCATCTTGATTGCCTGACTGAGTTTTTGTCATTGTTTGTCAAGTAACTACAATGTTCCTGTTTTCCCCTTTCTGTTCTGTCCTCTTTAAATGCAAGTCACCATGTGTAACCCACACTTAAGGAGTGGGAGCGATGCTGCATGTGCTTAAGGGCAGTATCTACATAAATTATTAGGGGTTCCTCTGCCTGGGAGATTTGTCTATTGTTCCTCATTTACTTATTTATTCATTCAGTCATTTATTTATGTCAGAATGGACTTGTGAATATTTATTTTATACTTTGGATTTTTATCCAGACTACTTTGTCACTAAAATGGTTTCAGCTTTGGCCAGAGAGCTCTTTCTCTCATTTATCTTTCTATCTCACTTCTTGAAGAAGCTACAACATTCTTTCCTTCCTTTGGGGCTCTGTTACTCCTCCCTTATTTTGTGTAACATAAGAAGGCCTAAACTACCTAGCAAGTTAAACCACCTCCATGCCCTAGCCTTTCCTTTCCTGCATCAGTCTCCAGATACAAAGAAAATTAATATGAATGAATCCCTTACCGTTCAGGTGTTGCGTTAGTTTTTATAATATAGTCTCAATCTTTCTCTTTTTTTTGCATTAGTAAAGTCTTACCTTTGGATATTGGAGTATTTTATATATTTTTATTCCCCATAAACAGTGTGAGTATACAATATGAATTTGATCCCCTGTGAACACTTGTTGATGTATCAGGAAAGATAAATAAGTGGTGATGATACTGAGAAGAATATGAGACCCTTTATGAACTTTGCTGCAATGAACTCATTTAGGGATCATATTAATTCATTTCTCAACAATCTAGGGAAAATCAGTGATTCTTGAACTCTAGTATGTGTCAGATCATTTGGAAATCTCAATAAAATAAAAAGAGCCGCATCCTACGTCTAGAGTTTCTGATTCAATAGGTTTGGTATGGGCCCAAGAATTTGCATTTCTAACAAGTTCTCAGGGGTATTGGTTTGCTAGGGCCGCCACAACAAGACCACAGATGGAATGGCTTCAACAACAGAAATTAATTTTCTCACAGTTCTGGAGACTAGAAGTCCAAGATTAAGGTGTTAGCAGGGCTAGTTTCTTCTGAGACCTCTCCCTTGGGCTTTCAGATGGCTGCCTTTTGCCACTCCCTCACATGGCCTTTCCTCTGTACACACCTCTGTTTGGTGTCTCTCATCTCCATTCCTTATAAGGACACCAGTCAGATTGAATTAGGGCCCACTCTAAATAGCCTTATTTTGACTTAATCACCTCTTTAAAGGCTTGATCTCTAAATACAGTCACATTCTGAAGTATTGGGGGAACACAGTTAAGCCCATAATAAGGTTAAATGATGCTGGTATTAAAAATTACTGGCTTAAAGCAGAGCCAAGGATTTGCTAACAAAAACTGAAAATGATCTGGATAAGTTATGGTGACACTGGTGAGGAGAAGTCAGAAGATAATGTCTGGATAGAAAGGCACCTCTTTCCCAGCAGTGACTGAGCATGACAATCACACACTGGAGGGGTTGGGGAATAAAAGCTGAGTTGGTGTGAGGAAAATGGTTTGTCCCTCACCTTCCATAGACTGACTCAATAGAAAGAGTATATCCATGTGAGGAATGTTCAAAGGCACTAGAAACTCTCAGCCTTTCTAAGTAGTTTGCCAATTTACTGCTTAATGTGTTGCTTTTTGCTCTCTGCTTATGGTATGTCTTTCTGTAGATTCGTGTTAAAGGTGTTCATGAGTGGAGGACCCTGGGTTTTCTGGATTTAATCACCGTGACATTCAAGTTGGGAGGAATATACATAGTTATCATGTCAAAGAGAGGTAAGCAAGTATCTTCATCAATTCCTAATAGGGCCAGGATTTTTTTGGTTTTTTTCAGTTCACCCCCTGAAGTTATTGGCCCTTGAGAATACATGCTAAATGTAGGGGTCTGCAATTTAACATTCAACTCTGCTTAGGGTTTAAGTTTTGCAAACTCCCCAACAAATGAACAAGGCCAGATCCATTAAAAGCCATTGTCCAGGTCTCTCAGAATCAACAAATGTCACAATTGCAAATTCTGGTTTTTGTTCTGACCCCTAAGGGTTTCTCTTACTTTCTTAGATGCTTCATTATACAGTTAAAGAAAATAATTGTGTGTGTATGTGTGTGTGTGTGTGCCTCTGTGTGTCCCCTTATTTTCTTTATATTACTTTTATCATAGCCAAGTGTCTTGAAAGTAGTGTCTCTACTCTCTACCTTTTATCATCTTTGATTTGATTCAGCCTTAAATAAGTGTGGAAGGGATCTTAGTGGCTATGTATTTCAAACCACACCTAGGATAAGAGTCAGTTACTGGTGGAAGTCCAGCATCACTGAGGCCAGAGCAGGAGAGAGGATTCCAGAAGAAGCCTTTGAGAAACCTTGACAAATATCAAAGACAAATCAATGAAAAAAAAAAAATTTAACCTTCTCAAATCTTCTATTTGAAATGTGTATGTGCATGCGTGCATGTGGGTGGATAGGTGAGGAGTGATACATCACCTTAACAGGAAACCTCAGAGGCACTGCAGATTTCTTTGTTTTCAAAGTTCCAGATCCAACCAATAACAAAATGTTAAAATTCAGACTTCTAACAGATTCTGAATCCAATCTGATTCTTAGCCACAATTACATCTGCCTCTCCTACAGCTTATTTCATTATTTCAGGCTTTTAGCTTTATTCTTGAGATCAAAGGTCAGCATAATAGCCTTAATTGTGCTTCTTTTATTTTCGCAAAGCTTAAAATATTTACTACCTGGTCCTGTGATGAAAATATTGCAGACACCTGCCCTAGATTAATAAAGTGGGTGCTATTTTTAGCCTCCTATTCTCTCCACTCCCCACTGTTCAGTTTGTTGCCTACTACCTAAACATTGAATTCTTAGCTCTTTATTACGGCCCATGATACCACAATTTGTAGCTAACATTTTCATCAGCATCTCACACTTTTTTTTGTCCGGTTTTTCAATGAATTAAAATTGATCACTACAATCTGAAATACAGTATAAAATATTTCCAAAGCAAGAAAGGCAAACTTCAAAAAAAAAATTCCATCATTACATTGAATGTATGAAAAATTCTTATATATATACATGCATATATATAATATATATGCATGTATATATATATAATATACATGTACATACATATAATTTTTATTTTTCAATTATAGTTGACATATAATGTTCTATTAATTTCCAGTGTACAACATAATTAGATATTTATATAATTTATGAAGTGATCACCCCGATAAATCTAGTAGTCATCTGACACCATATAGTTATTACAATATTACTGATTATGTTCCTTAAGCTATAGTTTACATCCCCATGACTACTTTGTAATTACCAATTTGTATTTCTTAATCCCTTCACCTTTTTCACCCACCCCCAAAACCCCTCCCATCTGGCAACCATCAAAATGTTCTCTGTATCTATGTGTCTGTTTAGTTATTTTCCTTTTATTACTCATTTTTATGTGTGTGTATGTGTGTGTGTGTGTGTGTGTGTGTGTGCATGTGTGTGTGTGTGTGTGTTTCTTCTTCTTCCTCTTAAGGTAGTCCCTTAACATTTCTTGTAATACTGGTTTGGTGGTTATGAACTTCTTTAGCTTTTTCTTGTCTGGAAGCTCTTTATCTGTCCTTCAATTTTAAATGATAGCTTTTCTGGGTAGAGTAATCTTGATTGTAGATCCTTGCTTTTCATCACTGAATATTTTGTGTCAATTCCTTCTGGCCTGCAAAATTTCTGTTGAGAAATCAGCTGAAAGTCTTATGGGATCTTCCTTGTAGGAAACAAACTGCTTTTCTCTTGCTGCTTTTAGGATTCTCTCTTTCTCTTTACCCTTTGGCATTTTAATTATGATGTGTCTTGAGGTGGGTTTCTTCAGGTTCATCTTGTTTGGGATTTTCTGGGCTTCCTGGGCTTGTATAGCTGTTTCCTTCACCAGGTTAGGGAAGTTTTCTATCATAATTTCTTCAGATAGTTTTTCAATTCCTTGAACTCTCTTTTTCTGGTACTCCTCTGATGTGAATGTTGGTACACTTGATGTTGTCCCAGAGGCCTCTTAAACTATACTCATTATTTTGGACTCTTTTTGCTGTTCTGTTTGGGTGTTTCCTGCTAATCGTCCAAATTGCTGATTCAGACCTCTGCTTTGTCTAATGTACTACTTATTCCCAATAGTGTTTCTTCATTTGTTATTGTATCTTTCATTTCTGTTTTCTTTTATTTTCTATGTCAATGTTGATGTTTCCTATCTCCTTGTTGCAGTTCTCACTGAGATCATTGAGCATCCTTATAACTAGTATTTGGGACTCTGCATCTGGTAGGTTGCTTGTCTCTAATTTTGTTTAGTTCTTTTTCTAAAGCTTTCTTTTGTTCTTTCATTTGGGATATAGTTCTTTGTATCCCCATTTTGTGTACCTCCCTGTGTTTGTTTCTATATACTAGGTAGGGCTGCTATGTCTTCCAGTCTTAGTAGAGTGGCCTGATGTAGTAGGTTTCCTGTGGGACCCAGTGGTGCAATCTCCCTGGTCACCTGAGCTGGATGCTGCAGTTGTGTCCCTTGTGTAGGTTGTACATATCTTTCTGTTGTAGTTGAGCCTTGGTTGCTGTTTGCACATCAATGGGAGGGATTAACATTCAGGCTGATTGATTGTGAGGACTGGCCATTACTACAGTGGGGAAGCTATTGTTCGGGGGGGACTCTAAGGAGCTGGATTCATTTTAGCAGGGCTCTGGTGCATGGTCAGTTTTCACTTTGGGTGTGTCATCTGTGGAGGCAGCTGGGTGGTGCTCTGGAGCTGGCCACAGGTCTTGCTGGCCCTCAGGACACCTGGGAAGGGCATTGTAACAAGGCCAAATTCAACCTCCCCCCTGGTCAGGCCTGGTGCCACCTGCCCTGAGCCAGAAAGCAATCCACAGATGGCAGCCACTCATGCTGGGCATGGAGGTAAGTGGTGAGCCAAGAACAGTTGCTGCTAGTGCCATGCTTAGGGCTGCTGTTGTGGGACATGCCAAGTGCAGATGCTGCTTATTTAGAGTTTGTACATTTTTAAAGAGATTTTAGCAAAGTCCTCCTCATCAGCCAACACAGGCCATTTGTATGGAAAAGCCACTGGAGGAAGCTTGGGTGGTCCCATAAGTGGAGTATGGCAGAGTCTCAGGGAGTCACCGGGGCAGGGAACAGTGTTAGCCAGGTTGATGGAGACTCTGATATGGTGGCCACCTGTGTCTGCATGCTGGGATGTGAGTAGGTCCAGCAAAAAAACAGTGGCTTCTTTCAGAACCTTCATCCAGAAGAAAGCTGCCCCTAACTCTCTCATCATGCAGCCAGGTAACTCAGTTCCTCTCCATATGTCCCTGGTATCCTTTAAGCTGCTGTCCCAGTGCTGGAGCTCAGAGACAGTAAGTCCATCAGCAAGTAAGTCCATGTGCAGACCCTATAAGAGGAGCACTTGGGACTCCAGCCACCCTCTGTTTCATTCAGCCACAACCTCTACTGTTTTTCACAGCCATAAATTGTGGGGACTTCTCTTCTGGGACTAGAGCCGTGGTCTGAGAGCTTGGTTTGGGGCTGGTAACCCCTTGCTCCTCAGGGGTGCATCTACAGCTGAGATAGTCCTCTTGATTTCTAACCACCACACTTGGGTGTGGGACCAGCCAGTTTCAGGTCTCTGCCCCCCTACCAGTCTTGACGTGTCTCCTTTTGCATATCCTTAGTTATAGCACTTCTGTTCAGCTAGACTTAAGGTGGTTCTCAATGATGGTTGTTTTTATAATTTAGTTGTAATTTTGATGTGGTCATGAGAGGATATAAGCACAGCATTTACCAACTTGAACACCTTGACAGGAAATCTCATCATACTTTTATTTTATGCTTATTCTATAGCCCAGTAATCCTAAATAATTTGGAGTTCTGGTGATCGATCATGTGTGTGTGTGTGTGTGTGTGTGTGTGTGTGTGTGTGTGTGTGTGTGTATTCCTCTCAAGCAGTGTCCTTTGCTTTAAGAAGTCTTTATATTTTTCTAGAAAGACAGTAAAGTGAAGTAGTCAAGAGCATGGATTCAGGAGCCAGTGTTCCTGGGCTTGACTCCTGGTTTTACTATTCACTAGCTATGTTATTTTGGGCAACTAATTTAAAAACTCTAGTCTACAGTCTCCTTTTTTTCACAAAATAGTGGTTCTCAACATGAAGCAAACTAAGAGAGGCATTTTGTTTTACTTTGCCCTTTCTCTTTGCTGTCAAATACAACTCAGATATAGAAAATGAAATCACTACATTGAGAAAACTACATGCAAAAAAATAAATGTATATATCTTTGCAAAACAACAAGAAAAAAATAAACAAAAATATTTTAAAGGTTTTCAAAATGTGACAACCTGTCAGGTAGATTTAGGTCACATAGGGAAGTCTTCAATTACATCGAGTGAAATATCTGTCTGAAGCATTACTTCCTCCCACAGATACATACTCCATTTTCTATTTGAATAGTTGATCTTTCATTGACTTTTAAGTCCTCTGCTATGTTTATACTACCCTCCTCTCACATCATTTCTGACTGCTTTTAGATTCAAAATATTCACAATCAGATGAAAGATAGTAAATAGTTGAATTGTCTTTGTTCTGGCATAGTAACCAACCTAAATTGCTGAGCATATTTTCAATACTAATATAATTAAGGGATTGCTCAAGAGATAGTTCCAATTTTACAGAATATCTATCTTTCTATCTTCATCATTTGTGTGTGTGTGTATGTGTGTGTATGTGTGTGGTGTGGATTCTGATAATAAGAGCTCTGATTGTTGATTTTGATAATTTTTTTTCATGTGGACTTAGGGGTACCTGGTTGTTCTTTTCAAAGAAAGTTTTTATTTGTTTGCTTGTTTTCTCAACTGTTAAAAAAGTGACATATTTACACACACGTGTAAAATCACACATATATACTATACATGTATGCACATGTTGATATTCATCAGAAGACGTTATCTCTCTGCCTTTGTCATGCAAACTTAGTCACTTTGTTGTTTAATACACTTGATCATGGTCCATGCCTAGTTTTTAAGCATTTCTTTCCTATAAAGGAGACACAGAATTCTTTGTTGTCTTTACATTTTATTTACCAAATGATGTAGCATCATTAGTATTATATAAGTTGTATTTTGTGATGTGTGTATAAATCCTATTTTTCTTTCTATTTTTTCTGTTCTAGGCTAGCATAATAATTCATTAAAACATTTTGAAACACTATTTTGATCCAGAGACTTCAAATTCCATCCTTTTAATTGTTGACAGCCAAAGTTGGAACTTGGTTTCTTTCCTTTTAAACTGATGGAAAAGAATACAAACAGATCTCCAAGTCAGAAACATAGAAATCAGGGAGAAAAAGGAGAGGAGCTATTTGGGATGTAGCATTATCACCAAATTCAGCAGAATCTTAAAGAGTTATTTGGGTTAGTGATTTAAAATACATTCAATTAATTTGTGGGAAACTAAGGGAATGAATCAGTAAAGGAGCAAAAGCAATCTTCAAAGCTTTTCTAATTTTAAATAAAAATAAAGTAAAATGTGTCATAATAGGCAATGTACTTTACAATGTTCTTTCTTGCTGATGCAAAGAATGTCAGTGAAAATAGTCATTAATCATCAGACTATTAGTACTACAATGTCACTTGGTAGATTTTCATTGGCTGCATCCAAAGCAATCAGTTGTTTTCTTCTCACCAATGCTAGCTCTTTCTACTTCATTATGAATGGTCTATGAGAATGTGTGGCTAGATGAAACTTCTTGAGAGGCCTGTATTAAGAATGCAAAATTATATGATGTTTCTTTGATTTGGAGTGGTTATAATAGGGCCATTTATGGGCAAAGGTCCTTTTGACAAAACAGATCCAAAATTATATATAATCATCCAAAAAATGATTCTAGATTCTCCAGAAAACAAAGCAAATTTAAGATGAAATGAAGAGGAAAAAATATTTTCACATGTTTATTAGATACAATCTGAGTCATATCAGGACTTTCCTGTATGTCTTCTTTAAAAGCCATCATAATAATCAAGAGTGATCACTTTTGGACCATAATTTGATTCCAAATAGACTTTCTGCATTGCATGTTATCCAAAAAAAAAAAACAAAAAACACATATTTTGAGCTTCAGTCTCCTTATCTGCCAAATGGGTTAATAATGTCTATATTAAGAACTTGCTGTAATGTTTAGTAAAATGCTAAGTATTCGGTGAGTGGTACATAAGAGGCCCTCAGAATGGTGATTATAATAATGAAGACTGCTGTAGATAATTAAATAGAAGTAGTTGATTGTGTAAATGCATTTTAAAATTTGGCAAATGTTACAATAAAGAAAACATTTAGTGGAATTACTAAGTTATTAACACTCTTCTTTCCCTATCTTCAAATGACCTCGTCATCTATACATTATTCTAGTATGAATTTGGCCACTCCTTCAAATTCTTTCCCAAAAGCTTAACTCTCAATGAAACTCATCAGGATCAGTTGAACCCTGGGAAAAATTGGAAGAGCAGTCAATAACAGCTTTGTGGGCAGGTATATAAGTCTGGTCAGGCTGCCACAACAAAATACCACACTCTGGGTGACTGAAACAGCAGAAATGTATTTTTCTCACAGTTCTGGATGCTGAAAGTCCAAAACCAAAGTCACATCAGGTTTGGTTTCTGGTGAGGACTCTCTTATTGGGTTGTAGATGACTGCCTTCTTGTTGTGTCCTTACATGACCTCTTCTCCTGTGCACTCTCTGTCTACAAGCAGAGAGAAAAACCTTCCTATCCGATGAGAGTTCCTCCCCCACCCCCCTTACTGAACTTATTTAACCTTAATTATTCCCTAAGTGCCCTAACTCCAAATATAGTCACATTGGGAGTTAGGGCTTCAATATATGAATGGAGGGGTGGGGGGCAAATACACAATTCAACCCATAGCAACAGGTAACTAAAAGTATTTTAAAGTTTTCAAATCATCTATGGTATTTCAAACAATGAAGAGATAATGAAGGCATACATACATTTATTTTTTTTACATCATCTTTAACATTAAATGGTACCAATTCTAGTTTTCCTTCTGTACTCACAGAGCCCATATAAAAATCTGTTTGTTCTATATTTTTTTAATAAAATAAATGTTAAATATTTTAGGACAATTATGAGACTTTCATAAAAATCCCTTAAAATAATTAGAGCAAAAGATTATTCTATAGTGTTTTGTACTTTTTATGCTGTGTTATGTTTGGTTCTGGAGCCTGAATATGGAGGTTTGCAGGAATACAAAGCCCAGTTTGGTGTTAAATCTAATTTCATGATAAGAATCAAGAAGATTTTTTTCTTTGCCATGGAAGTGGAGAGCTATAAAGTAAGCATGATTTTTTTTTTTTAGAGAAACATTTTCATTTCTCCAAATAACTTTTCAATTTATAAATGTGGTACAAAGCATTCTGGTTACTTACATAAAAACTGGAAAGTATCATTTTACAAGCATTTCCAAACTTCATTTGCAACTCTTAATAAAAGTCATGTTTGAAACTTTGGCAATATTTGATATGCCAATATATGTTTGAGATAGCATTCAACACTTCTCAGGGATTTGAAAATAAGAAAACTATGAAGAACTGGAATCGATTTTCTTCTAAAAGTTGTGAAAAATAATGTTAAGGGCCAGAATTAGAATTTGGCAATTTTCATTCATAAATTCATTCAGCCATGTTTTTAAAACCTGCCAGGAATATTAAGCCCACAAAGTAAGAAGTAAAATGAATGAATATAATTCAAATGAACTTCTAACTAGAACACTGGAGGGTGAAAAGAAATGCATTACTTATTTAATTCTTCTCACATAAGAGAGAGAGAGAGAGAGAGAGAGAGAGAAGAAAAAACTTAATCTGGGTAAACACCAGACATTAGTTTGGATAAGAATCATGTACATTCCTTAAAAAATGTGTGCCAGTTCTGAGTCTGGACTGTGATTCACAGAACAAGTATCTGTATTGCCCCTATGTTTATTCTGATTCAGTCTGCATCTAATAAAAGAACAAATAAAGGATTAAGGCAATATGACCTACTTTTGAAATTTTTCCCTTTTTAAAAAATATTCTCTTCTTTAATTCCTGAAAAAAAAACAAAACAAAAAAAAACCTAAGCCAATTACACACTGAGTAACATTTTATGTAAGATGGTTCACCAGAAATTGAACAATATTTTTTAAAAAGCTGACACTATTATACTTAAAATAAATCACAAGTTTTTTTTGTTTGTTTCATTTTGATGAGAACACAGGTTTTATGATATTCTGCTGGAAAATCCCAATGAGCAGAAAGAAGTTCAATATCTTAAGCACGGCATTTTTTTCAATACATTTTCAAACTGTTTTTATATATTGGTAAACATAGTAGTTCAAACTAATTCTTTTGGAGGGATATTAAGATTGGATGATAAATTTATATTTTGTAAATGAAACTAATAAATATTAAATTATACCTGAATAAATGGCAAATTATGACAGTGGGCAGAGACAGAACTAATGATTACTGCAGAATCAAATTCCTTCTTCCCCAAACCAAAGACAATATGAATCTAGAAAACACAAGTTTGCAAGTTTAGTTCTTCCAATAAGGGAAATGTAGTAGAATAAAAATAATTAGTATAACAGTTTGAAGATTGCAGGATGATTCTTATTTTGAGTAAGAAATTTTTAACCCAATTTCCTTCTAGAAGAGTGTTAAAGATACAATTGTACTAAGAATTTGAGTTCCATTTTCACATTAATCTCTATAATAATGCAAAATATATGATCTAGATTACGTACTTTTAAGTGACTCAGCAATACACATCCTTAACAAAAATTGTGACTCTATCATCTAAAAATTGGAATTCTAAAAATTTAAATTTAGCTAGTTTTTCAGATTCATTGATTCTTGCCTATATCTATCTAACAGACATTTATTCACTGATTTTTTTTTAGATGATGTCATTGATGTTATACCAAATGTCTAGAATAAGAATTGCAGACTCTCATGCTTACAGAGGCTGGACAAGTAATATAAATGAGTAGACTAGGCCTATGTGGAATGATCTTCCCTAAAGTGCAAGTACTCACCAAAAAGGGACAGCCTGTTTTCAGCTCCAATACAGTTATACAGGCACAACCTTTTAAAATTTACCATTTCTTTTAATAAGAGACTAGAAATATGAAATTTTTCTTGCAATCTTATGATTTTTAAGTCTCAACAACTAATTCAGTTAAAAAGAAAAGTCATGTGCAAGCCAAACAAAACATGTTTATGGGCCTCTTGTAGCCTGCATGCTTCAAGTTTTTCCACTGATATAGAGATTTATAAATATCACTATGAAGTTCAACTGTTTATTCAGAATTTTGGCAATCAATAAACAGTTCTCAAGTTTATCATCAGTCCAAAGACAGTTGCACAATTCTCAGTTGTCTGTTCTGATTCACTCATACATAATCTTGGTGTCAGTCCTTGGATGATGACATCTACCATTTCATCTTTAAGGGGTCTTGATGAGACCCATTTAGAAAGCAAGGATGTTACACTATTTAATACAGTTCAGACTTGAAAGGGAAAGTGTTCTAAGAAAATAAAAGAGGTACTATTATTTGATAATTTTTTTTACTTTGTGTGTACACCATATATATTTGCACAAGCATGCAAAATAGCAGAAAAGATTCATGGGGATTAGACCAATGATTGATTATCAAATTGTATGTTTACAGGAATCATCTTGAATACCTACAAAAAAATTGGGATATGGCTCTAGTCCACAAAATGCAATTTCTATAGTTTGGAGACAGGGCCCAGGGCCATGCCTTTTAAACAAGCCTCCATATGATTTGAGACCCATGTTGTAAGGCTGACATTTAAACACTCTGGTGGACTTAAAAACTAGTGAAAAATGAAACATCATCCCTATGTTCACTGCAGCATTATTTACAGTAACCAAGATATAGAAGCAACCTAAGTGTCCATTGATAGATGAAAGGATAAAGAAGAGGCGGTACATATATATATATATATATATATATATATATATAATACATATAATGAAATATTACTCGGCTATAAAAAAGAATGTAGTCTTATCACTTATGACAACATGAATTGACCTAGAGAATATTATGCTAAGAGAAATAAGTCAGACAAAGAAAGACAAATACCATATGAAGTCACTAAAAACAGATATAGAGAACACTTTGATGGTTTCAGATGGGAGGGAGGTTTGGGGGCTGGGTGAAAAAGGTGAAGGGATTAAGAAGCATAGGGGGTATAATCAATAATATTGTAATAACAATGTATGGTGTCACATGGGTACTAGACTTATTGGAGTGATCACTTCATAAATTATATAAATGTCTAACCACTACGCTGTACACCTGAAACTAATATAATATTGAATGCCAAGTGTAATTGAAATAAATTTGTTTTTTTTGTTTGTTTGTTTTTAATGAGACAATCTCTTACAAGGTTAGCGGCATTTCAAAAGTGCGTAGTCAAGGCATTACCCTTTTTATTTTCCTTCCCCCAAACATGGTTATTGACTACTGAATCATTCTCTTTAGAGTGAGTGGTCTATACAGTGAAAGATTATTTCACATTTGTGAAGCAAGAGGCTGAGCTCATTGTCTGACAAGTTTAAATAATGATAAATATAATAGGAAAACAATAATTGTTAATACTGGGAACAGCAACCCAAACATATAATTCCTATTGTTATCCTGATTTTACAGTTAGAGAATGAGATAAATTTGCCAGATATCTTATAGTGGGACAACATGCCTAATATCGTATATCTAACAAGTAACTGATTCATAGAAAGAGATCTTCAAATTGGAAATGGAAAGGTTATAATGCAGTTATTGCCTTAAGAGCCAATCTCCCATCCCACATTTTGTTGGCTTTCCATCCCAGGGCAGCCAGCATGCAATAAGCAAGGTCCTCATCTAACAATCTTGCATAGGATCCTTGTAAGTGCTCAATTATTGTATATTATACATTACTAAATAGTAAGTTATATATTATACATATCATATAATTATCATCAACACTGGAAAGCTGGAAGAATTTTTACTAATGCATGCGCAGGACCACAGAATGTAAAATTGTAAGGTTCCTCACCTACTGCCATACTTTTACCCTATGAATTGAAATGTAGATACTAAGTTCTGAGATCTAAAAGAAAAATAATGAGGCGAAGAAGAGGGACGAGGAAGAGGAAAATATGGTTGTGGATTTCAAATACTGGTAAATCATAACATTATTGAAACAATAAACACCTCAAGGTCTCAGACTCAGGTGTTCTGATTTAGTAGGTCTGTGATTAGGCCCAGAAATATGCACTTATAAGAAGACACTTTAGATCTGCACATCCATAAATAATTCTTCACAATAAAAGGTCATCATTGTTTTCCTCATTCTCTGTTGGAACTAAAACAGAAGGGATAAAATTAAGCTACTTATAAATTATTCGGTTTTGGCTATTAGAAAGGAAAAATATCTGACAGTAGAGGATTATAAATATTAAAATCAAGTATTGGATACCTGTGGTTATGGGATATCCTTCTTTAGCAATCTTTCAAAACTTTTATTATTTTAGTTAGAGATTAGGAGTTAAATTGTCAAGATCATTTTGGGGGGATAAGGGAATTCATATTTTACAACCACTCTAGCATACAGACATTAACTTCCTTCATATAATACTAACAACCTTTTAGGTTAGGTCCCATCCATAACCATTTCATACATGAGGATGTAAGGTTCTAAAGCTCTAAGGACTTGCCCAAGGTTACGTTGCTGGTCAACTATTAAATCGGTTTGCAAACTCAGACTGCCCCAGCTGTGAACCCCATCATTTTCTTCTACACTGCCTCCCTCCCAAGTGAAATATTCCACAACAATATTTTACCTCATCCAGTTTCCTCCTACAGCATCAGAGTTATTTGTCTCCTCCAGGGGTGTCCAAACTTTTTTCAACGTTTTTTACCAAGGGCCATATGCACAAACAGCCGGGCCACTCACTCAAGGTGAAGTACGCATTGCCTCACCTGGTTTATTCAAGTAAACTAAATATATTTTTGGAATTTGCTGCAGGCCAATTAACAATGGATTGTGGCCCGCAGTTGGCCTATGGGCCACAGTTTGGACATCCGACTCTAGAACTACAGATATATGTGATTCACCCTCTCTAAAATCTTCAGTAACTTCCCACTTCTTAGAGGATGAATTCAAAATTTCTTGGCAGAGCACAGGAGGTCTTATGCAACTTGTCCCCAGTTTATTTCCTCAGCCTTGCCTTGATCCCTCCCCAGCCTCCGGTCATACAGATTGACCTTTCTTCCTAGAATAACAGGATTCCATCATCACAGAGTTCTCTTTCTCTGGAATACCAGTTAACAGTCTTATCTCCCCGGCTCATTCTGGGCAATGTTTTTCCTGAGGCTTGTGTTAAGTACTTTCTTTCTGACACCCTCACAATATTCCCTCCTTTGTGATCTCACGCTAGATTCCATCCATTTCCCCCTTGTTAATCTAACAATTTGTTACAATTCAGTACCCATGATTGAAGAATACGCCACCTAAAGCAACATCCTCATTTTATTCATCTTGTGTCCTCAGTACCCACTTAGTAGTTGGGGCCCATAAGTTCACTTGGATAAACTATAGTGTGATCATAAAATAGTTAATACTGCTTTTTGCCTTCTTCAGTAATAAATTTCAATCTGCCATGGATGTGTCCTACGATTAAAATATGAACTCATAAGTTAACTATATATTTATAAGGATGACATTATACTTCATTTCCATATTTTCATTAGCATGCTAAGGTATTTTCCTAATGAATAATTTAAAAAGTTTTTTTAAAAAAATTCTCATTATCAAAGGCTAAAAGATTACCTACCATTAGCTAAATAAATATGGCTTTGGCTGATATTTAAAATTAACAGAAGGTATATTGGCATAATTAACATGCAAACATTTATAAACCAAAAATACATTACATAATGCATCTATAAAATATCCCTTAAACCGTATTAAAAATTGACCTTCATAAATATCTATAAATTATACTTATTTTCTATTACTAGCAAAATATAGAGCATAAGAAAGAGTCACAACTGAAAGACCAAAGCGTTAGTAGAATAAAGTTCCCTTGAGGCTCTGTGGAATGAATAGAAAGATACTCAATAAATTTGTATTTCTTTTTCATTATCAAATCTGGAAGCCATTCAAAATGCATGCTCTGAGATATGTTATGCACATCTTTTATGCTTGTGCATTTTTTCAGGAGACATGCATGGGGACTAACTAAAATTCTTCAAAACCCCTAACTCTATGCTTGTTATATGAGGTTATGATGACTGATACTCACTTTTGACATGCTTGGAAAATTTGTAGTATTCTATTTCCATTAATAGTATATCTGCAGTTCATTAGTGAACACTTTGGAACTTTAGTGCTCGTAGTTCTATTAATTTTTTTATTATAAGTATTCTTATAATAGGATCATTCCTTTTTCACATACATAGTTCTAAAGCTTTCCCCCCAATTCTCTCCTTTACTCTATTTTCAAGGCTTAGCATAATAAATCTGATTTCATGTCACTTAGATTTGTTTTCCCATCCTAGTTCATGGGGGTTTTAGGTGTTTGTGTAACACTGGGAAATTGCTTTGTAGAGAATTGTTGTCATTAATTAAACCAAGTAGAATGGTTTACTGAGGTAATGCATTATTTCTAATCCCCTACCATTATGTGTCAAGACAAAAGCTTGACTGATGTTGCTGAAATTGCCTCTACTGAGGCCATTTATAGCTACAAGTTGGAAGTGACGTATTTCTTAAAGATCCTAATAATGCCAAGAGCTGAGCCTGGGTTTGCCTCCTCTTGATGAATGTTCCTCAAACATTTGTGTTATTGCACTTCAGCAATGTATCATTCTGCAAAATCTGAGAAAAATCAAACAATTTTAAAAGATAGCTACACATACTTTCAGAAAATATTGGACCTTTCTAGACCCTTTCAAATAGCATCTCGAATTAATTAAAACATGTTAGTCCAAAACCCACAAATACTGTATTGCTTGATGTACAAAATCATTGGAAAAGCCTAAAAATCCTGACTTAACTCTACAATGGAAGAAAGAAAATCTTTAAACTGAAAAACAAAACAGGAGTAAGGAAACTCAAATGACTATTTTCAATTTCATTTTAAAATATAATGTTTCGATAGTATGCTTCAATAATAAGGATTTTTAGCACTTTAATCAAATATATTTAATCAATGCCATTCTTTACCTTTTCAGTAAAGGTGGAAAAGTAAAAGCAATTCTAACTCATCCTTTGCATATGTAGACTGCAGTGATGTCATCCATGGGTTAACGATTCTAACATCCTCTGCTGTTTCTTCATTTCACCTGCACTATCTAGTGCTGAAGCCAGAAATATTGGTTCCTCTTCCTTCATTATGGCTGGCCTGGCATGTGTGTCTTGTCCCTGAGTGAAAATTCCTCTGCAAGTTCGGAGCCAGAAAAACACATCGACTCTCTTCATAAATTAGAAGGTATATTGTTCTGCCTTCCATTTTACCCAGCTGTGAGGTGTCCTAAAGCTAAATTGCATTCTCCATTGTTTTCTGATTCAGATTTTTCTTTTTTTTTTAATTACAGTTTATTGGGGTGACAATTGTTAGTAAAGTTACATAGGTTTCAGAATTTTTTCAAGATAAAAATTTTTCTTTTTTTCATATATGATTCTTATATTTTCATCCACATTTTAAGAGTTTTACTCTTGAAACCATTTCACATAAACCATCTCAAATCCTTTTTGAAAGTGCGCTTGACATAAATAATGTAATGCCTTTGAAGAAGAATAGATGTAGGATAGCCTATGTTGAAGTACTAGAGAGCTTTTGAATACCCATCTGTCCCCAGATATATTCCCCTGTGGCAACCAAAATTCCACCATTGTGAAATGAATGGTTACATAAAAGAATAATGACAAACTCTTTCCTCAGGAATTCTATGTACCTGAGTTCATTAGATTAATCACTTTAAGTGACTGAAGGGATGAGGCAGCCCAAGAGGGGAATGTCTTCCTGGGTAGGATCAAAGGTGAAACCAAACCAAACCAACGTAAACCAAACAACAAAACATAGAATAGTGGTGTCTGAATAGAGAGGAATACTAGAGCAGAAAGACACACTCCTTACCTTTTTTTCTAAAATTGATCCCTAACTCCACTGCTCTATATCTCATCAAGTACAGAAACAATAACTTGCAAATATAAGAAAAACTCTCACTCCATAGGACAAGTAGAAGGAAGATCACAAAGTAACACAATAATGAAACCTCTAATTTACATAATTATCAACCTTTGGCCTCCATGTTGCATTAAGGAAAACTCTATTCCAGACCAGTAATCAATGTGCTAATAATTATTATCGGTTGTGGCAGCTCTTTATTTTATTTTATTTTATTTAAAGAGGCCCATGAGCACATTGACTTTAGTATTCAAAAGTGCTGGGTACAGTAAAAGTTTTAAAATTTTGACAGGTTAATGCACTATAAGCCTTAGATGATTATTCCTAAATTTAAGTATTATTTATTCTTCATCTTTTGTTCACAGTTCTATGTTGTAATTTTGGAAGATTTTATTTATTGAACAGAGTTATTGTCTCATGTGTGTCAAAGTGTTTTTCCCAGATTGGCTGTTGACTATGATCTGTTCTTTCCTCTTGAGCTGCTTTATCACTGGAGTTATGTATCCAAAGTTTATAAGTAAAAACAGAATACTTGCTCAATTTTTATTTCCCTAGTAAAACTTGACCCTGTATATTTACAATTAATAATAATGCCGCAGGCTTTTCCTTGGGCTAGGCAGTGTGGAGGGCTAACTGAGTCCCCGGAGTACCATTTCATACAATGAAACACTCACTTGGCTTGATGCCCTGGTGACTTGAAGAATTAATATGTTTCTTAAGAGCCAAATTTAATCTCAGATATTAGGTCATGTTTTAGGAGAATGTACTTCAATAAAAAATAAAATAAAAAATAGTCTTAGTATTAGGGCATAATAGGGAAATACTAACTTTATGAAAAACAGAAATAAAATGTTCCCTCTAAAGTTTAGAGTCTAAACAAAGTATTTCTTATTTTGCAAGGGATATTTGTTGAATAATAGGGACAAACATATCAATTATGATGTGCTCTAGGGCTAGTTCCACACTTAGTGATAAAAATACTTTTTGTAAGCTATAAGTGAAAAAAAGTATGCAATTTTAGTATAGAGGACAGTTAAAATAAAATAAAAAAGTTCCCTATTACTCAAACCCTCCTTGCTGCACACCGACACACACACTCTACTGTGATCAGAAAGTGAAGACTTTGTGTAACATGAATGGAACAACCTTATAAGTAAATTTTAGAAGAATAGAATAGAAATATATATCAATTCTGTACTTGCTTCAAAATATAAAATATCTCTCTTAGGGTTATCTCTACCTAAAAACACAAACCAGCTAACACATGAAATATTGAAGTATGCAACAATAAAAGGCGTCCATCAATACAAAATAATTTTTTAAAACAGATTTCTGTCAGTTGCATAAACCTACCTGGAAATTAAAAACTATACTCCAGATAATTCCATAGTTCGTAGAAGGTTCACTTTAACAGAGACTTACTTCCACATGACTTTTTCCACAGTGTTTCAAGTACTTCATATGCGATCAAGATTATTATTAATCCTAGAGTTGTTTTTTATTCTATATGCAGGAAACATCCATCTGAAGCTTCACAGCAGGAAATAATGACATTTAAATGGTTACAAACATATGTATTATTTGCCAAATAAGAATAATGAACCAGAGTTAATTAAGAGTCTACTAGTCATTTCTTTAAAAGTTGAAGGGTCGTCCAGAGTGTAGAAGAGGGAAACCTTATCCTGAGTGACATCTAGTGGACTACCAAAGAATGCCATTTTTAAAAGTTGAAGCTACTACAGATTAGGCTGCTATAACCACCCTAGCTCTTTATCCTATCCTGTGGTACATTTGTGTAAGAATTATAAATATGTACTAAAAAAACTATATAAGCAGTGAAATTATTTGCTTTAAAAACAATAAAAATTACAGAGTATCTAGAAAATTCTGTAAGTGGAAAACAGACATCTTAATTAAAAAGATTACCTATAAATATAATGTTGATGAAATAATATGCCATTATTGAAAAAGTACTTTTAGTACTTTTAAGAATATAAAAATATAGACACTTTTTTCTTACTTTAAAATCTCAATGTTGGGATCATTTAAACTTTTTTTCTAATTAAAAAATTAAATCATTTAGTCAGAAACACTGAATATCATGGTATATTTTCTGTTCTTTGTGATTATTTGAATAACAAAGACACATTTTTTATTAATAATATCTTAAGGGAATATTGAAATATTTTCCCATTGTTTCCTATTATTTTTATTAATATGGAAACATGTCTATTACTTATGACTTTTCTACTGTGTTATTTCTAATTGGCTTCTTTGCCTTTGAGGATGCAGTGATCTTTCATCGTTATTGTTTTTCCATTTCCTTTCAAATCATAGCATATCTATTGGTAAAACATTATTTGGTGCTTGACATTCAATTTGTCCTAGTATCTCTTTGCATGAGCTTCTTTTATTTCTGCTCTTTGTATGCTCTCTCTAACATTGTTCATCTCATCAGAATTTTTCTTTTTTGGTCATCTAGTTCATGTTCCTTTTCTGTGTTGTAAATTGCCTTGCGTTGTTCTTACCACCTTAATCTTGGTCTTTTTTAATGTTTGCTACTAATCCCAAGCATTTTCACTAGAGATAACAATTTTGTGATCTCTAATTATTTTCCTTCATAAATCCTTTGCCTCTCTGTTCAAACACTGTTTACTCATTTTCTATATTCATTTGCCTACTGTTCCAAAGGTTATAATTAAGTAATACAACCTTACTGGTGGAATACTAATACTCACTTTTAAGGAAATTTCCCTAATTAGCTTTCTCATCATTTTGTTTTGCTTTGTTTTGAAATCAGCAAGCATTTACTGAACTCCTACTACACATTTGGTTTTGGTTTTAGCTCAAGTTATTTTGGAGTTACTGAAGAAAAATAGCTGGTTTTCTATGTCCTCAAATCATTAGTCTAATGCGATCATTACATGTGAAACAACAAATAAAACAATACATAATCAAGTGCTAAATTTTGTGGTATTGGTTAGCCTATGCACAAAAAATTCAGAGAAGATGTAGAGTAATAAGGGTCATAAAGAGAACAGAACTTATTCCAAATCATTTGAAAATAAACTCAAAATATATTGTATAATTTCTGTTATTAAATCTCCATAATTACCTATATTTTTATAATTTTTATAAGTAAATTGTTTCTCTAATAAACTTCTTAGTGGTATTGATATTTATAGTCAAATAGGAATATTTATAATTATTATAAGTTAAATTAATTGAGAAAGGATTCAGGAAAGCATGTTGTCATTTTTCTAGACTCTTTTAATGTTTGATGTGATACCTTTAAGATTCTTTGCTCTAGACTGTATAAACCAATCATATACATTTTAGATATGTTGATGATTAGGCTTCCACTTTAAAACTTGGATACATTTCCAGTCAGTAGATAGAAGGGAGGAAATAGTGAGCTCATAGAATTTAGAGCAAGTACAAGAATAACAGGAGAAAAAGCAGAGTGTGCCTTGAGGAAAAGTGCTGCAAACTACCTAATAAAATCCAGAAAAATATACTAGGGAGTTAAAAAAAAAAAATCCAACATACTTGAAATTATGAAAATTTTAATATTGGAAAAAAATCATGTGGTAGAAAATATACCTGGTAATTACCAAGGAGATATTGACAGTTATTGAGAGGTTAAATAATTTGATCAAAGTACTGTTAAAATGCCATAAAGCTGATTATGGTAAGCATTGGAGAAAGGAAAACCAATAGAGTGACAGATCTTCAAATGAGTGTCACATAAACATGCTCTGAACTCCAGGTAGGTCTTAACTGAGATGCTGCATGGTAAGATTAAAGAGGCAGGGATGGAAAACACAGATAGCGCAAGAGGAAAAAAAAAAAGACTAATAAAATTTTGAGGCTAATTAACAAGGGTTTTTATTTGACGCCACAAAACCTAATACTAGCTGATTAATTAGGAGTTCATTAAAATGTTAGAGTGCGGCTCACAGAATTGTTGGGAGGACTGAAGAACTACATCCAAGTCAAAGCTTCATGAAGCAAAATCTAAAAACTAGACTTTGAGGAAATCATCACTACTGCTGATACTCTGTGAGCATCAGAGGAAATAGCTTCTTTGGCTGCAATTCTCAAGCAAAAATGGATCAATTGAAGAGAGAAACACACAAAGACAGAGAGACAGAGAAAGTGACACAGAGGCAGACTCAATATTTGAAGAGATAAAGGCTAAGAATTTGGGGAAATTGTCTAAAGTATTGATAGTTTTAAGAAGCTTGTTAGATCTCTTAAAGTGCAAAAACAAAGTAACAACCAACTTAAAAAAATAGCTTTCAAAAATTAAAAAATAATAAATATATATTCAGAAACAAATTAAAAGTCTGAGGAAGTTTTAACCAGTTGATAAGCACTAAAGGAAATACTAATTGTAGTTATTTTATTAATTGTTTATTTTTATTATTATTATTGCTATTATTATTTTATTGAGGTAACACCAGTTAATAACATTATATACATTTCAGGTGTACATTACAATTTGATATCTGTATACTCTACTCTATGCATGTAGTTCTTTGGGCAGAAGGAAAATTACTTCATAGCAAAATGGAATTTACAGGGATAAATGAAGAGCAATAGAGTAAATAAGAGAGTAAATATAAAAGAATATTAACTAAATATCGATGCTAAAGAATACTATTAATGTCTTATGTTGTTTAAAAAATATTAAATGACAAGCTACTACACTATTTTAAAGAGTGGCCTTACCATTTTATATTCGCACCATCAGTGTATGAGTGACCCAGTGTCTCCCCATCCTTGCCAGCATTTGGTGTTTTCAGTATTTTTTACTTCTGCCTTCTCTTAAGTATGTAGTGATATTTCATTGTTGCTTTAATTTTTATTTCCCTAATGATTACTGCTTTTGAATATATTTTCATGTGTTTATTTGCCATCTGTGTGTCCTATTCATTGAAGTATCTGTTCATGTAATTTGCTATTCTCTAATTGGATCGTTTCTTTGCTGTTGGGTTTTGAGAATTCTTTATAATTCCTAAATAAAAGATCTTTGTCAGTTATATGCTTTGTAAATATTTTCTCCCAGTCTGTAGCTTGTCTCTTCATTCTCTTAATAAGGTCTTTTGCTTAGCAAAAGTTTAACATTTTAATGATGACCAAATTATCTTTTAGTTTTTCTTTAATGGATCATAATTTTGTTATCAAGTCTAAGGTCTCTTCAATTAGCCTGAATTCCTCAGAATTTTCTGTGTACCCTTTTCCCTCAAAGTTATATAGTTTGACATTTTGTATTTGTCTGTGATCAATTCTGAGTTAATTTTGGGTAATATGTGAGAGTACTATCAATACGTGCAATGACCTGGTAATCTCAACAGCATTATGCAGAGTGAAAAAAGCCAATTTTAAAAGGTCATACTGTGTGATTCCATTTATACAACATTCTCAGACTGACAAAATTATAGAGATGTTAAGAAGATTAGTGGTTGCCAGAAATTAACAGCCGAGGGGTAGCGAAGAGGGAAGGATATAACTATCAAAAAGGGTCCTTGTGGTATTGGAATAGTTCTACATCTTGACTCCAATGGTAGAATCAATCTACATATGTGAAAATTTGCATAGAAATAAATGCACACACATACACTCACATATACGCATATGCACATACAGATGAGTGCATGTAAATTTGACAAAATCCAAATAAAGTCAGTAGACTATAACAACATCAGTTGCTAAGTTTTAGTATTATGCTATTGTTATGCAAGCTGTTACTACTAGGGAAAACTGAATGAAAGATAAAAGGGTCCTTTCTGCATTATTTCATAAAACTGCATGTAAATCAATACACAGAGAATAAAAATAGACGTAAACAGTAACTTTTATTCTTGAAAAGCTAAAAAATTTATAAATTCTATCAAAACTGATCACAAAAAGGGAAGACATATTATAATATACAAAAGCCATACTGGAAGTGAAAAACAGGAACATTACTATATAATCTACATGCTAAAAATACAATAATGAGACATAGCGAGCAACTTAATGCCACAAATTAATGCAAAAAAATCTTAAAAAATCTCAACTCACCCAAAATGATGCAAGAAGATATTTAAAAATCTAAACAGTCTTAAATCTATAAAAGACATTAAATTTCTAATTTAAAACCTTTCACAAGTAAAACCATGATCAACTGGCTTTGCTGATAAATCTGACCAATCATTTAATGAAGAATAACTAAAAATACAGGCAAATTCTCTCAGGGAATAAAAAATGTGGCATATTTTTCAATTTAGTTTATGAGGCCAACATAACAGAAATAACAATACTTGGCAAGGACATTACAAAAAATAAGAGATGGTTTTAAACAAATTGAGTTTAAGGTGATAGTCTAGTACCAAAAAGAAATGTTCTTTAGGTTGTTGGATCTTAACACTAAAATAAGAACTGAAGCCTGCTTTCTGTATCAGACAATGTACAATTAAAAACACAAAAAAATTATAAATAAATAAATAAAGTTAAGAAATCATTCTTTAGAATCTGTCATAGTCCATTTGGGCTGTTATGACAGAATACAACAGAGTGGGTGGCTTATATATAAAAAACAAAAGTGTATTTTTTACAGTTCTGGAAGCTGGGAAGTCCAAGATCAAGGTGATAGTAGATTCAGTGTCTGGTGAGAGCACACTTCCTAATTCATAGACTGTGTTCTCATATGATGCAAGGGCCAGGAGCCTCTTTTTTATGAAGGCACTAATCTCATTAATGAGGGCTCCACCCTTATAACCTATTCACCTCCCAAAGACCCCACCTCCAAATTCCATCACATCAGGGATTAGGTTTCAATGTATAAATTTTAGAGGAACACAAACATTCATTCTATAGCAGAATCTCACTTTAGGGCAGGAAGAGAAAGAAATTTAGCAAAGGAAACATTTCCTAATCAAATTATAAGTGAAGCAATAGTTCATTAATCCTTAATTGTAAATTACTAACCAACTAGTGAAGTTGGGGGTTAAGGATTTTTCACTAGAATGTGGGATATGTACATTGAAAGGTAACTGATGACACCACGCCTGTCTTTCCCAACGACTGGTTTTGGCAGTAAATGGCATGAGTTTAAGAAAATACTGTCTTTGTGATTGCAAAAATAATTGGAAGAGTGAGGACTGATTTGAAAAGAGTATTATTAAAAATATAAGAAACAGGAAATTATGCAAATGAAATTGTGCCAAATTTCATCTGAGGGACAGTAAGTGGTGTAGTCTTAACTTGTGAATACAGCTCACATAGAGAGCGGTGGGAAATTAAGTTTGCAAAGGATTGTTAAAAACAGATGCTGGAATGTACTATTTTTAGCAATTCTCTTTTACTAGCCTTATTTATTATTCAACAACTCATAAAATGGTGGCATGATTAAACCTATCATTGAAAATGTTTATTTTAAATGTAAAGCAGAGATGTTAATTCCCTTTATCACTCTCCTGTATCATGCCAGATATTATCGGTCTTCTCCCTGGACTCTCAGAGATCTTATCTATCTTCAGGGTACGGGGGAGGAGGATAGTATGGAAGAAAATAACGGGAAATAACACCCTCCTTTCTTTATAAGTATCATGCTCCTAGGACTAAATTCTTTTCTCTGTAGAAAGTCTGCTTTCATGAGGGGGATTAGAGTAAACCTTTCATCTTCCAGAGCTCCATGGGCTGCATCCTCTGCTTTCAGGGTCTTAATATTACTGGTATCTGTGTGTTCTGGTCAATGATTATATTTGTCCCAACCTCCACCAAGAGTCAGTAGTTTTTCAAGTGATTTTTAATTTTATTCTCAGCTATCCCCATCTACCTATTAAAAACAAAACAAAAAACAAAAAAACCTCTTATCAAAATTATTTTTAAACACAGTCTCCCTTTTCTATTATCCCTGGAATTCTAGCTGAAAGATCACAGTACAAAAAGGCCTTCAGGGTGTCTCACATTTCCCCCCAACTTCTTCCTGAACGCTCTCCCGCTCATGTGTGAATAGGATTATCTAAAATCATGTCAACAGATGGATCCTGAAAAGCTTTGGAAGTTTAGATTGTTTTGTTGTTGTTGTTGTTGTTTGTTTGTTTGCTTGATTTACCTGCCACATAAAAAAAGAGGAAAGAAGGAAAGAACATGCTTCTGATTCTAACACCCACAGTGGACATTTTATTTCTAAAAAATGGGGTCTGTTTAAGAAATCCTATTTTATGATGTGACTCTAGAACCTTGCTAATAATACAAAAGTTGTGTGTTATATACCACAGTTTAATTTCAAGTATGAGATCAAATAACTTAATAATTTAAAGTATAACCCTCTTAATACACATGTTGAACACATCCAAGGTGGAATGACCTCCTTGTCCACAAACAAGCATGTATGCAGACATCAAACATGAGTCAGATTTTTTCTTGGAGCTCATCCTTATTGTATAATACAATCAATACTGGTTTGGATGAAGAAAGCATCCTCATTAAATTTGTATGATGTCATGTTGTGGACAGGTGAAAACAATAGACATTTCAACAGAAACAACCAAAAATGTTGTAATCAAAATTGAATTCAGTAAAATAGGTTATGTTTCAAAAATGTAAGTAATATTTAATAAGTTTAAATCAATGCACATGAGAAGAAGGAAACAGAAGATGGGGACCAGTAGATACCACAGGCATGCTATATACCGTGTTTCCCCAAAAATAAGACTGGGTCTTATATTAATTTTTGCTCCAAAAGATGCAGTAGGGCTTATGTTCAGTGGATGTCACCCTGAAAAATCATGCTACGGCTTATTTTCTGGTTAGGTCTTATTTTCAGGGAAACATGGTAGCAGACTCAGGATTAATAGTTTCTCCTTTGTTTTATTTATTCAGTTATGAAGTGGGAGAGGAGATTATACAAATTACGCTGAAATTTGCTTCTCAGAGTCAGATGTTCCAGGTTGAGTGCTGCCATTTTCTAGCTTGGTAAACTTCGCCTAGTTACTTAATGTTTATCTGCTTTAGTTACTTCATCTGTAAAATGGTACTAATGGTTTTATCTCATACAGCTATTATGAAGATTATATTTAATATTGTATGGAAATGTATAGGAGTCTCCAATTCCTAGTATTTGCTCTGTCTATATTACCCTGCTGACACCACTGTCTGTAAAGTCACCAACAATATCCCCACCTAAAACCACTGGACTTGTTTAAGTCACATTTTTCTGAACCTGCTAATTATTCCACCCAACTGTTAGCTCCTATGCCCTTGCAATCTGCTGATTTTTCTCTTATATCTCCGTCTACTACTTCTCATTGCTTCACTAAAACTGCCCATGTTCATTTGTATTGACTGTGAGCTGGGCTTTCTGATAAATACACTGATAAAGATCCCAGTCTCCATTCTCAAAAGGTTGCTTCTTTGGTGAAATATATGGAGAAATGAACACAAATGAGAAAGAGCAAGTTGCGCAAACTGGGGGATGGGTAGGGAGATAAGAAGGATAGAGAAAGTAATACGGCCATGAGAGAAAAACAGTAGTGATTAACTAAGGTGAGGTAGACAGTGAAGAGTTGTTTGATAAAAAAAAAAAAAAAAAAAAGAATGTGTAAAAGTTTAGAGGTGTGAGAAACCATTGTTGAGTTTGGAGAACCAAAAGAAATTCAGCAGGACTCAATTTTTTATACTGTATTTTTCTTACGTGGGGATGGGGATGGCAAAAGAGAAGAGACACGGATGTAGAAGTAACTAAGTACTCTAGTCATTCAGAATTATTTTTCAAATTTTAAGCCATTTACATTTTATGCTAACAGCAATATGGAAAACTGGATGTATTTTTAAGTGCCATCACTGTTACTGACTTGGATTTTTGCAATCATTTTCTAACTCACTTGCCTGCTTCTTGTCAGACCAGAGTGATACATTTAAATTTCAATCGTGACCAAGTTGCTCTGCTGTCATGTAGTTCTTAGATCTTCAGAGTCTAAATTCTCTGTGTGTCCTCCTATGAAAACATTCCATAATAATTATTTTAGCATATGTCTTTCTACGGAAGACCATGAGTCCCCTAAGGGGGATTGTTAACCAGTATATAGCCAACATCTAGCTCAATGACTAACACATGGTAGTTGCTCAAATTTAATAATGGATTCACCATCAAGGATGATTAAAATTTGAATCAGATACATATATTAAACACCTTTAAGTCTTTGCAAAGCCATTGTTGCCTGGCACATTATTTACAACCTAAGTGTGATCCCTGGACCAGCAGCGTCAACATCACCTAAGAACTTGCTAGGAAAGCAAACATCGGGCCCTCTTCCAGAGCTTCTGAAACAGAAACTCTAGGGAAGTACCCAGTGATCTGTGTTTTAATAAGCTCTCCACATGATTCTGATGCCCTTGAAGATTGAACATCCACTATTCAAACCACTGATATATCTGTGGGGAGTGGGTTTGTTTTGTGACATAAATGGGCCATGGCTATAACACTGCTGAACATTATTGACAGGATACTTTTTTTTTTTTAAATTTTGCTTCCAGGTATAGGGTATGAAACTTCTGCTGGTACTAATTGGGATTTTTTTTAGTGGGATTAATAAGAAAGTAATTTTTTATATATTTGAAATTTGCAGGTTGAGTTGATTTGTGCTCTTCCACAATTATTTTTTACAAAACTTCAAGCTGAGTTAAACAGCCGATAAAGATTCAGAATCTGTCACTTTAAGTCAGTTATTTATTGACTTATCTGTGCAAATGAATGAAGAAGTTTGTCATATAACCGTTTGAGAGCTATTAATTAGCAACAAAATTCAGATAAAGAATTGGAAATGATTCTTTGGGACCTGGAAAGCAGTGGAAAATACAGTCTGTCATATTGACTCATGCATTCCTTTGACATCCTGATCAGACATAACATAAGCCATAACAATAATTTTATCTTTCCATAACTATGTAGTTAGCAGTATTTCTGGGTTTCAGTTGTTGCCTTTGCTTGTGTTTTTTTACTGATGAGTATTTTAAGACTTCTTTTCCTCTTGATTGCTTTGTGAACATGGTTTAGGAAGGTAACTACATTATATCACATTGAAAGAACAGTTTCATATTGAATACAAAATGGTCCATATCCAGCTCCAAATTCCTACTCTCCAGCAATCATTGCAATTAGATCATTTCTATTCTGGAAAGTCTTTTCAAAATGTAATCAATAAAGTACTTAAAGTTTCTTTCCAGAATGATAAATATAAATTAAACCAAAGCAAACAACAACAAAAGCAGCAGAGATACTTGATTCTGCGTATTAGTATATATTTGTTTAAAATGTATTAAACAATAATGCTTTATATTAAATTTTATTTTCTTTCTCAAAAATAAGGGCTTATAAGATACAGTCATTAACAAATCATCCAGATAGCCCAAAGCATCTTAGGCTGGAAGATTTCATAAATTTATCTTCTCCTGCTCCTATATTTTTTACATGAGACAATTGAAATCCAGCAAGGCTAAGTGACTTGTCAGAGGATATTTAATTTGTGGCAAAGTCATAAGTAGATAACAAGTGTACTGACTCCAAGTTTTGTGATCTTAAACAGAATATTTATCAACTTGAATACATAAAATGTTTATATATTTGTATGCAAAACATAACATTATTTTAGTGCTCTTTAAGAGAATATTTATGAAATTCAAATATATATATGTATGTATATATGTATATGTATATATATGTACATATATACACTTTTGGTAACATTTAAGATACTCTTGATAACAGAAATTGAGGAGTCGTTTTTAAAATATTGGATGGTTTGATAACTTGTTATAAACATTTCTAGGATTTTAATTGTATTTGAATTTTCTATTTTTTAAAATCTGTATTTTAGGTACAAGTTAAGGAGAGCAAGAAAGAAGATATAACTCAGAATATCATGTTTCACATCTATAGCAAAGAGAGCCAGTTCATTAAATACGGTATCAAACTTACAAATAACTAACTAACTAACTAACTAACTAACTAACTAACTAACTAACTAAATAAATAAATAAAGATCCATTCAAATTTCCTTCTGTATGTTTAGAAAATTAACCATCCAATCACTCACTACAGGTTTATAAAAGCATAAGAAGTCCCAGTTGCTCTTCATGGTGGTGAGGAGGATAACTCAGGGAATACAGCCCGGAACAAGCCCTGCCCTAATGGAGGTTGCACTCTAGTGGAGGAAGTCAGCTATAAACAAATGCATTAGGAGAATGTATGATATATAATGTGGTGATAAGTGGAGACATTAGGGAGAAGAAAAAGTATAGGAAGTGTAGGAATAATGTGAGATATATTTGAAACAGAATGGTCAAGATAATAGTGATGAACACCTAAAAGAGGTATAAGATTCATACAAAGTCGGACAATTACGTTCATGAACTTGCAACAATGTTGCTAACCTTTTTGCTTTCAGAGAGAGTACCAACTGGACAAACAGTTAACCAAGTTTACTATTTGGAAGTGCTGAAAAGGCTGCATGAAAAAGTTGGATGACCTGAACTTTTCACCAACAATTCGTGGCTCTTGCATCACGACAATGCACCAGCTCACACGGCACTGTTTGTGAGGGGGTGTTTAGCCAGTAAACAAATAACTGTATTGGAACACCCTCCCTATTCACCTGATCTGGCCCCCAGTGACATCTTTCTTTACCTGAAGATAAAGGAAATATTGAAAGGAAGACATTTTGATGACATTCAGGACATCAAGTGTCAAACGATGACAGCTCTGATGGCCATTCCATAAAGAGTTCCAAAATTGCTTTGAAGGGTGGACTAGGCACTGGCGTTGGTGCGTAGCTTCCCAAGGGGAGTGCTTTGAAGGTGACCATAGTGATATTCAGCAATGAGTTACATAGCACTTTTTCTGGGATGAGCTTGTGGACTTAATTGTCAGACCTTGTATGTATTTCTGGGGTAAGTGTATTTTAGGAAGAAAGCAAGTACAAAGGCCCTTAGGCAAGAGTGGGCCTGGTGTGTTCAAGGAGCAGAAAGAAAGCTATTGTGGCTACAACGAGGAAGCCAGAGGAAGAACAGAATGTGAGGCCAAAGAGACATCAATTAATTACAGCTTTTCACATACGCGTATTTCTCTTCTGGACTCCTCTTCCCTTGAAATAATTGTCGTTTATAACCACTGACCAATCAACCACTTTCCCCATTGAGAAGGGAACATTGATACTTGAGAGATACAGAACAAATAGTAGTGGGTGTGGCGTCACCAAATTTTTTGTTTTCCAGGTTTTCAGAATTGGCCTAGAGGAGATTTTAGGGTTATTTGTTACCTGGATTACATTATTTTACTTATATATAATTTCATTTCAGTGTAGTACTTCTGAACCAATTTTTAGAATTCTATGGATGCCAGCCATAAACCAAAAAGCTAAGATATAGACAGTGGATTAAGTGCATATTGCCTCCCAGGATAAGCTGGTTTCTGATTAGATAAACAAGAAAAGTTTTGGCAACAAATTCTGTCTTGTTTTACATGTGCATACAAAATGGAGTCCCAGAAGATTAAAATTGGATAAAATGCAGAGAATTGGAATCTAATTTGAGATGTAATAAAAACGTTAGAACTTGGCTTTGATATTATTTCAAGCGTTTCTTGCATAGATACAAACACTGCTGAGAAGTTCAGTATAATAAAATTACTCAGTGTGAAACTGTCTTGAAAAAGGGTCAACTAGTCAAATTTTAGATTTTCTTTCTCATGTGATACATGCTATATAATTACGGTCACTAAAATATGTTTAAATTGACTTAAGTTTTTTAGATCAGTTTAAGGTTTATAGCAAATTTGAGGGGAAGATAGAGATTTCCTATCTACCCCCAACCCACACACATCCATAGCCTCCCCCATTATCAATACCCCTCCCCCACCAAAGAGGTATATTTGTTATAATTTATAACCAACATTTACACATCAGAATCACCTGAAGTTCACGGTTTACATTATGGTTCATTCATTCATTGGTGTTGTAATTTCTACGGGTTTGGACAAATGTATGTAACATGTATATGTTCTATTATGGCATCAGACAGTATTTTCATTGCCCTAAAAATTCTGTGTTTCATCCCTCTTCATCCCTAACCCTTGGCAATCCCTGCTTCTTTTGTCTCCATTGTTTTTCCTTTTCTAGAATGTCATATAACTCATACAGTATGTGGCATTTTCAGATTAGCTTTTTTCATTTAATAACATGCAGTTAGGGTTTTCTCCATGTCTTACCATAGCTTGATAGCTCATTTCTCTTTAGCACTGAATAATATTCAATTGTCTGTGTGTATAACAGTTTATCAATTCACCTATTGATGGACATCTTGGTTGCTTCCACGTTTGGGCAATTAGGAAGAAAGCTGCTATAAACATCTGTGTGCAGATTTTTGTCTGAACATAAGTTTTCAACATCTTTGCTAAATGCCATGAGAGCCATTGCTTGAGTAGATATTTGTTTGGTTCCTCATCTATAATAAAGATATGAGGCCTGCCATATAAATGGGCAAGAGATAAAAATCACATAACAGATAAGAAGCTTTTAGCACAGTTTGTAGTAGGTTCTCAACAAGTATGACTGCTTCCCTGAACCCCAAACCTCTCACTTCCCAAAGTATTTGGTTATTACTTTTAAAATCTTTTTCTAAATTTTCAATTATAGTTGATATTCAATGTTGTATTAGTTTCAGGTGTACAGCATAGTGGTTAGACATTTATATAACTCGTGAAGTGATCCCCCCAATAATTCTTGCAACCACCTCATACCATTTTAGTTATTACATTATTGACTATATTTATTATGCTGTACTTACATTCCTATGACTATTTTATAGCTGCCAATTTCTACTTTTTAATTCCTTCATCCATACCCCCATCACCCCTCCCATCTGGAAAGCTTCAGTTGCATCTATAAGTTTGTTTCTGTTTTGTTTGTGTGTTTCTTCTGTTTTTCAGATTCCACATATAAGTGAAATTGTATGGTATTTGTCTTTGTCTGAGTTATTTCATTTAGCATAGTACTTTCTAGGTCAATCCGTGATTTTGCAGATGGTAAGATTTCATTCTTTTTTATGGCCTAGTAATAATCCATTATAGATATGTACCGCCTTTTCTTTATCTATTCATCTTTTGATTAGAGCCTTTAATCCATATACACTGAAAGTAATTATTGATAGGCATGTAGCTATTGTAGTTTTATTGTTTTCTGATTGTTTTTGTAGTTCTTTTCTACTCTTATTTTCTTGTTCTCTCGTATGTTGATGACTTTCTGTAGTGTTGTGCGTAGATTCCCTTTTGTTTATTTCTTGTATATCTCTTGTAGATTTTTGTTTTTTGGTTACCATGTTCTTCATATATACTAAGCTATGTTTATAGCAGTCTATTTTAAGTTGATGATCACTTACATTCAATAACATTCTAAAATAATGGCCATTTTTACTTATCCCTCCACGTTTATGTATTTGTCATTAGTTTTTACTTCTTGTGTATGTGAGTGTGTGTGTGTGTGTGTGTGTGTGTGCGTGTGTGTCACTTAATTTACTGTTCTAGTATCACATGATCTTCCCACTTTTGCCGTTTAACCTTTGTACTAGCTTTACTGTCTATTGATCCACTGCTTTTATTATGTGTTTGCCTTTGTCAGTAAGAATTATTTTTCTTTGTGATATTTTCTTATTCATATTTTTGGTTGTTTTTCTTTTTCTTCTTAAAGGAATTCCTTTAACATTTCTTATAATACTGTCTTGGTAGTCATGAACTCCTTTAGCTTTTTTTGTCTGAGAAGCTCTTTATCTTTCTTTTGATTGTAAATGATAGCCTTGCTGGGTAGAGCAATATTGATTGTAGGTCGTTACTTTTCATCACTTTGAATATTTCTTGCAAACCCCTCTGGCCTGCAAAGTTTCTGTGGAGAAATCAGCTGACAATCTTATGGGAATTCCCTTCTAGGTGACTAACTGCTTTCTCTTGCTGCTTTTAAGATTATCTTTCTCTTTAACCTTTGGTGTTTTAATTATGATGTGTTTTGGTGTGGGCCTTTGGGTTCATCTTGTTTGGGATTCTCTGCACTTCCTGGACATGTATGTCTGTTTCCTTTCCCAGGTTATGAAAATTTTTAGTTATTATGTCTTCAAATAATTTTCCAATTCCTGGTTCTCTCTCTTTTCCTTATGGTGCTAATGTTGTCTCCTTATGATGCTAATTTTGTTACCATTGATGTTGCCCTTAGGTCCCTCAAATTATCCTGCTTTTTTTTTTTCCTTTCCTTTTTGCTGTTCTGCTTGGGCATTTTCCACTACCTTATCTTCCAAATCACTGATTTGATCCTCCACTTCATTTGATCTGTTGTTGATTTCATCTAATATATTCTTCATTTTTCAATTATTATATTCTTTATTTCTGACTGGTTCTTTTTTATGTTTTCTACTGTCTTTATTATATTTTCTGTCTCTTTGTTGAAGTTATCACTGAGAGCATTGAACATCTTTATAACCAGTGTTTTGAATTCTATATCTGGTAGATTGCTTGCCTCAGTTTTGTTTAGTTCTTTTTCTGAAGTTTTGTCCTGTGTTTTTTTCATTTGATATATGTTTCTTTGTTTCTTCATTTTGCCTGTCTCTCTGGGTTTGTTTCTATGTATTAGGTAGATCTGCTCTGTCTTCTAGTCTTGGCAGAGTGGCCTTATCTAGTGTGTGTCCTTCAGGGATCAGTGGCATAGTCTCTCTGTTCATATGAGCCAGGTTCTCCAGGGATGTCCCTTCTGTGGGTTGTGTGTGCTTTCCTCTTGCAGTTGAGCCTTGATTGCTGTTAGCATGTCCGTGGGTGGGATTGACCCTCAGACCAACTGGCTCTGAGGACTGGCTGTGACTAAAGCAGACAAGCTGTTGTGCAGGGGTTGACCCCTGGTATTTGATTTAGTGGAGATTTAGTGCCTGCCAAGTCCACCCTTCTTGAAGGGTGTGTTGTTTGGTGGTTAGTTAGTGCTTTGTGTGGTCTGAAGCTGGTCAGGTATGTTGGTTCTAAGGTTTCTTGAAAGGGGCTCTAGAGCAGGCCAAGGTCAGCCACTGCCTGTATCCAGCCCAGGCCCACCTGGGAGGAGCTACACAATGATCTGCAGTTTGTAGTTGCCTATTCTGAACTTGTAGGCACCTAGGTGTTGTTATGTTGTGAACAGACGTGAACTTCCACTAGTACTGGTCTCAGGGCCACTTAGCAAGAGGTACAGGGCTCACTGAGGTCAGCAGCTGCTTGTTTGTGGTTTGTGAACATTTCAGAGGTTGTAGGAAAGTCTGGGTCCAGGTCTTTTGCTGTGTGGATTATCCTTTGAGAAAGGTTCAGGCCAGGTGGTTAAATTGGGTTGGGCAGAGTCGCAGAGAATCACCAGGGTAGGGCAAGAGCAGTGTTAGCCAGATTGATGGAAACTCAGATTTGGTGCTCACATTCACTTTCAGGCTGAGTTGGGAGCAGGCTCAACAATGGAACAACGATGCCTGCTGACACTTTAGTCCTGGAGAGAGCTGCCTCTCCAGCCCTTGCTCTGAAGCCAAATAATTTGGTTTCTTCCCATAAATCCCTGGTGCTTTTTGAGCTGCTGTCCCTTCTCTGGAGATTAGGGTGAGGGTTTGTGAATGAGTCTGTGCTAAGGATCTTTAAGAGGATACCTAGGTCTATAGCAACCCTCCTTCTCATCTAGACTGAGTCCCTGCTGAGTTTCACAACCAGTTGTTGTGGAGACTCTTCTTCCTGTCACTGGTGCTCCAGGATGGGGAACCAAGTGTGGGGCTGAGACTCCTTGTTCCTCAGTGGGGACCTCCACAGCTGAGATATTCCTCCCAATTCTCTGTTTTTTTGTTTGTTTGTTTTTATGAAAACAAACTGTTTTCCACAGTGGCTCCACCATTAGGCATTCCCACCAACAGAGAATGAGAGTTTCTATTCTTCCACATCCTTGTCAGCATTTGATGTTGTCACTATTCTGGATTTGAACCATTCTCATAGGCATATAGTGGTATCTCCTTGTTGTTTTAATTGGTGTTTCCCTGATGACATAAGATGTGGAGAATCTTTACATATGTTTACTTGCCATCTGTATATCTTTGCTGAGGTATCTTTTAAAGTCTGTGGCCCATTTTTTAATCAGGCTTTTTGTTTTCTCATTGTTGAGTTATAAGAGTTCCTTGTATATTTTCGATAACAGTGCTATATCAGATGTATCTTTTGCAAATATTTTCTCCCAATCTGTGGCTTGTTTTCTCATTCTCCTGATAGTGTCTTTTGCAGAGCAGATGTTTTACATTTTGATGAAGTTCAGCTTTCATGGATTGTCCCTTTGGTGTTTTATCTTTGGTGTTCTATCTAAAAAAGTCATTATCATAACCAGGTTTTCTCCCACATTATCTTCTAGGAGTTTTATAGTTTTGCGCTTTACATTTAGGTCTATAATCTATTTTGAGTTAATTTTTGTGAAGGGTGTAAGGTCAGTGTCTGGATTCATTCTTTTGCATGTGGATGTCCAGTTCCAGTACAATTTGTTGAAGAGAATACCTTTGCTCCATTTTATCTATTGCTTTTGCTCTTTTGTCAAAGGTCAGTTGATTATACTTATATGAGTCTATTTCTAGGCTTTCTCTTCTGTTTCAATGATCTATCTGTCCATTCTTTGTCCAATACCACATTTTCTTGATTATACTAAGGCATTTAAAAAGATATATTTTAACATATTTAATGTTACTACTTTGCCTCATTACTATTTTTGAATATTAGGATACTAGAAGTTTAAAAAAGAATATCTTTTTATCCTACTGCCCTTCTTCCAAATGAGTTCTTGAATGGTAAAGTCATTGATACCTGCAATACAGAGGTCACAGAAAATAAGGTGAAATATCTGAAATCCATCTATGTTTTCTCCCAAGTTTATCCTAACTTAAATCTAGTTACTTATTTTTTATGACAAGTGCTCATGGCCTTAGTTCTAGAAGCTATTAGGAACTTTTGGATTATAAATACTTACACACAAAATGAACTTTGCCTTATAACCTTGGGAAAATTACTTAGCCTCTTTAAGTCATAGTTTCATAATTATTAAATTGGGTTAATAATACCATCAAATTCATAGAGCTAACGCAAATATTAAATGAGGTAATATGCAATGATACTACATGAAAATTAAATGAAAGAATTTACATAAGTGGTCACCACAGTGCTTTGCATGTGGTCACTACTCAGTAAATGCTAGCCATGATGGTTAATAAATACCTCTCTTGTTAAATGTTGAGCTTGTTTTAACACATTAGAAATATTTATTTTAATTATTGGATGTACCCAAATGCTTCTTAAAAGTGT
The DNA here is from genome assembly GCF_036562045.2 of Rhinolophus sinicus. Taxonomy (NCBI): domain Eukaryota; kingdom Metazoa; phylum Chordata; class Mammalia; order Chiroptera; family Rhinolophidae; genus Rhinolophus; species Rhinolophus sinicus. Next base: position 87,006,010 of record NC_133751.1, read on the forward strand.
GATCTTCATTATATGATCCTCTTGATTTAAACTAGGTGAATTGTATTCATAACATACTGGAACCTAGACTACAACTTAAGTTTGCAGAAAATAAAATGAGGCCAAATGAAGGATGACATATTAGAATTCATGTTATTATATTTTAAGAGCAGATCATTAGTCACATTTCAGAAATTTCATTTTGACTCTCCTTATAAATTACTAATAATATTAATAACAACAAAATAAGATTTAATAAAAATTAAATAATTTTAAGACACTTTCATTTATGATTCTATTTGATCCTCATAAGAAATCAGTGATTCCCAGTTTTCAGGTGCTTTCTCGGGTGAGTGAGTGGCCCAGAGTTGAACAGGCAATAACCGGTGCAGCTCACATGAGAACCCCTGTCTTCTAATTCCCTTCCTGAGTTTCTTTCCTGTAAGCCATGTTACTTCCAATTTCCCTATGAAATGGGAACCTTGGTATCACATTAGGCCAGGCACAGTGGACTTCATTTTCTTGGTGGAAAATAAATCTCAGAAAGAACAGTCTTAATGAAACTACAAACTTAATGAGTCTTCTCCAAAGGATACCTGTAGGTGGATGCATATTCTCAGATTATCTTTGAATTAATGGGTGCATAGTAAGAATGCACAAATATATGAGATTAAATTGCTACCATCACTTATAGCCTTAATAATTGTTAAAATGATTATATTTCTAATATTTATTTGAAAAAATATATATGCACACACACAGACATTGGTATATACACATATTTACTTTTATATAAAAGTATATTGAGAGAGTAAATTATGCATATCTTTGGATTTCCCTAAAGTTATGAAGACTATAGTTATGAGCACAGAATGTTATAACTTTCAGTATTTATTTGCTTTACAGAGGTAAGTTCAGAAATATGTACTTAGGGTAAAAGTTTGTCTTAAGTGAGGCAATACATGCCTATACATGTCAGCGTGAGTGTATATGTGTTTGTCAGAAAGATGGGGGAAGTAAATAAATTAATGTAGGTGCAAAGTAGTGTTTAAAGAAATTACGCATTATTAGTCCAAGGAGAGAGGGACCAGGTCACATGTACAATAAATGCTTAGTGGCCTAGGACTTGATAATTCCTGAAAATAGACTAAGGTGAGATGAGAATTATATTGCTAGTCTAGGGGAGGGAGGGAAGGAAAGCAAACAAGCAAACAGGAGAGAGAGAGAGAGAGAGAGAGAGAGAGAGAGAGAGAGAGAGAGAGAGGAAGGAGGAGAAGGAGAAGGAGAAGGAGAAGAAGAGGGGAGGGGCAGGGAGGGGAGGGAAGAGAGATAAGTCTGAATCAGTGATTTCTGACTGGCCCTTTCCCTTGCGTGCTGTGCTTAGTGCAAGCAGTTTGCTGCTCCTGCAATTTATCCTCTTTCCTACTATGATACAGAAGTGCTTTTCCCCTGCACAGAATCCTTTCCTAAAATTGCAGTTGTTTCAAAACAGAAAGACCAGGTTTGGATATGTGTATGTAAATTATGAAAGACAACTGTGTTTCTAATTCATTTTAAAGACCTGGCAGTGCAAATGCAAATAAGAAAGGTACAATTAAATACAGTTTGGATTGAAGCTTGTGTGCCACATACTCACCTCACTGAGTGATTCAATCATAAGTTAACCTACTGAAATTCTTCATTATAATCACTTTAAATGAAACATGGTCGTTGGAGTTTGGATGTATTCCATCAATTAGAAAGGGATGGAAGGAATATAAACACTGTAGGTTATGTGACTTTTTCATTTTTTTCTATGCTTATATTTTTGCATTAATTGCAGTGCAGATATCTGTAAATTGATCTAAAATAGGGCAATGCTATTCAATAAGCCAATTCTTTAAGCAGCAAAGCTTCTGAGATACTCATCAACAAGAATTCCATCAAATAACCCTTGGAAAAATAAACCGCTTAATGAGAATTAAAAGTTCCAACAATACCCATTAGGGTATTCTACTGCACCATTGATTCCACTGGTCTCAATTGCTTTCAGTCAGTTGAACTCTTGCGTGTTTATTGGAAAAGACTAATAAACCACAATCAATTTTCTTTTTATCCTCACAAGGGTAGCATGCATGAATTAAATGTTTTCTCTTCCTCCAGACACCCTCGCCCCCGCCCTGCCTGCTGCTTTCCATGTTGGACCCATAACTAATAGGGACACCTTGAGCATTTATTTTCATAATTTTTTTCTCCTAAAAATAAAAATAAGGAAATACGTATGCATATGTTCTGTCTGTGATGGAAATACTGACTCCCCCCGCCCCCATACTTTAGATCATTATTGTACCTATGAAACCTGAAGGATGCTCCTCCTATTGTTTCAGGTTCAAAAGAACAACAGGATCAGGGTTTCAAATGTATTTGGTGCTTTCCGTTAATGAATTTAATTTGCCTCATTTATACTGAAGTGCCAGTCTTACAATTTAATATATATATATATAAATAGCTTATGTGCCCAAGATCAGTGCTCTCAGGGGCTGGTAATGCTTAGGAATATTGGTTTAAAGTGATAGTCCTAATCCTTTAACCTTTTGTCCAAGGCAAATCTGCCAGCGTGCCAAAGGACAGATCTGTTGTCTATGTATTTAAAGATAAAGTTAAAACATATTTATAGAATCAAATTTTAGACCCAAAATTACAAGAACAAAATAAACACCAAATAAATGTAAGCTTTTAGTATGAAAAAAAAAAAATTTACAAGAACAGAGGTAATTATAAGAAATTGTTTGCATTTTTATTTTCAAACCTAATTTGTTTAAAAATAATATAGCTTTTAAATATTAAATGCAATACTAAAGACATACTTTTAGAAAACATTGAAGAGATTTAGAACAGAAGGAGTTGAACATTTGTGTGATGTCTTCAGTGATTTGTCTTACTTAAAGAATATAGCTGGTATTAGTACTTCAATCATCCTTTGCTGAAGTCCAAGTGATGTTATTGTATTGAGTGTGAGGTCGATTTATCCCATATTTACCTGGAAAGCTATCCATGAAAGGCAAGTTTAAAACATCTTAAGACACTATTTCTATATTGTATGTGTAATTATAAAGTAAAACACTTTGTATTATTAATTAACAAATAGAAAATACTGGCTTATAGCTGTCAAACCAAGTTTCAGTCTTCAGTCAAAATCCCAGCTGCCAGCACATAATCCTTCTCGAAATGGAGTTATCAGATTTATACATCATTGTTGGGATTTGGGTGGATCAATTTTTTTCTCAGCTCTCTGAATTTAGAGGTCTTACCCTTCACCAAATATGTACCTGGTGAATTTATTAGAATCCTGAAGTAAATTGGAGTTGCTCACTAAACTGTCAAGTGCTTATGAACAAGTACAAAAATTTGTGTCTCCAAGGCCTAGACTGTGTCTGGTACTTCAAAAATTCCTGTTAGTTGCTGTTGGCTTGGATCCTTCAAGAGAGTGGTTATCAAGGACATTTAAGAATGCTGTGGGAATATGTGGTTTGAAACGGCACAGTTAAAATAATATGTAACAAAATATGGCAATATATAATAAAGCATAATATGGAGTGATTCTCTACTTGGGAACTCTCCTCAATAGGACACACTTAGTGGTGGTATGCCAGCAAGTGTTTAACAACCAGCTCCCCTGCTTACCTCTTCTCTCAGGCTGCCTATTTTCATGCTCAGGGTCATGACCTGCTGATTATTTAGATAAAAATTGGGTATATGGTTATATATATATATATATATATATATATATATATATATATATATATATATTTATATATTTATATATTTATATATTTATATATTTATATATATATAAATCTATCTATCTATCTATCTATATATAATTAAGAGTATAACCAAATATAGATATCAACATGAATGTGTATTCACATGCCATTCATGCATGCTTACATGTAAGCTGAGCTCTCTTGAATTATTTTAAATAATTTATATGAATTTTATACTAATCTCTAAAGTATAATCACATGAAATTAATATTCCAAAAATACTTTCAAGGACTTTAAACATACAGGACAAGGTTTACCAGGGAGAATTTACTCAATGAAATTAAGAAACTTCATCCACTTTCCATAAATAAATATCATTGTGGTGACAGAAAAGTAAATTTGTATCCATGCTGAATAATACATCTTTAGGAAATCTGTCTTTTAGTAAAATGTCAGGCACTTTATTTAAAATGAGCACAGTCTATGAGGTGGTAATTTTAGAGAAATGGTGAACAATTTCTTGAAAGATGAATTGATCAGATTTTGTCCTCCCTAAAGCTTCCTTCTCCTCCTTAGCCCTTAGCGGCATAGACTTCTTCTGCCCTTAGGGAAGAATATTAAGATGGCTACAGAATGCGCTTTCCCAGGAATGGCTGCTGTAATAGGTGAATGCTCAGGGTTAGTGCCTCTCAGTGTATGTGCAGGAGGACTGAATCATCGCTGTTATAAGGTAACTATTTTGCCTCACTTTGTTTCAGACCATGCCCTGAATCTGTTTCCTTTTAATCCGCGGAGGCTAGCAACTGAGGAACCACTGCGGCATCAGATAATTTTGCTCAGTCTGTGTTGAGAAGGGGCAAAGGGTAATAGTAACTAATGGTGCATTTAGTATCTCTAAACAAAAGGAAAATAGAGCTGAATATTTAATCTAACTCCCAATCCATTTCAGATAAAGCTATTTAACTCGTGTGTGTGTGTGTGTGTGTGTGTGTGTGTGTGTACACCCCTGTGTGTATTTGTAGGCATTTAAAGAAAAAAACAAAAAGCTACAAACTTCTTAAAACAAATATCTCACAACAAGTACCCCTGTTTCCCTACTTGTGTACCTGGTTTCCCCACCTTACACACTATAGACCCATGAACATTTTCCCTGCCTGCTGCTTCAAGTGGAAAATTAAAATCATACATTTTCTCCCTATTGCTACCAAGACAGTAATACCTTTGGTCTTAAAAAAAAAATCCCAGAGGATGTACTGGAAATATTACTTTGGTAACTTTAAACAGTCCTCAGCATGCACATTTTTGAAAGGAAGCAGTTTGGAATAACACAATTTGTCTCATCGACAAAGGAGTGGGTGACTTTTCTTAGTCTTCTCTTTATGACTTTATTTAACCAAATTAACAAACTGTCACCACTATAAATCATTCATGATGGTTTCATAAAACGTGTTTATATTTTATATAAATAGATTGGATGCATTATAAGTAATATGCAAACACATAATTTATTCATGTATATTTTATGTTTATGAATATATATTATAATACATATTTATATTTTCATTCATTCCGCAAATATATCACATCTATAAGCTATGAGACCTGGTAATAGGAAGGTTTCCCAGAGGACCCATCACACAATCTGATACACAGAGAGATGTGTAAAGGAACAACACAGGGCATTGTGAAGTGTGCTGGCAGAGAGGATCTAAAAGTATTTGAGAATGTCAGAGGAATGATGGTCAGAGAAGACATCACACATAAGGTGATGTCAGAACTGAGGTTTTAAAGCATAGCTAGTAGAACTCCATGTGGTCAAGTACAGAAACCCTGGGACATGCATGGCACATTCAGAAACTATAATTAGTCATCTCTCATTGGACTCTGGGATGAGAAAGACAGGAGGACAATCTGGAAAGAGATCATATTAAGTCCAAAACTGATCTGCAGTTTGGATGTAATACTGTGGTCATTGGAGAATAAGAAAATGTTTTTAATGAGGAAATTTCTGTCCTTAAAGTTTTTATTTTAGAAAGATGTTTTGACACACAGAAGCAAGATTCTAAGGGCAGAAAGAGTAGTTAAGCTATTTTGATGTAGATAGAATTAATGGATGTGTAAAAAGAGTCTAGTGCAAGAGGTAAAAATACTGAAGATTATGAAGAAGTTGTGAGATTACAGCAGATGTCTGATTTCTTTCACTGGCAAGTAGAAATTAAAAACACTCAGTATACACACACACAATATGCCAAAGAAAAAAATGAAGAAATTTGAAAATTTGAGCAACAAATTGATTCTTGGTTCATTTTTTTCCTCTAAACAATACAGCTTTTTGTTCTAAAGGTTGATTCAATCATATAACAAGTATTTATCATAAATTGTCTATGTGCACAGGTCTGTTGTTGGTGTTGGGATTTAGAAACTTAGAAACAGAATTCCTGGCCAGTATGGTGTTTGCATCCTAGTATGATGTCATTGACATTGTTTCATATTAAGTATAAAAGATAAACCAGTGGAGGACATTTAATTTAGAAGGTTTTGCTCTACAATAACAAATAAGACATACTTGGGAATTTTCCCCAAAGAGAAGTGATTTCTTGGTAATTATAGAATAAAAAAAATACCCTTAAATTCACTGTTTCACAGAAAAGGCCTGGGAAACAAAATACATAAAAGTGAGACAAAATAAAAGCACAAATGATGTCATATTATTATTATTATTATTATTATTTAAAAATTTTTTATTGGGGAATATGGGGGGACAGTGTGTTTTTTCCAAGGCCCATCAGCTCCAAGTCGTTGTCCTTCAATCTAGTTGTGGAGGGTGCAGCTCACTGGCCCATGTGGGAATCGAACCGGCAACCCTGTTGCCAAGAGCATGCACTCTAACCAACTGAGCCATCCGGCCACCCTATAATATTATTTTATAACTAAAAATTTCTTTGGAAATTTTAATTCTTAGTAAAGGCAATTGTACAGAAAATGGTACTAGACTTTTTTTTTTTTCCCCCAACCCAGGTTGAAAGTCATCCAGAAAATAAATCACCTGAATTCAGTGGTTCTAGTGTAAATATTCTGATTAGGGACAACTACATTAAAAACATGCATCAAAATTCTAATCTTCCTGGACTACATGAATTAAATATGAATGAAACTATGTGCATATATATATATATAGTTTTGATATAGCAATATATGCACATTTAGATGCATATAATTTTTGTTTCCTGATCCTTGCTTTCTGTCAATTTTTCTTTGAACTACATCCAAACAAAAGAACAAAATCATTTTTACAGACCTTGGGCCAGTAACCCAGGTGAAAAGAAAAATGAAATAAACTTCTGGAAGAATACAAGCTTTCTCATCATTCTTTGCCAAGCTTTGAGGCATTTATAAAAAATGCTTTACTTTTTGAGAAAAAACAAAACAAAAACAAACATCCAAATTACTCAGTTGAGAAAACACAATTGGGAAACTGGACTTTGGGGAGACTGACACCCAGAGGTCTTTCAAATCATTATACATGACATGTCTAGATGCTAAGAAATTGCAAGGAAATTTTAAGAAGTGTATAGAATTCCCAATGGTGCCATTTATTTCTCGATTGTTTTCACTGGTGAAATATATCTTTTCAAACCTTGTAGCTAAGTGAGATTTTTTTTATTTTTTATTTTTACAACAAGCTGTCAATGAGTACTTTTGTAGACATACCAAATGGCTTATATATCTCAACTTGTTTACTCTACCGCCTGAATTATTGAACCTTTAATAATTAATGGATTTGTTCATTGTTCTCTACTCATTCTCTTGTCTTCTATCCAACATGTCCAAGGCTTGCCCCCATTCTGTGGAAGAATATTTACTTGTCTGCCATTTCGGTTTCTATGTTTCCAGATGAGTTAGCTGACAATACATAATCTAGGAGGATTTACTCATGTTGAAATGGGGTAAACCCTGAGCAGAGCTGCCAGGGGACCAGATGGTGTAGGCTAATAAGATATCAGGATAGCAGAGTTTATAAAATACTTAGGTTAAAAAAAATCTTGGAATAGTATATTGTATACATTTTGCACATATTCACTAAAGAAAAGAAAACATTATGTAATTGATACACAGGCAAATGTTTCAGAACACAGACACAATGTAGAGCGGAGGTCGCACTTAAAAATAATAAGGATCCCATCCATCTATTCTTATCCAGCTTTCTCCTCAGTCTCTCCTGGTTCCAATGTTGCTTAAATAAGTTTTCCTCAACTGAGTTTCAAAGTAAAACATGAAAAATGAGCACAGACGTTTTGTGTGCCATTGAATAGATTTTCAGATTAGTTTTGGTTGAATGCTTTTTAACATGAATGCTATATTTAGGTGCGCAGTACAAAAAGGTCATTCCATAAATACTGTCAGATACAGTGATTTCTGTAACTTTTAGAGAATTCAGTATTCTTAATTCTGTCTGGCAATTCTACTGTTAGACAAAAGGAAATTATACCCTTTTCATTATATCTTTAAGAATCTAAAATTCACCACAGTCATATTTTGTTCTATTTTATTTAAGGCCTGCATTGTTTAAATGTAACTATTCATTATAATTTTAGTTAGCATTTATTTAGAATCTCATGCATATTTTTTATACTCATGCAATGTTCATAATAATGAGTGATAAGAAACCTACGTTGGGATCAAAGTGTTATCATGTAAAAAAAATTGGTTTAAGAGCAACAAAAGATACAATAGTGACAACATGAGCTTTGAAATAAATTTTATAAGGATCAATCAAACTAGAATAAAGTTAGCAAGAGTATTTGAATGAAAATAAAAGATAGCATTTGAGTTTCATAAAAGGAGTTATGAGACCAAGATGTCACCATGTCACTTAAATCTTTTGTCTGAGATAGCTTTCCCTGTGATTCTGGAGAGGATGAAACATCACAAAGGCAAAAAGTTGAAGGGCTTTTTAAGCCCAAGGACAAAAAACGAGCAAGCTCCTTGAATCTACAAGAAAAGAACTATAGAATGTGTGGCCAATATTGAATTGGTTATTTGGAACTAGACTGCAGTAAATCCATCTACCTATGTCCCTTTCAAGTTTTAGTGAATTATCTTCTCAACTGGATAAATGACTAGTCATTGACATTAGCTGCTTTGGGATAGGCGATGTTTGTTATTTACGTATGTGTTCTCCTTAGTGTTTCACAAAATACTTTACAGTTAGTAAGTAGTCAATTAATTTCTGTTTATTCAAATTATGAATCAAAACATTTGTTCTATTATTAAATGCTGATCAAATCACATGCAAATTTTTATTTTGTTCAATAAATCCACACTTGTGATAGTGACCAGTGAACCCTTAATTGTTCATAAGTGAGAGTTTTTAGAATGTATCTCTCTGTGAATGTGTGTGTGTGCGTGTGTGTACAAAAATATATAAATACACAATTTTCTTACTATTTATTTGTTATTTATAGAAATTTCGAATATTTAAAATGATATTCTCACAACACTTTATTTCAGGAAATTATTTTAAGGAGCTAGATAAAATGCTTTAAAAACATTTAGTATTCCCTTTAAGTAAAAAAGTTAAGGTTGATAACAATGAAAGTACAACCAGTCAATGACAATGACAGATATCCTGATTTACAGTATTGATAATTTCACCAAAATTTAAACCTATGTGATTCTTTCAAATAATTGAGGAATTAATACTTTACCTCCTCTTTCTAACACTCACCTTATCTACTTCTCCTGAGAATCTGAATTAGTCTGATTCTTTTTTTCCATCATATACATTATAAATATTCGTGCTGAAATGAGAACTATTAAAACAAAGCATGAATTATTCACTGCTGCCCAGAGCTGCATGAACTCATGGAATATTTCTAGTTCACCAAAATTTTGAACAACTACCTGAGATCAGTTAAGCATTTATAATGCATGATTCTATAAATACAAATCTACCTGTAAAAAACAGTATGATTGCATCTACATCAGAAAAAAGTATTTCTTTTCTCTCTGGGGGTTAAGGATAAAATGGTGATTTCTGGACACAACTCTTCTGGAAGGGAAACAAGGTACTTGTTCCTGGGACATTGCCCTCACATCTATGATGCTTCACAGCAATTGTGAAAGGTAGATATTATGTGCCATGCTGACATTTTGAAGGAACTAGTGTCACATCACAAAATGGTAGGGAAATACTAGTGGGCAGGGGTAGAGAGCTTTGCAAAACACAATTAAGGGCACTAAGTTGTGACTGTGTTAGAAATCTGCTCTTTCCTTTAGAGTTAGTGTGGCACAATGGAAAGAACACAGATCTAAAGCAGAGTCATTTATGTAATTTTGTACAAATTAATAAATGTCTCCAAATTCTCAATTTCATCTGTAATATACCTACATCCTAGGAATGATGGGCTTATTAAATGAATTAATGAATATTAATCACTTAATATAGTTCCTGGTGAGCCAGTGTGAATTTAAGGAATCAGACATTTAGATTCAAATCATCAGTCTGCTTCTTATGCATTTGGTAATTTAGGGAAAGTCACTTAATCTCTCTCAACTCCAGTTTCCTCAGCTGTGAAATGGGGTTAATAATAGCATCACCTAATATGGTGTTTTGTGGTGTGGATTAAAGGGAGAGAGAGAGAGAGAGAGAGAGAGAGAGAGAGAGAGAGAGAACCACAATGAGTAGCATACCATAACACTCAACTCAGGTTAGCTTTTATTCCATAATCATTGTTAGTAGGTTATTTTCATTCCTATGATTTATTTGATAATGATGAGATAAAATGACTGGATTGGCAGCTAATATTTAAGTTTTAGGAGGAAAAAAGTAAGTCTTTTTTTCTGATAAGTTAATGATGAGTATTGGCGGGATACAAAATTAATATTTAGGATGAATACTTGAAATTTCACATTAAAATTATGTTTAAGTAGTAGTAATTTTGGATTATTGAGTAATTACCCAAATATATGCCTTAGACCTTGAAAGGCAATAAGAAAAATGGAGACTGTTTTAGAACTTTTTATAGGATTTATGGTATAAAAAGAGCTTATGACAAATGGCATTCATTACTAGTTAATCTTAATTTTACTAAACAAATTTTACTTAACTAATCCTTAGTTAATCTTAATTTTACTAAAAAAAATAAAAACAAAAGAAAAATTTTAGCTATAGCACTTTTGTGGCAGTTTTACCAAATTAACTATAGGTATGCATTCAGAAGAGTGAGACATAAAATCCAATTTACTTATTAATTGATTCTACAACTATTTATTGAGTAGCTACTTTGTGTTAGATATTTTTCTAAATTCTGAGCATACAGCACTAAGCAAAATAAACAAAAATCTTTGCCCTGAGAGATTTTTCTTGAAGAAAAACATAAATAAACACAGTGTAGGGTAGATAGATTTTTAAGTGATTAGGAGACAACATAACAAGGATGGTTGATAGGACATGACATAGCAAGGTGGGGGAGCAAAATTTAGGTAGGGATTCTGGAAAAACTTGAGAAGGTGGTGACGTTTGAACAGAGACCTGGAGGAAGTAAGGGAGGGAAAATGTGAATCTCAGGGAGTGCTCCAAGAAGAGAGAGCTGCAAATGCTAAACCTTCAGGGACTGTGGACCTGATTTGTTGGGATGATGATGATTTCTGAAGTATATATGTAGGTCTGCAGCCTTGTAAGAGGCGTCCCCAAGCTGCCCATCTTTGCTATCATTCTAGCTCAGTGGATAGCTGTTCACTGGTCCTGGAAGCTTTAGTTTGGATTTTACAGTAAGCCGGGAAAAGGTGACCTGCCAAGCAAGACCTGAGCTCACACAGGGACACTTCCTTTCCTTCAGCACACCCCCGGGATTTCTGGATTTTTGTTGTTGTTGTTGTTGTTTAATTTCCCTGTAAGCGCCCAGAAGTCCTACTATCAAAAATAGATGAGGCACCGTGTTCATGAGATTCCATATTGCTTGTAGAATCCTCCTTTTCACATGTAGAGAGCGCTTCCTTTTTATGGGAGAGAAGCAAAGAAAAGAAATAGAAATAGCTGTCAAGGGAGTGAGATTGTTTGAAGGCTGTTTCTTCTTGTTAGTAATGTAGTGATATAAGGATTATTCAGTATAATCTTATAGCCTTATCATAAAGAAGAAAGAGAGAGATGGACATTTTATCATATATAGAGTAAAATAGCTCACAACAATACACAGCTATAGAGAATTGTTATCAGTGCTGGGGGCTGCATTATAGGTAAAATGCCTTATTAAGAAGAGCTTTTGATGTTATTATAATTAGTATCCTATTTAATATGTTCCAAAATTCCCACTCTTTACCAAATATACTAAATTATCTGCATAATACAGAATTTTCAAATATGTTTCTTTAAATAATAATAATAATAAAGTCCAAGCTGAAAAACCATGTTTGGTTAAAAGATTTAAAAGGCTAGAAATAAAATAAAAACTTTTGTGCCTATCTCTGGGTGGTGAGATTAGCAATGATTTTGTTCCTCTGTGCTTTTGGCTTGTCAAATTTCTCCATAACGTGTATTTTTAAAAAGTGTAAAAACAAATAATTCAGAAAAGCTTTAAGTCAGAAATACGAATGCTTAAGCAAGGTTAAAATATGAGAAAGAAAAAAGAAAGCCTGCTGCATTATTCTAGTCCAGATGGCATTCAGCTTGTGTTTTCTGTGCATAGCCTTTGAAAGATACGACTTTTAGCATAAAATAGTGATAATGATAATTGTAATAACAACAGCAATCACATGTCAGTCCCACCTGACTCCAGCTGGGTTACTTGAAAGTGAATGAAAGCCATGCCTGGCTTGTGCAATTTAAGTGACCAGTTCAGGAACCACTGTTACCACCGCAACAAGCAGATGTCACTGCAGACTGTGTGAAAATGTCAGCGAAAATGAAGCAAATCCAAGTAGTAGTAGAAATGAAATCTTACCCCTTAAAATGTGTTCTTTCCCACCCCGACGATGGTCAATTTGAAGACTCTTTTGTTCATTTGCAGCATTTACTCTGGTTGGAACTCGAGATCTGAAAATATTTTCGTTTATCTCGACCTGGTATCACAGCTCTGCCTCTCAGACTCATTAGGCTCTCATTAGGGGTCTCACCGAAAGGCAGTGAATGCAGAGTCTGTAAAAGGAGCTTGAAATCCGCTTAGGTGCTGAGGGGTCGGCAGAAGGAGAGGGTGGGAGTGGGGCAAGGGACGGGAGGATGTTATTAAGTTGTGAAACTAAGTATGAGACATCATTTTTCTGGATAGATAGGTAGAGTAGTGCATGTGCTGATTTCAGCTCTGCAGAAATAAAGTACTTTTAGTCCAATCCAGTTTTCACCACCACTACAAAGAAGCCTTCTAAGAACTTTTTCATTAAAAAGTAAAAGCCAAGCATCTCTGAGCTTAAGCTTGGAATTTGAGAGTGCAATTCTCTAACATCAGGCACTTCATAACAGGGGAGTGGATTCTCTTTCTGGGACTAGTTATCTATCCACTCAGGGTGGAGAGTATTTAAGTTTCCATAGAGAAATACTACTACCTGGAAACAGAATCCTATTTATTTCTTCAAGTAAAATGAGCTTAATAAAATATCCTTATGATACAAATCCTTTAAATTACAATTTTAAAATTAAAACCAACCAATAATGTATGTATCATTGATGTTAGTTTATTTATCAATAATTAATTCAATCTTTAAAACTATAGTTTAGGCATAATTGTAATTGTGATATCTGCATGTTCATGTTCCATATCTCTCAATTTATGATATTATGATAATTCCAATCAAGTTTTGACGGCACTAAAAGTGTCATAAACCACAATTGTAAAGTGAAAGTGAAATGAAACCCAAGGACACGTGAATTAAAAAACTATAGTAAACTGAGGCAATTTTAGAGTACATAAATGGTGGGTAATTAGAAATCTGAAAGTAAGTGATTAATTTCTTTGCCATAAAATTACTTTTTCAGAATTTCCCAAAAAATAGATTAATTATCAATGCAATTTGTGTAAAAGCAATTCTCTCACAGAATACTTCAGAACAGTAGAGCTAGAGAGAAAAAACAGTGCAAAGCCCTGGACTTGGACTATCAGTCTCTTATGCCCAATTTAGGTTCTTAGGCCAGTCATCTAACCTCTCAGCATCCTCATTTGCAGAATGTAGCACAGGGCCCCTTGGGACAGAATCTCTGATCATAGGTGCACAGGCAATTTGCTAACTGTTGACACTTTAAAAATGTGAGGTACAAATTACCATATGTCAAGTCTTCACCCCACTTTAGAAGAGAATAAATCTGTGTCTTAGCAGCTATGTATTGGGTCAGAGAATGTACGACTTGGCCTACTTGAGGTCATTGAGTGCTTCCTCGAATTCTGTGAAATTCAATGAAGAAGATAGGTGTGCCCTTTGTGTCATCTCTCAAGGCTGGAGCAGCCTTCTCTTACTAGTATCTGAATTGCCTGCCTGTAAAGAAAAGAAATGAGGGAGGGAGGGAGGGAAGGAGGGAGGGAGGGAAGGAAAGAGGGAGGGAGGAAAGAAGAAAGGGAGGAAGGGAGAGAGAGCCAGAGAGAGAGAGAGAGAGAGAGAGAGAGAGAGAAGGCCAGGGTTTTCTATTTATAGCAACTACAAAAGTCTGGTTTTATAATTAAGGGCTCTGACTGGTTTAGGTTCACTAAAACAAAGAATCTGAGTTGGGAGGAAGGAATGACTTCTTGTAATTAGGAAATCTATTCCGCAGAAAGGAGGGCAAAATGGGAATAAATATTTCTAATTCCTCAGTATTTTCATCCTCCTTATCTCTTTCACCTTATAAATTAGCAGATTTGCATACATAAAATATACCTCAAAAAAACTCCATAAAAGCGTGGTTTAAAAATATGCAGCTAATTATATGAGAATGTTCATTTCTTTTCCCTATAAGGCAAATGAATATTTATCAAGTTAAATTCCAAGATACTTATTATCTTGTGTGCATTTTGAATATAATTACATTGCAAGGCGATTGTTCTGATGGGTGTAGGCAGAGATTAAAAGATTTGCATGCACTTTTTAAAAATGCAAAATAATCATAGTTTTTTGTATCATTAACAAAATAGCTCAACCCTTCTCTTCAGCTGAAAAATAAGTGGGCATTAAAACATAGCACTTCTAAAGCTATTACACAATGAATGAAAATGTCCAAATAAAAACTAGATTGCAATTATTATTTGTAACCTAAACTTATAAACTAGAAAAAAATGCCTGAGATATTTATAGGAAGTATTTAACCTGTTATTTTAAAGCTCATATTTAAAAATAACTGCCCTTAAATTATTACACTTATGTATAATCTAGATAAGTAATACCAAAGTAGCAAATAAGTCACAATCATCTTTAAATTAACAAAATTTAATTATGCCAAGGCAAATAAATCAAGATTTCATATAACTTTAGTAACTATAGAAGGTTGTTTTCTGATACTGTATTTATAATAAACAGCATCAAAATGAAGTTATTCACATGCGTGTCTTATTTATATCTAAGCTTGTAGATAATATGGATAATGTAGTATAGTTCTTTTATTGATCCCAAACAATCAAAATGTTTTACAGCTAATTGGTATCTAATAAATATGCTAGCTATAGGGGAAAAAATAGGATAGAACATTTGAAAAATTATAACACAAATTACGTAGAAGAGTAGATTTAATCATACTGCCGAACAAATAGCTCATCTATTATGTATGCCTTGTGACATATAAAATCTACCTTTTCTTCAAGTTTGCTCTTGCGTGTACCTGCCTGCTGTAACAAATATTGTTAATGTCTTTCCAGATTAAACATGGGACCTAAACGATAACAAAAACTGCTCCACTTCAAGCACACTGATCCTATTTTCATGTTTGCCCAAAACAATTTGATAATTCTAAGGAGCAAAACTAAAATATTGGGTGGTGATATTGGGCAAGAAGTCATACAGCAACTGCCACTTAAATAGTGGAACATTCAAAGCCTTAAAAAAGACTGAATAAATTTCAACTGAGATTAACTCTGGAGAACTTTATGGCCAAATAGGAACAGAAACACATTACTGCTTAGAAACGAGTTATGCATTTTTATAAAAAAAAAATACTATATGTACATGTAGTTTGGTTTGAACTCAGGGAAAAGAAAACAATCTCTTGGACTCTAAAGCCCTTTTATGAAATTTCTAATTAATTTTGATAAATCCCTTTTAATATGGTAAGGAGTTCCACTTGGGCTTATCAATTTAAGAGTTATACTTGCACTCTGTGGACTAGAATATGCCCTAAGCTAGTTATGCATAACACCTGCTAAAGTTAATAGATGTTCCACATGAATAGCTGATTTTGACAGAAAGTCATGTAAAATTAACTAATAATGAAATTTGGCTGACAATATCTTTAATTTTTCATTTAAAGAGTATTTATTACCTTGCATGGCCTCCTTAAATAATTAACTATTTTTGATGTGCACTCACCATATTTCAGATGTGTCATCGTTTTTTTCTCTGATGCTATTTAATCATGCAAAGAAAATATTTTTAAAGTTTTATCTCCTAATATTCATTACAAATGATCTAGTAACATACTAATACACACATAGAGTTTGTGTTTAAGAAAAACTGTAAATAGACAATATATTATTTTTGAAAATTCCTATAGAATCTGACAGACAGAACGATCTGCCCTCTTTAAAAGAAATGTCTTTATTGATTTAATGATGAAAGTACTAAGATTTTTAAAACTGTTATTCTTGTTAAAAAATTGATACACAGAATGGCAGAGATTCATACTCTTCATTAATTTAGTCTATCTCTCCTCATGCTATTTGCCTTTTCTGCATTCGTATTCTCACCCACATGTTTTGTTTCTCTTGGAGGATCCTTTCCTCAATTCCTGTCACACGGAATCTTTAGAGTTTACATCCCGCCTTACATTCTTTTCATTAAATCATTACCTTACTTGTTATATGTACTTCTCTCATCATAAACTAAGATTATATACCATATTTGGATGCCTTGTTTTTTTATTCACACTGCAAGCTCTGGAAGGACCAGATGAGATTTTACATTTAGGATTCCTAGGCTCTTATGCTGTGGCTTGTACATGCTCAGCACATGTCTAGAGAAGGCATAATGAAAAGTGATATTTTTATATTTATGCAAAATGAATATGAAACCCAGAGAATATATCAGTGTGATAGACTTGGCTATGGTGTCAATACCAACCACCACTTTCTTATATAATTCCTATAGGATGGAGAATACTACCAGGGATATTTATACTGTATCATTAACTTCCTGAAAAACAAAACTAGCTATTGAGAGATATATTTTATGTTATTTCTACTACTAAAGCCCAATGATTTCGAATGGAAATTTAGCAAATATTACTCATTTTGTACACTTAGTAGCCATACTTGTGTAATTTTATTTTACATCATCAGTGTTTAGTTTTTATAATATGCTATTCAACACATTAAAGGCTAGAAAGAAATAAGAGTTATAATTATTTTCACAGGGAATTCTAACTTTCTTAGTAAGAAAGAAAAATTAACATCAGAGAAAATATAATTATTTGAGGCACAAAGACAATGAAGAATTGTTCATGAGTTTACAAGCAGTTTAGGGGAATGATGTTATTTGCTAGGACAAAAATGAAGAAGATTTTTTAAAAGCATATTTGATTTCAGATGCAGATGAGGGTTCTGAATAAAGATATCCTGGGCAGATGTTACATATCCTCTGAAGAGAGGATCACAGTATTGGGGATAGAAATCGGAGAGTCATCAGCATATTGGTGGTAGTTAAGTCCACTTGAGTATACACACTACCAGAATGAATGTAATTGAAGAAGATTAGAGAGTCAAGCACTGAAAGTTCTAGAACACCCACTTGCAACAATCAAGACAGGATTTAAGAAAAATAAATCTAAGCTAAGAGAACCAACAAAGGAGAGACACAGAAATTGATAGAGAATTTCAAAGAAATTGATGATGGATATTATCGTTTCATCAACACCCGTCTCCCACGTTTTCTGTGTGATCTCTTTAATTCTTATCCCTTCAACCACCACACATGTTATGCTCAATCCAGATCTCTCTGACTTCTGGGCAGGCATTTGCAGCCTCCTTCAGGAAATCTTGTTTGATGTCAAACTCCAGTGAAATTATTACCTGGGGCAAAGAGAGCTAGCTGTTTTTTGTTCCTTGGCAATAAAATATTCAAAATACTTTTGGGCATGTAACCAACAATAATAACGTTTATATCCCCCAGTCCTTCTTGCAGGATATTGTGGCTTGCAACTAAATATTGACCAATTAGATGGAAGTAGAAATTGTGTGCAACTTCTTGGAAATGTTTTTAAACAGCATAGGCAAGCCTTACCCAACCTTATTATTATTTTTTTTCCAGCAAGAAGGAATGCATATTTTTATAGCTGGACCTGGAGCTAGATAAAATATACTAAAATATGAGATGGCTTTGAGAACTGAGGACATGCAAACAGGCAACTAGATTCAAAGGTCTTAGTTTCTGACACTGTGAAGAACTTAGCCAGGGATATATATATATATAATTGGACTTTTTGTGAGACAAGCCCTTGTGTTATTTAAATCACTGCGATGTGGAGCCTTTTGTCACTACCCACCAAAAAAAATCATTGCAATTAATACAATATATCGATCAAATCGCTTTTCACTCTTATATTTCCTGTTTTTGTGAATGGTACTATCAGTAATCCAGGCATGCAAAACAGCCTTTTCTCTCTCCCTCACTCCTCATGACTTCAACACACACGCATTCTCTACTTCCATTGCCTTGGTCTTGCCGTTGTCATTTCTTGCCTGGATTATTCCATACATTTTTTTCAGTGAAAGTTTTCCTAGATAAATTATATATAGGAAATGTGTGTGTGTATATATATATATATATATACACACACACACATATTTTAGTGAAAGTTTTCCTATATAAATTATATATATATACACACACATACATATATACATATATAATATATGTATATATATTATATATATATAAACAAATATTTATACACGCACGTTTATGCAGTGGAAAGTTTGCGAATTTAATTGTCTGAACTTCGTGGCCGTGTGTGTATGTACATATACATATATATACATATTCATCCTATATACATATACATATATATTTATCAGTGATATTCTGATCACTATATGTTGAAATCATGACATCTAGACTGAGAATTTAAGAAATCCACATAGCTGTGTGTATGTAGGTCCTCATCTCAGTCATTTTAAACTGCTTAAACTAATCCTTATTCTTTCTCCAGATTTAAGGAGAATATAACCTTTTAATTTAGCTTGAACTTTTTCTTACCATCAAAAGCTAAGGTTACATATTTAGGGTTAGATAAAAGGTATGAGTGTCAAGTGATGTAGATGGTTCTCTTGTATGGCAAGAAATCTTTTTTGTTGCCGTCTTACTTTCACATTTCCATGCATGAATCCAACGTGTTCTTGAGGGCATACTGGTGTCAAGAGCCCTTCAAGATCCTTTTATTTAGCCTTTAATCTTTTCTCTGGATGGAAAGATTTGACTACTTTTAACTTAATAAGAATGTTGGATTTGGTTTACTTTATAGTTCTTCCAATTAGCTTTCTGAGTATTTTTTTTTTTTTTTTTTTGAGGCTTTAATCTTGTCTAAACTTGTGAGAACATAGAGAAAGGAAGAAAAAGAGCACTCTTACTTTAAAAATTGTATTACAATTAACTGTCAGTACACTTGACTTAAATCATCTCATACTTTATGTGGAACTTAAGTTTAATTATAAGATAGATATCATTGCTTCTAAATGAGCACCATTTTATTGAAGATTGGATAGAGTTTGAAATTTAAGGAAAGTTTTGTAATCATACCAAATGGGGGGAAAAGTTGTAATAGTCTTACTATCAAATACAGTATTTCTTCAATATTTCTTAACCCCCCAACACATACAAATTAATGCAGATTTAAGGCAATTCCATTGTATCTCAGGCCTCCGTGTAGATACATGAATGTGAACATATTATATATTCACTTTTAAGGAGTAAGAGTTAGAGTTTACATTTGGATCCTAAACTAGAGTACTCTGATGCCTAAGTCACCTGAGAGTTGCCAGTTATCTATGGCAACGTCATTGACTCTTTACAACTATCAACTTGTATAGTCCTCCACTGTGTTGGGAATAGCAAAGCAAATTTCACAATATCTTACAGAACTGGGTTGATATAGAAAAGGTTTATATTTTTATATATTTGCCCCCAGGGACATCAAAATACAGTTACTATGTGTTAGGACTTTAAGAAAACAACTACTATTTTTCTGGAGTTATGTTAACTCTTCCTTAAAATCTTTGTGATGGTAATATAAAAAATAAAACCCCAATTTAATTACCAGAAGCACTTAACCTACGGGAAGTAGCTCAAAAAAGTATATAAATTAATACAAATGACAGGCTCAGGAGCATCAGCAACAAGGTGGCAGTATCTGCTGTAAACTGGCCCCTTTATGAACATATATAAATACTTAGTAATTTACGAAGAAACTTAAATCAGCAATCAGATACTTTTTTTTTCAGAGAACATAAATAAAACTATACAGCTTTCAAAACAAAAAATGAAGCCAATATCAGTGAAGTGCTGATATCAGGGAGGCCGAATGGATGTGATGCTTGAGTCTAGGCCCTGATGGATCTAGCCCAAGACATGTATGTCCTAAACTTGGCAAATGGTTGCCAGGTCTTACAACCACACCCTAAGGAGCAGTGACACCAACGAAAAGTGACTTCTAAAGCTCTGCCTGTAGGCCAAGTGAACAAGGACATTTGACGTCTGTCATCGTCATGTGTGGGGGAAATAAATCACTGGTGAGAAATTGAAGTCTGGTTGTGTGTTATGCAGAGTTGCAGATTCCAAATTAATACTACAGTATGGTGCAGGAAACAGAGCCAAGAAATTATCATGAAACAAAACTGCTTACATCCCTAGGGATCTTGAATAAGTAAACAAAATCATCTGTCCAAACACTTCATAATCCAGGGACAACAGCACTCCCAGGGAAAACAGTCCCATTGAAGAAGAGTTAACAATATCGCTTAGGAAAGAAGATGACAAAAAACAACAACAACAAAAAAAACACTAAGAAATAAACAAAAACACAGAAGGAAAGGTGGTTACGGAAAATAGAAACATTAAGATTTGCTTCCACAGAATTGGAAATGATGAAACCATTTGAAAGACACTACAACGTGATATGTTTTAGATAATTCAAGAGATAATATAAGATATATGAACCAAAAAAAAAAAAGAATTGGAGAATGTGTAATGAGAATAAATAGCTTTGAAAAAGAACTAAGCAGAAAGGTAAATTATATTGTAGAAATAAGGTGGTCATTGTAGTGAAAAACACAGTGATTTACAATGAAAAAGGAACTTGTGTTCGCAATGGCCATATCATCCAGAATGAAATGCAAGGAGATTAAAAAGTAGATTAAAAATATAATGAAGAAAGAAGAAAACAAGTTCTACTACCTGTTTATCAGAACGTCTAGGCAGAGATAAAGGAAGCAGGGAAGTAATATTTAAATACTTCAAGACATATACCTGGCTTCAGATGTAAGGAATACAGCCTGCTCCAAAAAAGTGTAAATAAGAATCAATTTATATCTAGTCACGTAAGGAAGAGCTTTGAATATAAAGGAGCACTCTTAAAAGTAACATTAGGGAAAATGATGGATTTTCTAAGATGGGATTGAAGTTTGACTTAAGGCAGACATCAACAACAACAAATGACAGAAGAAAATAGAATATCATCTTGTGAAAAAGAAAAATATGTGCCAATATACTACATGGCACATAATACAAAATCCTATTAATCATTCAAGAATTAAGATGAAATAAAGGCATTTTGAAAAAAACACACAGGATGATATAATTTGAATTTTTGGAGACTCCAAAGTAAGTTAATTGTTTTCATAATCAAGTAGTGTATATTTTCTCTATTTGATTATGAAACATTTGAGCTTAGAAATTGTTTCTTATTAATTTATACATTTTTAGAGTGCTCAATAGGTCTTGAATGAATAAACGAATGAATGAATGTTTCCAAAGTGAATAGACAGATATTATGGCAAAAGTATATGTTTAACAGTTATGAGGATGATTTTTTTGTATTTAATTATTTTTAATGGAATTATTTTTAATCCATTTCATCATTTCTCTTAACTTCTGGGCTTTATTTCTTGACTTTTAAAATTTGTTTCATTTTTAATTCACCTCAAAGTCTTAAATTCACTCAAATATCTCCCTTGGCTATATATCCATATTACAGTCAAGGTTTTGATCCAAAACATCACTTTTATCTCATGACACAATTTTTAAAACATTTAAAAAGAGTATTAAAACTTTCAGTGAAGAAATGTTGTGTGGTACACCCACAGTTTGATAAAAACATTGTATTCAACTTTGCTGGGTAAAATTTTGACCTGAAATTACTGCATGATCAATCTCATAGAATTGCTGTAAAGATGGGAAAGCTGTAACCTAGCCAGGTCTAATGTGTCACTGTATATCATAACTCTCCAGTGGCACACCTTTTTGCCCACTTCACAGAGATCCAGTGTCATAAACTCAAAATTCTGTAGGGGATAAACAGGTCCTGTATATGAATGAAGCAGGCTGGCTGTGAAATATACTCTCTTCACTTTTATTATTAGAGAAACACACTCTAACATTTTTCTTGAGACACAAAACTTCTTGGTCCATCCTTTGTCTCTCCACTCTTGAAGAGATATTTTTTTTTATTTTTTTTTATGTGAAAAGAGTGAGATAAATGTGAAAAAAGTGATCACAAATAGCAACTGACACAAAACCACTGTTTTAGGAACAGTGGCAGTAGTAGGAACCCAGAGGAAGTACATGCCCCATCAAAGGAGGCAACCACTATTCAGCTCTAGTAGATTGAGAGAATTCCAGGAACAAAGGCACAGACCTACTAGTTATACAGAAAAGCAAAAGACCTGAAAGATAAGATTGATAGGATTCAACAAAACATGTTTTTTTGGCTTCTGGTTTGTGTTATCTTTCCTTTGGTCCTCAAATAAAGCTGTAGTAGTTATATTTCAATAATTTACCCCGGAGGAATATTGAGGCACTCTTGGGAGTATCCTATACTGGCCTGGGTGACATGATTTTACATTGCCGAATTCCAACCAGTCTCAGTTTCCTGGTTTCTGTACTCTGACAACTCTTGCCCAGGGTGTTTTGCGCCTTTCTCACTGTGGTAAGTCAGATTAATGGCCTGCTAAACATGTCCACATCTTAATCCCTGGAATCTGTGAATGTGCTACACTGCATAGAAAGAGGAATTAAGGGAGCAGATGGAATCAAGTTTGCTACTCAGGTGACCTTAAAATAGGAATATTATCTTGGATTTTCAGGATCAAATGTAATCACACTGTCCTTAAATGTGGAACAGTGAGAAAGAAGAGGTAGTGATGAGATGTGAGACTCAACTGACCATTGGTATCTTTGAGGATGGAATGATGTCATGACCTAAAGAATTGAGGCAAAATCTAGAAGGCAAGAAAGTGAATTCTCTCTGAGTGCCTCCCTCCAGATATTTGATTCTTAGACTGGTGAGACTCATTTCAGACTTTCAACATCCAAAACTGTAAGATTAATTTGTGTTGTTTTAAGCCACTACATTTGTAGTAATTTATTATAGCAGCAATAGGAAATTGATACACTCACTGATATAAATTTGGTCTTCCAGTTACTGATTTATCCTGATGAATGACTTTTCCATGTATTCTATTTGCTAGTCTGCATTATTGAAAGTTGACTTGCCCAATTAGACATTCCTTTTTATCTACTTATGTGGTCCTAGATTGTGTGAGATAGTTTGGCGTTGAGTTTCACTTGGATTTTAACCTCACTTTTAGCATTTACCCTCTCTGAACTAGGGTTTCATAATCTATAAAATGGCTACCTCATAGGCTTACTGAAAAGATAAATTTAGATATTGTATGTAAAGCAAATACTTAGCACAGTGACTAATCATAGTGAGATATGAAAAATCTAGATAATATTGTTTTTGTTGCTATTTTATCCTTTTTTAAATTTTCACACTGCTGTAAGGTGATGTAGCTCCTTAGTTACTACTTTCCTATCTCATACTGGAATTCCACTGTGAATCTTTGATGCAGTCTTTACTTTGTTTAATGACATTCACATGCATCTTTTTCTTTCATACTGATTTCCATATACAGGCCATACCTTCTGTATTTACATGTCTTGTTTCTCCTCTGGTACTGGCAAACTGGCTCTATTCAGCAGTCACAGGAATCCCACATATGACACATTGACACTCACTGATATTAAAGATCAAAACATTAAAAGTGATATCTTCAGGATGTAGAAATTCAAGTAGTCAGAATGATGCATAGTACAACTTAACCATGTATATATAATTTCAATAATTATATATATATATATATATATATATATATATATATATATATATATGAACCTAGATACTTTGCTTTCAAAATATCCAGTTCAAGTTCACTGTGGACCCAAGTTTTTGACAACCTTTAATATAATTTTTCATAGAATCTTTAAAAAGATATCCAGCATGAGAACTAAGACCAATGACTTCCTTTTTTTTTCTTTTTTTCCTGGTTTTCCTTCAAGAAAACACTGGAAGTAATAAGTAAGCAATAATAGAGTTTAACTCATGTTAACTCCTTTAATACTCCTCTCTTTTGCTGGGGAGAAACTAGATCACAGAGAGTTAAATACCTTGCACAAGGCTGAGATAGTAAATTACCAATCTAGGATTTAAACCAAGGTATAAATTATGGAGCTTAAACTTTTAAATATCACATGATTCTAATAATAAATTCACAATATTTTTATCATAATTTGTTATGGACTGAATGTTTGCATCCCCTGCAAAATGTAAATTTTACAATACTAGCTCCGTCCCCCCATGTAATGATATTAGGAGATTCAGGAGGTAATTAGGTCATGAAGGTGGAGCCCTCATGAATGGGATGAGTGCCCTTACACAGAGAGCTATGAGACAGCTTGTGACTCTCTCTCTGCTCTATGCCATGTGAAAACACAATGAGAAGATGGCCATCTACAAACCAGGAAGTGGGCCCTCATCAGACACTGGGTCTGCCAGCACCTGATCTTATACTTCCCAGAACCCAGAACTTTAAAAAATAAGTGTTTGTTGTTTAAGCCAGTCTATGGTGATTTGTTAGAGCAGCCTAAACTAACTAAGACACAGGCATTAAAAGTGATTTCATCATGCTAGTTATTGAGGAGTATGGTTTTTATTTTCATGTTTTTAAAAATGAATCATCTCATCTAATTTTTCTTCCAAATAGTAACACAGAGGATCTGTATTATAGAAATATAGAAATACAGATGATCTATATTACAGAGTTGAAGAACGATAAACTATTATGAGTTTATTGAAGTAAATAAGTATAAATAAGAGAAAAGAGAATAATTAAGTAGACTACAAAAGCAGCACAACTACCTGATACAGTGGGCTCTTGGGATTTCATTAGTTTTATTGAACTATATTTAAAATGTCAGCCTAGTACCCATTAAGAAAGCTTAACAGTATAGATGACCAGAAAAGAAAACAAGAATCAAGGAGACATCACCACTAAGTGACATTTTCTAATGTTTTTACTAACTACATAGCAAAGTTTGAAAACTAACTTTCCTTGTCTCTTTGAATAAGGCAGCAACACAATTTTGACTACAGATATTTTGATCAATAGGATTTATTCATCAATGACTCATTTCAGCTCTTGATTTTCTAAATGTTTCATTATTCATCTTTTTTTGTTAAATTCAATAAGAAAATTGTTAAAATCCTAATTGAACAGATTCTATACAGACTTTCTAGTCCAATCATATATAAGGTAAAATGTATTTCCAAATATATATATATATATATATATATATATATATATATATATATATATATAGTGTCTTGAGAATAACCCAGAACAGATATACATATATATATATATATATATATATGTGTGTGTGTGTGTGTGTGTGTGTGTGTAGACACACACATAAACACATATATTTTTAAAGATGACAGTCATCATGTTGAATTATGAAATTTTCCTAAGTACTTCTTCTAAAGAAGTAAAATTTACCTTTGGTGCAATATCAACACTGACTGACACATAATTTCCAGAACTGTTTCCATGAAAAGTGAATTTTGGGATGGTAACTATGAAACATGTCATTTTTTTGTCATATAAAATAATTACACACTGGATAATTACAAACTTTCAATAACAACTACAAAGTGGCTTTACCTTGGCAAATTCTATTTGAAAAGAGTAGGACATTTACAATGGATTTATTTAATACATCATTTTAAATGTTTTTTACCTATTAGCAGGCAATAGTTGTAAATGAACCTTTAGAAGAACAAGTAGCCCAAGTAATACATAATGCCTTTAGGAAGCTGAAGAAACAGAATATGTGTGGGAGATGCTTGGTTAATTTATGGGACACTTGCATTTCAAAGCCTTTCTTTAATCACCACAGGATGACACTACCTTTTGGGGAGCTATGACATTTCTTCCTTTAAAGAATAAAGATCAAGAAATAGAACTTGAGTACTAAAACACAAAACATTACTACTCAACAGGATTGAGATCAACCCTATCTATTGACATCATTAAATCAATTATGTTTCTACCAGGGCTTATAATGTTAACAAAGTTAGCACATTGAAAACAGCACAGACTTTGGAGTTAGATAGATCTGTTTAATCATGTCCTTGACACTTAATATGAGTATCAAGATAAGTTTCCCCATACAAAGTAATGCCTGGGATCTCATATGTACTGAAAAAAAATTACCCTTTTTACTGACAATAGAAAATTGTGGTGTAATACGTTCTTAAAGAAATGCACATAATCACAAGATGAGTGAGAGCAAATACAAAATGCATTTTTCATGAGAAATTTTATTATGTATTAGTTTAAAATGATTTTAAAGTATATTAAATATGTAATGTGTGCCTATCAGTGTAGTTAATAAAAAGCATAAAGTGCACACTTTATTTAACTGTGTCTTACAAGCCACCTTAAGTGGACAAGTGACAGTTAAGTGTCTACCTTGCAATTTTCCATGAGGCATTCTGAATGTAAGAGTTAGTCAGCTTTCTGAAGACATTCTGTCAGGAACTCTACTACTAGAAACATATCAGAACCAGGTTGATTGTCTCTTATTGATTATCTTAATATTCTTTGCATATGGTTTTAGGATTAAATATCATAATCTAGACAGAAAGAAAATGTATTTGGTTTGACTTTAAATCCTTCATTTATGAATAAAAAATTAAGACACATTTTCCTTTGAGGTATGCCACAGGCATTCTTAAATTATCTTGGTGGATATGACCACAATAAGTAGAATGGCTAGCAAAGAAGCAAATTTCACTAGAACAAAATAATAATATTGAAAATGTATCGGGACCAGTGTTGAAAACCTGGCAATGTGACATATTATCAAGAGATTTGCAGGCTAAAATGATGGGTTTATTTACATGGTGCTGTCAACTAGAGAAATACTGAGAAACTGTATTGCAGAGAACGTGGTAAAAGGAATACTTGAATATTGATTCAGCTGTGGGGGTAAGTTTGAATTTGAAAAAAACTATTTTCCCCATGCATTCTATTATTAATTATGAATCCTACAAATAATTGCTACTCTTTGAAAATAGACTTGCATTCTATCTTAAGCCAAGGGAGTTATTCTTCTTCTAAAAGCTATTCTTCCAGTGTGCATTGATGCATGTAAAAAAAAAAAAGAACATATTGAGGGGGAAAAAATCTTAAAATCTTAATACTGTTTTAAAAAGTATACAAACAGAAAATTAATGCCAGGTATAAATGACTTTCATTTTATGGCTGTAAATTATCATTGTAAACAATTATCCTAACAACCTCAGATAATTCAGTTTCAAATAATATATATCCAGATAAGGCATCTACCCTGAATAACTTTTCTTTTTTTTTGACGTGGTTCTCCACACTCAGGTTATATTTAGATATTTAAAAGTGATAATAATTATGCTGATTATAATATTTCCAATTCATATTTGTATGAATGGCAGCCTATAAAAATGTACAATAGTTCAATTCAGGGGGAGAAAGGGACCTGGCAAGTGAAGTCTTGTGCTCAGATTACAGGAAATATCCTGTCTTTACAAGAAGGCTACTAAGAGATTCTGCACATCAAAAATCCATGAATATCTATTTCTTACATGAAATGCTTCAAGCAGCTGCTTACTTTTTATCTGTAACTTTCCTTTCCAATGTTCTTTCATTTTTCTGATTACACTAGGGGAAATCCTTGATGAGGAGCCAGTGGTCTTTAACACCTGCTAATCTCCTTTTGAACAAGGAGAGTGTTTGCCAGGCAGGGCCATCTGCAGGCAACAGAAGGCTAGAGTGGCACCAGGGGGGCAGGATGCAGTGAGTATTCAAATCCGCATATCCTGAATCTTTGAATCAAGAGGGTTTCCTTCATTGAACACTTGAGTGGGGTCTCCTAGCAGCTAAGGAAGCCCTGGAGATATGTAATTAAAAGAGTCCATTATGCCCGAAACACAGTGAGACTGTAGCTACGCCTTATTCCCATAGAACTGAGCCAGCAACTTGTGCCCACTGCAGAGCTCGCGCTCATTCTCCAGGAAGTGCCCTGCTGCCCCTCCTCTGTCAGAAGGCAACTGTGAAGGGCTGTAGTATGTTTCCTTGCAGTGGAAAGCAGCTTATATATTGTTGAAAAAGATTTGGTGTGGAAGTCGGCACCTGGGCTCTCCTAGCATCCATGCCTGTCAAGCCTGGCTGAAAACTTAATGAAGTGTTTTGGGAGAGGACAGTCTAAATAGTTTTAGTACATGCCAATTCTTAGCCCACAGATGAAATAACAAAAACCCTTGCGCTGAATTGCACCCTGGAAATAATTTAGTCTACCCCTGTCTTTTTCTTGCGGGGGGCGGGGAGGATGGTGGTGGTCGGGGGAATGTAGCCAAAATCAGAAGTATTTAGCGGAAGTTCTCAGTCTTCTGTTTCCCAGACCTTCTACCTTGATGTTGTACTGAAATTCAATCAAAATAAGTATTTTTCTTGCATTGTATTCTGGACATCATGCTACTGTTTGGGGATATAATGAACTAGGAAGGTCTATGCTTTCATGGAACTTATAGGCTAGGGGTCAAAGACAAACAAGTTTTAAGTGTTACATGAGAGAAAGTTACCACGAAAACAAAGAATAAAATAAAAAGTGTGAATAACATAAATTAGCATCAAAATTAGGTTTTTATTACTAACACAGTTAAATTTTAAATTAAAAATATAGAACTGCTTGTAAAATGTATTTATGAGGATTTACTGAGGATTTTGATTACTGAGACGTATATCTTGAAAAAAGATAAAATTTCAACAAAATATTTTTCAACTGCAAATTCTTATGATTAAAGTGCATGGGTTCATTAAAATGTGTAAATAAATACATTAATTCACACAAGTTTTCCTAGGGTAGTTAAAATACTTTCACAGCTTATAGGAACAAGTATTGTTCTGCTTTGGTTTATAAAATGTCTTCTACCTCATGTTTCTTTTGTGCAAAACATTTTACATTAAGCAAGGAATTTGTTTTCTGTGGATAGTAAATGTAATACTAAAATCATACCTTACAGACAAGTTGTATTATATAATAGGTGGATTAATATTAGTTAAGTTCAGAATCAATATATTCTGACATTATTGACTATTTTTTGAATAATAGTTCTTAAATATATGGGGACGGGGTGTGTCTCAAGACCATTTGAATATTAGAATAAAGCTTAGAATAATAACTTTCATAAAACAATATATGCACTATTGTTTTTTCAAAGACTCCACATACTGATCAAGAGAAATCTATAATTATATAGTTTAGAGTTTTTCACTGACACTACTTTATTTTTATCAATATACCAAATTATAATATAAAAGGCAAGTTAGCAAACTTATAGGTGATGCCTTCTGGAGAGATTAAATAGAGTAAGATATCTTTGATCATCTAAAACAAAAGACTCAAAACAATAATACTGAATATATTAAAGTGAAATATATAAGAGTCCATATTTAAGTAAAAATAAAACAATAAGTGATTCCATTCGTTTTTCACTGTTTGTGTACACAACTTGAATTCCAATAGTATGGTTTCATGAGTACAAAAGAGAAACCAGAAACATTAAAGGGAGTGTGATAAGGATGATGGTATCTGGAAATAGTCACCTGAGCAAAAATTTACTGGCTCACAGATTTCTGGCTTAAAAAAGTGAAATTTAGGGGCACCCATCTCTTCAAATATCATAATACTCTATCTGTGTAGAGATCAAAATCAACAGCAGTTGGTATATTTTACCACTTGACTACAGGTTCATAAGAGCAAGCTCTGTAATTATTTATGCCTACAACAGTACTCCATAAATGTTTTGAGTAAATTAATATATATTATAGGGCGAAACTCCAAAATAAAGAGAAATGTTCAAATTATTAGCTGAGAGAGATTAGTGGGCTCACATCTCTGGAAGTACTTCTGTAGACACAAAATTATCATTTATTAGGAACTTGAAGAAAAAATTCTTGAGATGGGAATGAGATGAAGATAGATGATTTCTAAGCCCATACTCTGTTTGAGTGGTTTATGATTTCCTTATAAAGGGGGCATTGTTTGTTCTTCAGAAAGTATGATGGCTTGACACAGAAAAGTAAGGATTTATTTTTCATCTAATAATTAATATATTAAAAGAATGGTGGTAGTTGTATTTCTTGTACATTTATTAACTTGCCAGCACAACAGTTATTTAAATTAGAAAATCTTATCTTTTGATACAAAGTGGTGAAATACCATATTCTGTCTTTTGAATTTGGATTGCAAACCAAAACGAAGGCTACAAAATACATACAATTACAATTTCATCTTCAAATGAAGCCTCTCCAAGGATCTTAACTTTATAAAATCATAAGGAATCAACTCTATTGAATCTGGAGATTTCTGAGTACTAAAGAAGAGATTGAAAAATCAAACAAATAAAATCCACACAAGTGTTAAAATAATTGTTTCTTTTACTAGTGTGAATGTAACAAGATAGCAAGATAAGTTTATTTGATTTATTTTCTGGTATATATTAGAATTTTTCTCTTTCAGTTTTCAACATGCAATAAAAACACAATGCATGTTTTGATAGTGGAGATCAATAAAAAATGACTAGTATCAGGCTATTTGTAAACATGCATTATATATCAATTTTCAATCCATGCAAATGCATTATTTCATTAGGAAGCATGACTGGGTCCCGTAGTTTATCAAATTTGCATGTGGCATAATGAAATTTTACTGTAAATACTTCCAAGGAATGGTATTGATAAATTAAGGTGACAAAATGACTTCATGGGGATCAATTTTAAGGATAATAGAAAATTAAAGCAATGAAGAAAATATTAGAAGAGAGGAGTCATCTTTATATAAATTTAACATATTCCAAAGGCTGACAGTTAAACCAAATGGTGATGACAAATAGCTTATCTGACATTTTAAAATGCCATTTGTAAGTCTATACAAAGAATGATTTTTTTTTATGTTTTTAATTTAATGCAACCCAAAGAAAAGGGAGAGTCCATATATAATCTTATAACTAACACATGGGATGAAGATCACTAGTTATGCTACCGTATGCCTCTTTAAACTTTCTGGTTTCCCATTTTTAGTATTGGACTTATTCATGACAGACATTAGGAGCAATCATGTTATCTCTGCAATCTATATAACATAAAAGTTCATTAAAAAGTTCCTAAGATGTACTAAAGATTATCAGAAAAGTTTTGGCTACCATTTCTTTTCATGATAGCAGGTTGTAACTTGTGATATTTGTGATACACAAGTTACAAGTCTTTCAAGTCTCTTGAAACTCTTAGTGTTTTTTGGGGGGTGTTGTTATGTCAGCTGACTCCTTAGACAATCATAAAACTTTTATGTAAACTCCCAAAACTAAATGATTGTAGTGAGAAGTAAGAATAATGAAAAATATTTATTAAGCATCTGTTACATGCTTGGCAGTTAACCATATAAATAAAACAAAATAAATAAATACCTCAATCTTTTATTTGATAAATGTTTACTGGCTTAACAGTTTTCTCATCTTAATATGGATTCACAATCAGAAAGAAGTGTATTAGCTAATGAGTTGATACAAATTTCTGCTCTACTTTGCAATCATAGTCTTCAAAATGAATTAATACATAATACTTCTGGATAATTAACCAACCATTTATTTTAACATTTGATTTGCATAAAACTATTCATCAAATCTACTCTTACTTGGTAAACTAAAAATGTGAGTTTCAAACTTCTAAAGCTGATTCTTATTCATTAAAAGAACAGGCAGATAAAAAGATAAAAACCCAAAGACAATAGAGTACAGTGAAATATTATGGATTTTTTTCCCTTACTATCTCTATGCCATTTAAAAATGGATTGATATACAAAGGATTATATATCATAAAAATAAACTATGATAATTAAACAATGAATTCTGAAATAAAAAAAATAGCATGTAGTTTTCTTGGTGGATTATTTCTGAAGGAGTATGTAGTTTAAAATAAGAAACATATGTAGAGAAGTAAATTTTAAATTTTATGGACATTTGTGTCTTCTAAATATATATATATATATTTATGTATATATACATATTATATATATATACATATTATATATGTATGTGTATATATATATATATATATATTATATATACATATTTTTTGCTGCCCAGCCATCCTCACCCACCCTTTATTATAAAAATATATACTCTTCCTGTCAAGATCATATTATTAACTCACAGAAAAATAACCCAAGCTCTTATATACATTTACAGCAATAATGTATAAAATATATGTCATATGTCCCAATGTATTTTAAAAGACATAACCATGGTCACAAACAAGAAAAACAATATTTATTTACGTAACAGGGAACAGTGAGTAGAAGCAGAAGTTGCAGACCTCCTGAAATTCAAAGTGGAAAGAAAACAAGGTTGCAAAGTGTCTCATCCCTAGCAAGGAGGAGAACCAGGTCACTGGGAAGCACTGGAGCCAGGGTGGGATCTGTCTATGAAAGGATGTCAAATACCTATAATTACTGCTTACGTGTACATCTAGCTTTGCGCTGCTCTTCAGGTAACAGCAAGAGTAGGGAAAGCCACGTACGGGCTATGACACTGGATCATAGACTCCATAGACTGAGAGCCCTGTAATATACCAATATAAGCGCAGATTTTGAAATGGAGAACCTCACTTGTCAGGTGGAGGGAAGCATAGACTTAGAGATATGAAGGGGATATTATGATGTGAGATTGGAAGGAGAATGAAGAGAAAGAAGGAAGAAGGAAAAGAATGAAAAGAAACTTTCTTTCAAGATGAGCTTGCAACCTAAATTTTACAACAGGCCAGGAAACTAACAATAGCCAACAAATTCAGTACATAAGTAGCTTCATTCTAATGAATTTGCTCCAATGAACAACCTGAAAAGGACACAAAACAGGTCACTCAAAAATAAGAAAATAATATCAACATTTTCAGGTATAGAGATAATTTACCACTTATAGATTCTAGAAATAAAATTAGTAAGATAACCTAAATCTAATAGTTTTACTCAGAGACAATGCAAGCTGAAATTTTGTCAAAATATACAGGAACATATGAATTAATTGATGATAATAAATTAAGAGATAATGTGTGAGAGTGAGTTCATAGAAAAATTAAAGAGTGATGAGATTCACATCTCTGAAGAAGGAGGGATTGATGTACTGTAACATTAGACCCAGGAATTCGTGAAGGTAAATGTATGATAAAATATTAAATGTAATTGATAACATAATAGAAATAAAATCTATCATTTCTAAATCAGTGAGAAAAAATCCAAGAGAAGTCCAGAAAGAAAATGATACAATAATAATGATGATGAATCATATTAGGAGATAGTCCAAATATATCAGTAATAACAAAAATCATAAGCAGATTTTAAGTCACTTGTTAAAATACACAAACTATTAGAAATATATTTTTTTAATCTCAGCAATGTAATGCTGACTAATACACCTTAAACAAATATGCAATCAACTAACACAATGTAAAAATGAAAAATAATTTCACTAGGCAAATATTAGTCAATAGAAAGCTCTCACAGTGATAGTAATATCAATCAAAATCAAATTTAAGGTAAGAATCATAAAATTGTATGCAGCCAACAATACCATCACAAAATTTATAAAGACTGATAGAAATAACCAGAAAAATTTAAAATTATATTCAATATAAAGAATGAAAGAAATGATTTTGCTAAATATTCCAGAGGCATTAAAATGGTAAGAAAGGGCTATTTTAAATCACTTTATATTAAAAATGCAAATTTCAATGAAATATGCAAATTTATTCAAAAATCAATTTTTAAAAATGGTACAGAAGAAATATAAAATCCAAATAACCCTATATCTATTAAAGATTAAATTCATAACTAAAATTTTCACATAAACAAAACTGGTTGTCGGGGTCCAATCAGGAGACAGAAACCCTACTTGCAATTTAAACACAGAAAATTGCATATAAAGCAGTATTAACTGGGAAAAGGGGTTAGTAATTATTAAAAGGGATAAGAGAGGATTCTAAATTACAAGAAAAATAAATGTAGGGAGCAGCTACTAACTCCTGGGCAAAGGAAGAATACCAAGCAAGGAACACACTTGGAAATGTGTTGGGGACTCCCACAAGGCTGAAATTCAGACATCTTTTACGAAGGTATGTCTGCAGCTCACAGGATGATGAAGTTTGCTGAGGTATTATAAGCAGGAGCTTGTCTACTATTTGCCACCTCCTGGGGTGCAGACAGAGTTCACTAAGCAGCCATGGTGCACAGGAATTCACCCACTGGGATGCCAGAAGTCTGGAGTTGGTCCATAGGAAACTGTCCCTTGCGGTGCAATAGACACACTGGATGTAGGATGAGCACCACCGGGTTTCTGCATGCTGCTGGCAGCCATGGCGTTAGAGGAAGTAAAGCTCCCAAAAACCAGGGTGGGAAGCCCCTCTCTCTCTTATGCCTGATAGTCTCCTTTCAGCACTACCTATTGGCAAAATCTACTATAAATCCAGGTGACAAAGGAAAAATGGCTTCAAGGTCCGGTTCCAGCATTACAGAGCAGGGCAAGGCAGGGTGAATACGGAGCTGAGAAGCAATACATTTATAACTGACGGTTTGCCAGTTATGTAACAAAACGGTTAGACCAGATAGCATCAATGGTGGATTCCATCAAGACCATTTAAAATTGCACCAAAATACTTAGTAGTAAATGCAACAAACAGTGTGAAAGACCTATACACGGTAAAGTACAAAATCACCAGTGCAATGCAAGAAGGAAAGAAAAGTCATTTTAACAAATGGCACAAGAACAAGTCAATATCCAAATGGGAAAAATTTGACATTTGATGGACACATAAAAACTTTACTAGAGATGGACCATAGGCTTAAATGTAAAAGTTATACTTGTAGAGCTCCCATAACAAAATATAAAATATCTTTGAAAGCTTAAGCTAATCAAACTTTTTTATTAAAAAACAAACAAACAAACAAAAACTACTAACTATAAAAATAAATAATTAATAAAGTGGACTTAACTTAAAAAACCCTACTCATTGGAAGCCCTTTACAAAATAAAAATAACATCCAAAGACTGAAAGAAATATTCACAATATATGTATCTTACAAAGGACACATATACAGAATATATGAATAAGTCTTATAATGAATTATAAAGACAAACAGTACAACTAACATAGGCCAAAGATTTGGACTCAAAAGAGCATATGTAAACAGTTAATGTGTGTACGAAAAGTTGCTAATCACCATTAATCACCAAGAAAATACAAATTAATATTACAATAAGATACACTAACTACATACATGTGAAGTAGATCAAATTATAAAGAACTGTGAAATATTGAACAGGATAAAGAACAATTTAATTTTTATTTATTTATCACTACTATACCCATCTTTTGGAAACTGTTAGGCTGTTTCAAATAAATTTAAACATGGTTGTGATTCAGCAATTCCATATCAAATCATTTTTCTTAAAGAAATAAAAACATAAGTCCACAAAAAGAGACTTGTACAAACATGCCCATTGCTGCTTCATTTATAAAGCTACAAAATTTTAGCACATTCATTTAATTATACACTACTCATCAGTAAAAAAATAAAATAGTGATATAAACAGTAACATCAATGAATTTCAAAAAAACAGGAGTGATCCTAAGACGGAGCCAGACACAAAGGATAAATAGTATTTGGATTATAAGAGGTTCCAAATCAGACAAAGCTGATTTATGGCAATAGAAATCCAGGCAGTGGATGCTTCTGTGGTGGTGGCAGAAAGATTGGAAAGCTGTTTGAGAAAACATTCTAGGATCATGACAAGATTCTACATAGGATATACATTTGTCAAAATTCACCAAATTATACACTTAAAATCTATGTACCTTATTGCATTATACCTCAAAAAGGAGAGAAAATAATATGCAAAAGATAAAACAAGATTCAAAAAAATAATAAGATATTCCATGTCTATAGAGAGGGAAACCCATCTGCAAAATATCAATTTAAGTATTTAATAGAATTTCAACAACAAACATACTCCAGGTTTCTCTTGAAGTTAGATTTATTCTAGATTTCATGTAGAAGACTTTGCCAGCACAGATGTCAACCTCCCGAATGACCTTCCATTATTATGCAGACTAGAAAGCTAAGAACTATTTCCACAGAATTCCTAGAAGCTATGACCCACCCATGTAATCCAGCAGACAAACCTGTACAAAATATGAAAGTTAATAATGTGTAATGTTAACTATTCAAACAGATCAGACCTGTGGCGAGCACAGTGATAGAAACATCTAATATTTTGATAGAGCTGTAACAAAGTTTTGGGGGACCAGTTTAGTATCCAAAGTTACAAGGACAAAGGCTGACTCCAAGATGGAAAAAACAAACAAACAAATAAAAGCAACAAAAAACACTTAGTGAGACATTTTCCAGGACTGCTTTATTTCTGGCTGTGTAGCTCCAACTTAAGTTGTCTGCCAATTTTGGATATCCTATAAACAATATATTATCTTTCATAAACTTCTTTTTTAGTTCTCTGTTGTCTGTAAGATACTTCACTGGTAAAATAATGAAGAGGCATACATATCTCAGAAAATTTTATAAAGAAAAACTTGTCCTATGAGATATGAAGACTTAAGCTACAGTATATAAAACATTGTCTATATGTTTCAAGAAGTACTATTTCCTCAAGAAGTGAATAAAAGGATATCTTAGAAACAAATCCACAAATATATGGACAATCTCCAAATATGTATAGGGATTTCAATAACAAAACAAGATGAAAAAGCATCTCTTAGTGAATAAATTTTAAATGAATAATGTTCTATGAGAAAATAAAGGTAATATTATTAGGTACTTCAAAGCATACACAAAGAAACATACTACTTTCAAAGGAATGTCAATTAAACTTATCGCTGAGTTCTCTTAGGAGAAATGTGTGTGGAAGAAAGATTTCAGGTTAAGAAAAAAAAAATCTTAAATAAGAATCCTCCCAAACACAAATGCATACAGAAAAACATTGATGATTTTGACAACAGCAAAATCAGTTTCCTACATGGTAGCTGGTGCCCTAATGAAAATTTAAAAACTATCAAGACTAAGAAAAGATAGTTGTGAGTAAGATAAAACAATACTGTACAAGTAGACTGAAAGACTAAAAAAGTTTTGAAGAATAAATAGAAATTACGGATAAGCTCATAAAACAAAGTTCAAACTCGTTAGTATTGAAAGAGAAAACAAAACAAAACAAAAAAAACCTGACTCTTCAAATTGTAAAATCTACAAGCGTGACACCCAGAGTCAATGATGGCATGGTAAAATTGAAACTTAGTGCTTGTGGGTGTATACATTGGCATGAACTTTCCTAATCCCTTTATCAATACCCTTTCTTTTCCTTGATAAATGTCCTTTCTTTGAAATTAATATACCTGCTCCTGCTTTCTTTTGATTAATGTTAGAATGGTATATTTCCCTCCATTCATTTACTTTTAACTAAATGTCTTGTATTTTACTTTTAACTAAATGTCTTGTATTTAAATTGGATTCTTGTAGACAACGTATAGTTGGGTCTTGTTTTATTGACCTACTCAAGCTCTGTTTTTTTTATTTGGGGCATTTAGACCAATGATGTTCAAAGGGGTTATTGTTGTAGTTGGATTAATGTCTACCACATTTGTTACATTTTTTTTAATTTTTTGTACTTGTTCTTAGTTCCCATTTTTGTCTTTCACTCTTTTTGCCCTTTTCTGGTTTTCTTTGAGCATTTTATATGATTCCATTTCCTTTTTTAGCATATCAATTATACTTCTGTTTTTGTTGTTGTTATTGTTGTTTTACTTTTTTTAGTGGTTGCCCTAGATTTCATAATATACATTTATAGCTAATGAAGTTAAACTTTCAAATAAAACTATGACACTACATGGGTAGCATAAATACTTCAAAATTACAAAATAATCCTAATTCCTCCCTCCAGTCCCTTGTAACATTACCTTCACTCATAACACATATATAAGCATTAATAAGCATATATATACACATACAATATAGATATGCATATATACATAAGCATACATAATCCAATACATTGCTGCTATTAATTTGAATAAACTATTTGATTGAATAAACTGTTGAATAAAATTAAGAATAAGAAAAACTAAATGTTTAAATTAAATTATTAATATTTTTACCTCACAATGTTCTTCCTCACTTCACTGTCTTATTGCTTTCTGAGTAGAAGTCAGTCAGATGTAATTCTTATCTTTTCTTCTCTATAAATAAGGTGTTTATTACCTCAGATTTCTTTCAGGATTTTTTTTTCTTTATCTCTGATTTTCTATCGTTTAAAAATTATATGGTTAGGTGTAGTTTTTTTTTTTTTTTTTTTTTGCATTTATTTTTATTGGTGCATTCTGAACTTCCTGGGCTTGTGTTTAGATTCTTGGCCTTAATTTGGGAAAATTCTCAGTCATTATTCTTTCAAAGATTTCTTTCGTTTCTTTTCCTGCTGGAACTCTCATTGTGTGTATTTTATACCTTTTGTAATTGTTCCACAGTCTTTTGATATTCTTTTTTGTTTGTTTGCTTTTTTTTGGTTCTTTTTCCTTTTCCGTTTTTGTGGATTCTATCGATATATTCTTTAGGTCAGAGATTCTTTCCTCAGCTATATCCAGTCTACTAATGAGTCCATTGAATGCATTTTTTATTTTTGTAACAATGTTTTTGATCTCTAACATTTATTTTTGGTTCTTTCTTAGGATTTCTGTCTCTCTGCTTAAATTGTCCATCTGTTTTTCTGCTGTCTACTCTATCCATTAGAACCCTTAGAATATTAATCTTAGTTGTTTTAAACTCCCAGTCTGATAATTACAACATCCTTGCCATGTCTGGTTCTGATACTTGCTCTGTCGCTTCAAATTATGTTTTTTTTTCTATTTTTTTTAATGTTTTATTTGTTTGTTTCTTTTGGTATGCCTTGTAATTTTTTTCTTGATAGCCAGACACGATATATTGGTAAAGGAACAGCTGTAAGCAGACCTTTAGTAATGTGATGGTGAGATGTGGGGGGGAGGAAAGTGTTCTATAATCTTATGATTAGATGCCAGGCATCTAATGAGCCTGTGCCTATGGCTTGTCAACCTCACAAGTGTGTCTCAGTTTGTTTGTTTGTTTGTTAGATTTTTCTCCCCTCTGAAGTGGATGTGGATAGCTAGAGTGAGCTGGAGGTGGGGTTTTCCCTTCTTTCACCTGGAAGGGAAGAGCCAGCTGAAGTTGGATATTTCGCTTCCCCCAGGTCAGTTAGACTCTGATAATACCAATAGGTTATAAGGACTCTGGTTAACCAGTTTCCCCTGAGGACAGGCCTTGTTAACAAAAACAGAGCACTCTGGGTATTTCAAATGGTTTCGTTTTCCTCGACCTCTGCTGGAAGCCCAAGGTGATTTTTCTCAGATACTTACTTTGGGAACCTGGTCAAGCTCCTGGAGGTAAATTTCACAATATTGTGGGGGGCCCCAGTATTACTTGGTCCCTACCTCAGCACTGGCCGTTAGAGAGGTTTCTGCTCATGAATAGGACATGACTCCCTGTATTTACCAGTTTGCTTAATCTTGGGAGCAGCACCTTGCCCTGTGTCCTCCCCTTCCTTACGAATCCAAAAAGAGTTGATGTTAAGTCTCGACTGCTTTTTATTCGTTGTTAGCATAGCAAGCTCCTTACATGTGAATCTGGAAACCAGAAATGATCAATATCTATTAACACTGAAGAAAACAAACAAACAAACAAAAACAAAACAACTATGTGTCTCTCAAGAACTTGCAATCTAACTTTTAGATTTACATCCTAAAGAAATCTTTCCTAATGTGTACGAGAATATATGTAAAAGATATATACTGTAGTACTTTTTATAGTTAAGTAAAACATGGAAGTGTACATTAATAGGAGAATGAGTTTGTGCAGTTTGAATGCTTAGTACATAGTAGTTAAAATAAATCAACTAGTTGTACATATATTAACTTGGCTATATCTCACAAAAATCAAATAAATGAATAAATCAAGCTGCAGAAGAATTTCATGTAGCTTTATAACATTATGTAAACAATTCCTCTTTGTGTTACAGAAATATTTATATGTAGACAAAATATAAATACAAGAATTATAAAGGGCTACATTAAATGATGGCAGTCCACCCACCCCTTTACTCCTACTGCCTGCGAAGAGATGGAATTAAAATTTTACTGGGGAGAGGGGACTGAAAGCTTATTTATAATATTTACTTTTAAGAAGAATATAAAAAAATCAAAAATGAAAGAAATAATTGCTTTTAATCAGGGAGGATAGATATACAAGGTTTTAATGTTTTTTTAGTGGACTTTTCTGCTTAATAAAAATAGAACATTTTCTCAGTTAATAATTAAAATTATGATAGTTACAGTGCTTGACTTTTGGCAGGCCTTTATAAATGTTGATTGATATATTAATAAATGACATGGAAATTATACTACATATACTATACAATATTGTGTTCTGCATTTCCCCCCCCCCCTTTTAATGGCATATTATGGGAACTAGTGAAGAGTGGATCTCTGGAGTTAGATTACTTTTGTTCAAACATTAGATCTGTGGAAGGACAATTGATTTAGCCTCTTTGTGTCTCAGTTTCCTCCAAAGTAAAATAAAGCTGGTGAACTTGTGTGAATATAAGCATGAAACCAGCTCAAAATGGTCCTATCACGTTTACTAAGATACTGAGTTGCTTTTCAGAGACAATAGACCAAAACCCCAAATCATGAAGCTGAAGCACACACAGAGGAGAGAACTTTTGACTTCCAGCTGCAGCTGCAACCAAAACCTCCCCCCACCTTCCCGTCCCCCCCGACCCCCTCCACACACACACTCACAGGGAACCAAAGGACCAGAATGTAACTGGAACTTAAACATGGGAAACTTTTCAGAAGGAAAGGGTCTGTTGTCCAGGAAGATTAGGTGTTGATGCCCTTTCACCATAAATGACCAAGCTCCAAGTTCCTCTAATTAAAACTTACCCACCAGCACTTCCACATACCTGTCCCCCCATACCTTTAAAAACCCTTATCCTAGTCTAGTAAGCAAGATGGATTTGAGGCACTACTAGGTCTCCCATCTTCTTGGCTGGCGACTTTTGAAGCAATAAACCTTTCCTTACTCCAAAGTGATGTTTTAAGTGTTGGCCTTGAAGCATGGGGCACACAGACTTGGGTTCCGTAACAGAAAGAATGAATAAAATACTACATGTAAAATGATTGGAACAGTATCTGGAACATAGGAAGTTTATAAAATCTGTTATATTTTGTTATTTGTCAGGTAATTTAAAACTCTGAATATATTATATGAATGGCTGTATAATGTAATTTAACACTATTGTGTAATACTTTACATGTTACCACTTTTCCAATTCTGAGTTAATAATTTTAATTTATATTCCATTAAGCATATGTTTACATTATTTTTCTTCCAAGATGAAGACTAAAGGTAGTAATTTTTCAATGATTAGACATTTGAGAATATTGGATCAAAACCTTTTTTTGGTCAAATATCTGAAAATATTGTGCCATTTTCTTTTAGTATTTAGTGAGAAATTTAATAAAAATTAAAATAAATCTCATTTTTGTTCTATTATATGTGGTTTTCTTGTGCATAATTAAATTTAAGCTACGCATATGCATTTTTAATTCAAATTTACTGCCTAGCTTTTTGTCTGACTGTGGTAAATTTTTATTGATATTTACCGGCACATGATAAAGACTTTATACCAGTCTTTCTCTTTCTTTCTCTTTCTTTCCATTTTTAAAGATTTTAATTTAATTATTTGGTTATTGCATTTGTTGTATTTTTTCTTATAATTGGTTTTTTTTGTGTGTTTTTTTTCACCTCTTTGGGATTCCTAAAATAGTTTACACTCATAATTACTTCTTTTATGGTTATCTTGTTTGTAGACTGAAAGATCCAGGAGAGCAGAGATAGTCTCTCTTCCCATTATCAACTCTAAAGCTGAGTACTGTGTTTTGGAACAAAGTAGGAAATATATATGATTTGAATGTGTGTGTGTGTGTGTGTGTATGTATGTATATGTATGTGTATTTTTCCTTTTGAGTACTGCATAGAAGTCTGTCTTTCCTCCTAGATTTCATCATGATTTTTGTTTTCCTTCATTCTATAGAATGTTTATTTGATTTTCTCTGCAATGGACTGTTTGTGTCCCTCCTCTCTCTAAATTTATATGTTGAAGTCTTAACTCCCAATGTGATCGTATTTTAAAAAGTGGTACCTTTGGAAGATAATTAGGTCATGAGGGTGAAGCCTTTGTGAATGAGATTAGTGCACTTATAGGAAGAGACACTAGAGAGGTGATTTGTCTCTCTCCAGTATTTGTGGATACAGCAAGAAGGTATACACCTGCAAACTAGGAAGCAAGTTCTCACTAGGAAGTGAATTTGACAGCACCTTGAACTTGGAATTCCCTGTCTCCAGAATTGTGAGAAATAAATTTCCATTGCTTAAGCTACCTAGGCTATGGTGGTTTTCTAGTGGCAACCTAAATGGACAACGACAGACTCCATATCAACATTTTATTGTCATTATATCAATGTGCATGACCATGCATTCTTACAACATTTTGAATTATTTAACTTTATTTCATTGGGCTTGAT
Organism: Rhinolophus sinicus; assembly: GCF_036562045.2. Taxonomy (NCBI): domain Eukaryota; kingdom Metazoa; phylum Chordata; class Mammalia; order Chiroptera; family Rhinolophidae; genus Rhinolophus; species Rhinolophus sinicus. The sequence continues at coordinate 87,049,199 of NC_133751.1, forward strand.
ATAAAAGCATCATTCACAGCTGTTATATAATTAGTTCATATATTGTATGGAATGATTCCATGTCAATCAACAGTTTTTCATTTACCTGTTCCACAAATGAAAACATACCTTATATTACTAAAACAAATGAAAATGATATCCAGACATGTATTCATCTTCAGCCCAATTACTGCCCAGTACTAGTGACATTATCAAACCTTCCTTTGTAGTCATGGTTTCTGTTAGTTCTTTGAACATAGTTATGTGGCTGCTTGGAAGTCTTTGTCTTTTAAATGTGGCATCTGTTTTCTTTCACAGGCAGTTTCTGTTGCCTATTTTTTCCAGTGTATGGCATATATATTCCTGTATCTTTGCATGTCTTGTAATTTTTTGTTGGAGACTGGTCCTTTTGTTGGAGTTGATCCTCATTATTCACAAATTCACTACTTGTTAATTTATCTTCTCACTAAAGCTTATTCTTAACCTCAAAATCAATACCGGGCTTTTGTGGTCTTTCATGGATAGATACAGTGCAGTGAAAAATTTGAGTCACCTAATGTGCACGTTCTCAGTTGAGGTCAAACAAGGTGATGCTCTCCCTGTACTGTTTCCACTCTCATAAGCAAGTGTCTTTTTCAGAACATATTTAGAGCAACATTATTGTGCTTTATGTTGGTGATTTTGCTGTTTAAAATGGCCCCAAGCACAGTGCTGAAGTGATATCTGCTGTTCCTCAGTGAAAGGGGACTGTAATATGCTTTAGGGAGAAAATATGTGTGTTAGATAAGCTTTGTTTAGGCATCATAGTTGCGGTGCTGTTAGCTGTGAGTTCAATGTTAATGAATCAAAGATATAGACTGAGGGTGCCAAAAAAATGTATACACGTTTTAAGAAAGGAAAAAAAACAACAACTATTAAAATTGTAATACTCACTAGATACCAAAAACGAAAGGTGAACACAAGTCACATTTGACTTCTGCAATGACAAGAGGTGCTCAAAGTGGTTACCATCAGTGTCCAGACTCTTCCAATTATGGCGAACTACTGCTTGAGCAACATTGACGATAGTGTCCACTTTTATACATTTTTTTGGCACCACCTGTATTAAGTAAGGTGTCTTCAAACAGAAACATACATACTACAAGGTTACGGATAGATCCAGTGACAAAAATGTTGTGACCGGAGACAGGCATTGCAGAAATTTACCCCTGTGTTTTCCCTAAGAGCAAACTGCTCAATATTCAGTGAGGCAGTGTCCACAATGACGATATAGGACATACCGTAACTACTAAGAATAATGGGAGTCGACTGTCCATTGTAGTAACCTTATGTTCTAGTCTTTCACCTCCCCATCCCTGGTTGCATTTTAGGGCTCTCTTTCACTGACTGTCTCTTTCCCTGACCAGACCCAACTGTGAAAACCTGGTAACCTCTGGCTGATTGCTCTGTTGTTTTCAACAATGCCTTAGGCAAAATTGATTCACAGACCGATGATCTAGGCATTGAAAAGAGACATGAGGTCATTGTTTCAGATTTGTCTGGTGACTTCAAAAAGGCTCTTTCTTCTTGCCAGCTCGTTCCCTGTTTTTCTCCACAAAGTAGCAGCTTACAGTTTTTCTGACATCTTCCGATTACCTATCCTTCACCTTTCAGTAGCCTTTCACCACAATTTGCACTGTTTTTAAAAGTGCCCTTGGGCTTAATCTTCTCCATGTCCTGTTGTGGATTAAGTCCACTTTGTTTTACCAGGGATTCGAGCTTTCTCTTACAGTCTGCGTTTCCCCTGGGGAAAATCTTTGCGCCATAGCCCTGGTGCTAGGAGTGAGGGCCTTGGTGCACCAGAGTGACATCCCACCTTAGGAGCTGAGTGCCTGGGTGATGGGAGGAGCAGCAGTGCCAGGTCTCCGTGGTTTGCCTTTCTTGGTGTGTCATCATAACCCACAGCTAGGACAGTTAGGATCCCATTATTCACAGGCAGTGCTGTTCCCAAAGTTGAGCCTCTATCCTACAAGTGGGGGCTGAACAGAGGATGGGAGCCCCACCCCCTCAGCCACACTGGCACAGAACTTACCCTCAGCAGCAGGGAGCTGGGGCCAGATGCGAAATGCTGATGTCATGCCCATCTTGAGATTGTTCTCTAACTGGGATATGGGAGGAGAGGGAGCCCTTTGTTCTTGGCTGCACAAGCTGAAATGGAGTTTGGTCTCACTGAGCTGGGAGGATGGAGGGAGAATGCGGATCTTGGTTGAAATAACATAGGTTTTTATAGTTCTTACAAGTTTGAGAATCTACTAGAGAATCTACTAGAATCTACTAGATTGAGTAATTCAAGAAAGTCTATTCTTGAATAACTATTTTTCATTTGTTGTATGCCCTGATTGATATTCACAGAGTTTCTATCATTGTTTTGTTTTGTTCTGTTTTTTAATAATTTTCACTAATTTCACTGGGGTGGGTGTCTCATGCTGCTTTGCTGGAAATGGAACTCTTTTTTTTTTAGATTGTGTAATATTTTTAACAACAACATGCATTTGGATGTATTACAATCTAAATATATTGTCAATTCTATGGTTTGTGCTATTTGTAAAATAAAGTGGTCATACATCCCATGACATCTGTAATGAGCAATCTTATGATAGAGATTAATTCCTTCATAAAGTATTCAAACTTATGCATGCAAGTTGCTAGCTACTACTGCCCTTAATTATTAATGGCACTGTAAATTCTAGGTATATTAGTTTGCTAGAGATTTCATATAAAGTACCACATACCAGATGACTTCAACATCAGATGTTTATTTTCTCACAGTTATGGAGGACGGAAGTCCAAGGTCAGTCGTTGGGATTGGATCCTTCTGAGGACTATAAAGGAAGACTTCATTCTAAACATCTCTTTGGCTTGTTATGGCTGTCTTCTTTCTGTGTCTTTATATCATCTTTCCTCTACTCATGACTGTGCCCAAATTTCTTTTTCTTAAAAGATACCTGTGATATTGGATTAGGGCCTACCCTAATTATCTCATTTTAATTTAATTACACCTATAAAGACCCTATCTCCAAATAATGTTACTTTCTGAGGTATTATGGGTTAGGACTTAAGCATATGAAGTTTCAGGGGATACAATTCAGCACATAATACTAGGTAGGATAAGTTACATTCAGCGGCTACTCAGCTTCCATTAAAATATTTTTTTAAAGCATATTGAAAATAAATCTTGGGAAATACAGAAATATCTTGTAGTTTAATATATTAGGAGCAAATTAACAATAAATTGATGTTAAGATTGCTAATAATGTATTAAAATCTCATTGTCTCTTAATACTAAAAAATAGTAATCAACTTACATTTTAGGGAAAGACTTGAAATACCTATAACGTCAAAATGTATTAATTATTTTAAAATACTGTATTTGTAAATCTTACAGCACAGATCAAAAGTGTGAGTCCTAAAAATACAAAAAATATGCTATTTAGTTTTTAAATAACAGGTTAAAATTTTAATATATAAATACATATCTTCCAAATTGGAATTTTAATATGATTATTTATATTCTAAGAACACAGCTAATAAAACAGCAAATTTGTGTTATAAATTAAATATATTGATATATTTTTATTGATAGTCTTCAAGGTAGGTATTAGCCATTGTTACTTACCCTTTGCTTTTCTTGTGTCGTTCAGTGTTTAAATGAACATTAAAACATTTCTTGTACACAATTTCCAAATATCCAGAAATTATATGCATTTCTTTACTAAAAATCTAATAATATTATCTTAAAAGGTAAGAAGATTACTGCTCTGTATGTTCGACACATTTTTTTCAATATATTGATTAACACCTTAAAGAAACATTGTCTAGAACTATAACAACAAAGTATTGTAGTGTTAATATAGGCCAATTATAGCACATTTTTATAGTTGGACTTATGAATATCTATACTTGATTGAAGAGGTAAAATGAGCAAATGCAGTCCACTTTCCAAATGCTACATTTTTTATTTCCTGTTATCCTCTTTGACAATGTACTTTTAGCTTTCCTTTACATTTATTTGTACATCCTCCAAATTCTTTAAACTGAAAAATGTAAGTCTGTCATTTCAGTTGACTCTGTGTAATGAAGTTTGTATTACAATAAGATCCTGGTATATAATCACCACAGCAGCTAATTTACAGTTGGCCAGCAATTGACTAATACTGATAAGGTCACTGTCGCTATAGGAGACAGTGGGGGAAAGCTAAATATGAAGAGAGTTGTTTTTTTTTTTTTTTTTGCTTTCCCAATTCATATCGAAGATAATTATTTCTTTTCTCATCTTCTCCTTTCCCTTTGTAGGTCCCCAAGAAGCCACTGTCTAATTAATGAACTGATTTCAAGTTCTTTAATGGCTTAGACACAATTATTGGGAAATCCATATATGTTTTCCTAGAATATAAATAGTCCGGTTTACTTCATCTCCTTTCTCTAAGACTATAATTAAAAATTTTTAGGCCTAGAGCCACTCCAAAGATATTCCAAAGTTATATTTTTTTCTTTATTTCTGTTTATAATGCTAACAGATCACTTAATGTGCATTTAATGTTTCAATTTTCTTTTGGCTTTTGTCAATAGTCAGGGATTCTTTGGTTATAGAGCTAAATATTTATCTGATGAAGATGTCTCCATTAACTGGTTTTTCAGCTTCCTATATCCTAGCTTCTTTAGATTGATTAGATCACGTGATTTTAATATGGTGGACAGTTTGTATTTAGTCATTAAAAGCCTCACTTTCTTCATTATTTTAAGTAGCAGGATGGCTGTATTACCTCAGTAGAGACCACTGGCCTCAAGGATACCAAGCAATAGAATCCATCATGCCAATCCATCTCCCTTCCTGCAAAACCAACTAAATTGAATGTTCTACTAATGAAGATCTGATCATATCACCTGTAAGTACTTATCAATTCATTACAAATTAAGTACTGGAAACATTATATAAATCATCACTTGCTATTACTTGAAAATATAAGAAATCTTTGTTGATGTGTCTTATGTAATTTTTAGTAACAAGGATACAGAGTTAATACAAACTAGACTTCAAATCCTGTCTATGGCAATTACAGTGTGATCTTGGAAAAGTATTTAACCTCTCTAAGTTTAAGGTTTCCCAGTTTTCGAGTAAGAATAATAACATCCACCAGATTAAAATACATGTACAGAGAGATGCAGAGTGGCCTACAGAGAAGACTTCCTATGTTTTCTTCATCACCCCGACCCTGCTTTTCTTCTTTAGAATCAGTTGCATACTTCCCCTTTGATTTTTAAATACGCCTTAAAGAAAACAGCAACAACAATAATAGTAACTTAAACAGTGACATAGCACTAAGCATATAAGTTCTGTGCTAAATATTTTAAAAAACAAATCATTTAATGGTCATGATAATCTTACGAATTAGCTAATATAATCATTTCCATTCTATAGATAAAGAAATTGGAGCACAGGGTGGTTAAGTAACTTGTCTGAAGTCACATGGAGGGTAAATAGCAGATGTGGGACTTGATTCAGCTTAATACTGGTATCCTTTCTATGTGCATCACTTGTGCTTAAACTTGCTCGATTTTTTTTTGTGTGTGTGTGTTTGACACTTGCAGCCAAAATTCTCCTAACATATATCTCAGATATAGTAGTTAAAATGCCTTCAAAAACTGACAAGAGTAATCATAGCAGCAGCAATCCCAATAGCACTTGATGATGGTGTTGATTTCTGTTTTTATTATTTAAATTGAGTCATTTATTCTATGGCAACGATAATATGTGTTAACATGTAAGATGCTTATAGGCAAGTTTTTATGTAAATTTGAAGTGGAATTGAGTGATAAACCAACTACTACTGTGTAACAACAAAAGGGCTTAGAAAAGACAGACATAAATTAACTCAATAAGATGAATTCAGATATGATCATATGTATAAACTAACATAAGTTGAATAGTTTATGAAAAATTGCCAACACATTATCAGTATAAGAATTGAATCAACTAGGTTTTACATTTAAAATTGTTTTCAACAAGCACTTTTGCTTATTTTTATTTCTTTATGTTTTCCTTAAATTAATGCAGAAATTTTTATACTTAGAGAGAAATGTACTATAAATTGTTGCCCTAAATGTGACAACACATTTGCAAGTTATTAATGTGCTTATTAGAGAAGCTTTCTGCATTTCCTTTGAAAATCTCATAGTACTTTTTTCTTGATATGAAAATCTTCAACCTTTTGCCTTAAGCATTGCTTTTCTGAGCAGTATAATGCCAAAGAAAGAGCATTTGTGACAAACAATTTTAATAGAGAGTATAAAAATACCGTTTAAAAGGATACACTCCAATAGAAATAATTTCTTTTCTAACAGACAGTATTTCTTCTCAGGCTCCTTGGGTTTTATTATTTTTTTTATTTTTCAAGATCAAGCATGTAAATCTCACTTTGCCTTTGATTCTTTATATTTATAGTTATACAGAATTTTTGGTCAATCCAGTCAGAGTTGCAGATAGACTCCCAGCTAAAAGCCACAAAAAATTTAACATACACATGTACATACACACACTAAAACACTATCAAGTTAGAGATGTCTAAGAGATAAGGATTTTGAATCACTGTTTTTCTGTTTTATTCTCATTACTCTTTCAAAATGTTGGATTATTAAAATTTCTGGGGATATGAAGCTGGCTTATTTATAGGCATGTCCAAATATAAAACACTTGCTATTACATGATGTACTTTCAAGCATTAGCATTACATAATCAGGCCATGGTAAATATCCTTTATGAAGCTGAGAAAAAAATGAATAGAGTCTAATATATTTGTAAATTGAAGTGTGTTTGCATTCAAAGGCAATCTTATGGTTATTCCTTATCAAACAACAATGAGGCTTTCCTTCTTTTACCTTCAATATTCTATTTTCCCTTTGTTAGCTATATTCAATTCTTATTATAATTTCTATCTATCTATCTATCTATCTATCTATCTATCTATCTATCTATCTATCTGTCTGTATCATCTGTCATTTTTCCTGTAATGTACTCTCTCCATCTGATAGAACATGCAAAAGAATTTTAAAGTCTTTAAATAATTCTTATACAATTAAAGGAGACTGAACAATTAGAAGAGTTTTAGTCCATCTTGAACAAAGACCTAAATAGGAATTCAAATAACATTCTTTGACATTCTTCACAGAATCTTCAACCACTGTCTCAACATTTAAAACTTTGTCCATATTTTGTAATACTTCTGGGACTTTTATAAAAAAACAGAACTTTAAGGGAGTTAAGCTATTAGATAGTTGGACAAATGAAGCCGATGTCTGGGTAGATATCTTCAAACCATCTCACTTCTTGAAGCATTACCAGTTAAAGGGGTCACAGGCAGAAGATATTTGCAGGATAAATACCAGTTACATTTTTAAAAGTTTCCTGGTAGAGTAGGGATCTATATTTTCCAGAGACATTTATCTGATAAAATAGCAGTAATATCAAATTTTGTAATAGTTGGACGGAAAGATGGTGAACCAGACTTTTTGGCTAATGTGATTTAGTCATGTAAACTTGATCCAAAACACGTACCACAGAGTATTCACATAAATAACTTATTTTCTATATCGCCTTCTTATTGTGAAACATAAAGATATTATGAATACTCACTATTCATATTACTGCTCTGGCCAAGTATATACCGTGTTTCCCCAAAAATAAGACCTACCCAGACCATCAGATCTAATGCATCTTTTGGAGCAAAAATTAATATAAGACCCAGTCTTATTTTACTATAATATAAGACCCGGTATAATATAATATAAAATATAATATAATATAATATAATATAATACCAGGCCTTATATTAATTTTTGCTCCAAAAGACGCATTACAGCTGATGGTCCGGCTAGGTCTTATTTTTGGGGAAACATATCAGTAATCAAATTTTAACTGATTTTTACATATGCTGCATTTGACAAAGAGAAGACAATAGGTCAAGGTATATAACTATGTTGTACCCCTTGAAACGATGTTAATAATGAATCCTATGTTTAAAGCAGGAAAAAGCCTAGGGTAGAAAAATTCTGTGAATGAAACCCAGTCAAGCCACTGTTTAAATAATCTCATAGAGACCCTTTCCAACTTATGTGGAGACCTGCAAATAAAATATATAGAATTCTAGTTACTCAGAACTATGAAGGGAGCTTTATTAGAGTGAAGGGGATAAAGATACTCTGAACATGAGTGAAATTTATACATGCAAGAATTTAAACCCAGTGGCACAGAGTAATGAGTGTTGGTTATTTGTGTATTTATAGTTTTGAGTCACCCCACAGTGGAATTACTCTCAGTGTGTACATTTGATAACATTTTTGTAAAGGTGACTAATTCTGCTCTGCTGCAGAAGATACTATACAAAGAATGTATTGAACATAATGTCAAGTGAGAGAAGAAATTTCAGTTTCTGAGTAATGATAATGGAAAATTATTCAAGCAACAATTAAACATTCAGGGACCCTCCTGTTTGCAGAACTGCCTTAGGCCATATTTAGTTACAGAGGCTATGTGGCAAATCAATAGAGAGCAATGCCCCATTTATTCTACATTGCTGGGTAATGAGGTGTTTCAGCAAAGAGAATTTTTCCCAGTGAAGTTCTCCCCTTCAAAAGAAATGTTTTTATGAAAGCCACTTCCTACCCTTGTAGTCTTCTACCTGCACTTAGGTCTCTAACACTCGGATCTCATCTGCAAGTGTGAAAAGCCCATTTCTAACTCCAGAGTAAATGGTTCTTTGAAATCTTCCTAAATAGTATTATATTTACTTTTTCTTTTCTTTTAAACAAGCACATGGCCTCTAGAGAATTCAAAAATATTAATTCCTTAATTGTTCTAAATTCTCTATTTTTAATCTAGATAACACCCACACAGCAATAAAAGTTTCTCTGTTTTTTCAAGAAAGCACTGGAAAATCAGCTGCCTAACCCTAGAGGTATCCTTGGAGATATTACTAGAGACCATCTCTCTATGTGCAAGTGGAAATGCAAAGCTGGAGAGACCTGCCTGCTTCCTTAATCCAACCTCCTCATTTTAGGATGAGGAAACTGAACACCAGAGCGGTGAAAGGCTTGCCCTCCTATCACAGATCAGTGCCATTGCTATATCTTACATTAGGGGTTGGAAAACCATGGCCTGCAGGCCAAATCCAGTCTTTCTCCTGTTTTCTAAATAAAGTTTTATTGGACGACAGCCATGTATATTAGTTTACATATTTTCAATGGCTGTTTTCATGCTATAACTGCAGTTGATTAGCTGTGACAGAAACCAGCGACAGAGACATTTGGATCATAAGCCCTAAAATACATATTATCTGTCCTTTTACAGAAAATGTTTGCTGACTCCTGCCTTAAATCAGCCAGTTCACTGTCCAATACATTTCCCTCTCTTCTCTACCAAACATTATTTATTTGCTGGATTCACCTCATACATAGGTGCAAATAATATGCAGGGACCTAGAGAACCTGATGAGGAGACATATGTGTTAATGCTTTATCTAAACATTTGTTTTTGTAAAGCAGAAATCTGAAAATCATACTACTTTAAACCACACTACTTTTAGACCATGCTACTTTTAAAATAACACTAAGTCACATTGTTCCATTCCAAATGAATAGGGTAAGAAAGGTACAGAAAGAGTACATCTCCCCTTAATCTTTCCTGCAGTGCATGTTTGGATCCTTTAGTCTACTGGAGAAAGAAAATATGTGGGTTAGTTACTAATCAATCTTGCTACATGGTTATAACAATAAGAAACTTGGTAATAATTTTTATTGTGTGGTTATGTTTATCAGAGTAAATATCAACTACACTTTTTTTTAGAATTATAAACTAAGAGAATTCACTTATGACTAGGAATTTAGGGATGTCTTATCCCATAAGTAAGTGCCCCCCTACCCTATCTCATAGCCCATGCCATCTATATAGAAGCCTGGATAATGAGGACACTCCTGGTGAAATTGAAAACACTTCAGACAAGCTTTCTCATGCACAAAATACTGCTTTTAATTGGTTCTTAACTAAATTAATTAAGCAGGTACGACTCACTCTTCAGTCACAACTCAACTTGAAAAACACAAAGGAATATGGCTGGGATAACAAAAGCTAAGAGCCCTGAATTACTCCTGTTTTCATATTAACAAGGGAGTTCAGCCTAGAGAGAAAAGGTTAATTTGTTTTTTAATAGGCTTTTGAAAGACGTGATCAGGTCTAGTGTGATAATTTACGGTTAATCATATGTTTAGAGGCAAAAGAGATTAATCTTTTAATATTAGAGACATTTTTGTGTAACATAAAACAAAGTTTTCTTCATAGTAACTTTAAAAGTCAGGTCATACTTCCTTTTTGAGCAAAGGGGGCAAATTGAGAAGAAAAGAGAAATTCTGTCTGAGAAGCAGCACAGTAAGAAGAACAAAATGACAGGAGCGCTCCCTGAACAAAATTCACTCACGATCTAGCTCCTTCTTCACTTTGCCACATCTCATGACTTAAATATTATATCCACTGACTTATGCGTGGGTGGCACTTCACACTTCACTGAGCAAGGGCCGTGTTCTGGGCCTCGACACGCCAAGGAGAGAACAGTCTCTCTCGGTCCTTTCCATCATCCGTACTTACCCTCAAAAGTGTAGTTCCTGGAGTGGAAGTTGGCTAAACTCAACTGTAGTTGCTTTATCACACTGGAATCTTACAAAGAGCACACACCAAGAGAAGCACCAGCTTGGAAAAACAGAAATGGACAATAGAAGCCTACAAACATTGTATGGAGGTATTTTATGGGTTGACTTATATTCCCCCCCCACCACCAAAAAAAAAGATAAAGTTCTAACTCCCAGTACCTCAGAATGTAAACTTACTTGGATAAAGGTTCTTTACATAGGCAAAGTTAAAGTTAAAATGAGGGGCATACTAGGGGTCCTAAACCAAGATCCTCATCCAAGGGAAACTTGGAGACAGAGAGACACACAGGTCCAAGACAGCCTTGTGACTGGAGTGAGACAGAAGCCAAGGAATTCCACGGCCACGGTGAGTTGGCAAACATCAGAAGCCAGAAGAGGCATTGAAGGATTTTCCCCTAGATCCGTTAGAGAGAGTGTGGCCCTGACAGTAGCTTGATTTCAGACTTCTAGCCTCCAGAACGCGGAGGCAATACTTTCTGTGGTTTTAAGCCCCTCGGGTTTTGGTGCTTTTTACAGTCCTGGGGAACTACTACGGATATTAGGCACAAACGTGATCTTCCATGGCCTAGTGAAGTACTTCCAGAAAAGACTAAGAAAGGTAGATAGAAAAAAAACAAAACAAAACAAAGCAATGTTATATTG